>NC_137468.1:195613484-196901995 GCF_964235325.1 Thermobia domestica
ATACAGCTCCAACGTACATTAGAGCATCGAAAAAAGATTTCCTCCCATTTTTTGAATGTAATTCCTACGAGCTTTCTTCTAGGAAATTTCTCCAGCAGTGTCAAAATCAAAATGTAAGTGAGCTACACTAGGACGCTATTTTGGTATATTCACACTAGCAATGTAATTTTGCATAGTTTAGTGGTAAGGGGCGGTTTGCCAACTCCAAGGGAGGGAAAAAGCTCCTCGAAAGTGTTCCTGGAAGAAGATTCACCTAACGAATAAATCAAGTATACTGTCCCAGGGCATTTCTTTGTATCATTATGCAATGTGTCAACATATCGTGTTTCGTCCATTTTGGTTGCTTCTGTGCACAGAAGTACCCTATTCCACGGAATTACATATTACTGGAAGGAAACCCTGTATTGCAGCTTACTTTTGCCCAATATGTATTCACGCAATGTTTGGGAATCCCTGTGTCGTATGGAGAATCCCTTGTACATTCGTTCATCACATATGATCTTTGCATTTTTGGATACTGTATGTTATGTTTCTTTACATACCTTCTGACTGTCCTATGCACAGTCGTTTTAAACCTAATCTGGATCAGAGTTATTTTTCCCATTTTCACACACTCGTAACTTGGACAGGAAGCCGTTCATTTATTATTTGTCACCATTAGACTAGAAGATATCATTGTGATACGTTAAAGACTTCGTTTCATTTAAATTTTTCTTCCGAGAGTTTATTCTGTACTGAGACAAAATAGATCACTCACACATGTATTTATATATATATATATATATATATATATATATATATATATATATATATATATATATATATATATATATATATATATATCTTTCGAATTCTAAGTGTTCTTTTAACTTGAAAGATGTACTATTATTTATCTTTGCTGAAATCTTATACTTGATTGTTGTTCATTTCCCTCATTCAACGTTTTATAAAATACTCGAAGGAATACTCCACTTTCTTTGGGAGTCATCCGTGGGCCGTCACTGCACTATATCCGATTGTGCACTAATGGAATCTATGACTAAACATTATGGACATTCTCTTTTACCCGACTTCGATCCGATGTTTTGTCCTCGAGTTATGGCTGTTTTTACATTTTTCCGATTAATTTTCGTGTAATTAAGGATCCGAAATGAGGCATTTTTGCACCCAGGTTGGTGTATACTTTTCGTTTTATCTCGGTGCCAGGAATCACCTCCCGATGTTTGTTATATGAATTAAGTTACATCCTATAAGTTATATATACACGGGCCCCATTTTATGTATTAACTAGCTAAACTGAAAACGTCTTTATTAGAGAAACATTTCAAGTTCTTGTAATAACTATTTGTCAAACAAAATAAAACAAAATATATCAATAAATCAATAGCTATATTTTAGAAATACAATAGGCACTGATTATTTGAACATTGCTTTAAAACATACAGGAACAATAAAATTTGTAAATTATTTTTTTAAAAAAACTTGAATTGTTTAAACTACACTATATCGAATGCACTTACGTTCTGAAAGTTTTTTTTTTTTTTTTTTTTGCAATAAATAAGTAGCACCAACAAAAACTCCTACATTATCTTACCAATTAGACCTACCTGTTAATTGGTTTACTAGCTTTATTCATATTTTTTGAAAAATGATTGTACTATTTACCTTTTCTCCAAAAATAGCAGCTGTATGAATGTATAGTACAAAACTGGTATACAGAAGAGTTTAAAAAAATATGTATATAATGTGATATTTCGGAGTCCGTCTTTTATAAATTTACTATACAAACCAGGTATACGGAACAACTAAAACTACTTATCTACAATGTGATGTTTCGCAGGGCGCTCTACGCGCAGGGCACACTGTACCTTTACAGGTTCTTTATCAACAGTAACAGTATCTATTTATTGTACAGAACTGTGATATACAAGGAATAAATAAAACCGTTTATCTTTGATGTGGTTTTGCAAGGGCGCCTTACGCAAAGGGCGTACTGTACCTTTCACGGGTTCTTTACCAACAGTAATACGCTGTAGTGCGTATTCATTGTACAGAAGTGTGCCATAGAGAAGAATAAATAAAACCGTTTACCTTTGACGTGTTTTCGCAAGAGCGCCTTATGTAAAGAGCGCACTGTACTTATCACGGGTTCTTTACCAATAGCTTTATTATTAAAAAGAATAAACTTGTACCATTTTTTAAATAATGTGGTGTTTCGGAGGGCGCACCGGGACATGTCCCAGTGGGCCAGCACGGGCCTGGTCTGATCCCGCAGAAACTGAACAGATTCGAGGAGGGATTCATTTTTGGTCCTTTCCGTCGTTAAGATCACAGATGTGTGCGTTGTAGAAATGTGTAAAGTGCGTAATATTCGTGTAGACCTTGCCATTGTGAAATATGCTAAACAAAGTCCTGGACTCATGGATAGAAATGAAGGGGAACGTGGGGGGACGCCTTCCTCCTACCTTCAAAAAATATGTACGGCGTCCCTTCCCCCAGTTCCACAAAAATTTCCCGTTTAGCTACCACGGGTTAAACGTGGGACGTAAATCTGAAAGATATAATTTAATTTCATTTTTTTCTATCCAATTTCAAAAGAATGTTATCTATTGGTTTAAAAAGTTTACGTACCTCATCAACGTGCAAAAAGGGAAAGGTCTTTTGACATTTTCAGGGGTACAAACATCCTTAGTTACGCTATTAGTTGAGAACTTATGATTGTTTGAAAACCATATTTGGATAGAAAGCATTACGTACATTTGTGACCGTGGAAGAATTATTTTGTTTAGTAGATGTGTTGGAAAATAGCATTTTCACTCAGAATGCAGAAAAACATTTTATTAAATGATGTCCAGAACACACAAAATTATCGAGTCAGAACATTGAGAATATCCAAATGATTTGTAACTTCAAATATATGCAGCAATATGAGGATACTCTTATAATAGGACTAACTTTCAAAATGTTTTTGTATTTTTTTTAATTGCGGGAGCCAATTATCGGCATATTAAGTAGCATCATACCAGCTCTTACTATTTCTTGTAATACCGGTACATTTCAATACCAAGCAATTGTTAAAATCAAAAATCTCTAAACAAACTGTGAATTCGAATACATTTTTAGGAAGATAATAATGGAAAATACCTTTGTTACATATTATTTCAATGTAAACAAATTTCCAAATTGCGATTGATTTTATCAACTATTTATCCTCTTCTTCTTACTGTATTTCAATCCAAGAGAACGGGCTTACTTTCTAGACCTGCAATAAAGTACATTAAAATCCTATACGTTTTACGAAAGTTATCGTGGAAAAGACGCAAATAGACACATACACACATAAACGTTTGTTAATTCGAATGTTGAGTATTCACTTGGATTTTTAATCAATTTTCAAAGCTCCACAGCTCCAGAAATATTTCTGGTGGATATTTAAAGAGTGATATCAAAATCGTAAACAATAATCGATGTTATAATTCATTTCTGAAAAATTATTTTATAGTACACTCGTACCATCCTAAAGAAAACTATTCTAATGACACACAAAATATATTTCGAAGTATGCTACGTATGAAGTGTGGAAGCACATTTTCCTCATACTTGTGTTGTTTTTCTGTTGATTAAACTTCCTCTTTGTCTGAGACGACACATAATGTACAATTGCATGCATTGGTAAACAAAATAGTGAATTTACTAGTAACCTAGTTCTCCTTTATGTGCCCCACGTGTCTTGACTAAATCCACATTCCAAGTTATTTATCGTTAATTAGAAAATCAAACATCACTAATGAGAGACAATTTCCCTTATAATGCTTTATTTTCGATTTATTCCTTCAGCGACTTTTCCTGCAAATCTGTAGTAGCGCCTTTTGCCAGAAAATCAGCTCTGGACACCAGATTCTGTCAATATTGGCCGAATTTCAAAGAAAAACTTCATACATAAGAAACAAGACAAGATGGCTAAGATACAAATGACTTTCTAAAACAAATACTTTTCTTAAACTTTGATCAAGTTTTTTTAGATCTTTTTTTAAAATTTTTGTTTCTTTCCTTCGCCTTAATTATATTTATCGTGCTTATATATACCTTTATTTTTCTTTTTTAATAGGCACCGTTTGTTTCTAGTACGAACAAATGTCACAATTGAGTGACACAACTTCTAATGAGATTTAAGTCACTCGTTAAATGTTCTGTTAAATGGTAGAAATAAGTCCTTTTCAAATCTCACTGTAGCGTTAAATGATGTTTTTATTTTCTTAAAAGGAATAAGTTTGTCTGTTGTGTTAACAGTGGAGAAATCCAACTGTGGAAAGCTTTTTGCATTTATTCATTGTACGCAATAATAATCATCATCATATGTATTCTGCCCTTATTAGCAGGTCACTTGCCGCAGCTGAGAAGCTTCCATGCTCCAGGTCTCCCGCTAAGATCTTCGTTTTCACGTATGATATTTCTGTTTTTATATCATCCATTAATTGTAGCATTCTTCGCCCTCTCCCTCTTTTTCCTGCCGCCATACCCTCTGGCACGTCCCTCATGTTACAGTTTCCTCTCAGACAATCTACCAACCAGATTCTTTTTTCTTCTCAATAATACCTAAAAGTATTCTTTTCTCCCCCGCGATTTCTAACACCCTCTCATTCGTCTTCCGCTCGACCCAACTATTTTTTCCATTCTTCTCCACACCCACATTTTGAAGGCTTCCAGTCTCACGCAATAAAGATTTCAGTTTAAATACTTTTACAATGACTTCTAGATGTATGCAACACACAATACAATAGCGTTTATTTTATTTTTATTTTTATTTTTTATTTTTCTTTTTATTTATTTTATTTTTTTTATTTTTTGCTTAGGAACAAAGCAACGATTTTGTAGATGGAAGCCATTATCTCTCTGATTTCCATAACTTAGGTCAGTGATGGCCAACTTTTTTAAACTAAAGGGTCGCATCATAGAAATTTCTACGTGCCGAGGAAAGCAATTTCATATGATACTTTACGTTTATAGTATACCTACACTCATGATGCTCTAGTTCAGAAATCGTCAAATTTACGGATCTTTATTAAAACACCAATTGACACTCAAAACACCAATATAGCGAAAAATCTTATTTCTAACTCAAACGTAACTTTATCTAATCTTACCTAAACGACATTTTTAAGTGTCGGTGTTCAAATTTACATACTTCAAGATTTTTTTTCTCAGAGAATATTAGTTGAAGAAAGATAATATTTCTTCCAAATAATAACATGATACTAAAATTTCGCAGTAGTTACATTTCAACTACCTTTGTGCCTAAATCTTTATATACCTAATAAAATATATAAAAATGTTTTCACTTATGTTCTCGAGGGCCGCACACATGTAGCCCGCGGGCCCGTAGTTGGCCATCCCTAACTTAGGTCGTGCTTGCTCACTTGTGAGTCGCGAGATCATGCATGGCGCGTCGCGAAGCGTTCGCATTAGAGAGAGAATTCGAAAGATTTCAATGAACACATCAAATATTTCAACAAATGAAAAAGAGTGGCACAAATATCTTTAAAATTAGTTTCTGCTTGATTTAAATCTCTAATTTCGACTTATAATAAGAGGTTTTTTTAAAGAATATTTTCTAGCAATACAATTCAGATGTCATCCACATTTGTCATATTTTTATTTAGAGAAAGATTGATTTTATCAAGGGCGGCTAATGAATCTACCAACTTCATAATAAATAATTCCTTGATTAAGAATAACTTAGAAGGTTGATTTTACTTCTGATTAACCTTCTTTTGAATGCTAACAAAATGTTTCGTAAGTGAAATATAAGTTTAATTTCTATTCTAAAATAACAAACTCGTAATTTAATATGTTACATATTAATTTAAAAAGAAGGGGAAAGCGAAAAAAAATGTCGCCATCAATAGAACTTCCTAAAAATTAAATAGTAGTTACACAATGTTTGGAAATATTATGACGTGATGAAATCATTGTACAAGAAAAGTTCCTGTTCTGAGTTAAGCGTGCAAATGTTTATTTTTGACTATAGTATCTGAGTAGCAAAACGGGAAGGAAATGAGTCAGTAAAATTCCTTTTTTGTAGGATTATCCGGTTTGTTCGTTTAATTATTACTTTGGTTTCCAAATAATTAAAATATAATAAATAATTATTATTCAAAGAAACAGACCATAATCCTATAATTGAAGTAATACTAATATTTACTTAACTGCGCAGACTGTCTTCCCCGGACTTTAGAGAGCCTTCCACCTTCCATGAATGCCACAATGCAGACATTGAAAATAATATTTTGTGTAAAGCTTGTATTACCTACAAAAGCAATAAATATATTCAAATAAATTTTCTCGAGCTATCAGTCAGGCGAAAATATTGGATATTGTTCCTGAGAAGGGCCGACTAGATAGAATGGGTTGGAACTTTTTACCTCTATTGCAATTGTTGCTTTCGGTCTCATATCTGCGGTTTCTTCATAACAGCTCCTGAAGACGAGTGCAATGTTTGCATTCGAAACGTAAATATTTTCACCTTACTGATAGCTCTGGAAAATTTACTTCAGTCTCGTCTTCTGGAAAGATTAAAGTCTTTATATTAAATATATAGTTTCTAAAACGCTAATACAAGTATACGCAAAGAATACAGCGTATAATGACGTAAAACTAATATGAACATTATCAGGTATCCTGAGCTTTGTTATAGTGAATGAATCACGCCAAACCTGTGTTAAATAATTATTTGGCTGATTTTCCGTGTCATTTCCGTTTATTAATCAATAGAGAGCAAAATTATCTTGGGATTTAATATTAATGTAGTGACTAAATAGTGAAAATATAATAAAATAATAGTGTATGTTAGTGTACATTTATTTTAAAAATACACTATTGTAAAAGTATGTTTAAACCAATTCTAGAAGAACAATACAGGATACATATTCATTTATAATTTTATTTTAATTATAATAAATGTTTTACTTGTATATACTAATTTATTAAGTATGCCTTCACGTACATCACATTTTATTTAATATTCTTGATTTATTAGTGTTTTGGGTACTAAAATGGTTGTTCTTCTCATGATTGAGAATTCATACACAATATCGTAATTTGTTTCAACAACTCTCGATCGTGCAGTGGTGGTCAACGTCAAAACCGAACTATTGGTCGCCATAATATTATCAAAACAAGTCTAGATTTCCAGAATTAGAGCGGTTCACCTCATTCCAATCATAATATCACCATTAGCACATTCACCAGGAAGCCTATTACCCTGTATATAAGTCCAACAGATTGCAATGAGGATAGCCCAAAGTATTTGTAATCAACCGCTGAAGTCCTATATATCCATAGTAATTATATCTGAACGTTCCTTCTAAAAGATACCAAAAGTGTTACGCCAAATTTCTATTTACAGTTCCATGTTATCTTTTTCAGTTGTGGTACAAATTCCAGGTGAGCTGGAGAATCTTTATTCTGTACTTACTCATTTGATTTTATTAAATAATTTACCTTAAGACGTGCCAACCTTATCTAAAGTTTGTAACACATGTCAATATTCTGTGTAGAATAATTGCTTTAAGTAAAGCATGTTCCTTGAGGGATGGTTGTACTTTTGCAGTGTCATAGTAATGAAGCGAAACATGTATTTCACCAGTGACTGGATCCCGAAAAGAGTTTGTATATTTTACTGGAATGACAAATTGTTGGCAGTCGTAAGACTAGTTCTGGGTTTGTTAGTTCTGTCTTCTAGCTTTAGTTTTGCATTTATAACTATAAATTGTGTGGTTTTTAGAGCAGCAGTCAGACCTGGAGATGTCCTATGATGCTGGTTGTGGCACTGAGATCTTTCGGAGCAAATTAATGTTGGGGCTTATGTTCATGAAAGCTAAAACTGATAGCATTGCTAATAGACGTACACGCTATTACATTACAAGCGGTCTAGAACTTGCTTAGTACCATACATAGATTTATATTGTTGGAAATCTGTATCTACATTTTTTCGGCTACGAGTTCATCGTGTTATCTCTGGATCTTACTCCTTAAGAACGATATAGAGGTGTAAAGCTGACCGTGTTGTTTAGTAGTTTGTGAGAATTAATGGTGTCTTTAAATTCTTCATTTTGTTTCAAAGTATTGTAGTATGAAAACAGCTAATCCAGAGGCGTTATTTGGGGCTCCAGAGGATCAATTGCCCCCCTGAGCTTGACATTTGTATACATTTTAATTCGTAAGATAATAATATACCAATAAAATCCTGGCACCTATCTGTTTTCCCCGTCTCCCGCCCACCAAGCATAATCTGAAATCACGCTGCTGAGCTAATTGTATTTGAATGAAACGTCTACAGCTCGAAAAAGTGAAAGACTTACGTTTCATTTGATTGAAGGTAGGTGTCACTAGTGTACAGATATATCTTTTGGCAAAGATAATTCAACTCGTCAAATCCCGTCAGGAGTTATTTCTGTGACGGTTAACATAAGGTATGAGAAAAGTTGAAGTATCGACTTGATGTACATCGTGTGCCCGAAGAAGGCTACATTGAACGTTTGTGAACATTCGTATGGAAACTTGATTTAGTTTTATTTTGCAATTTATAACAAATAAGTAGGTATTGTTTGTTTAAAGGCAATACAGCACTTTGAAGGAAAGATTTACAGGATTTAGGATTTAGATTTCTGTGCTTTCGGCATCTATAGCCATGTTAACCCGTCACGTTTCAAGGTTGACGTCCCTCGGAGAGCACACTATCCGGCGAAGGGGAAGGAAGAAAGGATTGGGGAAGGAAGGAAGCGGCCTAGGACCTATATGTGAGGTACCACCCCCGCACTCGCCTGATGTGAATGAGAAAAACCCAGGATAGCCTCATTCAGGATGACCGACCTGAAAAAGCTTTTTACACTTTTTTGATCGAACGGGGAATCGAACCCGGGTACAACACTTTGAAATCGGATCATATACGTATTGTATATACTGAAACACTCTCTTTTTTGAGCTGCAGAAGTTTCGTTCATACATGATTAAAGGCTTTTAATATAAAAATGTTTTCAAATCAGAAGATGATTTTACAGACATCCTGCATATTATTATTTTGTGATTAAAGTCACTTAACACGATTTTAGGAAAGTATCGTTCAAGGTGATTTAATGTAATTGGACTTATATTTTTCTATTCTTTATTTAATTTCAGCTTCATTTGGAGGAGTCGTGAGTCTGTTTCTTGGATGCAGCATTTTGAGTGCAGTGGAATTGGTCTACTTCTTTACTTTACGATTCTTCTGCCATCTACGAGAGATCAAGACGAAAACTAATCCAACGAACAGTTATCCAATTGGTGTGCTAAAGCGTAACTTTCCTCTCCGTTACAGAAGACCTTATTGGGAATACTCTCAGGATTATGAAATGAATTATGGATTCATGTGAAAGCCTATGTAGTACAAAGGTGGTAGTGAAGGGTATGGTTAGGGAAGAGATTAATTTTTGAAGCCATGAACTGTTCCTTATTTTTGTAGATAATTTCAATAACTAACTCTGTGGCTTAATAATCTCGAAGGCTCATCACCATAAAAACTATCCATTGCCGATGAAGCTCATTAACATAACTTTATTCAGATGCAATAAAATGTCAATTGTCTGTGGTCACTTAGTTAACAATTCTATGTTCAAACTCCAGTAATGTGCTGTATGGTGCGCAGTAGGCTGGCCAGTGATATTGATAAAACCTAATCTATGTAAGTGAATCTTACCACATTCCAAGTATAATGTTTTCTCTTGTTCTCTTATCTCTCTATCCAACCAAGCTTGAACTCACAAGTTTTCTCTTGTTCTCTTA
Source organism: Thermobia domestica (assembly GCF_964235325.1). Lineage (NCBI taxonomy): Eukaryota > Metazoa > Arthropoda > Insecta > Zygentoma > Lepismatidae > Thermobia > Thermobia domestica. The sequence continues at coordinate 195,623,304 of NC_137468.1, forward strand.
TGTCTCTATCCAACCAAGCTTGAACTCACAAGTTTTTTTCTTGTCCTCTTATCTCTCTATCCAACCAAGCTTGAACTCACAAGTTTTCTCTTGTCATCTTATCTCTCTATCCAACCAAATGTCTCTCCCCCAAGCTTGAACTCACATTTGTCACAAATTGATATTTTACTTAAGAAAGAATTGTATTTTTCCTGGAATTGTGATTTTGGTAAGCGTTCTCGAACTATCGCCCACGTGAAAATATTGAGATGCAATGCTTCGAATGTGGACATTGCATTCATCTTGAAGAAAGGACATAAACTACTTTTTATGGCATTCGACAAGAATTGATATTTTAGTCTGCTGAAACAAATGGTTATGACCTGTATATGTACAAAATACACCATCAATGAGCAAATTATGTATTGGTATTGGCCTCTTCATAATGATGGCGCAACGTTCCTAACAGTAATGAACATACTACTTATAAATAATTACAACTTTGGAATAGTTTCTTCACTTTATTATTTAAAAATTTTTGAAACGCGTAAATGAACATTAGACATAATGTACAGATTATAATTACAATCTTGCAATAACAACATTCAGCCTAAAAACCGAATACGTATATTGTCTCTAATATCTTAATACTCTATCCATCGTAATGTTTACAATCGAAAGTACTATATGTATAATTAAACTTACACTATCCATTTTACACATGTATATACACATACATATACCTAGGTACATACACACACATACATATATATATATATATATATATATATATATATATATATATATATATATATATATATCACCATATTAAAAACCACCACTCTGAAATCCAACATAATTTAAATCTCCAGTAGTTAAATACCTATGTAATAGTTCATAATTTTTCCATAATTCTTATTTTATGAATGCTTTAACAAGTGACCAACAACATTTTTCCAACAACTGTGAAAAAATTAGATTTAAAAAATCAATTTCCATGTTGTAATAATATGTTTTTTATTCAAAAAAAAATATTATTCTACTTGACAATATTTCAATCTTTTTGTAGAATAAATGCTAATGTCTTTTAATGATAATCTCAGAAATAATGACAAAATCTCTAGGATTAACAAATATTCTGAAAATACATACAATTTACTACAATAAGTTTGAGTGTATAACAATAGCATTGATTTTCTGAAGATGTTGGTAACACTGTATTAGATCTCAAATCTTCTCAGAATTTAACATGTCTCTAAATTTTTATTTGACAAAATAATAACTATAGACACGTAGACCTATAGTCCTCTTGGCCAAATCCAGGATCTGGCCTCTTCAAAATATTTATATAAATTTCTATTGAAGAAGGGCCTATAGTAAAAAGTTAATTTTGAGAAAAGATAATTTGAACTTTTATTTTTATTTTACTTTGAAGTTTTGAGCCCTGGTATATGTTTAAAATAGAATATATATATATATATATATATATATATATATATATATATATATATATATATATATATATATATAATCAATCAATCAATATAATCAATCAATCAATCAATATATATATATATATATAATGTCATTCTTTTCCTGGATAATTTTAAGAGACTACTTAGCAATGGTTCGTCCTAGTTTTGGATTATTTATTTGTTATAGATAACACAAGAAACAAATAGGCACTTAACTATTATTAAGCCATCAAAAGTGTGGTGTCTTATTGATAACAGATGATTTAATGTAATATACGATATAATAAATAGTAGATGTCCTATGATTACTTCTACGTAGTAAGTGAATTTCCCAAACCCTACAATGTGTAATTCGTTGAGATCTATTTAGAAAGGCGAAACCTTCTTTACAAATTATAACATACCTAAACTAATCGCCTCAAATAAGCTGTTTACCTATTTGATACTATGGTATTGCGAATACCCATATTGTCTGTTACCAAAACCACCTACCAATTCAAAGTAAACAAAACAAAATCAACACACACACACACAATTTACGCATACATGATGACAAGTTTTAGAAACAATAATTAAAATACCATTTATTTTTTCCTAAAGAGGATTGATCGTTTTACCAACGTCCCTTATCACTAGTTACAGAATGGAATTATCCATTAGAATAAGTCTTTTAAAGTTTTATTTGAAGTGTTACTTTCACGTTGTTGTATAAAATATTGTTAAAGTTTTTAACTGCTGTTGGTGGAACAAGACTGTTTTAAACTTAAAAAGTAATGCTAATAATACCAAGGGACATTTTTGCTCTGAAAAACAATTGAGTATTTGCATGCGCTGTTTTTGTTCACGCTCTATTTGCATGCGCTGTTTTTGGCCATGGGCTGTTTTTGTTAAAGCGCTGTTTTTGTCCTTGCGCTCGTTTGAACGGTTACCTTTATAAATGTATTCAGAAAATATAAGTGTATTCAATGTATTCATATGCTGAGAAGGTCAAAGAAGTAAAAGAATATGAACTATAAGGACACTAAATGTTATCATTATGAGACATATTTAAAAATATCTCAGTGGCCAAAGACTAGATTCAATTCCAATGGACTGCCAGTTATTCCAGAAAAATTGATAAACCTAATTGCAAGACGCATCAATAAGTCGTAAAAAATTTGGAACATAAATTTGTGCAATGGAGTCGAAGTAAACTATAATGATTCCTATACGCCAAACATGTATTCCTGAAGTCCCTTGTAATTAAAAATAAACGACAGAACTTAACTATTTAAACATAATGCAATTGCATTGTTGCTGATACGTCATTTTTATTAATAGTAATGTTATTTTTAGTTTGTAAACACTGCCGAATATTCATTGTTGTAGAGTGCAACTACTACAGATGTTGACTAGAAATAAACATTGAGAATTATCAAGGATCTTATAAAATAGAGGATCTGCCCTTACAAGAAAATCTTGAAGCCATACGTCATACCTTCGCCACCCCTACTCTGCCCACTCCGCCCAATAGGATCGCAATGTTTTGAGCCAACAATAATGGCAAAAACGAAAGTAGCCAATCAGATAATGGCATAAACGAGAGTAGCCAATCAAACGTGCCGATTCTCGGTTGTTTTTTGGCTTCATTGATTTAATAGGATGAAGATATATATATGGGCAGATCCTCTATTTTATAAGATCCTTGAGAATTATACACAGTATTTACATGTTTTTATACGAAGAACAAATGATGATCGATTAATAAAAGCTATTCTTTACAACAAACTAGAGGAAACCCAGGAAACTTTTATCATACAAAAATAATGTCACGAAATCAAGAAACACTATGAGGTAATGACCAAAAATAATATGGTAACGGAGAAGAGTTTTGGAGATCTTCATCTGATAGCGGATTGACAATAGTTGTACGTGTTAGTATAGAGACACGCATATTCATTTGTCAGATTATGACTTAAATAATCAACATTTCTTCTATATATTTTCATCTTTTTTTCTAAGAAAAATTTTCGTAAAGACCTAAAAATAGATTTCCTCGAAAGATTTCCGAAATTTATAGTAAACAATAGGATGTTTATAGATTAATTTCTACATCGTCTGATAGATTTGTTAATTACGTAAACAAAAATGTCCCTTATTTCATTCTTATCAATAAAATAGCGGATAAGCTCCATCTTAAAAATTTACTTTTTCATTTCATACAATTCTTTTCAAAGCGTTGCTGTTAGTTAGTTCGGCTATTAAAAAAACAATGGTAACTCGGGATAGGTCCGTAGTTTATCCTAAAACTTATACGAGACATTGGTCATAAAGTTACGAAGTGTATTCCTTTACCTTCTCTACCCCCCTTCGTCCTGGAAAGTATGTCACTGGCTCCTGGTTTGTATCTGGAGATGCTGCATAATAAATATTGTTTCAAATACAGTAGTACACCAACTTACTAATGTCTCTTTCATCTTGAAAGGAATGGAAGTTATGAGGGAAATATATTTGTTAAAAAGAATGGTGCAGTTTCGAATTAAATATTCGACAAATGAACCTAAGTGGTATGACGTAAGCTCTTAGTAAATTCTGCTACAGACAGTAAGGAAAAATACACAAAACATAGAAGTGATCAGTGTTCCTTCTATAGGATATGGAATATGGATTGCTACAGTTTAAAGTCACCGTTACCCTGAAGGTGTTAATGTATTGACTCCACTAAAAAACCTCTCCAAGATAATTGCACTAGCAGTCTATTGCAAGAAATAATTGACAAATTTACTTTCCTTCAAGAGTTATCATGTGGCGTAACAGGCGGGTGCATCAACATTAGAATCCTATGATACCCACTAGCATGATCCTAATAACATTACAATCTTATGATGCTCACTAGCGTGCTTCTAATAACATTACAATCTTATAGGACCCACTAGCGTGATCCTAATAACTTTACAATCTTATAAGACCCACTCGCGTGATCCTAATAGCAATACAATTTTATGATGACCACTAGCATGATCCTAATAACATTACAATCTTATGATGCCCACTGGCGTGATCCTAATAACATTACAATCTTATGATGCGCACTAGCGTGATCCTAATAACGCTAGACCTATAAACTTATAAGACCCACTAGCGTGATCCTAATAACATTACAATCTTATGATGCCCATTAGCGTGATCCTAATAACATTACAATCTTATGATGCCCACTTCCGTGATCATAATAACATTACACTTTTATGATGCCCACTAGAGTGGTAATAATAACATTACAATCTTATAAGATCCACTTTCGTGATAATAATAACGTCCGTCGTTCAGCATTAAGGATGTTCAACGAACAAATCGAATGTGAGATACGTGCTGCTCTAGCAATATTATTCTCAAGGCGGGGAACTTTCCTCTCTTTCGCTCTCTCTAGTCTGTGTTGTTGAAACCTGACAATGCAAGGTCACATTAAAGAAACAAAAGCAGATGCACGATGAATGTCGTACGCCAAGGTGGATTCGGGGGTTTAAACCTCCCTTGAGCAAGATATTATGGAAAAATAAATATTTTCTTTATTAAGATATATACAAAAATCACGCTTGTCCTCAAAGAATACGGGATTGAGTGCCTGAATCCTCCCCCATGATGGAATCCTTCACGCACTGAGAAAGGAATTCTAAGTACTGAAGCTAAATCTAAGAAAGTTGAGTGAAATACAATCGGTTTTCAGAAAGGTAAAAGTCGAGAAAGATAACAAGTCTCTGAGATAGGGTGACGTACAGTTTTCGGGGGGGACAATGTTCCTTCCAAATAATAACCCCTTACCACATTTTTATCATCTCTCCTCAGGTAGTCACGACTATTTTGAAAAGATAATCCACTCAGATTAGTTCTCAATTATTTCACATAGCTTGTTTCATGTATATTACTTACTGTACCACATTTATTATTGTTAGTTGTAAAATAAATTCTGAGCAATATACCATTGTTTATATATATATATATATATATATATATATATATATATATATATATATATATATATATATATATATATATATGGACTGTACGAAATGAACCTAAAGGATTTGCATTTTTATATATATATATGGAGAAATTGGATATGAGATACAGGATCTTTAAGATAACGTAAGTCAGAGAATCACTGTACTTGAACGAAACACATTAGATTTCAAATTTCATTGTTAAAGCATGTGTAAGTCATTGTCCATTTCTTGTCTTGGAGAGTAACAACCATCTTGATTTCGTCGAAGTGGTATGTACAAAATCACAAATTCATCATTCACTTTCTTGTGTTGTCAAATATGTTTCACGTCACCAGTGTTTTTCACTGTATACCGAACAAGAAGCTGGAACACCATTTTACAGGTAGACACAAGAATCACAGTGGTCACTGCTGCCAGTACAATAGCTTTAATAATCTGAAACTCGTTGAATCGACCCATCCTTGCCGACCACTCCGACGTCTCGTCCGAACTCCAAACAACGGAGCAGTTGTCGAAAGAGGTCCCGTTCCAAGAATTCTCACTGCAATTAAACTCTGAAAGGAAGTCGTCCTTTTGCCAAGCCATTCTTCTGTAATCACTGATATCTTCTTCTTCTAGTGTCATCCGTTCAAATTCGTTGCTCGTCACGTTTGACGGTGAGGCTGTAACATCACTGGGAACTGTGTTGCTACTACTGTTATTCATGAAGCGTAGTAACCCCAAAATAGGTGCCATTTTGATTGTTTTATCTCACACTGATTCTCACAACTCAAACTGATTGCTTCGTCTAGTTGGTTTCTTTAGCGGTCAACAATGGACTACCTGAAAATATAAATAATACTAGAGTTAGTACAATAAATATTTTGCAATGTAAATATCATCATCATGTAAACATAACAAACATTAATGCAAATAGTTAAATCCGTGAATAAAGCAAAAACAAATATCAGACATTTTGAAACTAATATGTTTAGTGTTTACAAGTGGTATTAAATAAATTCTTAATGTCAAGACAAAATAATCAACCTTATAATTAGTATCAAAAATATGCTTAATTATTTGTGCTGGATTATGTCGTTGCAATTTTTATTTGTGCTTTAAATCATAATTAAAATAAGGGAAATAAATTGGTGTTATTAACTTGGTAGTTAGGACTAGCTCGGGAGAGTAATGCTCCCGGAAGTAGGAACGAAATACACAGTTCTTATTGGTTGGCGTTATCCATTTCGTGTCACGTTGCATTCAAATAGCAGAAATCAAACGTTTGCTGCTGTCAGTTCTCGTGACCGAGCGTGCTAGCGCTATGTGCTTGTAACGAATATCGCTTTTTGGCGTGGGTTCAAACCCGGCCCAAGAAAAGTTTTTTTGTATTTTTTTACATTTTTGTAACACATTTTTAATTAAAATAAGATGAAAATAATACTCAAAAAAGTGATTTACTTTTGTGCAAATAAGTAGTAGTAGTACGAGGAGGAGGAGGAGGAGGTGTAGGAGTAGTAATTGAGTTGAATTGAGTTGATTTTGAGTTTAACGTCCCGTTCAGCAGCGAGGCTATAGTAATAGTAGTAGTAGTAGTAGTAGTAGTAGTAGTAGTAGTAGTAGTAGTAGTAGTAGTAGTAGTAGTAGTAGTAGTAGTAGTAACGGGTTAGAAGCTCGTTTTGATCCACCTTGACCCCATGATATAAATTTTGTGACCAACTTAATACAGCTGGCTAGGATAGCGCGTAAAACAGCTGGCTAGGGTAGCACGCTAAAGAACGTACTTCCGGGAGCATTACTTTCCCGAACGGATCGTTAGTAGTTACGTTGCCACTGATAATATTTCAAAGATGTTCACTACACAAAATGTAATTGATTGTGTATCGTTTATGCTGGATTATCTTGCTTGTTTTTCTATTATACTAGAAGAAGAGACGATCAGGAAGAATTAAACAGTGATCCATATTTAACATCTACTGAAGAACGAACTTGTTCAAAATATATCCCACATTGATTCAAATCATTGTGAAATGACTGTGGTAGATTGAAGTGTTGTTTCCTTTATTATTATTATTGTTTCTGACGCTAACAATGAAGATAAAATGGCGACACTATCTGAAAGTAATATGAAAACCTCTATCACTAATTTTTAATTAAATGACTTGACATTTCACTTAATGAATTGTACTAGATAGTGCCAGTACTTTTTCCAACAGGAATAAATAAAATAATAAGCAAAAGTTAGATAGTGATCCTGGCTTGGCATTAGGTAAAATTCCTAGATATTCAAAATATTTCTTGCGTACTTCAATGTTGGTTTCGAAAGATCTTATTTTATTAATTGAATGTCGAGATAGTATTCAAGTGGAAAAATGAAAATGAAATCTTTAAATTATACTTCCCACAGTTATGCCGTCTAGGCTAAAGGAAACGGTAATGGTGAGAAATTAATGAAATCATGGAATGAAAAAGTGGGAGGAAACGGGAGAACTCCGAGTAAACCCACGCACACGGTGTTTGTCCACCACAAAGTTCACTTGGCGCGAGCTGGGATCGAACCAAGGACCCCACTCCAGACTGGCCTTCAAAAGAAGAGAGAGACGTAATTGAGATTTGATAGGTACTACAATTCGAGTTACTAAAAAATTTCACTTTACTATGATGCGTGAGTCGTCACTTTATTCCCCTCATTATTTATTACGATTCATACTACAACTATTAAAGCACAAATGTAGGATAAGCAATTAAATCAATCTTTGCGTATAATAAATAGAGTGGCTAGTTTCTCTTGATAGGTTCAATATAAACTCTCACGACATACTTAATGTCTTAACTGTCAGAGGATCAAATTTCTTTACTAAATAGAATTTCTTGAAACAGGTTCTAAATCAATCAATAACATTAGTTGTTGCACAAAAGTCTTCGGCCCAATGTATGCTATAGATTCAAATCGTGCCTAATCAAGAGGCCTTACCACGTCGAAATTAAAATACCGCTAATATTACAGTAATGATGTGATATCCTCAAGTAGATAAAAAGATAATCGAAAAGTGGAACAAGAGCTCGCTGGACAATATTATTTTACATGAGATACTGTTATCACGACTCCCTTATCTGCTTTTGATTTCCAGCCATTTAGGAAATCGGCATTTTTCTTCGCGTTTATAAATGGCTGCAAATGAAAAACTACTAGATGACTCGTGATAACGATACCTCATGCAAAATAACATTGTCTAGCGCGCTCTTGTTCAACGTTTCGATTATATTCTATTTGAAGATATCACATAATTAATGTAAAATTAGCGGCATTTTAATTTCGTTGTGTTAGGCATCTTAAAAGCTCTAATTGTTTACATGTAACAAATTTATTTATTTATTTTTGAGTTTCCTCCAGTGATGGTAGTTTGAGGGAAATTTCCTGAGGCTTAGGGAGATTTAGCAGAGAAATTTTTAAGGAAGAAAAAAGGGAGATTTTACGAATATGAGATAAAAATGTAGGGAAATTTAGCTTTTCAATAAATGTTATATTACTAAAGAGGAGAGGCATTGAAGGTGGTAGTCTGCGATTTTGCTCAACTTTTGAACATAGATAATACTCCTCAAAAAAGCAATAAATCTAAACCGGTTCATGGTACCACCTAATAGAACTCGAGATATAGGGGTTTGGCTAATTGGCCAAATTATGACCTCAATGATTTATCCCTTTACAAGTGAAGTTTTCTTCATCTTCTCCGTGGCGAAGTCGGAAGAACACGTTCGTACTAATCGTAAGATTGATGGTTCGCGCCCACCTTGGATAACTTTTTTAGTGTTTTTAGACTAACCTGAATGCAGGGGTAAAAGTGGATCTGAAAAGGTAGGGGGACGATAGGCGGCGGTAGTACGTCAAGCCGTACCCATTGCCTATCTTTGCCCATTGTAATTTTTAGGAACTGGGGGGACGCCCTACATATTTTTTGAAGGTGAGCCGACGGCGTCCTCCCGCGTTCCTCCGCACTTTTATCCCTGCTTGAATGTAAATAAATCAAGCATATAGGCGATTTAACATATCTTGGGAGAGTAATTTTGTGGTTCGTTGTCGTTTCGTTGCGTCCCCATCGTTAGATTTCAGTAACTTGTCACTTGGTGTTCTAATTTCTAAATTGCTTCTAAATATTTTTAAGAAAAGGTATTCAAAGAAACTGAATCCCTCAGATTCGAAAGTCTTTGTTTGTTGCGAGAGGTCGCGAATTCTAATCCCCGTAAGCAGAGGCATAGTTAGCCTGGAGCAAGTGAGCAGACGCACCCCTTGTGTGAATATCCGCACCCCCAGTTTTTCACGGAAGGTAACATTCAAGTAATAACAGAAGTTCAAAAGCACAAATATATGTTGTGGAGATATGAGCACAGTATAATCATCCATAGATACGCATATATATATATATATATAGTGAACGAAAATTAGGATTTTTTCTTTTTTAAAGGGAATATTTAAGCATTCCTGAGGGAAATTTTAACTTGAGGACCCTAGCATCATGGTTTCCCCCACCAATCAACATGCAGTCACACAAATCTTAACGGTCAAATATAAATATAATTATGCCTTTTGTATTTACGTATAATGAATAATAAAGCACGTTTTCGGCGTAATCACTATCCATTTTCAAATAATTAAATTAAAACATGTAGTTTTAAGTTCAATTAAATCATCACTATATATTATTGTAGAAAAATAAACAAAGTTAATGTGAAATTTGAATATGATTACGATAGAGATCTGCATGGGCTCGGGCCTACAAAGCATATATCACTTCGAACAGGGGCCGGGCTCGGGCAATAAATTTTTAAATATACAACCATATTCTCGGGCCTTTTTGGGGTCTAACTTTGAAAATACAGGTATACTGTACGACGATATTTGAGTTGAGTTGATTTTAGTTTAGCGTCCCTTTCAGCAGCGAGGCTATATGAGACGTGGACCTACTGATTAACGTGGAATCCGAACCATATGAGCTCCCGCCGGGAATCGAACCCAGGTCTCCCACGCCAAAGGCGCGTACGCTAACCCCTTAACCACGAGGGAGCTCACGACGATATTTATTGCACCGTCCTTTCTGGAGAACTTTCAAAGCACAACTGCACAACCTCTAATACAATTTTGCGTTAATTATTAAGTTTCTGTAGTTCGGGATTATTTCGGGCTCATTTGATTATCACACGAGCTCTGGCCTAAAGGCCAAAACATATTTCGGACCCGGGTCTTGCCTCACATTATAAATTCACGGGCCGGGCTGTGCTCGGGTTAAAAATTCCGGGCCGTGCAGGTTTAAGTTGAAAAAATAAATAGTTTTTATGTTGCAATTAAATCGTCACAGTAGCTTTAAATTGGCAAATTGTCTGCAAGCCAGCGACATCTATTAGCGTCAAGCAGGCAAGCGATAGCGATACAATTAGTGCGACAAATGAAATGATATTTTTTAGTTTAACATCCCACGCTTAGGTCCTTTAGACTAAAGGAAACGATTGATTAATGAAAATGAATAATTCGAAAGTAAATATTTTTCTCTTGTACTGAGAATCGAACCAAAGACCATACGTATGCATTAAAGGCGCACACGCTAGCCACTAAACTAGCAGCTAGAGTTGGTACACTAAGACATTTAAGTTTTAAAGGATCAATATGATCTTGAAGCTTTTCTGGCGTCTACTATTAATCCAATGTTCTCGGGATTGCTGCCAGAGTGAGTGTTGCTGTGCTGAGCTTTCGTTACCATACAGTGGCAACATCTTCAGAGCTATGTGTTGGAGTGTGCTGGTCGTGCAATTTATATAGTAGTTTTTAGGAATTGCTGTATTTCTATTGGTTGCTTTTGTTGGCCAATGGCGTGCTCTGATTTTGCTGGTGGAAACCATCAGCCAATCAGAGAGCAGTTTCCACCAGCAAAATCAGAGCACGCCATTGGCCAACAAAAGCAACCAATAGAAATACAGCAATTCCTAAAAACTACTATATAAATTGCACGACCAGCACACTCCAACACATAGCTCTGAAGATGTTGCCACTGTATGGTAACGAAAGCTCAGCACAGCAACACTCACTCTGGCAACAATCCCGAGAACATTGGTTTAAAGGATCAACTTTAAAAGAATTAGGGAATTAAGAATTAGGTTTCTGGACTTTCGGCATCTATGATCATTTTAGCCCGTAAGGTACCTCGTCGATCACACTACCGGAGGAAATGGAAAAGGAAGGAAGCAATCCGGGACTTACATTAAGTACCATCCCGGCATTTGCCTGATGTGAATGAGGAAAACTGAAGATGGGTCATCTGAGGAGCTTTTTTGCACCTCTCTGACCAAGTATTCTTACTGGGAATCCAACCCGAGACCGCTCGTACCAAAACAAGAGCATAAATTACTAAGCTATGCGAGGTCACCAACTTTAAAAGAAAAATATTATACTATATTTCTCATTGTAATTGCGTTGTAGCAAAATTCTGAAAAAGTGTTAGCAAGTATAAAAAGACACATTTTTAAGGTTGAAGAAAATATCCATGTTTTTTTTCTGTAGATTTCAATGAAGTGTATATGTCACGTGCCAATGCTTGGATGTCCAAAATTCGTTCTGTGATTATTCCCCAAAGAGCCCAGATATGTTCACACACAGAAATCCCGAAAAAGCATGTTTCTGAATTTTCATTTATGATGTATACAGGCCCGTATTTGTATATTGTGCGCCCCTGTGATCCAAATAATTTGCCGCTCCCAAAAACGACCAATATTAGAGTTGAATTCACAACTTTTGGAGTCGCTGAGATGAATAAAGATCCAATTCAATTTGAAGGTCATAGTCCACTCCCCAGAAAGGGGGGCGAGATTTTAAAAGAAGTCGAAAACGACAAACATTAGTGTTGAGTTCACAGTTTTCGAGGTCGCTGAGTTTGAAGGTATCATTTTCATTATGTTTAAGTTCATCCTCACCCCTTGGGATGGGGGGTGGGAGAGGATGACTTATTAAAAATAATTAGATAAGGTAGCTAATGAGTAACTACTGTAATTAGAGCGAATTAAACATATTAACATATTTTCTCGCGCTTGCGAAGGACTCTGCGGGTTGCTAGTTTTAAATACTGCTTTATTGTGGATCTTTAAATAATCCAATATTTTGCCGCCCCTAAATTCTGCCGCCCTGTGCTCGAGCACAGAATAGCACTTACCTACATACGGGCCTGGATGTATATGGGGTGTTCACGGTTATAACAAAATACTTTGGTTTGTGTAATATTTACCTGTACCTTGGGCAGAAAGTACTCATACATATGCACTATACTTAGTAGAATGTTCATTTCATATTAACAAAAGAAGAATGTTTTTAATATATGTAAGTGATTATTATGGGATAGTTGATGATATGGACATGTTTTATGGTTACCTAGTCAGTGAGTTTGTGTACTTAACAGTTTTAAGAAAAGGATATTATAAATTATATCAAATAATAAACCAGTTTAGCACCGTTTATAGACGTTGTTATTTTTATTAAAAAGGTGAGATTAATGGTATTTAAATATCGAAGTTAATATTTTCATGCCAAAGAAATACTACCACTTCGAATTTTTATCTCAGCAAACGAACCAGGTTAACGACTATCTTTTTTGATAAGTCGTTGTAAAAATTTTGGTTTACCTCACCCGGGACTTTGTAAATTCAGTTCCCGAAGAAGAGTAAGATTGAATTTACTTTTATACTACAGTTAATGAATACGAACTTAACCATATTGCGAAGTGGTAAAGTAATCATAAGAAAAATGGACAACGAAGCAATGCAGCAGGAATCAAATACTAGTGACCAAGGTGAAACTAGTGTAACACCAGGTTTGTCATCAGAGGATCGACTCTTGTTAGCTTTACAGCGACAATTCAGGCAGATGTCTACCGAGATAAACAAGCAAAATGAAGAATTAAGTAGACGAATGGAACAGAAGTTTGACGAAGCTAACAAGACCATGGAACAGAAGATAGAACTGAAGTTTGACGAAGCTAACAAGCAAAATGAAGAATTAAGCAGACGAATGGAACAGAAGTTTGACGAAATGGAACAGAAGTTTGACCAAGCTAACAAGCAAAATGAAGAATTAAGTAGACGAATGGACCAAAAGTTCGACGAATCTAATAAGCAATATGAAGAATTAAGTAGACGGATAGAACGGATAGAACAGAAATCAGATGATACGAAACAAACAATTGTCCAGGTGGTGAACGACATATCCTCACAGTTCGAGGAAAAGTTAAAAAGGATATCCGATGATTGTCAAGAAAAGCACAATCACCAAAACCAAGAAATTAGTGCTTTAAAAAAAGATTTGGAAGTAATAGAATCTTCCATTAAACAGCAAAAGATCCAGGTTAGCAACAATTCTAATAACATACGTGTAAATACACAGTTATTAGCTACTATTCAGGAAGAGATTAGAACGTTACAGGCTAAAGACAACATTTACCGAAATAACTTGGGTAGTGATCGCTTTGAGTTTCCCCACTCACCAGAGATGAACTCGCCTTCGCCGGGGTCTGATGAAGATATTATACTAGAAGAAAGTTGTCCGAAGAGTACTGATGAGCGAAACATAGATGGTGTCACGACACAGCACGTCACGGATAGGAACTATCACTCAACAAGAACAAGGAATGAGAAAAAGAAGGTAAAATTAAGTGTTAAGATGAGTGAAATCCGAGCTATGAGCAAATTCAGTGGTAAGTGTAATGAGAATGCTACTTCTTTCTTAGAGAAATTCCAAGACGAATGCAATATAATGTGTATCGAACGATCACAATATATGAAATTAATACCCCATGTATTACTCCCACCTTGTTCCTTATGGTTTAAAGCAATACGTGATCACATTAGTTCATATGAGGAATTCAAAGCGGCATTGATCGCAAATTATGAAAATGACTTTTTGCTGGCAAATAGAGATGCCACCCTTAGAAATCAACACTTCAATCCTCGATTGCACAAATCTGTTGTAGAATTTGTTGTAAATGTCTACAACGAATTAAAGGTCGTTAATCCTTTGCAATCGGAATCGAGAATAATAGCATCGATTCGAAATTTGCTTCCATTTAAATTGCAACAGATCTTATTTTCCACACAGTGTATGAGTTTCAGCCATTTATTGATGCTTGTCCAATGCTACGAAACTCAATACCATGCCATGAATCCACAATCAGGAATGGGTAAAAATAAGAATAATTCAGATCATTTGGTGCCTGTTCGGAATTTAAATATTCGGAGTGTGAATAATACAGAACCTAACCTAAGCCGAGTATACTCTAGCAATCAAAATGAGCACAATAGGCAAGGTTATGTAGGGAATCCGCCTAACCTAATTAATAGTAGCAATTCATATGTTAGACCATATAGTCAAAATAGATTTAAAAATCGACGTAATGTATGGCGAAATTCCAGAAATACAGCGAACTACGCGGATAGACGTAATTGGAGATCAAGAGATGGGACTTCATACCAAAATCAGAATCACGATGAAAGACATGTACAACATAATGTAGAACCTAATCATGATAGCGCAGTACAGTGTACTTTATTAGAACCGTATGCAAGTTCGAACGTAACCTGATTACCGTTACTGAAATTAGGTTAAATTCATGTTAGTTATAGATTCTTGTAAATTTTCATTTTTAAGTTTATGTGTTAATATCAATAATGAAAACGATTCTTAAAAATACTTGAAATGCTTAAATAGAGTTTTAGGCAGACTGGAAAATTAATTTTCAAATGATTTTTATTCTTTCTTGTTAATGTGAAGAATCATAATTCGATTTATAAATGATTAAAAGCAAAGATTATTTATATTAGATTGATTTGTGTTGAAAACTTAATTGTCAAAGATTACGTTAAAAAGAAGCTCTATTCTATAAAACTAATTATTCAACGACTAACTTGAACGAGATTCTTCTTTATTATAACATCTTAGTGCTACTATGTATATCTTTAAATGCAACATCTAACTTGTTTGTTATTTAATGCGCCCGCAAAGATTAATATTATTTGTAACCCACGTTTGTCCTTTACATTTTTTGAAATCGCACCCTGCGACGACTAATTAAATAAGCGACGATATTTTTTTAATAAGAAAATATATTAATAATATAATGGATAATAATGGAATAAATATAATTAATGTAATTAAAGATAAATATTGATGAAATGAAAGAATTGTTATGAATGTATTTATATATATATGTAATTGTAAAATGTAATGAATAGATATACAAGGTGCGATCAAAATATGATGGACATAAGCAATGTAAAGAACACTAATGTAAACGGACCAGTGGTTCTTGAAGATAAAAGCCAAGCCTACTCATGACTTTTATATTCAGTCCCTTTGTCGAGCGACATTTTATATAACAAAATACTTTAGTTTGTGTAATATTTACCTGTACCTTGGGCAGAAAGTACTCATACATATGCACTATACTTAGTAGAATGTTCATTTCATATTAACAAAAGAAGAATGTTTTTAATATATGTAAGTGATTATTATGGGATAGTTGATGATATGGACATGTTTTATGGTTACCTAGTCAGTGAGTTTGTGTACTTAACAGTTTTAAGAAAAGGATATTATAAATTATATCAAATAATAAACTAGTTTAGCACCGTTTATAGACGTTGTTATTTTTATTAAAAATGTGAGATTAATGGTATTTAAATATCGAAGTTAATATTTTCATGCCAAAGAAATACTACCACTTCGAATTTTTATCTCAGCAAACGAACCAGGTTAACGACTATCTTTTTTGATAAGTCGTTGTACGGTGAACAAGAGATACATCTGTGTTATGTGGGTTAGCATAGATGAAGAGGAAACGTGGGAGTCCTCCTCTCTAGTCTAGTGTATGGTTGACATTTGTCTCGGAAATCGAGGTCTGCGTCACGACGTCCCAAAAATATTTTTCGGGACGCTTAAATGTCTCAGATTTCAGCGAAGAAGAAACGAAGGTAATATTATAGTTTGCTTTTTTCACAGGATTAGGTATATAACTATTCTCTTCCATATCTGAGTATGGCAACTCAAAAGTTGAAAAAAAAACTTAAATACAAAAAACATGGATTTAATTAATTTCACGATTTAAATATGTTGACATTGAATGAATCATTCGTGCGAGTTACTGAGTTGTTAGTTTGATAACAATAACAGAAATAAACTATAACTTCAAACGTCGCCAGAATATATTCTCAACGAATTAACCGTTCTCTAAAAAAAAAAAAAAAAAAAAAAAAAAAAAAAGGTAAAACACGAACAGATAAAACGTGTAAAAGGAAACATCACACCTTGAACGAGTTAAAGAGAGACTGAAAGCCACAAAGCATAACAGATCCTGAGAAATTTTAAAAATTTGCTTACCAGGAGAAGGTGGTAAATCATCCGCTTACGTTTGCTTAACTAGGGAGAAGGTCTACTAAAATGACTAAAAATGTGATTACGTAATACTTGAACAACTCTGTCTAATGGAAGAAAGTAAATTAGTATATAATATTTCTTTTCATTTTAAGCATTTCAAAGATTCTCGTAATTTATGAGCGTCCAGGATTTTCAGTTTTGAAATATGGCAACCCTAGCCTAGTGGCTAGCCCGACTGCCTTTGTTGCACGTGGTCCCGCATCCGATTCCCACTACAAGAACATTGAACACATTACGGTGGTTGAGATTCCACATCTTATATAGTTTCGATATTAAGAAGGGACGTTAAACTCTAAGAAAAAGACGAGCAATAAACATGAGGAAAGAAGTTTACAAAACATTTTGAAGGAGAAAGCGTTTTACAAATTGTTTAATTTTTATTACTATTATTTCTATGGAAAATGTCTAATATGAATGCAGAAATATCCATAACAGTGTCAAAAAGATGCGTTTGATGATTCGTTGTTTATACTACTTCATCAAACAATTTCATTTTCGTACTTCGTTCAATATCCATTAAATGTCAACATAAAATTTATATGACTCCCGTTAAACTTTAATTTATAGCCAGCTCTTCCCTCAACTTCTTTACAAACACACTTTTAACTTATTTCCAATGCAAAATGCAAAAAGATAAATCCTATAATTTCACTGCCTCATTACTTTCCCCTCTCTTGGGAAAATGGAATGAATGATGTCATCAACCAAGCTGTCAAACTGTTGGCACCGGTTAAAAGAATTTTTTTAGCCAAGCAAAATGGTGGCGCTTTTGTCGTTTCACATTTCTAAATTGTTGTTTTGTTACTGCATGTTTTCCTCTTTGATGTTTAAAACAATGGGTCCTGTACATATTTTTTAATGTAGTTGCAAACCGAGAAATTTTTAAGTCCTGGAACGTAATGTGAAATATGAGTGCTAACAAAGACTTAAAAGTAGTTTTTCTCATTTGGCGGTTCTCGAATCAAGCTCACTGGGTCCGCAGCATTATTAAATCCAAAACTTCTCAACCTAGAGCTCGCGAACGGATATGAAAAAGATAAATGTAATTAGAATCTATAGTGATCGCGACGACTCGTGAAGCCTAGGCTGTACACCAATGATAGAATTGCTTTGTCTCACGAGTGATGTATTGGAAGAATTCGGCACGTTTCGTGGAGCTTCCTTCCGAACGTACAGTTGAGAGAACGTGAAATAGCAACGGATAACCCAGGAGGCCACAGAATTGGTCTACTACGCCCTATCTACCTTCCCAAATAATGTTGGACTGAAACTTATTGAGTTGACTGTCCATTACTGCTACGATGTCGGTTTATCTGTATCTTCATTAGTCTCTGATTTTATTAGTAATTAAAATGTATACTATTCAAGTTAAAATTCATTAATAAAGATTTTGTAAAAATGTAAAACAGAAATGTACAGGGTGGCCCAAAAGAAGGTATACATCCCTGAATTGATCAAGTATTCTAGTTTGTGAATGTATTTGCTTCGGCTCTTCTGAGCTTAAGATTTAAGTAAAAACACGTTAAGAACAAATAATAAAGAAATTAAGTCTACCTGATGGATAACAATAAGAAATGATATAAAAAGCAATGAGTTAATCAGTACTGGACTGTATACCTACTTTTTGACCTCCCTGTATTGTTGTGTATCTCCAAATATGGAGTGTCCAATATGTAAGTATCTTGGTAAATTTTAACCATCTCAAACAATTCCCTGTTATAAGTACGAATTTAAGAATTTGCGTCTATTTCAGACATGGATCCGTAGATTAAAGTAGAATTCGAATCATTATAATGCATTTAAATTTTAAGACTCCCCCTCCGGAAATCGAATCCCGGCCCCGTGCTACAAAGGCGGGTGTACTAATAGTTACACTAGAGTGGAGAGCTAATTTAAGAATTTGTTTACCACGAATTCCTTATTCATACGTCTTGTCAGCACACTTTTGCTTGAGTGAAAACGGTATCAGCTTTCACTTAATCTTTCAAACAACAAAACTCATATTTCCTGCTTTTAAAAATTCCTTCCTCATCCAGAAGTCAATTCCCTTTGTTCTGAAGGAACTGTTCTTGCGAAAGGGAGAGAAATAAAGCAAATTCTAAGACAATCCATTGTTAGCCAATCTTTGGAATTGTTGAGAAGTCTGAGAGAAGACATTCTGTTTGGGGAATTGAATTCAGTCTCAAAGATCGACGACGTTGTAGGAAGACAAAGCTCCCATCTAAGTAATTATAGATCCTGGAACTCACATTCCTTTTAACTCTTAAAGTTAACTAACTAACTCTATGGCCAATGGAACACAGTGGCTCTCCATTAACTTATATCCTTAGCCAACTGGATCCAGTTTCTATTTTGTACTTTTATTTCCATGAGATTTATAGTATTGTCCTGCGATCTGCGTCTAGGTCTTCCTAATGGTTGGTTGTTTTTCGATTGGACTTACAGCTGAAACTTTGAAAGCGTTCCTTCTTTCTTCCATTCTGATTACATGACCTGCCCACCTGAGCCTCCTAGATTTGATGATTCTAACAATGTTTGGTAAACGGTATAAATTATGTAGTTCCTCGTTATAAAGTTTCCGCCATTTCCCATTCCCGTTTCTCTGGGGTCCGAATATTCGTCTCAGGATCTTGTTCTCAAATACTTTCAGTCTATGTTCTTCCCTCAGAGTAAGAGACCATGTTTTACAACCATACAGGGCAACAGGCCACTCTTAAAGTTAGTGTCACAAATAACTTCCAGATATCAAACTAAGATGAATAAATCGCTCCTTAATTTGTAATCACTGCCTCTTTAATTTACCATCTTCTAATTAATTCCATGTACTTCCCACAGGCACGTAGCCAGGATTTCGTAATGGGGGGTCCGTGATGAAATACTGTGGTTATCACACCAGGTGCTCAATCATTCTAAACTATTTTGCTGGCAACGTACCCATATTGGTTTGTTAGGACAATACAATGAGGATATATTAATAAGTATTTTAATAACAAACTATGAAGAAATCTCGAGTAAAAGAACATTAAAAAAGTATTGAAAAAGATATAATCCTCCGAGGTCATTCGAACTCGGTTCTTCTTGTCTTCTTTCATCTTTCTCTTATCTTCGTTTAATACTGTCAAGGACAGCAACAAGATCTCTTTCGGCAGTAAAGACATCCTATAAAAAAAAATATTAGTTGCTGCGAAATTGAGAACTTCTTTAACGAGTGTAACTGGAATCTACGTTTGCAGGCTCATATTATTGGTGATTGTGGTCATTTCGTAAGTTCTTCTGAGAGTCTCTCTGATCGAACCGGTTTATCTATCGTCATATGTAGTCCATAGGATTAGCATGAAGCTAGATGGAATTCGGAATGCTCCGTTACAGTAATACCGGTTTTTATCTTGACCTCCCCCTCCCCCCAACGTTTTCTCCATACAAAGCTCCTCATAAGAAAGAGTGACCAAGCGCTTGCTCTAGCTTTACATTTTTAACGCTGATTCTTCTTTTTCTCGTTTCTTTTTGTTTCATTCTTCCTTAAATTTTTCATTTCCCCCACCCCTTGGCTACGTCCCTACTTCCCATATATTATAAAATTAATGCTCTACTCCGCTTCTAGCTGTAAAATGAGTTATTCAATTTTTTTCTGTGGTTCTTTCAAACAATGATAGGTCGTCACATGGTTTCAGAACTTTAGAAACAAGTAGTTTATGTAAGTGTACAATAACGACATATATCGTTAATGATTACGTCACTCAGAATAAGAAGGATATGAATTTGGTTTCTCCCTCTCCAGGGACACCCAAAGAAAATTTTTCCAGTGGGGGGCCATCTCCATGGTTGTTATATTACTTCTGGTATTTCTGGTATTTAATATACATGGTCTGCTATATTACATTCTCGTCAACCAGGGGGGCCCGTTCCCCCTTCTGGCGCCCATTTCTCTCTCCCTTCTTAAGAAGTGAATTAAGTTTTACGCAAGTATAAGAGTAGTATATACTATACTAAATAAAAAATACGTCATGAAAGCAACTCGAAAGACTGGTACCCATGATCATTCCCAGCCGAGTGCAATGTACCGTGCAATAAAACATGGGAGGCAAGAAAACTAACCATCACCATTAAGATATACTGTCTGTACGTAAAGTAAATTTATTATTGCATAGTAATTTTATAAATTTTATATTTAGCGTCCCTTCTCAGCACATAGGCTATATGAAACGTACACCTACAGTTTTAAGTTAGAATCTGAACGATAGTAATGCTTTCGAAGCACATTTATCGGTAATCAACCCCAAAAACTCGTCCACGAAAGGAATGCGGTAGTCACTTCTTTTTTTCTTTTTTTTTTTATTCCGCTCCAACAGAGATACTTATTTCCATGGTAATATATTTTTAGTCTTTTCCATCCTAACCGAATACGACTGGGACACGAACATGATGGGAGGCCTCCGTAGCTCAATTGTAGAGCGCTAGCGCTTGTGGTCATTGGTTCAATCCCAAGTCCCACCGAGCTCCTTCGTGGCTAAGCGGTTAGCGCACGCGCCTTTGGCGTTCGATTCCCGGCTGGAGCTCATATGGTTCGGATTCCACGTTAATCAATAGGTCCACGTCTCAAATAGCCTCGCTGCTGAACGGGACGTTAAACTCAAAATCACCTCACCTCATCAATTCCCTCCAAGTAGGCTTTGCGGTGAACAAATATAATGTGTATTGGTTTCTTCGCGGTTCTTCCGTTTCCTCCTACTTTCATCATTTCACTTCTACCATTCATCTTATCATCAGCGACTCTCTTAACTTCGGTGCATAGTCGTGGGACGTTAAACTCAAAAAAAGAGGAATAGAAAGACTCAGAATCTTTGAGGACAGTTAAACCTCAGACCGTGTTGTGCAGGGTGATTGAAAGTCGTAATTAATTGCTCCTCATGATCATTAGACAGCTCGACTACAATCCACTGGCAGCTATTAGGCCAGCGGAGAGGTCTCGGACGTGTGCAGACTCACAATAGTAAACTATGTAGAAACTAGTACCAGAAGCGGAGAAACCACGAGAGTAAAAATATAATGTAAATGATGAATAATTTTCTACTAGAAAATATATTATTATAAAATAACTAACGGAAACCAATCCTAATCTCAAACATGCAGTACTACTGTCGCTAACGTTGCACCTACTGACTGCGGACGCACTCCCGAGTTGACTGACTGCTAACTTAAAATGACTTATCTTATACTTTATATTACTCTAGTCTACTATAATGCGCACGGTGGCTCAGTGGTAGAGCGCTTGCTTCTGGTGCGTGGGCTCCCTGGTTCGTTCCCCGGGCAAGTATGTTTGTGGGGAACAATATCATGTCTGTGGGTTTTCTAGGGGTACTCCCGTTTCCTCCAACTTTCTCATTCCACCAATTATTCCATTATCATTCACTTGTCTTCCTTAGAATAAAGGATATAAACGTGGGACGTTAAACTGAAAGATTTCGTTTCATTTTCTCTCGACTACTATATCGATACTACACTACGTGCTGAACACTGTTTAGCTCTACTCTATTTCAAATTTTCAAAAATGATATCTTGTAAAATACACTTTTTTAATAATCACTGTCTTTCTGAGGAGTTATTCTTAATTTAATCGCAGTCCCCTCTTTCCTTACTCATTTTTGTTGTGCTGTACGTTAATTGCAGTTAAATTTTATGTATATACACAAAGGATGTCACATAAGATTTAAAAGGAAACCAATATGTATTTTAACTACCAAGGAAGTAATCATTTTTGCCGCAGTACTGTTCATTCAATCGAATGCAATTGTCCCAGTGTTGCTGATATTTTTCAAAAGTTTTAATCAAATAATTTTGTAGAGTGCTGCTGTCTAAGAAAATAATGAGCTGTCATATCTTGTTGATCAGTCTCAAAGAACTAAGGCTCATGTCACTGGTAAGAAGTGATCACGATTGGATGAATCTCTAAGCAACCTTTCAAGTAAGGCAAAATTACACTCTGCACTGAAGGCTGAAAAACTGGGGCACTGGAAGTTGCGTAACACCCTTATTCACATTTGACCTCTAAATGTACGCCACACACAATGCAGTAGTGTTAATTTGGTTGCCTATAGCAAGGTAAAAGTCTTACATCTAATCGTTATCATAATAATTCAAGTCAACACTATAAGTGGTAGTGAAAGAGAATCCATATGGTTTATAATGTTAACTATTGATGTCAAATCAACCGGCGTGGTCTTGTAATCCAGCTGTCGTAGATGTACAATATGTATGCGGTTGCGAACAGCCTATACTATGAAGATTCATTTTAAATGATGGTCTGTACACTCGGCTACTGCAACGGATCGAAGTCCTGGGTGCTGATTCGGAGTGCACAATAAGACAGCAAAATCTTCTTTGACAGAAACCTTGTAATAACGGACTCTTCATAACGCGGACACTCTTCTTTTCTCTACAAAGTTTTCGGACATGTCTATGGCACGACGTCCTCAGATACGGACACGGACAGTCTTCTTTTCTCCCCAACATTTTCGGACATGTCTATAGCACGACGTCCTCAGATACGAACAAGGACAGCCTTCTTTTTCCCCCCAACCGTTTAGTAATCTCTTCATATCGGAGAAGGATTATTCTCGGTTTAACATGGAAAATAATTTCGGCAAGTTAAATATAAGGCCGGTCGTAAATAGACAAGAGGGTAGGACAACCGAGCTGAAGTCAATACTGTGATCAATAACAACTGCATATTCACTCTCCGATGTTGAAACTGTAAAACACTGTCAATAACCTTAGAGTTCTCTGTCCTCATCCTCTTCTGACTTCCTCTGCCTTGGCTTGACTCACCTTTTTCTGTCCCATATAAGTCCGGTCTAAACCCATATGAGTTTTCTGCACTATACGAGTCCGGCCTTAACTTGTGATACCCATATAAGTCCAGCTTAAACTATATCAATTCTTTATCCCATACTAAAAGCCTAAATAAGTTCCTCGTGAGAAGTCAATGATTTGGTGAACTACTATAGAGACCACTTGTAGGCTGAACTTCAAATGCCTGTTTTCTCTGCCCATTATAAATTTTTAGTGTTAAATAAAAATGTTGCCTGTTCTTACTGCTTTGCTCTTACTTTTTGTACAGTTAATATGCGAATTAAGAAACTTCTACAGGCTGATGATATATATTTGAGAAGAAAATTATCACATATGCAGTATATGTCTTAGCAAATATAAATACATCCCCCAAGCTATAATTTTCTTTCTTAAGAGGTGGATATTTCTCTCAGTAAATTAATAATTCGAACACTAAGTATACAGTATTTACATTACACCTTCGTATTTACATTTAGAACTATGCATTTACTACATACATTTACCACATAAGATGTGAGTGATCTAAATATGTGTAATATCTCTGTAACGGACACACTTTCATTTACCGGCAAATAATCATATCACACCAATGTTCGTTATTTAGAGTTTCAGTTAAATACAGGTTACGTTCCTCATAGTCTCAGTAGCATCGTCCTGTAATAAGTGTCTGTAGTTTGAGGGAAATTTCAATAATCTAGAGAAATTTCGTAACTAAATTTAGCAAAAAGGGTATTTTCGATAAAATGTGGAAATCCAAGGAAATTGTGTGTGTGTGTGTGTGTGTGTGTGTGTGTGTGTTCAAAATGAAATGATATGAAATTTTTAAGTTTTACGACCCACGATTATGCTGGATGGGCTAAAGGAGACGGTGATGATGAGAAATGAATGCAATGGTGGAATGAATAAAGTGAGAGGAAACTTGAGAACACCGAGAAAATCCACGAACACGGTGTTTGTCTACAACAAACACCACTTGGCGCGAGCTGGGATCGAACCAGGGACCCTAGACACCAGATGTGAACGCAATACCACTGAACCACCGTGCCCCTATATGTTTGTTCAAAGTAGCGTGATTTGCATTCATTGTTGACGGTGTACTTGTGTATATATATATATATATATATATATATATATATATATATATATATATATATATATATATATATTTGTAGAAAGTGAAGGGAAAGGTAAAAATAAGGGAAGCAGAAAGAAAATGAATAAAACATACGTGGTTAGCATTTGTTTTAATACAGCTGACTTAACCTTATCACATAGCTTCTGTTGTAGGGTTTGGATACTCAATTAACTAAGGAAAAATTTGATAAGAAAAGGAAACATTTTGTGTCAGTCGAGGGAAATTTTCTTAAAGAAATCTACGAACATACCGATTTCTTGGTGACGAGATAGCGGGGGGGGGGGGGGGGAGGGGACCGACAATACCGTAAGGATTGATAATAAACTATTCGTAAGTTTTGATTGTAATTAATTGACAAAGCGTCTATTGAATAGAATGATAAAACACTTAAAATCCCTGGAATGTTAGTTAACCCGCACGACACAGTTGTAATAAAGGTTGCTGACTCCAAGGCTGTTCATATACAACCTACCTCTTTAACTTTCGAACGACGAAAGCAGAGAATAACGTTTGATGATCGTGATAAAAATCGAATTCGAGATTTCAACAAATTTACTTCGTGGCCCATACCTAGGTACATACCAGAAAAGTGATTTTTCGACATCTGTTTGCCCGTTCATCTGTTCACCTGCATCCAACTGCACCAAATTGAAATCCCGGTTCTCCTTCAAAGATCACGTTAATAGTAAGTTCTGTCCTTCATAACCTAGTTGTTGCATAACGATGTAAAAACACAAAACTTCAGCTCATAATACTCAACTCTATGCATATCAATGACGTTTAAAGCTGAAAATAGCTGCCAAACCTCAAAGCATTTTTTTTGCAACCATATGTAGTGCGTATGTTAATGCCTCTTTGTGGAACGTGTTTCCACAATCGTTTCTCCTTCTCTGTGTGGCTTCCCTTGGCCTTGAATTTATCTCGTGCGAGTGTCGTTGTGAGGGTTGTGAATCCCCTTTTGTGAATGACATTATCATAAACACAAGGATCTCGTATGACGCACGATCTGTCCACTGGAGAGAGGGAGTGGGGGAGAGATAGTTAAAGACCGAAGAAACATCGACAACGAGCTGTTGAGAGAAATGAGACCAAACACCGGAAGAATCAGTAAACACAACTTCTCGTTCGGTTTTAACATTTCTTTTAGGTTAGAAAAAAACTACAAAGGCAGTTAGTAGTGATGACACTAAGATTGAAGAAAATGCCTTTTTTCTAAAATTAAAAAAAAAAAAGTTTTAGTGTGCGTTATAGCAGCAAACAAGCTTTAACACGCCGATGCAGTGTTTTCTTTTTCTATGGCCGATAAAGACGTGTTGGAGACAAAACGCAATCGTTCGCCTATTTAAAACGATTTGAGAGATAAACAAATAAAATTTTACTATATTCTGAACTTGACCTTGAAGGAACTTCGTGTTGAAATTCTTGTACAATGGCCAAGTTAAGGCAATGTTCAATTATGTACACTCATGTCCAAAATTATTGTCGCATATCTATAACTGTCTCCTCGTAAAAATATAGTTTGATAATGATTTTGTATTGCACTTTTAATACTAATACTATGTGTATAATCGAGAAATGTATATTTGTGGTAAATTTCTTAGGAAAAGAATTATAAATACGAAAATTGGAATGAGTAAAACAAAATGTTGCTAAATGGACTAAAAAGTTTTATTTTCGTTTTGTTGTTCTTATTTACTTATTTTGACATGAAATTTGTCACATACATGATTTTGCTGACTATACACACACTAACATTTTAAGAAATACCGGGCGAATTCATTAAAAAATTATATTCCTTCAACAACATATTTATAGACATGCGACAATAACTTTGGACATGAGTGTACATAGGAAGGGATACACGAAGACTCATGCCCTTCGCAACACAAATAAAGAAACGGAAAATAACAATTTGAAAATTCAAACAATATACTATAATTAGGAAAATAAAATAGAATGAAATTTTTATTTTACGTCCAACAATTATGTTCTTTATGCCAAAAAAATGGATAATTATTGGATTGTGAAGTAATTCGTGGAATGAGAATGCGGGAGGAACCGGGAGAACTCCGAGAAAAAATCGTGGGCACGAAGTTGTACACCACAATCATGTAGCCGGGGAACGAACTAGGCGCACTCCGCGCTAGAGGCGAACACCTTATTACTGAGTCTCCATGCCAGCTTTGAGAGATCAAATACACACCATATCTAATTTTTATCTTCAGTGTTCAATAAATACGTATATATGCCTCCTTTTTACGACAACACAGACGAATTGTTTGAAATTATTTTTTTAACGTAATACTTTTGTGAAGATGTAACTAACTAACTAACTCTATGCCAGGCCCGTAGCCAGCCCCAAAATTTAGGGGGGGGCGGTAGAAGTTAGGGGGGCCGACCCAATCATATACATTATCATCATATTATAGTTCATTTGTAAGCCTATCGTGAAATTTTATGGGGCCAGCCAAAATTTAGGGGGGCGGTCCCCTCTTGCCCCCCGTGGATACGGGCTTGCTCTATGCCTATGGAACCCGGAGGTTCAATGCCGCGTTCATAAAAGCTCTCCACTGACTTCTATCCTTCACCAACTTGATCCGGTTTCTACTTTATATTCCTATTTCTGCGAGATCCATCTTAATATTTTCCTTCCTTCTGTGCCTAGGTCTTCCTAATGGTCGTTTTCCGATTGGTCTTCCAGTTAAGACTTTAAAAGCGTTCTTACTTCCTTCCTATCTTGCTACATGAAGTGCCACCTAAGCTTCCTAGATTTGATTGCTCTAACGATGTTTAGTAAACCGTATAATTTATGTAGTTTCTCGTTATGAAGTTTTCGCCATTCCCCATTTCCGAATATTCGTCTCAGGATCTTGTTCTCTAATACTTTCAGTATATGTTCTTCCCTCAGAGTCAGCGACCATGCTTCGCAACAACATGCATATAGTTTTGTATATTTTAAGCTTCAAATTACTCGGCAGAATTCGCGACGACAAAATAATTTTTGAACTGAATAATAACACGAATTCCCTGTTTTTAGTCGACATTTAATTTCTTCGTGAATATGGTTTTGGTCTGATAATATTGATCCTAGATATTAAAAGTATTTACTTTATCAGAAGCATTGTTTGATATTATAAGGCATCCATCATTTGCCGTATTAAAATCAAGATGAACTTCTATGTATTTAGTTTTCTCAGCATTTACTTCTAAACCCATGCAAGTGCTAAATATCCAGCATAATAGCTAACCAGCATTTACTTGCCAGCTAAGTAAATAGGAAGTCCCAGCTAAATAGGACCACTGCATTTCTTTCTATTGTTCTCCTATCATCCTCTATTATATTTATATCATCAGCATACGCCATAACCTGGTGAATATTGTTCAACTCTAGGACCTGATTTCTATTTTTGATTTTCCTTATAGCATACTCCAGGACAAGGTTGAGTAATAATGGCGACAACGCATCTCCTGTTTCGGGTCATTCTTTGTCAAGATGTGCTCTTATCATTTCGTGGTGACAATAAACAATCCATAAGTTCACATAATTGAACCCCAAATAGGATGATAGGACGTAAATCCTTGGAGTGTTAG
This sequence comes from Thermobia domestica, assembly GCF_964235325.1. NCBI lineage: Eukaryota > Metazoa > Arthropoda > Insecta > Zygentoma > Lepismatidae > Thermobia > Thermobia domestica. The sequence goes on from NC_137468.1 coordinate 195,651,759, forward strand.
TTAACCCACATGACATAGTTGTAACAAAGGTTGTTGATTCCATGGCATCTGATGTTTTATAAAATGAAATGAAATGAAATTTTTTGTTTCACGTCCCACGGTTATGCCGGTTAGGCTAAAGGAGACGATGAAGATGAGAAATGAATGAAATGGTGGAATGAAGAAAGTGGGAGGACACTGGAGAACCCCGAGAAAACCCAAGAGCACGGTATTTGTCCACCACAAAGTCCACACGGCGAGAGCTGGGATCGAACCAGAGACCCCAAGCACCGGAGGTGAACTAGAGACCAGTGAGCCACAGCGTTTTATAAAATACTTGCACTTTTTCTAGGTTTACACCGAGGACATTTAATCCATAAAATAATATCAATGTGTATCCCCCGCATATGATCTACATGCTCGGTCCATCTTAGTAGTCTACGCTCCATCTCGGTCCATATAGCTCGTGTATATAGAGTAGATTCACGATTATCCGATCCTCTGGATTAACTGAGCCAATCTACAAACGAACATGCAGATTACAGTTGTCGTAAGAGTTGGTGCGCACCGGGTGTTACTTTCAATTTGTTTTTCGTACGGTATTAGGTGGCTTCATCCCAATAGATTTCAATTTGCTGCTTACTTATCAGAAACTTACACGGACAGAAGAAACTGATAAAGAAGATGGTGTCACTTGTGCATCCATGACTACTTGTTCATTTCGTTCCCCTACCTTCCTTTGCTCTATCTGTTTCCCTCTGTTGTGTCTCCGATCGTAAAAGCATGCTTCTACGTCATTCAACGGCAAGTTGGACATGAGTGCCTTTGTCTCTTGTGAAATTTCGCATTCTGTCATTTTCTCCCTAATCATATATATTCTTCATTTTTAGCCTCCTCTTTTACCAAGTTATTTACTCAAGGCTTTGTTCTCGAGAGCTCTTAGTCTGTGGACAAATGGAACGGTAAACGAATTTCGTATTGCACTAGTGGTATTGTGAGCTCTAAAAGACAGAGATTATATATATATATATATATATATATATATATATATATATATATATATATATATATATATATATATATATATAAAGTTGCAAGATTTTTTTCCATTTTAGCACTGACCAGATTCACTAGTTCTTACAAATAAGGACAATTCTGAATTAAGGAAATGCTTGTCACGTTTTATAAAAGTTAATTTTACTCAAATTAAGTTATTCTCAGACATTTTCTTAAGACCAGAATAAATTCACCTGTTTAATGCGATTTCAAACCAGAGTAATTTCCAATATCGAAAAGCCTCAGAGAAAGCACATGGCATGTTTAATGAAAATTGGGTAAATTTTATTGGAAAGCTAATGTTAATTATATTTTTAAGACGTAGTCAATTCATTTTTCTTTTATCTGACTGGTTTCAATCCCAATCATAAATAGAGATAATATTCAAAGGTTTTCAGAACGTTTATTTTTTATTTGATGTCGTTTTCTGTTTATCACTCAGAATTTTTCTGTTTATCAGAGATAGTGTATACTCAGGATTTTCAATCTGCGGTTATCAAGTTCCACAGAAGACACGTAAAGAACGTTTTACACGAATTACAGTGAGAAAGAAGAGATAGGCTGTGGATAGGGAAAGAAAAAATGTTTTAGATGCTGTAGGAAATTACTTTGGTATCCATTCTGTTTGGCTGTCCTGGCTTCTTGAAGTTTCCAATAACTTGGCGGACGTTGACGAATGTTGACTTAAGAGTTTGCCAACAGAGTAACGGTGACCAGAGCCTCATTGTCTACAAACACTGAATTTAATTCTTACTTCTCCAGCTTTATTTATTCGATCGTACGCTGTGACAGTTACTAGTATCTCTGTTAAGGGTTGTGCGGTCCACTGGACAACGCTCAAGTCGATACCACCTAAGATATCTGCATATTAATAGACCGTAACAATCTGCCAAGAGGTTCTAAAATCCAGGGTTTGTACAGGACCCTTCTAAGCTCGCTGGACGGCCACAGTTGTGGAAAACTGGCTGTGTAGAGTGGACAATTTGATAGTTGGGAGGAGAAATGTGGGGTCCCTCTACTTTATTTAAGATTATTCAACAGTAGATGCACTGAAAAAAAAAACGTGTGTGGCTTACGTAAAAACGTAGGATACATGTGTAAATCCTGTAGTTTCTGGACTTAACGTCAAGCAAACGTATAACTGAAAAAGTAGATTTTATACGTACTTTCCGTATAAGTGTTCCATCTATACGTACTTTCCGTATAAGTGTTCCATCTATACGTACTTTCCGTATAAGTGTTCCATCTATACGTACTTTCCGTATAAGTGTTCCATCTATAAGTACTTTCCGTATAAGTGTTCCATCTATAAGTACTTTCCGTATAAGTGTTCCATCTATACGTACTTTCCGTATAAGTGTTCCATCTATACGTACTTTCCGTATAAGTGTTCCATCTATACGTACTTTCCGTATAAGTGTTCCATTTATAAGTACTTTCCGTATAAGTGTTCCATCTATACGTACTTTCCGTATAAGTGTTCCATCTATAAGTACTTTCCGTATAAGTGTTCCATCTATACGTACTTTCCGTATAAGTGTTCCATCTATACGTACTTTCCGTATAAGTGTTCCATCTATAAGTACTTTCCGTATAAGTGTTCCATCTATAAGTACTTTCCGTATAAGTGTTCCATCTATACGTACTTTCCGTATAAGTGTTCCATCTATAAGTACTTTCCGTATAAGTGTTCCATCTATAAGTACTTTCCGTATAAGTGTTCCATCTATACGTACTTTCCGTATAAGTGTTCCATCTATACGTACTTTCTGTATGAAAGAAAGAACTGTATATAGGCTGTAAGGATTTCACATACAAATGGACGTATATAACATATAGCTGGCGTATGTAACATACGTATACGTATGTAATATCTGGAAGATTGTTGGATGTCAGACATCCTGTAAGGGCATGATGTAACATTTAAGCGGGAAAAGTATGTAGCATATGGATAACGTATGCTCCGTACTGATTTCTCTAGTAAACATAAGGATTTCGTATATTTGTACAATATACCGCTTTACGGATAAAGGATTTTTCTCTTTGTGAAATGATTACAGCATATTATAAAATAGGAAAGCATTATCAACATTATTTGACTCAGTTGGCAGCAGCTTTCTCACAAAGATAGTTCATTAATCTCTTTAATTACTCATACACTCAAAAATAAACATAAAGGCAAATAATGAGAACAAGAAGTATCAAATTAACCTTTAGGTATTAATCTATAATCGATCAATAATCAAAGAATCACAATTCTCCATCACAATTCTTCACACTCACGTTCAGGACCGTAAGTTGTGGGAGGCAGGGGACAACTGCTCCCCAGGGAAGCTCCCCACCGTTCGTGACAAAATTTTCTTACTCTATATGCCATACGAACATGAAATTATAAATGAAGCATCAAGCAGGTTCACTACATTACATAAACAGAACAGCACACTAAAGCTAAATAAAACAAAAATGAGTCTTGAGTCAATTTCAGTAAAAATAAATAAATAAATACGAATTTAATATCTGTTAATATTGTCTCCTTCATTAATTTGTCATGTATGGAACGGACCCTAACTAATTGCTCCAGAGACCTTGTCGTGCGAAAGGGCCCACAGGTTCCGGGGGGCCATAAAGAGTTAGAGAAAGATGGAAAGAGGGGGCCCAAGAATTAGAAAAACAACTTTTTCTAGGGGGCCCAAATACGTGTATTAATGCTTGCCCCCCAGAAAAAATTCTAAGTTACGGCGTTGCTCACGTTGATAGCTGAAGTAAAAATAAAAGAATATGCATTTCCAACATTATAGTAGATTATTGACCTATCAGCGACTGGAGTTGAGTTAATTTTGAGTTTAACGTCCCGTTCAGCAGCGAGGTTGTATGAGACGTGGACCTACTGATTAACGTGGACTCCAAACCACTTGAGCTCCCGCCAGGAATCGAACCCGGATCTCCCGCGCCAAAAGCGCGAACGCTAACCGCTTAGCCACGAAGGAGCTCTATCAGCGACTGGAAATACACAATCAATATACGTTCAACCAATCGATATGAACCAAATATTCATATCCATCTTCAATATCGTACAAAGATGAGTCAGGCATCAATCGATAAATGACACAGAGATGAAGAAAATTACATTTTCAATGGTAAATTATTAAGCGTAGTTTTTGAAGAAAGCCAAAAAAGTATACAAGAATATTTTTTAAAAAAATCTTCTAAGAAGTCAAGCCCAGAGATGTGAGAATTATAGAACTATTAGTCTCATATCTCATTCATCAAAAATTTTGCTTCGAGTTCTGAATAGAAGATTGTATAGAAAGAACAAATGAAAAAAGTTGAGGAGGGACAGCTCGGATTCAGGAAAGGTAAGGGCACAAGAGATGCAATTGGATTATTAAGGATGATCAGTGAAAGGTTTATATAAAAAGGGGAAAGAGGTGTATGTTGTATTTATTGATCTAGAAAAGGCTTTTGACTGCGTAAATTGGGAATCGTTGTTGGAAGTTATAAAGAAGATTGGGTTGGAATGGAAAGATCGAAGACTGATAAGAAACTTATATATGAATCAATAAATAATTGATAGAATAGGGGAGGAAATAACAGAGGAGAGTGCAATTAGAAGGGGAGTTCGAAAGGGATGCTGTGTCTCGCCAACAAGATTTAATATCTATCTACAAGAGATAGTGAGAAAGAGCCTACATAAGGAAAACGCCATTTAGGTAGCAGGTAGAATGAATAGGTGTATACGATTTGCAGGTGATATGGAGCTTGTTTCGGAATCTGAAAATAATATCAATAAGATGCTAGAAAACTTGAGTAAGGGCTGTGAAGAATATGGGATGAAAATAAATGTTAGAAAGACAAAATCCATGGTGATTGGAACGAAGGGCTCGGTGTCAAATATAGAAGTAAGAGGGGATAAAATAGGACAGGTGGCTAGTTTTTGATACCTGGATAGTAGTATTAGTAATGATATGAAATGTGAATGTGAAATAAAAGCAAGGATAGGAATGGCGAAAGAATTCTTTAGGAGGAAGAAAAGACTATTTTGTGGAACTTTGAATAAAGAGTTGAGAAAAGATCATAAAATGCTTCGTGTAGAATAAAGAGTTGAGAAAAGATCATAAAATGCTTCGTGTGGAATAAAGAGTTGAGAAAAGATCATAGAATGCTTCGTATGGAGTAAAGAGTTGAGAAAAGATCATAAAATGCTTCGTGTGGAATAAAGAGTTGAGAAAAGATCATAAAATGCTTCGTGTGGAATAAAGAGTTGAGAAAAGATCATAAAATGCTTCGTGTGGAATAAAGAGTTGAGAAAAGATCATAAAATGCTTTGTGTGGAATAAAGAGTTGAGAAAAGATCATAAAATGCTTCGTGTGGAATAAAGAGTTGAGAAAAGATCATAAAATGCTTCGTGTGGAATAAAGAGTTGAGAAAAGATCATAAAATGCTTCGTGTGGAATAAAGAATTGAGAAAAGATCATAAAATGCTTCGTGTGGAATAAAGAGTTGAGAAAAGATCATAAAATGCTTCGTGTAGAATAAGAGTTGAGAAAAGATCATAAAATGCTTCGTGTGGAATAAAGAATTGAGAAAAGATCATAAAATGTTTCGTATAGAGTATTGTACTGTATGGGGCAGAAACATGGACATTACTCAAAAATGATGAGAAACGACTGGAAGCTTTCGAAATGTGAGTGTGGAGAAGAATTGAGAGAATTAGCTGGGTCAAGCGAAGAACGAATGAGAAGTTGTTAGAAATTAGTGGAAAAGAAAAAAACAATTTTAAGTATTATTAAGAAGAGGAAGAGAAACTGGTTGAGACATTGGCTAAGAAGGAACTGTATCAAGAGGGACGTGCTAGATGGTATGATGGCAGAAAAGAGAGGGATGAGGCGAAGGACACTACAATTAATGGACGATATAAAAACAGAAAGATCATACATGAAGACGTAGATATTAGCGGAAGACCGTGGAGCATGGAAGCTACTCAGTTGAGGCAAGTGACCTGCCAATAAGGGCAGAATACCTATGATGACGATCATGATCAAACAGATTATTTATTTTGTTGTGTATTGTATTGTATTGTAAAATATATGTTGTTAGTAACAGATTGTATATGTGTATTTTTCTAACGGTCACATACACCTTACAATGCTGGATATACTCCTGAGAATGAATCATATTTTAGTTGTAAATAATTATATTTGAATTCTTTGGAACCGATGGAATCTGTTTCCGCTGTTTACGAACCTTGACATTGATTGTCTTTCTTTAAAACGTTCAGTTCTATGACTTTCGTGTTCAATCTTTGAGGAACCTTGTTACGTAAAACAAGCGAAGGAAGGTTATGTTTAAAACGCTATATTAGTCATTTTATGACTCCCAATGTTCTTTATCTGTTTAGAAACCATAAAAATATCAGCAGCGCCTGCTTCAACAAAAGATGCCTGTCCTTTACGCTTCCATATATTATACAAGCATTATCCTCATCACGTTTCACATGGCTTCTAGTGTTACAGAGGATTATTTTAAAACCTCATAAACTCTGCGCATACAACAATCTTCTCTTTGTGCTCTCTGTGCTGAGTTATTATAACGCAATCTTTTGCCCGAAGGTGGTTGCAGAAATGTATTGAATATTAATAACCATTATAACCGGAGAATAAATTTATATTGAATCCGGACATTCGAAGCTAAAATCAGCTATATTTTGGATTAAATACATTATGGACTAATGAATATGTGCAATAATGAAGTAATTCAGAAAGAAAAAGTAGATTAGTGGAAAGAAAAACGTGTTAGTACGATTACTATCGAAGAAATAAAATACTTCTAAAAAATATATGTACCTTACTAGTTACTAATTTCATTAGTGGATCTGAAAGAGTCGTTTGGGAAGAAAAGAATAAAATAGTGCCATTAACAAAAATGTAGAAGTACAAAGAATATACTGTAAAAAAAATTGTTGTGTTATTTCAACGACACGCCTATGTGTTAACACGATTGTGTTAAAATATAACACAGACCGGTGGTTAGAACAACTCATTCACTATTTGGAGTTGTGTGTCAAATGCCAGTAGTTGAAATGACACACTGCCTGTGTGTTAAATCAACACAAGTGTAGAATCTTCGGTGTTGTTTTCTGCGTGATTGTCATGTTGGGCATCTAATTATAAAGGCTTATGAATTGAAGCTACAGACAAACACAGTAGAAGGAATCACTTAAACAAATCCAGGTATACGTAAAATTTCAACATGCAAATCGCGCGATGTGTTTTCAATTGTTTTACATAACGTTTCTGAAGAAATGTGTCAACAGTGAGAAAGAACATAGTATTACTTTGTCACTTCTACATTGCACTAGAGGTTATCAGTCAACACCGGGGACTGTGCTTCAAAAATGGCGAAAAACAAGTAGAATCACGATTAAGAGGCAAAGATATTATAAGGATATAGGTAACAGTTTCCTATCATTCTTGAACAAGATGTTGGTGAAGGTTGTGTCTCACACCATCAAGAAATAATTCACAATAAATGTTGTGGAGGACGGCAAAAGTTTAATGAAGATTTTCTATTTGAAGTGTTGTGTAGTTTACTATTCTTATTTTAAAATTAGAATCTTCGATAAGCGTAAGCATACACATCACATGGTTTTCCAACACAGAAAAATGGTTACATCAGCACCACACACGGAGTTATTTCAACACCGACACGGTGTGGTAGTAACACAGAAATGGAGTCGAACTAACACCAAAAACGGTGTTAATCTGGTAGTCTGACCTTGAATTTTAACACAGGGAGTGTTGAATTAACACCAAAACTGTGTTACTTATACGACTTTGACCTTGAATTATGACAGATTGTGTCTTGAAATAATAAGGAAATGATGTTGAAGTAACACAGGGACAGTGTTATATTGATACTTGACATGGTAATATTAACACAAAATAATTAACACACTACACACTGTATTACTTTCTTTGTGTTGGTGCAACACCGCCATAAGTAACACTCAACACTTTTCTTCACACTACCGGACCTGACATGGTGTTGGATCAATACCGAAAACACTAACACAGATCCGAATTTAACATCGTCAACACTGGTTGTGTGTTAAAGACGTAACACCCCCGTGTTAAACGCTAACAGTGCGGGGTCTGTGTTGAACTAACACCGCATAGTGGTAGTCACGCTGGAACCACTGTCCCGTGTTAAAATTGAGTTGAATTAACACAACCGTTTTCTACTGTGTAAATAAACCTATATATTTTCTATAAATAATTCACAATTTTCTCCGGAATTTCAAACTTTAATTGATTTGAGTTGATTTGAAGTTTAACGTCCCTTTCGGCTCCGAGGCTAAATGAGACGAGACTTACTGATTAACGTGGAGTCCGAACCACATGAGCTACACCGGGAATCAAACGCGGGTCTCCCACGCCAAACACGCGTATGCTAACCGCTTAGCCACGAAGGAGCTCTTCAAACTTTAATGTTGAAACAACCATCTCAGACAGCCCGGAGCGCACCCACGGGCAGCCCCCCTAGGGACGTACTCAGGAATTTATTTCGGGAGGAGTCCAAAGCTTTTCGGGGGGTCCAAACACAATTTCAGGCTAAATTATATTAAAAATTGTAAAATTGCACCTAAAATTAGACTAAATTTACAAAAAAAAGTCCGGATTTCGGGTGGTCCGGACCCCCAGGACCCATCTCCTGCGTACGTCCCTGCCCCCCCCCCCCCTCCAAAAAAAACTTCCTAACGTAACATACATGTGTACAGTTTCTCAATGAAATTATACTTGTTTAACAGGGAAATGATTGAAATAACGCGAAAATTTGATCTTACACTTCATCTGTACCCTTTCTCTTATAAAAACAATCTAGTTATATCATTCCCCCCCCTAAAAATATAAGTATACGCATTTTACAATTACTTACCGTCTTTTCAGGTACAGAATAATATCCCCTTGAATATTACATAGATGTAGTGGCTTGTATTATTGTTAGGGTTGCCATAATTTTTTGATCCAAAATACGGACAAGCCTTAAAATGACGATCCATCAAAGGTACAATACCCAAAAGAGAACAAATATTTTGAAATTTCTTACCTAAAAATCCCTTTTTCAGCTTATCAGATAATTGTTTACTGTGATACTTAAAACACTATTGGAAACTGACTTATTTTATAAATTTTTTCATTAACACAAATATAATAAATCATGCCATTAAATTACATATATTAAATCTAACCAAAGGAATCCTGGAATGGAAAATTGAGACACTTTTTTAAAAAAATATAACCTACTTTATTCATAGTATGTGATGAAAACACAATTCTTTTCGCTCGTAATTTTAGCGATTCCCGACTCGGAAATTTTTGTGCAGCTCCAAAACCTGTCAAATACGAACGTTTTCCTATTTCATGCTTTGTAAGATACGGACACGGGAACGAAACTAAAAATACAAAATACGGACATATTGCAATCCTAATTATTGGCCTCCACAGCTTAGACCCGTCATCAAAAAAAAATCATCAACAAAAAGCCATATGGAGTAGTTGTAGATCTAGCTACCAGATGGCAGGAACAACAAACATGGCGGAATTTTCTGATGCACATAAGGCTTATTGCATCTTAGAGTTTGCTAACTGTGTGCCAATTGTAATTACAAAATCGATTTCGTGTTGAATGTTACGTGTACGTACCCTCCATACCACGTGATTTACGAGAACTGCGGTACAGAATCACTGAAGTATTCGTTGATATTGGCCGACATGTGTTGAAACTTGTGTGGCAAGAACTTCCACTCAAGATTCACGTCTGCCGGGTTATCTGGAATGCTCATATCGAGCAGTTCTAAGGTATGTAAGCATCTTGGAGAGATTCTGGATCTTTTTATATCAATAAATTTGCTGTATTTGTCACGATTGTTTTAATATTAATGTTCAAAACTCTGGACGGAATTATGAAAATCCCTATATAACATGTTTTAAGATGAATCACCACCAGGAAATCAGTACATGTTTTAGCTCATTTCCTTAACTACTGCGCAATGTAACGTTACATATTATAAATATTGTATTATAAGAGAAAGTCGTGTTTCAGCTACAACACAAGACACTGATTTATTTGGTTATGTATTCTGATATCGAAAAGGTAACAAATAAGAGAAAAACTTGATTTGTTTTACATTGAGTACACAAGATGGCACTTGCTGTTAGATCATATTAGAAGTTTTCAGTTTTATGAAATGTTTATTTGTATGTGTAAAGTATTTTAAAGTAACGATCTTATTACGAAATAGATATATTATTTGACCGTTTTTCGTGTTATGATTCACATTTTATTTTGATATTAATTTACATTTAAGGAAATTGATTTTGAGAAGAAACTTGCGCAGAACGCCATAATGCGTTGTTGCCAAATTTGTACGTTTACTGTGGTAGTCACAATAAGAAAGTTCCTGGATTCTAACGTTTCAGTTAGAGAAGCGTAACTTAGATGTGAATTGCAGTTAAGGGTCAAAAACTAATTTCTCCAGTAAGTATCCAAGCAGAATTCCATAATCACTTCCTTTATTATCTGGTATCAGTTAACACTCGACAGTATCTGCCAACGCCGCACTATTCAAGCAGCGTTTAGCATAGCACCAACAACACCTAGTGGTCCACCTTAATAGGTAAACATACACACATTGAAACTCTATTGTAATCATTGGCGTAACTAGAATGCAGCGAGTGGAGCAGTTGCTCCAGACAATGTTGGATTCAAGCATGTTCAAGGGGGGCTGAGCCCCTTCTAGAATAACTATACACATGCATTAAAATATTTGGTTTTTCTGTTTAATTTTCTCGGAAATAAAAGAGTCTTAAAAGCGAAGATATTTAAAAGAAAATTAGTTTCTTCTTTTGCCCAGCCTAATTGTTCTAATTAACAAACCAGGTTCTCGTATAAAGTTGAAGTTAAATAAAACCTTGGAAATTAGATATAAACGCACACAAACGCTGTACAAAAGGGGAAAATGACAATATGTTGGTTATTGCAACCGACCGGACAATAAAAAGTTGCAACAGTTTCCTGCTGCCCTATTGAAATCTAGAACAGAGCCCCACTTAAATTTTTATTGTCTCTCTTGTACAAAAGTCTGAATTCAACACTGGCTCCAGAGCACTCACAAGAAGGGCGCAAAGGCGAAAAAAAGAATACGGAGAACTGTTCCTTATACAAAGAACGTTTGAAAACATTTCAAAAGGTACGCTATCACTATTAGCAGTTAATTGGCAACAGCCGATACCGGGGGCGGATCGAAGAATTTTTGAGGGGGGCAAAGGTCTGGAAAATAAACTTGAGACATTTTTCGATATTTGGTTCCCTGACTAAAATGTGGACTGCGGTGCTTCATAATACGTATTTATCTCCGCCCTTCTAAAAGCGGCATTGAGGAAAGCCTTTTTGTTCAACACGAGAGAATTAGAAGAATTGTCATGAAAAAAAAACTAAGTTTTAATTACCATCTTTTTATTATTGTATTATTTTATCATTTTTATTATTTTTTATTAAATTGGATTAAGTACAGTAACTAACCATTTTTAATTTAATTTTCTATGAACATAATTCATATTAAGTGTGTAGTGATAACTTAAGAAAAAGATAAGTAAAAACTTTAGGTTTCTTAATAAAAATAACTTTGTATACTGTTAGTATATAGGATATAGCAGCTGAAATGCGTGGAGCAGGGGGCACATATGAGTAAATCGATGATTGATCGATCCAGGGCGGAGTAAAACTAGTTACGCCACTGATTGTAATTAATATAATATATATAGATTAACAAGCATATAATTCTTTATAGCTGCAGTCATATGTAACAGAGAATCATACATAAATATATATACTGTAATAATAACGTTCAAATAACATGTTTCAATATTTGTAAGGAAGTGAACTATAAATTTACGTGTTCGTGTGTAAATACATGTACTTTACACATGAGTATGCAAATGAAATAGAGGATTCACTCTGTAGTTCACACCATCGAATATATAGTGTATCTTAATTAAATGTGTCTGATGAGGGCAAAGGTTTAATTAATTGGCGAGGCATGGATATTTTAATTAAAATGAATCGTATGTGCGAACAAACGTCTATGTTACATGTCGTGCATATACAACATAGACGTTTATTCGCGCAACTTTGCTCAGAGACTGTATGATATTTCTATTTTGAATTACTAAAGCAAAGGTATTTTAGATTTAGATTTTGTTTTTATCTGTTCAGCACAAGTTGGAATTTTGCTTTTTCCTTTTGTTAATATTGCTAAACACATTTGAAATGGGCAACGAAAATCTCAATCTTTTGCTTCAATTTATTCAAAACTAAGTTAGCGTGGGTCAATGAAAAGTTGACCCATGATCCACTGACCCACTACCCACTATGACCTTTACGATTACCTTTGACCCACCACCCATCAAAACCCACCGTCATCAACTCTGATCCACGCCCTCCTTTCAACTGACTAAAGAGTTTACACTTGTAATAATACAAGGCTGTGAAGTTATTATTAATCGGAGTTTGAATTTCTACGGTCAATCGCCGGATGGATCTGTCCTTTACGAAATAAAACGGTGAAATGTTAGTCATGTGCCACATTACGATGAATTTCAATTTAATTATCATATATAATTATTTCCTTGTTGAATTACAGAAACAATTCAGTGGAAAATAGGGTGAAAGTTGAAAGTCTCAAATCAAAGTAAAGTTGGTCAACGTAAAGGCGAAAAATGTAAAATTCGACTGGGTCTCAAAAGCCAAGTAGTAAGTCCTATTGCTATTATTACAATTACAAATATCAATATCGAGCAGTGCCTGAAGTTTTTTTTTCTTTTTTAATTTGGATACACTCATCTCAGGTTATAAATAGAAACAAATGAAAAAGGGAAAAATGAAGACTTTCAAAGTAAAACGTAGACAAATTTAAAAGTGTTCGGAAAATGCTACCTTCAATGAACTGAGCACAGTGGGTCGGTGGATCAGAGTGGATTCGTGCGTCATGATGGATCGTGGGTCAAAGTGGGTCAGTGGGTCAGAATGGATAACGGTGAGTGGTGGGTTGCAGTTAGTGACGTCCTGTGGACCCACGACCCACTTACACACTCACAAATCTTGTTCCACGACCCACTAACCCACTCAATCTCCGCTTTGGAGTTTAAAAATAATTTCACAGTAAATTATGTTTCAGTAGCCTGTGCCACTTTCATGGTAGCCCTTCTCCTCCCGAGTTAGGCACCAAGTGGTCAATTAAATGTACTAAATAAATTATAGCTCGATAAGTTGTGGTTTATCTTAGAATTACAAAAACGCGATAATCCATTGAAAAAAACTAAAAGTCAGTGCCTATAGGCTCGTATAACATCATTAAATAATAATTAATTGCAAGACATATACTATAAGGTTTACAATATAATTAATTACAATTTATTGTTATATTAAAAGTAATATTGTTGTTGTTATTTGTTGAAAAACTTAGCACCCTTTAGAGTACCGATGCTACATGAGACATCGATCTACAGAGTGAAGTGAAATCTGAAATACCGTAATGCATCTAAATTTGAATGCTTTCACCCGAGAGCCTGTGGAACAAGAAATGCGCGCTATTCACTAAGTTAGTAGGGCAGATTTGAAGTTGTATGTGCTTCACGAGTATGTATGACACTGTTAGAAATATTGTGTCACTGATAGAAGTGTGTGTGTGTGTCACTGTTAGGATTATGTGGATTATTGTCAGAAGTATTGTGTCACTCAAAGAGTATTATAACACTGTTATTTATTTATTCACTAAATTTCATACAGCACAAGGCCATTTGGTTGAAACTGAACAACATAAGGGAAAAAAGACAAAAGTAAAAAAAAAGGAAAAATACAATAAAAGTGAACGACATTCAATGATCAGGGAAACCTTATAAAACATAATAAGAGCAAAAAGACTTTGTATTTGAGGAAATCTGAAAAGTAGACCAATTAGTTTCATAGCTCTGGATGAGGTCGATATGATATGATACACAAAAGAGAGTTTTTCGTCAAAGACGACGCCTAGCTCTTCTTCTAGATGAAGCCTTTTTAAGGAGTACATTGTTAAGCTTGTATACCTGACAAAGTACATTCTTTTTTAAGGAGACATAAAGGGTACAATATTTGTTGGGGTTTTAAGACAGACCCTAGTTACAGCACCAGCTACTTAACATGTTTATGTCAGCTTGCAGTAAAGAAGCATCATCTATAGCGTTAATAACTCTAAAGAGTTTACAGTCATCAGCAAAGAGCAAAATATTTGATGAAGAGGTTGAAAAGATGTTAGATACATCATCCATAAAAACAGTAAAAATAAGAGTTGACCCAGCACACTCCCTTGAGGTACTCCGGATAAGACGGGACAATACAGAGACATGGATCCAGGAATAGTAACACGTTCTTCTGAGATATAACAATCTAGAAGGTAGAGGATCTTATCATGAATGTTATATCTATTGGGGAGTTTATAAAGAAACAAGTTGGTGTTTATGGTATCAAAGGCCTTAGATATGTCAAAGTAAATTACATCGAGCTAAGAGTTAGCCGTGATTGCTTGGGTCGCATGAGTGACTAACACTGACAAATAGGTAAGACACAAACGTCCACGCAGGGAACCATGTTGAGAGCTGCTTTAAAAAGGTTTAACAAAGCTATATAATCTGCATTTAACTATTTCCTCGCAAAAAAATAGACACAGAAGAGAGAAGAGAAATTGGTCAGTAGGATGGTACTTGCTTTCTATCTCCACACTTGAACATAAGTATGATATTAGCAGACATCCACAAATTGGGAAAGGTACCTTCGGAAAAAAACATCTGTTGAATAATAACGACAGACGGTGGGTTAGTGAGTGCGCTGTGTTGCAAAGAAAAAGTGTACTAATATTATCAGGGCTAGAAGAACGGCAAGAAGATAGTGAGGTAATAATTGATTTTTCATCAGGGAAGGTAGTAATTGTCGGAATTGTAGGTATTAGGAGTATGTGTGACATTGTTAGGAGAGTATTGTGTATTTCCTCCCTCTTTTTTCTTCCACAGTGTTTTCTAATACATCTCTCAGTATACACTTCCTTTGAAAATAATGCACCAATCACTATCTCTTTCCCCTTTTAATTACATCTTTGTTATAATCGCTAATAATATCAAAACTTTGTTATTTTTCTTCCAGCTAATTCTCTCCGTTCTTCTTTACACCCACAAGTCACATAGCATAACCAAGAAATAACTAATGTACTAGTTGTATTCTCAAGAATAGATAGAAATCATCCATTATGCCCTGTTTTTTTCTCTTTCCAAAGCTGTTTTCGATGTTTTAGTCTTTCGAACGAGAGGGAGTGAAACTAAAAGCCTTAGTCACAAAGACAGGAAACGTAAGTCATTAAGCAGAAAAGTTTGTATAACCTTCTTTTTTCAAGGTCAACAAACTAATACAAAAAATAACGTATTTTTTTATAGAACAAAAGGCTGTGGTCATTCTTTCAACATCCACGTGTAGATATGTAATTTAATAGCAGCAGGACATCCACTGAACAAGTAGCATCTGTTAGTTGTTGGGCAAATGACCAAGATCTTCAACTCCTCGGGAGGAAGGGGACATGCTTGAGACGTATATTGTTCCAATTTTCGCCCAGGTGAATGTAATTTAGCCCAGTCATCGAACCCTTGAATATTCGCTCTTAATTTATCATTGTCGTAAGATCAGAGATAAATATTACTAAGACTGCCTAGTAGACAGAGCTTGCAGAATGAGGTTTGGCTGTAGGCAATTTGCCAGCACCACACTTTCCTCCAGCGTCGCGGTGTTAAATGAATCTAATTTATCGCGACAGTTTTTAACATTCGTGTTAAACAGAAGCAGGTTGTTTCCTACTGTTTCCTTAAGAACACGTGCTGAAATAGCCTACATTTGACAGGGACATATCATAAAACACAATACATATAAATATAGAAGTCGGATTAAATTAAGAAAAAGAAATTTAAAGCCTATTTATTTTAAATGTGTTCATGGATATCCACTTCTTAACGCTCTAAAATTACTCTGCTTTATAAAGAAATTACAAAGAAAAGCAACAAAATGTTCCGAGAATATTATTACTCTAAAAATCAATGAAAGTTTTTTTTTTTTTTTCAGTTTAACGACCAACAAGTATGATTCAAAGTTGAGAGAGACCATGGTGGTAATAATCAACTAAATAGTGGAATGAAGATAATAGAAGGAAACGGGAGAACTCCGAGAAAAGCACGCACACGGTGTTTGTCCACCATAAAGTACACTTAGCAATAGCTGTATCAAACCAGTGACGACCACAAGTAGTAAGGTCACATTTAAACACATTGGGCCTTATGCAGAGTTGTTTTGACGTATGATTAGCATCATACTAAAGGGCTGATTACTGGAGGAAACATAAGCTAGTCGAACTCTTTAGTATGGCACTAATCACGCGTCAGAACGACTCTGCATGAGGCTCATTGTAATGCGTTGCTATTATTACAAGCACTGGAATATATCTGTCACTATTAGACAGACATATTCCTGTGTTGTGTATTAGGAGCATGTGTTCACTATTAAAAGTATTGTGTCACTGTTAGAAACATGTCTGTCACTGTTAGGAATATGTCTGTCAATGTTAGCAATATGCCTGTCACTGATACAAATATGTGTATCACTGTTACAAGTATGTGTGTCAGTAACACAAGTTGTATGTCACTGTTAGAAGTACGTGTTACTTGTAGAAATACACACATGTCACTGTTATTTGTTCTGTTATTATTTTTTACTTGTTGGAACGCAATTAGGAACATATCTGTCACTGTTAGGAATATGTCTGTCACTGTTAGCAACATGTCTGTCACTAATACAAATATATTTATCACTAATTACAAGTATGTGTGTCAGTAACACAAGTTGTATGTCACTGTTAGAAGTACGTGTTACTTGTAGAAATACACACATGTCACTGTTATTTGTTCTGTTATTATTTTTTACTTGTTGGAACGCAATTTGAAGTTTTCCCTTTTCTTACTATAACTTAGAATTGGGACTTTCTTCCACAGTCACCGTTGCGAGTTGTCACCTAAATACACGTTCGTGAAATCGGAAGGTCATAGTCATTTTGAAGTAAAATTTGTCGTTTTGGTTGTACAAAGTAAAAAAATGTGCTTCAGTAAGGAATCATATATTTTATTAATTTAGCCATAGTATTCTCGTTCAATGTGTATGTTGCTTGGTGTTAACTTACGAAATGTTTATTATTACATACTTCCTCTGGAATACTTTGTTTCAACCACATGTAATGTTCTTACGCTGTGAGAATATAAATCACTTCCTGAAATTCAGAAGGAATGAAGATGTCTGGACAACTTCACTCAACATCTTTATATCTAAATAAAACAACTCTGCGGAAGATGTAAATTGCAAAGTTATTTGATGTTTCATTCGGACAGTTTATTGACACTTAAAATTTAACATTTTAACTGTACCACTTCCATTTACAAACTAACTAACTCTATGGCCTGGAAACCTCCTGAGGTTATGTCCTTACTGTGTGTGTCTTCGGTGTGAGAGTCCTGAGTTTGATTCCCAGTAGCAAGAAATGTTGTTTTGTCTATGTTAAGCTATCCTTAATAGTTTTCCAGACTTTTGATAGCTTTCAAGGTAAGGCTGTAGGCTTGCACAAGTTTGTATTTACACTGCTACAGACCTAACCAAGGCTTATAATAAACTTACTAGTTCCTCGATTGCAAGCTTGCTTCAGACTTGCCAATAATACGCAATATAAGGCGAGCCTTAAAATTCCCTTAAATTGACTGACTTATCAAAAAGTTACAATTTGCACTTTCCAAAGCCATACACAGACAGAATCTCTAAAAGGCTGTCTGGATTCGGAGCATCAACTAAAATGTGATCTGAAAAGCCACACACAGAGAGAATCTCTAACGTTAAGTCTAACTAACTAACTCACTCTATGGCCTATGGAATCCGGAGGTTCAATGCCGCGTTCATAAAAGCTCTCCACTGACTTCTATCCTTAGCTAACTGCATCCAGTTTCTACTTCGTATTCCAATCTCTGCGAGATCCATCTTAATATTGTCCTCCCATCTGCGCCTAGGTCTTCCTAATGGTCGTTTTCCGATTGGTCTTCCAGTCAAGACTTTGAAAGCGTTTCTACTTTCTTCCATTCTAGCTACATGACCCGCCCACCTAAGCCTCCTAGACTTCAATGTTGGGTAAACCTAACAATGTTGGGTAAACCATATAAATTATGCAGTTCCTCGTTATGAAGTTTCCGCCATTCCCCATTCCCGTTCCTCTTGGGTCCGAATATTCGTCTCAGGATCTTGTTCTCAAATACTTTCAGTCTATGTTCTTACCTCAGAGTAAGTGACCATGTTTCGCAGCCATACAGAACAACAGGCATGATTACCGTTTTGTATATTTTAAGCTTCAAATTTCTCGACAGAATTCGCGACGACAAGAGATTTTGAACCGAATAGTAACATGAATTCCCTGCTTTTAGTCGACATTTAATTTCTCTGTGAATATGATTTTCCTCTGTTAATATTGATCCTAGGTATTTGAAACTATCCACTTTATCAAAAGTATTATTTAATATTTTAACATAATAAATTTAATATAAAGTTAAGTCTACCAAGAAAATTTAAGGGCAAACTTAAACTTGCCATAGACGTGCTTGTTTAGTCCAAAGTAACGAATACCAAACTATAGCAGTCATTTCCCGCAGATGCTTTGCTCCGTTACAGTTTGGTGCTCTCAATCTCAGTAAATCAGACGAAGAGGGGAAGGAGTAAACAGATAAGTTGGCGTTGATAAAAAAAAAAGTGACTACAGACAAAGAAGGACATCGGTAGAGTAGTCTATGTTTTTTGCAGATACAGTACTCATGAATCTAGAACTCGTACGTTGGTAATACATGCTTATTGCATTCTCCTAATTTGCCAAGAATCTAAAGAGTAATAGCACACAATAAATTTTTCCTGTTAGGTGGGTGGTATCTTGTGCATAACCAACACAATCAAAATTTATGTTTACCCCCTATTGAACTCCAACTGTATAATCAGTGTTTTATCCAATGTCCTCGAATTCAGGGGAGAGGAGTAATATGAAGCTCTAGGGGGAGACTATATTTATGACCTACATGATACACCTCTCCAACCCTCGTAAACTATGGGGAGGAACTTTGGGGGGATTTTCCCTCCTAACATGTCTGGATAAAACACCGTTTGTAGTACTTTCCCATCTTCCTCTTCGTCTTTCTAAAGATTTTCTCAGAGTGCGGTCACCAAATCTTACCTTTTTCTTGTAAGTTTTATGTTTTTCTGGTCTTTATTAATCTTCTTCCTTTTCTCTAAAACATCTGACAAACCAATCTCAGAGTCTTTTCAATTAACTTTATCCATTTTATCGATATCTCCTGCAAAGCAAGCACAAAAGGCCATCAGTCATCAAGTGACCAAGTCATGAAGGATCACGTAACAAAATGTTTTCTTTCAATCACTTTCCAATATCTGTATTTCCTTATGTTTATCATTGTTTCTATTAAGAAGCATGTGTCAGCCATTGTACTTTTCTTCGCCGATGCAGGAGTGTCATTTTAGCCCCTACCTCGGCTTGACATTTATATACATTTTAGTCAATAAGATATACTATTGAAAAACTGAAAATGCACATACATCGGGGTTTTCCCCCCTAAGCAAAATCTGAAATGACGTTGATGCCTCCTTATTAAATGCACCAATCAATTAAACAATGTATTTATTTTCTCAGTTCACAATATCCGCAGTGAGGACTGAGGTAGTGGTAGATCGCTTACGTCTGGTATGTGGAGTCCGTGGTTCGATTCTAGCTCTTGCCAATTGTGCTGTGTGGTTGATAAAGACTCTGTGCGTGGAATTTCTTGGAATTCTCCAGTTTTCTTCCACTTTCTTCATTTCATTATTTCATTTGTTCGAAAAGTCCCATACATGCTGCCTATGTTGATGAAATTTCCCTTTATTGCTACTCGAAAAATGAATATCAACAATCCCTGGTATTTTTCTCCACGAGTTAACATCATTGGTGCCAATAAAGAGTATATGACACCGTGTTTGGTTACTGTATTGTACATTTCTCGATGTTCTTCTTCCATTCAGGAAGCGTGGTTGCCAAAATGCAACATTTAAGCCTACGATTTCCTCTTCCTTCCTTACTTTATTTCGTTCCTCTTATACATAACTTATTCCACATACTTTATTTTCTCTCCAAATATTTATTTCCATTTAACTAGAAGGAAGATGTTTATGAAAACGTAGTTCTTTGACAACTACACACAAAACATCAATGATGTCGTACTACAATTACCCCATACGTTAGGTAGATACTTTAACCAATGCCATTTTAACAATTTTCTCCGAAATACGACGAATTTGATACCAGGATTGTGTCAAAATTCAACACAACTTGGTAACACAGACCCGGAGACACACTAACACCATTTTTTTCTGTGTACACATACTGTTCCTTTTATTGTAATGTTCTGAAACCTCTGATTTTATTGCAAATTGTCCAGTAGAGGATATAGCCCTTATCGGGAGGCCTAGGCCCCCAGTTTTTTGAGTAACAAAAATAATTTAAGCTATTTTTATATATTTTTGGAAGTTTATAGTAAACTCATGACATACCTATATTAGTCAGGGTTCTGGCTGCCCCCCCTTCCCCGTTTTAACTTTTAGATCCGCCACTGGATCTATCCAGTTGACTAGGTTTGCTTCATGAGGAGATTTATTTTGTAACCCACTGTTGAAATGTGCCAGTTAGATTCAGGCAGGTACCACACTACGTTAGGGCGCCAAAGGCAAAAGAGCGGGCGCTATTTGCAGTCACAGTCGCAACACCGTACACCTGTTTGAGTTTGCAGCGTATGCAGATGTAGAGGTACAGTAGAGGATGTAGTAGATAATTACATGGTAATGGCACTACACTTTATGCGATATTAGGTATATCATTTGCATAAATAAGTTTAGCCTTTAGTGTTTCTTCGTGAGTAGTACTCATAAACTTAATCTACACCTTTATAAGAGTGACAGGAATTATGAACCACCAAATATAGTTGAAATATAAAAACACAAAAACTAAGAAAGAGGTTAAATCATTTTTAAACTAATTATCTGCTGATAAAATAGTGACATGGATTAGAAATAAATAGAAACAACACATATTTATTCTGTGATAAACAGAAGAACAGGTGTTGTCGAAAGCATTTGTAAATGTTTCAAGAAAAAGAGTAGACCGTGCTGTTTCTAAATACAATTAACCCCAGTTTTGAATTCACGCCAACAAACTACTTCCGCTTTCGGTTGTAGCATCTGTGATCTCTGGAAAATGTTGAATAAAGGTCGTTGGAACTTGATATTAAACATTGGTTTTATCATGATTACAATATCAGAAGATTCTCTTTCCATTACTTATGTGGTTTATGTCATATCTGCTTCTGTTTATTTTTTTTTTAAGTGTTGAAACAGATATCTTTCAAATGGACGCTTATTTTTAATGACTGGCCTATTGTGTACACAAACTTTTGCATAATCAAATAGCATTTCAGATTTCTTCCTGTGTAGTGGTAGTGCCAATAGCAATTTTATATCAGGGTGGCTACAAAGGAGTGTACTCACTCATCGCGTGAGCCTTTTATGTACACTCATGTCCAAAATAATTATCGCATGTCTATAAATATGTTGTTGTAGGAATATAATTTGATAACGAATTTGTTCGGTATTTCTTAAAATGTTAGTATGTGTATAATTGGCAAAGACATACATGTGGCAAATTTCATGTAAAAAGAGCAGTAAATAAGAACAATAAAACGAAAATAAAACTTTCTTGTCCATTTAGCAACATTTTATTTTACTCATTATAATTTTCGTATTTATAATTCTTTTCCTATGAAATTTACCACAAATATACATTTCCCGATTATACACATAGTATCAGTATTTAAAGTACCCTGCCAAATCATTATTCAATTATATTCGTACAAGAAGACAGTTATAGATATGCGACAATCATTTTGGAGATGAGTGTACATAATGTCGTATTCAGCTACCGATGGTGGCAATGTTTTTAAAGTTGATCCAGCATAATGGAACAAAGTGAGTGAACTTCGGGGTAGAACAGCTATTTGCAACTGGATACACTGCAGAGTTGCCAACCTCAGAAAACAATATTATCGATTTTCGCTTTTAAAATTATCATATATTCGTTATGCACATGATAATTAGTTGTAGAAACAAGTATAATACTACTACTACTAATATAAATAATGTATAATAAACTTATTTGTAATCTTCAGTTTCGAACTCCAAATGGGCGTAACCGTCCTTTAACAATATTTCCACCCCTGATAAACGTAATTGAATTCAAATAATGTACGCAGGGTTCTCATTTGTCAATTCTCAAATCGTTATTAATTTTATTTTAGCGGAAATGACTGCTAAAAACCTCAGCGTGTGTGTTTTATGATTATCTAATGCACATCTACAATTGTAGACTGAATATAAAGTAAGTGCTAAGTGCCAAAACGAAAATATTGAGTAAACAGCCAAGATGTTACCAGAACTGATGGATCATATAGGCACGCGCATTCTTCTGGGGATTATTTGAACTACTTCCACAATGAATACTAGATAGCCAGTTGAGTAGTGTTAGGCCACATTTTTACATTAAACAGAACTCTCCCATTTTTCGCACTTAGTACGGATTTTGTATTCAATCTACAATTTGTTTGCACCTTCATAAACTGCAAAAAATGTGCGGTCTAAAATTATTGTAAATTTACCTAATATGCCAAAGGCATTACAGTATATAACATTAAGGCTTAATTATTGTATATCACGATAAATTATCATATGGTTGGCAACCCTGATTCGCTATGACGTCACTGTAAACAACACTAAGGCCGGCCCCATATTTACCAGAGGGAGGCAATAGAGGATGCAGAGAACACTGTTTGTCAGTCATAACGTTGGAGATGCACTTGCTCTCTGGTCAATACACAGTACCAAGAAAAAGGCAATAAATCTGGTGTTGATAGAAGGCAGTGTTGACAGGCATACACGACGTAGTAGATTGTTTTGGAGATACACTACTAAGGAATACCTGACTAACTGAACAATGCCAACACTTGCTTTATATCATTCTCCTTATCTCCTTTGCTCAACCTATTTTCTCACGTGCGCTTTTACGTCATATGGCAATTACAAAATGAGAGTGAAGCTCTTGGTGCTAAGTTAGTTTCGGCATGGAAATTTTTTTCATAGGGATCTTGAGGATACATGCTGAAATTTCCAGCTCATGTCTGTGTGAGACGTGATTAGGTATAGGCTAATGTCATCTTGTCATCGTTTCAACAATGGGACAAAAGAGTAAATATCAACTTCTATGCCCGTTTAGCAAAACTTCAACGGAAACATTTGAGGTATTAGAAAAGGTTTCTGACTACAATTGCCCCTCTTGTTCCAGTGCTTTTGAATGCCATTAGAGGTTCATGCTGGCAGGGAGTCTGTGGAAAACGAAGAGCGCCCAAAGCCAATCAGATCTGGATGAAATTTTTGACACAGTTCGGGATGTCATTTTGAGAGGTGGCAATGCAAGTCTCAGGGTAACACCAGGACTCCTGGAAATGAATAGGAAGACTGATTCATAAATAATAACGGAAGTATTGCCTCCATTCATCAGTGCAATTGAAGCTATGTACTTGTTTCGCGCTTCATTCTTTAACAAAGGATCAGAAACTCCTAAAGAGCGGATCACTGTCCCATGATACAACGAAGTCGTTGTTCGAGAGTTTTTCAACCTAAAAGAAAAAAAAGCTTGCGTGTTACCACGCAAAGCACACTCGCCAGACCTGCACCCTGTCATTCCTATTTTTACTCCAAATTCAAAGCACCACTGAAGGGTTGATTTTTGGACAATATTTCCACCATCTAGCAAGCACTGACGAGGATTCTATTACTTGCTGAATCCTGCAAAACTGTGTGTGAACAAACGATTTCCACTTTGAATAAATTAAATTGTTATTAATTTATTTTTATTACACTAATTACCGAACTGTACCCCAATAGGATATCAGCATATTACCCCACTAACATAGGATTGAAAATGGCAGGTGAAGAAAGTCAGTGATGAGAACCGATGTATTCAAGTAAACGCTGCTTGGATACTCATAGGCCCTCAAGGAATGTGTAATAGCACTTCTCCAGTTTTATCAGTCTTGGTTGGAAGTTGCCAAACTATTGTAAAACACCTCTAAGAATGTGGCGATACTTATGGTTTTATGTAAAGATCTGTAATTTGGGTTTACTGCAATTAGCAAACACCTATTGATTTGGCCCTGCGTAGGGATGCGCACGAGACAAGATTTATGGCTGTCTCGACTCGAAAATGTGCTGTAAAAGTGATGTCTCGACTCGAAAAATATATATTTTTCTATTGGAAGAGCCGTGTCTGGACTCGAATTTTGTCAGGAAAATCCTGTCTCGACTCGTCTCGTGCGCATCCCTAGCCCTGCGTCAACGGAGTCGCCACCCTCGCATGAAATTGTGTAAGAAATCTGATTAGAATATATTCAAACTCATGAGGTTATAGTCCTTCAGAATATATGAAAGATACATACTCACCAACAATCTTATATTCCAATTCAACATTTATATATATATTACTTCCTCCATGTTGACTCTGAAACTATTATTTAAATAATTATCATTTTTCTGACCAGAGTATGTACTTCTTCATTAAAAATTAAAAAATTTCGTAACAGTTTCCATAACATAACGTTAATTGGAAATGTATGTAAATGTATGTAAATATACAGTGTCTACTGTAAGTTTTTCATTGTCCAAAATTCGGACGTTTAACTGAAGTAACTCATTAAAACATTGTGAAAATTTTCAGGAAATAAAAACGTACTCATGTATTCATTCAGGAAGAAAGTAAATTTTAATGTAAATGGTTTAATATTATGATATCTTTATTACCTACATTAGTATGAACGTACATATTAACGTCTGAGGAAGATAACATTTACGTTATGGAAATGATACGAAATATTTTAATTTTTAATAAATACATACATACTCTGGTGAGAAAAATATTAATTATTTAGATATATATCGTTTAAATCCAAAGAAAACATAAAACAAATGCAAAAAGTACTCTACATAAAACAATAACAATTAGAATAGGCTAGATGGATAAATTCTGTATTTCCTTTATTTCAAATTAACATGTAGAATTTAAAATGATTAGATACGTCATACCTTTGGTTTCTCGAATTAGTACCATTTATTGTGAGTATATAGATTTCAATGTTTCCACGACATCTCAATATATATACACGTTTCATCTCATCAATAATACTTATTACTTGTAGAACTAATATTCCATTCCGCCATATTATAAATAATATTTCTCTTCTAGTCTTATATATATACTTATTCATCATATATTTTCTTCCTCTTTTGTAACCTTTTTACTATTGAAATGAAATCTTTGAATTTTACGTCCCACGATTACGCCGGCTAGGCTAAAGGAGACGATGATGAGAAATGAATGAAATTGTGGAATGAAGCAAGTGGGAGGAAACAGGAGAACCCCGAGGAAACCCACGCACTCGGTTTTTAATATTAAACAGCATAAACAACTTTTGGGCGTATTAATGTATTCCAGCAAAATTAATAAAAAAGATCCACTTCTGCATTGAAATACGTATATTAGGTTGATATTATTTTTAGGATGTAAAAATCATCCGTTATCATGAAACATTGCAAGTATTAAGTTAGTGTGAATGCTTGATTTGAAATTTGCATTAGGAAAATGCAAATAATGTAGCTTATAGACATTGGGATTTGGAAGATTATTTTTACTGTAAAATTTTTGTATTCACTCAATTTATTTATGTTAGTGGCAGCATATTAACGGAGAAAAGGGACAGAAAAGTCTCTCCCGAACAGTGTTTCTTCCAAACCTGTTTTTGGGAGGCACTGCCCCCCAGGGCTCTGAGAGTGCCCCCCGGAGCAGACTAAAATAATACGCCTATAATATAATAATAAATAGAATAGTATCAGTAGTGCCTCCCCGTAATACTAAGTGTGCCCCCCGGAACATTGTTAATGAAAGAAACACTCCTCCCGAACTAAACTTTAAATTAATGCTGTATTTCTTCTGTTTGGATACTCATAGACCATCAAGGAATGTCGGGCTAACGTAGTTTCAGATTATGGGAAATTTCGTCAAGGGAAATTCTACCAAAAGACCCTTCATCAGTTCCGATGGGAACATTCTACCGATAAGTAGGGACGTACGCAGAGAGTGGGTCCTGAGGGTCTGGACCTCCCTCTAAAATCCCGATTTGTCGATAAATTTATACTAGTTTAAGTTCATTCTTTAATCCATTCTGGCTACATTGCCTACCTACCTAAGCCTCCTAGACTTCATGAACGTAACAATATTTGGTGAACTGTATAAATTATTGAGTTCTTCGTTGTGAAGTATCCACCATTCGTTATGGGTCCGAATATTCGTCTCAGGATCTTGTTCTCAAATACTTTCAGTCTACGTTCTTTCCTCAGAGTAAGACACCATCTTTGCAACTATATAGGCCTATAGTACAACAGTCACGATTATCGTTTCATATATGACCAAATATTAAAAGGTGTATAAAATAATAAGTAACAGTGTGACGTGTACACCATATGAAGGAATTTGATTTCTATAGCGGACATTTCCTCAATTGATATTGAAACCGGAACTGGTAGTATATTTATACTACTTCCGGTTTTAGTAAAGCTTAGAGTGGAGATAATTGACTGCCTAAAACTATTTCTTGCTATTTTTATCATTATCGTTTTTCCTCTATGTAGAACAGTATTGGATTTCGACCATTTCTAGTCTAACAAGGTACATTCGCGAAGTGTTTCCTCGGGATTCCTCTAAAATTTAGTTAAATGCGACCCAAAGTGTATTGTATTAATTTTAGCGGCCCATACGGGTAATTTGCATATTTATGGGCCTTCATATATCCGGAATTCATACACTACTATAACGCTTGGTCACAAAATTGCTTTTAGTTTCTTTAGATGTAACTGAATATGAGTGTAGGCATATGCAAAACAAATTGGATCAAGTACTGCTTCTCTGACACGTATTATCCACACCAGCCGCAATCTTGGATCCGCCATATTGGATCCAACTTTCGGTTTTTAAATGGGAATAGGTACATGTGATACATCAAATTCATATAAAATTTTATCGGAAATTCATTGGTGTAGCGAGTTTTACGGTAGCTTGTACCATTTGCAAGATATTGCGTGTTAAATGTGAGGCACCTCACAAATTCAACCATTAAAATGTTGTGCAGGTCCCCATGTGATCTTTTACGTGATTTATTGTTGATGAAATGTTTTCTAAACGTGCATACACACAGACGTAAATAGGATATGGTAGATCTTCACAAAACTCTGGTCGTATCTAGATTTACATTAGGCATTTTGTTCGTAATACAATACTTCCTTGTTCGTAGTATAACATGGAAGTAATAACAATCACTCACAGAAATGTTGTAAGATTATGACACCAATGTTGTAGAGAGTTCGTTTATACCTACAGTACTTTTTCCAGTTAGAAATTGTTTTGATTTGTCAACATCAAAAACGTAAGCGTAACTGATATTACTCTATAATGTCTATTCTCGAAGTGCCTAGAGGGATTTAACATGTAATATCTCGCAAATGGTACAAGCTACAGTGAAACCCACTACACCAATGAATTTTCGAGAAAATTTTATATAAATTTGATGTATCACGTACATCTATTCCCATTTGAAAAGCCGAAAGTTGAATTCAATATGGCGGATGCAGGATGACGGCCGGTGTGGATAACACGTGTCAGAGAAACAGTGCTTGATCCAATTTGTTTTCCATATGCCCACATTCATGTTCAGTTACATCTAAACAAACTAAAAGCAATTTTGTGACCGAGCGTTATAGTAGTGTGTGATTGAATTCCGGGTATATGAAGACTCATAAATATGCAAATTACCCATATGGGCCGCTAAAATTAGTACAATACACATTGGGCTATGGAGAATTTTGCATCTAAATCAGTTTTACATGAATCCCAAGGGAACACTTCGTAAGTACCTAGTAAGTAGAAAGTTAAGGATGGAGGTGAAATGTATTCTCAAGACCTTTCATTGATTATAGAAAGCTGCTTTTCGCTGTCTATTACCGTTTTTGTTTTATGGTGATCAACGTTAAAACCGAAAATGGTGGATTTGTACCATTTCCGGTTTGAATACCGCCTCCATCAACGAACTCAATTTCAAAGTTTTGACCCTCAAATTTCCGCCCAAAATGTATGCTGATCCATCAAGTAGACCTACTTCTTGAGATTTTTGGTTTCCCAGGCGGACAGAGAGAGACACACAGAGTAAATATAGAAAGCAATATTGGTACTCTTTGTATTAACAGACCAAAACCATATACACCAAGAAATTAAATGTCGACTAAAAGCAGGAAATTTGTGTTATTATTGAGTTCAAAATAATTTGTCGTCGCGAAACCTGTCGAGGAATTTGAAGCTTAAAATATATGAAACAATATCATGCATATTGTCTTGTATGGTCTCGAAAATGGTCTCCTACAATGAGGGAAGAACGTAGACTGAAAGTATTTGAGACCAAGACCCTGAGACGAATATTCGGACCTAAAAGGAATGGCGGAAACTTCATAACGAGAAACTGTGTAATTTGTACCGTTTACCGAACACTGTTAGGGTCATCAAGTCTAGGAGGCTCAGGTGGGCAGGTCATGTAGCCATAATGGAATAAAGTAGAAACGCTTTCAAAGTTTTAACTGGAAATCCAATGGGGAAACGACCATTAGGAAGACATAGACGCATATGGGAATACAATATTAAGATGGATTTCGCAGAAATATTAATACTAAGTAGAAACTGGATCCAGTTGGCTAAGGATAGAAGTCAATGGAAAGCTTTTGTGAACACAGCATTGAACCTCCAAGCCATTAGTTTGGTAGTCTTTGAAAACTACAAGAAATTTTATTTTTTAAAAAAACTACCTCCTCATAGAGAAGTATGAACACTTACGTCAAACCAATGGAGATATTGCTGATCCAAGAACAAAATGAAATTTGATGAAAAGTAGTCAAGAAGTGTGATCATTTTCAAAAGTCATCCTTTTTTTAAACAAAAAATGGCCTGGCAAACATGTTTAGTTTAGTACACGAGAATCTCTTGTTTCACGATATATATTAAGAAGTTAAAATGATTAAGACATCAGTTGGGTCGAAGCCTTAAAGCTTCTGAGACGAGGAAGTAGATTTTGGCTCCAGTATGAGATTTTGAGGAAAGCCAAGAAAAAAAAAAGATTTTTTAAAAAACAAAAAGCACACTCACACGGATAAAATAATTGCAGCCAGTTCTGAGCTCCAAGATAAATAGTGGAAAAGAAAAGAAATATGGCATTAACATAGCTCGACCAGTAATCAATCATATAGTTAATGAAAACCTAAGACAAGCAATGAGTTTATTCTCGTGATTTGAGAAAGAGATTTTGTTTAATTGAGCCCAAACAGTTAATTACGTCGAATTGAGGTTGCTTCTCTTACTTTTCAATTGGTCTCATGTCTAAAGTCAATTGTCCTGGCCTCGACTCTTGGTTTTCAAAGATATTTTTCTCTTTCTTTAGTCTCATTACGTGACTGTTGGAGTAGTATCTTTAAATATATGCCCAAACAGTAGTGTATACAGGGTGTTTGAAAACAACACTGACAACGTTTGGGAGGTAATTCCTGACACCAAGATAAGACAAAAAGCACAGACCAACTTGGGTGCACAAATGCTTCCTTTCGGAGTTATAGGCTGCCGAAAACATGAAAAAATAAACTTTAAAGGTTCATAGCTCCTATAACTCCAACTGTGAAGCATCCTACCGTCTTTCCAAAATATATGTGTGTCCTCAGTCATGTCCTGGGGTATGATGTCTGTCTTCGGACCTGGGAGACTGTATATAGTAGAGGGAACAATGAAGCACGATGTTACGCTGTGCTCATGTGACCTTACCGAAGTAAGCATGGACAGTCGCATAGGGTAAGGTGGTCCCAGTCGAGAAATCCCCCACATTCTGTTTTATTAAATTTTGCAGCTGAAGCAGAGACAAACAGATAAGAGTTTACTAAACTCATCGGAATATTCCAGAAACCATCTAACATAAAACTTCCTTTCACCAGAAAAATTAATTGCTTGCCACAAAAATATCAAATTATAATAAATCGAGTATTTCACTAAGTTCTCCATTCAGGTTAAATGATAAGCTCTTATGAATAATTATGTCTCTATAGGAACTATTCAAACAAACGTAAGTACAATGACAAAACTGGAACAATTGAGTTTTTATCCACCACAAACATATGCATCAAATGCGACTTGCCGCCTTCCGTATAACCGTCCAAAGAATGACAGACAAGCTACTAAACTTCACAATAGTTCTCCTATTCAGCATGAATAATTCGTAGCACAACCTTACGTATATTTAGTAATCCAATTCATATTAAACAAGCGGAGTGAAATAACATAACTTAATTTACCAAAATCTGCTCAACTCGTCGTAACAATTTGGTTTTATTCTTACATGTTAGTATTCAATTCTACACTTGTTATCACGTTCTACCCTTGATATCACCAACTTCAGTATGAAGCGGTGTCTTATGTTTTTCACATACCTGTTGGTGTAGTTCGACCACCAACCACTCGGCGGCGCTGATTAGCTAGTAAAACAAAAATACTCAAAAGCGCAACTAATACAATACATAATTCCTTTTTTTATTTAAATAAAGTTACGACACATAAGAATGACCAAATACCTACAAGTTCTTCAAAAGAACTCCTTCCTTCCCCATACTCCAGTCTGGTTTGATGATGCACACTTCATCTTTATGCAAGATGGAACCCCATGCCACCGGGCCAAAGCTGTGACAAAATTCTTCGAGGACAACGAAATTAGTGTTCTTCCGTGGCCGGACAATAGTTCTGCTACAAACCCGATTGAAAACCTTTGGAGCTTTATAAAGAAATATTAAAGGAGAAGTACATTACAACCAAATATCATTTTATCGAGGTCAACAATTTGTGGTATCATGATGCTGAAATGAAGGCAAAATGTGCTAAACTCGTGCATAGCACGCCACAAAGCATAAAATATTTAATAAAGAATAAGGGTTTTCATACGAAATATTAATCTTTGTGTGAGAAATCATTTTCTTGTAAGTATTCCATTTCATTATATATTTCCAATTTCGATATACACACTGTATAGTGATTGTATTTGAATGTCACGTACGCATTTGTTTTATTGATATTGAAAAGCATATGCCAGACCCACTAGAAATTAGGACAGAGTTACAAAGCACTATTTTGGACTAGGTTCGAAAGTGTTTTCGCACGTAATATTGTAAGAACAGTAAAATATTCAGAAACTGAATGTTGAGTCTAATAATTTGAACACGTCTGTATGTCCTTTATGCTAAGGGAGAAGGATGATGAATGCAAGTGTATGCTGATGGAAGGATCGGTGGAATCAGAATGTGAGAGAAAATGACAGTATCCTGAGAAAACCCACGAGCACGATGTTGTCCACCACAAACTTACTTTGCCGCGAATCGAACCAGGAACCCTACACACCAGAGATAAGCACTCTACAATTGAACCACCATGTCTCTAGAGACGATTGGTGATTATAGGATGAAACAAAAACTGAAATAGAAAAATGTCATATGACGAATCGAATAAAATAATCTATTTGGCCAACGAGACCGTCTATTATGAGGCTATGAGGCTTGAAGGATCGCTCGGAAGTTTCCAAGAGCCATCGTATGCATTTTTTTTTTTTTACATAATTGAAAAGATAATGAAAAAGCTAACAAAAACATGAGAGAAAAATGTCATATGGCGCATTGAATGGAGCGCTCTGCTTCACTTAAAGGAGCTCATATCATGAGCCTCAAGAGATTATTCGAAACTCTTCATCAGCAATGTATGTATTTTTATACAGGATTGAAACCATTAAAACATTTTTTTTTAAGGAAAAAGTTTTTCATCTTGGACACAGTTTACGAAATGGTCACATTTTAACTGGGTTGTTTTATCTTACAAAGCAAAAAATTGTGGCTATTTCGTAAACAGTGCCCCCAGGATTCCCTGATTGATGAATATCATGGATTACCTCGGTGTTCGGACAGCATTTGGTTTCCACCTACTCACATTCGCACTTTGACATTTTTGCAACAAGTTCTGATCACAGTGTTTTATTTTGCCGGTGGTTTTTGTTACTGGGTATCTGGTAGTGAAGTCTTTTTATGTGATCTTAATTGACCCTATCAGTGCATATCCTTCCAGTATCGCAATTCGCTGCTCGACGGAACACCATCTCGATGCAACGCAATTCCAGCTAAACAACTGTGTATTGCGCAGCACAGAATTATTCATAAAATTACAATTATTTGCTCTTCTTTGATATTACCCGGGAGTAATATTTTCGTGTGGCTTATCGTTTCTTCCAGACATTTTTTTTCAGAGCCCACATCCCGGAGCTCTGAGAGTGCCCCCCGTAGTAGACCAAAATAATACTTTATAATATAATAATAAATAGAATAGTATCAGCACTGTCCTCCAGAATAGAAACACAGCGTACCGTAGAACCCTACTACTTTTTCCGGTCTTAATTTTGGTTACTACAGAGGGAAATTGATAACAAGTACTGAGACTTCATTTTTTTAATATGAATTTGTCGTCTCAAGAATAGGTTTTATCTAGGCTTTAATCCCTCTATTCAAACCATTTACAAGAGCACGGTGGCTCAGTGCTAGAGCATTTACCTCTGGGAGCTCTGGTTCGATCTCAGGCCAAGTAAGTTTGTGATGGTACAGTCCGAAGCAAAAAAAAAACCTGTAACATGAGCATGTATGTTTATTGTGAAACTACACCTAACAACGCAGGGAATCAACATAACGTCTAAGTGGCATGAATCACGCCAGGCGAAACCGCGGCGTCCTCCAATGCACACTTATTTTGGAGCAAAAGACTTCGTCGTTTCACAAAAAACTTACGTGCTCATGTTGCAGGTTTTTTGCTGCGGACTGTACAACATCGTGTTCTTGAGTATTCTCGGCGTATTCGCGTTTCCTCCCACTTTCTCATTCTACCAATTTTTTTATCATTATTCACTTGTCTTAATCATCTGTCTCCCTAAGCCTAAAGAACATAATCGTAGGACGTTAAACCAAAAGATTTCATTTCAAAACATACGCTATGGAAATCTGTTGCTTTGGGTTTTATTATTGGAGTTTTATACAACAAAAGTTGCAGGCACGCACCCAGAAATTTTTGTTGGGAGGGATCCAAACGTTTCGGAGGATCCAACACAACAATCCACTACGTTTATGTAGTATTGAAAGGGTATTACTCTGCATCCGAAAAGACGATAAGTAATAGTATTAAAAAAAAACTTCCAACTATATTTTCAGAAAAATGATATAAGTAGATTGTTTTCATAATAGAAAAAGTACAGACGAAGTGTAAGATCAAATTTCCATGCTGATTCAATCATTTCCCTGTTAAACAAATAGAGTTTTGTTGAGAAAGTCTACCCATGTATGTTGAGTTAGGAAGTTTTAGGAGGTCCGGGCCCAGTGGACCTCCTCCGTCGATGCAGCCCCGAAAAGTGGTAAGAGATACCGGGAAATCATTAAGACTCACCATCTCAAAAGTAGGTTCCATCTCCCCCTTATGCTCGAATTAAATCGGGGCTTATACTGAAACGGAAATCACTTAAAAGGAAACCACTTCTGTTTAGAATATTGAATCCTTATAGTTTCGTAAGTATACTATAGTTTCACAATATTAAAAAGAAAACACTTGCTAGCTTGTTCAGTATGATCTATTTAAAATTTTATACATGATTTGTATTAGTATTATTTCCGCTGAACCCATTCTATTGTTTAAAAACCGAGTTTCTCTTTCTTATTTCACACAAAGAAGAAAGCAATCATAAATTGACTATAATTAAGATACTTTTGTGATATTTTAATTGTAATTTATTTCTCCTGAATAGCTACCTAGGGTTGCAAGATGTTACGATAAGTTTTACGTTTTTTTGTACGATGAGAAACTATATATGAATATCTTCAAAAATCTTCCTTTCTATTCAGTGAAAAACAAAATCTGCCAACCCTACAGCTAACTGAAATATTCTTCGTTGCTGGTGGAAGAAAGGTAAAGCTGATACGTACTTCTTATAACAGGTAAAGCTTCCCACCACATAATTTTCTCCCAAAGGTACCAGGATACCCTTCAGGTAATGTTTGTATTCTCGAGTTTTAAAGGCTCCAATGTTTGAAGAAAATAAAAGCAAATCTAGAGGACTTACATCAACATTTCGAACAAAAAGTCAATATAAAAACCAAGGAGAAAATTAGAAAAAAATTCTTGGCTTGCCCCTTAGTAAAATCACGTTTGCCAACTTAATTTGGGGTGGGTGACCTCGCAGTCTAGCCACTTCTCATGGTGAGCATTTTTTTTTCAAAGCATAATAAGCTATGAAAATAATTGAAGCGCTGGACAATAATTGAGGAACTGTTAGCAATTAGAAAGCCAAATCATTTATTTAGTCTTTTATATCGGAAAACTTTCGAATAAAACTCAAAGTCACCCCAATTAGACAAATCAATTATAAAAAGGCGTTTCTAGTCTAAAATTGACAATTTGTGACCAAAAGCATAAGTGAACAGCATAAGGAACCACTCCTGAGACATGAAATTTAACATACTTGTCATAAACAAGACAATAAATGAGTACGTATAATGCAGAAAAATACATAAAATAACCACATAATGAACTTTTTGTGAAATTGTTGTACGTGTTGCATAAGCAAATCACTGTTATTAAAATTTCAAGGTCAATGCGTGCCACCTAAACGACCTTCAAAAACCTGGAGGGGGGAAACCAAGCGCTTTTTTTTCGCACTACCCACCTCAACATTTCGAAAAGGTTTTTTTTATACGTTCTAAGACCATCCTTCCCAGTGATTATATCAAGGGGTGGTGCGGGGGAAAATACAAGTTCAGTCCCAACTCAATGTAGGGTGCTATAATATTGCCATACTATTAATTTTCAATAAGGCCATAGCTAGGAGGTGGCCAGAGGGGCTGAGCTCCCTGCGATCACTTTCATTCGCTTTAAATTTTCAATTGTTTGTTGGTGTATACCCATTAGTTTACAGTGAATGCAAATTAACCTCTTCAAAAATTATCTAGCCTACCTGCCTTAGTACTCTGAATACAGACCTACTTCCCACCCTCGTGTATTGTAAGTCATCCGAGAGAAATTGGTAATCACCACTAATCATATCTTAGGTAAAAAGTAAAGGTAGCCATGATGCAACGCATCTTATATAGTTTTCGGGTTCAAATGGAATATTTAATGCCAAGTTTAAAAAAATAACTCATGCAAAACAAACCAGCACCATGTATCTCAAGCATCACGAAAGAATCGTTACTATTCTTCTTGTCATTAAAAAAACTAGAGACAATACGAGAACTTACCTTGTGCTCTGAGAAAAACGTTGAGTCAACTTAAATAATATATCAAGCGATAACGTCTGTTACAATTCTGGAAAGCAAATATAGACACAGTCGAACTAAATTGAAGACATCTCCTCAATTCTAAGAGTCACAACTATTCTTTTTTTGTCAGATAATTTTGATACATATCACAGTCTCCTTATCGACATCATCGTTTAATGAAAAATAACATTTTATCTGTTGAACGTCGTTGAAAGCTTACACAATTTGTCAACAATATGAAAAATTGCTTTTGAGTGTTAACTTGGCTGCTAGTGCGATGACATAAGAAACATGCCAGTATCAGGCTGTGTCGAAACGTTCTTCAGCAGACGTATCTTGTGCGAGTGTGGACGTTTGCGAGAAACAGACGAAAATGTTCCAACGCTGTGAAGATCTCAGCAACACACACACACACACACTCTCTCACACAACACGCACTGCTTTCAATTGCGAGACGGGTGCATGTAAAGCATTGTGTTTAGGGAACTTTTAAACATTGGAGAAGATCCTACCGCTCTTGGCTCCTTTCGCTGTTATTTCTGACTCAACGTTACGGAGCCCTCACGTCAAAGCAGTTGAGATTTCTTTTTTCTTGCTTGTTAACACATCTTGTATTTCTTTTTAGCTTCCTTCTTCACCTGACAAGCAAGCGTCAAAATGTTGCACAAAAAAATCTGTTTCATGTGTGTTCCATTGCGAAATTATGCTTCTGCAACACTAGTTGTTCACTAGCGTCATCTAAGAAAAAAGAATATTACACATCTAACCTTTCCTTAGCCAATAGTGACGGCAAAGATTATTTTTGTGTGTTAATAAAATAAAACTCTTGTTCTTACAACAGGCACCAGATTAAGCTTAAAAGCAAACAATATGCAGCATTTTGTTCACTGAAGTAAGTGTTCAACTTGTCAGCAGAAAATATCTTATTTCTCGAAGTAAACGTAAAAACGGGAGAGACAAAAATACATTAATTATCGTCATTTCTCTTCGTTTATTTAAGTCCCAATTAAAATAGATAATTGCAAACGTTTGAGCTAATTTTAAAGCACAATCTTCCTATTCTTAATTTATTATGTACTTCTATATAAGGAATATTTCAGTTTTTGTGGTATGTAACATGCGGTTATGAAACACAGGACCCAACTATTAATGTACAAGGCTCGTACGCTCCGAACTAACTAACGGACTTCAATAAATTTTATAAAGGTAACCAAGTTACTGTTACTTTTTCACCCACCAACTTTGAACATCGATATGTCACCTAAGACGTAAGTGAAAGGTCAAAAATAGTCCCATCAGCATCGACGTCCTTCTGCCAACGTTTCGGATTCCATCGCGGTAGAACTTGGTGGCCCGTGAAACGAAGAAGGTATCAAGTACACTTCTACTAGGGATTTGAACTAGCGTCCTTTAAGATGATTGTCCAAGGGATGGAACAGGTGATAATCGGACTAGCAATGTCCGGGGAGTATGGCGGATGCAATAGTGTTTCCCATCCAAGGCGTAGAATGGTGTCCTGGGTCATCCTAACTACGTGGGGCTTAGCGTTGTCCTGTAACAGGAGGACCGCTTTGCGATTCAGAAGTGCTGTCTCCAGAGTTTTGAGTTTTTCTTGAACACGGCTCAACTGCTGTCAGTACATAGTTACATTGATGCTCTGACCAGCTGGTAGCAGTTCCCGATGTATGATGCCGCGAGCAGTCCACCAAATACATAGGAGCACCGGTACAGTGCTAGTTTCGGCTGTTTTGGTGCCGGTTCATGGGATGCTAACCAATGATGACGGCGAAAAGGAGCTTCGTGCAGGACCCACTTCTCATCACATGTCAAAACCCTGTCCAGAAAGGGCTCCTTCTTCAGACGAAGTAGCAAAGAAATACATGTGTCTACTTGCGTTGCCTTCTGGCCCGGAGTCAAATCATGTGGGGCCCATCGACCCAACTTGTAGTGTTTCCCAAGTTAATGGAGGTGCTGCCAAATGGTTTCTCACTCACACTGAATTGTGGTCCCAGCTCCTCACATGACTGGCTACACTTCGCCTCAATTGCTGCCTGAAGATTTTCACTTCGTACATTTGTTAAACCACCGCTGCACTGTCCGCATAGTCACGACACCCTCACCAAAGGCCTGACGTACCTTTCGCTCCGCTGCAGCGATGTTTGACCCCAGTTTGAATTCGTACAGCATATGAGGCTCTGTGGAGGTCCCAGTTCACTATGTCCTTACGCAAGTTCACGGTGTAACTGAACTGCCACAACCAGGTAGTATGTTGGATATATCCACACCAACAACTGACCTTCGCCTTATCTCCATTCGCATTCAATTCACGGTGTGAGGGTCAATTGAACACAGACCTTCACAAAAAGCAGTAAAATTTTCTTGGTTACCTTTACAGTTGGCGGATACATAGATTGTCGTGCAAGAACAATTGTAAAAAATAGAGGCCGCTTCCCACCACACTTTCTCGCTTCCAAAAAAGGTAGTTTAAAAGGCCACGTCAGCAACTCCGACTATAGATTGACACTAAACTTGAACTGAACAATACAGAAACATTTAAAATAAAAGTTTAATGTATATTATTGTTCACCATTGTTTTTGTTTGTTTAAGATCTTGTTCTTTAATTAATATTAATTAGCTGTTGTGCCAGAGTCTTCAACCCGCTGCACAATATAGTTTAAATCAGAGTTGCTAACCTCAGAGAACAAAATTATGGGTTTTCGTCTTTAAAAAATATCGTAAATTGCAAAGAATTATCGTATATTCGTTATGCACATGATAACTGTAGAAACAAATGTAATTCTACTATTAATGGCAATAATATATAATAGACTTATCTAGTAATCTTCAGTTTCGAACTCTAAATTGGCGTCAGTCTCCTCGTGATTAAAAAAAAAAGGAATTGTTATTAACGCTACTCTGAACAACAAATATATTTCCACTTCCTCAATACATTTATTGTTATTTGAAAATAACGTTATAAAACCACATATCCACCATTGTGTTCCATGACAATTTTCCATTTTTCCGACAATACCATAATTCCATCGAATAAAACTTATGTGGTTCCTGTAAAACAAAAAGAGAGAGAGAGAGAGAGGTGGTTTTCAGTGGCCTTTTTGATAATAGTTTAACATCATTCATGGAGTTCTGCAAAGTCCGAAACAAATTATGATCTAAGGGCCCCAGGTATGCATTAAACCAGACTATATACTGGATGCATTAAACCTCCCAGCCAAGTTCAATGAACTTGTGATGAGGGTCGTTAAAGATTGTATGTGGTCTGACGATGTCAGTGTCGTATACGACACCCCTTTTTCTATTGGAAAATCCTACCATTTCTAGGTGCACTAACGTTAGTTATCGACAATACAGCTTCGAGTC
Source organism: Thermobia domestica (assembly GCF_964235325.1). Lineage (NCBI taxonomy): Eukaryota > Metazoa > Arthropoda > Insecta > Zygentoma > Lepismatidae > Thermobia > Thermobia domestica. The sequence goes on from NC_137468.1 coordinate 195,690,929, forward strand.
TATTGTTATTCCTGCAGCAGCAACTTGTGATGCACGATGCCTTTCTAATATCACAAAACGCAAAGCATAAACTTCCTGGGCGAGAGTGTAGACTTTACCTTAGACTCTGAGCCTTTTTGCATCAACCAGGATATTTTTCGCACATTGTTTGTAGGTCATATACAAACCTTTATTTTGGGTAATTTCGTGTTGTGATACGCACCCCTCCCCCCAAATGTATTCTATGTGATCGTAAACACACATTAGTGAAATAGCAGCTCAGTACGAGAACGTTAACCCGTGCCGACTTGACGACAAAGTCATGGAAAATGACATTTCCACATTATAATATAATTTAGAATTTCCAACCGTAATAACAAAGAAACTAAAAGAGACAGAGAAACGAAACTTTGCACAAGGCAACTAGAGAATGGACGATCTGCTGGTGTATTGACGAACATCACCCGATGAACAGTGTTGCCAACCCAAGAAAAAGTAATGTTTTTGTGAATTGAATGACTTATATTGGATATCATTATTGGAAGTAACAATAAAAATAAAGACAAAAGAGATGGTAAATGAAGATCAGTGTTGCAAACTTTTCGAGAAATAACTTGAAACATGTGTTAAATGCAAACACCGTTGGCGCACACAGGGAGTGAGGTACTAAAATTTTGTACACTTTAAACCAGATATTGACACGAACTGTTTACGCTGACTCTAAATCTACACGGATCCACTGAACAGTGTTGCCATCAATATAAGAGAAAAGTTGAGTTTGGAAAAGGTACAATAACTCGGAAAAGGTCACTAATGCTATATGGTTTGAAGCATGAAATGCAAGGGAGTAGAGCATGAGGAGTAGTACCTTTGTTATGTGAGATCGATAAGTCCTGTATTGACGGAGGTATTCAGTATCTTGTTAAATAACAGAAGTACGGTTTATAAAAGATGGCAACGCTGCAAAGCGGCAGTTTTTACTCTTCACGTCATCATCGTCATCAGCCACCTCAAAAGTCCACGAGTACGTAAACCTATGCAAATTGCACGCTGTTTTCATATTTAACCAGATTGTTGGGATTCCAACCCGCTGTGCAGAGTTGCCACCTTTAACAAACGTTCCTTGTCTGCTTTTACAAGATACCGTATATCTTGGTCAGTACGTGACTTCTCGAACTCACATAGCCAAGGAACTACTCCTCATGCTCTACCGCCTTGCATTATAGGTTTTAAACCATACTGCACTAGTGACATTTTCCGAGTTATTGTACCTTTTCCAAACTCAACTTTTCTCTTTTGTTGATGGCAACGCTGTTCAATTGATCCTTCTATTATAGATTGGAGTCAATGTAAATAGTTCTTGTCAATTTTTAATTAAAGGTGTACAAAACGTTAATACCTCACTCCTTGTGTGCGCCACGGATCCCTGTGTGCGATACTGATCTGCGTTTACCATCTTTTTACCTTTATTTTCATTGTTGTTTCCAATGATGATATCCAATTTACATCATTAGATTTACAAAAACATAATTTTCTCTTGGGTTGGCAATACTGTTCATCTGGTGATGTTCGTCAATACACGGGCAGATGTCCTCCTTTCTCTAGTTGCTTCGTGCAAAGTTTCGTTTCTCTGTCTCTTTTTGTTTCTCCGTTATCACAGTTGGACATTCTAAATTATATTATAATGTGGAAACGTCATTTCATGAGTTTGTCGTCAAGTCGGTACGGGTTAACGTTCTTGTAGGAAGCTGCTATTTCATTAATGTGTGTTTACGGTCACATAGAATACATTTAGCGGGTGTGCGTATCGCAATACGAAATCACTATAAATAAATAAGGAACACCCTAATATATATATATACAGGGGCGGATCCAGGATATGATCAAGGGAGGGGCTAAACCATGTTTTGCCGTTTTATCCAGTGTAAAGCAGGATTGAAGCTCATTTTATCCAGTGTATATCTGAGCGTCAAGGGGGGGGCTATAGCCCCTTGAATCCGCCACTGTATATATATATATATATATATATACAAATGAGTCTATACTTCAAAAGAAACTCAACTTTGTTACGTTTCAGTAGAGATTCGCAGATGGAAATTCAATCGAACAAAGGGGGCCGGGTCGCTCAGTGGTAGAGCGTTCACCTCTGGTGCTTGGGGTCCCGGGTTCGATCCCAGCCCTCGCCAAGTGAACTTTGTGGTGGACAAACACCGTGTGCGTGGGTTTTCTCGGGGTTCTCCCGTTTCCTCCCACTTTCTTCATTCTACCATTTCATTCATCACTCATCATCACCGTCTCCTTTAGCCTAACCGGCATAACCGTGGGACGTAAAACTCAAAGATTTCATTTCATTTCATTTTAAATCGAACAAACGTTTTCAAGTCAGCTCATATCACACCCAACCATTGATCTTCTTTCTGTGGCCAGCTTTCTCCAAATGGTATAATATTATTTGATGATGGACATTTAGTTCATTGAGTATTTCATGATTGCTTACATACAGCTCTTGTCTAACTTTTGCTAGAATGTCATTCAGTGTTGTTATGATTGGTCGCTTACTTCTAGAAGCACCTTCAACTTCGAACATTTGAGAATGAAAGCAACAGAACTATCTTTTGGCTGTTACTTTTAATACAATATCTTGGCTACACACATCACTTCTTTTTTTAACAACTTTGCGCAACATTTGCGTTTCTATCGAAATAAAATTGTAAAATATTCACTCATTTTCACGGCAATTATAAGAATTCGAATATTTTTTGCACATCTACTAGCTTCAACTGTCAGTCGTCAGATGACGTTAAGCCTGACTTGCTGAGAATCACATACCCTAAGCTGTGGGACACACGTTATTTCGTAAGCAAAACGCTTATTACTCTTTATACCAGGATTTCTCAACCTGGGGGTCGCGACATTACACAAAGTTCCTGAACATACACTAATAGTAATGACAGATATGTCGAGAAAGGCTAATAACTTGTGTAATTTCAGGCCTGCTTGAGTGTCTCTCATCCCATACTAACAGTAAGCGTGGTTTATGGAACCTTATGAAAATTCCTTTATCATTAAGAGGGGGCGCGATGGCTCAGTGGTAGAGCGTTCACCTCCGGTGCTTGGGGTCCCTGGTTCGATCCCAGCTCGCGCCGTGTGGACTTTGTGATGGACAAACACCGTGCTCGTAGGTTTTCTCGGGGTTCTCCCGTTTCCTCCCACTTTCTTCATTCCACCATTTCACTCACCTCTCATTATCACCGTCTCCTTTAGCCTAACCGGCATAACCGTGGGACGTTAAACTTAAAGATTTCATTTCATATTTTTTTCCTTTATCATTAATGACAAGCAGCGAATGTGCAGGCTAGAGCAGATGTTATGCCACCCAAATAACAATTGTGTGTAGTGGGTTGCCTATGCATTGGGGCAACTTCTAATGCTGTATTTCTTACTAAAAGGCATTATCCTGGTATTCTCTCTGATTGAGAAAAACTCTTGTGAAGAAGCTCAGTCAGGATGATAGGCTGAAAAATTCGAACCCAAAAACTCTCGTTTACAAAGCAAGAATGACCACTCGGTAAATTCTTCTGACGTGTTTGAAGTTAAATGAAATGTTTAGTTTAACGTCCCACTCTGACTTTCTTTAGGCTAAAGGAACCGAAATTACTTAGTGAACGTGAATGACTATAAAGAAATAAGAATGTAACAAGAAATGGGGAAACTTCGAGAAAAGCCATGGACACCATATTTATCTAGCGTAAACATTTACCACTGGAATCAAACCAGAACACCCCGCACCAGACATGAGACTCTACCACTAAATCACCTATTTCGTAGACCTCTCCGCTGATCTAGTACCTAGCATGTACACTCATGTCCAAAATGATTGTCGCATATCGATAACTGTCTTCTTGTAAGAATATAATTTCATAATGATCTTGCAGGATACTTTTAACACTGATATTATGTGTATAATTGGGAAATGTATATTTGTGGTAAATTTCATAGGAAAAGAATTTATAAATACGAAAATTAGAATGAGTAAAATAAAATGTTGCTAAATGGACAAGAAAGTTTTATTTTCGTTTTATTGTTCTTATTTACTGCTCTTTTGACATGAAATTTGTCACATACATGTCTTTGGCGATTATACACATACTAAGATTATAAGAAATGCCGGTCGAATTTGTTATCAAATTATATTCCTAGAACAACATATTTATAGACATGCGACAATAATTTTGGACATGAGTGTACGTTTTGCTGCAGGTAGTTCCGGGTTCGATTCCCAGTTGGAGAGCACTACATATTTGAATGCATTACAGTGGCTCAGATTCGATTTTAAACTAGAGGTCCACTTCTCATATAACCTTGATGCCTGCTAAACTTTTACAAATAAGCAGAAGTAATTGATTCTAGTTATTACTTTAATGAACTTTGCAATTAATAATAAACAATGGTACAACTTATTGCACTGCATTTAAAACAAAAACATTAGCTGTACTTTACATGTGTCGTACTTACGTTCCTTGTTGATATCCAAGCAAGCACCTGTGTTGCATAAAGTATCTCCTTTATTTTTGAGCTTGAAGAAAACAAACGCGCAGAATGAGTGACATAAAAGAAGCCCCTAGATCAGGATTTGATATGACAATCCTGTTAGTAAAAAAAATCGTCTCAAGTCTTTCCGTTTCGTAACAGAAGACCCGCGTGTGACCTTACCAAGTTGCCAGTCATTCATTCAACAGTGGGAAAAGTCTGACCTCATTTATATCAACAAACAGGATATACAAAAGGATTCATCAAATCTAATCTCATACAGACAGATTTCGTAAAATATACATATATATTTATAACTAGCTCTACGTCAATGAACCGTCTGGCTCTCTGGGTGATTTGTCGGCCTAGTTTTCACGAGTGATGAACAAAAGAACCATTTGCGTCATGTGAAAATGTCATTTTGTACACTATACACCTGCGGTCCTTAAACTATGGAACGCATCGTAATATTGGGTGGTAATGTGCAATTCGAACTGGTAGACTTTCTTGTAGCTTCGTGTTTAGCGTACACGACTTTCGTTCACGTCTTTGCAGATTGAAATGTAGCAGATAGTACAGTGTCCCGTATCTAGTCCTAAATGATATTTTGAATCTCATTTACAAATTTTCAGTCTTGATATAGGTCTCCAGTTTGATTTCCCTCGCCAATCCAGGCACATAAAATAGAAAGATGCCTATTTAGACTTAATTCTAAAATAATAGCTCGCCTATTGAAATAGTATTAAAGTAAAGGTGTTCAGTTCCTAATTTAGACATTATTATAACATGTAAGGAAGCTGATTTAGGTTTTATTATGATTTAAATGAAGTATTTCAGTTTAACGTACCACGATTATGCCCTTTAGGCTAAAGGATACGATGATTAAAGGAAGTGAAAGATAATTTAAAAAGTTAGTGGAATGAGAAAGTGGGAGGAAACGGAAATACCCCGAGAAAACCCACGGATACGATGTTCTCCACTACAAACTTACTGAGTCGGGGATTGAACCAAGGACCCCACGCACGCCTTATTATGAAATAAAAAGTTGCTAATTTAGACTTTATTATAAAATAATAGATTGTAAACTCATAAAAAAAAGATTGCCAATTCAGAATATATTACAAAATAAAAAGTTTGTCTACTCAGACCTTATTATAATATAAAAAGTCGTTTATTCAAAACTTATTAGGGATGGGCACAAGCGAATTTTCAATGAAACTCGACTAGACTCGAAATAGACATCTTTGAGCTCGACTCGAGAACTCGGCTCAAAAGATTTCCTCCAACTCGACTCGAATTTGACTCGAATTTCGAGTCGAGTCGAGCCAAATCGAGCCAAATGCTGTATGGAGTTTCAAGTACTTTTTTTAAGGATCCTACATAGACAATATAATTATTATCACTGCTACTACTACTACTACTACTACTACTACTACTACTACTACTAATAATAATAATAATAATAATAATGTTTATTATTATTATTATTATTATTATTATTATTATTATTATTATTATTATTATTATTATTATTATTATTATTATTATTATTATTATTATTATTACAACAAGAGTATAAACATGAAATATAGGTGGTTTGTAGCTGAATACTAAAAACTAGTTGACTGCTCACCTCGTAGCAGTGTTGCCAACAAGTTGTTACAAAAAGTCGCTAAATAGGAGATGAAATGACTCCAATTTTGGGTGAAAAGTCGCTAAAATATATATAAGATACGTGATCAATTCAAGCTATAGTACTATCTACAAGAACGTATATGAAAGACTCATATATAACTAACAATAATTTCACTTTTAAATATTTTTAACTTTATGATCAATTTTGCTTCAACGAAATCAAAAATGAGTTTAGAAAAACGAAAAAAAGTTAAAGGTCTAGAAAAAAAACTTACTTCACTTCTACTCACGCTTCTACAGATAATCAGTTTGCTGTCGGTAATGTATTATTTGTGCCTCTAAACGGAAGCTCTGTAAACTAAAGGTCATTAAAAGTTAAAGTTGGTCCTCCCCGGTAGAAAAAAAGAGATAACAGCAATCAAAGAGGGAATACACGTGTATAGAGATAAAATGTTGTGTATTTTCTCAGATAAATGTTGTGCACTTTCCCAGCTCAACACCTGCACTGATTCAAATAAGCAAAAGGAAAAAGACATATATATCTGAACTGATTCGAGCTAATTTTACTTATTTTAGGATAAATTGCTTGCAGCACAGAAGTCGCTAGATTCGTAAGTAAGTCTCCAAATCGTCATTCCAAAATCACCAAAAAAGTCGCTAATCGGAAAAATTAATTTTTGTCGCTATCCTGGATGGCGAATCCCCTAGATTTAGCGACTTTTCCCCCAAATTGGCAACACTGCCTCGTAGTGTGAACTATAGGAGGCAAGGACATCGTTCACAAGGTTCTGGGTTTGAGTTCCGGAGGAACAAGTATTCGGTCTCGAGCCAAAAATTGTTAAAAGTTATAGGGCACCGGCCAAACATGTTCAAAACTGCTCGGCTCGGGTTTAGGATTGTCAATGGCTTGGCTCGAGTGGCACAGCTCATACAACCGAGCCGACTCGAGACGAAACTAACCGAGCTGATGGCTTACCCCTACCGAGCCGGCTCAAGCCAATGGCTCACCTGAACCGAATCGGTGGCTCATCCCAACCGCGCCGACTCGATCTGTTCTTTCAGTTGAACCGAGCTGAGGCTGTTGACATCACTACCCAGGTTGAGTTTCTGCTTTGGCTCAAAACTTCGCCAGCGCAGGTCTCAGCCTTGATGGTAAGAACTACAATATATACTTATATTGGTGTTCACGACATTTGAGGCTGTCTCGTTATAAAAATCTATTGTTTCGTTGTCGAGACAAGACGAGATGCGAGCAGTTCCCCTGTCGTGAGCAACACTAAAAATTTTCCACATTACTGCTTACATTTCTCATGGCTTTCGCTTTCCAGGCAATGATTTCAAAACGAGTTAAAACGAGCTGAACGAGCGAGCCATTTATCAAACTCGACTCGACTCAAAACTCTACCTCGAAACAGTGACTCGGCTCGGAACTCCACTTGAGAAAATTTACTTTGACTCGACTCGAATTCGCTTCTAGTTTCGAGTCGAGTCGAGTTTTAGCTCGACTCGTGGCCATCCCTAAACCTTATTATAAAATAAAAATAATGCATTGAGACCTCATAAAATAAAAATGGCCCCGCGTAGTCGCTAACACACTAGCTTTTAGTGCGAGCGGTTTCGGGTTCGATTCCCGGTGGGGACATTCGGTCGAAAAGGTGTAACAGCTTTTTCAGACCAACCGTCGTAAATAAGATTTTTCTTGTGTTTTCTTCATTCACAATTTCTGGGATGGTACGTAACAACCTAACATATTTGTACCAGTCCGCTTCCTTCCTTCTCCATTTCTTTCTTTCTTCCCCCATTCCCGGATAGTGTGGTCACCGAAGGACGTTAGGGACGTCATAGATGGCGGTAATGCACATAGAAATTTGTATAAATACATAAATTATAAGAAGCCGCCTATTCCGAGACGTTATAAAATAAAAAGTGGCATATTTAGACATTATCATAAAATAAAAATAGCCTATTCGAACTTCATAAGATAAAGTTCGCCTATTCAGACTTAATAGTAAGATAAAAGTTCTATTTACACTTTATAATAAAACAGTTTGTCAATTCAGGTATCATACTAAAATTTTAAAAAAAAAAAAACGTCGCTTATCCAGACTTCATTATAAAACCCAACGTAGCCAATTCAGACTTTCTTATAAATGAAAGATCGTTAACTCAGACCTTATCATATAATATACGGTTGACAATTCAGATTTTATTATAAAATCACAATAAACTATATGTGCGTAAAAGATTAAATCCAAGAATACTTACTTACTATAACTAACCCAAATATATGGCATAACTCTTTACCGGCCTGAATTACACTGTAAAAAGTAAAACAGCATTTGAACACTTTTATTATAGTTATTGAGGAGGAAATATATCAAACGTGTCTTTATAAAGTGTGCTTCGCGTGTCGAAAAGCGTTCATTCTCCGAAAACAATATCTAGTATAACATATTTAAAACACTTCTTCTCGGCAAACAGTTCGAAAACAAAGTGGTGACATACATTTTACACATTTTGTACATATACATCTGGGACATACTTGGACAAGACAGTGTCTACAAGGGGTAAATATGTGTCATCTCCAGGTGTTCAAAGAGTGTCGGTAATGTGTACAGTGTCCTACTGTGTTTAAAAGTAGTTTCTGTATTTTTTGCAGTGTAGCTTATATTCAAAGACATAAAACTAAGATCAGATAGTAAATGAATACATAAAAATAAATATTTAAATATAAGTAACTACAAAACATCCCATTACATTTCAGAAAATAAACTATAAATGCTAGCTGTCAACAAGGGTGCCGATTTCTCTGTAAATTTGGGGGGAGGGCATTCAGATGCAGATATATAGGAGGATTTTAAAACAATTTGCATTCAAATTATCGCAAATATTGTATATTAATAAATACAATAGGGAGGCCAACATGAGCTTTGGGGGGGCTTGTGCCCCCGGTCCCCAGGATCGGCGCCCTTGGCTGTCAAGTTGATTTTGAATTATAAGTGAGAAGTAACTTTTCGTATCTGAAAAACTAGGAGCTACGGATTATTCCAAGAAATATGTCTCTATACGCCACGGTCAGAGATTATAAAATTTTCGTTGGGCTATGATATGAGCTTCTCCTAGTTTGTCATTTAACTAAAAGACGTGGATTACGGTTATTTGATTTCCATTTCTTGGAATGTTTATTTAAATAGAAGAAGATAGGTAAAAGCTATCGATTTCTGTTTCAGGCGCATTCATTATTCATCGACATTGAGTTGAGAGATTCATAAAATCAAAGCAGTCATATGTTTTCAAAGAGATTTCAAATCATCATATTCAGGCTAGGATACCAGAGTTCGATCCCTGCTGGAAGTTTATAAAGTTTGGATCTTCCGTTAAGTTGTAGGTCCATGTCTCATATAGCTTCGTTCTCAAAGATATACTAAACTAAAATCCTACCAGCTAACCGAAATCATCATACAAGGTGTCATTAAAAAATATGGTGAATGATTTTTTTAAGCAGCAACTACATTACAACTACGTTACAACCATTTGATGTAATTTGTCTGATAAGCCTGATCCGTTGAGACAGGTGAGAATCAAGTTGGAACATGTTCTGACTTGCCAGTCAGCGTCCAGAGCCGCTAGAGTGAGGTTGTGTTTGCCGTGTCTGTCTCGCATCATGGATTTCGAACAATGCGTGAACATTAAGTTCTGTTCCAAGTTGCCAAAAAATTGTCAAAGAAACTCATGAAATGTTGAAATTGGTGTATGGCGATATCACTGTAACTCTGAAGACCGTTTGCAAGTGATATGAGCGATTTAAAAGTGGAAATGAGTTGGTAGAAGACGATAAGATTTGGAACATCAATTAACCTCAGGAACAGAAGAAAACGTACAAAAAGTGGCAAAAATTGTTCATTCAAACAGGTGAATAACTAGTCGAAAGCTTATCTAAGAACTTTACATCTTGTAACGGGTCCGTGTAAAGCATTTTAACCGCTGATTTGCAAATGAGAAGAGTGGGTGCAAAATTCGTCCCTCTACTTTTGACTGACGAACAGGGATTTTAGTCGATAAAAATATTGGTGTTTGTAATATTCTCCGGATATAGCACCACGCAACCTCTGACCTTCCCTCAAAATTAAATCCGAGCCCAAAGGAAAACGTTTTAACACCACTCCTGACATTGAGAGAGTCACGGCAGAGCAGCTGGACGCTCTTCCAAAAGAAGCCTTCCAGAAATGCTTCCAGTCATGGATTGAATGTTGCGATAAGTGCATTGCTAGCCAAGGACAGTACTTTGAAGGATATTAAACCAAATTCCATGGAAGCTTATTATCTTGCTCTTGATAAAATGATTCACCGTAATTTTGATCATATCTCGTACTTTCTTGAATTAAAATTTATCTTCACTTCAAAATTCGGCAGATGAAAGAAAATTTACCACAAGTTTAAATTACTCTACTCTACATTGTTAGGGTCGTCAAGTCTAGGAAGCTTAGGTGGGCGGGTCATGTAGCTAGAATGGAAGAAAGTAGAAACGCTTTCAAAGTCTTGACAGGAAAACCAATCGGAAAACGACCATTAGGAAGACCTAGGCGCAGATGGGAGAACAATATTAAGATGGATCTCGCAGAGATTGGAATACAAAGTAGAAACTGCATCCAGTTGGCTAAGGATAGAAGTCAGTGGAGAGCTTTTGTGAACGAGGCATTGAACCTCCGGGTTCCATAGGCCATAGAGTTAGTTAGTTAGATCTACTCTCCATCAAATAATAGATATTCACCCTCCTAAAGTGAAAGCTTACTAGTAATTTCTTTAGGGTTTTCACTATATTTTAATGGGAGTATTTATGGGAAACACTGCACGCATCGCACACTTGAACTTGCGTCCTTTCATCCTCCTTCTATATTTCTGTCGTATGAGCGCCACCACGCTGGAACTAACAGTCCTTGTTCTATTAGCCCAGTAAATGAAAACTAGGCTAACTTAATTATAGTAAATTCATGTCACAGGTAAGTCTTATCAGATATCCACACAGAATTACGACTGATAAATGTACCCGCCTATAAGTTTGGCAACTTGAAATCACCTAACAAATGTTAGCATCAAAGCAGAAGACTGAAATAAAAGAAAAACTACTCCACTATTATGCATGGAACATTGGAAAGAGGAGTAGATGAAACAGCGACGAAAAAGAAGCAATGAAAAATGTGCCAAGATGAGTCCAATCTGATTTCGGCAAATGTGGCAATTAAAATTCCCTCCTTCATAGAAATTAAAGCATAAATTATGAATACAGACATTGTTTTGGATGCGTTGAAACAGAACATAGAATCCAACCACTTGTTCCTCCACTCACGAAATTAATTAATCCACGGCTTCTTCATTACTTTTTAGGCGCCAGATGATTATGTGTCTCAAAGTAAGACTTTAAGAAATTGCAACAAAGACACGTGGAGTAGTAAATTTCTAGGTCGTTTGACATCGCCGAATGCTTCAAAGGTGTGCCACATTGGCAGACTGCCCATCACCCAATTTATTTTGCAAGCTGTTCGCTCCCTGTGTAACATAGTCTAAATACTTTAGTACGGTGTGGCGTGCTTACTACTATATATTTCTATTTGGATTTCAAAAAGAAGAAGAAGAAATGTGATTCTATACTTTTGACCCAGTTGCCACGAGTCAAAGAAAATAAGAGAAATACAAACAGAGCAGTCTGTAGTTAAGGTTTCGGGCTCTTGTGTCTGGACCACGCTTAAGAGAAACAAATAACAAGTGACCCTTTATCAAGCAGTGATACCAACCTGAAACATTATAAAATCCCCTCTCGAGATGCAGAAATTCCCAATTTTGCTCTTGAATTTCTCACATCATGCTGATCATAAAATTAAAATTAAAATTATATATTAATCATCATTAGCTGCTAATACCTATGGGAAGGTAATTAATTCTTGGGCCGCGCCGTGATCAGTTTCGCACACGACAGAATAAAGTCGCTTATAACTCAAGCACCACTAGTCCTACATTCATTTTTGGAAAGGGCATAAAATGACGAAAAACTTTTAGACGAAATATTTTTCCCAATTCGATCTTGTAAAGAACCTGTGGCTAAAAACTCGCGTCATGCGCAATCAATACTGAGTAAAAATGAAAATAACAAGAAAACCAACACATTTAGCTCAAAAATGCATTAGAATTAAATTGTAGAAGACAATTAGACAAACAAAATGAAAAAGTTTGGATGCTCTAGCTCCAATGGTTACGGAGTTACAGTGAATAATAGAAATGGCTAAAATTTCGGCTTTCCTTCTCTCCTTCTCTCCTCTCGTGAGTTATTTTTTCTGGCATCCGCCATTTTTGTGATCAGTGATGGGTATATATTCAAAAAATATCGGATGCCAAATTGTTAGATAATTTGCCCTTAAACTCGAAAAGGAGATCAGTTTTGTCAAGTTGATGTCTAGACTATTCATACTGGAACTGTACTCATATTTTTTGTCCTGTACTCAAACTAACAGATGCACATATACATGCTTGCTTAGACTTCGCAAACACGCGCATGAACAAGGCACAGTGATGAGAAGGTGTTTAGTTTATACGAAGGAGGAAACATGTTAAAGAGTTCGACGATATGTTGTTTTACGAATACGCATGCTCAAAATAGAGGGCTCAAAATTAAAAATTCGCAAAATATCATCTTTCTATGGCTTACGGTTCCCAACATATGGTTCCTTAAATCTCCCGAAATCCAAACTTTTTCGACCAATATCTCGGGAACGGTAAGAGTGACGCGAAAAATTCCATCACTTTCTCAGATAGTTTTTGATGCTCTATCGAATGGAGGGTTCAAATCCCTATGACTTACGGTTCCTGAGATATGGCTCCTTAAATCTCCCGAAATCCAAACTTTTTTTGGACAATATATAGGAAACAGTAAGAGTGACGCGAAAATTTCCATCACTTTCTCAGATAGTTTTTGATGCTCTATCGAATGGAGGGTTCAAATCCCTATGACTTACGGTTCCTGAGATATGGCTCCTTAAATCTCCCGAAATCCAAACTTTTTTTGGACAATATATAGGAAACAGTAAGAGTGACGCGAAAATTTCCATCACTTTCTCAGATAGTTTTTGATGCTCTATCGAATGGAGGGTTCAAATCCCTATGACTTACGGTTCCTGAGATATGGCTCCTTAAATCTCCCGAAATCCAAACTTTTTTTGGACAATATATAGGAAACAGTAAGAGTGACGCGAAAATTTCCATCACTTTCTCAGATAGTTTTTGATGCTCTATCGAATGGAGGGTTCAAATCCCTATGACTTACGGTTCCTGAGATATGGCTCCTTAAATCTCCCGAAATCCAAACTTTTTTTGGACAATATATAGGAAACAGTAAGAGTGACGCGAAAATTTCCATCACTTTCTCAGATAGTTTTTGATGCTCTATCGAATGGAGGGTTCAAATCCCTATGACTTACGGTTCCTGAGATATGGCTCCTTAAATCTCCCGAAATCCAAACATTTTTGGACAATATATAGGAAACAGTAAGAGTGACGCGAAAATTTCCATCACTTTCTCAGATAGTTTTTGATGCTCTATCGAATGGAGGGTTCAAATCCCTATGACTTACGGTTCCTGAGATATAGCTCCTTAAATCTCCCGAAATCCGAACTTTTTTTTTCGCCAATATATAGGAAACAGTAACAGTGACGCGAAAATTTCCATCACTTTCTCAGATAGTTTTTGATGCTCTATCGAATGGAGGGTTCAAATCCCTATGACTTACGGTTCCTGAGATATGGCTCCTTAAATCTCCCGAAATCCAAACTTTTTTTGGACAATATATAGGAAACAGAAAGAGTGACGCGAAAATTTCCATCACTTTCTCAGATAGTTTTTGATGCTCTATCGAATGGAGGGTTCAAATCCCTATGACTTACGGTTCCTGAGATATGGCTCCTTAAATCTCCCGAAATCCAAACTTTTTTTGGACAATATATAGGAAACAGTAAGAGTGACGCGAAAATTTCCATCACTTTCTCAGATAGTTTTTGATGCTCTATCGAATGGAGGGTTCAAATCCCTATGACTTACGGTTCCTGAGATATGGCTCCTTAAATCTCCCGAAATCCAAACTTTTTTTGGACAATATATAGGAAACAGTAAGAGTGACGCGAAAATTTCCATCACTTTCTCAGATAGTTTTTGATGCTCTATCGAATGGAGGGTTCAAATCCCTATGACTTACGGTTCCTGAGATATGGCTCCTTAAATCTCCCGAAATCCAAACTTTTTTTGGACAATATATAGGAAACAGTAAGAGTGACGCGAAAATTTCCATCACTTTCTCAGATAGTTTTTGATGCTCTATCGAATGGAGGGTTCAAATCCCTATGACTTACGGTTCCTGAGATATGGCTCCTTAAATCTCCCGAAATCCAAACTTTTTTTTGGACAATATATAGGAAACAGTAACAGTGACGCGAAAATTTCCATCACTTTCTCAGATAGTTTTTGATGCTCTATCGAATGGAGGGTTCAAATCCCTATGACTTACGGTTCCTGAGATATGGCTCCTTAAATCTCCCGAAATCCAAACTTTTTTTGGACAATATATAGGAAACAGTAAGAGTGACGCGAAAATTTCCATCACTTTCTCAGATAGTTTTTGATGCTCTATCGAATGGAGGGTTCAAATCCCTATGACTTACGGTTCCTGAGATATGGCTCCTTAAATCTCCCGAAATCCAAACTTTTTTTGGACAATATATAGGAAACAGTAAGAGTGACGCGAAAATTTCCATCACTTTCTCAGATAGTTTTTGATGCTCTATCGAATGGAGGGTTCAAATCCCTATGACTTACGGTTCCTGAGATATGGCTCCTTAAATCTCCCGAAATCCGAACTTTTTTTTTTGGCCAATATATAGGGAACGGTAAGAGTGACGCGAAAATTTCCATCACTTCTTTGAAATAGTTTTTGATGCTCTATCGAATGGAGGGTTCAAATCCCTATGACTTACGGTTCCTGAGATATGGCTCCTTAAATCTCCCGAAATCCAAACATTTTTGGACAATATATAGGAAACAGTAAGAGTGACGCGAAAATTTCCATCACTTTCTCAGATAGTTTTTGATGATCTATCGAATGGAGGGTTCAAATCCCTATGACTTACGGTTCCTGAGATATGGCTCCTTAAATCTCCCGAAATCCAAACTTTTTTTGGACAATATATAGGAAACAGTAAGAGTGACGCGAAAATTTCCATCACTTTCTCAGATAGTTTTTGATGCTCTATCGAATGGAGGGTTCAAATCCCTATGACTTACGGTTCCTGAGATATGGCTCCTTAAATCTCCCGAAATCCAAACTTTTTTTGGACAATATATAGGAAACAGTAAGAGTGACGCGAAAATTTCCATCACTTTCTCAGATAGTTTTTGATGCTCTATCGAATGGAGGGTTCAAATCCCTATGACTTACGGTTCCTGAAATATGGCTCCTTAAATCTCCCGAAATCCAAACGTTTTTTTGGACAATATATAGGAAACAGTAAGAGTGACGCGAAAATTTCCATCACTTTCTCAGATAGTTTTTGATGCTCTATCGAATGGAGGGTTCAAATCCCTATGACTTACGGTTCCTGAGATATGACGCCTTAAATCTCCCGAAATCCAAACATTTTTGGACAATATATAGGAAACAGTAAGAGTGACGCGAAAATTTCCATCACTTTCTCAGATAGTTTTTGATGCTCTATCGAATGGAGGGTTCAAATCCCTATGACTTACGGTTCCTGAGATATAGCTCCTTAAATCTCCCGAAATCCGAACTTTTTTTTTCGCCAATATATAGGAAACAGTAAGAGTGACGCGAAAATTTCCATCACTTTCTCAGATAGTTTTTGATGCTCTATCGAATGGAGGGTTCAAATCCCTATGACTTACGGTTCCTGAGATATGGCTCCTTAAATCTCCCGAAATCCAAACTTTTTTTGGACAATATATAGGAAACAGTAAGAGTGACGTGAAAATTTCCATCACTTTCTCAGATAGTTTTTGATGCTCTATCGAATGGAGGGTTCAAATCCCTATGACTTACGGTTCCTGAGATATGGCTCCTTAAATCTCCCGAAATCCAAACTTTTTTGGACAATATATAGGAAACAGTAAGAGTGACGCGAAAATTTCCATCACTTTCTCAGATAGTTTTTGATGCTCTATCGAATGGAGGGTTCAAATCCCTATGACTTACGGTTCCTGAGATATGGCTCCTTAAATCTCCCGAAATCCAAACTTTTTTTGGACAATATATAGGAAACAGTAAGAGTGACGCGAAAATTTCCATCACTTTCTCAGATAGTTTTTGATGCTCTATCGAATGGAGGGTTCAAATCCCTATGACTTACGGTTCCTGAGATATGGCTCCTTAAATCTCCCGAAATCCGAACTTTTTTTTTTGGCCAATATATAGGGAACGGTAAGAGTGACGCGAAAAATTCCATCACTTTCTCAGATAGTTTTTGATGCTCTATCGAATGGAGGGTTCAAATCCCTATGACTTACGGTTCCTGAGATATGGCTCCTTAAATCTCCCGAAATCCAAACTTTTTTTGGACAATATATAGGAAACAGTAAGAGTGACGCGAAAATTTCCATCACTTTCTCAGATAGTTTTTGATGCTCTATCGAATGGAGGGTTCAAATCCCTATGACTTACGGTTCCTGAGATATGGCTCCTTAAATCTCCCGAAATCCGAACTTTTTTTTTTTGGCCAATATATAGGGAACGGTAAGAGTGACGCGAAAAATTCCATCACTTTCTCAGATAGTTTTTGATGCTCTATCGAATGGAGGGTTCAAATCCCTATGACTTACGGTTCCTGAGATATAGCTCCTTAAATCTCCCGAAATCCGAACTTTTTTTTGGCCAATATATAGGGAACGGTAAGAGTGACGCGAAAATTTCCATCACTTCTTTGAAATAGTTTTTTATGCTCTATCGAATGGAGGGTTCAAATCCCTATGACTTACGGTTCCTGAGATATGGCTCCTTAAATCTCCCGAAATCCGAACTTTTTTTTTCGCCAATATATAGGAAACAGTAAGAGTGACGCGAAAATTTCCATCACTTTCTCAGATAGTTTTTGATGCTCTATCGAATGGAGGGTTCAAATCCCTATGACTTACGGTTCCTGAGATATGGCTCCTTAAATCTCCCGAAATCCGAACTTTTTTTTTCGCCAATATATAGGGAACGGTAAGAGTGACGTGAAAAATTCCATCACTTTCTCAGATAGTTTTTGATGCTCTATCGAATGGAGGGTTCAAATCCCTATGACTTACGGTTCCTGAGATATAGCTCCTTAAATCTCCCGAAATCCGAACTTTTTTTGGCCAACATATAGGGAACGGTAAGAGTGACGCGAAAATTTCCATCACTTCTTTGAAATAGTTTTTGATGCTCTATCGAATGGAGGGTTCAAATCCCTATGACTTACGGTTCCTGAGATATGGCTCCTTAAATCTCCCGAAATCCGAACTTTTTTTTTCGCCAATATATAGGAAACAGTAAGAGTGACGCGAAAATTTCCATCACTTTCTCAGATAGTTTTTGATGCTCTATCGAACGGAGGGTTCAAATCCCTATGACTTACGGTTCCTGAGATATGGCTCCTTAAATCTCCCGAAATCCGAACTTTTTTTCGCCAATATATAGGGAACGGTAAGAGTGACGTGAAAAATTCCATCACTTTCTCAGATAGTTTTTGATGCTCTATCGAATGGAGGGTTCAAATCCCTATGACTTACGGTTCCTGAGATATGGCTCCTTAAATCTCCCGAAATCCGAACTTTTTTTTTCGCCAATATATAGGAAACAGTAAGAGTGACGCGAAAATTTCCATCACTTTCTCAGATAGTTTTTGATGCTCTATCGAATGGAGGGTTCAAATCCCTATGACTTACGGTTCCTGAGATATGGCTCCTTAAATCTCCCGAAATCCGAACTTTTTTTTGGCCAATATATAGGGAACGGTAAGAGTGACGCGAAAATTTCCATCACTTTCTCAGATAGTTTTTGATGCTCTATCGAATGGAGGGTTCAAATCCCTATGACTTACGGTTCCTGAGATATGGCTCCTTAAATCTCCCGAAATCCAAACTTTTTTTGGACAATATATAGGAAACAGTAAGAGTGACGCGAAAATTTCCATCACTTTCTCAGATAGTTTTTGATGCTCTATCGAATGGAGGGTTCAAATCCCTATGACTTACGGTTCCTGAGATATAGCTCCTTAAATCTCCCGAAATCCAAACTTTTTTTGGACAATATATAGGAAACAGTAAGAGTGACGCGAAAATTTCCATCACTTTCTCAGATAGTTTTTGATGCTCTATCGAATGGAGGGTTCAAATCCCTATGACTTACGGTTCCTGAGATATAGCTCCTTAAATCTCCCGAAATCCGAACTTTTTTTTGGCCAATATATAGGGAACGGTAAGAGTGACGCGAAAATTTCCATCACTTCTTTGAAATAGTTTTTGATGCTCTATCGAATGGAGGGTTCAAATCCCTATGACTTACGGTTCCTGAGATATGGCTCCTTAAATCTCCCGAAATCCAAACTTTTTTTGGACAATATATAGGAAACAGTAAGAGTGACGCGAAAATTTCCATCACTTTCTCAGATAGTTTTTGATGCTCTATCGAATGGAGGGTTCAAATCCCTATGACTTACGGTTCCTGAGATATGGCTCCTTAAATCTCCCGAAATCCAAACTTTTTTTGGACAATATATAGGAAACAGTAAGAGTGACGCGAAAATTTCCATCACTTTCTCAGATAGTTTTTGATGCTCTATCGAATGGAGGGTTCAAATCCCTATGACTTACGGTTCCTGAGATATGGCTCCTTAAATCTCCCGGAATCCAAACTTTTTTTGGACAATATATAGGGAACGGTAAGAGTGACGAGAAAATTTCCATCACTTTCTCAGATAGTTTTTGATGCTCTATCGAATGGAGGGTTCAAATCCCTATGACTTACGGTTCCTGAGATATGGCTCCTTAAATCTCCGGAAATCCAAACTTTTTTTGGACAATATATAGGAAACAGTAAGAGTGACGCGAAAATTTCCATCACTTTCTCAGATAGTTTTTGATGCTCTATCGAATGGAGGGTTCAAATCCCTATGACTTACGGTTCCTGAGATATGGCTCCTTAAATCTCCCGAAATCCAAACTTTTTTTTTGGCCAATATATAGGGAACGGTAAGAGTGACGCGAAAATTTCCATCACTTCTTTGAAATAGTTTTTGATGCTCTATCGAATGGAGGGTTCAAATCCCTATGACTTACGGTTCCTGAGATATGGCTCCTTAAATCTCCCGAAATCCGAACTTTTTTTTTCGCCAATATATAGGGAACGGTAAGAGTGACGCGAAAAATTCCATCACTTTCTCAGATAGTTTTTGATGCTCTATCGAATGGAGGGTTCAAATCCCTATGACTTACGGTTCCTGAGATATGGCTCCTTAAATCTCCCGAAATCCAAACTTTTTTTTTCGCCAATATATAGGAAACAGTAAGAGTGACGCGAAAATTTCCATCACTTTCTCAGATAGTTTTTGATGCTCTATCGAATGGAGGGTTCAAATCCCTATGACTTACGGTTCCTGAGATATGGCTCCTTAAATCTCCCGAAATCCAAACTTTTTTTTCGCCAATATATAGGAAACAGTAAGAGTGACGCGAAAATTTCCATCACTTTCTCAGATAGTTTTTGATGCTCTATCGAATGGAGGGTTCAAATCCCTATGACTTACGGTTCCTGAGATATGGCTCCTTAAATCTCCCGAAATCCGAACTTTTTTTTTCGCCAATATATAGGAAACAGTAAAAGTGACGCGAAAATTTCCATCACTTTCTCAGATAGTTTTTGATGCTCTATCGAATAAAGGGTTCAAATCCCTATGACTTACGGTTCCTGAGATATGGCTCCTTAAATCTCCCGAAATCCAAACTTTTTTTTTCGTCAATATATAGGAAACAGTAAGAGTGACGCGAAAATTTCCATCACTTTCTCAGATAGTTTTTGATGCTCTATCGAATGGAGGGTTCAAATCCCTATGACTTATGGTTCCTGAGATATGGCTCCTTAAATCTCCCGAAATCCGAACTTTTTTTTGGCCAATATATAGGGAACGGTAAGAGTGACGCGAAAAATTCCATCACTTTCTCAGATAGTTTTTGATGCTCTATCGAATGGAGGGTTCAAATCCCTATGACTTACGGTTCCTGAGATATGGCTCCTTAAATCTCCCGAAATCCGAACTTTTTTTTCGCCAATATATAGGAAACAGTAAGAGTGACGCGAAAATTTCCATCACTTTCTCAGATAGTTTTTGATGCTCTATCGAATGGAGGGTTCAAATCCCTATGACTTACGGTTCCTGAGATATGGCTCCTTAAATCTCCCGAAATCCAAACTTTTTTTGGACAATATATAGGAAACAGTAAGAGTGACGCGAAAAATTCCATCACTTTCTCAGATAGTTTTTGATGCTCTATCGAATGGAGGGTTCAAATCCCTATGACTTACGGTTCCTGAGATATGGCTCCTTAAATCTCCCGAAATCCGAACTTTTTTTTTCGCCAATATATAGGAAACAGTAAGAGTGACGCGAAAATTTCCATCACTTTCTCAGATAGTTTTTGATGCTCTATCGAATGGAGGGTTCAAATCCCTATGACTTACGGTTCCTGAGATATGGCTCCTTAAATCTCCCGAAATCCGAACTTTTTTTTGGCCAATATATAGGGAACGGTAAGAGTGACGTGAAAAATTCCATCACTTTCTCAGATAGTTTTTGATGCTCTATCGAATGGAGGGTTCAAATCCCTATGACTTACGGTTCCTGAGATATGGCTCCTTAAATCTCCCGAAATCCAAACTTTTTTTTTCGCCAATATATAGGAAACAGTAAGAGTGACGCGAAAATTTCCATCACTTTCTCAGATAGTTTTTGATGCTCTATCGAATGGAGGGTTCAAATCCCTATGACTTACGGTTCCTGAGATATGGCTCCTTAAATCTCCCGAAATCCAAACTTTTTTTTTCGCCAATATATAGGAAACAGTAAGAGTGACGCGAAAATTTCCATCACTTTCTCAGATAGTTTTTGATGCTCTATCGAATGGAGGGTTCAAATCCCTATGACTTACGGTTCCTGAGATATGGCTCCTTAAATCTCCCGAAATCCAAACTTTTTTTTGGACAATATATAGGAAACAGTAAGAGTGACGCGAAAATTTCCATCACTTTCTCAGATAGTTTTTGATGCTCTATCGAATGGAGGGTTCAAATCCCTATGACTTACGGTTCCTGAGATATGGCTCCTTAAATCTCCCGAAATCCGAACTTTTTTTTTCGCCAATATATAGGAAACAGTAAAAGTGACGCGAAAATTTCCATCACTTTCTCAGATAGTTTTTGATGCTCTATCGAATAAAGGGTTCAAATCCCTATGACTTACGGTTCCTGAGATATGGCTCCTTAAATCTCCCGAAATCCAAACTTTTTTTTTCGTCAATATATAGGAAACAGTAAGAGTGACGCGAAAATTTCCATCACTTTCTCAGATAGTTTTTGATGCTCTATCGAATGGAGGGTTCAAATCCCTATGACTTATGGTTCCTGAGATATGGCTCCTTAAATCTCCCGAAATCCGAACTTTTTTTTGGCCAATATATAGGGAACGGTAAGAGTGACGCGAAAAATTCCATCACTTTCTCAGATAGTTTTTGATGCTCTATCGAATGGAGGGTTCAAATCCCTATGACTTACGGTTCCTGAGATATGGCTCCTTAAATCTCCCGAAATCCGAACTTTTTTTTTCGCCAATATATAGGAAACAGTAAGAGTGACGCGAAAATTTCCATCACTTTCTCAGATAGTTTTTGATGCTCTATCGAATGGAGGGTTCAAATCCCTATGACTTACGGTTCCTGAGATATGGCTCCTTAAATCTCCCGAAATCCAAACTTTTTTTTTCGCCAATATATAGGAAACAGTAAGAGTGACGCGAAAATTTCCGTCACTTTCTCAGATAGTTTTTGATGCTCTATCGAATGGAGGGTTCAAATCCCTATGACTTACGGTTCCTGAGATATGGCTCCTTAAATCTCCCGAAATCCGAACTTTTTTTTGGCCAATATATAGGGAACGGTAAGAGTGACGAGAAAAATTCCATCACTTTCTCAGATAGTTTTTGATGCTCTATCGAATGGAGGGTTCAAATCCCTATGACTTACGGTTCCTGAGATATGGCTCCTTAAATCTCCCGAAATCCGAACTTTTTTTTCGCCAATATATAGGAAACACTAAGAGTGACGCGAAAATTTCCATCACTTTCTCAGATAGTTTTTGATGCTCTATCGAATGGAGGGTTCAAATCCCTATGACTTACGGTTCCTGAGATATGGCTCCTTAAATCTCCCGAAATCCAAACTTTTTTTGGACAATATATAGGAAACAGTAAGAGTGACGCGAAAAATTCCATCACTTTCTCAGATAGTTTTTGATGCTCTATCGAATGGAGGGTTCAAATCCCTATGACTTACGGTTCCTGAGATATGGCTCCTTAAATCTCCCGAAATCCGAACTTTTTTTTTCGCCAATATATAGGAAACAGTAAGAGTGACGCGAAAATTTCCATCACTTTCTCAGATAGTTTTTGATGCTCTATCGAATGGAGGGTTCAAATCCCTATGACTTACGGTTCCTGAGATATGGCTCCTTAAATCTCCCGAAATCCGAACTTTTTTTGGCCAATATATAGGGAACGGTAAGAGTGACGTGAAAAATTCCATCACTTTCTCAGATAGTTTTTGATGCTCTATCGAATGGAGGGTTCAAATCCCTATGACTTACGGTTCCTGAGATATGGCTCCTTAAATCTCCCGAAATCCAAACTTTTTTTTTCGCCAATATATAGGAAACAGTAAGAGTGACGCGAAAATTTCCATCACTTTCTCAGATAGTTTTTGATGCTCTATCGAATGGAGGGTTCAAATCCCTATGACTTACGGTTCCTGAGATATGGCTCCTTAAATCTCCCGAAATCCAAACTTTTTTTGGACAATATATAGGAAACAGTAAGAGTGACGCGAAAATTTCCATCACTTTCTCAGATAGTTTTTGATGCTCTATCGAATGGAGGGTTCAAATCCCTATGACTTACGGTTCCTGAGATATGGCTCCTTAAATCTCCCGAAATCCGAACTTTTTTTTGGACAATATATAGGAAACAGTAAGAGTGACGCGAAAATTTCCATCACTTTCTCAGATAGTTTTTGATGCTCTACCGAATGGAGGGTTCAAATCCCTATGACTTACGGTTCCTGAGATATGGCTCCTTAAATCTCCCGAAATCCAAACTTTTTTTTCGCCAATATATAGGAAACAGTAATAGTGACGCGAAAATTTCCATCACTTTCTCAGATAGTTTTTGATGCTCTATCGAATGGAGGGTTCAAATCCCTATGACTTACGGTTCCTGAGATATGGCTCCTTAAATCTCCCGAAATCCAAACTTTTTTTGGACAATATATAGGAAACAGTAAGAGTGACGCGAAAAATTCCATCACTTTCTCAGATAGTTTTTGATGCTCTATCGAATGGAGGGTTCAAATCCCTATGACTTACGGTTTCTGAGATATGGCTCCTTAAATCTCCCGAAATCCAAACTTTTTTTTTCGCCAATATATAGGAAACAGTAAGAGTGACGCGAAAATTTCCATCACTTTCTCAGATAGTTTTTGATGCTCTATCGAATGGAGGGTTCAAATCCCTATGACTTACGGTTCCTGAGATATGGCTCCTTAAATCTCCCGAAATCCAAACTTTTTTTGGACAATATATAGGAAACAGTAAGAGTGACGCGAAAATTTCCATCACTTTCTCAGATAGTTTTTGATGCTCTATCGAATGGAGGGTTCAAATCCCTATGACTTACGGTTCCTGAGATATGGCTCCTTAAATCTCCCGAAATCCGAACTTTTTTTTGGACAATATATAGGAAACAGTAAGAGTGACGCGAAAATTTCCATCACTTTCTCAGATAGTTTTTGATGCTCTATCGAATGGAGGGTTCAAATCCCTATGACTTACGGTTCCTGAGATATGGCTCCTTAAATCTCCCGAAATCCAAACTTTTTTTGGACAATATATAGGAAACAGTAAGAGTGACGCGAAAATTTCCATCACTTTCTCAGATAGTTTTTGATGCTCTATCGAATGGAGGGTTCAAATCCCTATGACTTACGGTTCCTGAGATATGGCTCCTTAAATCTCCCGAAATCCGAACTTTTTTTTGGACAATATATAGGAAACAGTAAGAGTGACGCGAAAATTTCCATCACTTTCTCAGATAGTTTTTGATGCTCTATCGAATGGAGGGTTCAAATCCCTATGACTTACGGTTCCTGAGATATGGCTCCTTAAATCTCCCGAAATCCAAACTTTTTTTTCGCCAATATATAGGAAACAGTAAGAGTGACGCGAAAATTTCCATCACTTTCTCAGATAGTTTTTGATGCTCTATCGAATGGAGGGTTCAAATCCCTATGACTTACGGTTCCTGAGATATGGCTCCTTAAATCTCCCGAAATCCAAACTTTTTTTGGACAATATATAGGAAACAGTAAGAGTGACGCGAAAATTTCCATCACTTTCTAAGATATTTTTTGATGCTCTATCGAATGGAGGGTTCAAATCCCTATGACTTACGGTTCCTGAGATATGGCTCCTTAAATCTCCCGAAATCCGAACTTTTTTTTGGCCAATATATAGGGAACGGTAAGAGTGACGTGAAAAATTCCATCACTTTCTCAGATAGTTTTTGATGCTCTATCGAATGGAGGGTTCAAATCCCTATGACTTACGGTTCCAGAGATATGGCTCCTTAAATCTCCCGAAATCCGAACTTTTTTTTTGGCCAATATATAGGGAACGGTAAGAGTGACGCGAAAATTTCCATCACTTCTTTGAAATAGTTTTTGATGCTCTATCGAATGGAGGGTTCAAATCCCTATGACTTACGGTTCCTGAGATATGGCTCCTTAAATCTCCCGAAATCCGAACTTTTTTTTTCGCCAATATATAGGAAACAGTAAGAGTGACGCGAAAATTTCCATCACTTTCTCAGATAGTTTTTGATGCTCTATCGAATGGAGGGTTCAAATCCCTATGACTTACGGTTCCTGAGATATGGCTCCTTAAATCTCCCGAAATCCGAACTTTTTTTTGGCCAATATATAGGGAACGGTAAGAGTGGCGTGAAAAATTCCATCACTTTCTCAGATAGTTTTTGATGCTCTATCGAATGGAGGGTTCAAATCCCTATGACTTACGGTTCCTGAGATATGGCTCCTTAAATCTCCCGAAATCCGAACTTTTTTTTTGGCCAATATATAGGGAACGGTAAGAGTGACGCGAAAATTTCCATCACTTCTTTGAAATAGTTTTTGATGCTCTATCGAATGGAGGGTTCAAATCCCTATGACTTACGGTTCCTGCGATATGGCTCCTTAAATCTCCCGAAATCCGAACTTTTTTTTTCGCCAATATATAGGAAACAGTAAGAGTGACGCGAAAATTTCCATCACTTTCTCAGATAGTTTTTGATGCTCTATCGAATGGAGGGTTCAAATCCCTATGACTTACGGTTCCTGAGATATGGCTCCTTAAATCTCCCGAAATCCGAACTTTTTTTTTCGCCAATATATAGGAAACAGTAAGAGTGACGCGAAAATTTCCATCACTTTCTCAGATAGTTTTTGATGCTCTATCGAATGGAGGGTTCAAATCCCTATGACTTACGGTTCCTGAGATATGGCTCCTTAAATCTCCCGAAATCCAAACTTTTTTTGGACAATATATAGGAAACAGTAAGAGTGACGCGAAAATTTCCATCACTTTCTCAGATAGTTTTTGATGCTCTATCGAATGGAGGGTTCAAATCCCTATGACTTACGGTTCCTGAGATATGGCTCCTTAAATCTCCCGAAATCCAAACTTTTTTTTCGCCAATATATAGGAAACAGTAAGAGTGACGCGAAAATTTCCATCACTTTCTCAGATAGTTTTTGATGCTCTATCGAATGGAGGGTTCAAATCCCTATGACTTACGGTTCCTGAGATATGGCTCCTTAAATCTCCCGAAATCCGAACTTTTTTTTTCGCCAATATATAGGAAACAGTAAGAGTGACGCGAAAATTTCCATCACTTTCTCAGATAGTTTTTGATGCTCTATCGAATGGAGGGTTCAAATCCCTATGACTTACGGTTCCTGAGATATGGCTCCTTAAATCTCCCGAAATCCGAACTTTTTTTTTCGCCAATATATAGGAAACAGTAAGAGTGACGCGAAAATTTCCATCACTTTCTCAGATAGTTTTTGATGCTCTATCGAATGGAGGGTTCAAATCCCTATGACTTACGGTTCATGAGATATGGCTCCTTAAATCTCCCGAAATCCGAACTTTTTTTGGACAATATATAGGAAACAGTAAGAGTGACGCGAAAATTTCCATCACTTTCTCAGATAGTTTTTGATGCTCTATCGAATGGAGGGTTCAAATCCCTATGACTTACGGTTCCTGAGATATGGCTCCTTAAATCTCCCGAAATCCGAACTTTTTTTTGGCCAATATATAGGGAACGGTAAGAGTGACGCGAAAATTTCCATCACTTCTTTGAAATAGTTTTTGATGCTCTATCGAATGGAGGGTTCAAATCCCTATGACTTACGGTTCCTGAGATATGGCTCCTTAAATCTCCCGAAATCCGAACTTTTTTTTGGCAAATATATAGGAAACAGTAAGAGTGACGCGAAAATTTCCATCACTTTCTCAGATAGTTTTTGATGCTCTATCGAATGGAGGGTTCAAATCCCTATGACTTACGGTTCCTGAGATATGGCTCCTTAAATCTCCCGAAATCCGAACTTTTTTTGGACAATATATAGGAAACAGTAAGAGTGACGCGAAAATTTCCATCACTTTCTCAGATAGTTTTTGATGCTCTATCGAATGGAGGGTTCAAATCCCTATGACTTACGGTTCCTGAGATATGGCTCCTTAAATCTCCCGAAATCCGAACTTTTTTTTTCGCCAATATATAGGAAACAGTAAGAGTGACGCGAAAATTTCCATCACTTTCTCAGATAGTTTTTGATGCTCTATCGAATGGAGGGTTCAAATCCCTATGACTTACGGTTCCTGAGATATGGCTCCTTAAATCTCCCGAAATCCAAACATTTTTGGACAATATATAGGAAACAGTAAGAGTGACGTGAAAAATTCCATCACTTTCTCAGATAGTTTTTGATGCTCTATCGAATGCAGGGTTCAAATCCCTATGACTTACGGTTCCTGAGATATGGCTCCTTAAATCTCCCGAAATCCGAACTTTTCTTTTGGCCAATATATAGGGAACGGTAAGAGTGACGCGAAAATTTCCATCACTTCTTTGAAATAGTTTTTGATGCTCTATCGAATGGAGGGTTCAAATCCCTATGACTTACGGTTCCTGAGATATGGCTCCTTAAATCTCCCGAAATCCGAACTTTTTTTTTCGCCAATATATAGGAAACAGTAAGAGTGACGCGAAAATTTCCATCACTTTCTCAGATAGTTTTTGATGCTCTATCGAATGGAGGGTTCAAATCCCTATGACTTACGGTTCCTGAGATATGGCTCCTTAAATCTCCCGAAATCCAAACTTTTTTTGGACAATATATAGGAAACAGTAAGAGTGACGCGAAAATTTCCATCACTTTCTCAGATAGTTTTTGATGCTCTATCGAATGGAGGGTTCAAATCCCTATGACTTACGGTTCCTGAGATATGGCTCCTTAAATCTCCCGAAATCCGAACTTTTTTTTGGACAATATATAGGAAACAGTAAGAGTGACGCGAAAATTTCCATCACTTTCTCAGATAGTTTTTGATGCTCTATCGAATGGAGGGTTCAAATCCCTATGACTTACGGTTCCTGAGATATGGCTCCTTAAATCTCCCGAAATCCAAACTTTTTTTGGACAATATATAGGAAACAGTAAGAGTGACGCGAAAATTTCCATCACTTTCTCAGATAGTTTTTGATGCTCTATCGAATGGAGGGTTCAAATCCCTATGACTTACGGTTCCTGAGATATGGCTCCTTAAATCTCCCGAAATCCGAACTTTTTTTTTCGCCAATATATAGGAAACAGTAAGAGTGACGCGAAAATTTCCATCACTTTCTCAGATAGTTTTTGATGCTCTATCGAATGGAGGGTTCAAATCCCTATGACTTACGGTTCCTGAGATATGGCTCCTTAAATCTCCCGAAATCCAAACTTTTTTTTTCGCCAATATATAGGAAACAGTAAGAGTGACGCGAAAATTTCCGTCACTTTCTCAGATAGTTTTTGATGCTCTATCGAATGGAGGGTTCAAATCCCTATGACTTACGGTTCCTGAGATATGGCTCCTTAAATCTCCCGAAATCCGAACTTTTTTTTCGCCAATATATAGGAAACAGTAAAAGTGACGCGAAAAATTCCATCACTTTCTCAGATAGTTTTTGATGCTCTATCGAATGGAGGGTTCAAATCCCTATGACTTACGGTTCCTGAGATATGGCTCCTTAAATCTCCCGAAATCCGAACTTTTTTTTTCGCCAATATATAGGAAACAGTAAGAGTGACGCGAAAATTTCCATCACTTTCTCAGATAGTTTTTGATGCTCTATCGAATGGAGGGTTCAAATCCCTATGACTTACGGTTCCTGAGATATGGCTCCTTAAATCTCCCGAAATCCAAACTTTTTTTGGACAATATATAGGAAACAGTAAGAGTGACGTGAAAAATTACATCACTTTCTCAGATAGTTTTTGATGCTCTATCGAATGGAGGGTTCAAATCCCTATGACTTACGGTTCCTGAGATATGGCTCCTTAAATCTCCCGAAATCCGAACTTTTTTTTTCGCCAATATATAGGAAACAGTAAGAGTGACGCGAAAATTTCCATCACTTTCTCAGATAGTTTTTGATGCTCTATCGAATGGAGGGTTCAAATCCCTATGACTTACGGTTCCTGAGATATGGCTCCTTAAATCTCCCGAAATCCGAACTTTTTTTTGGCCAATATATAGGGAACGGTAAGAGTGACGTGAAAAATTCCATCACTTTCTCAGATAGTTTTTGATGCTCTATCGAATGGAGGGTTCAAATCCCTATGACTTACGGTTCCTGAGATATGGCTCCTTAAATCTCCCGAAATCCGAACTTTTTTTTTGGCCAATATATAGGGAACGGTAAGAGTGACGCGAAAATTTCCATCACTTCTTTGAAATAGTTTTTGATGCTCTATCGAATGGAGGGTTCAAATCCCTATGACTTACGGTTCCTGAGATATGGCTCCTTAAATCTCCCGAAATCCGAACTTTTTTTTT
Source organism: Thermobia domestica (assembly GCF_964235325.1). Classification (NCBI taxonomy): domain Eukaryota; kingdom Metazoa; phylum Arthropoda; class Insecta; order Zygentoma; family Lepismatidae; genus Thermobia; species Thermobia domestica. The sequence goes on from NC_137468.1 coordinate 195,720,568, forward strand.
TCGCCAATATATAGGAAACAGTAAGAGTGACGCGAAAATTTCCATCACTTTCTCAGATAGTTTTTGATGCTCTATCGAATGGAGGGTTCAAATCCCTATGACTTACGGTTCCTGAGATATGGCTCCTTAAATCTCCCGAAATCCGAACTTTTTTTTTTCGCCAATATATAGGAAACAGTAAGAGTGACGCGAAAATTTCCATCACTTTCTCAGATAGTTTTTGATGCTCTATCGAATGGAGGGTTCAAATCCCTATGACTTACGGTTCCTGAGATATGGCTCCTTAAATCTCCCGAAATCCAAACTTTTTTTGGACAATATATAGGAAACAGTAAGAGTGACGCGAAAATTTCCATCACTTTCTCAGATAGTTTTTGATGCTCTATCGAATGGAGGGTTCAAATCCCTATGACTTACGGTTCCTGAGATATGGCTCCTTAAATCTCCCGAAATCCAAACTTTTTTTTTCGCCAATATATAGGAAACAGTAAGAGTGACGCGAAAATTTCCATCACTTTCTCAGATAGTTTTTGATGCTCTATCGAATGGAGGGTTCAAATCCCTATGACTTACGGTTCCTGAGATATGGCTCCTTAAATCTCCCGAAATCCGAACTTTTTTTTTCGCCAATATATAGGAAACAGTAAGAGTGACGCGAAAATTTCCATCACTTTCTCAGATAGTTTTTGATGCTCTATCGAATGGAGGGTTCAAATCCCTATGACTTACGGTTCCTGAGATATGGCTCCTTAAATCTCCCGAAATCCGAACTTTTTTTTTCGCCAATATATAGGAAACAGTAAGAGTGACGCGAAAATTTCCATCACTTTCTCAGATAGTTTTTGATGCTCTATCGAATGGAGGGTTCAAATCCCTATGACTTACGGTTCCTGAGATATGGCTCCTTAAATCTCCCGAAATCCGAACTTTTTTTGGACAATATATAGGAAACAGTAAGAGTGACGCGAAAATTTCCATCACTTTCTCAGATAGTTTTTGATGCTCTATCGAATGGAGGGTTCAAATCCCTATGACTTACGGTTCCTGAGATATGGCTCCTTAAATCTCCCGAAATCCGAACTTTTTTTTTGGCCAATATATAGGGAACGGTAAGAGTGACGCGAAAATTTCCATCACTTCTTTGAAATAGTTTTTGATGCTCTATCGAATGGAGGGTTCAAATCCCTATGACTAACGGTTCCTGAGATATGGCTCCTTAAATCTCCCGAAATCCGAACTTTTTTTTGGCCAATATATAGGAAACAGTAAGAGTGACGCGAAAATTTCCATCACTTTCTCAGATAGTTTTTGATGCTCTATCGAATGGAGGGTTCAAATCCCTATGACTTACGGTTCCTGAGATATGGCTCCTTAAATCTCCCGAAATCCGAACTTTTTTTGGACAATATATAGGAAACAGTAAGAGTGACGCGAAAATTTCCATCACTTTCTCAGATAGTTTTTGATGCTCTATCGAATGGAGGGTTCAAATCCCTATGACTTACGGTTCCTGAGATATGGCTCCTTAAATCTCCCGAAATCCGAACTTTTTTTTGGACAATATATAGGAAACAGTAAGAGTGACGCGAAAATTTCCATCACTTTCTCAGATAGTTTTTGATGCTCTATCGAATGGAGGGTTCAAATCCCTATGACTTACGGTTCCTGAGATATGGCTCCTTAAATCTCCCGAAATCCAAACTTTTTTTGGACAATATATAGGAAACAGTAAGAGTGACGCGAAAATTTCCATCACTTTCTCAGATAGTTTTTGATGCTCTATCGAATGGAGGGTTCAAATCCCTATGACTTACGGTTCCTGAGATATGGCTCCTTAAATCTCCCGAAATCCGAACTTTTTTTGGACAATATATAGGAAACAGTAAGAGTGACGCGAAAATTTCCATCACTTTCTCAGATAGTTTTTGATGCTCTATCGAATGGAGGGTTCAAATCCCTATGACTTACGGTTCCTGAGATATGGCTCCTTAAATCTCCCGAAATCCAAACTTTTTTTGGACAATATATAGGAAACAGTAAGAGTGACGCGAAAATTTCCATCACTTTCTCAGATAGTTTTTGATGCTCTATCGAATGGAGGGTTCAAATCCCTATGACTTACGGTTCCTGAGATATGGCTCCTTAAATCTCCCGAAATCCGAACTTTTTTTTGGACAATATATAGGAAACAGTAAGAGTGACGCGAAAATTTCCATCACTTTCTCAGATAGTTTTTGATGCTCTATCGAATGGAGGGTTCAAATCCCTATGACTTACGGTTCCTGAGATATGGCTCCTTAAATCTCCCGAAATCCAAACTTTTTTTTCGCCAATATATAGGAAACAGTAAGAGTGACGCGAAAATTTCCATCACTTTCTCAGATAGTTTTTGATGCTCTATCGAATGGAGGGTTCAAATCCCTATGACTTACGGTTCCTGAGATATGGCTCCTTAAATCTCCCGAAATCCAAACTTTTTTTGGACAATATATAGGAAACAGTAAGAGTGACGCGAAAATTTCCATCACTTTCTAAGATAGTTTTTGATGCTCTATCGAATGGAGGGTTCAAATCCCTATGACTTGCGGTTCCTGAGATATGGCTCCTTAAATCTCCCGAAATCCGAACTTTTTTTTGGCCAATATATAGGGAACGGTAAGAGTGACGTGAAAAATTCCATCACTTTCTCAGATAGTTTTTGATGCTCTATCGAATGGAGGGTTCAAATCCCTATGACTTACGGTTCCAGAGATATGGCTCCTTAAATCTCCCGAAATCCGAACTTTTTTTTTGGCCAATATATAGGGAACGGTAAGAGTGACGCGAAAATTTCCATCACTTCTTTGAAATAGTTTTTGATGCTCTATCGAATGGAGGGTTCAAATCCCTATGACTTACGGTTCCTGAGATATGGCTCCTTAAATCTCCCGAAATCCGAACTTTTTTTTTCGCCAATATATAGGAAACAGTAAGAGTGACGCGAAAATTTCCATCACATTCTCAGATAGTTTTTGATGCTCTATCGAATGGAGGGTTCAAATCCCTATGACTTACGGTTCCTGAGATATGGCTCCTTAAATCTCCCGAAATCCGAACTTTTTTTTGGCCAATATATAGGGAACGGTAAGAGTGACGTGAAAAATTCCATCACTTTCTCAGATAGTTTTTGATGCTCTATCGAATGGAGGGTTCAAATCCCTATGACTTACGGTTCCTGAGATATGGCTCCTTAAATCTCCCGAAATCCGAACTTTTTTTTTGGCCAATATATAGGGAACGGTAAGAGTGACGCGAAAATTTCCATCACTTCTTTGAAATAGTTTTTGATGCTCTATCGAATGGAGGGTTCAAATCCCTATGACTTACGGTTCCTGCGATATGGCTCCTTAAATCTCCCGAAATCCGAACTTTTTTTTTCGCCAATATATAGGAAACAGTAAGAGTGACGCGAAAATTTCCATCACTTTCTCAGATAGTTTTTGATGCTCTATCGAATGGAGGGTTCAAATCCCTATGACTTACGGTTCCTGAGATATGGCTCCTTAAATCTCCCGAAATCCGAACTTTTTTTTTCGCCAATATATAGGAAACAGTAAGAGTGACTCGAAAATTTCCATCACTTTCTCAGATAGTTTTTGATGCTCTATCGAATGGAGGGTTCAAATCCCTATGACTTACGGTTCCTGAGATATGGCTCCTTAAATCTCCCGAAATCCAAACTTTTTTTGGACAATATATAGGAAACAGTAAGAGTGACGCGAAAATTTCCATCACTTTCTCAGATAGTTTTTGATGCTCTATCGAATGGAGGGTTCAAATCCCTATGACTTACGGTTCCTGAGATATGGCTCCTTAAATCTCCCGAAATCCAAACTTTTTTTTCGCCAATATATAGGAAACAGTAAGAGTGACGCGAAAATTTCCATCACTTTCTCAGATAGTTTTTGATGCTCTATCGAATGGAGGGTTCAAATCCCTATGACTTACGGTTCCTGAGATATGGCTCCTTAAATCTCCCGAAATCCGAAATTTTTTTTCGCCAATATATAGGAAACAGTAAGAGTGACGCGAAAATTTCCATCACTTTCTCAGATAGTTTTTGATGCTCTATCGAATGGAGGGTTCAAATCCCTATGACTTACGGTTCCTGAGATATGGCTCCTTAAATCTCCCGAAATCCGAACTTTTTTTTTCGCCAATATATAGGAAACAGTAAGAGTGACGCGAAAATTTCCATCACTTTCTCAGATAGTTTTTGATGCTCTATCGAATGGAGGGTTCAAATCCCTATGACTTACGGTTCCTGAGATATGGCTCCTTAAATCTCCCGAAATCCGAACTTTTTTTGGACAATATATAGGAAACAGTAAGAGTGACGCGAAAATTTCCATCACTTTCTCAGATAGTTTTTGATGCTCTATCGAATGGAGGGTTCAAATCCCTATGACTTACGGTTCCTGAGATATGGCTCCTTAAATCTCCCGAAATCCGAACTTTTTTTTGGCCAATATATAGGGAACGGTAAGAGTGACGCGAAAATTTCCATCACTTCTTTGAAATAGTTTTTGATGCTCTATCGAATGGAGGGTTCAAATCCCTATGACTTACGGTTCCTGAGATATGGCTCCTTAAATCTCCCGAAATCCGAACTTTTTTTTGGCCAATATATAGGAAACAGTAAGAGTGACGCGAAAATTTCCATCACTTTCTCAGATAGTTTTTGATGCTCTATCGAATGGAGGGTTCAAATCCCTATGACTTACGGTTCCTGAGATATGGCTCCTTAAATCTCCCGAAATCCGAACTTTTTTTGGACAATATATAGGAAACAGTAAGAGTGACGCGAAAATTTCCATCACTTTCTCAGATAGTTTTTGATGCTCTATCGAATGGAGGGTTCAAATCCCTATGACTTACGGTTCCTGAGATATGGCTCCTTAAATCTCCCGAAATCCGAACTTTTTTTTTCGCCAATATATAGGAAACAGTAAGAGTGACGCGAAAATTTCCATCACTTTCTCAGATAGTTTTTGATGCTCTATCGAATGGAGGGTTCAAATCCCTATGACTTACGGTTCCTGAGATATGGCTCCTTAAATCTCCCGAAATCCAAACATTTTTGGACAATATATAGGAAACAGTAAGAGTGACGTGAAAAATTCCATCACTTTCTCAGATAGTTTTTGATGCTCTATCGAATGGAGGGTTCAAATCCCTATGACTTACGGTTCCTGAGATATGGCTCCTTAAATCTCCCGAAATCCGAACTTTTTTTTTGGCCAATATATAGGGAACGGTAAGAGTGACGCGAAAATTTCCATCACTTCTTTGAAATAGTTTTTGATGCTCTATCGAATGGAGGGTTCAAATCCCTATGACTTACGGTTCCTGAGATATGGCTCCTTAAATCTCCCGAAATCCAAACTTTTTTTGGACAATATATAGGAAACAGTAAGAGTGACGCGAAAATTTCCATCACTTTCTCAGATAGTTTTTGATGCTCTATCGAATGGAGGGTTCAAATCCCTATGACTTACGGTTCCTGAGATATGGCTCCTTAAATCTCCCGAAATCCGAACTTTTTTTTGGCCAATATATAGGGAACGGTAAGAGTGACGCGAAAATTTCCATCACTTCTTTGAAATAGTTTTTGATGCTCTATCGAATGGAGGGTTCAAATCCCTATGACTTACGGTTCCTGAGATATGGCTCCTTAAATCTCCCGAAATCCGAACTTTTTTTTGGCCAATATATAGGAAACAGTAAGAGTGACGCGAAAATTTCCATCACTTTCTCAGATAGTTTTTGATGCTCTATCGAATGGAGGGTTCAAATCCCTATGACTTACGGTTCCTGAGATATGGCTCCTTAAATCTCCCGAAATCCGAACTTTTTTTGGACAATATATAGGAAACAGTAAGAGTGACGCGAAAATTTCCATCACTTTCTCAGATAGTTTTTGATGCTCTATCGAATGGAGGGTTCAAATCCCTATGACTTACGGTTCCTGAGATATGGCTCCTTAAATCTCCCGAAATCCGAACTTTTTTTTCGCCAATATATAGGAAACAGTAAGAGTGACGCGAAAATTTCCATCACTTTCTCAGATAGTTTTTGATGCTCTATCGAATGGAGGGTTCAAATCCCTATGACTTACGGTTCCTGAGATATGGCTCCTTAAATCTCCCGAAATCCGAACTTTTTTTTGGCCAATATATAGGGAACGGTAAGAGTGACGTGAAAAATTCCATCACTTTCTCAGATAGTTTTTGATGCTCTATCGAATGGAGGGTTCAAATCCCTATGACTTACGGTTCCTGAGATATGGCTCCTTAAATCTCCCGAAATCCGAACTTTTTTTTGGCCAATATATAGGGAACGGTAAGAGTGACGCGAAAATTTCCATCACTTCTTTGAAATAGTTTTTGATGCTCTATCGAATGGAGGGTTCAAATCCCTATGACTTACGGTTCCTGAGATATGGCTCCTTAAATCTCCCGAAATCCGAACTTTTTTTTTCGCCAATATATAGGAAACAGTAAGAGTGACGCGAAAATTTCCATCACTTTCTCAGATAGTTTTTGATGCTCTATCGAATGGAGGGTTCAAATCCCTATGACTTACGGTTCCTGAGATATGGCTCCTTAAATCTCCCGAAATCCGAACTTTTTTTTCGCCAATATATAGGAAACAGTAAGAGTGACGCGAAAATTTCCATCACTTTCTCAGATAGTTTTTGATGCTCTATCGAATGGAGGGTTCAAATCCCTATGACTTACGGTTCCTGAGATATGGCTCCTTAAATCTCCTGAAATCCAAACTTTTTTTGGACAATATATAGGAAACAGTAAGAGTGACGCGAAAATTTCCATCACTTTCTCAGATAGTTTTTGATGCTCTATCGAATGGAGGGTTCAAATCCCTATGACTTACGGTTCCTGAGATATGGCTCCTTAAATCTCCCGAAATCCAAACTTTTTTTTTCGCCAATATATAGGAAACAGTAAGAGTGACGCGAAAATTTCCATCACTTTCTCAGATAGTTTTTGATGCTCTATCGAATGGAGGGTTCAAATCCCTATGACTTACGGTTCCTGAGATATGGCTCCTTAAATCTCCCGAAATCCGAACTTTTTTTTTCGCCAATATATAGGAAACAGTAAGAGTGACGCGAAAATTTCCATCACTTTCTCAGATAGTTTTTGATGCTCTATCGAATGGAGGGTTCAAATCCCTATGACTTACGGTTCCTGAGATATGGCTCCTTAAATCTCCCGAAATCCGAACTTTTTTTTTCGCCAATATATAGGAAACAGTAAGAGTGACGCGAAAATTTCCATCACTTTCTCAGATAGTTTTTGATGCTCTATCGAATGGAGGGTTCAAATCCCTATGACTTACGGTTCCTGAGATATGGCTCCTTAAATCTCCCGAAATCCGAACTTTTTTTGGACAATATATAGGAAACAGTAAGAGTGACGCGAAAATTTCCATCACTTTCTCAGATAGTTTTTGATGCTCTATCGAATGGAGGGTTCAAATCCCTATGACTTACGGTTCCTGAGATATGGCTCCTTAAATCTCCCGAAATCCGAACTTTTTTTTGGCCAATATATAGGGAACGGTAAGAGTGACGCGAAAATTTCCATCACTTCTTTGAAATAGTTTTTGATGCTCTATCGAATGGAGGGTTCAAATCCCTATGACTTACGGTTCCTGAGATATGGCTCCTTAAATCTCCCGAAATCCGAACTTTTTTTTGGCCAATATATAGGAAACAGTAAGAGTGACGCGAAAATTTCCATCACTTTCTCAGATAGTTTTTGATGCTCTATCGAATGGAGGGTTCAAATCCCTATGACTTACGGTTCCTGAGATATGGCTCCTTAAATCTCCCGAAATCCGAACTTTTTTTGGACAATATATAGGAAACAGTAAGAGTGACGCGAAAATTTCCATCACTTTCTCAGATAGTTTTTGATGCTCTATCGAATGGAGGGTTCAAATCCCTATGACTTACGGTTCCTGAGATATGGCTCCTTAAATCTCCCGAAATCCGAACTTTTTTTTGGACAATATATAGGAAACAGTAAGAGTGACGCGAAAATTTCCATCACTTTCTCAGATAGTTTTTGATGCTCTATCGAATGGAGGGTTCAAATCCCTATGTCTTACGGTTCCTGAGATATGGCTCCTTAAATCTCCCGAAATCCAAACTTTTTTTGGACAATATATAGGAAACAGTAAGAGTGACGCGAAAATTTGCATCACTTTCTCAGATAGTTTTTGATGCTCTATCGAATGGAGGGTTCAAATCCCTATGACTTACGGTTCCTGAGATATGGCTCCTTAAATCTCCCGAAATCCGAACTTTTTTTTGGACAATATATAGGAAACAGTAAGAGTGACGCGAAAATTTCCATCACTTTCTCAGATAGTTTTTGATGCTCTATCGAATGGAGGGTTCAAATCCCTATGACTTACGGTTCCTGAGATATGGCTCCTTAAATCTCCCGAAATCCAAACTTTTTTTGGACAATATATAGGAAACAGTAAGAGTGACGCGAAAATTTCCATCACTTTCTCAGATAGTTTTTGATGCTCTATCGAATGGAGGGTTCAAATCCCTATGACTTACGGTTCCTGAGATATGGCTCCTTAAATCTCCCGAAATCCGAACTTTTTTTTGGACAATATATAGGAAACAGTAAGAGTGACGCGAAAATTTCCATCACTTTCTCAGATAGTTTTTGATGCTCTATCGAATGGAGGGTTCAAATCCCTATGACTTACGGTTCCTGAGATATGGCTCCTTAAATCTCCCGAAATCCAAACTTTTTTTTCGCCAATATATAGGAAACAGTAAGAGTGACGCGAAAATTTCCATCACTTTCTCAGATAGTTTTTGATGCTCTATCGAATGGAGGGTTCAAATCCCTATGACTTACGGTTCCTGAGATATGGCTCCTTAAATCTCCCGAAATCCAAACTTTTTTTGGACAATATATAGGAAACAGTAAGAGTGACGCGAAAATTTCCATCACTTTCTAAGATAGTTTTTGATGCTCTATCGAATGGAGGGTTCAAATCCCTATGACTTACGGTTCCTGAGATATGGCTCCTTAAATCTCCCGAAATCCGAACTTTTTTTTGGCCAATATATAGGGAACGGTAAGAGTGACGTGAAAAATTCCATCACTTTCTCAATAGTTTTTGATGCTCTATCGAATGGAGGGTTCAAATCCCTATGACTTACGGTTCCAGAGATATGGCTCCTTAAATCTCCTGAAATCCGAACTTTTTTTTGGCCAATATATAGGGAACGGTAAGAGTGACGCGAAAATTTCCATCACTTCTTTGAAATAGTTTTTGATGCTCTATCGAATGGAGGGTTCAAATCCCTATGACTTACGGTTCCTGAGATATGGCTCCTTAAATCTCCCGAAATCCGAACTTTTTTTTTCGCCAATATATAGGAAACAGTAAGAGTGACGCGAAAATTTCCATCACTTTCTCAGATAGTTTTTGATGCTCTATCGAATGGAGGGTTCAAATCCCTATGACTTACGGTTCCTGAGATATGGCTCCTTAAATCTCCCGAAATCCAAACTTTTTTTGGACAATATATAGGAAACAGTAAGAGTGACGTGAAAAATTCCATCACTTTCTCAGATAGTTTTTGATGCTCTATCGAATGGAGGGTTCAAATCCCTATGACTTACGGTTCCTGAGATATGGCTCCTTAAATCTCCCGAAATCCGAACTTTTTTTTGGCCAATATATAGGGAACGGTAAGAGTGACGCGAAAATTTCCATCACTTCTTTGAAATAGTTTTTGATGCTCTATCGAATGGAGGGTTCAAATCCCTATGACTTACGGTTCCTGAGATATGGCTCCTTAAATCTCCCGAAATCCGAACTTTTTTTTTCGCCAATATATAGGAAACAGTAAGAGTGACGCGAAAATTTCCATCACTTTCTCAGATAGTTTTTGATGCTCTATCGAATGGAGGGTTCAAATCCCTATGACTTACGGTTCCTGAGATATGGCTCCTTAAATCTCCCGAAATCCGAACTTTTTTTTTCGCCAATATATAGGAAACAGTAAGAGTGACGCGAAAATTTCCATCACTTTCTCAGATAGTTTTTGATGCTCTATCGAATGGAGGGTTCAAATCCCTATGACTTACGGTTCCTGAGATATGGCTCCTTAAATCTCCCGAAATCCAAACTTTTTTTGGACAATATATAGGAAACAGTAAGAGTGACGCGAAAATTTGCATCACTTTCTCAGATAGTTTTTGATGCTCTATCGAATGGAGGGTTCAAATCCCTATGACTTACGGTTCCTGAGATATGGCTCCTTAAATCTCCCGAAATCCGAACTTTTTTTTGGACAATATATAGGAAACAGTAAGAGTGACGCGAAAATTTCCATCACTTTCTCAGATAGTTTTTGATGCTCTATCGAATGGAGGGTTCAAATCCCTATGACTTACGGTTCCTGAGATATGGCTCCTTAAATCTCCCGAAATCCAAACTTTTTTTGGACAATATATAGGAAACAGTAAGAGTGACGCGAAAATTTCCATCACTTTCTCAGATAGTTTTTGATGCTCTATCGAATGGAGGGTTCAAATCCCTATGACTTACGGTTCCTGAGATATGGCTCCTTAAATCTCCCGAAATCCGAACTTTTTTTTGGCAAATATATAGGAAACAGTAAGAGTGACGCGAAAATTTCCATCACTTTCTCAGATAGTTTTTGATGCTCTATCGAATGGAGGGTTCAAATCCCTATGACTTACGGTTCCTGAGATATGGCTCCTTAAATCTCCCGAAATCCAAACTTTTTTTTCGCCAATATATAGGAAACAGTAAGAGTGACGCGAAAATTTCCATCACTTTCTCAGATAGTTTTTGATGCTCTATCGAATGGAGGGTTCAAATCCCTATGACTTACGGTTCCTGAGATATGGCTCCTTAAATCTCCCGAAATCCAAACTTTTTTTGGACAATATATAGGAAACAGTAAGAGTGACGCGAAAATTTCCATCACTTTCTAAGATAGTTTTTGATGCTCTATCGAATGGAGGGTTCAAATCCCTATGACTTACGGTTCCTGAGATATGGCTCCTTAAATCTCCCGAAATCCGAACTTTTTTTTGGCCAATATATAGGGAACGGTAAGAGTGACGTGAAAAATTCCATCACTTTCTCAGATAGTTTTTGATGCTCTATCGAATGGAGGGTTCAAATCCCTATGACTTACGGTTCCAGAGATATGGCTCCTTAAATCTCCCGAAATCCGAACTTTTTTTTGGCCAATATATAGGGAACGGTAAGAGTGACGCGAAAATTTCCATCACTTCTTTGAAATAGTTTTTGATGCTCTATCGAATGGAGGGTTCAAATCCCTATGACTTACGGTTCCTGAGATATGGCTCCTTAAATCTCCCGAAATCCGAACTTTTTTTTTCGCCAATATATAGGAAACAGTAAGAGTGACGCGAAAATTTCCATCACTTTCTCAGATAGTTTTTGATGCTCTATCGAATGGAGGGTTCAAATCCCTATGACTTACGGTTCCTGAGATATGGCTCCTTAAATCTCCCGAAATCCAAACTTTTTTTGGACAATATATAGGAAACAGTAAGAGTGACGTGAAAAATTCCATCACTTTCTCAGATAGTTTTTGATGCTCTATCGAATGGAGGGTTCAAATCCCTATGACTTACGGTTCCTGAGATATGGCTCCTTAAATCTCCCGAAATCCGAACTTTTTTTTGGCCAATATATAGGGAACGGTAAGAGTGACGCGAAAATTTCCATCACTTTCTCAGATAGTTTTTGATGCTCTATCGAATGGAGGGTTCAAATCCCTATGACTTACGGTTCCTGAGATATGGCTCCTTAAATCTCCCGAAATCCGAACTTTTTTTTTCGCCAATATATAGGAAACAGTAAGAGTGACGCGAAAATTTCCATCACTTTCTCAGATAGTTTTTGATGCTCTATCGAATGGAGGGTTCAAATCCCTATGACTTACGGTTCCTGAGATATGGCTCCTTAAATCTCCCGAAATCCGAACTTTTTTTTTCGCCAATATATAGGAAACAGTAAGAGTGACGCGAAAATTTCCATCATTTTCTCAGATAGTTTTTGATGCTCTATCGAATGGAGGGTTCAAATCCCTATGACTTACGGTTCCTGAGATATGGCTCCTTAAATCTCCCGAAATCCAAACTTTTTTTGGACAATATATAGGAAACAGTAAGAGTGACGCGAAAATTTCCATCACTTTCTCAGATAGTTTTTGATGCTCTATCGAATGGAGGGTTCAAATCCCTATGACTTACGGTTCCTGAGATATGGCTCCTTAAATCTCCCGAAATCCAATCTTTTTTTTCGCCAATATATAGGAAACAGTAAGAGTGACGCGAAAATTTCCATCACTTTCTCAGATAGTTTTTGATGCTCTATCGAATGGAGGGTTCAAATCCCTATGACTTACGGTTCCTGAGATATGGCTCCTTAAATCTCCCGAAATCCGAACTTTTTTTTTCGCCAATATATAGGAAACAGTAAGAGTGACGCGAAAATTTCCATCACTTTCTCAGATAGTTTTTGATGCTCTATCGAATGGAGGGTTCAAATCCCTATGACTTACGGTTCCTGAGATATGGCTCCTTAAATCTCCCGAAATCCGAACTTTTTTTTCGCCAATATATAGGAAACAGTAAGAGTGACGCGAAAATTTCCATCACTTTCTCAGATAGTTTTTGATGCTCTATCGAATGGAGGGTTCAAATCCCTATGACTTACGGTTCCTGAGATATGGCTCCTTAAATCTCCCGAAATCCGAACTTTTTTTTTGGCCAATATATAGGGAACGGTAAGAGTGACGCGAAAATTTCCATCACTTCTTTGAAATAGTTTTTGATGCTCTATCGAATGGAGGGTTCAAATCCCTATGACTTACGGTTCCTGAGATATGGCTCCTTAAATCTCCCGAAATCCGAACTTTTTTTGGCCAATATATAGGAAACAGTAAGAGTGACGCGAAAATTTCCATCACTTTCTCAGATAGTTTTTGATGCTCTATCGAATGGAGGGTTCAAATCCCTATGACTTACGGTTCCTGAGATATGGCTCCTTAAATCTCCCGAAATCCGAACTTTTTTTGGACAATATATAGGAAACAGTAAGAGTGACGCGAAAATTTCCATCACTTTCTCAGATAGTTTTTGATGCTCTATCGAATGGAGGGTTCAAATCCCTATGACTTACGGTTCCTGAGATATGGCTCCTTAAATCTCCCGAAATCCGAACTTTTTTTTCGCCAATATATAGGAAACAGTAAGAGTGACGCGAAAATTTCCATCACTTTCTCAGATAGTTTTTGATGCTCTATCGAATGGAGGGTTCAAATCCCTATGACTTACGGTTCCTGAGATATGGCTCCTTAAATCTCCCGAAATCCAAACATTTTTGGACAATATATAGGAAACAGTAAGAGTGACGTGAAAAATTCCATCACTTTCTCAGATAGTTTTTGATGCTCTATCGAATGCAGGGTTCAAATCCCTATGACTTACGGTTCCTGAGATATGGCTCCTTAAATCTCCCGAAATCCGAACTTTTTTTTTGGCCAATATATAGGGAACGGTAAGAGTGACGCGAAAATTTCCATCACTTCTTTGAAATAGTTTTTGATGCTCTATCGAATGGAGGGTTCAAATCCCTATGACTTACGGTTCCTGAGATATGGCTCCTTAAATCTCCCGAAATCCGAACTTTTTTTTTCGCCAATATATAGGAAACAGTAAGAGTGACGCGAAAATTTCCATCACTTTCTCAGATAGTTTTTGATGCTCTATCGAATGGAGGGTTCAAATCCCTATGACTTACGGTTCCTGAGATATGGCTCCTTAAATCTCCCGAAATCCAAACTTTTTTTTCGCCAATATATAGGAAACAGTAAGAATGACGCGAAAATTTCCATCACTTTCTCAGATAGTTTTTGATGCTCTATCGAATGGAGGGTTCAAATCCCTATGACTTACGGTTCCTGAGATATGGCTCCTCAAATCTCCCGAAATCCAAACTTTTTTTGGACAATATATAGGAAACAGTAAGAGTGACGCGAAAATTTCCATCACTTTCTCAGATAGTTTTTGATGCTCTATCGAATGGAGGGTTCAAATCCCTATGACTTACGGTTCCTGAGATATGGCTCCTTAAATCTCCCGAAATCCGAACTTTTTTTGGACAATATATAGGAAACAGTAAGAGTGACGCGAAAATTTCCATCACTTTCTCAGATAGTTTTTGATGCTCTATCGAATGGAGGGTTCAAATCCCTATGACTTACGGTTCCTGAGATATGGCTCCTTAAATCTCCCGAAATCCGAACTTTTTTTTTCGCCAATATATAGGAAACAGTAAGAGTGACGCGAAAATTTCCATCACTTTCTCAGATAGTTTTTGATGCTCTATCGAATGGAGGGTTCAAATCCCTATGACTTACGGTTCCTGAGATATGGCTCCTTAAATCTCCCGAAATCCAAACTTTTTTTGGACAATATATAGGAAACAGTAAGAGTGACGTGAAAAATTCCATCACTTTCTCAGATAGTTTTTGATGCTCTATCGAATGCAGGGTTCAAATCCCTATGACTTACGGTTCCTGAGATATGGCTCCTTAAATCTCCCGAAATCCGAACTTTTTTTTTGGCCAATATATAGGGAACGGTAAGAGTGACGCGAAAATTTCCATCACTTCTTTGAAATAGTTTTTGATGCTCTATCGAATGGAGGGTTCAAATCCCTATGACTTACGGTTCCTGAGATATGGCTCCTTAAATCTCCCGAAATCCGAACTTTTTTTTTCGCCAATATATAGGAAACAGTAAGAGTGACGCGAAAATTTCCATCACTTTCTCAGATAGTTTTTGATGCTCTATCGAATGGAGGGTTCAAATCCCTATGACTTACGGTTCCTGAGATATGGCTCCTTAAATCTCCCGAAATCCGAACTTTTTTTTTCGCCAATATATAGGAAACAGTAAGAGTGACGCGAAAATTTCCATCACTTTCTCAGATAGTTTTTGATGCTCTATCGAATGGAGGGTTCAAATCCCTATGACTTACGGTTCCTGAGATATGGCTCCTTAAATCTCCCGAAATCCGAACTTTTTTTTCGCCAATATATAGGAAACAGTAAGAGTGACGCGAAAATTTCCATCACTTCTTTGAAATAGTTTTTGATGCTCTATCGAATGGAGGGTTCAAATCCCTATGACTTACGGTTCCTGAGATATGGCTCCTTAAATCTCCCGAAATCCGAACTTTTTTTTCGCCAATATATAGGAAACAGTAAGAGTGACGCGAAAATTTTCATCACTTTCTCAGATAGTTTTTGATGCTCTATCGAATGGAGGGTTCAAATCCCTATGACTTACGGTTCCTGAGATATGGCTCCTTAAATCTCCCGAAATCCGAACTTTTTTTTTCGCCAATATATAGGGAACGGTAAGAGTGACGCGAAAATTTCCATCACTTCTTTGAAATAGTTTTTGATGCTCTATCGAATGGAGGGTTCAAATCCCTATGACTTACGGTTCCTGAGATATGGCTCCTTAAATCTCCCGAAATCCAAACTTTTTTTTTCGCCAATATATAGGAAACAGTAAGAGTGACGCGAAAATTTCCATCACTTTCTCAGATAGTTTTTGATGCTCTATCGAATGGAGGGTTCAAATCCCTATGACTTACGGTTCCTGAGATATGGCTCCTTAAATCTCCCGAAATCCGAACTTTTTTTTTCGCCAATATATAGGAAACAGTAAGAGTGACGCGAAAATTTCCATCACTTTCTCAGATAGTTTTTGATGCTCTATCGAATGGAGGGTTCAAATCCCTATGACTTACGGTTCCTGAGATATGGCTCCTTAAATCTCCCGAAATCCGAACTTTTTTTTTCGCCAATATATAGGAAACAGTAAGAGTGACGCGAAAATTTCCATCACTTTCTCAGATAGTTTTTGATGCTCTATCGAATGGAGGGTTCAAATCCCTATGACTTACGGTTCCTGAGATATGGCTCCTTAAATCTCCCGAAATCCGAACTTTTTTTTCGCCAATATATAGGAAACAGTAAAAGTGACGCGAAAATTTCCATCACTTTCTCAGATAGTTTTTGATGCTCTATCGAATGGAGGGTTCAAATCCCTATGACTTACGGTTCCTGAGATATGGCTCCTTAAATCTCCCGAAATCCGAACTTTTTTTTCGCCAATATATAGGAAACAGTAAGAGTGACGCGAAAATTTCCATCACTTTCTCAGATAGTTTTTGATGCTCTATCGAATGGAGGGTTCAAATCCCTATGACTTACGGTTCCTGAGATATGGCTCCTTAAATCTCCCGAAATCCGAACTTTTTTTTCGCCAATATATAGGAAACAGTAAGAGTGACGCGAAAATTTCCATCACTTCTTTGAAATAGTTTTTGATGCTCTATCGAATGGAGGGTTCAAATCCCTATGACTTACGGTTCCTGAGATATGGCTCCTTAAATCTCCCGAAATCCGAACTTTTTTTTCGCCAATATATAGGAAACAGTAAGAGTGACGCGAAAATTTTCATCACTTTCTCAGATAGTTTTTGATGCTCTATCGAATGGAGGGTTCAAATCCCTATGACTTACGGTTCCTGAGATATGGCTCCTTAAATCTCCCGAAATCCGAACTTTTTTTTTCGCCAATATATAGGGAACGGTAAGAGTGACGCGAAAATTTCCATCACTTCTTTGAAATAGTTTTTGATGCTCTATCGAATGGAGGGTTCAAATCCCTATGACTTACGGTTCCTGAGATATGGCTCCTTAAATCTCCCGAAATCCAAACTTTTTTTTTCGCCAATATATAGGAAACAGTAAGAGTGACGCGAAAATTTCCATCACTTTCTCAGATAGTTTTTGATGCTCTATCGAATGGAGGGTTCAAATCCCTATGACTTACGGTTCCTGAGATATGGCTCCTTAAATCTCCCGAAATCCGAACTTTTTTTTTCGCCAATATATAGGAAACAGTAAGAGTGACGCGAAAATTTCCATCACTTTCTCAGATAGTTTTTGATGCTCTATCGAATGGAGGGTTCAAATCCCTATGACTTACGGTTCCTGAGATATGGCTCCTTAAATCTCCCGAAATCCGAACTTTTTTTTTCGCCAATATATAGGAAACAGTAAGAGTGACGCGAAAATTTCCATCACTTTCTCAGATAGTTTTTGATGCTCTATCGAATGGAGGGTTCAAATCCCTATGACTTACGGTTCCTGAGATATGGCTCCTTAAATCTCCCGAAATCCGAACTTTTTTTTCGCCAATATATAGGAAACAGTAAAAGTGACGCGAAAATTTCCATCACTTTCTCAGATAGTTTTTGATGCTCTATCGAATGGAGGGTTCAAATCCCTATGACTTACGGTTCCTGAGATATGGCTCCTTAAATCTCCCGAAATCCGAACTTTTTTTTCGCCAATATATAGGAAACAGTAAGAGTGACGCGAAAATTTCCATCACTTTCTCAGATAGTTTTTGATGCTCTATCGAATGGAGGGTTCAAATCCCTATGACTTACGGTTCCTGAGATATGGCTCCTTAAATCTCCCGAAATCCGAACTTTTTTTTTCGCCAATATATAGGGAACGGTAAGAGTGACGCGAAAATTTCCATCACTTCTTTGAAATAGTTTTTGATGCTCTATCGAATGGAGGGTTCAAATCCCTATGACTTACGGTTCCTGAGATATGGCTCCTTAAATCTCCCGAAATCCAAACTTTTTTTGGACAATATATAGGAAACAGTAAGAGTGACGCGAAAATTTCCATCACTTTCTCAGATAGTTTTTGATGCTCTATCGAATGGAGGGTTCAAATCCCTATGACTTACGGTTCCTGAGATATGGCTCCTTAAATCTCCCGAAATCCGAACTTTTTTTTTCGCCAATATATAGGAAACAGTAAGAGTGACGCGAAAATTTCCATCACTTTCTCAGATAGTTTTTGATGCTCTATCGAATGGAGGGTTCAAATCCCTATGACTTACGGTTCCTGAGATATGGCTCCTTAAATCTCCCGAAATCCGAACTTTTTTTTTCGCCAATATATAGGAAACAGTAAGAGTGACGCGAAAATTTCCATCACTTTCTCAGAAAGTTTTTGATGCTCTATCGAATGGAGGGTTCAAATCCCTATGACTTACGGTTCCTGAGATATGGCTCCTTAAATCTCCCGAAATCCGAACTTTTTTTTTGGCCAATATATAGGGAACGGTAAGAGTGACGCGAAAATTTCCATCACTTCTTTGAAATAGTTTTTGATGCTCTATCGAATGGAGGGTTCAAATCCCTATGACTTACGGTTCCTGAGATATGGCTCCTTAAATCTCCCGAAATCCGAACTTTTTTTTTCGCCAATATATAGGAAACAGTAAGAGTGACGCGAAAATTTCCATCACTTTCTCAGATAGTTTTTGATGCTCTATCGAATGGAGGGTTCAAATCCCTATGACTTACGGTTCCTGAGATATGGCTCCTTAAATCTCCCGAAATCCAAACTTTTTTTGGACAATATATAGGAAACAGTAAGAGTGACGTGAAAAATTCCATCACTTTCTCAGATAGTTTTTGATGCTCTATCGAATGGAGGGTTCAAATCCCTATGACTTACGGTTCCTGAGATATGGCTCCTTAAATCTCCCGAAATCCGAACTTCTTTTTCGCCAATATATAGGGAACGGTAAGAGTGACGCGAAAATTTCCATCACTTCTTTGAAATAGTTTTTGATGCTCTATCGAATGGAGGGTTCAAATCCCTATGACTTACGGTTCCTGAGATATGGCTCCTTAAATCTCCCGAAATCCGAACTTTTTTTTTCGCTAATATATAGGAAACAGTAAGAGTGACGCGAAAATTTCCATCACTTTCTCAGATAGTTTTTGATGCTCTATCGAATGGAGGGTTCAAATCCCTATGACTTACGGTTCCTGAGATATGGCTCCTTAAATCTCCCGAAATCCGAACTTTTTTTTTGGCCAATATATAGGGAAAGGTAAGAGTGACGCGAAAATTTCCATCACTTCTTTGAAATAGTTTTTGATGCTCTATCGAATGGAGGGTTCAAATCCCTATGACTTACGGTTCCTGAGATATGGCTCCTTAAATCTCCCGAAATCCGAACTTTTTTTTCGCTAATATATAGGAAACAGTAAGAGTGACGCGAAAATTTCCATCACTTTCTCAGATAGTTTTTGATGCTCTATCGAATGGAGGGTTCAAATCCCTATGACTTACGGTTCCTGAGATATGGCTCCTCAAATCTCCCGAAATCCGAACTTTTTTTTTGGCCAATATATAGGGAACGGTAAGAGTGACGCGAAAATTTCCATCACTTCTTTGAAATAGTTTTTGATGCTCTATCGAATGGAGGGTTCAAATCCCTATGACTTACGGTTCCTGAGATATGGCTCCTTAAATCTCCCGAAATCCGAACTTTTTTTTTCGCCAATATATAGCAAACAGTAAGAGTGACGCGAAAATTTCCATCACTTTCTCAGATAGTTTTTGATGCTCTATCGAATGGAGGGTTCAAATCCCTATGACTTACGGTTCCTGAGATATGGCTCCTTAAATCTCCCGAAATCCGAACTTTTTTTTCGCCAATATATAGGAAACAGTAAGAGTGACGCGAAAATTTCCATCACTTTCTCAGATAGTTTTTGATGCTCTATCGAATGGAGGGTTCAAATCCCTATGACTTACGGTTCCTGAGATATGGCTCCTTAAATCTCCCGAAATCCGAACTTTTTTTTCGCCAATATATAGGAAACAGTAAGAGTGACGCGAAAATTTCCATCACTTTCTCAGATAGTTTTTGATGCTCTATCGAATGGAGGGTTCAAATCCCTATGACTTACGGTTCCTGAGATATGGCTCCTTAAATCTCCCGAAATCCAAACTTTTTTTGGACAATATATAGGAAACAGTAAGAGTGACGCGAAAATTTCCATCACTTTCTCAGATAGTTTTTGATGCTCTATCGAATGGGGGGTTCAAATCCCTATGACTTACGGTTCCTGAGATATGGCTCCTTAAATCTCCCGAAATCCAAACTTTTTTTGGACAATATATAGGAAACAGTAAGAGTGACGTGAAAAATTCCATCACTTTCTCAGATAGTTTTTGATGCTCTATCGAATGGAGGGTTCAAATCCCTATGACTTACGGTTCCTGAGATATGGCTCCTTAAATCTCCCGAAATCCGAACTTTTTTTTTCGCCAATATATAGGAAACAGTAAGAGTGACGCGAAAATTTCCATCACTTTCTCAGATAGTTTTTGATGCTCTATCGAATGGAGGGTTCAAATCCCTATGACTTACGGTTCCTGAGATATGGCTCCTTAAATCTCCCGAAATCCGAACTTTTTTTGGACAATATATAGGAAACAGTAAGAGTGACGCGAAAAATTCCATCACTTTCTCAGATAGTTTTTGATGCTCTATCGAATGGAGGGTTCAAATCCCTATGACTTACGGTTCCTGAGATATGGCTCCTTAAATCTCCCGAAATCCGAACTTTTTTTTTCGCCAATATATAGGAAACAGTAAGAGTGACGCGAAAATTTCCATCACTTTCTCAGATAGTTTTTGATGCTCTATCGAATGGAGGGTTCAAATTCCTATGACTTACGGTTCCTGAGATATGGCTCCTTAAATCTCCCGAAATCCGAACTTTTTTTGGACAATATATAGGAAACAGTAAGAGTGACGCGAAAATTTCCATCACTTTCTCAGATAGTTTTTGATGCTCTATCGAATGGAGGGTTCAAATCCCTATGACTTACGGTTCCTGAGATATGGCTCCTTAAATCTCCCGAAATCCGAACTTTTTTTTCGCCAATATATAGGAAACAGTAAGAGTGACGCGAAAATTTCCATCACTTTCTCAGATAGTTTTTGATGCTCTATCGAATGGAGGGTTCAAATCCCTATGACTTACGGTTCCTGAGATATGGCTCCTTAAATCTCCCGAAATCCAAACATTTTTGGACAATATATAGGAAACAGTAAGAGTGACGTGAAAAATTCCATCACTTTCTCAGATAGTTTTTGATGCTCTATCGAATGCAGGGTTCAAATCCCTATGACTTACGGTTCCTGAGATATGGCTCCTTAAATCTCCCGAAATCCGAACTTTTTTTTTGGCCAATATATAGGGAACGGTAAGAGTGACGCGAAAATTTCCATCACTTCTTTGAAATAGTTTTTGATGCTCTATCGAATGGAGGGTTCAAATCCCTATGACTTACGGTTCCTGAGATATGGCTCCTTAAATCTCCCGAAATCCGAACTTTTTTTTTCGCCAATATATAGGAAACAGTAAGAGTGACGCGAAAATTTCCATCACTTTCTCAGATAGTTTTTGATGCTCTATCGAATGGAGGGTTCAAATCCCTATGACTTACGGTTCCTGAGATATGGCTCCTTAAATCTCCCGAAATCCAAACTTTTTTTTCGCCAATATATAGGAAACAGTAAGAATGACGCGAAAATTTCCATCACTTTCTCAGATAGTTTTTGATGCTCTATCGAATGGAGGGTTCAAATCCCTATGACTTACGGTTCCTGAGATATGGCTCCTCAAATCTCCCGAAATCCAAACTTTTTTTGGACAATATATAGGAAACAGTAAGAGTGACGCGAAAATTTCCATCACTTTCTCAGATAGTTTTTGATGCTCTATCGAATGGAGGGTTCAAATCCCTATGACTTACGGTTCCTGAGATATGGCTCCTTAAATCTCCCGAAATCCGAACTTTTTTTGGACAATATATAGGAAACAGTAAGAGTGACGCGAAAATTTCCATCACTTTCTCAGATAGTTTTTGATGCTCTATCGAATGGAGGGTTCAAATCCCTATGACTTACGGTTCCTGAGATATGGCTCCTTAAATCTCCCGAAATCCGAACTTTTTTTTTCGCCAATATATAGGAAACAGTAAGAGTGACGCGAAAATTTCCATCACTTTCTCAGATAGTTTTTGATGCTCTATCGAATGGAGGGTTCAAATCCCTATGACTTACGGTTCCTGAGATATGGCTCCTTAAATCTCCCGAAATCCGAACTTTTTTTTTCGCCAATATATAGGAAACAGTAAGAGTGACGCGAAAATTTCCATCACTTTCTCAGATAGTTTTTGATGCTCTATCGAATGGAGGGTTCAAATCCCTATGACTTACGGTTCCTGAGATATGGCTCCTTAAATCTCCCGAAATCCGAACTTTTTTTTCGCCAATATATAGGAAACAGTAAGAGTGACGCGAAAATTTCCATCACTTCTTTGAAATAGTTTTTGATGCTCTATCGAATGGAGGGTTCAAATCCCTATGACTTACGGTTCCTGAGATATGGCTCCTTAAATCTCCCGAAATCCGAACTTTTTTTTCGCCAATATATAGGAAACAGTAAGAGTGACGCGAAAATTTCCATCACTTTCTCAGATAGTTTTTGATGCTCTATCGAATGGAGGGTTCAAATCCCTATGACTTACGGTTCCTGAGATATGGCTCCTTAAATCTCCCGAAATCCGAACTTTTTTTTTCGCCAATATATAGGGAACGGTAAGAGTGACGCGAAAATTTCCATCACTTCTTTGAAATAGTTTTTGATGCTCTATCGAATGGAGGGTTCAAATCCCTATGACTTACGGTTCCTGAGATATGGCTCCTTAAATCTCCCGAAATCCAAACTTTTTTTTTCGCCAATATATAGGAAACAGTAAGAGTGACGCGAAAATTTCCATCACTTTCTCAGATAGTTTTTGATGCTCTATCGAATGGAGGGTTCAAATCCCTATGACTTACGGTTCCTGAGATATGGCTCCTTAAATCTCCCGAAATCCGAACTTTTTTTTTCGCCAATATATAGGAAACAGTAAGAGTGACGCGAAAATTTCCATCACTTTCTCAGATAGTTTTTGATGCTCTATCGAATGGAGGGTTCAAATCCCTATGACTTACGGTTCCTGAGATATGGCTCCTTAAATCTCCCGAAATCCGAACTTTTTTTTTCGCCAATATATAGGAAACAGTAAGAGTGACGCGAAAATTTCCATCACTTTCTCAGATAGTTTTTGATGCTCTATCGAATGGAGGGTTCAAATCCCTATGACTTACGGTTCCTGAGATATGGCTCCTTAAATCTCCCGAAATCCGAACTTTTTTTTCGCCAATATATAGGAAACAGTAAAAGTGACGCGAAAATTTCCATCACTTTCTCAGATAGTTTTTGATGCTCTATCGAATGGAGGGTTCAAATCCCTATGACTTACGGTTCCTGAGATATGGCTCCTTAAATCTCCCGAAATCCGAACTTTTTTTTCGCCAATATATAGGAAACAGTAAGAGTGACGCGAAAATTTCCATCACTTTCTCAGATAGTTTTTGATGCTCTATCGAATGGAGGGTTCAAATCCCTATGACTTACGGTTCCTGAGATATGGCTCCTTAAATCTCCCGAAATCCGAACTTTTTTTTCGCCAATATATAGGGAACGGTAAGAGTGACGCGAAAATTTCCATCACTTCTTTGAAATAGTTTTTGATGCTCTATCGAATGGAGGGTTCAAATCCCTATGACTTACGGTTCCTGAGATATGGCTCCTTAAATCTCCCGAAATCCAAACTTTTTTTGGACAATATATAGGAAACAGTAAGAGTGACGCGAAAATTTCCATCACTTTCTCAGATAGTTTTTGATGCTCTATCGAATGGAGGGTTCAAATCCCTATGACTTACGGTTCCTGAGATATGGCTCCTTAAATCTCCCGAAATCCGAACTTTTTTTTTCGCCAATATATAGGAAACAGTAAGAGTGACGCGAAAATTTCCATCACTTTCTCAGATAGTTTTTGATGCTCTATCGAATGGAGGGTTCAAATCCCTATGACTTACGGTTCCTGAGATATGGCTCCTTAAATCTCCCGAAATCCGAACTTTTTTTTTCGCCAATATATAGGAAACAGTAAGAGTGACGCGAAAATTTCCATCACTTTCTCAGAAAGTTTTTGATGCTCTATCGAATGGAGGGTTCAAATCCCTATGACTTACGGTTCCTGAGATATGGCTCCTTAAATCTCCCGAAATCCGAACTTTTTTTTTGGCCAATATATAGGGAACGGTAAGAGTGACGCGAAAATTTCCATCACTTCTTTGAAATAGTTTTTGATGCTCTATCGAATGGAGGGTTCAAATCCCTATGACTTACGGTTCCTGAGATATGGCTCCTTAAATCTCCCGAAATCCGAACTTTTTTTTTCGCCAATATATAGGAAACAGTAAGAGTGACGCGAAAATTTCCATCACTTTCTCAGATAGTTTTTGATGCTCTATCGAATGGAGGGTTCAAATCCCTATGACTTACGGTTCCTGAGATATGGCTCCTTAAATCTCCCGAAATCCAAACTTTTTTTGGACAATATATAGGAAACAGTAAGAGTGACGTGAAAAATTCCATCACTTTCTCAGATAGTTTTTGATGCTCTATCGAATGGAGGGTTCAAATCCCTATGACTTACGGTTCCTGAGATATGGCTCCTTAAATCTCCCGAAATCCGAACTTCTTTTTCGCCAATATATAGGGAACGGTAAGAGTGACGCGAAAATTTCCATCACTTCTTTGAAATAGTTTTTGATGCTCTATCGAATGGAGGGTTCAAATCCCTATGACTTACGGTTCCTGAGATATGGCTCCTTAAATCTCCCGAAATCCGAACTTTTTTTTTCGCTAATATATAGGAAACAGTAAGAGTGACGCGAAAATTTCCATCACTTTCTCAGATAGTTTTTGATGCTCTATCGAATGGAGGGTTCAAATCCCTATGACTTACGGTTCCTGAGATATGGCTCCTTAAATCTCCCGAAATCCGAACTTTTTTTTTGGCCAATATATAGGGAAAGGTAAGAGTGACGCGAAAATTTCCATCACTTCTTTGAAATAGTTTTTGATGCTCTATCGAATGGAGGGTTCAAATCCCTATGACTTACGGTTCCTGAGATATGGCTCCTTAAATCTCCCGAAATCCGAACTTTTTTTTCGCTAATATATAGGAAACAGTAAGAGTGACGCGAAAATTTCCATCACTTTCTCAGATAGTTTTTGATGCTCTATCGAATGGAGGGTTCAAATCCCTATGACTTACGGTTCCTGAGATATGGCTCCTCAAATCTCCCGAAATCCGAACTTTTTTTTTGGCCAATATATAGGGAACGGTAAGAGTGACGCGAAAATTTCCATCACTTCTTTGAAATAGTTTTTGATGCTCTATCGAATGGAGGGTTCAAATCCCTATGACTTACGGTTCCTGAGATATGGCTCCTTAAATCTCCCGAAATCCGAACTTTTTTTTTCGCCAATATATAGCAAACAGTAAGAGTGACGCGAAAATTTCCATCACTTTCTCAGATAGTTTTTGATGCTCTATCGAATGGAGGGTTCAAATCCCTATGACTTACGGTTCCTGAGATATGGCTCCTTAAATCTCCCGAAATCCGAACTTTTTTTTCGCCAATATATAGGAAACAGTAAGAGTGACGCGAAAATTTCCATCACTTTCTCAGATAGTTTTTGATGCTCTATCGAATGGAGGGTTCAAATCCCTATGACTTACGGTTCCTGAGATATGGCTCCTTAAATCTCCCGAAATCCGAACTTTTTTTTCGCCAATATATAGGAAACAGTAAGAGTGACGCGAAAATTTCCATCACTTTCTCAGATAGTTTTTGATGCTCTATCGAATGGAGGGTTCAAATCCCTATGACTTACGGTTCCTGAGATATGGCTCCTTAAATCTCCCGAAATCCAAACTTTTTTTGGACAATATATAGGAAACAGTAAGAGTGACGCGAAAATTTCCATCACTTTCTCAGATAGTTTTTGATGCTCTATCGAATGGGGGGTTCAAATCCCTATGACTTACGGTTCCTGAGATATGGCTCCTTAAATCTCCCGAAATCCAAACTTTTTTTGGACAATATATAGGAAACAGTAAGAGTGACGTGAAAAATTCCATCACTTTCTCAGATAGTTTTTGATGCTCTATCGAATGGAGGGTTCAAATCCCTATGACTTACGGTTCCTGAGATATGGCTCCTTAAATCTCCCGAAATCCGAACTTTTTTTTTCGCCAATATATAGGAAACAGTAAGAGTGACGCGAAAATTTCCATCACTTTCTCAGATAGTTTTTGATGCTCTATCGAATGGAGGGTTCAAATCCCTATGACTTACGGTTCCTGAGATATGGCTCCTTAAATCTCCCGAAATCCGAACTTTTTTTGGACAATATATAGGAAACAGTAAGAGTGACGCGAAAAATTCCATCACTTTCTCAGATAGTTTTTGATGCTCTATCGAATGGAGGGTTCAAATCCCTATGACTTACGGTTCCTGAGATATGGCTCCTTAAATCTCCCGAAATCCGAACTTTTTTTTTCGTCAATATATAGGAAACAGTAAGAGTGACGCGAAAATTTCCATCACTTTCTCAGATAGTTTTTGATGCTCTATCGAATGGAGGGTTCAAATCCCTATGACTTACGGTTCCTGAGATATGGCTCCTTAAATCTCCCGAAATCCGAACTTTTTTTGGACAATATATAGGAAACAGTAAGAGTGACGCGAAAAATTCCATCACTTTCTCAGATAGTTTTTGATGCTCTATCGAATGGAGGGTTCAAATCCCTATGACTTACGGTTCCTGAGATATGGCTCCTTAAATCTCCCGAAATCCGAACTTTTTTTTTCGCCAATATATAGGAAACAGTAAGAGTGACGCGAAAATTTCCATCACTTTCTCAGATAGTTTTTGATGCTCTATCGAATGGAGGGTTCAAATCCCTATGACTTACGGTTCCTGAGATATGGCTCCTTAAATCTCCCGAAATCCGAACTTTTTTTTTCGCCAATATATAGGAAACAGTAAGAGTGACGCGAAAATTTCCATCACTTTCTCAGATAGTTTTTGATGCTCTATCGAATGGAGGGTTCAAATCCGTATGACTTACGGTTCCTGAGTTATGGCTCCTTAAATCTCCCGAAATTCAAACTTTTTTTGGACAATATATAGGAAACAGTAAGAGTGACGCGAAAATTTGCATCACTTTCTCAGATAGTTTTTGATGCTCTATCGAATGGAGGGTTCAAATCCCTATGACTTACGGTTCCTGAGATATGGCTCCTTAAATCTCCCGAAATCCGAACTTTTTTTTTCGCCAATATATAGGAAACAGTAAGAGTGACGCGAAAATTTCCATCACTTCCTCAGATAGTTTTTGATGCTCTATCGAATGGAGGGTTCAAATCCCTATGACTTACGGTTCCTGAGATATGGCTCCTTAAATCTCCCGAAATCCGAACTTTTTTTTTCGCCAATATATAGGAAACAGTAAGAGTGACGCGAAAATTTCCATCACTTTCTCAGATAGTTTTTGATGCTCTATCGAATGGAGGGTTCAAATCCCTATGACTTACGGTTCCTGAGATATGGCTCCTTAAATCTCCCGAAATCCGAACTTTATTTGGCCAATATATAGGGAACGGTAAGAGTGACGCGAAAATTTCCATCACTTCTTTGAAATAGTTTTTGATGCTCTATCGAATGGAGGGTTCAAATCCCTATGACTTACGGTTCCTGAGATATGGCTCCTTAAATCTCCCGAAATCCGAACTTTTTTTTTGGCCAATATATAGGGAACGGTAAGAGTGACGCGAAAATTTCCATCACTTCTTTGAAATAGTTTTTGATGCTCTATCGAATGAGGGTTCAAATCCCTATGACTTACGGTTCCTGAGATATGGCTCCTTAAATCTCCCGAAATCCAAACTTTTTTTTTCGCCAATATATAGGAAACAGTAAGAGTGACGCGAAAATTTCCATCACTTTCTCAGATAGTTTTTGATGCTCTATCGAATGGAGGGTTCAAATCCCTATGACTTACGGTTCCTGAGATATGGCTCCTTAAATCTCCCGAAATCCAAACTTTTTTTGGACAATATATAGGAAACAGTAAGAGTGACGTGAAAAATTCCATCACTTTCTCAGATAGTTTTTGATGCTCTATCGAATGGAGGGTTCAAATCCCTATGACTTACGGTTCCTGAGATATGGCTCCTTAAATCTCCCGAAATCCGAACTTTTTTTTGGCCAATATATA
This sequence comes from Thermobia domestica, assembly GCF_964235325.1. Classification (NCBI taxonomy): domain Eukaryota; kingdom Metazoa; phylum Arthropoda; class Insecta; order Zygentoma; family Lepismatidae; genus Thermobia; species Thermobia domestica. Next base: position 195,748,845 of record NC_137468.1, read on the forward strand.
GGGAACGGTAAGAGTGACGCGAAAAATTCCATCACTTTCTCAGATAGTTTTTGATGCTCTATCGAATGGAGGGTTCAAATCCCTATGACTTACGGTTCCTGAGATATGGCTCCTTAAATCTCCCGAAATCCAAACTTTTTTTTCGCCAATATATAGGAAACAGTAAGAGTGACGCGAAAATTTCCATCACTTTCTCAGATAGTTTTTGATGCTCTATCGAATGGAGGGTTCAAATCCCTATGACTTACGGTTCCTGAGATATGGCTCCTTAAATCTCCCGAAATCCGAACTTTTTTTTTCGCCAATATATAGGAAACAGTAAGAGTGACGCGAAAATTTCCATCACTTTCTCAGATAGTTTTTGATGCTCTATCGAATGGAGGGTTCAAATCCCTATGACTTACGGTTCCTGAGATATGGCTCCTTAAATCTCCCGAAATCCGAACTTTTTTTTGGCCAATATATAGGGAACGGTAAGAGTGACGCGAAAATTTCCATCACTTCTTTGAAATAGTTTTTGATGCTCTATCGAATGGAGGGTTCAAATCCCTATGACTTACGGTTCCTGAGATATGGCTCCTTAAATCTCCCGAAATCCAAACTTTTTTTGGACAATATATAGGAAACAGTAAGAGTGACGCGAAAATTTCCATCACTTTCTCAGATAGTTTTTGATGCTCTATCGAATGGAGGGTTCAAATCCCTATGACTTACGGTTCCTGAGATATGGCTCCTTAAATCTCCCGAAATCCGAACTTTTTTTTTCGCCAATATATAGGAAACAGTAAGAGTGACGCGAAAATTTCCATCACTTTCTCAGATAGTTTTTGATGCTCTATCGAATGGAGGGTTCAAATCCCTATGACTTACGGTTCCTGAGATATGGCTCCTTAAATCTCCCGAAATCCGAACTTTTTTTTTCGCCAATATATAGGAAACAGTAAGAGTGACGCGAAAATTTCCATCACTTTCTCAGAAAGTTTTTGATGCTCTATCGAATGGAGGGTTCAAATCCCTATGACTTACGGTTCCTGAGATATGGCTCCTTAAATCTCCCGAAATCCGAACTTTTTTTTGGCCAATATATAGGGAACGGTAAGAGTGACGCGAAAATTTCCATCACTTCTTTGAAATAGTTTTTGATGCTCTATCGAATGGAGGGTTCAAATCCCTATGACTTACGGTTCCTGAGATATGGCTCCTTAAATCTCCCGAAATCCGAACTTTTTTTTTCGCCAATATATAGGAAACAGTAAGAGTGACGCGAAAATTTCCATCACTTTCTCAGATAGTTTTTGATGCTCTATCGAATGGAGGGTTCAAATCCCTATGACTTACGGTTCCTGAGATATGGCTCCTTAAATCTCCCGAAATCCAAACTTTTTTTGGACAATATATAGGAAACAGTAAGAGTGCCGTGAAAAATTCCATCACTTTCTCAGATAGTTTTTGATGCTCTATCGAATGGAGGGTTCAAATCCCTATGACTTACGGTTCCTGAGATATGGCTCCTTAAATCTCCCGAAATCCGAACTTCTTTTTCGCCAATATATAGGGAACGGTAAGAGTGACGCGAAAATTTCCATCACTTCTTTGAAATAGTTTTTGATGCTCTATCGAATGGAGGGTTCAAATCCCTATGACTTACGGTTCCTGAGATATGGCTCCTTAAATCTCCCGAAATCCGAACTTTTTTTTTCGCTAATATATAGGAAACAGTAAGAGTGACGCGAAAATTTCCATCACTTTCTCAGATAGTTTTTGATGCTCTATCGAATGGAGGGTTCAAATCCCTATGACTTACGGTTCCTGAGATATGGCTCCTTAAATCTCCCGAAATCCGAACTTTTTTTTTGGCCAATATATAGGGAAAGGTAAGAGTGACGCGAAAATTTCCATCACTTCTTTGAAATAGTTTTTGATGCTCTATCGAATGGAGGGTTCAAATCCCTATGACTTACGGTTCCTGAGATATGGCTCCTTAAATCTCCCGAAATCCGAACTTTTTTTTCGCTAATATATAGGAAACAGTAAGAGTGACGCGAAAATTTCCATCACTTTCTCAGATAGTTTTTGATGCTCTATCGAATGGAGGGTTCAAATCCCTATGACTTACGGTTCCTGAGATATGGCTCCTCAAATCTCCCGAAATCCGAACTTTTTTTTTGGCCAATATATAGGGAACGGTAAGAGTGACGCGAAAATTTCCATCACTTCTTTGAAATAGTTTTTGATGCTCTATCGAATGGAGGGTTCAAATCCCTATGACTTACGGTTCCTGAGATATGGCTCCTTAAATCTCCCGAAATCCGAACTTTTTTTTTCGCCAATATATAGCAAACAGTAAGAGTGACGCGAAAATTTCCATCACTTTCTCAGATAGTTTTTGATGCTCTATCGAATGGAGGGTTCAAATCCCTATGACTTACGGTTCCTGAGATATGGCTCCTTAAATCTCCCGAAATCCGAACTTTTTTTTCGCCAATATATAGGAAACAGTAAGAGTGACGCGAAAATTTCCATCACTTTCTCAGATAGTTTTTGATGCTCTATCGAATGGAGGGTTCAAATCCCTATGACTTACGGTTCCTGAGATATGGCTCCTTAAATCTCCCGAAATCCGAACTTTTTTTTCGCCAATATATAGGAAACAGTAAGAGTGACGCGAAAATTTCCATCACTTTCTCAGATAGTTTTTGATGCTCTATCGAATGGAGGGTTCAAATCCCTATGACTTACGGTTCCTGAGATATGGCTCCTTAAATCTCCCGAAATCCAAACTTTTTTTGGACAATATATAGGAAACAGTAAGAGTGACGCGAAAATTTCCATCACTTTCTCAGATAGTTTTTGATGCTCTATCGAATGGGGGGTTCAAATCCCTATGACTTACGGTTCCTGAGATATGGCTCCTTAAATCTCCCGAAATCCAAACTTTTTTTGGACAATATATAGGAAACAGTAAGAGTGACGTGAAAAATTCCATCACTTTCTCAGATAGTTTTTGATGCTCTATCGAATGGAGGGTTCAAATCCCTATGACTTACGGTTCCTGAGATATGGCTCCTTAAATCTCCCGAAATCCGAACTTTTTTTTTCGCCAATATATAGGAAACAGTAAGAGTGACGCGAAAATTTCCATCACTTTCTCAGATAGTTTTTGATGCTCTATCGAATGGAGGGTTCAAATCCCTATGACTTACGGTTCCTGAGATATGGCTCCTTAAATCTCCCGAAATCCGAACTTTTTTTGGACAATATATAGGAAACAGTAAGAGTGACGCGAAAAATTCCATCACTTTCTCAGATAGTTTTTGATGCTCTATCGAATGGAGGGTTCAAATCCCTATGACTTACGGTTCCTGAGATATGGCTCCTTAAATCTCCCGAAATCCGAACTTTTTTTTTCGCCAATATATAGGAAACAGTAAGAGTGACGCGAAAATTTCCATCACTTTCTCAGATAGTTTTTGATGCTCTATCGAATGGAGGGTTCAAATCCCTATGACTTACGGTTCCTGAGATATGGCTCCTTAAATCTCCCGAAATCCGAACTTTTTTTGGACAATATATAGGAAACAGTAAGAGTGACGCGAAAAATTCCATCACTTTCTCAGATAGTTTTTGATGCTCTATCGAATGGAGGGTTCAAATCCCTATGACTTACGGTTCCTGAGATATGGCTCCTTAAATCTCCCGAAATCCGAACTTTTTTTTTCGCCAATATATAGGAAACAGTAAGAGTGACGCGAAAATTTCCATCACTTTCTCAGATAGTTTTTGATGCTCTATCGAATGGAGGGTTCAAATCCCTATGACTTACGGTTCCTGAGATATGGCTCCTTAAATCTCCCGAAATCCGAACTTTTTTTTTCGCCAATATATAGGAAACAGTAAGAGTGACGCGAAAATTTCCATCACTTTCTCAGATAGTTTTTGATGCTCTATCGAATGGAGGGTTCAAATCCGTATGACTTACGGTTCCTGAGATATGGCTCCTTAAATCTCCCGAAATTCAAACTTTTTTTGGACAATATATAGGAAACAGTAAGAGTGACGCGAAAATTTGCATCACTTTCTCAGATAGTTTTTGATGCTCTATCGAATGGAGGGTTCAAATCCCTATGACTTACGGTTCCTGAGATATGGCTCCTTAAATCTCCCGAAATCCGAACTTTTTTTTTTCGCCAATATATAGGAAACAGTAAGAGTGACGCGAAAATTTCCATCACTTCCTCAGATAGTTTTTGATGCTCTATCGAATGGAGGGTTCAAATCCCTATGACTTACGGTTCCTGAGATATGGCTCCTTAAATCTCCCGAAATCCGAACTTTTTTTTTCGCCAATATATAGGAAACGGTAAGAGTGACGCGAAAATTTCCATCACTTTCTCAGATAGTTTTTGATGCTCTATCGAATGGAGGGTTCAAATCCCTATGACTTACGGTTCCTGAGATATGGCTCCTTAAATCTCCCGAAATCCGAACTTTTTTTTGGCCAATATATAGGGAACGGTAAGAGTGACGCGAAAATTTCCATCACTTCTTTGAAATAGTTTTTGATGCTCTATCGAATGGAGGGTTCAAATCCCTATGACTTACGGTTCCTGAGATATGGCTCCTTAAATCTCCCGAAATCCGAACTTTTTTTTTGGCCAATATATAGGGAACGGTAAGAGTGACGCGAAAATTTCCATCACTTCTTTGAAATAGTTTTTGATGCTCTATCGAATGAGGGTTCAAATCCCTATGACTTACGGTTCCTGAGATATGGCTCCTTAAATCTCCCGAAATCCAAACTTTTTTTTTCGCCAATATATAGGAAACAGTAAGAGTGACGCGAAAATTTCCATCACTTTCTCAGATAGTTTTTGATGCTCTATCGAATGGAGGGTTCAAATCCCTATGACTTACGGTTCCTGAGATATGGCTCCTTAAATCTCCCGAAATCCAAACTTTTTTTGGACAATATATAGGAAACAGTAAGAGTGACGTGAAAATTTCCATCACTTTCTCAGATAGTTTTTGATGCTCTATCGAATGGAGGGTTCAAATCCCTATGACTTACGGTTCCTGAGATATGGCTCCTTAAATCTCCCGAAATCCGAACTTTTTTTTGGCCAATATATAGGGAACGGTAAGAGTGACGCGAAAAATTCCATCACTTTCTCAGATAGTTTTTGATGCTCTATCGAATGGAGGGTTCAAATCCCTATGACTTACGGTTCCTGAGATATGGCTCCTTAAATCTCCCGAAATCCAAACTTTTTTTTTCGCCAATATATAGGAAACAGTAAGAGTGACGCGAAAATTTCCATCACTTTCTCAGATAGTTTTTGATGCTCTATCGAATGGAGGGTTCAAATCCCTATGACTTACGGTTCCTGAGATATGGCTCCTTAAATCTCCCGAAATCCGAACTTTTTTTTTCGCCAATATATAGGAAACAGTAAGAGTGACGCGAAAATTTCCATCACTTTCTCAGATAGTTTTTGATGCTCTATCGAATGGAGGGTTCAAATCCCTATGACTTACGGTTCCTGAGATATGGCTCCTTAAATCTCCCGAAATCCAAACTTTTTTTGGACAATATATAGGAAACAGTAAGAGTGACGCGAAAATTTCCATCACTTTCTCAGATAGTTTTTGATGCTCTATCGAATGGGGGGTTCAAATCCCTATGACTTACGGTTCCTGAGATATGGCTCCTTAAATCTCCCGAAATCCAAACTTTTTTTGGACAATATATAGGAAACAGTAAGAGTGACGTGAAAAATTCCATCACTTTCTCAGATAGTTTTTGATGCTCTATCGAATGGAGGGTTCAAATCCCTATGACTTACGGTTCCTGAGATATGGCTCCTTAAATCTCCCGAAATCCGAACTTTTTTTTTCGCCAATATATAGGAAACAGTAAGAGTGACGCGAAAATTTCCATCACTTTCTCAGATAGTTTTTGATGCTCTATCGAATGGAGGGTTCAAATCCCTATGACTTACGGTTCCTGAGATATGGCTCCTTAAATCTCCCGAAATCCGAACTTTTTTTGGACAATATATAGGAAACAGTAAGAGTGACGCGAAAAATTCCATCACTTTCTCAGATAGTTTTTGATGCTCTATCGAATGGAGGGTTCAAATCCCTATGACTTACGGTTCCTGAGATATGGCTCCTTAAATCTCCCGAAATCCGAACTTTTTTTTTCGCCAATATATAGGAAACAGTAAGAGTGACGCGAAAATTTCCATCACTTTCTCAGATAGTTTTTGATGCTCTATCGAATGGAGGGTTCAAATCCCTATGACTTACGGTTCCTGAGATATGGCTCCTTAAATCTCCCGAAATCCGAACTTTTTTTGGACAATATATAGGAAACAGTAAGAGTGACGCGAAAAATTCCATCACTTTCTCAGATAGTTTTTGATGCTCTATCGAATGGAGGGTTCAAATCCCTATGACTTACGGTTCCTGAGATATGGCTCCTTAAATCTCCCGAAATCCGAACTTTTTTTTTCGCCAATATATAGGAAACAGTAAGAGTGACGCGAAAATTTCCATCACTTTCTCAGATAGTTTTTGATGCTCTATCGAATGGAGGGTTCAAATCCCTATGACTTACGGTTCCTGAGATATGGCTCCTTAAATCTCCCGAAATCCGAACTTTTTTTTTCGCCAATATATAGGAAACAGTAAGAGTGACGCGAAAATTTCCATCACTTTCTCAGATAGTTTTTGATGCTCTATCGAATGGAGGGTTCAAATCCGTATGACTTACGGTTCCTGAGATATGGCTCCTTAAATCTCCCGAAATTCAAACTTTTTTTGGACAATATATAGGAAACAGTAAGAGTGACGCGAAAATTTGCATCACTTTCTCAGATAGTTTTTGATGCTCTATCGAATGGAGGGTTCAAATCCCTATGACTTACGGTTCCTGAGATATGGCTCCTTAAATCTCCCGAAATCCGAACTTTTTTTTTTCGCCAATATATAGGAAACAGTAAGAGTGACGCGAAAATTTCCATCACTTCCTCAGATAGTTTTTGATGCTCTATCGAATGGAGGGTTCAAATCCCTATGACTTACGGTTCCTGAGATATGGCTCCTTAAATCTCCCGAAATCCGAACTTTTTTTTTCGCCAATATATAGGAAACAGTAAGAGTGACGCGAAAATTTCCATCACTTTCTCAGATAGTTTTTGATGCTCTATCGAATGGAGGGTTCAAATCCCTATGACTTACGGTTCCTGAGATATGGCTCCTTAAATCTCCCGAAATCCGAACTTTTTTTTGGCCAATATATAGGGAACGGTAAGAGTGACGCGAAAATTTCCATCACTTCTTTGAAATAGTTTTTGATGCTCTATCGAATGGAGGGTTCAAATCCCTATGACTTACGGTTCCTGAGATATGGCTCCTTAAATCTCCCGAAATCCGAACTTTTTTTTTGGCCAATATATAGGGAACGGTAAGAGTGACGCGAAAATTTCCATCACTTCTTTGAAATAGTTTTTGATGCTCTATCGAATGAGGGTTCAAATCCCTATGACTTACGGTTCCTGAGATATGGCTCCTTAAATCTCCCGAAATCCAAACTTTTTTTTTCGCCAATATATAGGAAACAGTAAGAGTGACGCGAAAATTTCCATCACTTTCTCAGATAGTTTTTGATGCTCTATCGAATGGAGGGTTCAAATCCCTATGACTTACGGTTCCTGAGATATGGCTCCTTAAATCTCCCGAAATCCAAACTTTTTTTGGACAATATATAGGAAACAGTAAGAGTGACGTGAAAAATTCCATCACTTTCTCAGATAGTTTTTGATGCTCTATCGAATGGAGGGTTCAAATCCCTATGACTTACGGTTCCTGAGATATGGCTCCTTAAATCTCCCGAAATCCGAACTTTTTTTTGGCCAATATATAGGGAACGGTAAGAGTGACGCGAAAAATTCCATCACTTTCTCAGATAGTTTTTGATGCTCTATCGAATGGAGGGTTCAAATCCCTATGACTTACGGTTCCTGAGATATGGCTCCTTAAATCTCCCGAAATCCAAACTTTTTTTTTCGCCAATATATAGGAAACAGTAAGAGTGACGCGAAAATTTCCATCACTTTCTCAGATAGTTTTTGATGCTCTATCGAATGGAGGGTTCAAATCCCTATGACTTACGGTTCCTGAGATATGGCTCCTTAAATCTCCCGAAATCCGAACTTTTTTTTTCGCCAATATATAGGAAACAGTAAGAGTGACGCGAAAATTTCCATCACTTTCTCAGATAGTTTTTGATGCTCTATCGAATGGAGGGTTCAAATCCCTATGACTTACGGTTACTGAGATATGGCTAATTAAATCTCCCGAAATCCAAACTTTTTTTTGGCCAATATATAGGGAACGGTAAGAGTGACGCGAAAATTTCCATCACTTCTTTGAAATAGTTTTTGATGCTCTATTGAATGGAGGGTTCAAATCCCTATGACTTACGGTTCCTGAGATATGGCTCCTTAAATCTCCCGAAATCCGAACTTTTTTTTTGGCCAATATATAGGGAACGGTAAGAGTGACGCGAAAATTTCCATCACTTCTTTGAAATAGTTTTTGATGCTCTATCGAATGGAGGGTTCAAATCCCTATGACTTACGGTTCCTGAGATATGGCTCCTTAAATCTCCCGAAATCCAAACTTTTTTTTTCGCCAATATATAGGAAACAGTAAGAGTGACGCGAAAATTTCCATCACTTTCTCAGATAGTTTTTGATGCTCTATCGAATGGAGGGTTCAAATCCCTATGACTTACGGTTCCTGAGATATGGCTCCTTAAATCTCCCGAAATCCGAACTTTTTTTTTCGCCAATATATAGGAAACAGTAAAAGTGACGCGAAAATTTCCATCACTTACTCAGATAGTTTTTGATGCTCTATCGAATGGAGGGTTCAAATCCCTATGACTTACGGTTCCTGAGATATGGCTCCTTAAATCTCTCGAAATCCGAACTTTTTTTTGGCCAATATATAGGGAACGGTAAGAGTGACGCGAAAATTTCCATCACTTCTTTGAAATAGTTTTTGATGCTCTATCGAATGGAGGGTTCAAATCCCTATGACTTACGGTTCCTGAGATATGGCTCCTTAAATCTCCCGAAATCCGAACTTTTTTTTTCGCCAATATATAGGAAACAGTAAGAGTGACGCGAAAATTTCCATCACTTTCTCAGATAGTTTTTGATGCTCTATCGAATGGAGGGTTCAAATCCCTATGACTTACGGTTCCTGAGATATGGCTCCTTAAATCTCCCGAAATCCGAACTTTTTTTTTGGCCAATATATAGGGAACGGTAAGAGTGACGCGAAAATTTCCATCACTTTCTCAGATAGTTTTTGATGCTCTATCGAATGGAGGGTTCAAATCCCTATGACTTACGGTTCCTGAGATATGGCTCCTTAAATCTCCCGAAATCCGAACTTTTTTTGGACAATATATAGGAAACAGTAAGAGTGACGCGAAAATTTCCATCACTTTCTCAGATAGTTTTTGATGCTCTATCGAATGGAGGGTTCAAATCCCTATGACTTACGGTTCCTGAGATATGGCTCCTTAAATCTCCCGAAATCCGAACTTTTTTTGGACAATATATAGGAAACAGTAAGAGTGACGCGAAAATTTCCATCACATTCTCAGATAGTTTTTGATGCTCTATCGAATGGAGGGTTCAAATCCCTATGACTTACGGTTCCTGAGATATGGCTCCTTAAATCTCCCGAAATCCGAACATTTTTGGACAATATATAGGAAACAGTAAGAGTGACGCGAAAATTTCCATCACTTTCTCAGATAGTTTTTGATGCTCTATCGAATGGAGGGTTCAAATCCCTATGACTTACGGTTCCTGAGATATGGCTCCTTAAATCTCCCGAAATCCGAACTTTTTTTTGGCCAATATATAGGGAACGGTAAGAGTGACGTGAAAAATTCCATCACTTTCTCAGATAGTTTTTGATGCTCTATCGAATGGAGGGTTCAAATCCCTATGACTTACGGTTCCTGAGATATGGCTCCTTAAATCTCCCGAAATCCAAACTTTTTTTTTCGCCAATATATAGGAAACAGTAAGAGTGACGCGAAAATTTCCATCACTTTCTCAGATAGTTTTTGATGCTCTATCGAATGGAGGGTTCAAATCCCTATGACTTACGGTTCCTGAGATATGGCTCCTTAAATCTCCCGAAATCCGAACTTTTTTTTTCGCCAATATATAGGAAACAGTAAGAGTGACGCGAAAATTTCCATCACTTTCTCAGATAGTTTTTGATGCTCTATCGAATGGAGGGTTCAAATCCCTATGACTTACGGTTACTGAGATATGGCTAATTAAATCTCCCGAAATCCAAACTTTTTTTTGGCCAATATATAGGGAACGGTAAGAGTGACGCGAAAATTTCCATCACTTCTTTGAAATAGTTTTTGATGCTCTATTGAATGGAGGGTTCAAATCCCTATGACTTACGGTTCCTGAGATATGGCTCCTTAAATCTCCCGAAATCCGAACTTTTTTTTTGGCCAATATATAGGGAACGGTAAGAGTGACGCGAAAATTTCCATCACTTCTTTGAAATAGTTTTTGATGCTCTATCGAATGGAGGGTTCAAATCCCTATGACTTACGGTTCCTGAGATATGGCTCCTTAAATCTCCCGAAATCCAAACTTTTTTTTTCGCCAATATATAGGAAACAGTAAGAGTGACGCGAAAATTTCCATCACTTTCTCAGATAGTTTTTGATGCTCTATCGAATGGAGGGTTCAAATCCCTATGACTTACGGTTCCTGAGATATGGCTCCTTAAATCTCCCGAAATCCGAACTTTTTTTTTCGCCAATATATAGGAAACAGTAAAAGTGACGCGAAAATTTCCATCACTTACTCAGATAGTTTTTGATGCTCTATCGAATGGAGGGTTCAAATCCCTATGACTTACGGTTCCTGAGATATGGCTCCTTAAATCTCTCGAAATCCGAACTTTTTTTTGGCCAATATATAGGGAACGGTAAGAGTGACGCGAAAATTTCCATCACTTCTTTGAAATAGTTTTTGATGCTCTATCGAATGGAGGGTTCAAATCCCTATGACTTACGGTTCCTGAGATATGGCTCCTTAAATCTCCCGAAATCCGAACTTTTTTTTTCGCCAATATATAGGAAACAGTAAGAGTGACGCGAAAATTTCCATCACTTTCTCAGATAGTTTTTGATGCTCTATCGAATGGAGGGTTCAAATCCCTATGACTTACGGTTCCTGAGATATGGCTCCTTAAATCTCCCGAAATCCGAACTTTTTTTTTGGCCAATATATAGGGAACGGTAAGAGTGACGCGAAAATTTCCATCACTTTCTCAGATAGTTTTTGATGCTCTATCGAATGGAGGGTTCAAATCCCTATGACTTACGGTTCCTGAGATATGGCTCCTTAAATCTCCCGAAATCCGAACTTTTTTTGGACAATATATAGGAAACAGTAAGAGTGACGCGAAAATTTCCATCACTTTCTCAGATAGTTTTTGATGCTCTATCGAATGGAGGGTTCAAATCCCTATGACTTACGGTTCCTGAGATATGGCTCCTTAAATCTCCCGAAATCCGAACTTTTTTTGGACAATATATAGGAAACAGTAAGAGTGACGCGAAAATTTCCATCACATTCTCAGATAGTTTTTGATGCTCTATCGAATGGAGGGTTCAAATCCCTATGACTTACGGTTCCTGAGATATGGCTCCTTAAATCTCCCGAAATCCGAACATTTTTGGACAATATATAGGAAACAGTAAGAGTGACGCGAAAATTTCCATCACTTTCTCAGATAGTTTTTGATGCTCTATCGAATGGAGGGTTCAAATCCCTATGACTTACGGTTCCTGAGATATGGCTCCTTAAATCTCCCGAAATCCGAACTTTTTTTTGGCCAATATATAGGGAACGGTAAGAGTGACGTGAAAAATTCCATCACTTTCTCAGATAGTTTTTGATGCTCTATCGAATGGAGGGTTCAAATCCCTATGACTTACGGTTCCTGAGATATGGCTCCTTAAATCTCCCGAAATCCGAACTTTTTTTTTGGCCAATATATAGGGAACGGTAAGAGTGACGTGAAAAATTCCATCACTTTCTCAGATAGTATTTGATGCTCTATCGAATGGAGGGTTCAAATCCCTATGACTTACGGTTCCTGAGATATGGCTCCTTAAATCTCCCGAAATCCAAACTTTTTTTTTCGCCAATATATAGGAAACAGTAAGAGTGACGCGAAAATTTCCATCACTTTCTCAGATAGTTTTTGATGCTCTATCGAATGGAGGGTTCAAATCCCTATGACTTACGGTTCCTGAGATATGGCTCCTTAAATCTCCCGAAATCCGAACTTTTTTTTTCGCCAATATATAGGAAACATTAAGAGTGACGCGAAAATTTCCATCACTTTCTCAGATAGTTTTTGATGCTCTATCGAATGGAGGGTTCAAATCCCTATGACTTACGGTTCCTGAGATATGGCTCCTTAAATCTCCCGAAATCCAAACTTTTTTTTTGGCCAATATATAGGGAACGGTAAGAGTGACGCGAAAATTTCCATCACTTCTTTGAAATAGTTTTTGATGCTCTATCGAATGGAGGGTTCAAATCCCTATGACTTACGGTTCCTGAGATATGGCTCCTTAAATCTCCCGAAATCCGAACTTTTTTTTTGGCCAATATATAGGGAACGGTAAGAGTGACGCGAAAATTTCCATCACTTCTTTGAAATAGTTTTTGATGCTCTATCGAATGGAGGGTTCAAATCCCTATGACTTACGGTTCCTGAGATATGGCTCCTTAAATCTCCCGAAATCCGAACTTTTTTTTTGGCCAATATATAGGGAACGGTAAGAGTGACGCGAAAATTTCCATCACTTTCTCAGATAGTTTTTGATGCTCTATCGAATGGAGGGTTCAAATCCCTATGACTTACGGTTCCTGAGATATGGCTCCTTAAATCTCCCGAAATCCGAACATTTTTGGACAATATATAGGAAACAGTAAGAGTGACGCGAAAATTTCCATCACTTTCTCAGATAGTTTTTGATGCTCTATCGAATGGAGGGTTCAAATCCCTATGACTTACGGTTCCTGAGATATGGCTCCTTAAATCTCCCGAAATCCGAACTTTTTTTTGGCCAATATATAGGGAACGGTAAGAGTGACGTGAAAAATTCCATCACTTTCTCAGATAGTTTTTGATGCTCTATCGAATGGAGGGTTCAAATCCCTATGACTTACGGTTCCTGAGATATGGCTCCTTAAATCTCCCGAAATCCGAACTTTTTTTTTGGCCAATATATAGGGAACGGTAAGAGTGACGTGAAAAATTCCATCACTTTCTCAGATAGTATTTGATGCTCTATCGAATGGAGGGTTCAAATCCCTATGACTTACGGTTCCTGAGATATGGCTCCTTAAATCTCCCGAAATCCAAACTTTTTTTTTCGCCAATATATAGGAAACAGTAAGAGTGACGCGAAAATTTCCATCACTTTCTCAGATAGTTTTTGATGCTCTATCGAATGGAGGGTTCAAATCCCTATGACTTACGGTTCCTGAGATATGGCTCCTTAAATCTCCCGAAATCCGAACTTTTTTTTTCGCCAATATATAGGAAACAGTAAGAGTGACGCGAAAATTTCCATCACTTTCTCAGATAGTTTTTGATGCTCTATCGAATGGAGGGTTCAAATCCCTATGACTTACGGTTCCTGAGATATGGCTCCTTAAATCTCCCGAAATCCAAACTTTTTTTTTGGCCAATATATAGGGAACGGTAAGAGTGACGCGAAAATTTCCATCACTTCTTTGAAATAGTTTTTGATGCTCTATCGAATGGAGGGTTCAAATCCCTATGACTTACGGTTCCTGAGATATGGCTCCTTAAATCTCCCGAAATCCGAACTTTTTTTTTGGCCAATATATAGGGAACGGTAAGAGTGACGCGAAAATTTCCATCACTTCTTTGAAATAGTTTTTGATGCTCTATCGAATGGAGGGTTCAAATCCCTATGACTTACGGTTCCTGAGATATGGCTCCTTAAATCTCCCGAAATCCAAACTTTTTTTTTTCGCCAATATATAGGAAACAGTAAGAGTGACGCGAAAATTTCCATCACTTTCTCAGATAGTTTTTGATGCTCTATCGAATGGAGGGTTCAAATCCCTATGACTTACGGTTCCTGAGATATGGCTCCTTAAATCTCCCGAAATCCGAACTTTTTTTTGGCCAATATATAGGGAACGGTAAGAGTGACGTGAAAAATTCCATCACTTTCTCAGATAGTTTTTGATGCTCTATCGAATGGAGGGTTCAAATCCCTATGACTTACGGTTCCTGAGATATGGCTCCTTAAATCTCCCGAAATCCAAACTTTTTTTTCGCCAATATATAGGGAACGGTAAGAGTGACGTGAAAAATTCCATCACTTTCTCAGATAGTTTTTGATGCTCTATCGAATGGAGGGTTCAAATCCCTATGACTTACGGTTCCTGAGATATGGCTCCTTAAATCTCCCGAAATCCGAACTTTTTTTTGGCCAATATATAGGGAACGGTAAGAGTGACGTGAAAAATTCCATCACTTTCTCAGATAGTTTTTGATGCTCTATCGAATGGAGGGTTTAAATCCCTATGACTTACGGTTCCTGAGATATGGCTCCTTAAATCTCCCGAAATCCGAACTTTTTTTTGGCCAATATATAGGGAACGGTAAGAGTGACGTGAAAAATTCCATCACTTTCTCAGATAGTTTTTGATGCTCTATCGAATGGAGGGTTCAAATCCCTATGACTTACGGTTCCTGAGATATGGCTCCTTAAATCTCCCGAAATCCGAACTTTTTTTTGGCCAATATATAGGGAACGGTAAGAGTGACGTGAAAAATTCCATCACTTTCTCAGATAGTTTTTGATGCTCTATCGAATGGAGGGTTCAAATCCCTATGACTTACGGTTCCTGAGATATGGCTCCTTAAATCTCCCGAAATCCGAACTTTTTTTTGGCCAATATATAGGGAACGGTAAGAGTGACGTGAAAAATTCCATCACTTTCTCAGATAGTTTTTGATGCTCTATCGAATGGAGGGTTCAAATCCCTATGACTTACGGTTCCTGAGATATGGCTCCTTAAATCTCCCGAAATCCGAACTTTTTTTTGGCCAATATATAGGGAACGGTAAGAGTGACGTGAAAAATTCCATCACTTTCTCAGATAGTTTTTGATGCTCTATCGAATGGAGGGTTCAAATCCCTATGACTTACGGTTCCTGAGATATGGCTCCTTAAATCTCCCGAAATCCGAACTTTTTTTTGGCCAATATATAGGGAACGGTAAGAGTGACGTGAAAAATTCCATCACTTTCTCAGATAGTTTTTGATGCTCTATCGAATGGAGGGTTCAAATCCCTATGACTTACGGTTCCTGAGATATGGCTCCTTAAATCTCCCGAAATCCGAACTTTTTTTTTGGCCAATATATAGGGAACGGTAAGAGTGACGTGAAAAATTCCATCACTTTCTCAGATAGTTTTTGATGCTCTATCGAATGGAGGGTTCAAATCCCTGACTTACGGTTCCTGAGATATGGCTCCTTAAATCTCCCGAAATCCGAACTTTTTTTTGGCCAATATATAGGGAACGGTAAGAGTGACGTGAAAAATTCCATCACTTTCTCAGATAGTTTTTGATGCTCTATCGAATGGAGGGTTCAAATCCCTATGACTTACGGTTCCTGAGATATGGCTCCTTAAATCTCCCGAAATCCGAACTTTTTTTTTGGCCAATATATAGGGAACGGTAAGAGTGACGTGAAAAATTCCATCACTTTCTCAGATAGTTTTTGATGCTCTATCGAATGGAGGGTTCAAATCCCTATGACTTACGGTTCCTGAGATATGGCTCCTTAAATCTCCCGAAATCCGAACTTTTTTTTGGCCAATATATAGGGAACGGTAAGAGTGACGTGAAAAATTCCATCACTTTCTCAGATAGTTTTTGATGCTCTATCGAATGGAGGGTTCAAATCCCTATGACTTACGGTTCCTGAGATATGGCTCCTTAAATCTCCCGAAATCCGAACTTTTTTTTGGCCAATATATAGGGAACGGTAAGAGTGACGTGAAAAATTCCATCACTTTCTCAGATAGTTTTTGATGCTCTATCGAATGGAGGGTTCAAATCCCTATGACTTACGGTTCCTGAGATATGGCTCCTTAAATCTCCCGAAATCCGAACTTTTTTTTGGCCAATATATAGGGAACGGTAAGAGTGACGTGAAAAATTCCATCACTTTCTCAGATAGTTTTTGATGCTCTATCGAATGGAGGGTTCAAATCCCTATGACTTACGGTTCCTGAGATATGGCTCCTTAAATCTCCCGAAATCCGAACTTTTTTTTGGCCAATATATAGGGAACGGTAAGAGTGACGTGAAAAATTCCATCACTTTCTCAGATAGTTTTTGATGCTCTATCGAATGGAGGGTTCAAATCCCTATGACTTACGGTTCCTGAGATATGGCTCCTTAAATCTCCCGAAATCCGAACTTTTTTTGGCCAATATATAGGGAACGGTAAGAGTGACGTGAAAAATTCCATCACTTTCTCAGATAGTTTTTGATGCTCTATCGAATGGAGGGTTCAAATCCCTATGACTTACGGTTCCTGAGATATGGCTCCTTAAATCTCCCGAAATCCGAACTTTTTTTTGGCCAATATATAGGGAACGGTAAGAGTGACGTGAAAAATTCCATCACTTTCTCAGATAGTTTTTGATGCTCTATCGAATGGAGGGTTCAAATCCCTATGACTTACGGTTCCTGAGATATGGCTCCTTAAATCTCCCGAAATCCGAACTTTTTTTTGGCCAATATATAGGGAACGGTAAGAGTGACGTGAAAAATTCCATCACTTTCTCAGATAGTTTTTGATGCTCTATCGAATGGAGGGTTCAAATCCCTATGACTTACGGTTCCTGAGATATGGCTCCTTAAATCTCTCGAAATCCGAACTTTTTTTTTGGCCAATATATAGGGAACGGTAAGAGTGACGTGAAAAATTCCATCACTTTCTCAGATAGTTTTTGATGCTCTATCGAATGGAGGGTTCAAATCCCTATGACTTACGGTTCCTGAGATATGGCTCCTTAAATCTCCCGAAATCCGAACTTTTTTTTGGCCAATATATAGGGAACGGTAAGAGTGACGTGAAAAATTCCATCACTTTCTCAGATAGTTTTTGATGCTCTATCGAATGGAGGGTTCAAATCCCTATGACTTACGGTTCCTGAGATATGGCTCCTTAAATCTCCCGAAATCCGAACTTTTTTTTTGGCCAATATATAGGGAACGGTAAGAGTGACGTGAAAAATTCCATCACTTTCTCAGATAGTTTTTGATGCTCTATCGAATGGAGGGTTCAAATCCCTATGACTTACGGTTCCTGAGATATGGCTCCTTAAATCTCCCGAAATCCAAACTTTTTTTTTCGCCAATATATAGGGAACGGTAAGAGTGACGTGAAAAATTCCATCACTTTCTCAGATAGTTTTTGATGCTCTATCGAATGGAGGGTTCAAATCCCTATGACTTACGGTTCCTGAGATATGGCTCCTTAAATCTCCCGAAATCCGAACTTTTTTTTGGACAATATTTTGGGAACGGTAAGAGTGACGCGAAAGATTTCATCACTTCTCTGAGATAGCTGTTGATGCTCTATCGAATGGAGGACTCAAAATTGAAATATTTGTAAATAACAGATACACAAATATAGAGAAGTTCGTTGAAAAAAAAATCATATGAAAAATAAAACAATTGTATGTTACACATTCTCTTCAATATATGAGTAAACTACCCGTCAATTTCAATGTTCTACGTTTATCAAGTAGTTGACGAATAAGTATTTTTCTTAATAGAAGTGGATTTGAAAATTTTGCGAAAACAAGTACATTATGTCGTCAGGGGTTAGTATTAACATAATCCATTTGTGTCATCATATTATAATTAACGTAAGAATAGTAGAACTTCATTCTCTAGTTGTTTTGTGTAGAAAATTTTCGAAGTTGGTTGTTCCTCATTTTGCACTTTACTTTTTTTCTGTTAATTATATTTTTAATATTTAAAAAATACCAGAGCACAATTTAAATTTCGTAGGGTTTTTACTTTTTTTTTTTTTGAATCACAAGTTACTTCTGCACTAGCATGCATTTTCCGATAACAGAATATGATAATTAACACTGATTTCAGCATTATTGAGGAATCAGTGGCCTACTTCCCGCCCGTAGAGAATTTTGATGCTGTCGACGAAAAATCCCATATTTTTTACTGCCAATCGAATGAAAATTCCCGTTGTTCCTTTTCGAGAAATGAATGTATAAAAGCCCCACAAAATGAGATTTTTCCCACGGACTGACATCACTGACTATCAAGCATTTGGTTTTTAGACATTATAAAAGGTCCGAGTGGCTTTAAACATTGTAGGAGCTGTCCTGGGTTGCTGTAGGAGCTGTCTTGGGCAAAGCCCCCGGATGGACAAATTCAGAAAATATGAAGAACAAGTTCACGAAATTTTCTATTGATGCAAAAGCCGATAGATAAGAAATGCCAGGCCGTAGGACGAGGAAACTCGGGGTTCTGGGGACTGAGCCCCCCAGCTAGCCAAAGGCCAATATACTGTATAAAACGGAAGAAAAAATTAAAAAGTGCTCAAAATCAAGGAAAAGCAGGATTTACTTTTGAAAATGTTCTTACGCTTCACGCCAACCATGGTGGTGCTTCGCGGTTGGTCTGTAGACCTCACTCATATGTACGAGGGGTCGCCGTCTTTTACTCTTGCCCAGGGCGCTGATTTTCTACGGCAAGACACTGGTTTCAATGTTGTTAGCCTATATTACATCCTTCGTGGAACTTTCGTGACGCGGAACACAGTCTGGTAACTTCTAGATGAACTTACCAAGACCTGTCAAAATTTGCGAGACTGTACGGTTGTTTTGACAGGAATTTAGGTTCTGATCAACAGGTCTGCAACCCCCCCCCCCTTCCACCAGCAGCAGCACACAATTCCTAACTTTGCCCGTGTTCCAGACTTTCCAAACAGAACAAAGACATGTAGCCCTACTTGAAACCAACTTCCGCGGCAAGAGTTTCTAGTGATGCAGAGCCAGTCCGTCGGATACATATCATAATACAGGGTATTAAGTACAGCATTATATATGCAGTATTGCTTTATATTTTACTCTATAGTAGTATGTGTATATAGGCTAGAGGTTTGTACGGGCTCGGGTCGAGCCCGCGGGCCGAGCTCGAGCTTACAAAGCATTTATAACTTCGGGCCCGGACCGGGCTCGGGCCGTGAATTTTTAGATATACAATCCTATTTCTCGGGCCTAACTTTGTAAGGACGGTACAACGATATATATTGCACCATTCTTTCTGGAGCACTTTTAAAGTACAGCTGCAAAATTAAACCTCTAATTGCTGTAAATAAAAATACAATTTTACGTTAATTAATAAGTTTCTGTAATTCGGGCTTATTTCGAGCTCCTTTGATTATCCCACGAGCTCGGGCCTAAATGCTAAAACATATTTCGGACTCGGGTCGGGCTTCAAATTGTAAATTCACGGGCCGGGCCCGGGCTAAAACTTCCGGCCCGTGCAGACCTCTAATATAGGCCCGACCTTTAAATACATAATAATAAAATAATTTATTCTTATAAACAGAGCTTAAATTTACTTTCTTTTTGTTTTTCATAAGTTAATTCGGTCAACTTATCCTCCAATTATAGTCCAGATCAACGAGGTGTAATAATACTGAAAGTAGAGATATACAATATCAGGAGGTCCCTCACCTATGTCTACATGCTTTCCAGAACAAGGAATATAAAAATAGTTTTAAAAAAAATAGAGAGAGAGATAGAGAGAGAGAGAAAGAATTCATAATAGTGTATTAATGTTAGAATTCAAAATACCACAATAGATGGGAGGGCATATTCCGTTTCGCATTTACAGACAATCCACATAAATAGACAATTTCTCTGCAACATTTTCAACGGAGTTATTTCGTATGTGACAGTTATTTGAAGGATGCATTTAAAATGTACATAGTAGAAAATATTTGTATTCAGTCAACTAGCAACTTAAAATAATCACAGATACAACGTTGCAGATCGCTAACTTGAGTTGCAATCTTTTCACATTAATGTAACTACAGACTGATGAATGATATTGTTATATTTTTAGAGAAGCATACGATGGGTTAATTTATGCCCTTGCTTCGTATTGCAAGTATAGTTGAAAATTTTTCCTGAAAAAGATGGGAAAGGGAACATTCTGTTGCAATGTAACGATAGTTTACTTCCCTTTTGAGTTTATACCTTAGGCCCTAATAAAGGATATATTTTGTTTTCATGTCCAATTCATGTTAACATAGGGTTGCCATATTTCAAAAATAAAAATCCGGGACGCTACTAAATTACGAGAATCTTTGACATACTTAAAATGGAAAGAAGTGTTATATAGGCCCTCCTAATTTACTTTCTTCCATTAAATAGAGTTGTTCAAGTATTACGTAAACACACGCCAAGTGAACTTTGTGGTGGACAAACACCGTGTGCGTGGGTTTCCTTGACGTTCTCCCGTTTCCTCCCACATTCTTCATTCCACCATTTCATTCATTATTCATCATCGACTCCTTGAGCCTAACCGGCAGAACCGTGGGACGTAAAACTCATCAAAGATTTCATTTCATTTTTACGTAAACACATTTTTAGTCATTTCAGTAGATCTTCTCCTCCCTAGTTAAGCAAACATAAGCAGATTTACATTCTTCACCCTGATAAGCATTCTTTTTTTTTTAATTTCTCAGGATCTGTTATGTTTTAGCTTATTCAAGATATGATGTTTCCTTTCACCCGTTTTGTCTGTTCCTGTTATATCTTTTTTTTTTTAAGGTTAATTCACTGGCGATATGTTCTGGCGGATTTGTTATCTTCAAAGAACTTCTTTTGTTGAATGTTTACTTTATTTATGTTATTTTTAATAAACTAACAACTCAATAACTCGCACGTATGCTTCGTTCAATGTCAAAGTAGTTAAATCGGGAATTTAATTAAATCCATGTTTTATGTATTTAAGTTATCTTTTCAACTTTTGAATTGCCATACTTAGAAGATAAAGAGAATAATTACAAACCTGGTCTGTGAGAAAAGCAGGAGCGTTATTTCAGATTTTGTTTGGGGGGGCAAAACCCCTTGATATAAGTAAAATTTCGCGTTTTTCACTGATTTACTACTATATTATTGATAAAATCTATAATATATTCATCTCAAACTCAGGGGGGAGCAAATGCCCCTCCCTGCCGCCCTAAATGACGCCCCTGGAAAAAACAAACTATAACATTTCCTTCCTTTCTTCTTCTCCGAAATTCGGAACATTTAAGCGTCCCGAGAAATATCTTCGGGACGCCAGGAAGCAGATCTCGATTCGGTGACGGTCCCGGATTTTCCAGGACCAATGGCAACCCTATGTTAACAATAAGGCAATGATGGTTAGACTCGTAATTATAGACTTTCTATGCAGTTTTTGACAGGTTCAACCATGATGAGTATACAATGTAAAAATATGCATTTAGGTGCTGATTAAGAATAGTACATTATAAAAATGATAATTTTTACGGTTAAAATTAGTGAGTGCATATGAAAGAGGATTATGTAGGATATTCAATTTAAGTTGCTGTTGGAGAAATTCTTCACAATGTTGGAAACTAGTATTTCATGTTTACAAGTATCATGCTACAAGTGTAGGGTGACCAGATTCTGACAAGCGAAAAGTAGGACATAAATATAATAGTATATGATAGCCTACTGCAACGGCAGTACACGTGATTGTGTGGTCCTTATGTACACACAATGAATGATCGATCTTAAGTTAATCATTCATTCTTGTTAAAAATAATAATAAAAAAGGTACTCAACAAAAATATTAAAAGAATTCATCATAATTACAAATACTTTCATGAATGACAAATACAAGATTGATGAAATAATTCAAAACAATTTGATGGAGTGACATAAAGCAGTAACTTTGATGAAAAAGAAAATTTAAGTATGTTAAAGCATAACATTTGCGGTTCGCCTTGATAGTTATTTATCCATTAACTTGCAAACTAATTCCAAAAATGTTAACAATATTATTATCAGTATAGTTGTTCTCGGGCAATCGGCCAGGTGAATTCCACGTTTCGAGAACTGGCAACATTGTTCTCTCGTCAGGGTAAAGTATAAGCAAGGATGTTATAAAATAGAGGACCTGCCTATACGTATTTTCATCCTATTAAATTAATGAACCCAAAAAACAACCGAGCATCAGCAAGTCTGATTGGCTACTCTCGTTTTCGCCATCGTTTGATTGGTTACTTTCGTTTCCGCCATGATTGTTGGCTCAAAACATTGCGATCTTATTGGGCGGAGTGAGCAGAGTAGGGGTGGCAAAACTGTGACGTATGGCTTCAAGATTTTGTTGTAAGGCCAGATCCTCTATTTTATACGATCCTTGAGTATAAGAGACAAAAAAAAAAAAAAAAAAAAAAAAAAAACAGAAGCTATGTGATCTATGACAGAAGTCTTTATTATATAAATGCTGGCAGGAAGGAGGTGGAGTTTGATTGGTCAATGACGACGTCCAATCAGCGTCAGTCTGTGTGTGCTTATGATCCGAAAGTTGTGAATAAGGATGAACGATAAAGTATTGTAAATAAGTTAAATCAAGACATTTCGCAGGATATTTTAAGAAAGAAGAACATTTCTAGATTTTCTAGGTATCTTTGTAACGTGCAGTATAGCTCTTTGAAAAACGTACTGTACGGCGAAAATCAGTACGTCTGGTCACCCTGTACAAGTGTGAATCCATTACAAGGGATTACAAAGCTCGAGCACCGTCTAGATCTAGGTGATGTTGGCTACATTGAGATTAAAATGAATGAGTGTATATCAAAGACGACTTTGTAACATTCAAATTTTCACCGGCGGAATATTTCTGCGCGATATAGGAAAAGTATATTTTACATTAACAAGTATAGAGTTACAAGTGTGAAATAATTACAAATACTCTAACCTATGCGGTTTTATGTGGTATAATAATTTTTGCACTACCGCGTTTATGCACATACTCTCTGTCACTGACGCCCAGGTTCCATGTGGACACTCCCCCGGAGACTTCACTGCAGTGTTCCTGCTCTGACTTGCTTGGATACTATTCTTGCTTTTAGTGGCCACCTAGCACAAGCTGCTTTATAGTTTTTGTACATACGTTTTCGTGACATATGTTCGAACGCATCTTCATGCCGATAAAGGGAAGTCCTCGTAAAGTGAATTTGCACTCGTGAATGCAACTCCTCCCCTAAAACAACAACTACTACGGCAATGCGAGTGAATTGCATGAAATAAGATATGATACTAGGATAACACAGTTATTTCCAGAGCATATCAGTTTGCATGCATATTATCAATCGGCACACAACTATTGGACATGCACCAAGATAATAATAGTCCAGAAAGTTTTAGGGAATCATTTAAGGGAAGAAAAGTGAAAAAGAAATCCTTAATTTGACTACTCTTAATTTGCATCTGCATTTGACTGCATATATACATTTTTATTAGCTTATTTGTATGTTCATGCCTAGCAACAATGTAAAAGAAATCTAGTTTGTTGTTTGGATGGAGTTTAGCGCCGCTTTTAAACACCAAGGCTATACGAGACGTGGATCTACAGTTTTAGGGGGAATCCGAACTATCATAATCCGTTTCAATTTCAAAGCTCTGTTATCGGTAGTCTTAACCAGGGACCCAGTGCAATAAAGATGCGCGCGCTAGCGACTGGCCAGCGAGTAGGAATTCTCAAAGATATAGTGTGACTTCCAGCTCTAATACTATATCGTGTTTCCAGTGTTGTTACGTAAAAATATAAAGAAAAATCACAAAATCAACAATTGGGCTGCAGCGAAGCAAACTGAAACCCACCTCATTTACATATATTTTGTAAATTAGACCACGAGGAACACAAATCTGAAGGAATTTTGACGTTTCGACTTCCGGAACTCGAGATATTAGAACGTAAAATTTTATATATATATATCGTTCTTACACGTAATTGGTGACATACTAAAGAGTTCGACTAACAAATATTTCCTGCAGTAGTCAGACTTTTAGTATGACGCTAACCATACGTCAAAACTACTCTGCATAAGCCCATTATGTTCTGTGAGATATATTTTAAGATAAAAGTAAGCACTCCTGGTCTGTTTGAGCATTTCCACTCTTCGAGACGAGGACCCGGTGCTTGTTGAAAAGCACACCCAGACACACATACACATGCACACACACATATTTGGTCTAGGAATTAATTCGTGCGGTTGGTACGCACACATTGAAGCTGTAGTACAAACACAAAATACATAAATACCTTAAGAAAAATATTGTCCATCGCTAGCCACCACTTTCGCCCATCTGTCAGGCAATGTACGGATTCCGTGGCGAAAGAAGTCCTCATCCTTGGAAGCGATCCAGTCAGAGACCCATGTTTCGATATCTTCTGAAGAAGTAAACCGCTGTCCAATCAAATCGTTGTTCATGCAATCGAACAAGTAGTAGTCCGAAGGAGCAACGTCTGGTGAATACGGCGGGTGGGGTAAAACTTCCCATCCGACATTTTCTAAATAGGTTTTGACCGGTTTTGCGACATGTGGGCGAGCGTTATCATGTTGAACAATAAGTTTATCATGTCTGTTCTCCCATTCTGGTCGTGTTCTGGCCAGAGCTTGCTTCAAACGCATTAATTGTCGTCGATAACGTTCTCCATTCATAGTTTCACCCGGTTGCAGCAGCTCATAGTACACCACACCTTTCATATCCCACCATATGCACAGCATAACCTTTGCACAGTGAATATCTCGTTTTGGTTGTGATGGACCTGGTTCACCTGGTTTCACCCAGGCCTTTTTTCGTTTAGGGTTCTCGTAATGGATCCACTTCTCATCACCCGTAATAATTCGATGCAGAAACCCTTTTCTGCTCTGTCGTTGAAGCAGCAATTCGCAAATGGTTTTTCGTCTTTCAACGTCTCTGTCTTTCAATTCATGTGGAACCCAATGTGACATCTTTTGAATCATTCCCATGGCTTTCAAGCGTTTGGAGACTGTTGTTTGATCAACGCCTAATGCTGCTGCAAGTTGTTCCTGCGTTTGACACGAATCCTGCTCGAGCAATGCTGTCAATTCTTCGTCTTGAAATTTTTTTGGCTGTCCAGCTCGCTCTTGGTCTGCCAAGCCGAAATCACCACTTCTAAACCGTGCAAACCACTTCTGACACGTTCGCTCAGCTAGAGCATGGTCACCATACACTTCCACCAAAATACGATGACTTTCAGTCGCACTTTTCTGCATGTTAAAGTAATGCAGCAGGATACCCCGCAAAAACACTTTATCAGGCACAAATTGCGCCATGTTCACTTAACTACAAACTGGTGTTGTTGACGCTTTAATCCACTACCCTATACTACGAACGATACGCGATGACAGGGGTTTGCAACACATGTGTGGATACACGGAACTGTGGGACGCTCCGTTCGTTGCGCCATCTCTTGTCCACCCGCACGAATTAATTCCTAGACCAAATACAAACTCAGTAGATTACGTAGGTTTAATAGATAAGATTGTAACAATTAATAGAATAGTCGAATTTGTAAGTTAAGAAAATGAAGGTTTGTTTCTTCCTGTTCAACCTGACCTTGAGTGTCTCATAGTGAGCATCGAGAAGCCAAATTCTTAGGAGATCATGTTGGTCAACATCAAGTATACATCTGTGGCCATTTCTCGAGAATTCTTCTACTTTGTCTGGAATGGTTTGACGGTGTTCACTTGCTACTAATCGTTTTCGCCTACTTTGTCTATAGCACTGAATTGGTTTACAAAATGCTCTTGGTAGGATAGCCATGTGGATAATTGCTCTCCAGTCTTCTTCGGCTATTCCACCTTCACTTATATTTTATTCGGAAACGATTTCAGAGCTATGATATATGTGATTTAAGAAATCATCTCCGCTGTTTATGAAGAGTTGTATACGTTGGGCTTCGTGTTTATGATCTTCTCTAGGAGTGAGTATCCAGCCCCCAGAGCCACTGCAGATCAGGGGCCCACCGGGAGGTACTTTCTAGGGGATATATGTACGCCCCCTCCCCCAACATGTACGTACTGCGTACTACCAGTACGCGCAAATGTATAGTACGAGGTGTGGCAATTAAATAACGAGACTGCCCACCTCCTGTCGCGCAGGCTCGTGGGGGGGAGGTAGCTAATGTGTTGTTGTTCTTGAACCTTCATGAGCAGCCACTGTTTGTTCCATGATTCTGAAAGCTTTTTTTTTTTTTTTTTTTCAGGCTTGCATGAAGAAGACAGTGTTCTGTAGTAGTGCCGGAATCATGGTGAACAGTAAAGTTGAGCAGCGCATTAACATCAAATTTCTGATGAAATTTTAAAAAACCGACGGAATATTGTGCAATTTAAAAGTGTGTCGTGATAATGGTGTGTCATGTGCGCGGGTTTTCGAATGGCACAAACGATTTTCAGAAGGTAGGAAGGATGTTGAAGAATATGAACGATCCAGCCGCCCTTTGAGTTCAAGAACAGACGAAAATATTCAAAAAATTAATGAACTTGTGCGGAAAGACAGACGACTGAGCATTCGGATGATCACAGACATTACGAACATTAACAGAGACAGTAAGACAAATTTTGCATGACAATTTAAACATGACAAAAGCTTGTGCAAAACTTGTCCCGAAAAACCTGTCTCAGGAACAAAAAAACATTCGAAAGACCATTTGCTGTGACGTCATGGATAACACGTGTCAACACATTTGGTGAAACATGGATTTTCCAGTATGACCCCGAGACTAAGCGTCAATCCATGCACTGGAAGACTACCACATCGCCAAGAATGAAAAAAGCACGAATAAGCAAGTCGAAAATGAAGGCAATGCTCATCGTTTTTTTTCCGATATCAGGGGTATCATCATGACTGAATGGGTGCCTCAGGGTCAAATGGCGAAGCAGACCTACTACAAAGAAGTCCTAATCAAGCTGAGGAGAAAAACAAGGAAGAGGAGACCGGATTTGTGGAAGAACGATGCATGGATCCTCCACCAAGACAATGCGCCTGCCCATAATTCCCTTTCTGTGAAGCAGTTTTTAGCAGCCAAGCGCATTCCTGTGCTCAACCATCCTCCGTATTCCCCATACCTGACTCCCTGTAACTTTCATTTATACCCAAAAGTGAAAAGTGCATTGAAGGGAACACATTTTCAGTCTGTGGAAGAGGTGAAACGATAAACGGCAGAGTTGTTGAACAAGGTGACCTATAGCATTGCTTTGAACAATGGAAGGTACGTATGCAGCGGTGTATAGATAGGAGAGAGGAGTATATTGAAGGGGATAACAGTCAATTGTTACTTTCTTTGCAATACATCACAGTTATGACTCGTTATTTAATTGCCACACCTCGTATATTGTACTTATTTCACACAAGCCAAGACCATGGACCTACAAAGGACTTGTTTCACACTGAACCACACAGTCTCTAGGAAAACTCTACTTAGGTAAGTCCTTTTAAAGTAAGGTACAAATGAATGAATTTTATTTATTTCCTTTAAGCATTTTTGGCGGAACTGAAAGAAAACTGACTTAAATTTGCATCTGCACAAAGCCCCTTATGATGCCCTTAACATGCGTTTTAAAATACACCATTAGACAGATACTTACATACAACAGTGATTCCTTCTGTGATTTTCCTTTAAAGATATAAATATTTTCCTTTTTTTTTTTTAGAAAAAGAAAAATGAGTTGAGTTTCTTGCTCCAGGATTCCGTGATCAAGAGGGCCCCCAAAATTTTAAAAATTACTGAAAAGAATTTCACCATAAAAATTTAAAAAATATAACATGTGTCTCTCCCATATAATTCATAAGCCCTTTTGAACATTAAGAGAGGGCCCATCATAAAAGTTTTTGATAGGACCCTTTGTATTTTTCCGCTTCAAGCCCCCAATGGTCTTAATCTGGCCCTGTATATTTTCTATATGGAAGACAGCGGTGCTGTAAAAAGTAAATTATTATTTAGTTTCAAGTTATGGCAACATTTGAGATTTCAATTTAACTGAATACTTCAATATTAGCAAAACTATAAAGCAGAGTGGGAAATTAGAAAAATTTCAAGGGTTGAATTACGAAAAATGTGAAAGGCTGTTTTCACAATATCATGGGGCAACAATATTGGTTTGGGATTAGCTGACTGTATTGCCGGTACTCGATGTGTTATCGTCCTCCGTTCCGTTACTCCCGTATGTGAGTGCGTGACGTGTGCTTTTTTGTACCTTTAGGTCTACATTTACTTACGATGGAGGCGGAGGACCCATTAAAAAAATTCACCGTCCAAGGCCCCCAGGGAAATTTTTCCGGTTTCCCGCCTGCCCAGTACGGCCCTGGGTGTCCCTACATGTATTTGACTGCACAGAGTTGTGAAAAGTTGGCAGACAACTCATAATCAACGAGAGCAAAGTGAACGGCATTCAACAAACAACTGCCAAGCCCATTTATATGTGGAACTGTAAAATCAGTGAACAAAAAGGCTAATTGAGGATGTCGATGCATATGATGTTCGTCTTTTGAGGGATGACCTAGTGGAATTTCCCAGAGATAGATCTGATCTTGACGTTGAATAGATTTGAAAACCTTGATCAACCCAAATAAGGCCTACAATACACTATAGGAAATCTCTATACGGAGGTTATCCTAGGAAATCTCTTACGATTTGTCCTAGAGTCTCGGAATAGCAACGTGTATGGCATCAGATCGCATGTCATTTCCTGTGTTCTGAGCCATCCTATGAGATTTCTCTTGTTTAGAGCACGCTCTATTTCGGAAAGAAAATTCGTAAGATTTCGATTTAAGCGACATCAGATAAGAGAAAGTTAAAACAAAACAAGTGAAAACAAACTGATGCAGTATGTTTTGCTAATTTATCTTCTAATCGCGCAGGTTTACTTCTGGTGAACGAATCCAAATAATTGTTGAAAAAATTATATTTTTTCACTAATTTCCTTATTGTTATTTCCTAAATGATTTGCGCAGAGCGACATGAAAATATCTCATGTGGCATAGATAAAATTCACGGGGACCATCAAAAGCAATTATTGAAAAACTACAATTCTTTTACGATTTGTCTATAAATACGGCTTCCGGATGTAAGCTATAGTGCAAAAACACAACCCAACCTGTGCTAGGTGGCCACCGGAAAGCACGAATGCTATGTAAGAGAGTCAGAGCAGAACGAAGAGGGGACGCGTTCGAAGGAAGCAGGCGCGCGCGTCAACGAAGGTAGTGAAAATCAATGGGTTTTGGCAATGATACGAGTTTGAATAGCACTTGTCATGGTATCATGCCAGTAGTGCTTCACTTGCAAACATCAATTACAGTTTCTGTAAACTATGCGGAAATACACCGATGGTGGACAATGGTATAACCGGTCATCTATTACATGCACTCACTTAGGTAAATGTTTCACTGAAGAGTCGAAGAGAACGTTAAAAAAATACAAAATTTAAAGGAGAAATGGAATATGCAAGTACTTAGACCTAACACACCCTAACCAAATCTAACCTAATGAAACAAATCCAACCTAATATTAATAGAAAAAAGAAATTCTGTCATTTTTTTAATCATGCAGTACCCCTATACTAATATAATCTAACATAACATAACAGTAACTAACCTAAGCTAAACTAATGTGGACAGAAACTACCGAAATTGTAACATTTCATAGAAAAAATGGCTGGATCCCTTCTGCTAAACATTGTCTCTCACTTATTTTATCCGTAGTAAGACACTTAGGGTCCTATGCAGAGTAGTTTTGACGCATTAAAGAGTTCGACTAACATGTTTCCTGCAGTAGTCAGGCCTTTAGTATGACGCTAATCATATGTAAAAGGACTCTGCATAAAGCCCTTAGTGATTTTACGTAAGTAAACCTACACTTGTAAACGTAAAATATAGGTGTATTACTTTGTATTTAATTCTATTGTTTGCAGAAATTTGTTCTTTATAAATGCCTTCACGCAAAGTATTGAATTTTACCAATAAATATTCTAAAATGTGGTGCGGCAAAACTACACCAGCACTCTTCTGAATTTTATGCTTCTTTTTAGAGGTATCGAATTTAACAATATAACGTGTGATATTAATATTAGTAGGATGTGCAGTGTAGTTAACATAGGAATTCATTAATCTTGTACTTTTATTAAATAGAACTATTTCATAATATTGAAAAACGTCATTCGGTCAGACAGGAACACTCCTCTCGTGTATGGCACAAAACGGTAGGATTTCCTAGGAGATATGTCAAACATTTTACCGAAGATAATTCCTAAGATATTTCCTAGGATTTATCTCGTAGTGTATAGTCATCGGAAGAAATGCATCAAGATCCTCAGGTGTGTGATGCAAATGTATCCATCTGAGTGCAACAGAGATCGGATGTTCAGTTCTTCAAGAGATTGGCCTCAAGGCTGATGGACGTTGATCTGATTTTGTTGGTGTTTTGGGAAGTGGTATCGTGCTTAACTTGCTACGTTTCAGTGGCAAAATACCTGATTCAAAGTGGTTCACAGAAACATCTTTGTTAAGGGAGGATATGTTATGTTTACGAGATTTCTCAACTAAGTAGACTTCAAGTTGTTATTCTTCGTTAGGATGTGCATATCGCACGCCTCCAAAGCCGGAATACACGTCCCAAATGTCGATCAAGAATTGTTGGAACATTTGCTTCCAACCCCTATGGTTGTACTTCAAAGGCCTGAGAATATTCTGGAAGTAAACAATAGCTGCTCAATCTTATCGCTTAAGTCAAAATTTCCACTTCGGAACCAGTCATATAATTTCCGGATAGTCCTTTCAGTAATAGCGACCTCTACATACTCCACACATTTATCTGAATACCTCTACCGCACTACAATCTTTGTTGAACTTGTATAGAACATGGAGATGACCCGTCTTTTGCTGTTGGATAAGAAATGACGCTGTAAATACTAAGTATTAGGGAGCTTTGCTCTATTACATTTTACTATTTACATTTCAGTATTTTTGACAATTTTGTTATTTGTTTCAATTTTAATATTCTGTGATTAAATTTCAATATGTTCATGCGCCGATTATTCTTCCTTATTACATTAACAATGTGAAAAACATAATTAAAACAGGCTAATTTGGCCATTTTGGCACGAGCCATCTTAATACATAATCTAATTTCAAACAATTTTCATTTAAAACAACATTAGTGAGACAGTCCACAGAGCTCTAAGGCCGGGACTTCCTTTATATAAATCTCTCGTAAGGGAGGTAACTGGAACTGGACCCCTCTTTTCAACTTGATACTGCATACTTCAGATAATGAGAAACAAAAACTGATTAGCCCCAGCAAAACCACGAACTGATTAGCCCCAGCTATACATTACTGATGATATAGCTACAATTCTACAGCACTACAATCACTGACGTCTGGCAAAGTATTCCTGAAAATGACTCGCACGAATTAATGAATCAACCAAATACTACTTTTGTATGTATTCAAAGCAAGTACCCACCAAAAACAAAACCCAGAACCACGCGCATTAGTAACTCGGTGACGAAAGGTATTATCTCCAGTGTTGCTCGACTTATCCGACTTCAGGGTTGAAAAAAAACATGATTTAAAAAAAACAAAAAGAACGTTTTTTATGTTTAAAACGTTTTTTTTTGTTTAAAACGTTTTTAACGTTTAAAACAAAGTACTTTGTTTTAAACAAAAAAAGTTTAAAATGTTTATTTTGTTTAAAACAATAATATAAATGGGCATATATAGTACATTTTTACACTCTTAGGTATTGCTTGCCATCTATATTCAACCGCTAGATCAAATTTCGGGAACTTCCCTAATCTCGATCCGCCCAAATGTTCAATTTCCGAGAAAGAAATCGGGATTTTCCCGATCTCCGTTCACAGAATATGTAGTTTAGTTTCTTTGTGTTACGTTCTATCAGGGCTTTAAACCTCAATAGCTCAGTCTTAAACCTCAATTTAAGCTGGAAGATGGTTTTGGTACCAATTTATTCCTGAAAGATGCAGCTTTGCTGATGTGCATTTTATGTATGTAGGAGGAGGGTAAATGTCGTGTTTTTTTGTTTTGTTTTTTCAACAGTTTTTTGGGGGGCATTCCCCCTCTTGGGGGATAGATTCATAAAAATAGCTACGTGAAGCAATGAAGTAGGCCACTACATGGTAATGTCGTGTATTTGTACTTCTTGTTTATATGGGGTAGCAGAAAGGGGGCAAAGTTAGCCAATTTTTGGAGGTTTTTTGACGTAAATTACATTTATTTTTACAACAAACATCAATAGCTCAGTCCTTAGCTAAACATCAATCATTAAGCTAGAAAGGTGATTTGGTATCCAAGTATTTTTCAGGGATGAAGCTTTCCGTCAGTTGCATTTTATGTATATAGGGAGTACGTATGTACGGCCGAGGGAGGATGAAGTTTTTTTTTTTTTTTTTTTAATTTTTCATCAAATTTTTTTCATCAGCTTTTGGCGGGTATTTCGCCCCCCTTTGTGATACATCCCTAAAAATTGGTATGTGAAGCAATGAAGTAGTCCCCTACATGATAGTAACCTGTATGTGTACTTGTTGTTTATAGAGGAAGAGGGAGGGGTCAAATTTGGTTAATTTACATTTATTTTCGGGACGGTCCCATATAACACAAGATATATTTCACTGAAGTGGTCTAGAAGCATAATTCTTGTTCGTGCAGCAAAAATGATTTGCATATGGACGTGGTACTATAATGGGGAAGAGGAGGGTGTCTAATTCAATGAATGTTTTACTGCGTATATTGTTTTAAAAATTTTTTCCTACATAAAACGAATTCATTACGCAATGACAGCAATGGCTACCATTTCTTATATTATTGTCACAAGTATGTGGCCTACACATTAGCATCATTTTGTCAGCGTAGGGAGACAGCAAGGGTTGCCAGGGCCCCACAAAGTCAATATTTTCATATTTTTAATGATTTTTTATGTTTGTTCTTTTTCTACGAATACAGCGGGGATTTCACGAATGTTACCTCGTTGGAATTTGTGGTTTATAAGCTTTCCAATGGTGTACAACTCATGACTCTGTGATAATTAGGGGGGTCACCAGAGCCCCGAACATGAGAGTCTACCGTTTTGTTAAAATCCCTGGCGGGTGTCTAGAGTTAATTGTGTTGTTATGCCGTAGACACTAATCATTATTAGCTACCCATGTTGCAGATAGAGATATATCTTGAAAACGCTTTAGTTAAAATGTCATTTGCTCCTTGTAGGCTAGTCACTGCTCTTTTCTATGAGTTGTATTGTATTTGTCAGAGTATTTCTTCTAACTTATGATGTGAGAACTGTTCATTATTATGGAAATGATAGTGATCAAAAAATACCCAAGTTTTGAATTGTGAATTTGGATCTTAGAATAGTGTATAGGATGTTTAACCTCCATTATTCTTGGAAATTAAGAAAATGTTGAAATACTTCATTTGAATTTCTGTTGGTTTAGTTATACTCACATATGCAGAATTTCGTTCAGTAATTGCTGTTATAATAAGAATATCTCTGCTTGTAATTTACTCCATGCACAAATCCTGCGGAGGATGGGTTGTTAGTTAGAAAATTAAATTAGCTTCTTCAACCTGATATTTTAGTTGTTTTAAACATGTCCAACCAGCATCGAAAAAAAAAACACGTTTAAAACAATTTGTTTAAAACGTTTAAACCAAACTGAATAAAACAACAGCTCTCGTTTTAAACATGTTTTAAACATTTTGTTTTAAACATATCAACCCTGTCCGACTTCCACCCTCCTAGTATCAACAGCTGTATTCTCATGTCAAATGCTGCCACCAAATTTCAATAACTCTTTCGCAATGGTCCATACAAGACATAAAACATTTAGGGCCGTACTCAAGAGTCGTTCTTACTTGTGATTAGTGTCATACTAAGAATTTGACTACCGTATGATTGAAGCGTTAGTCAAGCCCTTAGTATGATGATAATAACAACTTTGACCAAAGACCTTAAAATTTATCGTAATCATTTATCCAACTATTTACAAAACATATTTTCCTTCTTTCTAAAGGTTTTATTTTTCGCTTTTCCTATCTCTGCTCATGGATGATGCTCGTTGGTAGCTTTGTTAACAACATGTAACTTAAAATCTAACCGAAGATCTCATTCTGTATGGGTTTGCGTCACTGCAATGTAAATTATCCGCCTTATGCAGTCGTTTTGACTAAAGGCCTGACTACTGCAGGAAACATATGTTGGTCGAACTCTTTAGTGTGGCACTAATCACGTAACAAAACGACTCTGCATAAGGCCCTCTGAGTTTAATTTGCGATAGTCTCTCACCCAAGTTTCATCACCACTAATATCCTCGACATGAAGGGCAAGTCATCCACGACACGCTGATGGAGTTCTTGGCAGATTTCGACTCGGTGTTCCTTCTGCTCGTGGGTCAGCAGCTTGGGGACAATTTTGGCAGAAAAACGGCGCGTTCAAATCACACGTGAGGATTGCCAGCATTGTTCCGTATGACACACCGATAATGTCAGAATTGTTGTGGATTGCTCGCTGACAGACAATCCTCATGCACAAGTTGCAAAATGATTTCAATATTTTGTGTTGTGCTTGGTGAAGGTCGCCTTGATCTCTCGTCTTCCAATGATGTTCCGCTCTCAAAGTGCGCGTACCAATCAAAACACCTCGAACAATTCATTGCAGCCGAACACTTCCCGAATGTCAAGCGTCTCTGTGGCGGATTTGCCCAGTTCACACAGAATTTCACGTTCGCTTGTTGATGAAATCACAGACGCAGGGCTCATAGTGAGTCACTTTTTTTCCAAATTTGGAAGTAAAGTGAGTTTTTCGTGTGAGTTATGTTTTGCATTGGCAGTTTTCTACAAAAAAATATAAAAATAAATGGACAAAAAAGGCAGAAACTAGTTACTCATTACTCTTCTGAAAGCTTCAGTACTTGCTGCCAAATGTGAAACAGTCAGGTTTATTCTCACTTCAGCTTTTATTCTCTCTAAAGCACAGGGGATGGTTGGTGGATGCTTAAGCTCTGAAGGTGCGGTTGAGAACCCTTCTGTGTCTATTTTTCTTCTATCATAATAGTCTTTTAGTTTTCTCTCGTAATAGTTAACGCTCCTCTCAACGTTGTGTGTGTGTGTTTGTGTGGTTCATTATATTCGTCTTGTGTTATGCTCCTTGTACGTTCATCTTAATAGTAAGTGATGAATTTGAATATTGCATGGCTTTGAGAACTCTCAATGCTAAGTTAAATATAATGTCTGGGATAAAGAAATTCGGAAATAGGCCAGAACTGGTTCCACTTACTCAGAAGCTTCTTACATCTGCTAAGTCTGCTTACCGTAACTACACAGCATACTTAGAAAACCTAAGAAAGGAGGAAGTTCAAAAAGAAGTAAAGAAGAAAAGATGAAACAAAACAACAAACAAAGGGAGAGGTGATGGAGAAATTGACAAAGGAAAAAAAAAGCATGATGGGATTTTGGTCACTTTTTTGTCACTTTTTCGTGTGCTTTTGGTCACTTTTCAACTATTTACAAGAGACGAGACCACTATGAGCCCTGCAGACGTGATAACGCATATGGTCAGAAGAGAACCCGCTGCACAGCTCGCGATGTACATAGGACGATTTGGTACACGGACTTATGAAGGTTGGTGCTCCGTGTGCCTGTGCGTGCAGCCTTGCGCTGCCATCTGTTGGCTTGTTACAGAACTAGTCTCGAAACTTTTGATACCAACTCGTATATTGATATTGAAATCTATTATACTATTCTGAAATATTAATGTCTATAGTCATCAATTATATTGTGACTATAAACATCAATATATTTGTGAAATGAGTATGTAACAGGAAACGGAAGAACCACGAGAAAACCAACGGACACGTCCACAACAAATTTACTGGCCTGGGATCGAACTATGTACCTATCGCACTAGAAGTGAGCGTTTCACCTAGTAGTAGGATGTGATTATGGTCTTTCTCGACTTATTCTCAAGTCATTGTGTGTGTACGTTTGATACCATTTGTCATTTCTTTCTTCTCTTCCATTACTTAAACGTGTTCTTTCAACAACGCAAAAACTGGAAGTTACCTTGTAAGTTACGTGTTTATGTTCATATTATATATATATATATATATATATATATATATATATATATATATATATATATATATATATTTAAAAAAAAAACACATGCATACTGCATTATTCTAACACCTAAAAACTAAACTACTGGTCCAAGAGTGCTCAAGAGGCCTACGGCCTACCAGACAGATTGTGGCACTCATACCTTTGGAATAATGTGTGGTCAGCATCTCGGTTCATTCTGCTGTTAATACTGACTTTCTAGACCAGAGTTCGCTACTTCTTTACTTCAAGCAGCTCCCATTAGTCCTCACGACACTGAGTGCACACCGGAATGCCAATACCATCCATCTTTCATAACAATAACAGATCCTCTTACCCAGATCCGGCACTACTTGACTCTGCTGATCTCACGAGATGTATTATCCTATAAAATAGAATAGCTTTAAAATACATAGTTTTTCTTTATTTTAATCTGAAAGTGAACATGTCTTGGGTTTTGGTTGTAGTACATTGCTAGACATCAAAAATGCAACACCAAAGAAGTGGCATAGGTTGACCCAACATTTGCAGAATATGGAGGATGGAAACTTAGTAAAATGATTTGTACTGCAGCTTCGCGAAACATCACGCGCCGGACACATATCATAGAAGCAGCAACCGGAAATAGAACAGAGTCAGAGTACACTGTTGAGGTTGTCCTTGGTGGATTCAAGTGCTACCAATTCCTTGATTTTCTCCTAGGTAATCATTTCACACTAATACCTTGATTTATTTGTCTGTCATATTGGGCGCTACAACCTCTGCTTCTATTTGGTGTTACGCTTTTAATGTTCACCAACGTATACCAAATAAAAAAGAATATATCTTGTAATATTTTATTTTATCTAACAAAAAACATTGTCTTTTCTCTCTCTTGAGCGTATTTACTTATTGTGAACCAGTTGAAAGCAGCGCAAGGAATCCACCTGCTGAGCCCACGGATAAAACATAATTTCTAAAAATCTGTTAAGGAAACACATTTCTTTATGTTTGACGTCAAAATACACAATGAACAATTAACTAGGATCAGAATAATTATTTAACTATATATAGACAAGTAATTACTATAATTAATACCTATAATTCTATCACATGTTGTTTGTTCAATTAATTTTGTGTCAATTATCTTAAACACATCTAAACCATTGTTAAATCTTTTGGTTGGATGTTATAAATTGAAGACCTCGGGGGAAAATAATGATAACCTTAAAAATCGTGAGAAATGAGTTAAACAGCCTATGCTGCTTGACGCCAGTTGATCTGTTATTCCTCGAAGAATTACAGTTTGGTCAACAGATGACAGAGAAATGACCAATTCCTTACAGGTTTCTCAATAGTGTTCACTACGTACCCACATATTCAAAGCCTTGTATCTCAAAATCATGTTAGTGTGGGATATCATTATTTTTCCCCGAGGTCTTCAATTATTAATTGAGGAGTTTGATGCAGTTAAGGGCGTAAGTCTGAAATATGCATTTGGAGAAAAACTATGTTGAAAATTTAAGTAGTATTTTCTTTCTTACATAAAACAATGTAATATGCAGCATTTTATTCCAATATTGATTTGAAATTTTGACAAGAGAGTAAACAAGCATGATAAAAGCAACTTATGAGTTTGATGCAAAAGCGGCGTAAACTCACTTACGCTCTTATTACATCAAACTCCTCAATTCAGGAAAAAAATACACATTATTAGGGGGTGGATTGGAAAGTTCGTGACCTGACTAGGAAGGAAACAATCATTTCACGAAGAGCAGCCAAAAAGTTTCCAGAAAGTTCTTGTAGTTTTGGCATCTGAAATGTAATCACAATGAATCTTATACAGTAGTTTTTAGGTTGCATAATTATGAATCGGACATGTTTAAACAGGTCACAACAAATATGAGTAGTGTAGCTGCACAGAGAAGTGTGTAGTGATGAAGTTCAAACAACGTCCACAACAGCAAGTCCTTATGTAAATTGGGGGGAAATCTGCTTCAGAGACTGACAGCCTTAGAACCAGTTTAGTACCATCGGATGTTTGGTTCTTTCTTAAGCTGAAAATGAGCCTTAAAGGTGGGATAAAAATGGGATCAAAATCAACACGATGGCAGCTGAAATTTGGAAGATAACAAGAGTGCTTTCGTAGGCGTTTCCAGTAATAGCAGGAGTGGTGAAACGTGTGTGTGTGTTCGAAGGTGTCTACTTTGAAGATGATTAAGTAATCGCGTTCGTATATTTTGGCAATTAAGAGCTACAACAAAATTCCGGATTTTTTTTTTTTTTTTTAATTTCCCTTCGTATGTTTGTATACATTAGCTGCATACTTATATCCGTTCGTAGTCACTGTGTAAAATTTCATTTCTCCATTGTTTTAGGTGAGGAGTTTTTAACGCGTTAAGTCACGGAAATGACGGAAATTTGTGATATGGAGAAAATCGAGCATAGAGCTGTCATTAAGTATCACATAAAAATGGTTTAACACCACAGGGAATTTATAAAGACACTAGAAGACTGCGCACTCTCGTATTCCATGATGGAAAAGTGGGTAGCTGAATTTAAGCGTGGCAAAAAAAAAAAAAAAAAAAAAAAAAAGCATGGAAGATGACCGCCGCAGTGGGAGGCCTTCAACGTCGACACTACAGAAAATGTCAATAAAATTTGTGATCTGATTTTGAATGACCGCAGAATTGAAATCTGAAAGATAGCTAAGACTGGGTATTTCCTACGAGAGAGTACAAAACATTATCATAAAAGAATTAGAGTTTTCTATGGTGTACGCGAGATAGATACCCAAGTTGCTTTCAGTTAAACACAAAGGCAATCGATTCATCCTTTCCCGTAATTGATTGGAACTGTTTGAAAGTGGTCCGAACGAGTTTATTAGCAGATATGTGACTATGGACGAGACACGGATACAGCATTATACAGCGGAATCAAAACAATCGAAGCACTGGAAATGACCTGGATTTCCTACCTAAAGAAAGCCAAAAAAGTTTTGTTGGCAAACAAGGTTACGGCTTTTTCTTTTAGCATGCTAAGAGCATTATCCTGATTGATTTCTTGCGAAAGGGAAAGAGTCTCAATTCTGAATGTTACTGCACCCTTCTACGACGCTTGCGTAAGGAAATCAGAATTAAAATAAAAGAATGCTGCGAAGAAAGGTGTTGTTTCACCAAGACAATGCGAGTGTTCACACGTCCCTTGCATCCATGATAAAAATTCATTCCTGTAGGTTACCTTGGATGTTTACTTGTTTAGAAATCTGAAAATTTGGGGGGGAAGTCCGCGTTTTTTTTTTTTTTTAATGCAGAGGTGAAAATTGCTGTACTGGGATACTTTGCAGGTCCGAGAAAACATTAAAAAAAAAAAAAAAAAAAAAAAAAAAAAAAAAAAAAAAAAAAAAAAAGTGGTATAGAAGCGTTACCAGAGAGGTGGCGTAAATGTATCTCGATCGAGGGGGATTACTGGAAAAATAAAACATAACCTTTCCAAAAAGCCTATTTTCTAATTTTGTAGGTCAGGCCACGAACTGACCAATCC
The DNA here is from genome assembly GCF_964235325.1 of Thermobia domestica. NCBI lineage: Eukaryota > Metazoa > Arthropoda > Insecta > Zygentoma > Lepismatidae > Thermobia > Thermobia domestica. The sequence continues at coordinate 195,788,758 of NC_137468.1, forward strand.
ACACTCGTAGATAAAATTTCAATATTAAATTAGAAAGTAAATTAATGGCGCAACAGCCATCAGGGAGCCAATGGTCATCACATCGACTCCGCTCGGCCTTAGTGCTGGCTTTCTAGACCGGAATGCGCTACTTGTTTCTTTCAAGTAGCTCCCCAATTGTCCTCAGGACGCTACGTGAATGCCACAACGCCAACACCATCTGGTGATTACGAACGGTCACTCATTTATCCTCCTTTGGCGTGGGAGACCTGGGTTCGATTCCCGACGGGAGCTCATGTGGTTCGGATTCCACGTTAATCAGTAGGTCTACGTCTCATATAGCCTCGCTGCTGAAAGGGACGCTAAACTAAAATCAACTCAACTCATTTATCCTCTTCAGTGATCTTTCGAGAAGCGGTATTCCAGCGCAGTTGGAGCATTGGAATAAAATTTTAGTATTTTTAAAATTTAGTATCATATAGTGTTATAAGCAGGGGGCGTAAATAAGGGCCCTGCACAACCCGCATTGCGGGGGGCCCGAAGCCATCACAAGGCCCCAAATCGTGATGTAGGACGTAGAGATGGGGCCCCATTCTACGTTGTCTGCGGGGTGGCCCCCAAGCCCTTAGTTACGCCACTGGTTATAACCTTAAACAATGGATGGTTTGGACAAGAGAGAACCTAACCTAACCAGAGAGAACAAGTGTTTTCCCACGCCCCGTACCATTTCCAAGTTTTCAGAAGAAACTATAGTTCATCTACTGTATCCATGCTTTAGAAATCCAGTAAACGTATGTAATGAAATGAAATTTTTGAGTTTTACGTCCCACAGTTATGCCGGTAAGGCTAAAGGAGACGGTGATGATGAAAGATGAATGAAATGGTGGAATAAAGAAAGTGGGAAGAAACGGGAGAACCCCGAGAAAACCCACGCACACGGTGTTTGCGTATGTAATGAATTAAGTTACCATTAGCTACTTAGGGTCACGTCAATTCGTGGGGTACAGGAAAACATGGAAAAAACTTTTTTAAGAATAAAAATACGTTACTGTTACAAGAATAAATAAAAAATGTAGAAAGTTTCAAATCAATCAACTGAAGATGGCTGCGCTTATAATACATTAGAACGAAAAATCACTGAAAGTTGGAGGCTCATCAGTAATGTATTTTAGGGAGTTATGCTTACAATAACGTTCGCAACAATTTTGAGAACTAGCACTATCTGTATATGGAACAAGAACATTCCATTGAATTACCTGACGCTTGATCTTGGTTCAAAAACACATTTTCACTGCACTCGAAATATATTTTTCACACTATATTTATAACTAACTGTCTTGATCAAACGTATATTCAGATCAATTGCATCCGATCTCAGTTTAACGTCCCACGATTAAGCCCTTTAGGCTAAGGGAGACGATGATTAAGGCCAGTGAATGATTATGGAAGAATCAAGAAGTGGGAGGAAACGATGGGATGGGATTTAGATTTCTGTGCTTTCGGCATCTAAGGGCATTTAGCCCGTCACGTTTTGAGGGATGACGTCCCTCGGCGAGCACACTATCCGGGGAAAGGGAAGGAAGGAAGCGGCCTGGGACCTATAAGTTAGGTACCACCCCGGCATTTGCCTGGTGGGAATGAGGAAAACCCAGGAAAACCTCCATTTAAGGTGGCTGGCCTGAAAAAGCGTTTTACACTTCTTCGACCGAGTGCTGGGAGGAAACGAAAGTACCCCATGATAACCCACGGACACGATGTTGTCCATCACAAACTTACTTGGTCGGTGATCGAACCTTGAACCTCACGTACCAGTGATAAGCGCTCTACCACTGAGCCACCGTGCCCCCTAATTGCACCTGATGCTCACCGTTTAAAGTTTGCACCCACCAAGGCCAGTAGTTCCACCGCAAAACAACGGAGACCTACATGCCTCGTATGGAACAGAAGACAGGTAACAAAGCTATTCCATTTAGACACATTCTTGTTTAATCGTCAGATGCATCACCAATAGACTTTTGTGTCTTTGGCTTACTACAATAGAACATCACAAAACGTTAAGCCACAAAACTTCGGGACTCTGGAAAGTATGCACTGACGAGTACTCTAAACTGCTTCAGGATATGCTGACTAAAAACCTCCTTCAATGGAAACTACGATGTACGGCAAACATTCATTTCAAAGGGCTATCATAGTGAATGGTGAAAAAGGGATTTTACAGCATACAATAAGCGGGTGAAACGACCGTCTATAGAAGAACTTTATTCTGTGGAAGTGTTGCTCTAGCAATGGAGCAGAATTACTCTAGCAATAATAATAATGCGTGATTTTGGAAAGACAGACTGCTTCCAGTATCAGGAAATTCCTATAAATATGTTGTCTCATGAAAACATCATCATCACTATTTCGTGGAAAATAGCTTTTCAGCAGGGTGGATTGATTTAAATCAGTATGATTTAAATCAAGATTTAAATCACTTGATTTTTTTAATAAAAATCGTTGATTTAAATCGAATTCCGAAATAAATTAATTTAAAGTGAAAATAAGTAAAATCCCGTTTCTGTTCTGTTATTTCGATTATTGCAATGAGACTCAAATGTACAGTATAGTATGTAAACAAGTGTCATGCAGTGGATGATTAGGGAAAATCCCGTTTTGAATAGGTAACGGAGCAATCCTGCTTTCTTCTTTTCGTAACATTGGGTTTGGGTTTTAAAATCGTTACCTATTCCAACGGGGAAATCACCATCGACATTTAAGACGAAAATTCTTTTTTATGCTTGTCTGTTTCTTCGTTCCCAGATAATAGGGCGTATTTAGAGGGGTCCTATCCCATCTCAATTTTTTTTTTTAAATTTTATAACTTCAGGTGAAATATATGTATTTCATGCCGCAATCTACTTCTGAGTTTTTAAAAATAGGACCCTGCCAAATATCAGTAACTTTCGTGAAAAAAGGTGTCATTTTGATGAACGTTGCTGTACTTTTTCCTCATTATTCGATTAAAAAAATACCAATAAGGATTTTTACTTCGTTTTCTTTAAGACTGGAGGCATTTTAGAACACGTTACATATGCTTTCACGCCTTTCTGCATTGAGGCATAGTGTGATGACGTCATAAATTTAAAAAGATATTTTTTGTTATGCGTATTATTATTATTTTTTGCGGGTTACATTTTGCATTCAGAAGACTGAAATTTTGCACTCTCATTCAGTGCACCCCTTAATAATTTTCAGATGTTTTCAGGTCTCTGCATGAAAACAGCGAGGTCCAGAGGGGCAAAAATGTTTAAAAAAAGAATATTTTTAACAAAAATTGGCTTTTTTCGATATTTTCCCGCCTCAGATGGAGACATATGAATGGTAACGTTTAAAAGGCTGTTCTATTCTGAAGAAAATGATTACGTACTATGCTCCTAGTATAAATAGGGATGTCTCAGGAAACTGTTACCTAAGATCCTGTTTTATACGGGAATCTGTGGGGTATTTGGGAAATATTATTTTTCGCGGGCTTACTTTTGCACCTACAAGACTGAAATTTTGCACATTTACTCAGTGCACCCATCAGTATTTTTCAGATTTGTTCCAGATTTCTGCCTTAAAACAGGGGGAGGTAATTCTTTTAAAGATATTTTTAACAGAAAATTCCTTTTTTTTTTTTTTTTTGTGATTTACCCGCCCCAGATACATGATGGAAACTTTTGAAGGGTACCGTTTGAAAATTTGTTTTATTCTGAATAGAATAATGTACAAATCATGATCCTAGGATAAATAGGGATGTCTGAGGAAATGTTTATATTACATCTGGGTCATCTGGGGCATTGTGGAAATGTTCTTAGCTCTTTGTTAAATAATTTCGTCACCCTTACTACTCAAGATAGAAGCTTGAAATTTTATACACACATTTAGTACACCCCTTAGTATTTCCCAGTTGATATTGAGATCTGTGAGTTAACACAGGGGAATCCAGAGGGGATCATTTTAAAAAAAAAAAGTAAAAAGAAATGACGATTACTCTCAAAATTTCCCGCTTCAGGGTCATGATAAGGAAATGTGAATGTTACCGTTTCAAAAGCTGTTCTATTCTAAAGAGAGTGATGTATGTACCATGATCCTAAGATAAATAGGGATGATGCTGTAGCTGCTTGACTGAAAGTCTATAATTTACCTTTAAAACGAGCCATAATTTAAAAGGGTTAAGAAACATTGTTTGGGATTGATATAGGTTAACGATTGGGGATAATTCAAAATTCAACCCCAATACTTTCAATTAAATGGCATAATTAGCATTTAATACTAATTCCTAATGCTTTTTCTTCAGTTCGCGACTTGTATTATACGAGGAGAGAGATTTGATTTAAATCAAAAAAATCGATTTAAATAAAAAAAATCAACAAAAATGATTTTTTTTAAAAAAATCATGATTTTTTTCCACCCTGCTTTTCAGTATATCATAACCCCAAACATGCACCACAGAAACTAACAGCGACTGGAAAAACGTGAAAAGCAAAAGTTAAAACGACCTAGTCCACGTTCAGACCTCAAGTCAACAGACTTCCTCGATAAATCTCAACAAAGTATCAAACATCAAACATCACAAACAAGCCTTATTTATTTAAAACTGATTTGTGAAAAGATGGTTCAAACAATGTCGAAAAGGTATAAGTCATACTTTCAAATGGGTTTAACAAAATATTGGACAACAGAAACTCGCATGATTTAGAGAAATTAAAGTGAAACTTGCATGGTTAATTTTAACACTGTTTTACAGGGACATGTTACGGTTATCCATAGTACAGTTTATGTATACTAATGGTTAAATTATTATTATTATTATTATTATTATTATTATTATTATTATTATTATTATTATTATTATATTATTATTATTATTATTATTATTATTATTATTATTATTAGTTCAACAAAGGACACCAAGAAGTGCATGAAGAAACTGGTCAAGTGCTATATATGGAGGATTGGATTTTATGGTTTGAAAATTTGGAGGACATTACCGAAGTTAGAAGAAATATTTAGAGGGCTTCGAAATGTGATGTTGGAGAGAGTAACAAACGAAGATCAGTAGGCCTACCTTTGTATCTCGGAGATTTTTTTTTATCTACCATCACAAACACTACGCCTTCATTGAAACTGATGCGTAATTATCCTCACATATCCTAAAGTGTGCCATCTTGTGGCCACTTCTTTACATATTAAATATACAATTTTACGAATTTGTGAAATGCTCTCACAGGAAGCCTGATATGGCAAAACTGTCTAAGACGCGAAAGGGATGGAATACAGAATCCCACTGTCCAATTTCCAATAGTCATACGATGATGAAATTTCACATAAATAAATATGTACCGTTAGATGTGGCATAGTGCAAGTTGTAACTCTGAAGTCAAACTGTTTGTTGAGTTGATTTTGAGTTTAGCGTCCCTTTCAGCCGCGAGGCTATATGAGACGGGACTACTGATTAACATGGAATGCGAACCACATGAGCTTCCGCTGTTTGCGTGTTACTTGCCACGGTGTTACTTGCCACTATTGGAATTTCGTGTTACTTGCCACGGTTACCTTATCGCATATTTATCTGTCTATGGCAGCGTGTCCGTTGCCACGCACCTGCATCTAGATTTGACCTTGAGGGGATGGGAATAATTTCCCAAGTAATTTTCAAAGCAAGGCAATCACTTGAAACGCAAGAAACAAAGCAAATTTCTGATTTAAGAAATAGGAACTTGTTACAGAAGCGTCATTTCAAATTTTGCTTGGGGGGGGGGGGTAAGATCCCTTGAAATAAGTAAAATTTCGCGTTTTTCACTGATTTGCTACTATTCTGTTGATAAATCTATATAAATCTCAAACTCAGGGGGGGGGGGCAAATGCCCCTCCCTGCCCCCTAAATGACGCCCCTGCCTTGTTACATTTATGCGTGTCACAAAACTCGCACAAAATACAAGAAACAAAGCAAGATTCTGATGAAAGGGGTATTCTTGCAAATCTACACAAACAAATGAAGTTCTTCAGTAATTCGAGCGCTCATTTTGCCACCTGAAAGCATGGAAGAAACGCAATGATTTATATATTACATCACATTTGATCCATACTCCTAGGTGGTTCCAATAGGAACCTTGTTACTTGCGCGTCGCACGTCATAATGATTGTAACTGGGGTTTGTGGTGGACAAACACCGTGTAGATGAGTTTTCCCATTTCCTCCCACTTTCTTCATCTTGCCATTTCATTCATTCTCATCATCGCCGTCTCCTTTAGCCTACCCGGCATAACCGTGGAAGAAAACTCCAAGGTTTCGTTTCATTTTCATTTCAAAATGTAATAGACTCCTGTGTAAATACCTGTGTTATTTTTTTCTTGGCTGGGAAGCTCATTCCAATTTCTTACAATAGCGAAACACTTTTTCCCACAATTTCTTCTCTCAATTTATATCTAGATATTCTTGCAAACTTTTCTTTTTATATAAGCTGGGTGTTTCTCTATTTCCTCAATATTTCATTGTCTTTACCACTAATTAAAGACATACATGTATTAGCTTCCATTGCGAACACTTCTTTTCATACTCTACACACGGAGCGAACTGTTATGTGAAAAAGCTTGTAGAAAACATCTATTATTTTTATCTCTCTGCTTGGATGTACCGCGGCAACTTTTCTGTCGCCGTCGCCGCAGTGGGCGGACTCCCATATGCATTTTTAGATGCTGCCCAACTGTTTTGTCGCCAAGCTGTTGCCTTAGGCCTACCGCTCACTGGCAACATTTTGTCGGGCAAACTATCTTGTTGCTCTGGCTAAATGCATTGAGTCTTATGGGAGTCCGCTCACTGAGACGACGGCGACAGAAAAGTTGCCGAGGTGTTGCTAAGCAGGGTGACAGCAGGGCAACAGCTCGGCGACGGAACAGTTGCGCAACATCTAAAAATGCATTGAATCTTATGGGAGTCCTCTCACAGAAAAGTTGCCGAGATATCTTTAAGTAGAAAGGTAAAAAATAAATGTTTTCTACAAGTGTTTTCACGTAACAGTTCGTTCCGTGTGTAGCGCGCGAAAAGAAGTGTTCCAATGGAAACTAATACATTCTTTGATTAATGACTATCATGTCTTTAATTAGTGATAAAGACTATGAAAAATTAATTGAGGAAATAGAGAAACGCCCAGCATTAAAGAAGAAATATATATAAAGAAGATTGATTGATTGATTTTTTTAGTTTAGCGTCCCTTTCAGCAGCGAGGCTATATGAGACGTGGACCTACTGATTAACGTGGAATCCGAACCACAGGAGCTCCCGCCGGGAATCGAACCCGGGTCTCCCACGCCAAAGGCGCGTACGCTAACCGCTTAGCCACGGTGGAGCTCTATATAAAGAAGAAATTGTGGAATTGTGCGCTGTTATAAGAAACTAGAATGAGCTTTCCAGCCAAGATAAAACAACACAGTTAAATTACTCCCACCCCGTCAAGGTCAAATCTAGATGCAGATGCGTGGCAACGGACACGCTGTCATAGATAGATAAATATGCGATAAGGTAACCGTGGCAAGTAACACGAAATTCCAATAGTGGCAAGTAATACCGTGGCAAGTAACACGCAACGCTTCCGCTAAGAATCGAACCCAGGTCTTCCACACCAAACCTCTACCTAACCACTTAGTCACGAAGGAGCTTTGTTTGTTTTACAATTATAGACGCGTAGTACGGCGTCAAGCTAGTGCCAGTGGAATAGTTATTAACAATTTCCTGTTTTCGAAAGGCAAATGTTGGGAATCGGTAACTAGCGCACTAAAAACTGCAACATGTTTATTTCATGGGTTACATGGTGACGTAGTTTGACCAATTGGTTATGGAAGACACGAATACTTGTACAACACAATGAAACAACCGTTCAATTATTATACAGAACCTTAAGGCAACAATTGTATTAAGTTATGATACGTAAAGGTGTAGATAAAATGGACAGGGTGTAACAAACGAAGATGTTTTACAACGGGTAGGAGAGAAGAGGACTTTTTTGGTCAGGAAGACCAATTGGACTGAACACATCTTGCGAAGAAATTATATTCTTTATACCGCCATAGGAGAAAAGATAGAAGGAAAGCAAAGAATAGGAAGAAGAACTCAACTAATCGATGAAAAGAGGAAGTTGAAGATCCAGAAACGTGGAAGAAACATTTCCTGGCCCAAATCTAAAATTAAGCACATCTTAGTAATTCCAGGACCTTCCAAAAAGCAGCATATTTAATAATAATAATAATAATAAAACCACATGATTATTGGAATAAAGCCAGCATTAGTTATGGTTACTTTTGCAATTGTCTAAAACCAGAGTTTAGAGTCTTCACTGTCTCTACATTTGAACTGGACTTTTTTTTTTTAAAGAATCTAAACTTGTTGATTAGTACAGAGCCCAAGTAGTAAATTGAATCACCGAGATCTGTATTATACGGCATTTTTGTTACTTTTTATTGGACAACATGTCTAACATATTCTCCATAAGATGCTCAGATATTAGTTCAGATTCTATAAACATCTATAATAACAGTATTAAAAACTCTAAAATATGACCCTGATTGTTATGTCTGTTATTTTTGGAGCATCCTACAGTTATTCATACCAGTGACTAGCACGCATGCGTCGCGCACGGGACGCTGGGAAACAGATATACAAGATCGTGGCATCCTTAACAGGATTGCTTCAAACCGGGTCGGCAAAGTGTCCTGTTGAATGAAAGCCTGACTAATGGAAATTCATCGTATCATGATAAATTTAATACGGTGACAACGTGTGAGTTGAACAGAAGTTTCCGAGTGAGCTGAGAAGTTCAAATAGGGTATAATCAATGTTAAAAGATTCTCTGCGTTTAGTCGCTTTTTCACCGCATTTACAGAAAGTAACTTCACTGAAGTGGAAGATTTGGTATGAGAATATTGGTGTCCATGCTTCGCTGAACGTCAGAACGACATGAAAAACATTATCTCCATGTATGAAACAACTTAATTCCATCTCTGAAGCAATTTAACCTACAGCACTACGATGCCTATACAAAATAAACATATAACCATTTTAGATTTTTACACAACTTTTCCGTTTTCTAACTGAACAAGCCTTGTACTTATCTTATTAAAAGTGCTTTACACTTACGTTACAGAAGGTTATTGTGAAATTGATCTTATTCCGAACTTCTTGCCCATGAGTAACTGAATAAGAAGCCATACATTTTAGAATCAATTTTTACAAATATTTACATCACTAATTCAAAACCATTTCAAACGGGAAAAAAATGAAAAGGATACACTGTTGGTGTGAAAGTCTTTAACACATAAAAGCTGAAGAATATGATAATGGCCAGGAAGAGAGCGTTGTTGTAGAAGATGGAGAAAGTGGTTGCCTCGTAATCAGCCACTTCGTTCTTCTTCCAAAGAATCCTGTAAATAAAACAGATACTTTCATAATTTTTTTTAAAAAAAAGCTTATGTTACATGAATAAATGGTATATACCACAAGTCATCATTTAATTGCGATTAGGTCAATGTAACAGTAATCTAATTCAATGATTTTATATTTCTAATCCCGAAACACTCATTGCTTTCGACCTTACAGCATTATCACCTAATTAGATGTCACTTGTACGCTTCACAGCTTTTCTTTTTTTCTCTCTCTCTTTTCTTTTAAGACTTCCAAACTATGCTACGTATAAATGCGGCTAGGTCCGTTTATCTGTCTGTCTCTCTGCCAAGCATCAGTGAAAACGGTCAGAGATAACGAGAAGCGTTATCTTCGAAATATCTACAGGATCTCAAAAACAGATTCCATCTCCTCCGTTAAAATTCGAAATATATACAGGGTCTCAAAAACAGATTCCATCTCCTCCGTTAAGTCTTTATTCAAACCGGAACCGAATTAACAATTTCCGGTTTAAACGTTGATTACTATAGATCAAAAACGGTAAAAGGTAGAGGGAAGCGGCCTACTGAAATCGACTCAGCGTTTCTAGAATATGCAACCTTTTACTCTGCTAACCCTTTATTCGAACCGGAAGTGGTACAAATTAACAATTTCCGGCTTCAACATTGATTGTCATAAAAGAAATACGGTAATATACAGCGCGACAAGCGACTTTTGGAATCGATTCGGAGTCTGAAGTAAAGATAATATCTTCACTCGAATTTTCTACTAAAACCACAAGTGATACCATTTTATTGCTACTTCCGATTTCATTATGGATTTCCATAGAGCAAAAACAGTATGAGATAACCAGAAGCATAAAACGAATGAGAAGGTGTTAGAAATGGTAGAAAAAAAGAACAGTTTTACATATTATTACGAAGAGGAAGAAAAACTGGGTGCTACATTGGCTAAGAAGGAACTGTATCACGAGAGATGTGCTAGTAGTCCAATCAATAAAGGTTTTGTGTCGGGACTAATTAGTAAAAAGGTGAATTTTTCAGGAACGACCACAATATATAGGGTATTTTCTGAAAAGTCCCCACCCCTCCTCCCCCTGCTTTCCCCTCTACCCCTTAATCATTTTGGACTCTTGGATTTTTTGAGGAAAATGCTGACTCACTTAAGTGTCTACTACTTCAGTACTATTCGTCGGAGTATCATGGATTATATGTCATTCTCTTCAAAATAAAACATACTTTCAAGTGGTATCATGCGCATGTTTGCATGATGTACGAGGGAAGAGAAATTCTGGGTAACATAGAGAACATTCCCTCCAAAAATCCCTTTTTTTGGAATTTGGTGCCCTTTGGAGCAATCCTGGCTACAGGTACCTGAACATAATCTACTTTGCGAAATAGTATGGTCTATATGTAATACGTATTCCAAATCTTATTGCAATATCCAGAATAGTTACGAGGGAAAATATTTCTCAATCCTGCTTGACAATACCGAATTTCATATATAAATAAGGAAAAATGGGACATATATATATAAAATAAGTTTCCAAACACAGTATTATACATCCTAGTATCATAGTTAATACGTCATTCATTTCAGAATGAAACAAGATTTTAAATGGTACCATGCACATATGTTTGTAATGTACAACAGAAAAGGATTTTGGGATAAATATGAAAATTTCCCTCTAAAATCCCTTTCTTGAAATCCGGGGACTCCTGAATCATTATCAGGTACAGATGCCTGAATATAAACTACATTGAAAAATACTATTGTCTATACATAATGTATGTGCCAAGTTTCGTTGCAATATTTAGAAAAATTACGAGGAGAAAAAATATTTCTTAATCCTGTTTGACAATACAAATGAGATACTTTCGGAGAATCGAATCCAGTAACAGCGATCTTACTCTTCTAATATACCACAAAAATATCACAAACGGAACGAAATATAACTCTTACGTTAGCTTACGTTAAAATATATACATGTATATACATTATTAATATGCACATAAGTTAACATTTTATTTATAACGGTTATATACAAATTTTGGTTACTATATTTTATTAATGTGTTAATTACTTGTATTACTGCTAATTAATAAGGCCAATTTTGGTACGATGGATTACTCTTAACTTAGAATAGGGCCGTTTCATTATTCACCATCTATGGATCCGCCATGTCCTGGACTGGCAATAATCGGTAGGTGTTTAACAGTGCAAAATAATGTACTTTATATTGTGATAACATCTTCACGGATCACCCACCCAAAACTCACGGAATGTAGAAAGTAGAATATTTGATTCTACTTTCTACAATATTACTACATATTTTATACAAACGATATTTACTTGTTGACTGATAGAAGTCAATTCATTCTCTGTCCAATCTGGTTAAAACAAAATGCTATACTGTTCCCACTCATCATCATCAAAGTTGATAACATCGTCAAAGGCAGGAGAACTATCGCAGGGAAGTCCATTATAGTGTTCACATATGTCGGAACAATCCAATCCTACAGTTCACATATAGTTGGTCCAAGATTATTCACAGCTGCAAGAAATGAGACGGAGATCACCACGTGCAAAAGGCTTACAGCTAGGTACTGGTGTCAAAGCTTTCCTTTAACATAGTCCATCTTCACATATTCCATCGTGAGTGACAATTCTTCCGTATGTGTTTACAATGTACACTGAGTGCTCCGTAAATTGGGACCACCCCTCCACACATGAAAGTGTGGCCAGCAACCGAGCTGACTATATGACCACCCCGACTGGTAGTATTGCAGAAAAAGAACGCACTCGAGGCCACATGTTAGCAGACAGCACACTGTTATAATCGGAGGTGGACAGGATTTACCTGCACTTTAATAGGGCATGATTGTGGGTATCTGAGCAATAGGTGCGTCAATAACCCAGACAACAATACTTGTCGGATGCGTCCGTTCCTATGTAGTGGACATATACAAGGAATGGGAAGAAAATGGGGTAACGGATTTCAAGAGAAGGAACTGCACGGGCGTATAAATGTTCAAAACGTGGGTCGAGCGTCGCGCCAAACAGCTCGTGACAGCCAAACGAACCATCAGTATTCGGGAATTACGTGACCAATACAATGGTGGATGCACAACACCCATATCTCTCACAACTATACAGCGTACACTGGCACGCATACAGTTCCATAGCAGACTACGAACTCGTCATCCACTCCTTACGAATCGTCACCGCTCAGGCACAGGAACAGGCTAATTGGACCATCAATGATTGGAAAAGGGTGTATTCGTCCGATAAATCATGGTCTGTGCTACTCCTCTCGGACGGGCGAGTGCATGTGTGGCACCAACAGCACGAAGCTATGGAAAAAATGAAATGAAATCTTTAAGTTTAACGTCCCATAGTTATGCCGGTTAGGCTAAAGGAGACGGTGATTGGTAGGAAACGGGAGAACCCCGAGAAAACCCACGAGCAAGGTGTTTGTCCACCACAAAGTCCACACGGCGCGAGCTGGAATCGGACCAGGGACCCCAGGCACCGGAAGTGAACGCTCTACCACTGAGCCACCGCGCCCCAACGAAGCTATGGATCCTTCGTGCATGGTGCGTACTGTACGGGCAGGTGGGGGCGGCTGTATGGTTTGGGGATGCCTCTGTTGGCATGGACTGGGACCGTTGATGTATATGAATCATAATGGGACATCCTTTGTGTACCTGCAGGTGTTAGAAAATCACGTACACCCTATAATGCAACACTTCTATCCACAGAAGCCACGACTGCACTTGCTTGACTTAAGAAACATTTCACGGAGCTGTAGCACATCAATTGGCCCCCTAACTCACAGGACCTTAATTCTAGAGAACATTTATGGGATGTTGCGGAACGAACTCTCCGCACCATAACTTGTGTACCAACATTTGTGGGCTCATTGTGGAATGTCATCTGGAATATATGGTGTAAGATCCCCGTGGAAACATACCAGCAACTACCGGAATCCATGCCACGCCGTGTCCTCTGAGCTAAAGTGGACCAACAAAGTAATAGATAGGTGGTCGTAATTCAGCGAACACTTTGCGTAGTTGCTACAGTTTTGAATAACATTTCTGTAAGTACAAGGAACATAATAAATAAGAAATCCTTCACTAATCATTACCACTGGTTTCATTTTTTGCTTTGATCAACTGGACTACAGCCATAATATATGTGCTTTAACACTTTTTCGAATTTCTCATTATGGTAGTCATAAATCCACTCCATCCTGGCTGAGACTGTAATCCAACAAGCCATATAAAGTTAAGAGGAAACAGATATAGTGAAGATTGGCCCGTAAGAGATCTTACTTGTTAAAGTTCACTTTAGTCTTCAATGATCATTGAAGAAAGACCTGTATTTCACTCTCGGATAGTTGCGGTGTTAATAAAAGACTCAATTGGAATTCTCTTAAACTGTTGAGTATCGACAAATGCACCTAGCACGACACAATGAATCTTTCCCATAGTACGAAAAGTGCCTTTGCTATCTAGACTTAACACATTTACGTAAACATTATCAAAAACATGTCGGAGAAATCCATCTGAATGAATAGCTGGGAGCCAGCGTTAATGATTGATGTTAGGTAGATTGTGGCTTCATGACTCACACTCTCATTGATGAAGTGTGTTTATGAAGTGTTTTGAACCGTATAACTGTTGTAGGTTTAGAGCAAGGCTGGTCTATATGAGTGACAGAAATGATTTTAGGTCTTACAACAAATACGACAGCCTCATTTATAAAAACGCACTTACTTTCAACTTTTTGGAATTCACTTGAAGTTTCGTTTTATATATATATATATATAAACTTTGGATGTAAATATGTTAAGACTTTCTACATAAGACATTTTCAATCCTGAATTTATCGTATTCTTAAAATTTGCACTTTCTTAATACTCTTTCTCCGTAACTTTTCATGCGCATCGTCTTTTCTTAGTACACTAGCTCACGAATACGATGTACACCGTTTTTACAACTACAGTGTCTATGTCTGTTTTTTTATATTAATGTTGCTGTTGCTCAGAGCCTGGAACAATATGAAATTACTACACTCTTCTCAGTGTAATATATTATACTGAGTTAAGTCTTATTAATCAAAATGATATGAAAATTCAATTTTAAAATTAGGAACATTACTTTCTACTTCTGTTATAAGTGATATTGACGATAAGAAATAAACGTATGATCATAAAACGTTATAAGGAGTTATGTATTTTAAATTGAAGTTTAGTGTTTGAAATAAATCACATTTGGGTTTTTAGCCAGGCTTATTACATATTTTATACTATTTTTTAAATTGACTGTGAATAATCATGTAGTGATTAAACCTTTCAATGCTTGCCTAGCACTTCTAAATTGGTCATGAGCATGTAAACAAAATGTTATGTTCTAGTTAAAGATAACAAATAAGAATACTAAAAGCATACTAATATATGCCTACATTTCAAATTATAAACCAAAAACCTTAAAAAAACTAACTAACTAACTCTATGGCCTATGGAACCCCGAGGTTCAATGCCGCGTTTACAAAAGCTCTCCACTGACTTCTATCCTTAGCCAACTGGATCCAGTTTCTACTTTGTATTCCTATCTCTGCGAGATCCATCTTAATATTGTCCTCCCATTTGCGCCTAGGTCTTCTTAATGGTCCTACGCCTCCTAGACTTGATGACCCTAACAATGTTTGGTAAACCGTATAAATTATATAGTTCCTCGTTATGAAGTTTCCGCCATTCCCCATTCCCGTTCCTCTTGGGTACGAATATTCGTCTCAGGATCTTGTTCTCAAACATTTTCAGTCTATGTTCTCCTTTCAGAGTAAGCGACCACGTTTCGCAACCATATAGAACAACAGGTATGATTATCGTTTTATATGTTTTAAGCTTCAAATTCCTCGAC
Organism: Thermobia domestica; assembly: GCF_964235325.1. Lineage (NCBI taxonomy): Eukaryota > Metazoa > Arthropoda > Insecta > Zygentoma > Lepismatidae > Thermobia > Thermobia domestica. Next base: position 195,804,078 of record NC_137468.1, read on the forward strand.
AGAATTCACGACGACAAGCGATTCTGAACTGAATAACAACATGAATTCCCTGCTTTTAGTAGACATTTAATTTCTTCGTGAATATAATTTCCGTCTGTTAATATTGATCCTAGATATTTGAAAGTATCCACTTTATCAAAAGTATTATTTAATATTTTAACGCATCTATAATTTGCTGTATTACGGTCCGGACGCACTTCCATGTATTTACTTTTCTCTGCCTTACAGAAAAAAAAAAACTACTAGATACTTATTAAGTACTTCTCACTTGCACTGCACAAAATCACTTAACACATACAAACTTCATAAATCTTCCATTGAAGTGACTCATAATGGTAGACAGTGTCAAAACCGGGGTACGGTGCGCGCCTGGCTAGCCCGGCAGGATGACTTTCCCGCACCTGCAACCATTTGTAAGAACTCTCTGGACATCGTTTCCATTCCTATAAACCTATTAATGCGTATATCATTCTAAAGCTAATAAAACAAACTGAAGGTTTTATTTAAAATATTTTGCTGCAGCGTTATCAGGTCTTTAATAATTACAAAAATGTTGAACATTATATTGAAAAATCTATTTTTTCAGCAATTTATTTCAATAGCGCCATATATACTTACTTTAGCTAAAAACACATAAGGATATAATTTAAAGAACGTAATGTGAGGAACCTAACTTTAAAAAATTATATTGATACGAACTGACATAATGAAGTTATTGACATTTCAATATTGATACGTCAAAATTATATTGACGGGAATTTAATAATGCATATGCCAGGTAGGAATGCATATTTATATGTTTAAGGCCGGGAGGGGGGTAAAGCAAGAGGGGAGGTTTGGGAACTTTAGAAGAAATACTCCCCTTATGATGCTGTAATAAGCTGCAAAATTTCAGCTTTTTACCAATTAGTCCCGACAAAAGCCTATTTTTTCATTTTATTGACTGGACTATAGAGTATGGTGGCAGGAAAGAGGGAGGGGGCGAAAGAGACTACAATTAATAGACGATATCAAAACCGCAACTATCGTACGTGAGGACGAAGAGACTAGCGGAAGACCGCGGAGCATGGAATCATCTCAGCTGTGGCAAGGGTTCGTCAATAATGGCAGAATACCTATGATGACTTTTTTTTGTAATTGATTAAGTGTTCGAAGATAATGTTCCATCTCCCCTTTATTTCTTTAGTAGAACTAGAACTTGTAAAAATCTACAACGCTTCTGGTTTGAATATTAATCTTCATATAGCACAAATAGTTTTTAATTTGGCTTACGCGTACTAAGAATCAGTTCCGTGAAAAATGAAATGAAATCTTTCAGTTTTACGTCCCACGCATATGCCAGGTAGGCTAAAGGAGACTGTGATGATGATAAATGAATGATATGGTGGAATGAAGAAAGTGGGAGGAAACCGGAGAACCCGAGAAGACCCACGAGCATGGTGTTTGTCCACCACAAAGTCCACACGGCGCGAGCTGGGATCGAACCAGGGACCCTAAGCACCGGAGGTGAACGCTTTACCACTGAGCCACCATATTACAACAGGAAGTTACAGATCTACTAGACCAGTTTCTCTATTGAGTTCGCATAGTCACCGTAGTTTCACGGAGCGGCATTATTATTATTATTATTATTATTATTATTATTATTATTATTATTATTATTATTATTATTATTATTATTATTATTATTATTATTATTATTATTAATATTATTATTATTTTCTCATTACTTCTTTCCCTTTTTATCTGATGAAGGATTTAGCGAAAACACTTATCATGTAGCTTATTTTCTGATAAATATTCGTAATAGATTTATATATAATACTGTTGGAGCATTGTCAGACTATTTTGCACTTTAGCCTACCTACTCATCCCAAAATGTTTATTTATATAAAGACAAATAACTGGCGCATTTCTAATACTATTTAATACCATTAGGAAGTGGTAGTGTGGAGTTACTTATTTACCGTATTTTTAGAGAGTTTTTCTGCACAGTATCAGCTACTTATTTTCTGGCCTTCCAAACAGGTGAAGTCGCTCACATATGAAGATCGAATCACCTTTACGAAAACATCCTGCCCTATAGTTACAAGATTTCTAAACTTGAAAACTGACCTCTTGATTAACGTTTTCTTCTTTTGGGGAGGGGGTAGAGGGTGATTTCTCACAGATGGAAGTACTGGATATTAAACGATGCACCCTGTAGGCTAACGGAGAAGGAGATGATGCGAATGAATGAAATGGTGGAATTAAGACAGTAAGAGGAAACGAGAGAACCCCGAGAAAAAACACGCACCAGAGATGAATGCTTTGCCACTGCGGCCACTACATAATTAACAGTATAACGTATTCTTTACGTTAAAAAATTGTGTATAGACGATATTGAGCTTCTGGAGTGTATAGACGATATTGAACTTCTAGAGAATTCGATAAATTGAGCACTTCTGCTATAGGTACGAATTTCTATAAACACAATGAAAAAAGGTACGACTTAACTGAGATTCGAATTCGTGTCCCCGGTTTACCGTGCCAATCTGTTAACCACTACGCTATTCAGTCCGCCTACTGAACAACCATAGAATTTTCCACTCTTGACGTCGATGTTCAGTCGTGCCTACAGAGCAATTGATGTGATATAATTATTTTCTCATTATCAAATATACATTCAACCGTCAGAAGTATTCTTTACTGTACTATTAAGGACAACAGAAGTTATGGCCTGAGTGTCTGAACACCCACATAAAACAGAATGGAAGAATGCATAGCTGTTCAAAGGATGAACTGGGCAGCATCTGAACGGTACACCGGAGATCCGGACTCGAATCTGGATCCAGTTGTGCATTATTATTATTATTATTATTATTATTATTATTATTATTATTATTATTATTATTATTATTAATAGTATATAAGTTTGATGAATTCACTGTTCCCACAAAGTAAGTGACTGAGACCCTTCAGGAAAGCTCTCAAAGATGCTCTAAATACGGTAAATCCACACTATTATTCCGAAGTTCTTGACAAAAGAAAATTTAGAGAAAAAGTATATTATTATTGGTTACAAATTCTTAAACTATTCACTTTCAGCAGAAATATGTCAAGAACATTGATGAAACGACTAAATCAGTTCTACCACCTGTAATTAAACACTTGAGATCTATGATTAAGTACGAAAACATCTTTCTATCAGAAAAAAAAAAAAAATGCCTACCTTTCATCTTTCTCCTTCTTGCTCATCTTCTTGTCTTCCGCCAGTTTTTTTGTCATTTCTCTTGTTACTGCTTCTTCACGTTTTACCGCTACCTACATCATCAATATAAATAATGAGAATTAATAATAATGTTCTCTATGATGAATCACACAATACAGAACGGAGAAACTTCCAACGACTGATGTAAATATTTTTCACCATAATGTGTTTGAACTCCCCAATTTTCCCTTCCTTCGTAAAGATCATAATTGCCTTCTTCGTTCTGTATGAGATAACTGTCATAACGAAATTCCGAAAGAAAGTTATCACCAATGACTTTAAATCATGTATACAGGGTTTGTCCAAGAAGTAATGAGACTTGCCGCTGCGCAGCGCTCCAGTCGCCACCAGAGCGCTCCCAATGAGTAATATCGGTGGTGGGGGTCTTACCTAAGCATCGCACTGCGCGGCAGTCGCTTCTGAGCAGCGAGAGAATGAGAATCGATCGTTGCGCGAAGTGTGTTCTTTTAATTTTCGTCACGGGATAAAAAGCGAGAAACGGAGCGGACGATACGTCATCAAATTCTGCATTCGCTTGGGCAAAACTGCTTCAGAGACTCTTGCCTTCATTGTGCAGGCCTACGGAGACAATGCCATGTAGAAAACCCGGGTTTTTCGCTGGCATACGGACTTCAACGACGGACGGGAGACAGTTGAGGACAAAGATCGATCTGGGCGCCCTTCGACGAGTCCTCGGATGAAAACACGTCAAAGGTAAAAGAACTCTTGGACTCTGACCGTCGGTTGAGTCTGCGATTAATAGCGGAAGAACTTAACAAGTGCAAGTCAACGGTTCACAAACACTGTAACCGAGAATTTGAATATGAGGAAAGTTTGTGCAAAATTGGTACCAAAAGTACTGAGTGATGAACAAAAACAACGACGATTTGATGTGTGCCGTGAAATGGTGGAGGTTGTGGAAGGTAAAGCAGACTTTTTCCTGTTCCCTAAAATGAAAACCGGTCTAAGAGGGTCACCGTTTTGATGACGTTGCCGCCATCCAGAAGATCGTAACCAAATCTTTAAAAGGCATTTCGGAAGCTGACTTCCAGGGAGCGTATGAATCATGGAAATTGCGCTGGCAGCGGTAAATCGACGCGCAACGGGACTATTTTGAAGAATTTTGAGGAGCTGTTAAAATCGGATGAATAAATTCCTCTTTATAGACAAGGTCTCACTACTTCTTAGAGAAACCCTGTATATTTGACAATAATGATAAACTTAGTAATGATTTCATCCTTTCGCCCCGAACTGTATTTTTTGTGTGAAACTATTGTCAGTTCCATGTATCAATGCATACTTTACATAGAGAAACAAAATTTACCTTTAGTTATGTGATGTTTGTGAAAGTATTTTCGAAAAAGTCGAACGAGAAATGAAGTCATCTCAAATACTCTCAACCAATAGTGTGTCCACAAAAAAGAAGAAAATCCTGTGCTATGCTGGTATAGATCTGTCTAAAGAATAAAAGAGCACTTACCTGATAATCACAAAAGAATTTGGAAAGAAGAATGAAGGACGGGGAAATGATAGAAGTCGCTAAAAAGCCCCTATACACTAACATCCAAAAGAATTAAGAAATAGATAATTTATGATAATGATACAATGAGACGAAAAAATTTATTTCATTATTAAAGCAGTTCACTGTTTTACAAAAGAAATTGTTTAAGGATAGAATGGTGTAAAAACACGTCGATCTTCCAACTTCACGGCAATCAAGAGCTATGCACAAACAATTCTAAATACCCCCGCCCTTTCCCCCCCCCCCCCCTCTTAATATTCGTTTCATTTTCCCGTCGCTGAGGACTAAATGTTTCATAAGTATTGGAAGTTTCTTCATAAGTAAACAACAGGAAAGTAAAATTACTTAATGACATAATACAGGGTGCCTACTAAAATTCCAAAATGAAATTTCACGACTTTTTCGCGACCTTTTCTTGACCAAACTATAACATTTCGTAACATTCTCAAGAGCAAATTTGGGTGCGAATTAGGCCGGGTTTTCATGCATGCGATTTGGTAGCGTCTAAAGCCGACCATAGACATTTTTTGGGTGAATTTTGATGTTTTATAGAACAAAATTTTCCAGTCTGTACTTATATTTGTATAGATTTTTAAAAAAAATCGTGACCCAAAAGCTAAATTTCTTGACTTTTACGACCGTTTTCTGATTTCGTGACCGACTGACACCCTGTATAGAATGCATATTAATTAAAAGTTTAAAATTATGCTAAATGAGTCATTCAAATGCTGACAAGAAACTAACCCTACATTTTAACGACTCTGTCTAAAATATACTACAATATGTATTAACACTAATGTACTACTAATGTGTTTTCACAGAACGTTTAAATTGATTCTACAGTCGAAGAAACTGATCTCAACATGTAGTTCTACAAGGAGCGTATTTAAAATATTTAAAAAGATGATGATGACAAGGTGTCACTGAAACAGAGAATTAATTTGCCATGAAAATCTACGTATTTAAGTTAACATAATTTCAATTTTAAGTGAGAGAGGCATAAATTTAAAACTAGGTAAGCTTTTCTTACTATAAAGCAATTACCTTGTGTTTGAGAACAAATTTTGTGTTCCTGTATGCAAATGCCACAAGATATGTGCTAACGAGGGTGACTAAGACGAACAGCAGAGTTGATGAATACAAGTCTATCATATGGATCCTCCAAAACAACCCTGCAATGAAAAAGAAATTATATTGTTATGTTTGGTAGAGTCAAATTTAGTTGAATTATAATACTAACCTCGTCAGTGTTTAGATAAAAAGTTGAGAAAAAGAGCGCCCCGTACAAAACTCCGGCGCCTACACCATGTAATGTTTGGTAGAGTCAAATGATAGACCGGGTGTCTTTTCCCCTTCACCAAGTTTTATTACAAAATACTTATAATATAATAAATACAAGTGTCTCTAATTCAATGTCTCTTCCTCAATGACCAAGTGAAGGAATACTAAATGTTTTGCCGGGTGCCCCTTCCACTCATGGCAGTTTCCAGAACACTTTGGCAGGTTGTTGGTTAGGCTTGGATTATAAGTTCAAGATGGATCCCTAGCCCAGTGCAACACAGGGTAAGGAAGAGGTGCTCCTAGTCCACAGCGACATAGGAAGGTAAAGGTTCGGCGATCAGTTGGTCGACTGATGCTGGGTCTCTCGGTGGTCCTCCTTTTATTTGTCCTCCTCGGGTCCTTTCGTGAGGTCCGTCTGCTTTCGGTGTTTCTCGGTCTTCCGTGTTGGCTTGCTGTCTGCTATGTTGTTTGTAAATAATAGCAGGTGTTGAGTTGACACGTGCGTCTGTTGTGATGTGGGGATCCTTACAATATGCACAACTAAATACTTTCATTACAAAGTTTATATTCATATTATTATATTCATATGTTCACATTTATGAAAAAATAAAGAAAGAAGCAAGTCATAAGACTAAGTACAGCACAAGTATCAAGTTTAAAAAAATGAATTAAGTTTGATTTGTGGTATTTCATTTGTGAAGGAGTACGATGCGAAAGCACTAAGTTTTGTACTGTCGTCTTCTGTTTTCTCTCTCAGGATATTGCAATGTTCCATATTCCATTTATAATAAGGGGGCACGTAGCTGAGTGGTAGAGCGCTTACCTCTGATGCGTGAGGTCCCTGGTTCGATCTCCAAGTTAGTTTGTGGTGGACGACATCGTATCTATGGGTTTTCTCAGGATACTCCCGTTTCCTCCCACTTCACCATTTCACCACTTCTTTCATTGTCATTCACTTGCCTTATCACCGTCTCACTTACCCTAAACGGCATAATCGTGAGATGTAAAACTAAAAGATTTCATTTCATTTATTTATTTTCTTTTCATTTATAAAAAACCGATCACTCCTCCCACTACTACAGTAAGGTTACCAGATGTTTGTTTCCCGAGGAAAGTCCCCGGATTTTTATCAGGATTTAGAAGCAAAAACCGTATGTTCCGTGACTGAAACTGAAAAGAGTCCTTAAATTCATTGAAAAAAATCTAACAACCTTGGACTACGGCGCTCTTCCAACACACCTTCTGTTTTCTTAATGTTCCGCTGCAAAATGGACGGTTCTATCACAACCTGTACATAACACAGTCATTTTTTGCTCATGATGATACCATAAAATGCTGATACTTCTAAGGCAGTATCACTGAAAATGAAAGTACAAGGAAATCAAACAATAATTTTCAAGATTTAATATGGTTTTCCTGATCGCCACACTCATCCGATACAAACAAAACTACTGGAACACAAGGTAAGAATATACAGTCTATTTTGCACCATCCCTCTTTTCCCTGTTGCAATGGAAGACCGGGAAAGAAAAAAAAAATTGAAGAGAAACTTCCGTCGTCAGAGCACAGAACTTCATGTTCAGGACCAGTACAAGATCTCAAATCCGTAGGCAACGATGAAGATGGCTTTCAGTAACAGTGAGTTCACGAAAGAATCAGTAACTACTGTGTACTGTTCAAAATGAAATGTTTAGAAACATATGATGAAAATAAATAAGAAATCACTTGAAGCTGAGTATGCATGATTTGCAGTCATGCATCTAGTTCGAAAGCATTGTCTGATCATAATTAGTATCTGAACGTCGTGTATATACATTTGTTTTCTCTCTTGTATATGTTTTAGGTATTCTCCGTTACAAAGAAGGTTCTGTATTAAATAATATTGCGTCAAATATATGCATTTAAATTCATTTATAAATTAAACCTTGCTTTCTAGTATGTATAACTTTTCAAATAGCAGGGTTGGCAAAAACCATGGTTTTTATTTAAAAAACCAAAAAAAAACCGGTTTTTATGGTTTAAACCAGGTTTTTTTGGTTTAAACCAGGTTTATTTGGTTTAAATAATTTGCTCTTTGTATTCATATCATATATGGACAGAAATAAGTTTGTTTCGCCTTGATGTTATTATGTAACAGCCGGGTTATGCTGGAAGGGGTCACATAAGCTTAAAGCGGAATAAAAACTGCTTCTCGAGTTACATCCGAGAGAAATTGTCCTCCATTTGAACTCGGAACCAGGACTAATTGGCCACAAATGCGATACGTCTGCCGACTCACTCACGAAGAAATCCTGATAAAAATACGTTGTACTGACCTTACATGCTTCTTAATATAACTGTCAAGAGTTATTTCAGGACAAAAAGATGAACAGTTGCACAAGTGAAACCATTATACAGAATTACATATGGACAATTTCAAAGTACTACAGAAGAACTAATTTAGTTAAGTTAGTTAACAACGACTTTTATTGGTCCAAATTAAAGAAATAAAACGACTTAATTTGCATATCAGTTAGAAAAGTGACTAAAGATACGAATTATTTGAGTCCACTTTGGCTCAGACTCATTTATACATAAATAGATACCAAAGATACTTCTCATTTCACTAAATGCCTCTCGTGGGGTCTGTATGACCCCCCCCCCACACACACACACACAAAGTACGATGTATTTTATCAATAGTAAACATTGAAACAAAACAATATTTAGAATTTTTCTTTGATTGCAATTACACAACAATAATAACAGCTAAAAAAAATCACAAAACGAACATTTATAAACTTATATAAAAAAGTTGCTTTTGTAATATAATCTTTTTGAGTAATGAATGGGGAATTTAGGTCTGAATATAATACGAATAATGTACGGGAGTGAAAACTGATAACTCACAAATGTGTGTTCATCAAGATTTTACAAACACTTACACTTTTACGAACATTTTTCGTTTTTTGGTTTAAACCAGTTGTTTTTTTTTTGAAAAAACCAGCTGGTTTAAACCTTGGTTTAAACCATGGTTTAAACCACCTTGGTTTAAACCAGCCAACCCTGTCAAATAGTAACATCAATGATTTCAAAAACTTTTCGGTAAATAAATAATACTAAGTTTTAATTAGTCAGTATACATTTTACTTTACTTCACTAACTAACTGTATGGCCTATTGAACCACACAAGATTCAATCCCGCGTTCACAAGCTCCCCACTGACTTCTATCCTTAGCCAACTGGATCTAGTTTCTACTTTGTACTCCTATTTCTGGTAGATTCATCTTAATATTGTCCTCCCATCTTTTCCTAGGTCTTCGTAGTGGTCGTTTTCCGATTGGACTTCCAGTTAAAACTTTGAAAGCGTTCCTATTTTCTTTTATCCTGGCTACATGACCCGCCCACCTAAGCCTCCTAGATTTGATGATCCTAACAATGTTTGGTAACCGGTATAAATTATGCACTTCCTAGTTATGAAGTTTCCGCAATTCCGCATTCCCATTCCTCTTGGGTCCAAATATTCGTCTCAGGATTTTTTTTCTCAAATACTTTCAGTCTACTTTCTTCCCTCAGAGAAAGTGACTGTTTCACAAGCATACAGTAAAAGAGGCATAATTATTGTTTTACGTATTTTAAGCTTCACACTCCTCAACAGAATTCGCGTCGACAAAAGATTTCGAACTTGTTCTACTTAGCTCTAATTAACTATCAAAAGCCATAAACTTCACACATTGAAATCATCGCACTATTTTTGTAACGTTAACCACACAAATATCATGTCGGAAATTAAAAAAAAAAGAAAAAAAAGAAAGAAAGAAAGAAAAGAGAAATCTGTTTTTTTTTTCATGATTATGCCGGCTAGGCTAATGAAATGAAATCTTTACGAAGGAGACGGTAATGACCAGAAATGAACAGGGTGGGAAAAATCATAGATTTTTTTTAAAAAAAATCTCTTTTTTTATTTAAATTGACTTTTTTTATTTAAATCAAATCTTTCTTCTCGCGTAATACAAGTCACGAACTGAAGATAAAATATTACGAATTAATATCAAATGTTAATTATGCCATTTAAGAGAAAGTATTGGGCTTGAATTTTGAATTGATTGCCAGTCGTTAACTTATTTCAATTTTCAATAATGCAAGGATTCGGAAAAAAACGTCTTTTTCGGAGGGGGGCTCGGTTTTTTTCTGCTTTGCTTTTTTGGTTGGGAAACTTTGGGCTTTTTTCCAAATTCTGGTTTAAATTGATAAAGCAAGTTTTGTTTCGCTTCTCTACAATACAAAAACTCATTTAAGTAGTAGTAGATGCAGATAATAATACAAAATCTCGAAAATAAACATGAATTTCGAAAACATATTTCAATTTTAATTCTTAACACATTTTTATTAAGAATCCCCCCCCCCCCAAAAAAAAAATCCATGTATATAATAAGTTGCAGTTAAGTTTTAACTTTCATATCCATTATAAGCAATATTTTTATTGTGAATTAAAAATACAAAAACAAGGAAAAACTGTTACCTGACATACAGAATTTATTGTACTATGTGTATAAGTTCAAACAAATAACACATCGGAAAGACAATAATATATTTACTGAACAAACGCACAAAACAAATTTAAGTTTCGACGCCGTAGCCTCCTCAAAAATAACATGTTCTTCTCTTTGTTCATTACGTATATCAAGTGGTTCAAGTGGTACAACGTTGGCTTCGCATTCGGGAGGTCACGGGTTCGATTTCCGCTGCCGACCATCCTGGCTGGGGCTTTCCAGTGTTTCCCTCAGTCCTACCAGGCAAATGCCAGGTTAGTACCTACTAAAACAGGCCCTGGTCGATACCTTTCGAAATCTTTTCCATGTTGTTGTTAGATATCCAGTATAAAATAACCTCTGAGCTGCATCTGGTGATTGTTAAATAAATAAATAAATATCGTTCCCTCGTCAATCTGTTATAGTCTATAAGTTTATTATGTCTGACTTCCGAGACTTTCATAAACATTCGTACTAGAGTAACAATGAAAAATAATCATTGTTTTATTACAATTCAACGTATTACTTTAAAAGACTGAAAAAAATGCAATCTTTGTATGGGACGCTCAAAAATCACCTAATTTGTTAATGCGCCTCTTGCTTCCGCCTTTGCTACCCCTACAGAAACTTCTTTGAATGGAACATAAATGTTGAAAATGTATTTTCTATTCATTTATTTCATACGTAATAATTTGTTACCACCTATCAGGTGCTTCGGAACTGCAAAATCGGTAAAGTCCTAAATTCTGTAATGCACTCATTGTTCCTTAAACTTGTTTAGAGTCAGGAAAGTACTGAATTTTCTGTTCATGGATCATATGCGTAATACTTTCATCTGAGCGTTTGGTTTCCAAGGCTCTGGAATATATAACCACCATCACGGTTTACCCAGTCCTGAAGGTTTCTGAATTTTTAACAAGAATCAACATGTCAACATGTCATTACGGAACTTTCCCTTTAAAAAAAAATAAAAGAAAAACTACGAAATACATTTAAGCCAAGCACAACAAACATAAGTGAGTGGTTAGCTTTTCCGCTTCTATTGGGAAATCCGGAATTCAGTCCCGCATTCAACCATTCCGACAAAAGTTCTTAATTCAATCTGTGAATGTAAAGATAGTGCGTGTACTGTGATTCCTGGCTGATCTCATTTCTTATGTTTTAAATTGTTGTTATTACCAATTACCAGCAATGACGGATTTGCGAAAGCGGTTAGGGTGGGGGTGTCTTTCGACTGAAGCCTGTTCTCCGAAATTACGGAATTTCTAAAACAAACGAAATTTTAGTTTTGTCTTTACTCATAAACTTCAAGCTCCCCTCAAATTAAATTGAGGCATTTTTAGAAAATACTAACCATTAATAAGAAAGAAAAAAAAAAACCCTTCCAAAACACTTTTCTAAATCCGTACTGATTATTTGTATAAAATGGTATTCAAGGTTGCATACAGATGATTATTGCTACATCATTACACAGGTACAGTATAACAGAAATGTGGAAGTATGCTCTGACGGATATATTGAAAAACGCAAGTTTAACTATGTGCTAGAAATTATTAGCTCTAAGCTCTAAGAAATGAAACACGAATAACTAAAAATGAAATGACCTAAAGAAAAAATGTCGACAAATCAGAAGTTAAAATAAAGTTATATAGCCTCTAAAATTGCTCTCAAATACTACGTACTTAATGTTTAATTCATAAAACATGTGCTCCATCCATCATGATGGTGAATTCTAGAGGGAAATATGATATTTAGGTCATGAAATCTTGTTAACCTATACAGTATACTATAAGAAAGCTATTTAGATAAAAAAAAAAAAAAAAAAAAATCATGAAAATGGGAAAAGCCAAAAATTCCTGTTTTTTTTCCTAAAAAGCCTGCTTTTTATGTAAAAAAAAAAAAAAAATCAATTCAAAGAAGCCGGCTATTTTGCATCTCTAATTCCAAACAACAAACAACGTAAGCACTAAGGAAAAAGTACGGCAAGTTTATCAACATCATACTTTTTTTTTCCACAAAATTACTCATATTTGGCAGGGGCATACCTAAAAAGAATTGGAACTAACTTGCGGCATGAAATATATATAAAATAAGCAAATTTCACCTAAAGTTATAAGATCTAAAGAAGATTTAAGTTTCGGAGAAGGAATCGGACCCCTTTATAAATACACCCCTATTATCTGGGAATAGACAGACAGACAGACGCGCACACAAAAGAATTTTCGTCTTAAATGTCCATGGTGATTTTTCTCGTTGGAATAGTTAACGATTTAAAAACCTTATGTTACGAAGATAAGAAAGCAGAATTTCTCCGTTACCCCTTCAAAACGGGATTTTCCCTAATCATCCTCAGCATGAAACACTCGTTTTCATAGTGTGCTGTACATACATTTGCATCTTATTGTATTCTTCCATAATTGAAATAACACAACAGAGGCTGGATTTTACTTATTTTCACTTTAAATTCATTTAATTCGGAATTTGATTTAAATCAATCTACCCTGGAAATGAATGAAATGATGGAATGAAGAAAGTGAAATGAAATGGGAGAACCCCGAGAAAAATCACGCACACAATGTTTGTCCACCACAAAGCTCACTTGGCGCGAGCTGGGATCGAACCAAGGACATGCACCAGAGGTGAAGGTTCTAGCACTGATCCACCGCGGCTCCATGTCAGAAGTAAAAAGATTAATATCAACGTATGAAACCAATTATTTACTAAATTTTACAAGCTTTCATAAATTGTGAACATAACACGAAGTCAGGGCAATATTTGTATAAGGTTTAGTCACATGACCGCCACGTACAGACAGGTATAGGCGTAAGCAGTCTCCACAACAACTGTGTAAAATCATTAGCTTATGGTAAACGAAGCCAACAAGATAAAATCGTGGTTCTATTACAAAGTATGACAAATACGTTTTTTATCTTTTTTTTAATTTATAGTTCTTTTTAGGTTCAAACTGTTCCTTTCCTTTATAACTGGTTTTAGTTACCACGTAAGTTCCTTTGTAATTCGTTAATCAATTCATTTGTGCCTCATCTTTGTAGATCCTATAAAATGACTGGTTCTTTAAGTAATATTTAATAGTAATTTTTATTGGTATTTGTTTAGCAAAATGTGAAATAATCATAAGTAAATGTATTAGCTTAAAGCTGCTATTAATTATTTTTGCACGATGTATTCAATTAATACATAGATTTAAAAAAAAAAAAAAAAAAAAAAAAAAAATTGAAGCCAAAGGTTTAATTACTTGGCAAAACTATTATACTAGCAGACAGTTAAAGATACTTTTTTCCTGGAATCTGAAAAGTCCTCAAAACTCTCCCTGCTGTTCTTGGCGACATTTGTTAGAGATTTTTAATCCCTGTTACCCAAAAATCAACGTTGCCATATCCCTCTGTTGTCCCTTTCCTTTATCTTGCACATTTTTTTAATGCTGAATTTTGTTCAGTTTCAGTGGGCAAACTGCTACTTTGCTGTGTAATTTCGCTTGTGCTTGTGATTTTTATAAGCCGTATTCAGTTGTTGTGTTGCTCGTGGTGCTATTGGTTTTATTATTACTGATATTATTGGTTTTGTTGTTGTTCTTGTTGTTTTTCTCTAGTATAGTGCTATTTTATTCATGAATATATCTTTTTTTTTTTTTTAACAAAAGAGACACTGACCAAAGCTTAAAACCCACTTTATTTTAAATTATAATTTGTAACTGTTTCGGATATCTAGCATATCCTTCTTCAGACACGATCGAAATTAATGAAAATACAGACATATATATAAATGTTGTTATAACAGAGTTTAAATTATAATTTAAAATAAAGTTTTAAGCTTTGGCCAGTGTCTCTTTTGTTAAAACAATTAATCCAAAGCCATGAATAGTCTTACTATGAATATATCGTAAATATATAATGGCGAATTTATTCAGGCCATGGTTAATCGATAAACCTTTGAGCTCAGAACTGCTGAATGACGAAATACCTATTCCAAATGCTTCACAAGAGAGAACACTGAAAAGGAAAAGATTAGGAAGGGAGAGAAGTTACGGGAGCAGACATTACAATTCGTACAAAATGTTCAGAATTATCTTCGTAATATGTTACAGAATAACAATGGCACGTTGCAAAATAGGAATATTAATAAATTAGTGACTGAGGCAACAGATGTTAGGGATATTAATGCGAAGAGACTGTCTCATGTGGACTTACAAGTCTTGTTAGATCAGAAAGAAACTGTTTTTTTTGACAAAATTGACGATTTTTGCCGAGATTTATTGCGTCGTACTGTACAGGAATTTTATAATAAAGGTGAGGTGCCTACGAAAGAGAAACTGACCTATGCTATGAAACAAAGGACAAGTGGAACAGACAGAGTTTCCATACAGCAGTAAAACTTTAAGTAGACTTTTGCATAGCATGGAGTTTATCTACCAGGAGAGAATTTCAAGAAGTTATTTTATGGCGATTCCGATATCTGGAAAAAATCAGCAGCTTACACGTGAGAGCTACTGCGATATATATATATATTTAGATGAAATATAGTATGACACGAACACCTGTAAAATGAAAAGCTGAACCGACGACACAGAAAATTGTACAACAGCAACTTCAGATACGAAAGGTGAAAGAATTGTAATTTTGC
Organism: Thermobia domestica; assembly: GCF_964235325.1. Taxonomy (NCBI): domain Eukaryota; kingdom Metazoa; phylum Arthropoda; class Insecta; order Zygentoma; family Lepismatidae; genus Thermobia; species Thermobia domestica. Next base: position 195,819,283 of record NC_137468.1, read on the forward strand.
ACTGCGGAGGACGGTCTGGTTCTCTTAAAGACGCACTTTTACTAACACACTAATGGTCGATGCCCCTGCAGAATATCATGGAACAATGAATTCTAAAATGTTTGAAAATTGGTTTCCAAAGTGCGTTTTGATACGTTTAAAGGAACCAAGTGTAATAGTCATAGACAATGTCCTTTATCACTCACGAATTTTAGATTCTAGACCTAATTCATGACATAAAGTAACCTACACTAACCTAATCTGAACAGAAACTACGGAAATTGTAACATTTTTTAGAAAAAAATAGCTGGATCCCTTCTGCTAAACACTGTCCTTTTTCTCTGCACATTTTTCAATCTATGAATCCGTATAGTAAAACAAGTGTACCTCTCCGCGAAATAGTCCATCTGCCTCCACATACAGAGCAACTTACATCATCAAAAACACTCACCTAATACAATCACTTTCTTAACTTTTACTATTTCCCTTATGTGACATTCACTCATTCTTCCTCACAAACTTAAATAAATTCTCCAATTGACCCGGTAATTTCCTACAATTGGTCCGGTGATACAGTATTTAAAGCATTACGCTTTTAGCCAAAAACTAGGAGGATGACCAACCTCGGAATAAATGCCCTTTAGATATTAACAGCAAAATTACAGGCCTATGTTTAGCAGAAGGGGTCCAGTTCTTTTCCAAAAAAAATGTTACAATTTTGGTAATTTCTGTTCACATTCGGTTAGTTTAGGGTAGGGTTGCTTAGTTTAAGGTAGGTTAGGCTAGTTTAGGTTACGTTAGGTTAGTTTAGTTTATGTTATATTAGTGTAGGAGTCACGCATAATTTTCCAAAAAATGATACAATTTCGCTTATTTCTACTAATATTACGTTAGTGTAGGTTAGTTCAGGTTAGCTTACGTTAGTTTATGTTAGATTTGGTTACGTTATGTTACGTCTAGGTACTTGCATCACTCATTTCTCCTGTAAATTTTGTGTTTTTTACGTGCTTCTGGACCCCTTGTACTAAACATACCCCAAATTACAATTTATGTAACACTATTCTTAATCAGTGCCGAAATAATTGCATATATAGGATAACACGAAATTATCTCCAGGGCATATCAGCTTGCACGCACATTGGGAAAGGTTCTAGAACGCAGGTTCCCCTTCCGATTTAGCTGTAATAAAGACAGAAAACAACGTACCCTGCGGGGCTCTAACTCGCCTTCACTTGCTGACGCTCGCTCGGCAATACTATGTGAATTAAATATTAAACTTCAATACAGGGTAACAGTATACATGAGAACCCCTGATCTGCATTTTTTCTCTTCTATTACCACTTCTACATGAAATACCATAAATTTTCTACGTAGTGCAATAGTAAGAAGTATTCATGTGCACAAGACATGCGATATGCGTTAAATCTTCCCCCCCCCCCACACACACATAGTCATAGATAAAGTACAAGATCACTACACATGCAGATATAAAGTACAGGTACGTTCTATTTTTTATTTTCGTATCAGTCGATAAGTAAATAAAAGTCACTTTGTTACCCCCTTTGTAAGTTCGTACATACTCAATGAATAATCCCTAAAAGTATGAGCGTCCTGCTCCTTCGGGAACTGATGCAGCTTCATGTATACTATATCCCAATACAGAAAGAAACCAACCTAATTACTAATCTATTTGGGGGGACCTGCGTTCTAGAATCTTCCCCGCATATTATCAATCAGCACTAATTATTTAGACATGTGCCAAGGTAATAACACTCCAGAACGTCTTAAGTAGTTTCAAGCAAGAAACATGAAAGAAAAATGCTTTATTAATTTGACATTATTCTTCACCTGCACTAATAAGATAACTGTTTGTAAGGCTTTCCTGTTAAAGTTAAATTTTCTTCTATTAAAGAACATGAACACACCTTATCTAATCATGGCAAACTTACATATTGGAATGGCAGAAACAATAAATGCATTTCCATAAAATAGGGCAGACGATTTCGTAGATACATTTCTGCTAAAATCTTGGAGCAGAAGCTCTTCCTCCTTTGTAAATGCCTTCTGTTTACCAGACATTGTACTGAACGAGATTTAATATGAAAAAACTCCTGATAAACTAGTAGCTAAACAACTCTCATCACAACCACGTCGCTGAGGTTTCGCAGGTTGATCGTATTTTGTCTCCTGACGTGGAACAGTGAAACTTGACTACTGATCGTTCATCTCTTCATTGCCTCTCAAACTACAGAATGTATTTTCATTTATGCCCTCATTCCATAGTGGTTAGTATCAACACCATGCAAAATTTTCGTTTTAGTTTGGAATAATCGGCAGCAGTTATAATTTCATAGCGATTTTATAAGATATTATTGCATTTTTCGTTGCGTTACTATTCTCAAGTTTTTCAAAACCATTACAAAATGAGGTCTATTAAAAATGAATTTTACTTATACCTATAAATATTCAATTTTTATAGACAGGTGTACAAAAATAAAAGTTTATACTTTTCGTCATAAGATAGATTCTCAATTTTTGAACAGATTACAATAACATTGGTTTTCCAATATTTTACCTTCTTACTTTTTACTATGATCGGTTATCGTTGCCCATTTCCAACATTATGTAACACAACAGTGAAATTTTTCTTTTCCTTACAAATTTTCTTGGATAGACAAGATCAGCCAATAAAAATTAGTAAAAGCTCTCCTATCCTAAATATCTAATTGAAACATTTTGTTGTATGTTTGATGTAATTGTTTGGTCAAAGTGTTAACTTAGTTTCTGAATAAGGAACTTAATTAAATCGATAGTGTTTTGTCCTCGAAAACATGGAGGATGATGTTTGTAAATTTTATATGTCAAACAACAGCGATGTTGTGTTTATTGAGCAATTTGTGCTTGATGTAGTTGATTTTAGTTCTCAGTATGGAAGCGACGTCAGTATATCGTATACAGCATACAATATATCAGGAAAACCTAGTAAATTTCCATCGTACGGCGACTTTCCTCAAGCATTCGTGTTGGTAAGTCAGCTGATGCAATGTTTACGTACTTTATGTATTTTTATTGGTTGGGGGAACCTACAACATGGCGGCCAGATAAGTGCTAGGATTTTGTCCCCTATTTAATATACTTTTGTACTATTTATGTTCTTGACAGTGTGTATTTTGCTGTGAACTTTATAACATGAAGTGAAATCCATTCGGCGCCAGTTTTCTTTCTCAATTATAACATTACTGATTTTACAGTTTTAATTTACACGGCAAATACGGCCTCGTGTTCGTGCCTTTTAATATTCAATACAATTTGTGATTTTATAAGAAACTTAGTAATATAGTACTTTGACCACTGTGCTACGAATTTATATATAACTCCGTCAGTGGTGTGAAGAATGGACATTGATTTCTACTTAACATGGAAGGATGAAAGAAGAGGGAGCAGAGAGGTGGGGTAAAGTAAATATTTGAAGTTCATCCTACTTGTTTACTGAAGCCTAATTGAACTGAAAGACTTTGGCTGTGATTGTTATGAAACAACATTGATAATGTCTTCCGTGAGAAGTATTATTGGTAAATCTATGCGCTCTAGAAAATTTTCAAACATTTGCAATATTTCAAGTAGTGCGAAGGCAGAGAACAATTTCTTCGTGACTTCTCCAATATTTTACATAAATGCACAGCCTCACTTGGGTCACTTATACAGTGTCGTGATTGCTGATGCAGTGCAAAGATTTCAAAAAATAATGGGTTCAAAAAACTGTATTTTTAGTACGGGCACTGATGAACATGGAATGAAAATTCAACAGGCAGCCGCCGCAAATAAACAAGAACTTCAAGCATATTGTGGGAATATGTCAAAGATATTTATGTCTTTATTCGATAAGTGTGGTATTTCATATACAAAATTCGTTCGAACAACTGACGAACACCACAAGAAAGCAGTGCATAACTTTTGGATGACTCTTAAAGACAAGAATTGTATATATCGAGGAACTTACGCAGGATGGTATTGTATTCCTGAAGAATCTTTCTTAACTCAAAAACAAGTGATGGATGTAACTCAACAAGATGGCACGACAAGAAAAGTATCAATTGAGTCAGGGCATCCTGTAGAGTGGGTAAAGGAAGATAATTACATGTTCCGTTTAAAAGAGTTCCAAGGAGAGCTGTTGGACTGGCTTAAAGATGATGAGGTAATAAAGCCACGAAAATTTCATGATATTCTCAGAAAATGGATAGAAGAAGGACTTGAAGATATATCAGTTTCACGTTCAAGGGAAAGAATTCATTGGGGTATAGAAGTTCCAGATGATCCGTCTCAAACTATATATGTGTGGTTAGATGCATTAGTGAATTACCTAACAGTTGCTGGCTACGGCGAGGAACAATTTACATGGCCAGCTGATTTACATGTTATTGGAAAAGATATACTGAAGTTTCATGGTATCTATTGGCCAGCTTTTCTGATTGCTGCCGGTTTGGAACCTCCGAGAAGTATTTTAGTCCATTCGCACTGGACCGTAGATGGGTTGAAGATGTCTAAATCAAGAGGCAATGTGATCAATCCATTTGAGAAGATAGATCTATATGGAAGAAGTGGCCTACGCTATTTTTTGCTGAAAGAAGGCGTTCTACATAGTGATAGCAGTTACACTGATATAAAAATAGTTCGTCTCTTGAATGCCGAACTAGCGGATACACTTGGTAATCTTCTAAATCGATGTTGCGCTGTGTCTTTAAATCCCCAACAGAGATTTCCTCCTTTCAATCAAGAACATTTTCATTGTTACTGCCAGGAGCAAGCAAAAAATCTTATGTTGATTCTAGATGACCTACCAGAAATTGTTCGAGATCACTTTTTGGATTGTAACTTTTACAAAGGAATTAATGCGATCGTTGGTGCATTGCATGTAGCAAATAAGTTTTTTCAAGACGAACGACCGTGGGAGCTTAAGAACAGTAACAAGTGGGAACACTTAAATGTTATTCTAAATTTGACCTTGGAGACTCTTCGTGTTTGTGGCATCATGCTTCAACCAGTAATACCTGATATAGCAGATAATTTATTAAATAAATTGAACATTTCACCGCAGAAACGAATGTGGACACATATCAGGCCATTTAGTTGGGAACAAGAAACGGAAGAACATCAGATTAGTAATCATAAAGTGATTTTGTTCAAACGTCTGCAGTCATAAATTAAACACGGTGCATTCAAATAGTACTAAATTAGAATGGATCTTATAAACGTGTGTTAAAGAGGTGTTGTAGGTGATCAATGTAGTATCTCTTGCGTATTTAAGAGCATTTACTTTGCAAGTACTATATTTATTGACAAATCCATTGAGCTTTGGATTCAGCTAGATAAAGGTTTCCCGTGTAAATAGTTCTAAAAGTGTATGTAGTCTTTGTTGGAATACAATGGTATATGTATAGTGCAAGATTGACGGATGCATAATATATACAGGGTGACCCAAAAGTACCTATGCATCCTTACATTGATCAAGTATAACATTGTAGCTTATAGGTTTATTTGCTTTGGCTCTTCCGAGCTTAAGATATAAATAAAAACACATTAAGAACAAATAATAAAGAAACAAAGTCTACCTGATAGATAACCATAAAAAAAAGATATAAAATGCAATGAGCTGATCAGTACGGTACTGTATACCTACTTTTGGGCCAACCTATATATATATGTAATATACAAAATAGAGTCGTTTGTTGGCCATTCTCAATGTATTAGATATGATGATGTCATTCAAAACAAGATTGTTTTTCAAACTTCTGTGAATATGTAGTTTACATTGTGTACCATTCAAAAAGTGAATGTGGCTAATTCTTGAATGAATGTTTTAAATGGTCTTTAGAAAAAGCCAAATAGTGTTGCGAGTGGGGCGTTGACCTAGAGTCGTGACAACAATTAGGAAGCTACTTGGTTGAAAGAAGTGGCGGACTCGGGCGAAATAAAACCAGTAACAAATGGAACTTGTGTTGTGCTGATTCCATATTCCCCTGTTTAATATCTCCATGTGGTCAGCTCAAGCTTTTCGTACCATTACGAGCGGGTGCATAAATTACAACAGAGTAGTGTTGTAAAAAAACGGTTTTTTTTCTGTGAAGTTTTTTTTCAATAAAAAACATCGTTCTTTTTCATGTTTTTTTCAAATGTCTGTTTTTTTTTCTGGCAACTATTATTTATTGATTTACGTTGCAGATTATTGAAATAATCAACAGAACTTGAGTCGAAGCCCTCGTAACTTACAAATCTTTTGTTTCTTTATACGTATATACTAGCAAAATTGTGTGATTATTCCTTTCGGCCCCAGGTCATTTTTGGCGTTTTCCTACATTTCAAGTTAGTGACTTATTGCTCAAAAACCATTCATTCGATTGATATGGTTAAGGCCTTGCTTTTTAGAAAATAGATGTGACTATTTTTTGGTGTAAGTTGCATTGCAGTGTTGCCAATGGGTAGGAAATTATTGAGGGAAATGTAGGGGTGGAAATTTACAAAAAAATCCCTAACCGAATTTCATTTTTTTTTTTTTTTTTTTTTTTTTGTATCTAATACCACTCCTGCTATATGGGTTCAAATCACCAAAAAGAATCTTTGGTGTGTTGACAAGGTACAGTGAAATCCTGTAGTCGCTTGCTTCCATCCAAAGAGAGAAAGAAAAAATTGTGTCATACACATGAAATTTTGACACTTTTTACGCCTCACAAGCAAAAATCAAATATGCCGGGGCTACAACTTCTCTAATTATCCTATTGAAACTTTTTATGATGCGTTCTGTAGGGCAAAGAGGAAGCTTTCAGGTAGTGGTACGTTTGTTTCAATGTAGCCAGCAAGAGGGTAATATTAGAGGGGAAAAGGGAATTTTTTCCGAATTTTTCACCTAAAAGCGGGAATTAATTGTTTTGGCTGGAAACACTGCCATCAGACAGACGAAAACTATCTAATAATAAACCTTAGTACTCCAAGAATATATCCTACAAGTATCATGGCGATATATAACAAAGTAAGCATGAAATTTAAAAAAAATCTCATTCTACCTCAGAAATTCACCATTTTCTTACCACTTACAGAACATGGTTTATTATAAACCTCAACTGTACTTTCCCTAATTATTCTAGTGAAACTTTTTATGGTGCACTGCTTAGGCTAAGAATGAGGCTCTTAGACACTGCTACGTTTGTTCGAATGTAGCCAACAAGAAGGAAATAATAGAAATAAAAAAAGGATTTTTTCCAAAATTTGCCCCTAAAATCTGGAATTAAAATTTTCTGTATCTGGCAACACTGCTATCAGACACACACAAACTATCTTAAAATAAGATTTGGTATCCCTCTAATATATCCTACAAGTAGTATGACATCTAACAAAGTAAGCATGTCAATAAAAAATATCTCATTCTACCTTTAAAAAAATCACAGTTATCTTCCCAATTAGAGAACAAGGTGTACTGTAAACCTCAACTGTCCTTCCTCTAATTATCCTATTGAAACTTTCTATAGTGCGTTGTGTAGAGCAAAGACGAGACTTCCAGATACTGGTACATTTGGTCCAATATAGCCAACAAGAGGGAAATAATAGAGACAAAACAGATATTTTTTCCAAAATTTCCCCCTAAAATCTGGAATTAAAATTTTCTGTATCTGGTAATACTGCTACCAGACAGACGTAAACTATCTTAAATTAAACATTGGTACACCACTAATATATTCTACAAGTGTTATGACAATATTTAAGGAACAAAACTTGTAATTACCAAAAATATATTACGGTAAACAGAAAAGTAGGGAAAAAACTAGAAAAATCAAGTGTTAGAACCTAAATATGAATTCTTCGTGCGTTCCCTAATTATCCCATTGTAACGATCTGAACTTGCGTTTCTTAAGTAAGGACAAATGTTCGATTGGCGTAAGTTGACTTGCACTCGGACGTATAGGTACGGATTTATAAATAAAAAATTTCTAATTTTTGCCCAAATTTAGGAAACTTTTAATTTCCCTAATTGGCAACACTGCGCGCAGGCCCGTATCATCAGTTAGGTATCCATCCGAGGTATCTACTTGGCAAGTCTTAAGGAGGTCTTTCTACAACGAAGGAAGCTACAGGGAAAAAAGTAGTAAAGGAAATTTGTAATCAGAAAATTCTCGCATTTTTGACTGGGGTGAAATTTGAGAAGAAAATTCGACACCAGAAGAAAAAAATTAATATAATAAACTATAGTCCAACCATATTTTGCAAGAATAATATCCCGATATCTTAATTATTGTCCACACAGGAGTGGATTAAACAAATGCCACACCCGTGTGTGCCACTTTGGCCACCTGGGCCACTGAGTATAAATTTGATTACATTTTGTTTTACTACTAACTCGTGTTGTTGTTGTTGTTGACTAATAATACTATCGTAGTTGTAAACAATAACTTTATAAGGAAAATTTTCTCCTTTTGACATCTTAGTTCCAACACTGTTGATGAGAAATGCAGGGTGTTTCAAAATTAATTTTGGGGTTTTAAGTCTTCGTAGTACTTATTACATTTTACGTACAATTATAAACAATGCATCAAGTAAAAGAGCACCTCAAACAGTCTTTGCTACAAGTGTTCAATGTGAGATTCATTCGTCACACGGCACACATCTAGTCTATAGGCGAGAAAGGCCCATAAACTTTCCGCCATATGGCACAAAACACATTCAATTTAGGAGAGTCTCGTTTCAAGTGTACCATCTCCTGAGGATTTGCTGACGGCCAAATACAAACATTATGAGTGTTCACATTAGCTCTTAGGTGAAATGTCGATTTACCACTGAAGACGACACGATCCAGAAAATCTTCATTGTTATGCAGCAATATTTCACTTGCGAAATTGGCATGTAAACCGTAGTCTGTAGACTTTAGACCTGTAGCAACTGCAAACGATAAGGATGTAGTTGCAAGCGTCTCCTTAATATTCTTCACACAGACCGTTGCACTGTACAGATTCAGTCTTTATTAAAACACAAAAAACTTTCTGCTCTCCAGTTTACATCTTTGCTGCTTGCTGTTTCTAACGGCAGACAGAAGAAACAAATCATGTGCATGCGTGCGTACAAAACTGTTTGAGTTGCTCTTTCATTTTATATAATATTTATAATTGTAAGTTAATTGTAATAGATACTACAAAGTTTCAAACCCCTAATATTAATTTTGAAACATCCTGCATTGCTTCAATTTGAGTCATCCTATATTCGTGTCTTTTATATACATATCATCAGGGCCGGTCCTAGTCAATTTGTCGCCCCATGCAATGGCATAATTTGCCGCCTCCCCCTTTCTCCAGAAAGAACAAATCTTAAAAGTCATGATTTTAAGTATGCTACTCCAGCATGAACAACAAAGGTGAGGGTAAGTGCAGTTGCACTCAGAAAGGCTTAACCCTTATCCGGGCAAGACATTTTTGTAACGTAAACGGGCAACCGGGGCCTGTGAGGCCCAGTATATATTTTAAGTGCAGAATACACAAAATCAATGCCTATTGTCACTTACTGTTCAGACTAGTCTAGAATGTACCGGTATATATTTTTGTCAAGTAGCGAAACTTCGTGTCACGCTTTTGTAAGCCGACCAAGCAGAATAACAAATCCGGTCCAGACATTTTTGTAACGTAAACGGGCAACCGGGGCCTGTCAGGCCCAGTATATATTTTAAGTGCAGAACACTCGAAATTCAATGTCTGTTGCCGCATACTGTTCCGACTAAAGGTTACAATAGTCACGTGTTCAATATATAATTATGTGACAATTTGATCTAATATTTGACAGGAATTTCACTAAAGTTATACGGGGCCTCCTAGGCGCCGGTTGCCCGGTTACGTCAGGAAAAGATTTTCAAATTAAAAAAAAAAAAAAAAAAAGCTTTACCAACTCGATATGTTCATGATTTTAACTTCGACGAAAGATAGAAGAATTCAGTATTTTATGTCTTCTAAATATGTATGGTTATTGAGAAATTTTAGAAAAATGAAGCTACTGGGCCTGGGAGGCCCCGGTTGCCCGGATAAGGGTTAAATACTCACTAAAAATGCAATCCCGTTGTGTGTGTGTGTTTTTTAAATATTAATCTATTGCGTTAATGAAAGATAAAGCAAACACACCTGCAGAGGATAGATGGTAATCCTTTTTATAGAATTCACTATCGAGCTTCAATCTCAATGTATCAGTTTGCAATTCCAGTGCAACTAGTTCTTTTATCTTTATTTCTTGATTTCTCTTCTATATCTGTTAACATTTTCTAAAAAACTTGTTTCTATCTTCAATGATAAGGAACTTGTTTCTGACAAAAACAAGACTAGTTGTCATATCAAAGCTGTGATAACTTACTAAATGGAACAGATATTCACTACTATTCGAGAATTGAATTCTTGCATTTGGCAACAATCAAGCAATTTGTGCTCGGATTTATTCGACTATTTGCTTTAGCATTGTCCATGTGGCCTTAAACTAATGTATCCTAAACATAATTTATGAATGTAGTATTCAAATAGAGGGTCAGCTTAGTAAATGTAACTACCATCATCATAAAGTCTGTTTCCAACAAGAAATATTTAATTTAAATAATATACTTATGACAGATTTTGCCGGACCATCCAAACTTGCCACTCCATGCAAATGCACGTTTTGCATATATGGTAGAGCCGGCTCTGCATATCATATATATCTAGTCGACAAATTATTTATATATGACATTTAGAAAAATACTATTAGGCAAATTAGTATTAGTTTTTATCTTTAGACAAGTTATATGAATTTTATACTGTTCGTGACATTATTTTCGTACTTATTAAAGACCTGCTTTCACGAAAAAACAAAATTTCATTTCTACTTTTATTTCTTAGTTGATATTGATGAAAACTGCTGAAACCCGAATTGTTAATAGGTATGGTATTCATGTAAATTGTAAAATATTTGTAGCGTATCAGTATCTATCGTTTAATTTATGTTGCATTTTACGGTGATTATACCTACATAAAAATATTTAATACTTAAATAGACGTAAGATGCATTAGAAATGACTATTTGAAAAAAAACGAAATTTAGAAAAAAAACGAGAGGCAATGTTTTTTTTTTCTAAAAAAAACGTACATTTCTGAAAAAAAACGAACGGTTTTTTTTCTATTTACAACACTACAACAGAGACCAGTTTTTCTCCATCTTTCGTGAGTCTGGTCCTCTATATCGTAGAATACATGGGGTGTATCACGACCAGGTAGCTTCAGGCAATAAATTTTGTAAATCCTTAGATTAAAAATAACATAATCTTTAACCTTGCAGCCGAAAAGTAAGGTTGTTTCACGCTAGTTTTCTATTGTTAACATTTGATAAAAATATTTGCAGTTTTGATAGGATGATGATAAAGTACGGATAGACTTTGAGTAGAGAACAGGCCATTAGGTTTTTTGAAAATACAAAATATAGGTAAAAGTAAGAAAACACTGATATTTTTTTTCAATATAAGTACGAAGGTCAGAAAATATTAAAGGTTGACTATCATACTAACCACAAGATAGAGACGGTACAAACCGTGGAAACCGAAGCAAAAGAGCCAGATTGCTCTGTTGGGTAGAAAATTCTTTAAAAAAAAAAAAAAAAAAAAAAAAAATGTTAGTTGCACTCTTTAAAAGAGAGTGTCTCACAGATAGAGTGATTTATATATATCTGGATTTCTTTTGTAATTTAACTTAATAATTTATTTCTTAGTGGCCAGATTAGTGTTAGTTTTTCGTTAATACAGTTTAAGTGTGAATCCTGCAATTTGATAATGTGTTTGATTCTAAGCGAAGATTTTATGTAGTTAAATTATTGTTTGAAAATAATACTACCAAGATTCGCAAGAAAAAACTTTTTGGTTTAAATAATTTGCTCTATGTGTTTATATTACATATGGACAGAAGTATGTTTGTTTCGCCTTAGTGTTGTTATGCAACAACGAAGTTATGCTGGAAGGGGTCACATAAGGCGGAATCCAAAGCGCTTCTCGGCTTACATCCGAGAGAAACTGTCCTTTATTTGGACTCGAAACCGGGACTAATTGGCCCCAAATGCGATGAGTGTGCAGACTCACTCAAGAAGGATTCCTGGTAAAAATATTCTACTGATCTTAACATACCTGTTAATATAATTGTCAGGTGTCATTTCAGAAGGACAAGAAGATAAACAGTTGCATAAGTGAAATCATTATACAGAATTATATATATGTAAATCGAGAAACTCCCTCCTTAGCCATCGGGAAAATCATGTTATTTAAATGCACACCAATAACGGGAAAATCCCGTTATTGGTTTGCATGTAAAATTTTAAGATCAGCGTATCATCATCAGTACCGAGGTTATCAAGGGGAAGACTTTCGTTTAAAGTGACATCCGAACCGCTACTTGGTTTACACTAGGGATGGCCGTAACCGGTTCCTGGTGGAACCGTTTTTCAGTTCTGAACGGGTCCGGTTCTGAAAACTGGATCTCCAAAAACCGGTTCCGTCGAAACTTTGTGGCCATCCCTACGCTAAACCCGAGCTGCTGGCAGGCTGTGAACAGTGTGCTAGATGAAATAATGGAAGCGACAGGCAGGCGGCTTCTGCTTGTCTCATTTGGCTGAACAAACTGGTTAACTGGCAAACTCATTTGGCTAAACACACACTGGTGGATGAAATTTTTTTTTTTCTGGGAGCACAAGCTGGTCTGTGCGGGGAGGGCTCAAGCGCGGGGTCCTCTCTGCAATGTTTTGAAGGTGAAGTTTGTGCCTCCTTTACGGTCTTTGGGGGGCTTTTGGATCCAGATCTGGAGCCGGAACAGGGACTTTGTGACCATCCCTAGTTTACACTTAAAAGAAGAATTGTGGTTCGACCGAGAGTTGGAACATGGGACGCCTTGATTAAGAGGTGAAAAGCAGATAAAACTAATGCAGATGGTTTGATATGTGGAAACGTCAGAATGATGTTCACACGACTTAAAGCATTTTACATTTTTTTTTTAATTTTATTTATTTATTTATTTTTGTTTAAACCAGTTTTTTCGTAAAAAAAAAAAAAAAAACAGCTGGTTTAAACCAGTCAACCCTGAATACTACTGAGATTATTGAGCTGAGCGAAGCGAAGCTCTTATACTCGGGTTAGCCGTTTGGTTGTCCGCGAACTCCTCCTAGACCGTTTGGCCGATCTCAACCAAACTTAGCACGCTGATAGAGTATGTCGTGCTGAGTGACAACATAGGTCGAAATCAAAAATCCGATGTACCATCGAGGAATAATCACCAAAAAACGCTTCCTCCTAGACCGTTTGGCCGATCTCAACCAAACTTAGCACGCTGATAGAGTATGTCGTGCTGAGTGACAACATAGGTCGAAATCAAAAATCCGATGTACCATCGAGGAATAATCACCGAAAAACGCTTCCTGATTACATAGTTTAAGCTCGCTCAGCTCATTTCATTGCAATCGGGTATATCCATTGCATTCCTAGTTTAGTTTTTCGTTCTTACAGTCAAATGTATTTGATTTATATCTGTGCACGATAAAGAGTGTCCGTCAATTTATTGATAGCTTAAGGGACCATTCATTTCCTGTTTTAGCTATCAATCATTTATCAACGTACTAATACCGGTACAGCATTTTTTTAATAAAATAAGTAAAGTGTTTTATAATCAATTAAATTAGGAAAACACAACATAAAATAAAAATTAAGGAACAAGGAAAAGATTCCAACGAAGAAAGCTTAGCAATATCAGGCTTCGGTAAATGAATTGTTATTGTGCATATTAAATATTGACTAAATTTGTACTTGCCAAAAGCACTCAAAAATAGTTGTACCGTAAAAGTTGTTTTTTAAAGGAATAGAATTTAAGCAATCGTTCTCCACGTACTGAAAATAATAATGACACCCAAGATTTAAGGATAGAAAACTTGTCGCTCAGAATGTACCAAGGATTTTATGGTAACACAAGTATAACAAATGATACTTCAAACCCCCATAGTCGAACATGCCGTGATCTGCGATGTGATCGCAAAAAATTTGCCGCACCTGTGCAGAAAAATTGTCAGAGGAAAAAAAAATAGCCAACAGAAAAGTGTAAAAACATGCCTGCTATGTGTAAATGTCTTAAATGCACGGATGACTCACATAAATATAGTTCGAACTGTTTTTTACGTTGCGTAAAGCGTATTTTTAACAATCACAAGTGTTGCTTCGGCAGAATTTTTTTGCGAAATTCCTGTAGAAGATTTTTGACTTACATAAGCTTATTGCACAAAGACAAAAAAACTTCTGCCATCGGGTTTCAAATTAGTAACTATCTGGTTCATCATATCTTTGCCTTAGTATCTTAAGATAGAATTAAAACCACCTCTGAACAAAACAACGTTCTACTAAAATAATTTTCGTGAACTAGTTTCGTCAACTATCTATACCTCTTGGTGTAATCAAAGTAGCTACTTCCTCTGCTACCGCGGTGGCTTAGTGGTAGAGCATTCACCTTTGGTGCATGGGTCCTTGGTTCGATCCCAGCTCGCGCCAAGTTAGCTTTGTGATGGACAAACACCGTGTGCGTGGATTTTCTCGGGGTTCTGTTTCCTCCCACTTTCTTCATTCCACCATTTCATTCATTCCTAATCATCATTGTCTCCTTTAGCTTAGTCGACATAACCCCGGAATGTAAAAGCTTTCATTTTCTGCTACAAGTACTGTGTCTGATGATTCCAAGAGGTATAGATAGATGGCGAAACTGGTACACACAAAATCTTTTAGTGATACTTGTTCAGAGGTCGTTTTAATTTTACTTCAAATCAGTGTTCATCAATTATTAATCCGCCAGCATTACGAGATACAGGTTCATACACATGATATAGGAGTTGTAGAGGTGCAAGAGGAAGTTCGTTGAAACATTAAGCATCCGTTTTTTCTTCGGATTGAAGGTAATGGTGAGACTTAAGAGTTAAGGAAGAAGCTTTAAATTTGTGGGTCAGAAGGTGTAAAGGTTTCAAGACACTTTTAAATTTTGTCATTTTTCTTTGTCCGTCTATGTTTGTTAGTAAAGGGGAATATTAAACATAAGTGTAACAGTTGAGATTTTAGGTTAAAATATTTCATTAATTATTAATCGCCAGAGTTGCAGGATATAGGTAAGTTAATAGGAATGAGATAGAAATGTTCAAGAATTTCGTTAGAACAATACTACTGGAAGTGCATAAGTTTTTGTAGGTAGGAAGCGTTAATGTATTATGTATAGCGTTATGTATTATGTCTTCTGAAAAGATACACCCTGAGAATGGTAGTAACCTTTTACCAAAATATTCAAAGTAAAAATATATTCCGGATATTTTTTATAAATGCAATTTTAGTCAGTATCAGACTTGCCTAGAGCTTTTCTATTTAAAGTGTGCCCTCGGAAAATATGTGAAACATACTTCGGCCCCACTTTCACCGTCCTCTTATCGAGGATACTTTTTTTTGGGGGGGGGGAGGAAGACAAAAATAACTTCGGCTGTGTTGTCAATTTGTTATTCAGTCGTTTGGTCGTGACGAGTGAAGATCGTAGGCTACTTAGAATGGCTAACAAGACAGTGCACAACGAAGTCTGTGAAATAATTCATTGTGGTAATCCTGTTCTCATCCAACTGTTGAAGGGGGGCGCGGTGGCTCAGTGATAGAGCGTTCACCTCCGGTGCTTGGGGTCCCTGGTTCGATCCCAGCTCGCGCCGTGTGGACTTTGTGGTTGACAAATAGCGTGCTCGTGGGTTTCCTCGGGGTTCTCCCGTTTCCTCGCACTTTTTTCATTCCACCATTTCACTCATTTCTCATCTTCACCGTTTCCTTTAGCCTAACCGGCATAACCGTAGGACGTAAAACTTAAAGATTTCATTTCATTTTTTTCAACTATTGAATGATCTCGGCCACAGCAACTTGTTCCACCTCTTTCGAGGGAAGTACCGGGAAACACACACCGACAGCAGCGCCAGAAGGGGCACATTTGAAATAGAAATGTTCTTGTCGTATATTAGGATGCATACCTATTCACAAACGCAAGACTCATCTTACGCATTCATTAACTAAATTATTAGCATGCTGTTTCAAAGGCTTGTTCCCTCCTTCGTCGGTGTAATAAAAACTTCCGGTGCTATATGTATTACACACTGAAGAATCTTCTTAGTTGCATTTTTTTCTGCGACACCAAGGAAGGAGGAAGTTATCTTTTGAAACAATATGATAATATATTAGTCAACGGATACGTAAGGTGAGTCCTCTTTTTGCGAAAAGTAGACATATTTCAATAATATGTATTTCAACATGAACAAAATACAAACAGTATTGACATGTTTCATAAATCATTACCGCATGTTGAAAGGGTGATTTTTTTTTTTTTTAACGTCTCTCTGCTATACCTGTAGGCTAAAGGAGTTGAATGATTAATCGAAAGTGAATGATTGTAAAATTAAATTACTTGTGCTCTCGCACCGGGAATCGAACCATGGCTGCGTTCACCAAAGGCACACGTGCTAGCTACTAGACCAGCGGAGAGGACTGTTATAGACATAAACTAAGAAAATAGTAATTACAAAACTCTCAAACTTCCGTACCGTGCAAATATCGGCAGAGGGACAATGTTTAAAATACTCTTCAGTTCTACCAGATTAACAATATTGCCAAACCAACGTAAAGATTTTTTTTTTTTTTTTAATGGCACTACGTTAGGTTATTATATATTTCAAATCTACATGTAAAACGAAAACTTACAATTATGGAGTGTTTGCAAACTAAGAACGCTATACTATAACAAACATCGAAGAAGAACAATCAAAGTTTGATGGGTTTTACAGCATTATTTGCGCAAGTAACACGAACGGGATATCGCATGTCCGAAGTACATTAGTAACGAATACTACGGTCAACATATGACGTATTTCAAAAAAGTTGAAACAAAGTGACAAGAAATTGAAAACATGACTTTTTTTCGGAGGACTTCATTTCATAAAAAGTATCACATTCAGTTATTGAGATAGTTTTCAATAGACATAACGCCGTTCAAACCATTCCGGATATATATGAGAAAAAAAAAATTGTTAAATTTGAAATATTGCTTAAAATAGTGTATTTGTAGGAACTTTTTAAAACACTTTTTGATTCACTGTGCTTTTATGACATTATAATAATACTTTTTAGTAGATGTAATTAGAACAGGTTCTCAGAATTCCATAATTTTAAGCAATATTGGAAATTTTATCACTACTTACCGCATCTCCAGAACGGCTTGTTAGATCAAGTTGCTGTAAACGGTTTCATGATCTTCATTATCTATGTAATTGGACGAGGTAATCTAATCAGTTTTTTCGAAATAAAGACTTTTGGGGCAAATCCCACATCAATTTACGAGAAACCAATTTCTTTCAATCATCGTAACCAACAGAACAAAGAAGTCTTTTTATTTCAATTCTATTTTCATAGCACCAGGTGTGACCAAGACAGACATACACCAGTCCACAGTCCACACTATTGCTAATCACAGTTTATTTGAACTAAAGCACTCTTATAAAGACCGGGACAGGATTAAAGGACTTTTTTCCCCAACCACTGCTATCCTTTTCACACCCCCAACCCTCGGTTAGTTCTCGCGAGCATGTAAGCTGTCACTGTTCTCAGTGTTGTCGTACCTTGGATCCACTTGTGTAGTTAAAGCTCGACGGAAATAAGGAAAGAGCTTTCCTTCTTATTTTCAGTTAACAACAACAACAACAACAAAAATTTCAATTAGGAAAAAGGAAAGAAGATAAAGAATTGAGGCAACATTGGTTTTCAACCAGAAGGGATCATATATCTTTACTACGTGTCTCAAAGACTAGTAGGGAAAGGTTTAGAGGCGTGAACAGAGTTTTTAGAATTCCTAATAATAATAAAAAAAAAAAAAAAAAAAAAAAAAAAAACTATATTCATGTCCCAAAGTATATGTATGGTATTTATAAATACTTAGTGAGTTTTTGAACATTGTCATTTAGTTAGTAATTATTTACATGATTGAGAAATTGAAATCTGCAATTCTCTCACGAATCATAATGCTCCGATAAGAGAATTAATGTTGCTGGAACTAAATATTTTACTTAGAACATACTTTCTATATATTTTATATGTACAATTGCGTTTGCTCATATTGAGTGTTTGAACAAACTACTGTCAACTCTTTGGAATTTTCTCTGTTGAAAGAACAACACTTTAGCCACCCTGAGAAACTACGTTGATAACGAACAATGTGCACTTACAGACTTACATATATATATATATATATATGACTGTGTGTCTTGGTCACATCTGGTGCTATGAAAATAGAATTGAAATGAAAGAATGCTTTGTTCTGTTGAAGGAAATTAAATTAGTTTCTCATCAACATTCAGCAGCATAAAGAAAGTCCCTTTTTTTTCTATCTAGAGCATAAAAATTTATTAAGGTCGATTTTTTCTTCAATTGCCTTGTATATCCAGGGACGTAAGAGTACATATAACCGGGAACTGGTTATAATTGTTTTAATATTTAAACAAGCAGATTATCAAGTCTTATTGGAATCTTGAACCTTTGCACCAAAAGTACAAAATGTGTTTATAAAGTGATTGATCTTCATATCATTGACTTAACCTGATGAACAAGGCAACAAAGTAACTATTCGAAACAGTATAAGAATACTCTTACAGTCGCAGTCAATGAAATAGGTATTTTATTTGTCCTTTTAATAATTGTTCAGAAAGCAAGTTATCAGTTGGCTTTCAGTGGTAGTGCCAGATTTTTTGAATGTTCGTTTATTCTCTTTTTAGCAAAGACAACCAATAGGACGGAAAATCAGGTGCAAAAGTTGAAAACAGATCTTGTGAAGAATTAATTTGTATTAAAGTGTTCATATATCTTTTTTGATCTTCCTGGTTTCCTCATTTAATATTATAACCCGCCAACAATACACACTTTGAATACAAACCGGAAGTCACTGTACAGGAAATGCACCATATAGCTGGTAGCTTATGGAACTTCGTAAAACTAATTTCCCAAAAGACGGAATACCATTAAGAACTAAATTTGTTTTTTATAGTATTAATAGCTTGATATTCGGCAATTTTGTTTATTATACCTTTGCAAATGTTTAACATGCATTAATAAAATAAAACTGACTAAAGCAGCGTTTCTCAACCGTTATGTCGCGAGATTTATAATGTCTTCTAAGATTTTCCGCAGAAAAATTGTCTCTAGAAGAAAATAAAAAAAAAAAAATATTGCCAATTGACTTCATTTCACACTTGTCTTCCAAGTTTAAAGCTGGAAACTTTGCTTTTAACGCTGTTCATTTATTTTCTTTGGAAAGAAACATGAGTGTGTGCCTGTCAAGAGTTCGTCCACACATAGATATGCTTTGCAGAAATCGCCAGAGACAAATATCTCACTAGCTTTGAGTTATATGTCTTCTTATATTTCTGATGTAATATTTCTTTCTCATATTCCTGCTTAAAAGTCACAAGTTATATATATATATGGGTGATTCTGAAATTAAGGGGAATTTTCAGTCCCTCTGATTTTTCAGCTTCTAGATATGCAATATTAAAGTAATAAAGTTATTATTAAATAAAAAAATAATTAGTACTTTGTGTTCCCAGAGTTTACTTTAACATTTATTTTATTTTTCTGCTTTTAAAAAAGCGAAAAATATGTGAAATGTAACCTCCGTGGAGTGTCCCCACCAGCATTTTTCAACATTAACAGAAGAGAAAAACATGTTTTCTCTAGAAAATTCGCGAAAAATCCGCATAAGTTACTACTGTAAGACGTAAATAATGAAACTACTTAGCAAGAAATTAAATTTTAAGATCATTCTCATGGCCTATTTAATGGGAAAATATTGTCCCTGGGTTGTGAGGTAACCTCCATGGAGTACGTTTAAAATTACCAGAAACTCTACTAGGAAGCAACACTGTCCAGTCTAGATCTGAAAGTGAAGCTCAGAGCAGCCATTTTGTGAGTGATATGTTGATAAGTGTGTGTGCAGTATTGTGTTCGTGAAAAATCTTCACATCTTGTGGAAAATAGGTGCGTACTCTTTGATCTTGTAACCTCCATGTATTTGCTAATTTTATTATTAAAAATGTTGAAAATGTTTTTTCAGTTGATTATTGTTAAAATAGCGGTTTTCCTACTAAAAACGAAGTCATTGCATATATAGTCTTCTAGCTCTGAGTATCAGGATGTCTGAAGTGCACTTTTGTAACCTCCATGGAAGTAACCTCCATGGTTTCTATCTAGCATGGAGGTTACACATGATCCATGGAGGTTACCATAATGAGCATTTCATGATATTATTATAAAAAATAGTTATATATTTGAGTTACTATGAGCTTCTTATTGAAATGCTACCTATTAGAGCTACCCGGAAGAAAATTCCAAAAATTCCATTATATGTTTGCTAAACATGCTACTATAATATAAACTACATGTTGTCTTCAATAATATATGATTTAGTTGATGAATATTGAATTAAAATTTAATTAAATGTGATACATGAGTAAAATTTCGAAATATAACATCTGTACCATTTGTTGTTGCTTAGCTCTTTGAACAAAAGCACTAAATGTTTGAAATTAGGTGTTAGGATGTGCACTTTGTAGAGTCCAAGCTAATAAAAACTGGTTTGTTGCTGATTAAACTTGGATTATTAAAATTATTGATTTACTTTTTTCTTTTTTAGAGAGAATGGCACAAAAAAAAAGAATGGTAGTGAAAAAGTAACAACGGAATCAAATAAAAGCGTTAATTATGGAGAGAAAAAGCCAAGTAAGGTATCGGAAGTAGGAAACTGAAAAGAGAATCAGAAAGACGAAGAAGAGAAAGAATAAAAGAAGATCCTATATTATACGAAGAATTCAAAATAAAAGAGAGAGATAAATACAAAGCCAGAACTACAAGCGGAATGATTTTAAAAAATAGCAGACATGAGTAAACGAGAGAAAAGAGCCCAGGGAAAAAAAATACGTGAAAAAGTTAGAAGGCATAAAGAAAAGAAGAAACGAAGAAAAGAAGGAAGCAGTAAATAAAATGCTGGAAAAGGCAACTCCTCCTGACAGTGATGAGGGTGGTAACAATCGAAACGTCTTAAGGAATGATATTGTTGGGCCTAATTTTGACCGGGTAGAAACCAGCCGAAAGAAAAGTCGTAAGAAAATTGCAAAACGAAATAAAAGGCAACTCCTCCTGACAGTGATGAGGGTGGTAACAATCGAAACGTCTTAAGGAATGATATTGTTGGGCCTAATTTTGACCGGGTAGAAACCAGCCGAAAGAAAAGTCGTAAGAAAATTGCAAAACGAAATAAAACTAACAAGGATAAAGCAGACTTTAGTAAATGAGCTTCGGGGTCATTTTTGCGAAGTGATAGTGCATATTTAAAGTGTTAATATTACAAACTGGGAGAGCGCAACAGCCAAAAATAACGGAGAAAAAGCGTCTTGAAGTTTCCGACTCGTCGCATATATCGTACGACGCATGAAGTTGTCAAGTGACGGCGTGTCAGATTGAGGAACATCTACGACTCACGTGCAAAGGGTGCTGGGTTCGGTTTCCGCCCAAGTCAACTTTACTTTTTTTTTATTCAACCAATAAAGTAGCCATTTGTAGCTACAAGTAAACTATTAATTCTCCATAATGTTAATAATGAATATAACAATAGATATGTTGAAATCAATTGTAAAATCCTTCAATGTTCCATGTTAACTATCAACAAAATGTAATCTATTCCTTAAATATATTGATATCACGAGTTATATTATGGTTGCCCCAGTCATTGTGTAAAAAATGTTCTTCACGCTTCGTGTTTACATCTGTTGACAGTGTACGAATTATAACTGAAATGAGGGGGGCAATCTCCTTTGGTTATAGCTACCAAAGGAGATGGAAGTGCCGTCAAGTGACATGGGGAAGAAACACATTGATATTAAATATGCGCAGACTAAGCTGCTTTCAATATAATCCTGACACTAAATGCAGTCATTTTCATGAGGGACAATACAACTCTGTGCCTGCTGCACAGAGAAAAATCCGTTCTCCGGACAGCGGTAACAAATATACGGTATCCTCTTGCTTACTATAGAAATAAGTACGGAGCATACGTTATCCGCATGCTGCATAGGCACTGCCCTTAGATGTTACATCATGCCGTTGCAGGATGTCTGACATCTAACAGTTTTCCGTATATCACATGCATATACTTCTGTTACCTTCGTCAGCTATATGTTATATACATCCATTTGTATGTGAGATCCTGACCGCCGACATTGTTTCATACGAAAAGTACGTATAGATGGAACACTTACACATAAAGTATTATAAAACATGCGTTTTCAGTTATACGTCTGCTGTACGTTAAGTCCAAAAACTACAGGAATTACGCATGTAACCTATCTTTTTAAGTACCCCACCTACAATTTTTTTCTCAGTGTGTTTCAACCATAAAGTATATTCTTTTATGTAACAGCATTTATGAACTGCTACAACTTGTTTTCAGATCTTCGTACTCTTACTCTAACCTAACGATGTTCAGAAGTTTCATTATAGTCACGTGTTAAAAGTTCCGTATTTTTACCTAACTATTGCACCCAGTACCAAATAAATCTCAACAAAAGTTGTGTTATCAAAATGTGTAATCCGCCAGTGACAACGAAAACTATGCCAAATTTTTTTTGGGATATCGACAGAACTTACACAGCAAACTCTTTTGTTATGTTGAAATTATGTACTCCAGAAACACCATCAGACATTACGTGGCCTTAAAATGTCTACTAACATCTCCGAATAAAGTCGAGTTTTTTTTACAGAACAGAGGCAGAACTCATAATTGCGTTTCCCTCAAAAGCAAATAGAGCCACTATGGATACTAAAGACATTGTTGCGGGATTGGAACAGCTTTTCTGAAAAAATAGAACATTCCGGTTTACGTTTACTGCAATTTTAGCTGTGTGCACAAATCTATATTAAGCATTCAATTCAAAATATTATATTGTCTTACATTTTACCAGTGAATAACACTTAAATATATCTTCACTGAGTATGTTTTGTAACCTCCGTGGATATTAATGTAACCACCGTGTTTGTCAAAATAATAAATTACCATTTTTTAAAAAATATATATTTTCTTGACCTCATCCACTGTAGTGATTGTATTTGTTTAGCCCTTAGGTGTGTAAAAAAATAAATTATACATTATTTCTCCGATTTTTAATTTTAAGATTTTTCCAATGCCAAAATTCCACTTAATTTCAGAATCACCCATATATATATATATATATATATATATATATGTTACTATTCAAGAGTCTTACGTAATTTGCTTGTGAAATTTGTACCTCATAGTCGTTCCATAATAATAATAATAATAATAAAATGTATTGTATGTGTTTACTTTTTTGCATCTAGGGGGAAAAATCACATGCAGCGGTGTTGCGAAAGTTTGAAACGTACTTTGGTGTGCCCCAAAGGACAAAAGATTGAGAAACGCTGGACTAAAGCATGAAATATATTAAAATAGCAATTGCGCACACGTGAGCGTAAGTGGGTTATTAATATAGTGGTCAAGTTTGTTTTATTAATACATCGATTTATATATATATATATATATATATATATATATATATATATATATATATATATATATGTTATAAAAGTATTCCAAATTTAATAGAAGAAATTAAACTAAGTAGTAAAGCAGCTAGGTCAAGTGCGAACTAATAGCAAGCATTAATTGTTTTCAGAGAACATATGGCAAATGGTGGAATGAAGCACCATCTAGGACTGAAGAATTCATGCCTCAGAATTTGGGTAAAATCGTTAGTCAGGATTATGTGGGTAAGTGTAAAGTTGATATAGAAGAGTATTTATTTTATCTATTAAGAGTATAGGATACGTATTGCACATATGAATAAAAAGTATTAACCCCCTGTATCCTGCTCAGATTTTTAAGTTCGTGTAATTTCGATCCTATCTGGAATCTTTTTCAGTAAAACTTCTTAAAGTGTTTGCTAATGTACGCTGTAGGATATGTACTCGTTAATAAATTAAAATAAGCACTTGTATCCCGCAGGAATATATATTTTTTTCTTCTTTTTACATGATGTCTATCCTCTCTGAGATCTTCCTAACAAACTACACAAAAATGTAAGAATAATTCACTCACTTTGCACCTACAGCTGTTACGTTTTGTCTAAGAATCTATTTATATATTTGGATCCGTTCAGCGCAATAGCTGCGGGCTCAAGGTGAGTGAACTTTTCTTATTGAATATGTACCCAGGAGCATCAACTAGTAATTATACACAAAAAATGTATCAGTTTTTAGTCACGTTATGGTGTTTGAAGAATATCTCCCACGTGGATGAATGATCAAGAAAGAGAATAGCAGCAAGAGAGGAGTTTCTTAGGGGTCTAAATCTTACAAAAAGAAAAGTAGTCCTGCTAGATTTAAAGGAAATTGAGTCATCCGAAAAACATTGTAGTTGGAGTGTATAACATGTTTTGACCCAAAGGATGAATAATTACTTATTGATTCCTGCACTTAGCACTGCTTTTCATTTGTAGGGTTCCGCTCATAAAAACAGTGTTATAAGTGTTAGTATATTACGTTTAGAAATATTTCTTCAGGTGTATATATATATATATATATATATATATATATATATATATATATATATATATACAGTGGCGGATCCAGGATACGATCAAGGGTGGGGCTAAACCATAGTTTGCCGTTTTATCCAGTGTGAAGCAGGATTGAAGCCCATTTTATCCAGCGTAAACCTGAGCGTCAAGGGGGGGCTATAGCCCCTATAGCCCTCCCCTTGGATCCGCCTCTGTGTATATATATATATATATATATTAAAAAAAAAACGTGATGGTGTTACAAAACAGATGTCGTTACGAGAAATACTCAACGTGTATTGAAAATCCTAGTTCATTGTGTGTGAGTATATATATATATATATATATATATATATATATAGTCATCTGCTTCTTGGGAGGAGCCAGAAGTCCGTCCCGTCGTCTGCAGGTCGTAGTGGATCCATGTGGTGATGTTTATAAACATAGGCGTGAAGAGTTGCTGGTACACAATACAACGTGGGACACTGTAAAACCACTCTCAGAAATTCTGCCTATCATTCTACTTGCAGATTTCTGTAATTCCTGAATTCTCTTTAAACTTCCAATCTTTCGACTCTTCCCTGGAGTTTTGGTCACGGAGGATAAAAACAGGAAAAAGAAAAAGAAAAACATCAAGGAATAAAATGGAACGGACCTACCAAGGGAAGAGCTGTGCTCGACATGTTGTCAAGTACAGCGGTAAACATGAAATGGTGATGATGTAAGCTGCAGTATGGCGGAATCGATTTGTACGCTCTTTTGTTCTTTGATAAAAGGTTGCCAGCTCGTGCTATTATTTTCGTTATTTTGTCAATGCTGTGAGAATTTTGTGATTACCGCTTCCAATTCATCACTTAACCATCCCTTGTCCAAATTTATTTATTTTTTAATGAATAAATTAATTTTCAAATACAAATCCTTTTACTTCATTCCTGGCCCACAATAAAATTTTTAAATCTTCTACCTTGAGTTGTTTCCTTTAAAATTTTCGACAGCGCTGGCAGCGGGCTTTCCGCTTTTGAATTCTAATATGCTCCTTGACACGAACCTTTACATTTCTTTCGGTTTTGC
Organism: Thermobia domestica; assembly: GCF_964235325.1. Classification (NCBI taxonomy): domain Eukaryota; kingdom Metazoa; phylum Arthropoda; class Insecta; order Zygentoma; family Lepismatidae; genus Thermobia; species Thermobia domestica. Next base: position 195,845,020 of record NC_137468.1, read on the forward strand.
CTATGTAACTCTCATTGCAACTTCATTTTATATCATAAATACCCGATTTTTCATTGGATCCGTGTAATAACTTTTAAATTGGGTAATGTTCTTTCCTAAGGCTTTGGGGTTTTTTATTGCTGTACGGAAACAGTATTGCCTATAGATCTTATTCAATATAAGTTGTAAATCTGTTTTTTGTCTTTTCTGTCGGTTTCAGGTCTGTTGGAGTGTAAGTCCCTTACCTTGTTATACCAATTAATTAATAATGGGACTGGGTATCCATTCAAACAACCTATTTTCATCAAGTAATCAATTTTTAGCTGTAAGTGTTTTTTAGAGAGGTAAGTCGAATGGCACATAAAAACAGGGTGTCTACTGATACTGGAAATATATTGGAATTTTGATCCACGTACTGGAAAAATCATGAAACTGGTAATTTGTCTTCATACTTTTTTGTAATTGTTTTGGTAGTCTTAGAAACAATTTTGTATCCATTGAGATTGTAAACTTTCCAAGGCAAGAGTTGTATACATTTTGTAATTAGACATTTAAAGCAATGGGTGGAGTGGAGGGCTGTGAAGGGAGCTGGGAGATCCTTTAAAAATATTAAAAAATCATTGTATTTAAAAAAAAAACTCAAGGCTAAGTAAATTTATTAAAAATAAAAATATTCTTTTGATAGTAAGACAATTACAAACCTGGAATCATCAAGAGAGTGATTATTCCTAAAGAACTTTTAAAAAATCATTTTATTGGGTGCTGGAATTTTGCTTATAGTTAATACTGAATATACTGGAAATATACTGGGATTTTGAAAATGAAAGTCAGTAGACCCCCTGTAAAAAGGAAATCGTCCAGATATTTGCTTTGGTACACGCAGAATTAGCAGATTTATAATGTAGGTACTGTGTACCGGCTGTAGCTTGTGGTAGACAATAGTAATTAACTTTTTGTTATATCTTCTTATATTGAGATCTAAATAATACAATTCAAAATTTTTCTTCGTACATTTCCTTCTTTTATGATGTGCAAAATTTTGGATAAAGTGCAAGAAAGTTCTTGTATTAGATTAGAATTCAATCCTTTGCAAAACGTTGTGGCCAATATCAATGAACCATTTCCAAATCTCAAATTTTAGATGACCCCACCAGTAAAGCCCTAAGAATACTTCTTCCTGATTACCTGTAATTTATGGCTGCACAAAATACATTAAGCAAACGTTCTTGTTAGACCTGTTATCTTCAACGTCATTGTCATCCTACGTACAAATTGGCTAAGTGGTTTGTTAACTGTTTTAAATGTTTACTATTTTTCTTACACATTGCGTGAAAAATAGCTTAGAAGTACAACAACAGATTTGCAATTTAGTTAATGCCAGTAGCATTAAAATGGCTTCAATAGATGTTGTTGACATGTACCTGTCCATCCCTTCGCAATTAGTTTTTGAATCAGTTACAACCATCCTGTACAGTATGAACCTTAGTACTCCTGAAGTGCAGCGAAATTCTCAGTCTTCTTGAATGCTGCTTAAAATATAACAGTTTCTCCTTCGAAGATGGTATCTACCCCCAAGCCGAAGGCCTAGCTGTGAGAAACGCACTATCACCATTGTTGGCTAATCTAGTTGAAAGTAAGATTCCGCAAGAACAGATAGTGAGTACAGTACGCTAATATAGGTATGTAGACGGCGTACTTTTCTTGTGCCAAGGATAATTCACAGCTACATTTTTTACTCGATGAATTGAATTGTATCCATAGTACTTTGAGATTTACAGTTAAGAAAGGAGAGCAAGACACTTACTTATTTAGATCTCAATATAAGAAAGTATAACAATAAGTTCATCAGTAGGTCCACCACAACCCTATAGCCAGTACACAGTACATACTTTATAAATCTGCTCATTCTGCGTGTACCACAACAAATGTCTAGAAGAATTTCTTTTTTACGTACCTCTCTTAAAAATAGACTTACAGCTTACACTTAATGAAACTAGATAGTTTGAATGGATACCCAGTCTCATTATTAATTAATAGGTATAACCAGGTAAACATGGATTTACGTTCCAATAGACTTGAAAAACACACACACACACAAAAAAAAAAAAAAAAAAAGGTGGGACTGCCTATTTTTCTCAGATTGACAACTGCCTTGAATAAGATCTATATGCAGTACGGTTTCCGTACAGCATTAAAAGACCCCAAAACTTTAGAAAAGAACATTACCTAATTTAAGAGTTATTACAAGCATCACAATGAAAAATTTGGTCTTTATGAAATAAAATGTAGTTGTCATGAAAGTTACATAGGCAAAATCAAAGGTAATCTAAAGATCCGTGTCAAGGAGTGTATTAGAGATTTAAAAGCGAAAAGCTTGGTGTCAGGTCTGTCGAAACATCTAAAAGAAAGACAGCATAAGGTAGGAGATTCAGAAATTTTATTGGGGGCCAGAAATGAAATAGAGAGACTCGTATTTGAAAATTTATTTAAAGAAACCAAAATTAAATTTGGACAAGGGATGTTTAAATGATGAATGGAAAGCGGCATAACAAGAAAAAATAATAGCACGAGCTGACAATCTTTCACTTAATGAAACTAGGTAGTTTGAATGGGTACCAAATAATGAAAGAGCACACAGAGGTCCCTCGTAGCTAAGAGATAGCGTATTCGCCTTTGCCGTGGGAGACCCGGGTTCGATTCCCGGCAGGAGTTCATGTGGTTCGGATGCTGCGTTAATCAGTAGGTCCACGTCTCATATAATCTCGGTGCTGAAAGGGACACTAAACTGAAATCAAAAACGAAAAGAGCACACAAATCGACTCTGCCTGTTGCAGCAAATCATCACAATTCGATGTTTACCTTTATACTTTCAACACGTTCTCCACCATAGCTCTTCCCTTGGTAAATCCGTTACATTTTATTCCTTGTTTTTATTTTTCTTCTTCCTCACTTTATCCTGTGTGACCAAGACTCCAGGCAAGAGTCGAAAGCTAGGAAGTAAAGATAATATTCAAGAATTATGGAAATCTGTAGGTAGAATCTTAATATTAGTTTATATTTTCTGCGAAAGAATAAATCAACGTGCACAAGTAAGCTCTTTTATGTATTTCAGTCAACAAGTTCAAATGTTGAAAAACTAAAGTGATTTTCAATTATTAAAATTAATGTACCGACTTTCAGATATTTTGATGCTCCCAATAAAGTAAAATAAAATAAAATAAATGTACAGTCCGCAGCAAAAAACCTGCAACATGAGCATGTAAGTTTATTGTGAAACGACGAAGTCTTTTGCTCCAAAATAAGTGTGCAGGGAGGACGCCGAGGTTTCTCCTGACATGATTCGTGCCACTTAGACATGTTGATCAATGCGCTGTCAGGCGTAGTTTCACAATAAACTTACATGCTCATGTTGCAGGTTTTCTGCTGCGGATTGTACATAAAGAAAGTTTCTAAATATAATACACTGACACTTATAATAGAATATTCAAGTTTTATGAGGCGGAACTCTATAAGTAGAGGTCTGCGCGGATACAAAATATCGCATCCGCATCCGCACCCGCATCCGCAGATAATGAGGTAGCAAATATATATAGCTTATATATTCTATAATACACGTAGTTTTCTAAATCAAACGAAACAATATATTATATCAGTTTCCTCGTGACCAAATACCAACTACGATAAATAAAATGCAATATGAACCGTGCAGATACAAATTAGAAATTAATAAACGATTTATGTACTTACCCAAATCTTCAAATGCAGATATCGGACCAAAATAATGCCACGTAGGTAATATCCCCTCAATCGACTAATTTTAGAGAACATCACTTAGTTTTTAAACTTCATCATTACTCATAAAAAAGGGGCATTTGTTCTAAACACAAAGGCGAAATAGAAATAATCGTTACTAAGAAATATTAATTAATCACAAGAACGCAAACATATCCACATATCCCGAACTGACACTAGCACCAGTAATTGCACTAAATTTAAAAAATAAGTGACGAAACTAACAACGCAATACAATGCATGCTTTTACGACCAAGCTCCTTCATGGCTAAGCGGTTAGCGTGCGCGCCTTTGGCGTGGGAGATCTGGGTTCAATTCCAGGCGGGAGCTCATGTGGTTCGGATTCCACGTTAATCAGTAGGTCCACATCTCATATAGCCTGGACGGGACGTTAAACACAAAATCAACTAAAGCTTTCACGACCACGCTTTTACTGAAACTAGAAGTGAAAATAACTTCGAATACAAATAGGAAGTCTATACCGTTAATTTCGGGAAGAGGCAATAGAGGAAGTTTAGAATTAACTGCTTTTCTTTGCAACCCCCACTCATTGTTGGACACATTGGTTGGGGAAACAACGCATTGGTTGTTCTTTCTTTCTTTACCAGAGGTTCAGAACATACATACATATATACATAGACACAAGTAGAAAGAGAGAGAGAAACAATTGCTGTTATAAAACTCCAATCCCTCGGAATGTTCATTGAGGTCCGTGGCACCTCTCTGAAGAGAGAAATCTGTGGGGTCGCAAATGTCCAATCAGTATCTGCTGTATTTCAAAGGAAACAGTGAAGAAGATTTTTTTTAAGAGAGAGGGAGAGAGAAAGATGAGCGTATGATGTGACTTGTGTACTATTTCGGTGACCTACGCGCTTCTCCAGTTTGTCACAAAAGGCAAAGATAATTCTGCTGATCAGTTTTCAGTTTATGGAAGGGGATGCGGTGTTTTAAATTAGGATTTTGGTTCCTGACCTATCAGGCTAGAAAAACTTTATTTGAAGACATTTCTTCCTCTTCAAGGCGAATGGTCTGAAAATTTTCAGCTTTATCAGAGGGGCTTTGGCGGCAATTTTTTTATTTTTATTTTTATTTATTTTTTTTTTTTTTACAGCAAATAGCGGTACTTGAGGAGTAGCGAAGAGGCCTGTCGTTTCTTTCTGTTTAGATCAGAGATGTCATTCACCTACAAAACGGCTGCTAAAAATATTGAAAACAGCAATAAAAGGACAACTCTCTCGTGTCATTTTTTGTCCTTTTGCTGTCACTGAGTCACAAGCTTCAAACACACTTGTATTTTGATTTTAGTATTTTTCAACTGGTTTTAAAACTTTTAATTGAAAACGAACGTTTCTAGTGCTCTTTCCACAATTATCAGAAAATTCACAGCATTTTTTTAGGTAGAAAAAATGTAGGAAACATTATCCGCAGCTTTATCCGCTATCCGCACAGAAAAGAGATATATATCCGCAAATGCCCATTTTGATGCGGGTATCCGCGGATATCTGCATCCGCGCAGATCTCTATCTATAAGTGAAGAAAAGAAAAAAAGGAGTTGTGTGTTGCGTGTAACAAGTATGGACGATAAATCGTGCTAAGTAACAAAAGTTATGCCACTTTCATTTGTTATAGTCTTGAGCGGGACACCCTGTATAATTTTGTCTCGTATTATATGTTTATGTTTTCTTTCGTACCGTGTTTAGTCACCATTAATGCATCCACTCATTACCCCCCCCCCAACCCAATTAATCAATATGTTCTTACTATTATTATTTAAATCTTGGCAGCTTTTACAATTTTTCTATTTCATAAACGAACAGGAATTATTTAGTCCAAAAGTCTCATTTTCCTGTTATTTCATCGTTACTCTGTGTCTGCTGGTATTTAGTGTATATTCAAATATAAATAAAATAAAAAGTTTGTGTGTCTGTCTGTCTGTATGCGGTCTGGAGACCAGACGAGTGGACCGAGAGATACCAAATTATGGTCACGGGTACCTTGGTCCAGGCCCAGACCAAGACGAAGCTTTTTTTTTTTTTAAGAACCAGGGAGTCTCAGGGGGGTGCGTTTACCGCGACATGTAAAAGTAGTAGAAAATGACCGATAGTAGTATCAAATTCATAATTTTCGCGGTCGCTGAGATCAGTGGTGAAACTCCGATCGCATTAACTTCCAAATTTAGCCCATTTGGCTGCAGACCGAGATGTGAAAATAATCCAAATTGACCAATATTAGTGTTAAATCTGTAGTTTTCGCGGTCACTGAGATGAATAGTGATACACCCACAGATGTTGACTTCCAAATACATCCCCCATCGGCTGGGGGCCAGAAGCATTTTTATTTAATTCGAACGAGGGGGTCTCAGGAGGCATTTACCGGGATTGTAAAAGTAGTAGAAAATGATGGATATTTTTTTTTCCTTTCGTTGTTCAGTGTACATAGATATTTTATCTGACCCATGCGAAGAATGAGTATATCAGCTAGTATATAAATATAAGGAGCTATGTAATCCAAAATTTTCTCAACTGAAATATCAACCATAAGTGGGTTACTTCTATAAATTAGCGTCGGATAGCTGGTCAGTAGGGATTTGAGATATAAAGCTGTAAGACGTAGATATTTCGTAATGTGGATGATAGATAAATTGGTAGAACACTTGACAGACAAACAGGGAATCGGAGTTCGAATCTCCACCAGTCAAACGAGCAGGTTTTTCTGTATTATTCCACGCTGTATACATACACTTACTTTTTAATATAAGAACATTAAATTTGTTGACGACATTAATACATTGAGATTGTAACTAACGTTTATAATGTATTATTCCTTTCAGATTTGCTGTACGAGCAAGAAGTCTATCCGTTTCGCATCAGTGTGTATGAAACGTATAACCCAGGCTCTGTTGTGAGAATATGGGCTGGGGATTCCAATGGGAATTGGGAGATGTTGTGGGAAGGAGAGCCTCAAGCGATTGGACACATTCCAAGGATATTCTCACCTGTTATTAGAACAATTAATTTCCCGACAAAGTAAGCTTTTTACACTTTTAATATTTTCCTTGTTAGTGAAATTACTTGTTACGGCTGCAAGGGTGGGTCTAGCAAGCTAAACTCTGTTGCTGCCATTCATTTAAAAAAAAAAAAAATCACATAACGTACGCTCAACTGGGTGATGTCTGATCAGGCTCAACTGGGTGATGTGCGCTTTTAGGAGCATTGTTGTTGCTTTCATAGGTGTAATTTTAGTGGGTCCAGGTAGCTTAGTCGTTAACGCTCTCGCCTTCGATGCGAGCGGTTCTGGATTCGATTCCCAGTGGGTGCACTCGGTCGAAGAAGTCTGAAAACTCTTTCAGGCCAGCCATCCTGAGCGAGGTTTACCTGAGTTTTCATCATTCACACCAAGCAGAAATGGTACCTAATATAATGTCCCAAACCACTTTCTTTCCCTCAAATTCCGCGGCCAGTGTGATCGCCGAAGGACGTCATCCCTCATATGTGTGACGGGCTAATATGGGCATAGATGCCGAAAACCCAGAAATCTAATCTCTAATGAGTGGAATTTTGTATCTGTTAATTCAGGGTGCATCCTATTAGCGCTACGATGCTGGGTTGATCTAAAGTTTGGCTTCCACTGGGAATCGAACATGGATGCACGAGAGCACTGACAAAGTATTAACAGCTATCATGTTTGCTGATGTGCAGGGCATGCTTTGTCTGTTAAATATATATAGAGATGCAAAAAAGCCGGCTTTTTTGAATCGATGGTTTTTTTCACATAAAAAGCCGGCTTTTTTGGGGAAAAAACGAGAATTTTGGAAATTTTGGCTTTTTTCATTTTCATGATTTTTCTATCTAAATAGCTTTCTTATAGTATATTCTATACTTAGATAAGAATTCCATGACCTGAATGCCATATTTCGCTCTAAAATTCACCATCAAGATGCATGGAGCACATGTTTTACGAATTAAAGCTAACATGAAGAATGTAGTATTTGAGGGCAATTTTAGAGGCTATTTAACTTTATTTTAACTTTTGAGTTATCGATATTTTTTCTTCTCGATATCATTTCAGTTTGTCGTCTGTTTCATTTCTAAGAGCTTAGTACCCTAGCTTCTAACGCAGAAGTTAAACTCACGTTTTTCTATATATCCGTCAAAGCGTACGTTTTTCAATATATCCGTCTAACCGTACTTCCACATTTCTGTTATATTGTAGCTGTGCAACGATTTAGCAATAATTTTCCGGATACAACCTTGAATACTAATTTATACAAATAATCAGTAGCGGATTTAGAAACGTACTTTTGGACGGGTTTCTCTAATTGTTTCAGTTTCTAAAATCTCTTAATTTTATTTGGGAGGAGCTTGAAGTTTATGAGTACAGGCATAACTAATACTGTATTTCGTTTCGTTTATATATTTAGCGATAATCTTCCGGATACAACCTTGAAGATCATTTTATACTGAGAATCAGTGGCGGATTTAGAAAAGTATTTTGGGAGGGTTTTTTTCTTACTAATGTTTAGTTTTTCTCGGTATTCCAAGTTCTGGAATACCGAGAAAGCTAATTAGATTAATTAAGATATGTTTAAGTGAATCCCAAAGTAAAGTCCGGGTAGGAAAATTTTTGTCCACGAGCTTCCACGTCCAAAATGGCCTGAAACAAGGAGATGCGTTGTCGCCATTATTATTTAACTTTGTTCTGGAATACGCCATAAGGAAAATCAAAGATAGCAACCAGGGCCTAGAGTTGAACGGCATTCACCAGGTTATGGCATATGCTGATGATGTAAATTTAATAGGGGATGATAGGAGAACAGTAGAAATAAATGCAGAGATCTTATTAAACGTTTGCAGGGACATGGGTTTAGAAGTAAATGCAGAGAAAACTAAATACATGGAAGTGCGTCGGGACCATAATACGGTAAACTGTGGAGGCGTTAAAATATTAAATAATACTTTTGATAAATTGGATACTTTCAAATATTTAGGATCAATATTAACAGACGAAAATCATATTCATGAAGAAATTAAATGTCGTCTAAAAGCAGGGAATTCGTGTTACTATTCGGTTCAAAATCTCTTGTCGTCGCGAATTCTGTCGAGGAATTTGAAGCTTAAAATATATAAAACGATAATCATGCCTGTTGTTCTGTATGGTTGCGAAACATGGTCGCTTACTCTGAGGGAAGAACATAGACTGAAAGTATTTGAGAACAGGATCCTGAGGAGAATATTCGGACCCAAGAGGAACGAGAATGGGGAATGGCGGAAGCTTCATAACGAGGAACTACATAGTTTATACGGCTTACCCAACATTGTTAGGGTCGTCAAGTCTAGGAGGCTTAGGTGGGCAGGTCATGTAGCTAGAATGGAAGAAAGTAGAAACGCTTTCAAAGTCTTGACTGGTAGACCCATAGGAAAACGACCATCAGGAAGACCTAGGCGCAGATGGGAGGATAATATTAAGATGGATCTCGCAGAGATAGGAATACAAAGTAGAAACTGGATGCAATTAGCTAAGGATAGAAGTCAGTGGAGAGCTTTTGTGAACGCGGCACTGAACTTCCGGGTTCCATAGGCCATAGAGTTAGTTAGTTAGTTAATGTTTAGTTTTTCTAAACATTCGTAATTTTTATTTGACTGCAGCTTAAAGTTTATGAGTAAAGGCATAACTAATAGATATTTCGTTTGTTTTAGACATTCCGTAATTTTGGGGAACAGGCTTCAGTCCGAAAGACCGCCCCCCCTAACCCTCGCAAAACCGTCACTGCTGGTAATTAGTAATAATAACGATTTAAAAACAATAAGAAATGAAGTCAGCCAACTCACAGTACACGCACTATTTCTACTTCATAGATGGAATGAAGAAAAGTTTTGTCAGAATGGTCGAATGCTGAGTTGAATTCCGGACTACTCAATAGAAGCGCAAAAGCTCCAGTCAATCATGTTTGTTGTGCAGTTGTATTTATCTTAACTTAAATATATTCCGTAGTCCTTTTTTTTGTGTGTGTATTGGTGGGGTGGGGAGAGTTCCATAATGATATGAAGGGTGTGAGCCAAGAACATGGTAACTAACAAATTTTCAATTGCTGAGTTACGCAGCATCAGATAGGCAGCAACGCATACCGCTTCGTTTAATCCCTCATGTATAGACTTATGTGAAAAATCAGCTTTTCGACTTTCAAAATGGATTGTGTAGCAGAAAATTTCTAATTTCTTAAAATAGTAAAATTATGGGTTACCATGTTCTTATCTCACACCCTTCATGTTCAATCCCTTGTTAAAAATACAGAAAACTTGAGGACTGAATAAACCGTGATGGTGCTTATATAAAACTGTAGAATTTCAAGAATATACAAAACCAAAAGCTCTAGGTGTGCAGCCTTTAAGTGTATCATATAAATCTAAGTATTTTTCTTATGTTTTATTTTAATTTTATTTTGTTCCAAAAAGAGGGTATGGAATATTTTGAAGTAAAAATACTACATAGAATTTTGCTACTTATTTGAGTATTTTTTTAAAAGAAGTATTTACTTTTAGGGTTGGCTGGTTTACACCAGCTGTTTTTCTTCTTTTTTTAAATAAACAACTGGTTTAAACCGAAAAAAAAAATAATAAAAGGTACGAAAAATGCGAATCGTGTGAACTTCATGGTGACGTTTCCATACATCAAACCATCTGCATTAGTTTTATTTCCTTTTCACCTTTTAATCAAGGTGTCACATGTTCAATTCTCGGTCAAACCACAACCCTTCTTTCATGCGTAAACAAAGTAGCGGTTCGGATGTCACTTTAAGCGAAAGTCTTCTCCTTGATAACCTCGGTATTACGTAAGGATGTTAAGCCTGAACATACGAAACGAAACTAAATTGTATATTTCTGCATGCCTGAATGCCTGTTGTTTTATAAAGAAGCCAAGGTTGCTTAAATATACTGATATAAATTGACAAAATTTATCGATTGCCTACGTAGCTTCCAACATTAGCTTGGATTGTACTTTCAATGATATGTACGCACTAAATTTGTAATTTAATACCTCAGTTTTAGCGTACTGATTATGATACGTTGACCTTTAAATTTTACATGCAAAGCAATAACAGGATTTTTTCCGTTATTGTTTTACATTTAGAGTAATGACGGGATTTTCCCGATGGCTAGGGCGGGAGTTTCTCAATTTAAGAAATTTACTGATCGGACTTCTTTAAGCTTATGTGACCTCTTCCAGCATAACCCCGTTGTTGCATAATAACACCAAGGCGAAACAAACTTATTTCTGTCAGTATGTAATATAAATACATAAAGCAAAATATCTAAACCCAAAAAAACCTGGTTTAACCTTTTCGGGATCCTATGGTACAATTTGTACCATATGCACTTTTCATGGTACATTGCGTTATTTCTCTTCTATTTGAGCTTTTTCGTCCGGGTTTTTTTTTTTTTTTTTTTTTTTTTTTTTTTTTTTTTTTTTTTTTCCAAGTCCAGAGGCCTTGCAGAAGACATTACGTATGGTTTCAGACCGTCCTGCGTCCAGACATAGGAGGTGATGACGTCATAAGTCAAAAATTTCTTTTCTCATTTTCTAAGCGTATGTTCAATATTTTTTGGCGGGCTTATTTTTCTACGTAGAAGATTGAAATTTTGCACAAACATTCAGTCCACGGAGTAGTATGTACCAGATTTTTTGTTCCGATGTCAGCGCTAAAACAGGGGGGGGGGGGAACCAGAGGGGCAAAGGGGTCAAAATAGGGATTTTTTTACCTCAAAAATCCCGTTTTTCGTCATTTTTCCGCCTTACATACATGATAGGACCACGTGAGTCATACCGTCTGAAAGGCAGTTCCATTCTGAAGAGAACGACGGTCGAATTATTATCCTAGGGTAATTAGGGATGTCTCAGGGAATTTTTATCCAAATATACTTCTGTATAGGGTAAAAGTGGGGCATGGTAGGGAAATTTTTTCTGGCGGGCCAATTTTTTCACGTAGAAGATTGAAATTTTGCACAAACATTCAGTCCACCGAATAGTATTTACCAGATTTTTTGTTCCGATGTCAGTGCTAAAACAGGGGTGAACCAGAGGGGCAAGGGGTAAAAATAGGGATTTTTACCCCAAAAATCCCGTTTTTCGTCATTTTGCCGCCTTACGTACATGATAGGACTACGTGAGTCATACCGTCTGAAAGGCAGTTCCATTCTGAAGAGAACGACGGTCGAATTATTATTCTAGGGTAATTAGGGCCGTCTCAGTGAATTTTTATACAAATATACTTCTGTATAGAGTAAAAGTGGGGCATGGTAGGGAAATTTTTTCTGGCGGGCCTATTTTTTCATGTAGAAGATTAAAATTTTGCACAAACATTCAGTCCACCGAGTAGTATTTACCAGAAGTTTTTTTCAGATTTCTGCGTAAAAACAGGGGGGTCCAGAGGGGCAAAAGTTGAAAAAAGGGAAAATTTGCTCCAAAAAATCCCTTTTTTCAGGAATTTTCGCCTTAGATACATGATGGAGACATGTGAATGGTACCGCCTGAAAGACAGTTCTATTCTGAAGAGAATGATTGGCAGATTATAGTCCTAGGGTAATTAGGGATGTCTCAGGAATTTTTTCCCTGAGATCATAGTGTTTTATGGTACTTTGGGGCATTGTGGGAATTTTTGATAAAAATTCTCCCGCCCTTACTATTCAAGATAGAAACTTGAAATTTGGCACACACATTCAGTATACCAAGTACTATTTATCAGATCTTTTTTTATGGCTACGATCACACAGGGGGGGTCCAGGGGGGGCCAAAGTTCGAGAAAAAATTTTTCCCTCCGAAATTTTCACTTTGACATTTTTTCCCGCTTCTGGTATATGGTATGAGCATGCAAGTGGTACCATTCGAAAGCCAGCTCTATTCTGAAGAGAATGAGGTATGAACCATGATCCTAGGATAAATAGTGACGATACAGTAGCTGCTTGACTGAAAGTCTAAAATATAGCCCAAAAAGCCAGGATCCGGAAAGGGTTAAACCAAAAAAGCCTAGTTTAAACTCCCCCCAAAAAACGGGTTTTTGGCATTTTCAAAAACAACCATGGCTCTTGCCAACCCTGCTTACTTTTGTGTGTAGGAGGTTAAAAAAATCTTATTATATACATTGGTTAATCCTTTGGAATTCATAATGTAAATATGTTGAGAAGTAAAACTGTTTGAAATATCTTTTCGAAATTCATGGTTTATTTTCGAGATTTTATATTATTATCGGCATCAACCACTAATTAAATGACTTTTTGTGTTGTAGAGAAGCGAAACAAAATCTGGTTTATCAATTTAAAGCAGAATTTTCAAAAAGCCCAAAATTTCCCAAGCAAAAAAGCGAAGCAGAAAAAACCGAGTTTTTTTTCCAAAAAAGCCTGTTTTTTTCCGAGCCCTTGCATCTCTAAATATATATATATATATATATATATATATATATATATATATATATATATATATATATATATATATATATATATATATATATATATATATTCAAAGATTAGATGAAAATCAATAGATAGATGACATGATCAAGCCATCCTTAGTTTTTTATTATTATTATTTTTTTTAGGAGGGTGAAGAAACTTAAAGGTAAATGGTCATGAGTAATTTTCGAGAAAATATGATTTTTTTTATGGCTTTAAAAATCATGTTTGTTGCCAATCATGATTGGTGTTTTTTTATTCTCCCATAAACAATTATTTATTTATTTATCTAATGTGTATGTAAAAATAGACTGTTAAGTGTCACATTGTGTCTTCGTCCAAAGGTGACACACCCATTCCTACAAGTAGAACACATAGTCCTAACAAGGACGCAGATACTACTAACTTATGTTTTAATCTTTAAAAAATGTTCTTAATCTTTAAAAAAGTCTCAGTCTGATAGCTATAGAAATGGTTTTAATGTACAAGGCCAGTAGAGGTCTGCTATTGAATTATAACTTTAAATCTTTTGATACAGTTAACTAAAAGATTTATTAATTACAAAAGAATAGTAGATACTAGTAACTGTTTGTCCCTATGGTAGGTAATCTGACATGATGACCCTTTCACAGTCCCAGAAAACGCAAAGTATCATTTTGGTGGTAGACTTCTGCACTCATACCTTTTTTGGGATGAGGGAGGAAATATGTTTCCATGATCTTTTCAACTTTCTCCTTCAAGGCGGCATCATTAGTAAAAGATGGTCTTCGAGATCTAGAGGCGTCCGTGGTGGTCATGTGTTCAGTTTGGAATTCCCGTTTCCACTTTGAAACCATCTCATAGGATGGTCTTTCATTCCCATAGACTTCTGCTTTGTTAATTTCCCCTGAAGATGAAGGAACTAATGATGCTCAGTGCCTTAAGCTTGTCAGTCATCACACCTTCAGTGATTTACATGCAAATAAATAAATAAAGCGTTGTTCTAATGAGTCTAGAATTTGCTGGTTAACATACAAGGACCCTACTATAAAATGTATGTCCGAGGGGGTTCGTTAATTGTCATCTTTTAGGTGCTTGCTTGCACGGACTTTTTTTATACCTTCTCGTATTTTTATCATACAGTTGTAGGCAGGCTAAGTACTCAGCATTCTTGCTTCACTGTCAGGAGGTTCTGAGTTCAAGTTTCGCGGCCAGCTGTCCTGATTTCTTCTCTATTCCACCAGGAGAATGTTGAGATTGTATTGTTCAACGTGGGCTTTGGCCAACTTATTTCCACTTCTTTTCCCGCTGTTGTTTACGTTGTTGATTATTCCAGTGTATTGTTGCTGTTGGTTATTGGTGATTCAATTAGATAAGGTCTTGCAAACTGTGTTTAGAAATTTGTTAAATAAGTGAATAATTAGAGTGAATTTTTATTTTTTATTTTTTTAATATTTATTTATGTTTTAGGTTGTTACGACTGGAATTTGATCAAAGTCACGTTGAATACTACGCGGAAATCGATGCTGTATTATTGGTAGGAACTATGAATCCAATTCCTCCGCCGGATAGACAGAGTTCGGATTCTGTTGAACGAAATGTGGGAAAACTAACAAGTGAAATATTAAAACTTGGAATGCATAAGATTCCAGATGTTGACCTCACGAAAGTGATCACCAACTTTCTCAGTCGGGAATTTCAGAATCTCCTTCAAGAAGAGAAGAAAATTGACTGTGAGGAGTCTCAGAAATCGTCCAGTAGTGGAAATTTCGGGATGTTACCGGTAAGTGTTGAGTCCTTGTTATTAATGGTATATTACATACTGTGACTTGTTTTCGTTCAGGGGCCACGGTGGCTCAGTAGTAGGGCATTCACTTCTGGTGCACGGGGTGATTTGTTCGATGCCATCTCGCGCCATGTGAACTTTGTAGTTAAAAAAACACCTTGTGCGTGAGTTTTCTCGGGGTTCTCCCATTTCCTCCCACTTTCTTCATTCCACTATTTCCTTCATTTCTCATCATCACCGTCCCTTTAGCCTACTCAGCACAAACGTGGGACGTAAAACTTAAAGTTTTTTTTTTTAAAGTTCAGGGTGTATTCATGGAAAAGTTAAGCGTCTGAAATGGTCAAGTTGGTTAAAATTACAAAGACTAGACTGTCAGATTGTAGATGCATATCAAGAGGGTGTGTTTTCTTCGCTTAATACTTCCCCTTCTCCCTGCTCTATTGCCTACACGCTTGTCTTTGGTACTGAAAGCATGCAACTGCTTAGTTATTTTTTTCTGTGTGTTTTGTGTTTCCGCGCATTCTCCACACAATTTTACTTCATCTACCGTAAGAAGAGTCTTATATGACACTAATATGTGAAGTGACCGTATCATCGTCACATGTTACAAGTAACGATAAATCATACGATGGATGGAGGAAATGGCTGTTCTACTACTAGTCATACTAGTTCTTCTTCTACTACTACTACTACTACTACTTCTTCTTCTTCTTCTTCTTCTTTATTAATCCGAATTCAGTTATGTACAGTGATTTTGAAAGAGTGGAGCAATGCATGACTGTACTGAGAATCGAAAACCCAGCAACAGATTGTGTAGATTTTTCGTCTTTAGTATTTCTGTAGCAGTAGTAATAAGTATATGCCTGTTTATTTAATTTTTGTGAGTAACAAACTTGACATGCTCACTTTACTTGATCTGAACACCGGTACAAATGTATTAACATGTTTGTTGTCGTCCAAGAATTTTCATAGTGATGATTCAAAGAAAAGCAGGATTATCTCTACAGTGGAAGAAACTTTTTTTTTTTTTTTTTAATGCATACATGCATGAGGAAGAGATTATCGAAATGTAGCGTCAATTTGTTCGTCACAATTAATTTTGGTGCTTCATTGAGTTTATTTCATTTGCAATATTTAATAACTCTTGATGAAACTTGTTTGGCACAGAATAGAAGCAGTGTTGCCAGATTGGGCAACAGGTAGCGGATTGGGCAATGCCCTCGCTACCAAAATTTCAAATTGGATGACACGTTACTTTTTGGGCTACTTTTAATTATCTGCAGACTATAATTCCTAAGAATGCGTTACTTACGTATTTTCACATATGAAATCACAAATTATTAGTTTAGTATACTACAATAAAAGTTCTGTCTCCTTGAGCCTAACCGGCATAACAATGGGACGTGAAACATAAAGATATTTCATTTCATTACAATAAGTTTTCGTTCTTGAAATGAGAATGAAATGAAATTTTTAAGTTTTACGTCCCACAGTTATGTCGGTTAGGTTAAAGGAGACGGTGATGATGAGAAATGAATGAAATGGTGGAATGAAGAAAGTGGGAGGAAACAGGAGAACCCCGAGAAAACCCCACGAGCACGGTGTTTGTCCACCACAAAGTCCACACGGTGCGAGCTGGGATCGAACCAGGGACTCCCAAACACCGGTGGTGAACGCTCTACCACTGAGCCACCGCGCCCCCTCGTTTTCGTTGTTGAATGTTATATTCACAACGCACAATAATTTTAGTAGAACTAACATGTTCGATACTAGTTTAATTCTTGTTTTAGTACTTTTTAGTCTTCAGATCTGGCAACACTGTACTTTTGTTGAGTTTGTGCTATTCCAGTTATTCCAGCTGACCGTGTTGATGTCTCAGTTAATACCTAGCGTAATAATGTACAAAGCTGTGTGAACGTGAATTGCTCATTTATGTTACTGTATTATCCATATTAACATAATGAATAAGTGTAGCTGCAGTAAAAATTTCCAAAATTTATGACTCCCAGATGTGAATGAATTAAAGAAGTGAGAAATAGTGAAAAATAAACGTTGTAAAGTGTATTTAAAAATCTGCAAAAGTGAGTTAAGCAAACATGTCTCCTTAAATTAGAAAGGTCGCTCATTATATAATGTCATGTCTATCCAGTTCATTCCGCACTACAGTTCTACTGCTTTTAATGTAGTATGGAGTTTACCGTAACACACCACGCTAACAGCCTCAAACTGCGGTCGCTGCCTGACTGTTGCCAACCCAGTCGTATGTATTTCTAACATCAGGTGTTTCTATTAAATCGATAAGAATATGTATGATTAGTATAGCTGCAAAATAATTCATTTTCGTGTTTGGGCTACAAATAGTTCAAATCCGTTAGTTTTAGAGCACAACATCGCTACTTTTTGATCTTCGGATCTGGCGACACTGAATAGAAGCACTCGCAGATAACAAACCGTTTTTATTTATAGTTCACAGACTGAGTGAATGTAAGAATGTTACACAAAAGCTTTCGTAACAATAATTATTCCTTGTTCCTTTTTCAGCATGAAGCTGTAGTGAAGATCTTCAGCTACTTAGATTTAACTTCCTTGTGTAGATGTGCTCAAGTTAATAAACACTTCAACACAGTTGCAACTGATACTGTCCTTTATTCAGAACTAAATTTGAGAGTAAGTACTTTTCTAAGGCTTGTCAGCGAACTTAAAAAGTTCCTTACTGAATTCTCTATATCTGTGTGTCTGTCTGTCTGTCCGTCTGGGATTTTTTTTTTCAGTTTTGAACCCTGCATTCGATAGAGTATCAAAAGTTATCTGAGAAAGTGATTAAATTTTTCGGATCACTCTTACCGTTCCCGAGATATTGGCCAAAAAATGGCCGATTTCCAGAGATTCCATGAGCTATATCTCGGGAACCATAAGTTATAGAGACATAATATTAGTGTTGATCAATACCTAAGAGAATTGTAAATATTTTGGTACCAAATAGCAACCAATTAGTTCCGGTTTCGAGCTCAAATGGAGGACAATTCCTCTCGGATGTAAGTCAAGAAGCGGTTTGGATTCCGCTTCAAGCTTATGTTGCCCCTTCCAGCATAACCCGGTTGTTGTATAATAACACCAAGGCGAAACAAACTTATTTCTGCCCATAAGTGATATAAATACATAGAGCAAATTATTTAAACCAAAAAAAACAGTGACGAACTTGACAAAGTTATTTTAAGAACGGAAAAAGTACACGTCTAGGGACTCCCCTAGTCCTGTGCATCCAGCCGGA
Organism: Thermobia domestica; assembly: GCF_964235325.1. Taxonomy (NCBI): domain Eukaryota; kingdom Metazoa; phylum Arthropoda; class Insecta; order Zygentoma; family Lepismatidae; genus Thermobia; species Thermobia domestica. The sequence goes on from NC_137468.1 coordinate 195,863,270, forward strand.
ATCAGTTTCTGCGTAAATATGGCATTCGCAGGAGTAAATTTGTCAGAACACTCGTTGTCTTTGTTCGTGGCCCATGAGTCCAGCAAGAGATAGATGTTCTCCCTGTTGTTTGAAATGCTGTCCCAGAACACTTTGGTATAAAACTCCGCAAGCTGCGCTTTCGACATATTCGCTGTCCTGGAGGCAAAGAATCTGATGTTTGGCAGATCGGGGCTTATTGTTGGCGAATTTTCTGTTTCCTCCGGACACTAAGATACACATTTCCCCGTCAGTGGTGATGACTGGCATGATCATAGATGAATGACTGGTGAAGGCAACTGACCCCACAACTACTGGGACAGGAGTGATTCCCTATATACATAGAAGATACGGCAAAAACGCTTTCTTTTTTGTGTTTGCCATAGAATCATATGTTACCTTTGAAGCCCCATCATTTTTTCCCTTTTGGCGGACTGCAGCTAATAACTTAGTAATTAACTAACTACGTGATGCTCTTTAAGGATATATAACTCTTATTGCGCAACTCGAGTCCTGATATCGTACCCTTTACTGCCAGTAGTATTGTGTGGCAGAGAGAAGGAACAGGAACACAGTGGCTTAGTGGTAGAGCGGTCGATTCTGCAGCAAGGGATCCCTGGTTCATTCTTAGACTATGTGAGTTTGTGATGGACAACGTTTGACGTGTGTGTGTTCAAGGTTCTCTCATTCCATCTTATTCTGATTTCACCATTTCTTCCTCAATGCCACATCTTCCATTAGTCATTCGTCGCCGTTAGCCTAAATGGCATAACCATAAGCCGTTAAATAGAAGATTTAATATAACTTTCATTTCATGAGCAGGAAACTTGGTACACTTCGCTGTTTTGTAAGTTATCAGTAAAATAGCTGTTATAATATTTACAAATAAAAATGTTTGGTCCCGAACTCCTCCCAGACCGCTGCACCAATTTTTACTACATGAGAGGATCATGTAATAACTTAGGTATTTAGTATGTTACTTTAATTAATATACATATTGTAAGGGGAAAACGGGGACCATAATATATGCAAAAAATTGAGTATCTTAGAGCTCGTCAAGTTAGAAAGATGAGAAACTCGGTACATAAGCTCCTTATTAAAGCTAAAGGAAAACATGCCCGAGTGTTAATAAAAATTTTCAAGCATGTATCTATATAAAAAATATGTCATATGTCTGGAACAATGTGAACCAGCTTTTCAGATATATTATCTACAATTTGAGACACCTTTAGGGTAGGTAGAAAAGGGATGATACGTAAAATTAAACGAAAGCAACCGATATTAGTGCCAGATACATAGTTTTCGGGATCCCTGACTTGAATAGCGATACTCCTGATGCAATTTAAGTTCAAATTCAGCTCCCAGTGTGGGTAGACACCTACCTCCCATAGAAGTGAAAGGAGTGGCATGTAAAAATAATGGAGAACGACCGACATTAGTGTTAAATCCATAGTTATGGGGGTCGGTGAGATAAATAGCGATAGTACTGATAGTAATAATTCAGTCCCCAAACGGCACGGGAAGCGAGAAGGGGCTTAAAAATTGCTCAGAATGACCGAGATTAAAGTCGAATCTATAGTTTTCGTTTTCGTTACTAAGCTGATTGGTAACATTCCCGTTGACATTTAAACCAAAGTTTAGGTGCGTGTCAGCTAGCCCGAGAATCTTAATATTTATTTATTTAGACGTTGCTGTCTGTTATTTATTTACGAGGGCTAGTCAGAAAGTTGTAGCTTTGTACTTTTGGCATATGTGATTTAATCACTTTGAATCTTGTACAGCACATTCTTTAGGTTGCCTAATTATAAATCTAACAATTGTCAACACGTCTTAACAGGCAGTGTACGAATAGTGTAGTGGAACGGAGGAATGTGTAAATGATCAGTTGGCGTAATTTCACAGATCGAACAATGCTCAACTATCAATTTCATGTGTAAATGGGAGAAAGTCGGCTTCAGAGACTCTGATAGCCGTAAAAATAGTTTAGCACCAAGGGACATTCGGCTTTTCCCAAAGCTAGAAATGTACACACATGTCCAAAATTATTGTCGCATGTCTATAAATATGTTGTTCTAGGAATATAATTTGATAATGAATTCGCCTGGTATTTCTTATAATGTTAGTATGTGTATAATCGACAAAGACATGTATGTGTCAAATTTCATGTCAAAAGAGCAGTAAATAAGAACAATAAAACGAAAATAAAACTTCATTGTCTATTTAGCAACATTTTATTTTACTCATTATAATTTTCGTATTTATAATTCTTTTCCTATGAAATTTACTACAAATATACATTTTCCGATTATACACAAAGTATCAGTATTAAAAGTGCGCTGCAAAATCATTATCAAATTATATTCTTACAAGAAGACAGTTATAGATATGCGACAATCATTATGGACATGAGTGTACCTAAAAGGTATTCGTCAAAGAAGAGATCAAAAGGAACGCGACGGCTGAACTTCCGAAGATAACAAAATAGGACTTCCGCCGGTGTTTCCACCAATCGCAGGATCGCTAAAACTAGTGTGTATGTGTTCCCGAAGGTGTCTACTTTGAAAGCGATTGAGTAAGTGTGTACGTATATTGTGGTAATAGAAAGCTGCGGCAAGATTCCGAGAACTTTCTGACTGCCCCTCGTATTTCACTTAATGACAAGGGCAGCATTAGTATCATTGCTGTTTGTATTTATTTGTTTATTTATTTCATTCGTAGTTTTACTTCCAAATATTTTGCATAAATCATTCTCCCCGTGCAAATAACGGGCATTTCAGTTAGTCATTCATAAACAGTCGGTCAGAGTTACTAGCCTAAGGGGAGTTCGAACTCACTGTACCTTAACAATATTAGAAATATTAACGTTTGTACTTCCGAGCGAGCTTATAGCGAATACCAGTATTACCTTCAGATTAACATAGTTTGATTTTCTATGATTAGAATGTGTGCATCTTTATTTTCAACGTAGCAAAAATCATATTTTCTCCCAAACAGCCGTGAACCACGTTTTACATGTTTCGCAGAGAGGCTATTCGTACTAGAATTTACTCTCAACTTTATTGAATTAATGTCCACTGATGAATCATACGGCTTAGAAAAGTATCAGGTGTGTCTATCACGGATGGTGCACGTAACCCACAAAAATAGATTCGGCGTGTACACCAATGAGAGTGTGAACATTAATCATTGCGGGCAGTATAGCCGCTCGCGGTGGCTCAGTGGTAGAGCGTTCACCTCTGGTGCATGGAGTCTTGGTTCGATCCCAGCTCATGCCAAGTGAGCCTTGTGATGGACAAACACCGTGTGCGTGGGTTTTCTCGGAGTTGTTCCGTTTCCTCCCACTTTTCTCATTCCACCATTTCCTTCATGTCTTATCATCACCGTCTCCTTTAGCCTGGCCGGCATAACCGTGGGACGTAAAACTTAGATTTCATTTCATCCAGTATAGCTGCCTTGTTAGATTTATTGGGAAGTAATAATAATAACGTTTGACTTTTTATTGTACACATTGTAGTGTCATAATAGTAAAAATGTATCTGATTTTGATCCCATAGTACTATAGTTTATAACAAACGTTCTCTCCTGTTTCAGCCTCTTTGGCATAAAGTATCAAATAAAGTACTGAAAGGTCTGCAGAACAAATGTTGTTATATGCAGAAGTTGGACATTTCGTGGTGCGGAAACTATGGGAAGATAGACCCTGCAGCATTTATTGAGTAAGTAGAATATGTTTGTATGAGATGGTGTATCCTTCAAAAATGAATAAATGATACCAATAGAACCATACGATGTTATAAACCTTGCAAATGCTTGAAAGTTGTGTGTACAGCGTAACATAGTATATTTTGCTATGTACTAATTCTGCAAATAGATTTCCTTTGACATTTAAGTATATTTAATACATCCGTTCATTTCGAAATCGAATTTGAATTACATGAGAGGATCCCGATATATATATATATATCCAGATTTTGTTCCGTTTTTCTTAGCCGTATCGTTCCATTGTTAATTTTACAAGTAGTGTGTGCGTAAATAAAATGTCATCATTAGGAAAAGTCAAACAACAATCTGCCAGCTAACCGAGAATTTTGTTACATGTACAGTAAATAACTAATAACAATTCCTTCAAGTAAAATAAAACAACTGCCATTGGCAATAAACAACTTACCATTTAAAGCAGCAAGAATTCGTTGTTTATTATTTTCTCGAAACCTACACGTGAGAATTCCCTTCATCCATGTCATTTTTAATTTCAGTGTAACTTTTCAACTGTATATATGTCTTAAATTTGGAAAATATTTTAGGTATACAAATTGAAATTAAAGAGTAAATGTTAACTTTAGACTATATGTCAAAACCACACTATATACTGTCGTCTAAGCTATATTGCAATAATTACACTATGTACTGTCGTCTAGGCTATATGTCAATAATTACACCATGTACTGTCGTGTGGGCTATATGTCAATATTTACACTATATACTGTCGTGAAGACCACATGTCAATATTTACACTATATACTGTCGTGAAGGCCACATGTCAATAATTACACTATGTACTGTCGTGAAGGCCACATGTCAAAAATTACATTATATACTGTCGTTTAGGCTATATATCAATAACTACACTAGGTACTGTCGTATAGACTATATGTCAATAACTACATTATATATTGTCTTTTAGACTATATGTCTAATAACTACATTATATACTGTCGTCTAGGCTATATATCAATAACTGCATTATATACTGTCGTTTAGGCTATATTGCAGTAATTACACTATGTACTGTCGTGTAGGCTACATGTCAATAATCACACTATGTACTGTCGTCTAGGCTGTATGTCAATAACTACTCTATATAGTGTCGTCTTGGCTATGTCAATAATTACACTATGTACTGTCGTCTAGGCTATATGTCAATAATTACACTATATACTGTTGTGTAGGCTATATGTCAATAACCTAGTATCATAATGACGAGTTTAATTAGAGTATATTTCAGTATGAATTTCATGTCAGTAAATGGCATGGTTCTTGTATAGCATCTGTAGGTTTATACATTAACTTGTTTTTATCCTTTTCCTGAAAGAATGCGCACGAGCTTTAGCACTGACGCAGATCATTTCATTCAGCTTATTAAGATATATCAGTTGGTCTATATCTCATCTCTGGACAATTGCATTTTATTACTCTTCTTATCGTTAAATGTTAGTAATATTGCTGATTTTATTAACCGCCATATAAATGTGACACGTTGAACTTAAAAACTATAATATCAAAGTTATAGCTAATGCTATTTAATATATATATATATATATATATATACAGAGGCGCATCAAGGGGGCTATAGGAGCTATAATCCCCCTAGACGCTCAGGTATACACTGGATAAAATGGACTGCAATCCTGTTTTACACTGGATAAAGCGGCAAACTATGGTTTAACCCCTCCTTTGATTATCATCTGGATCCACCACTGTATATAATATAGAACACTTACCTCCGATATTATCTGATTACAAATATTTATAAATTATCATCTTCTATATTTCAAAGACAAGGCAACCAGAACGAATTTTTCAATTACGATACGTAAATTAAGTTAGCACTAAAAATGACAATGGCGAGAACAAGACACAGTCCATAACTTCTTTCTTTATAATTTGAAGAGTGTAAGACATGTATCAGTGAAGCTACGAACATGTTTAAGCAACTTGTATTGTACATAATTGGAGTAGTTCTTGCTGTCTGGAAACTGGTTGGTCATTAAGATGAACCTAAAAATATTAATTTATGTTTATAAACTAGCTAGTGAGACACATCGAACATGGAATTCTATTTTGTATATTTATGTATACAGTGGAGCTCTGAATGTCCACGAGTGCTGTGAAAAAATTTTAACCTTCCTGCAGTCGCGCCCAATTATTTTGTATAAGTAGTCGCTACGGACTGACACTCCGCATGGAAATAAGTACGGTACGTTCTAAAACAAAGATAAATTGTAAAAATCAGTGTTTCCAACAATAGTGGACATTTCGAAGTTCAACTCTACTCTGATAAGCATAAGCCGATTGTGTGTAAAGTGTGGAAAATCGAGAATTAGGAAGAGTGATTTGCGTGTAGTAAATTACACTCATTGTTCACTGCGAAGTGAGAGTCCGCGGGAGACCACTGAATAGTTAATTACGGACGTCAAAGAAACCAATTTCAATCCAAGCCAACAACCGAAAAAATACAATAGGTTTTACAGTGAGAAGGTCGAAAATTAAATTATTGACAGATTTATTGTGCATCGTAATCCTATAGGCTCCTTGCAATTTGTGGATGAGTGACAGACTCTTGCTCGTTTGTTTTGATCATAGCTTTAACATTCTATGATCACTGACTTTGACGAGCAATACAAATAATAAAACATAGTTTTATGCTGAAATAGTGTATTTTTTCCGTATTTGCAGCTCATTTTTAGTCTTTTTTCCAGTTATCCGCGTTTTTTTTCTATCCGCTGTACCCTTGCCACCCAATTCCGCGGATAATCGGGGCTTTACTGTATTTAATTTCTTTTTAAGCTTATTAGTATTTTTCGTAAGTTCAACATAAGATACACACGTCTAAAGATTTTCAATTAATTAAAACATGTAAGGAAGATACAATTTGGTTTTTCTTTTGTTGGGATTTAGTGTCTTTTTCAGCGAGGCTATATGAGACGTGGATGTACACTTTATAGAGGTCTGCACGGGCCTTAATTCTTAGCCTGGGCCCGGCCCGTGAATTTATAATACGAGGCCCGACCCGAATCCGAAATGGGTTTTAGCCTTTAGGGCCGAGCTCATCTGAAAATCAAATGAGTTCGAAGTAAGCCCGAGTTACAGAAACTTAATAATTAATTTGTATTTTTATTTACAACAATTAGAGGTTTAATTTTGCAGTTTAAAACCGTACATGATTTCGAGAAAACAACGAAATAAAGATTATCGTTTATACTTACTAAATATATGAATTCTCTAAAGAAAAATCGTCATTTATATAAATTTCTTCTCTCTCTCTCTTTTAGCCTCGGTGCATAGACGTAGGACGTTAAACTAAATATTTTATATAATTTCATTTATATAAATTCTTAGAAAATGGAAACATGAATATTCCAAATCTGTAAAACAAAATGTCAATGTGTGTTAATTCTTGTGTAAATGGATGTGTACTGCACTCACTGAGATAGTTCTCAAAGCAGTCATTGTCGATCTGACTGCCCAAACTTTCATTCATATAAGCTAACTATGTTTATTTCGGTTACTTTTAGTTTTTCTCTCCACTACACAATTAGCTTTACTTTCAATTGCACAATGATAATCATATTTTTAGTGTGGGTGTTTCAAATTACAAATTTAGATGTGTTTTAAAAATTCTCCAGAAAGGACGGTCCGATAAATATCATGTACAGTATATTTACAAAGTTAGGCTCGAGAAATATGGTGGTATATTTAAAAATTTAAGATCCGAGCCCGAAGTTATTTATGCTTTGTAGGCCCGAGCCCGTGCAGACTTCCAACAGCTTAATATGGGATCCACACCACATGAGCTCCCATCGGGAATCGAACCCGAGTCTCCCCGCCAAAGACACATATGCTAACCATGTAGCCACGTGGAAACTCAATGGAAGATACGAATATGTAAAACTGGCAACTTATTGCTGTAAGAGGAAGATCGATTATCCTTTGAATATAGCAGCTGATCATATACAAATATCTTTCCTTTAAAAATATTAGGGCGAGTGTTAAAGTATTTTTTCTACTCTTGACAATTTAATATATATTGGATATTACATATTATCAGGAGTAAAAGTGAGGGGGATGCCGTCCTCCCACCTCAAAAAATATGTACGGCGTACCTCAGTTTCTAAAAAAATTACAATGGGCAAAGATAGGCAGGGGGAACGGCGTGGCCTGATGCCGCTACCTACCCCCCCCCCTCAACCTTTTCAGATCCACTTTTACCCTTATTATATGTTTTTGGAAAAATACGAGAGTCCCTGGTTCGATCCTTGATGAAAATACATATAGATCAGACCCCATTAAAGTGCATAGTTCATATCACCCTGATGCTGAAAAGGAGGTTAATCTCCAATAAAAAGAACATATGCTACTTGAAAATAATATGCTAAAGAAGCCAACAATGTGTCATTTCGAATAGGAAAGAAAATAGAGACCACAAGGTGCTATTTCCTGACATTTTCCAGATAGAGTTGTGAAATGTCCATATGATCGGCACTCTTACATCCCAACCACACCTTACACTTTATGTGTCGGAGAAGTATTATTTTATTTTTGTTTAAATTCTATAAATAACTGTTACTTATTTGTTTAAAGATAGTGATCGTGGTTTAAATAACTGTCCCTCGTATATATTATTGGTTACTTTCATTTATTTCTTTTTTCAGATTTATCCATCACTGTGGAAAGTTTCTAACTCATTTGAGAGTGAATTGCTGCAAATTTGTTAACAATGATTGTGCAGGAGAGATTGCTATAAGTTGCAAATCGTTGAGAGGTAAAAAGTTTATTTTTTCAAACATCTAGTCATAATTTGAAAATTCACTAATTTTATTAGAAGTTATTAAAAAATGAAATAAGTCAAACTTCATTAGAGATTTCTTGTAAGAAGAATCCAATAAAACGTTACTAAATTTCATTGAGGTTGTAGAACACATGACATGCGTGGAAAGTCCTATGAACTGAGAATATTAATATACACATATTTAATTAATTTAAAATTATTGAGTTTTCATCAAATAAATTCTCTGAAAAAAAAGGGAGTTTATTGACTTATTTGGAACATACACTTATTTCGAATGGGCATACTGTACGAATTATTCTATTGACATATTTGTACGTTTTGTTCCCTTAAGAAATTTACCGTCGTAGATGGCGTATGTGATTCGTAAGAGAACTCTTAACGTTTTGATGATCGTCACACAGAGGGGTATTTCGGCCGAAAAGGTGGCCAAAATTCGAAATGAAAATTTCTAACAGACAGTAAATCTTATCTTGTTATTGGTAGTTCGGTAACCGTGATACCACATGCGAACTTTAACTCCATTTTAACTCATATCATGTGAGCTTTAACTCCTATTTAACTCGTCACTTTAAGAGCTATAACTCCTCCTAACTGATCATGTTAGAGCTTTAACTCCCTTTTTAATTAGTATCACCTTGAGAGCTTTAACTCTTTAACTGATCACGTACAACTGTAACTCCCTTTTAACTCATATTATGTTGAGAATTTTAACTCATCATGTTAGAACTTTAACTCCTATTTAACTCATATCAGTAGGGAAGCAATATTAGTATGATTAATCAGCCGTTATGTACAATAAACCGTCTTTCTGCTTGGCGCTTGGCAGAAAACGACAGTTTTTGATTGTATTTTAAGTGCTTTGTGTGTTATGGATTAAAGTTATTCACAATGGAAATAATAGACCAGGGTATATGTACTACATTTTCATTTTTTTTTTTTTTTTTTTTTTCAAAGAGTAATGTTTCAATCACAGTGTCAGGATGTGTCAAAAAGAAATTATTATTCAGGATATAATATAGACCTTAAACAAAGTGCTAAGAGAAAAACTATTTTCCGCAGCTAACGCCTCTATTTTAAAAATAATTGTTTACTTTGAATACGACCTCATTAGATTAAAAAAAAAAAATGAAATCTTTAAGTTTTTCGTCCCACGGTTAGGCTAAAGGAGACGGTGATGATGAGAAATGAATGAAATGGTGGAATGAAGAAAGTGGGAGGAAACGGGAGAACCTCGAGAAAACCCACGAACACGGTGTTTGTTCACCACAAAATCTACACGGCGCGAACTGTGATCGAACCAGGGACCCCAAGCACCGGAGGTAACGTTCTACCTCTGAGCCACCGCACCCCCTACCTCATTAGATAAATATAAGAATATGGTAGAAGTGTCCATTCTTCGCTTCGACCGTTGCAGCGCTGCAATCAGCATCTTGTACATGCCCACTGTGTACCTACATCTGTTGGCAAGCCATAGGAGTAATGCCGGAAACTCAGTGTTTATGTTCGTTTGTGAGTGGTTAAAATGCCTCCACCCATTAACAATCCTGCCGACTGTGAAATTACGCGCTATGATTCGTTTTCTTAGTGTGAAAGGCGTAAAAGTAGCTGAAATTGATCGCCAGATTAGTGAAGTATATGGAGAAAATATTATGACCGATTTGTCATCATCAACATTCCTGCGGTTTTTAAAAGCTCTATCCGTTTCCGTGCTATTCCATCACTCATGGTGTTTTTTCCATACACTTCACTAATCTGGCGAGAATTTTAGTGGCTATCATATCACGCCTTTAGCACTAAGGAAATGAATCACAACGCGTATTATACACTCAGCTGGATTCTCAATCGGCGGAGGCATTTTAATTACCGACAAACAAACGTAAACACGATCGAATGTTTCCGTAATAGCGTCTGTGGCTTGCTAACAGATGTAGGTACACAGCGCGCATACGCGGGATGCTGACCGCAGCTCAGAATGATACTTACTTAAAAAGCACGCCCTTGTAATTTTACTCCACAACATACAAAGCACATAAAATGGAATCACAACATGAAACGCCAATCAATCTTTGTTTGCAAACGCCAATCAGAAAGACGTACACAACGACTGAATAATCTCTACTAATATGACTTCCCTATCGATATGGGCTAAAAGGATAAGTTTCACGTAATATCAGGACTATTAAACTAAACAGTAACAAAGTTAGTTTACCGTGTGTCAGTGGGAACTTTTCATTTTGAATTTTGATCAACTTTTCGGCCGAAATACTCTATTGTGCTTTGCTAAGGATGATTTAATTTACCATCGAAAACGTTCTGACAATTAAAAATCTTGACATATACTAAGATGAGTCGGGGTTCGATTAACGATAAATATTTAATGTAGGATAGTAATAATAATTATTAATTAATTAATTAATTTTTTTCAGAGTTGGAACTCCGCAATTGTGAATTTATCGAAGGAGACGGGTTTTATAGCCTTGCTTCATTGACTGAGCTTCGGCGGTTAGACTTATATAGGACGGCCATTGAACTGGAACCTCTGAAATGTATCCTCAGTGCCTCGCCTCATCTTAAACATATCAACCTAGGTATGTATTAGAAAATAGTTTGCAGAACCAGAACGTCTCGTAAATGAAGAGGAATTGTAAATTAATTTTCACATTTGTTTAAGTATTAACATACGTTTGGATGTTTTAAAATCTTAGCAGAGTGAAGAAACTTAATCCACAATTTAATTGTTCCAGCCACATAAGATTTAACATATGTGAATTAAGTATGGGGTAATTCAAAGTTTTTGAAAACAAAACTAATAAATCAAAATAAAATTTTGACACAGAGACTCTCGATAATAGATGGTTTCCTCTCATGAAGCATTAGAACTATAAGATATGTCTTATAAGGAACAAGAGAGCAAGAGATTAATACACCGTCACCAGTGCTGTGGCGTGGAAAATCAGCGCCCAGGGCGAGAGTATACGACGACACCCCTGTACTAGTACATATGACTGAGGTCGACAGACCAGCCGCGAAGTGCAACCATGGTTAGTGCAAACCTAAGAAAATTTTCAAAAATAAACCCTGCTTTTCCTTGATTTTGAGCACTTTTTATTACTTTTTTCCTTCCATTTTGTATGCATTTTTTTTTCTTTTTTCCTTCCGAATTTTGCGCCCCATTTACTTCGAAGACAACCTTGAGAACATTTAACTCTGCCATGTTTCGTGGTCAGTGCTTGGTATCTAGGTTCGTAACATTTAGTAGCTGTTGGTCGAAACATTTGATAACGTCGCTTTCGAACCTAAGGACTGTACAGGTCTGTTCAAATAATATTAAACCACTACTGTTTAGCCCTAAGATTTGCGGACTGCAGGCAACGACAGAGTGTCTGTACAGATAATGAAGGACCTCTAAGGATCGATATTTCTTTGGTCATTTTGGGCGCTGTGAGGTAATGGTTGTATCTGGATATGCGAAGGATACTATGATCACTCAACTGATTACTGCAGCGTGGGCGATCGTTTGAATTTTTTTTTTCTCATATCCTCCTTGCAGTTTCCACCTTTTCAAAAGCTCCGTCACTGTGAACCTGAAAACACCAAATTGTTGAACAAGCTTAAGGTGTCACCAGTCGCCTTGGACCTTCTTCAACGACTCCCTGTTGCCTCTCATCGAAGTGTGGAGCTCTACGCACCTTAACCCTTACTCTGGAAATAAAAACCATATTTAATACATTTTCGAAACCCAAATCAAATAAGAAAACTAAAGAAAATACCTTCAGAAAAGCCTGTATATCTATCACCATTATGTGCAAAATCAAAAGAAATTTGAGAAACAAATGTTTCGTTTTATCTATTTCCAACCGGCTTTATAATGAAATGCACATAGCTCCCTCCATTTCATGTAAAAATTTTAGCGCGAACAATGCGCTCTAAAATTAGTTATACAACGAAAACCACAATCATATCTTTTTTGCCGGTGCCGTATACACCCCCATGACCAAACTGTTCCATTATCATCCCTTGGATGTGTGCATAAAAATGTAGACTGAAAGCAGGGAATTCTTGTTGTTATTCAGTCTAAAATCTTTTGTCGTTGCAAATTCTGTCGAGAAATTTGAAGCTTAAAAAATATAAAACGATAATAATAATAATTCCTGTTGTTCTGTATGGTTGCGAAACATAGTCCCTTACTCTAAGGCAGCGTTTCCCAACCGGTGTGCCGCGAATGGACCGCTGGTGTGCCGCGAGGAAATCGAAACAAAATTATTAATTCTATAGTAACCAAATTGCAAGACACAGGAAAAAACTATATTTTTGTATTTCACATTACTATGAATTTCTAACATGGAAAAAATTACTGTAATTCCACATCTATTACTGTGTATCAGACAGTATTTCGGCTCGTACACATTTCCACGGTTAGCTGGTATGTTACGCTTCAATTGTGTCATACTAACACTGAGAAATGGAAGCACTTGTACGGTACGCGTGAAGTGAACGTTCGTAGAACACTCATTCGCACGTGAATTACAGAACAACACTTTGTTCAACAGGTGTGTTTTGACTTCGACGCATCGCAAGCTGTGTGATTGCAATACTATGCACCGGTTTTGGTTAAAACAGCAAAGTTTAAAGTACAAGACATTTGTTTGTTCGTTTGTTATTTAGTGATCTTCGTTCTTACTGAAAGGTTGGATACAGTTTTCGAAAAAGAAAGCGTATTTTTAAAAATCTGAGTCCTATATTTCATTGCAATTGTTTTCTATTTTAAAATTAGAATTAAAAAAATAAGCATAATGAATTAGCATAGGGGAAAACCAGTGATCGAGCTTTCATCTCTGTGACAAGGAGATCAGTAATCACAGAAAAAAAATTACCATGGTATTTTGCAAATAATAATAATAATAATATCTATGAGTGTGCCGCGAGAATTGAAGTTACACCCGTAGTGTGCCGCAAATTGAAAAAGGTTGGGAAACGCTGCTCTAAGGGAAGAACATAGACTGAAAGTATTTGAGAACAAGATCCTAAGACGAATATTCGGACCCAAGAGGAACGAGAATGGGGAATGATGGAAACTTCATAACGAGGAACTACATAATTTATATGGTTTACCCAACATTGTTATGGTCATTAAGTGTAGAAGGCGCAGATTGAGCAGGTCATGTAGCCAGAATGGAAGAAAGTGGTAACTTTGAAAGTTTTAACTGGAAATCCAATCGGGAAACGACCATTAGGAAAACCTAGGCGCAGATGGGAGGAAAATATTAAGATGAATCTAGCAGAAATAGGAATAAAAAGTAGAAACTGAATCCATTTGGGTAAGGTAGAAGTTAGTGGAGAGCTTTTGTGAAAGCGCCATTGAATCTCTGAGTTCCATAGAGTTAATTAGTTAGGGTATGTGCATAAAAAGAATTCAAAATTAATGCAAATTAAATGTTAAAATGAAACTATTGATTACACAATCTTATTTCTTGTCTAGTTTGCTTTCATCCAAATTTAACGTACGTTTCTTCGTTCTTATATAAAAAGACATTCCTTTGACTATACGATGTTTGGACGGACTTGAAACCTCAGAATCTTGTTCTTTCACGTCTCACAGGTTCTTCTTGATCCTAGTATCAATATTTCTGTTTATAATTCCAAAGTATGAACCTTCACACTGACATACACGCATGTTCTCAAGTTAAGTTTTGGGGGCCGCGGTGGCTCAGTGGTAGAGCGTTCACCTCTGGTACTTGGGATCCTGGGTTCAAACCCTGCTCCCACCAAGTGAACTTTGTGGTGGACAAACACCGTGTGCGTGGATTTTCTCGGGGTTCTCCCGTTTCCTCCCACTTTCTTCATTGCACCATTTCATTCATCTTTCATCATCACCGTCTCCTTTAGCCTAACCGGCAAAACCGTAGGACGTAAAACTCAAAAATTTCATTTCATTTTCAAGTTTAGTTTTCGATTAATATTGAGAAACATTTTACAAATTGTATATTTAAAAAATGTCAAGAATTGCGTGGCATCGTAAAGTTAAGAAAATATGCCACATGGTTTCTTAATGAATTTATTTCTTATAGAACAGTATAATGTGTATATGTAGTTGTATTTACTGAGTTCTGTATAGATGTAGCGCAATAAATGAATAAATTAAACCCTCCCTTAACTCTTCTAGGTTCCTGTATCGGTATATCAAATATGGACGAAGTAACTCAAGCGTTAGCGACGTATAACAAGGATTTAGTGTCTGTTGATTTCTGGAAAACCTATAGTCTCACTCCGGTTGGCGTACGGTCATTGGCTCACTGCACCAAGCTCGAAGAAGTCGATTTTGGTTGGTGGTAAGTACTAGACACGTATTATAAAACTGTCGTTTGCTTCAGAATGTCAGTTAGTCCTTTATCCTCTCTGATTTCAAAATATTATCATCATATTTGTAAGTGTTCGTCATCATTGGGTAGTCACTTGAAAATTGAGCAGCTGTCATGTCTCATGGTCTTTTGTCTTTATGTAAGAAAAATCGTCTTTAATAACGTTTCTTTTTCTTCTGTTATACTTTTATCCTTTAAGGTTTCCTACGGCACATCTTCAGAATACAATTTATTTTCAAATAATGGTGCAATAACGGGGGAACGCGGTGGCTCAGTGGTAGAGCGTTCACCTCCGGTGCTTGGGGTCTCTGGTTCGATCCCAGCTCGCGTCGTGTGGACTTTGTGGTGGACAAACACCGTGCTCGTGGGTTTTCCCGTTTCCGCCCACTTTCTTCATTCCACCATTTCATTCATTTCTCATCATCACCGTCTCCTTTAGCCTAACCGGCATAACCGTGGGACGTAAAACTAAACATTTCATTTCAAACAATGGTGCAACGAGTTCACCTTTGGTGTGAGGGACCCGTGGTTCCGTTCCAAGACATGAGAGTTTGTGGTGAGCAACGTTATGTACGTACACTTGTTCGGGATTTTCCCGTTTCCTTCTAATTCTTATTCCATAACGTCTTTAATAATCATTCACTTTCATTAATCACTTGTCTTCTGTAGTCTAAAAACGATAAATCTGAAACGTTAAATTATATAATTCATATTTTCGTTTTCACATTTGTGCTGTTCAGCGTTGTCAATCTTTAGATCAATGGTTCTCAACCTTTTCAAGCATACAGCCTCCTAGAATGAACGCGATTGTCCCGTCATGTTAACCCAATCTACCCATGCATAAGGCTGGACGTAAGACTTCGATGAAACAGTCTAAAAACCAGGAGAAAAAAAAATCAGTTCTGAAACTCAGCTTTGAAGAATTTATATAAAGTGAATGGAAATTTTGTTTCTATAATTTATCTTACATTAGCCATCTTTTCCTTACTTTTTTTACATACGCTTGCTCTGCTCACTTTCCAGAAGAAATGGATCAAAAAGCGTTTCCTTGAGCGACTTTTTTAAAAGGAATTTAAATGTGTCTTATAATAAACCTATTATTAAAAAAAAACTGTTAATAATTTGTTAGATGTAAAATGGCTGTCGTCCAATAATAAGGAAAATTCTAATTGGTCGTGGAATCTTAGACATACCGTAAGTCAGCCATGTGCAACAGCCCGTCCGCGAGCCGGTTGTGGCCCACAGAACCCTTGCATCCGTCCCGCTTGATTTCTTATTGGAAATGTGTTTTTTACGTTACCTCTTAACCGGAATTGAATTTTCTTTCCTGAATAACTGATGTCCATCTGAAAAATATCTTCGTGTTGGAACATCTAGTTTACCATCGAACATTAAGAGACTAGTTCAGAACATGAAGGATGAAATTTCCCACTAAAATAGTAAGGAAATGGATTTTTGTGCGTTTCTGTTAAGTAAAAGTTTTGGTTACGTTACAACAGTTTTCCTGTCCCTATGGTGTTCCTATACAATGAACAAGTTTCTCTATTTGGCTATTCAATTCTTGTGAAGATGTTATACATTTTCTCGTACGATCCCTGAACACTACTAAGGCCTTTATGATTGGCCCACCCTTTGTTCCAACTTGTACATGCCTGCCCTAAATAGTCTATCGCCCATTTGTTCCAATGTCCCCTTTGGAAGTTCACGCTTACGTTGAGAACCAGTGCTTTAAACAGAATCGTTTTTTCTAAGTCATTTTGTAAATATTAGTAAATAGCGTTAATGAAAACGTGCTCACTGTCGAAATATTCTGCTCTCAGATAAGTTTATGGTTTGTCATGTTGCCATGGATGTCTTTCCCTAATATGGTCTCAATGAGCCGATACTAAGTAACTGAGCGATCATTGACACGCTCCATACTTGTGGAGCTCACCATCTTGACTGACTAAAGGAGCATGGTGACTAAGTAGTACAGCGTTCAGCTCTGCGGCAAGGCGTCCCTGGCTCGGTCCCGTTCGTTGTTTTTTTCAGGGTTGTTTAGTCTTCTCCTACATTCTCATTCCATCAATTAGTTCATAATCATTCACTTCCACTAAGCATCTGTCTCCTTTAGCATAAAGGACCATACGTGGGACGTAAAATTTAAAAAAAAAAAAAAAAAAAAAAGTATAATAAATTTCCCCAATACTTAGATATTTTCATTCGATTGCACATCTACATTTCAAAAGTCGTTTTTTTTCTTTTTTTTCATCGCCTTTTCGTAGTCTCAATGTTTTTTGCGCCGTAGTGTACAATACTCACGAAATAGCTGTAAATTTGTGTTGATTCAACAAATACTTTTCTCTTCCTAATGACTTTCTTCGCCATACTATCCTTATTTCTTCGTACTTTCTCCCCTTCTACTTCGATGGTTGATGAGACGCTTGAATCCAGTTGCCATTAATTTTGTGTTTGGAAGGTTTAATTTTATTCCATATGCAGAAATCAAAGATTAGTACAGTGGAACATGTATCTGTTCCATTGGAAATTAGCAAACATAGACAGATGGCTAATTTATGGAAAATAAGTGTATTTTGTGGCAAAATCTAGTACAGATCATAATAAATGCAGTCCTAAAGCAATAACTAACTATTATGTACGTTAATGTGTATTTTGTAGATAATATACAGGGTGTTACAAAAAATTTGTCACAATATTTTGAGAATAGGTTCTTGACATCAAAATAAAAAAGTAAGTTCATGTAAGCCTGTGGTCGGAAGTGCATAGTTTCGTAGTTATGGGGTGCCGAAAACGTGAAAAAAAAATGAACTTTAAAGGTCTATAGATCCACTACTATAGGACCAATTGTAATTGGGTCAAAAAATCACTGAGGAGGTAATATGTGAACTATCCAAATATCCATCTTTTAGAACTTCTGGTACTTGTACAATCATTTTTAGAGAGGCTGTTTGGGAGTACTTGTTCACTCTCCACTTACCTCTCTAAAAAAATTGGTGTGCAAGTACTGGAGCATTCTTAAACATGGATATTTGGATAAGTTCACATACCAGTTCCTCAGTGATGTCTTGGCCTGACTACGATAGGTCCGACAGTACTTGAGGTATGAACTTCTAAAGTATACTTATTTCACGTTTGCGGCACCCTAGAAGTCCGAAACAATTCACTTTTGAGCACAGGTCTATATGAACTTTTTTTTTTCTTTCTTGAGGAATCTGTTCCCAAAATATTGTGACCATTTTAGATATTAAACATTATTGTTGATTGTAATAACATCGCATGTAGTCTGTCTATTGTAATAACATCTCATATCTAAGTCTGCTAAATGTGAAGTAAGCGCACTGAATTTCAATATGCTATTTACCTGCAAAACGCCAAAGCACGTTCTTTATTGATCGTTTTATTTCTTCCAAATTTGACGATAGATGAAGATAAGATCATTAGTTTAAGGGTATACTCGAAACATCGGTGCTATCTTAAATAGTAAAACACGAAAAGCGCCCTCTGATTATAGATTTACGGACAGCTGTATTCACCCTGTTAATGAGGATTGACCAGCGAGGATATGTGCTGTTATCTTTTCTCTTTCTGTTCTTTCACTTTGTGTGGCCCCCGTGTAGCATAATCGCTAACACACTCGCCTTTGGTACGAGCGGTTCCGGGTTCGATTCCCGGTTGGGACACTCGGTCGGAAAAGTGTAAGAGCTTCTTCAGGCCAGCTATCCTGAGTGAGGTTTTGCTGAGTTTTCCTCATTCTCCCACTAGGAAAATGCCGGAATGGTACCTAACATATAGGTCCCAGGCTGCTTCCTTGCTTCCCTTTCCTCGAATAGTATGATCGCAGAGGAACGTCATCCCTCATACTTGACGAGCTAACATGACCGTAAATGCCGAAAGCCCAGAAATCTAAATCCTAATCTTTCACTTCGTAACATGAATCGATTCTATATTTGTTGTAAATTTTCTGCAGGTTCCCCAGAAAGCAAAGGCTTCCAACACGTGCCAAGAATAAATAAATAAATCTGTCTAGAAGAGACTACAGAACGTCTTGCAACAGAGAAATAATATTAAGAGACAAGGATATCTTCCACTTTCACCGACAACAGACATTAAAGGCTGTGAGCAGTACTATCGGTATTTTTAGAAAAGTTGGTTTCAGAGATCAAGGTTTTCCCTTTTGTGCCGGTTCATAGGACATGTGTTGGCTGGCAAGCAAGACATAGTTGATCATTTCATATACGTATATACAATTAATATGGCTAATCGAACGTTATCAACACTTGTTTTGAACCATTCCACCTACTTCGTTCCCTCTCTGTTCTCTCTCCACTGTCTCTGACCGTACAAGCCCGTTCCTACATCATACATTTCTGAGTCTTAAATGACTGACTGACATAGAGAATCCAGAGCTTGACTGATAGGCCATATTGAAAGTTAGTTAGAATGTGAGAAAGGAACGTGTGCTCTGGTCAAAATCTTATAAAGGGTATTAGTAGGGATAAAGGGACACCTGATTTCAGAGAACTATGTACATATTACAGCTGTAATGTGAAATAGTGAGGAATGAGGGAATAACGAGATAAAAAGGAGAAAATAGGATTAGGACATGATAAAAGAAGATGGAGACGTGTGGGTGAAGAAACTTCGAGAAAGTGAACAATGAAATGAAGTCTTTACGTCCCACGGTTATGCCGGCTAAGCTAAAGGAGTCTGTGATGATGAAAAAGCAATAATTTGGTGAAATGAAGAAAGTGGGAGGAAACGGGAAAACCCCGAGAAAACTCACGCACACGGTATTTGTCCACCACAAAGCTCACTTGGCACGAACTGGGATCGAACCAAGGACCCCATGCACCAGAGGTGAACGTTACCACTGAGCCACCGTGGCCCTTCGAGAAAATGAAGTAAAGTCAAGTAAATAAACAATGACTTTCTACTCGAATGTACGAAAGAGGAAAAAGCAAGGTGCTGGAACACATGAGGGAAGAAGAGAAGAGTACAGGCTATGTAGTCTAGTTCATAGCAGATAGAGTAGAAATATATATGTGGGCCCGAACTATTTCTGTGAAGGAAAAGCAGAAAAATTGGATGGAGGATTTTTAAAATAGACACGAAAAGTAAGTTGTAATAGGAAATTGAACACTCCAGAATATATTCATCAAAAACATTTTGCGACATTTATTCAGTTTGTTTTAAGTTTATCAGTTTTAATTTGTCAAATTTTGTGTTTAGTCTAGGCGTTGGATTACCTGGAGACAGCTTGCAGTCGTTGGCTAGAAATTGCCCGAGGCTAAAGAAGCTTTTTTTGGCAGCTCTACGAGGCATCAGTGATCGCGATGTGGAAGCCTTTATTGAGTGCTGCCCTGGTTTACAACAAGTGGACTTACTAGGATCGCGTAGTCTGACTCCAGAAGTTTTTGTCAGGTAGGTGTTTTCATATGAGTTGATCTGGAAGTCAAAGTAACGCTCGCAAGGTGAAATCATATTCATGTTTCCTGTCGAAATATTATAATTAATAATAAGAAGTATTACAAAAAATTGCTCTTACCTTGCTTCCCGAACATGAAAGTCATATAAACACACTGTTTCCGGACTTCTCTGGCTCTCTTTTCAGTGCATTGTCTTATGCTATACTGGCTATTAAAACATTATCATAGGTTCTGTCCATCTGTAGAAACTTAAACTACAATATCAAGCTTTTGTGGAGAAGAAAAATATTAGTTCAATTCACATTGAACAAATATCAGTTTTTCCGTACAAATCAATGTTCTCTACTTTAGTGACAATACTTGTACTTTCTGACATTTCAGGACTTCAGAAGAGAATAGCTACTTCTAGATATGAAACACATTTCTGGCGTATAACTGTGTTCCATGTTACAATTGTTTACACCATTAACCAAAGAAACTTTCATTAAGTGTGAAATGAACTTATTTTTGTCATCTTTTCAGAGGTTTTATATTGAAGCTTAAGTTCTAACGGATGGACAGATCCTATAAGATATGACGATGTTTTAGTGTGTAGTATAGTAGTAGAAGATGGGTTGAGAAATGAACTAGAGAAGTCCTGAAACTGTGTGTTGTTATGACTTTTATGTCCAGCATGCAAGGTAAGAGCATTTTTTAAATAAGAAATAGCTTCCCTGTGTAAATGACAAGAGATGTTACAGTATAATTCCTAGAGCGCAGCAAGCGTTGAGTGATGGTGATAAGTCACACAGCGATTTATACTCGAGCGTGTTCTAACATGTTTCAACATGCTTTCGATTGAATCGCAGCCAATTTGATTCCATTTTCATGGAGTAGAGAGGAGATAGCACCTATGTACATTGCCCACTTATCAATGGATAACAGGAATCTGTAGCAGCGTTAAATTTAAGAACATTCTCTGAACTTCATCTGGCGTATTTATTTAAAGAAAGTAATTTGATTCATTTTTCGTTTTATTTCAAAACGTAGTAGTGTGGATCTATCTTGTTTATTGCGTCTTTGAGGATTTTCCTGAACGGTTTCAGCCACCTATTCTGTTGCCTTTCCCAACACATTTTATGAAAATTGAATCACATTATAAAACCATTTTGGTCTTAAGATGCAAGTGTTCAAAAATTGAAGAATTGGCCTGTTGATAAACGTGTTTTGTAGGAAATCTTACTGACATGTCTTGATAAAAATGCTGGAGATTTTACTCGTTTTCTATAGACGTGAGACATGCGTGAATTTTACTTGTACACTACTTATTGATTTCTTAATAATTTTTCATATAACATTGCTCATTTTCAGATTATTATAACAAGTGGTGCTTCATTACTTCTGTCAGTAGCTTGAGCACACTTTGCTCGCTCTTCATGTCCTCGAGAAAGCGCGCTCTCCTAGGATGGGAGTCACTACTATACGGAAGACACATTTATTACTATTCAAATCAAAATAGGTTACAGCCGTCCTACTTTGAAACACTTGAGTTAAAATAATGTAGTTTTTAAGTTGCAATTAAATCGTCGCAATAGTAGTAACTCTTCAAATCAGTTGTAATTAAATCGTTGCAATAGTTTTAAGTCTGCGAATCAGTTGAAATTAAATCGTCACAAAAGTTGTAAATCTGTAAAACATTTGCAGTTAAATCGTCACATTTTAATATTTATTGCTGCCCCAGTTCGATTAAACTTACTTTATTTAGTACCAAAATTCTCCACGATAATTAGTCCAGGAAATTAAATTATTTCTTCATTCTGTTAAGGCACTGAATTTATTTAGTACTTATTATTTATTAGCTGTAATTCCAAAAACACATACTTTTAAAATGGCGTTTTCACTTACTATATCTTAACAGCCTCAATTTACAATATAGTCACAACATTTTACAGCATAATTGTGCTGTCTGTCTGTCAATAAAAAGGCTATATTTTACATACTGGATTATTGTCCTTTATAACATATACATATTATCGTTGTATCATTCCCTGAATATATAAATGTTTGATTATTTATTTTCTGATTATTTATTTAATACTTCTGGCTCCCGTAAAGTTTGGTACCGTTCTGGGTGAGTCTGAGACTAGAAAAGGTTCAGTTACACTGGCATAAGACGTAAGTTGAAATGTTTTGGTTATAAAGAATTATTTCATATATGTGTGAAGTAATAATTAATTGTTGTGTCTGTCTTTGCGTTATTGATTTCATCTTATATATATATATTTAAATATTGTGGTGTTTTACAGGCTGCTTAGAGATTGTAGAGATTTGAAGTTTCTGGACCTAAGTTTCTGTGACCAAGTGCCCGATTCCCAGATTGCTCAGTGGAGAAACATCTTTCCGCACGTCAGTATCAAAAGGAGTTTTCAGAGAGAAATGGCGCTGCCGTTGGATTGACAGGATCTCGCCGTAGGCCCTCAAAATATTTTGTATTTAGGAGATTAGTGAAAGCTTTAACAATAGAAAATATTTTTATTTCCTTGTAAATATCAAAGTAATAGGTACTTGATTAGTTTAGAATAGATACTGAATTGAAAGCATTACATTAGAATTGTTGAGCTTGCTTTCGAGCAACAAAGTCGTCATCATCGTAGAGTTGGATGCAGGCATCTTAGTTCTCCGCTATTTTGAATGTTTTGCAATGGCGGAAGAGGGCGGAAAAAGAATGTACTTGAAAGAAACGGAGGTTAAAATAAATACAGGAGGGATAGTAAAAGCAAGAATGAAATGCTTAGTGTAAAATAATGGGGATTTAAGAAACTGGAGAGATGCGCGAAAAAATTTTCGGGTAGGATAGTACATGTTTTGAGGACGCTTTGTGTTTTCGTTTCTTTTCTATTTCCAACACTTCGACGACGAGCCGTTTGCGACTCGAAAGCTCGATTGTATGTAATGCATAAAAATGTATATTGCTGCCGTACAATTATTAACATGTTTTTAAATGCGTCATTTAAGTGTACCTGTTATTCCCGTAATTCAAGGTATTTACTTATACAGAGTGGCCCAAAAGTAGGTATACAGACCAGCATCGTTCAAGTATGACATTTTAATTTATTAAAATAATGAATTTATTTCCTTTGGTTTGTTTCGAGCTTAAGGTATAAGTGAAAATAAATGAAGAATTGTAAAGGATGAAAATAAGTCAATACCTGTATGGGTAACAATAAGTAAATGATATAAAATGTCATGATCAGTCAGTACGGAACTGTATACCTACTTTTGGGCCACTCTGTACATAGATTATGGCGTATCAAATGAAATGAAGACTGACTTTTTATCGAAAAGTTAAGTTTGATTTGTATTCATTCTATTTATATGATAAAATTGAGTACGAAGAAACATTAGCCTGCATGAGGATATTATTTAAGTAGACCTAGGGTTGGGCTAGACGTGTATATGATATGACCCAAACAGTGGTTCCCAAATTTCTGACACCGCATTACCCTTCACGCAACACAGTTTCGGCGCGACGTCTTTGTATCCGAAGTGAAAAGGGCTGCAAGTCGATTTAGTGGTATACTTTTTAAAAATAGATAGTCATTTAAAGTTACTAACTGTTAAATATGAGTTGGAATACAATTGCAGAACTGGACAGTAAGAAAGTAACGAGCTAAATAGGTATATATCCAAGATAAACTATCTTCATGGCTCATAAGAAGAGAGCGCTTTCACGGGTTTACGTTTTATTGTATTTTTTGTAGCGTACATGTATTCAAAATTCGCATTTCACTGTAATGCTCTGAACGGGAAAGGTGATGCAGAGTTTGGGAATCCTCTTGTAAACAGTCAAGTACCTATTATTTTGCTGTCCTCATTGGGATTAACAAGAGAATCCCAAGATATAATCACTTCCAGAAATCAAATAAAGTACCTGACAATTTCCCGAGTAGTTTTAAGTATTATCAAATTTAAATATGTATTAACGCAACGAGTGTATAAAGTGTCTGAAAAATTTTGTGTTCCTCCCTAGAGAAATGAAATGAAAATTATTATTATTTATATTATTTTAATGTTCAATGGCAGCTAAAGAACACTTTTTTTTCTTTCCTTTTTTTTCTTTTTTTGGCACATTGGGGAAACATCTAAACAAGTGAGAGTATTCGTAATAAAATTGTATACAGAGTGTTTCAAAACAACACCGACAACGTTTGGGAGGTGATTCCTCACACCAAGATAAGACAAAAAGTATAGACCAACCTGGGTGCACAAATACTTGCTTTCGAAGTTATAGGCTGCCGAAAACATGAAAAAAAAAAATGAAATTTAAAGGTCCATAGGTCCAAAACTATGGAACATACTGTAGTCGGGTCAAGACTTCACTAAGGAACTAATATGTACCCTATCCAAAAATCCATGTTTGAAAGTCCTGCGGTACTTCCGCAACAATTTTTATAGAGGTAGTTGGTGAGTGCTTCCCCATAGCCAAACTTCCTCTAGAAAAATTGTTGTGGGAGTACCGCAGGGTTCTAAAACATGCATTTTTGGATAGGATACATATTAGTTCCTAAGTGAAGTCTTGATCCGACTACAGTATGTCCCATAATTTTGGAGCTATAGACCTTTAAAGTTCATTTTTTCATGTTTTTGGCAGCCTATAACTTCGAAAGTAAATATTTCTACACCCAGGTTGGTCTATACTTTTTGTCTTATCTTGGTGTCAGGAATCACCTCCCAAACGTTGGTGTTGTTTTGAAACACCCTGTATACATTAAGTCAGTGCCAAGTTATATATACTGACAACACATTTGACTGAGCACACATGACATTAAACTTTCTACACTTCCTGAATCTTTTTCGCGAGTAATGTAAGTACATTTACATTTTTAAAAAAAGAAGAAGAAGAACCTATAATACGTATTATTACAAACTTTTAAAGGAAAACAATACTCATTGCTACGCCCATATACCTCCCACGAAACGTCAATGTTGCAGAAGTGAAGGGTGTTTTCTGTTTATCAACCACCGTTAAAAAGTGAATTACATACAAAAATTGAAACTGATAGGGAAGTTTTCCTGAATTTTCATTTTGTACAGGGTGTCTCAAAAGTACCCTGACATAGTAACTCTGTTATATCAGAGTTACAACAAAATGTAAGAGGGGAAAACCGTCTCCAAATATGATGTTTTCAATCTAAAGCGGAGGAATTTTTTAAATCGGACGAGCCGTTTGGGCTGTACACTTTTTGTGCGCCCGATGTTAAATGAAAATGCAACGTTGCCATTTACCAGGACCTGCATACATTTTGTAAGAGTATGGTGAATGGAGGCATGTTTACAATGGGCGCTGGCCATCGACACGTTTGCTTAAAAGACAGTCACTTCATTCACTTATGTTGTGGGTCCAGGTAAATTGCAACGTTGAATTTTCATTTAACATTGGGCGCATAAAGAACGTACAGCCCAAACGGCTCGTCCGATTTAAAAAATTCCCTCACTTTAGATTGAAACCATCATATTTGGAGACGGTTTCCCCTCGTACATTTTGTTGTAACTCTGATGATAACAGAGTTACTTTGTGTCAGAGGACTTCTGAGATACACTATATTTAAGAGGGTGTAAAGAGGATTCTTGACTTCCATTTTGTAAGTACTTGGATGTAATGCTCATTAGGAAGAGGTTGAAATGGTTATACAGATAAAAATTCAGAAGGCGTAGTCTTAAGTACAGTTTTGCTTTAATATAGAAAGCGCCAGTTGCAAACTATGACTTATTACAAACTTATCTAAAAAATGGTGGTCTAGGTAATGATTTGTGAACTAGTTTTGGAAATGGCTGTACGTGCTTCAAGTTTACCGAATAAGGTTGAGGTCTTTCGATATAATTCATTTAATCTATTTGCGTATAGATTTTCGCTGGCTAACTTTTTTATTTTTCGATCTTTTCACACTCTTCTCTCCGTTTTTAATATCATTCAACAGATTTTTATCGTGATTTTATTTTCTGATAAGACACTTCGTTTTCTCTTCTTCTTGGTAACGTCCTTTTCCTTTATAAAATTCCCAGCAATATTTTCTTTATCATTCTCAATCACTCGGTTCTCTTTGATATCTCACAAGTTCGAATTTTGATTACATTTCCATTTGCTACATTTTTGGTTTTGTAACGAGTAATTCTCTCATTTGACGGTGCACTCTTACTATTTGTTTTGTTTCTTCAAGCCTAACTGTGAGGCATTAAACTTAAAAAGTTTGTTTTATTTCAAATAAACGATTATGTTTATTTTCTATAAGATCAGGATCTTCGGAAATTTGTATAAGATAATCAAGGCATATTTGCAAAATTCAATGACTAAAACGTTAAGCGATAATTTGAATTGAAACTCACTTGGCCTTGACATGAAGTATAGATATAAATTTTAAGAGTCTGACATACTAAAAATAATACAAAATTTACCATGTTTCTTTTGGCTTTTTATTCTTAAGTGAAAGGAGATAATGAAACGCAACTTACCACAATCATAGAT
Source organism: Thermobia domestica (assembly GCF_964235325.1). Classification (NCBI taxonomy): domain Eukaryota; kingdom Metazoa; phylum Arthropoda; class Insecta; order Zygentoma; family Lepismatidae; genus Thermobia; species Thermobia domestica. The sequence goes on from NC_137468.1 coordinate 195,890,144, forward strand.
AATGGTACTCTACAACAGAAAATATGAACCTCAAGAATTTTCAGTGTTGCCATCCATAGAAATTACAGTGTTTGCCAGAATAACATTTTCCCAAAAATCTAAGTTAAGGCAGCGACTAGAGGAACGAACTCAATTGTATTTGATTACGTATTATGTTGTTCTGGTATCCTGTGAACTACTTTTTAAATAACGTTATTATTTAATTTTAATAACTGTATGTTAAAACTAGTTTTTTTTTTAATTACAAAGTAAATACAACCATTATTTAAAAAGTAGTTCACAGGATTCCATGACAACGTGACACGTAATCAAATGCAGTTGAGTTGGTTCCTCTAGTTGCTGCCTTAATGTAGATTTTGGGGAAAATGTTATTCTGGCCACACTGTAATGTCTATGGGTGGCAGCACTGAGAATTCTCCATGTTCATATTTTGTGTTGTAGAATAACATTATCTATGATTGTGGTAAGTTGCATTTCGTTATCTCCTTTCACTTATGAAAAATATGCAAAAGAAAAATGGTAAATTCTGTATTATTTTTAGTATGTCAGGCTCTCAAGAAAGGCGTGATAAATATACTTGCAGTAATTAAAACGTGATGTGCAGAACTCATTAATAGAAAGCGATCATAGGTGAAAATATTGATAGGTTTGATCTATATATTTACATTTCTTTACTATTTGTGCTTTGAGCTTTTGTATTATATTGGTTCTTCAAGTTATTACGAATATAATTTCTGCTCTATTCTGTAAGTCGCACGCCACCACTTCCTGAAATGACTAAATAGTAAAATGAAAGCTGTCAAAGTTCGTTGGATCTCTTTATTTTCAGTGTTTGCCATTTATATTAGATTCATAACTCACATTTTGATAATTAAGCAAGACATAACATTTGAGAAGTGGATCCGAGAATAATACACTCACTATGTTTGCAGCAAAAAATAGTATTTGTTCAAAAACAAACCACCCGTTCATTAGCAGACAGTATAAACAATTGCTAAATTGAACAATAAACTTTGATTACAGAACAGGGTGTTACAAAAATTTCTTACAATAGTTATAAGGTGCCAAAAGTGTGAAAAAATGAACTTGAAAGGTCCATAGTTCCACTACTATAAGATCAATCGTAGTCGGGTCAAGACATCACTGAGGAACTAGTATGTGAACTATCCAAAATATCCATCTTTTAGAACCTTTGGTGCTTGCAATATCGTTTTTAGAGAGGCTGTTTGGGAGTAGTTGATCACTTTCCACCTACCTCTCTAAAAAATTAGTGTGCAAGTACTGGAGCATTCATAAACATGGATATTTGGATAGCAGTTTCTCAGTGATGTCCTGATCCGACTACGATAGATCCCATAGTAGTGGAGCTGTGAACTTTTCAAGTCCACGTTTTCGACACCCTATAATTCCGTAACTATCCACTTTTTAGCACAGGTCCATTTGACCTTTTTTTCTTATTTCGATGTGTGTTCCCAAAATATTATGATAGATTTTTGAACACCCTGTATATATATATATATATATATATATAGGGTGTTCAAAAATGTGTCACAATATTACGCAATCGCACGAGGGTTATTCAAAATGTCAAAATGTTGAGTTTATTATGATTTCATGACCTTTGACACCTGAGTGTCACAACATTCTCTCCAATTACTTTCATAAGATCCATAAAATAAGATCTTATTTTGTTGTCTTCAATTCAAAAAAAAAAAAAAAAAAAAATCATAGACTGTGAAAATATTGAGAATTATTTGGAGTCCTTTTGTTTTTTTCTGGTGAGATTGCAAACTCTTTACTGAGCTCCTACTTAGAGAAAATTCTAGTGTATAATGAATCCCAGAAGTAATATTCTCATCTTTTGCATTCAGGCAAAGTTAATAAGAATACAACCATTCAATTTCAAATTGAATGTTTATAGTATTGCCCTCCTAGACTTTTTGACAAGAATCATATTTCGTGTAGTTAGTAGTAGACAAATTACGAAACTGTATAAATGATTTTTATCTGTAGTTTGACATATATTTTAGATAACTATTTTAAAGGAAGAATATTTATTGTTGCATGTTATTGAGAATGTAAATTAAATATGGATATCCTTATGTTTAACTGTACGGGCAGAGTTCCCTTCTCCGGAAATAATAATTATTTAACTGTGAATGATGTGCCTGAAAAGTTATTATTAATTACTGAGATAATGTAAAGAACTAGAGATACCCTTCCCTATGTCACAGTGTTGATTCGAGCGTGTTCTCGATTGTAGAGTTCGATTCGAGATATCCTCTCCCAAGATGGCGTATTCCGCAAGTTTCAGTCAGCATCATAGATGTTCATTTTACTTCGACCTCACTCACCCTCGCCCTCGCAGTAGCAGTTGGCCCTCGCCCTCGTTCACCCTCGCCCTCGCGAATGGAATTGTCCATCGCCCTCGCGCGCCCTCACCCTCGTTGTCGAAACTTGTCCTCGCCCTCGCGCACCCTCGCCCTCGCCGTCGAAGCTTGTCCTCGCCCTCGCGCACCCTCGCCCTCGCGGCCAAAACTCGTCCTCGCCCTAGCGCACCCTCACCCTCGCCATCGAAGCTTGTCCTCGCCCTCGCGCACCCTCGCCCTCGCTGCCGAAACTTGTCCTCGCCCTCGCGCACCCTCGCCCTCGCCGTCGAAGCTTTTCCTCGCCCTCTCGCACCCTCACCCTCGCCATCGAAGCTTTTCCTCGCCCTCGCGCACCCTCGCCCTCGCCGTCGAAGCTTTTCCTCGCCCTCTCACACCCTCACCCTCGCCATCGAAGCTTTTCCTCGCCCTCGCGCACCCTCACCCTCGCCATCGAAGCTTTTCCTCGCCCTCGCGCACCCTCGTCCTCGCGATAGGAGTTGTCCATTATCCTCGCTCGCCCTCGCCTTCGTGCTCAAAACTTTTCCTCGCCCTCGCGCACCCTCGCCCTCATAGCATTGAGGGCGAGGGTAATTGAGGGTGAGGAGGCCTCGAGAGGGCCTCCTTCGTGAGGATCAGAGCATCAATTATTCAACCTATTTATTGAATCATTTCTTTATCGTCAGTGGTGGATCCAGAGGGTGCGATCGGGGCGATCGTTCCCCCCCAGAAGAGGAAACTTCTTTATTTTATATATACAAATAAAACGCATCCCAGAGTTTCGAGCTCTTAAAAGTAGCTCTAAGCAGAGTTGGCGTGGGTCAATGAAAACTTGACCCACGACCCACTGACCCACCACCACCATGACCCACTCTGACCCACGACCCACCATGACCCACCACCCACGAAGACCCACTGTGACCCACCATGACCCACCACCTAATATGACCCACTCTGACCAACCACCCACGGTGACCCACTCTGACCCACCAACCACTATGAACCACTCTCATCCACTTTGACCTACTCTCACCAAAATCCATCGTCATCAACTCTGAACACGATCCAGGGCCTCTTCTGAACTGACTAAAGAGTTTACACTTGTAATAAAACAAGACTGTGAAATTGTCACTAATCGGAGTTTGAATTTCTAGTCAATCGCTCAAGCACCACTCTGTTACAATAACGGTGAATCTGATCTTTACGATATAAAATGGTAAAGTGTTTGTCAGTGAGGAAATTGAAACAGTTCGAGGTGGGGGAAAATTAGTGTGTGCCTAAAATATACTTGTACTAAGAGAGTATTCTTGCAAGTGTTAATTTCTGAACTCATTGCACAAGAAACTTCTATTCGCAGGAAAATACCCCTGTACAATATGGAAAAGGTTATGGTTTCTCAGTTCACAGTATTTTTCTCACAAAAGACTTGGCTCATAATTGTAATTTGTGTAATCACTAAAACACCTCGTTAAATTTAAATTAGAAATATGCATAATTTCAATTATTATGAATATTTATTCAAAAGTAGTTTACCTAAAGCAAAGAAGAGAGTTACTAAAAAGTAGGTACAAAGTTGAATAACACAAATAAGCCATTAGTAATACATGTATACATTTTCCGTAACTCGTAACTTTCCACCTTAAAACAAATCTGAAATCGGATTTATTTCCTGTTGGTAACTTTTTGGCGGTAAATCATCCGCAGTGGAATGATGTCCATCCTTCAGCCAAGAAATAACTAGCTTGTCTACTTTGAGCTTGTCTAGCGGTGAGCCATTAACATTGATGAGCAACAAGTTAGACAATGTTTGAGCACTTAATCTATTTCTAATATCAGTCATCAGTAAATTCATAAGGGGAAATCCCCGTTCGCACTCTGTCGTGGAAATTGATAATACTTCTACCCGATTTCTGCAACTTCTCATCGACCATCTACTTGTTACACTTAAGTCTGATAACGATTTTTCTCGGTCAGTTTTGAAATACTCAGCAAGAAGTATCATCGCTCTATCACCATACAACATCTTTTCCATATCGACCATGTCAGTTGGCAATGTCGACCCATGTAGAACAGAAACTTCATCTACCATGCCTTTGATAGGGAATCTTTTGAATAAATTATCAATTAAAGCCTGATAAACTGATGATTTCTTATTTGTTTATAAATTTAATTTTTGTAATTACACATGAAGGTTTGATACCATTACCAAGTTCCCTCCCCCGTCTAGAAAGCGAAAGGGAACGAGGTTCCTGGAAAGTATTCAGAGGTGAATGGGAATTTCAATTACCACACCTTCTTCAACTTCAATTACCACACTGGTGTTAGCCATGTGCCAAATTACGATGAATTTCAATTAAATTATCATAGTATAATTATTTCCTTGTTGAATTATCAATACTTTTCAGTGGAAAAAAGGATGAAATTTCAAAGTTCTAAATCAAAGTAAGTAGACCAACGTAAAAGAAAAAAAAAGTGTAAAATTTTCCATACAATTATGCATACAATCCAAAGTTCAAATTTCCGTGTAATTAAGCTTACAGTACAAATTTTATGCCTATTTTTCTCACAACTTTATGGGTTGATTGCCCTGTGCTGTGAGCCCTCCATATAATAAACATAAGCTTCAGCAATTATTATAGCAGAAAACAATGGACATATGAAGCCAAGCACTGTATTTTTTGTTTCTGATTTTTTTTTTTTTTTTGAAATAACATCGATCGTTTTCGATCATTTTTACAAACTAACTCATTACCAATTTTCCATATATAGAAAGTGCCCCCCCCCCCCCCCACATAACGGAGAATTTAAAAGAAATGCTAGAACACATTCTGTTTATTTTCAATAAAGAGTTAATACACTGAATTTCAGCTCCGTAAGTTTAACGGCTTGCGAGATACTAATTTTTTTTTCGCAAAAATTCGGATCCTCATACCTCCTTAGGATATTATGTATTATAATGAAAGCAATATAACATCCCAATTTGGATTAAGGCCTAACTATATACCAAAAGTAATTTCATTTGACTTTGCAATTTGACCGTGATGATCAGGCACACATAGTTACATTCAATTTTTTATATAATAATTTATATATTACAGTGATTCAAAAATGTATTTTTCCCAGTAGTTAGCTCTAAAAGCCCACAGGTCTCGAAAGCCAAGTTGTAGTGTAAGTCCTATTGCTATTATTACTATTTAAAATATCAATATCCAAAAGTGTCCGAAGTTCTTTTTTCACTTGGTTAGATATACTCATCTCCGGTAAGTAGACAGAAACAAGTGGAAAAGAAAGGGAAATGAAGGTCTTGAAAGCAAAACGGAGAAAAATTTACCAGTCTTCAGAAGATACTCTCTACAATGCAGTGAGCAGAGAAGGTCGGTAGATCATACTGAGTTGGTGGGTCGCAGTGGGTCATGGTGGGTGGTGGGTCGCAGTGAGTTACGGTGGGTGGTGGGTCACAGTGGGTCATGGTGGGTGGTGGGTCGCAGTGGGTCACGGTGGGTGGTGGGTCACATGCTGTTGACCCACGACCCACTGACCCACTCAGAAAACTTGACCCACTTAACCCACCGACCCACTGACCCACTCCATCTCTGGCTCTAAGTAGCAGTATTACAACCCACCACCCCCACCAGAAGTCCGTCCTGGATCCGTCCTTGCTTAACATACGTCCTAAAGAAAGGAAACTAAACATATCATCGTATAACTTACTGTGGAACACCTAAAATGGAACAACTGTTACAATGGAGATCTCGGTCGATAGTGACGTTTACATCATTTATCAACAGTATCCAATGCCTTTACTTCAAAATGTTCCTTGAACTACGATGCAAGCATAAGTATTCAGCCACACACGGGCGGCTCTCATGAGGGTGAGGGTGAAATCAAGGTTTGATGAGTGGCGGTAGAGTGACTGCCGCGGACTATCTGTCAGAATTTGACAGTCAACACGTTGGCCATCCCTGATGTATGTAGCGTAACTGAGGAATTTGAACAAATTCAAAGGGAAAGATCTAAAGAGCTTAATTTTGAAACTCCGTCAGCAAACAAATAAAATACTTCAGAACACTATTGTTGAATTATCACTCGGAAATATATACCCACTCTAACCTATAACATGAATGACTTCATTGATTTGAATGTGAATCTAAGTTAATTGGTATTTTAAAATATAAACTGAAATGTGTCAATATGCTTGTAAGGTTAATTTCGATGCTCAAATATTGTTAATATTCACCACTAATAGAGATACATTTGTCCTACCTTAACAATGTTAAAATTTTTAATTTTTTTCAATAATTGCCATAAATATGAAACTTTGTCTTAACAAACTACTCTAGGGGCCAATTTATGCACTTTATCACTTTGGTCTTGGTTCAATTTTGGCAGCTATCATTGTTGGAAAGTTTATTTTCAGTAATTCCCACAATTATGAAATGATATCTTTCAAACGTTGTCTCAAGGATTCCTTACACTACAAATACGTAAAGGCAAATGAAAAATGAAATCTTTAGTTTAAGATCCCACGATTATGCAAGCTAAATGCTAAAGGAGACAGAAGTGAATGATGAAAGAAATAGTTGAATGAGAATGTGGTAGGAAACTGGAAAATCCCCAGAAAACCCACGAACACGATGTCCTCCACCACGGACTTACTTGGACGGGAATCGAACATGCGACTCTTCGAACAAAGGTAATTTCTCTATCGCTGAGCCACCGTTCCTCCCTAAATGGCACGCTCAGAGCTTAGCGCCTCCAGGGGCCTTGGAAAGATTATCGAGCCTAAAATGATTCAGCACTGACTTTTATAAATCCACCAATTCAACAATTAATAATGTCGTGCAAACTTTAATACGTGCAAACTTTAAGATTGTAGTAATGAAAGAAAAGATGAAATCGTCCCATCTTTTTAGTTTAGCGCCCCAGAGTTATGTAACTGCTAAAGGTGATGGATGAAATTGCAAGTGAATGATGATGAAAGAAATGGTGGAACGGGAAAGTAAGAGAACAAACCTTTATTTTCTTTAGCACAAATAATTAAATGTGTAGATTAATTGATTTCCAGAAATTTTATTATAATTAGCAATTAAAAACTGAAAGGGCGATCACAAACTTTTCTTGCCCAGGACCTCGCAACAATTTGTTACACGCTGCCATACATCATTAAAACAGGAGTAGAGTGACTGAATTATTTTGTTCTATGGTTGAAAAGTAATAATGCAAAACAGACAATTATTGACTTGAAGAGATAGGATAGTTTAAAAATTCTGACTGGGGAATAAAATCTTCATTTTTACGTCCTACGATTATCGCAGTCTTGTAGCCAACCTAGAACGAAAGAGATTCAGCCCACTGAAGATTCTTTGCGAATATCATTTCAATGTGAATTTCGAACAAAGATCTAAGCTTACCTTCATGCTTACGTTACGTCAAACAACTAACATATAAGGTGGAAATTATTCAACTTTTTTTTCATAAGATGTAATCCAGCTGACTAATTAAAATTTTATAAGCTTTATGTTATATGTTGATTGATTAAATGTTGCAGCTGATAATATGTAGTCGTTACTGCTTATTACATAGTATTAGCGTGTGTAATGGTTGTATGGGGGAGAGGAGTATTTAAACGCTAATATTCTAAAGTGAAATATTTACATAAAAATTAGGATAATTAAACATTTTCAATAACTCCCTCTTAGACTTCGACTCTGGTTATAGGTCGGTTACCGGTGATTACTGAAAGTTAATGATATTGAAATATACAAAGGAAGTTAGTATAGTGTCTAGCAAGCATGTCTGCTTTGCAGCAAGTCTCAGGTTCGATTCCCTTGAGTGAAGTTTGAACGCGTTATGATGGTTCGGATCCTACCATAAACTATAGATTCACGTACCAATTAGCATCGGCATCGGTGATGAATTATAAAGGGACATTAACTCTAATACGTCAGAATACAGACAGATCGACTGATTCCCAGATATTCATAAGCTAAACTTATATTTTCCAAAACAGCAAATTACGTTAGTAGAGTGCTTTTTTTTAAAAAAATATAGATCATGAACGGTTTGAAATTATGTTTATTCTGTTGTGTGAGAACGTTTCTCTATAGTTAGAATTGAGGACATCTTCGAAAGTTCCCCTTCGGGAGGATGATCACTAATTGTAGGTGTAAACCTGAATGCAGTTTTACCCACTTATCTCAATAGTAATCTATGTAAATGTAAGGTCATTTGACAGGTCCAAATGTAAGGTCACTTGACCAAAGGCTTAGATAATGTCCCCACAACCTCCATGATGCGGGGCCACCAACTCCAGGGATGTAAAATATATAGAAAATGTTTAGAAAGTAGAGGCGAATAACTAGGGGCTGTGTTGCAATAATAGACTATCAAAAACTTCCTGCTCAAGTCCTAAAATTTCACACGGCGTACACCATAGTCTTAAAATTTTCACAGAGTATACGCTAGTCTTAAACATTTCACAGGTTATATATGCTAGTTTTGAATATAGTACAACACGCCTTGAAGCAGAAAGTATGCGCAAGTGACTAAGATTGAGCAATACACCTTCGTATACTCTCGACTACACCCCTGAATATATGCTTTTATTTTGTTAGTTTGCTTACATACGTGTGACGAAAATCTGGGAGGAACGCGACCACCCAAGCCCCTCGTTACGACGCCCAGGAAAAAAAAATCATAGTCAGAATTGAACGCGAGACCTCTTCGAAGGTTTACTCTGTTATGTATGACAGCTTCACATAGTTAAATATAACCCTTCTTTTCCTTCATTGCTTTGTGGTTTATGATCAACGTATCTGTTTCCATCCAACAAAAAGAGAACGAGCTTTCTAATCAAATGAATATCTAATTGTTGAAATTTCTGTTTTCAAACAAGCATCACATGATTTTACGCTTGGACGCACTTTTAAACGAAGCACTTGTATTCACAGAATTCTTTGGTCTTGGCAAATTCTAGGAATTGAATTATGCTCAAAGTGACACATTTGGTAGTCTCAGTCTCACTATTGAAGAATGAATTGCAGAGATGTGAGTCAGATCGCTAAAAATATTTCCGACAAAGGCATAAACCTCTGCAAATCCCTGCTGGCTACTATTAAGATATTTCTACCTGAGATGGGAAGCGACACAAACAAGTACCTCTGAACTCAAACGAGTCATTGGAAAATTCCACGAACAAAGAATAGTGTGACACCCAACAGTTTTATTTTTTTACACTTTGAAAAAAAATTATTCTGTTCACCTGTTAGTTACATTTTTTCCTTCTAAACACAGAACGTTTTTAAATATGGATATATTAAATTCACAAAATACAGCCTAACTCCCTCCCTCGTGGCTAAGTGGTGCGGGAGACCGGAGTTTGATCCCCCGCTTGGTCATGTAGCTTAGATAGATACCACGTTAACTTGTAAGTCTCGTTTCATGTGAATTGGCTGATGAAGGGTGTGAGAAGCCAAACAATAACAATACAACACAGAGGACATTTACCAATGGTTAATACTATAAAGGAAACATTTGAAAAGAAATGTAATTTGTCAGCATCTAAGATACCATCTTAATACTTACCTCATTATCATAAATGTTCTGTCATCGTTAGTACTGTCCATTATTTGCCTCTACTAAAAAGAGTACGTAGATTACGTTGCACTGCAAATTTGCTGACGTAAAAATGGTCATTTCTAGTTTTGCAATATATTTTCCTCTCTCTTGTTTCATTCCACTATTCCTTAAAACTAAATCCTTAGAATAGAAACCCTTCTCAGTAGACAATGCGATCATTCCTTATTTTTCCATGACCTTAACTACTTCATTTACTTGAACATTTCTTAGAATATAATACATTTTCTAATATTAGGATATAATGAATAAATAACTGAATAAATAACATTAGCTTAGAAGAATCTCAACTGCGTCGCGATAAATAACCAGAACATTTCTAAATAATAGGTAGGGATGGTACCGAGACAGAGACTCTCGATAATTCGAGATTAGAACGAGACGGAAGAGGAAGATCAGGAGATTTAAAAAAAAGTGCATTAAATTTAATATAAAAATGACATCCGTCAGATAAGAGTAGAATAGTTGATACTATTTATATTACACGTATATGCGGACGCAAAAATACATGTCCACTCTGTACCTCTTCTGCAGCCTATAATAGGTTAGAAAAAGTTTCTTCAGTTAGGTTATAGATTTCAGTCGCTTACATAAGCAAATCAACTGTACTCAAATCAAACAGTTCGTTCGTACGTTAAAAAAAAGAAAAAAGTATGGTACGTGCAGGTAAATTTCCATCACAGCACATAGGCCTATAGGTCATAAAAATTCTTGTTTCCCAGATAGCCTAGTGGCTAGCGCGCGCGGTTTTGGATCACGTGCTTACTAGTTCAATTTTTTGTTGGAGGGCACTGAAGACGTTAGGGTGGTTCGGATTCCCTCTGTAGGTCAACATTTCATACAAGAAGCTATCGACCCCACCTCTGCTTTCTAGACGTATGGATCCACTAAGGTACGCGAGAGTAAATGAATTAAAATCTATCGTGGGATCGCTCGGACGAAAGGAGCAATGTTGGCCACTTACATCAATAAAATTTATTTATTTATTTATTTATTTATTTATTTATTTATTCGATAAACGAAATGTGAGGGAACACTATACACTACATACTCCATTTCCCATGCTCTCCCCGACAAAAAGATAAGTTTAATATTTAAACTAACATAGCCGCACTCTCAACCTGTTATCATCTTTATTACTTCCATAATGTATGTAAGGTAATTACGAAAGAATTACAAACATAAATTCATTTGCGATCAAATTATGTTTCTCCATGCCAACCAGCTTGCTTTTCTATTTGAAATTCGCACAAAAGTGCTATTTCAACAATTCTCTAAACAAACATCCTTCAGGATTTTATCTCCGTGATAGCCTTCTTTCTTCTTTCCTAACCCTCACATTCACTCTCAGAGAACTTCCTCACACTCCCCTCACTCGTCATCACACTCAAATATTAATGATGCCCTCATCCTTACTCTTAATTGATTCCTTCAAGTTTATTTTATTCCGTTCTGATACGCCACAATGTAGATAAAGGAACTAGAATTGAAAAGAAAAATATGAGTTCTATAATCTTGAGTCAGCTACCGAAAATCGAATGAGCGAAAATTTGTGGTCATCCCCCCTCCCCAAAAATAATACCTACTAGCATTTACTGAAATCATTAAGTACTCCAAGCTTAATATTACCATGAAAATGTTTAAGTCTCGTCTCGTCTCAATTTTCGGAAACTCCTTTATTGTCTCGATTCTCGACGGCTCATTTCTCATCTCTTTCTGTAAATTTACGTACAAAATATATTCCTTTATCTAGAAGTTCTCAGAATCCTTCTGCGTCACGAGAGTTGTAAGAAGGGTGTATCTAACAACATTAAACTATATATATTATTATAATATATTGTGATTTACCTTCATAAATGCCCTTCATTATGATCGTACAATTACTCTTATCAATTTATAGGTTTTACATACGGATCATTTAGCACTAAAATAGTGCTTGAGACCTAAAACTTGGGTAAACTTATGTTACTCACAAGACTCGAAAATATTCTCGTCAAAACTTATGTAGTGCAATTTATATTAATTATAACGGTGATGAGGTATAAAAAGTGTTGCTTTCAACATATTGTTTCTTATAATTATTAACATATAAGGAGATATTTAAGATGTACGTAAAGATTTGAGTTAGTTATTTGTACGAAATTAGTTTCGTGAATTTCGTTTACAATTCCAGCAATAACACCCTTTGTAATATGTGGTATATATGCATTTCGTATGTGCAAAAATCTCTGATCCATTTTTTAGTTTGAATACAAATGCCACTTTTGTGTGTAGAAGTTAGTTTCTATTTTTACTATGGTGATGAGAAAGACACCTGTACTAAATTCAAAGAAATCTTTGCATAAACACAGGACGAAGTGCCGTTTGCCCCTCCCCATAGCGACACTATTGTGCGGCAGCTTCAGATCATCGAAGGATTCTTTCACTCCCCCCCAGGAGCCCGTCGTAAATCCAACCGTGAATTCCAACCTAGATTACCTGTACGCGTTATAGCTGCAGATAAAATCTTTTTTTCGGGTATCGTACATTGAAGGTTTGTTCTGACTTTTCCAAGGAATGCGTACTCCGTACTGGTTGGTGAGTAGGTAATATAGTCTATCGTCTAAAGCAAAGATCATCCAGTTCTTCGTTGATGCAGTATAAGAACACGTATCCGACCGACCTTCATTACTAATTAAGAAATTATACTATTTAATGTATTTTAGCAGGACACATAATTAAAGATAGAGGCTGTTCCTGAGGGAAGTCACATAGTTAAAAAATTAAACCTTTCTTGCTTCAATGTAAGGAAAAAAAGGTAATCTAATGGACTTAGAAGGTGCAGGATCCGATTGGGAACATTATTGCGGGACCCCCAGGTTCCCAAATAACCTGCATACATATTGCACATACTATATTGCCCCAAGCCATACATGCACACACACATGTATATATATATATATATATATATATATATATATATATATATATATATATATAGCGAGAGAGAGAGAGAGAGAGAGAGCATATAAGTCTTGGTTTTGGGTGGGACAAGAGAAAGAAACATACAAAGAAATCGCACTGAGGTTATACCAACCGGATGTTAATGGAGGTATCATATCACATATCACTTATAATATATACTTTTACAACAGAAGCTGGAAACGTAAAGAAATAAACTTTCCAGCTCAAATCAACTTTAGAACATATTGCTTGTTTCCAGAAACAATACAAACTATTCATTCATTCATTTGAATTCTAGGTAGAGACCATAGGCTCCCTTATTTACGTCCATGAATGTGCTTGTATTGCAACATGATATGTGTACTTCACAAGCCAAAAGTAACAGAGCCACTTGATGGTCACTTGGCCGAGGGCCCCGCAAGCAGATTATATTACTTATAGAATATATTATAATGTATTATTTGCAAAATTTAGTCGTAGGGGCCACACTGGTTTCTACAGGGTCCATTAGGCTGCTAAGACGACACTGTCGAATGGATTGGATAACACTCTAGCGCGGGGCTAGATTGGGAGAAATCGGTCCAATTCCGGGCCTGATCATTGTTTACAATTATCGTACGGGGTCATATTACGACCTTTGGAAAGTTTTCTAATAGTTTGAAGCAAAAAAAATCTTTTAATTTTTACGTGCTATTTCTCTCACAAGCCGACTCCAATTAAAAATACAATGTAAAAAAATCTACGTTTCCTTCTCTCTTAATCACATTCTTCTGCAGTAACAGACCACTGTAGTATTTCTTCATATAAAAAGGTAAGTGCTCGGGAGGTACTGTCAAAATTTCTCAAAAAGCGTTCACTCTTACGAGTGCCTTGGTTAGCACCCTCCCTTTAGATGGGCTGGATGGAGACCAAAGTTGATTAAATAAACTGAAATACGTATATTTTGAAAGAGACCATTGATATTGCAGTACCCTCTGAAGTACCATTATTTCTTTGTGTTACATTCAAACCGATACGAAGGGGTTAGAGAAAGTTCCTTTTTACCTCTTGGTTTGCTTTTAGTTTCCGCAGAAATAGCTGTTTTCTTATAAAATGGTTTTAACCAACACGTGTAATCACTGATATCAGATCCTGTTACTTCCTTTACCAAACGTTTAACACCTTGGAGAAACGTTTAGCAGTTGTGATTATAAGTTCTGTAATTTCATGAATGTTGAATACCTGTAAAGTCTCCTTAAATTTCTAATTATAACTCCAAAGGTTCGATCTCATGATATAAAGCTGCCTTCTAAATTAAAAAAAAAAAAAAAGATATTTATGCGTAATGTTTGATGTCTGTTATGTCCAGGATAATTGTCTGCTGATAGACAAGCATCCCAGAAGAGGTAAATATGTTCAGTATTTGGGCTATGATGCAGTACCGGCGGTTGGACGTTAAAAGTAGGGGGGCAAGACATGATCTCAATATTTGTAAATCAATGTTAGTTTTCCTGATTGCTTCTAACATTTTTCTTGACGAAAAGTTGTATAACTATTAGGATACTGTCTTTTCCAGTTAAAATACCATATATCGTTTCATATTTTATTAAGTAAATTTACAAGAGCAACGCAAAGTAGATACTACCGCTTTGTACTCTTAAACAACGAAGGTGTAAGAAGAGGTTGGATTCCTTGCTCATGCATGAATATCTTATAATTCTGTCTGGAAATTTGTATGATCAGATTAGGGGCCTATTTAATAACAAATTTGCAAAACAAATAAACAGAAAGAATAATATTAATCGAATACTAATGAAAAATGAGGCTTGTTTTGCAAAAGTTATATTGAAACTGGGAATTAATGAACAATTTATATTTTTTAGTTCCACGCATGCTATTATATGTTATTACTCTTAGAAAGACAGTAAATACTACAAGCATATGCTGCGACATTTAAAGAAATACTTTTGCCATTAGGTGCAGTTTTCACTTTCTTGGAATATATCAAAACTCAACAATATTTAAGGGGGCGCGGTGGCTCAGTAATTCACCTCCGGTGCTTGGGGTCCCTGGTTCGATCCCAGCTCGCGCCGTGTGGACTTTGTGGTGGACAAACGCCGTGCTCATGGGTTTTCTCGGGGTTCTCCCGTTTCCTCCCACTTTATTCATTCCACCATTTCACTCATTTCTTATTATCACCGTCTCCTTTAGCCTAACAGGCATAACCATGGGACGTTAAACTTAAAGATTTCATTTCATTTCATTTCAACAATACTTAGAATCACTCCACACTCCAGTTATCCCAAATAATCCTAAAACCTAGGATTATGTTGAATTCACTAAATTTAATTGTATATACAAAATTGTATATGTACACCCCTGAACTCGTATATTACACTGCAAAACAATGCCGCAACTTTGACGTGGGAGACCCGGGTTCGATTCCTGGCAGGAGCTCATGTGGTTCGTATTCTACGTTAATCGGTAGGTTCACGTCTCATATAGTCTCACTGCTGAAGGGATATTAAAAAATCAAATCAAATATTCCTTACTATTAGAAAGAAGAAAAAACATTTCAGGAACTGTCGATTTTTGTGTAATTACAGAATAAGTTGTGAAGAGTGTTTCTTCCAGACATGTTTTTTTTGGGGGTACTGCCCCCCGAAGCTCTGAGAGCCTCCCCCCGAAGGAGACCAAAATAATACGTCTATAATATAATAATGAATAGAATAGTACCTGCAGTGCCGCCCCGGGATACTAAGTGTGCCCCCCCCCCCCAGAACATTGTTTCTGAAAAAAAAAAAAAACTGGTTATGAAGGACTTCTTTTTCTGCGAAATGTTATCTCAATTAGTTCCAAAGCGGCTGACTAACACATCGAGCCCTTGTAAGAAGAAATGAATATGAAAGTACACTCGGATAGGTTAATTTTTGAGCCATTTTTCGTGGCAATTAAAACTCCTGTAGCTTTCTTAACTTCACGGGAAGACAACTAATATGTACTCACGGAACGGCAAATATTTTATGGCACCATTTTCTAGAGATGCAAAAAAGCCGGCTTTTTTGAATCGGTAGTTTTTTTCACATAAAAAGCCGGCTTTTTTGAAAAAAAAAACGAGAATTTTGGAAATTTTGGCTTTTTTCATTTTCATGATTTTTCTATCCAAATAGCTTTCTTATAGTATATTCTATAGTTAGATAAGATTTCCACGACCTGAATGCCATATTTAGCTCTGTAATTCACCATCAAGATGGATGGAGCACATATTTTACGAATTAAAGCTAACATGAAGAATGTAGTATTTGAGGGCAATTTTACAGGTTATTTAACTTTATTTTAACTTTTGAGTTATCGACATTTTTTCCTTCTCTAGATCATTTTAGTTTGTCATCCGTGTTTCATTTCTAAGAGCTTAGTACTCCAGCTTCTAGCACGAAAGTTAAACTTGCGTTTTTCTATATATCCGTCAAAGCATACGTTTTTCAATATGTCCGTCAAACCGTATTTCCACATTTCTGTTATACTGTAGTTGTGCAATGATTTAGCAATAATTTTCCAGATACAACCTTGAATACCAATTTATACAAATAATCAATAGCGGATTTAGAAAAGTACTTTGGGAGGGGTTTCTCTGATTGTTTCGTTTTCTAAAAAGTCCTAATTTTCTTTGGGAGCAGCTTGAAGTTTATGAGTACAGGCATAACTAATATTTCGTTTCGTTTATATGTTTAGCAATAATCTTCCGGATAGAACCTTGAAGATCATTTTATACTGAGAATCAGTCGCGAATTTAAAAAAGTGTTTTGGGAGGGGTTTTCTTACTACTAATGTTTAGTTTTTCTAAACATTCGTAATTTTTATTTGACGGGAGCTTAAAGTTTATGAGTAAAGGCATAACTAATAGATATTTCGTTCGTTTTAGACATTCCACAACTTTGGAGAACAGGCTTCAGTTCGAAAGACCGATCCTCTAACCTTCGCAAAACCGTCACTGCTGGTAATTAGTAATAATAACGATTTAAAAACAATAAGAAAGGAAGTCGGCCAACTCCTACACTCCTAGTCGGCCAGTACACGCACTATTTCTACATTCTCAGATGGAATGAAGGAAGGCTTTGTGAGAATGGTCGAATGCTGGGTTGAATCCCGGACTTCCCGATAGAAGCGCAAAAGCCAACCACTCAGTCACGTTTGTTGTGCAGTTGTATTTAGCTTAACTTAAATATATTCCGTAGTCTTTTTTTTTTTTTTTGTTCCGTAATGATATGTTGAATCCCTCTTGTTAAAAATTCAGAAACCTTGAGGACTGGGTAAACCGTGATGGTGGTCAAGGGCGCCCATGTTGTGGTTTCCAAGGAGGGGCAAGTATAAGCGACGTTTCAAAAATAGTTTCAAATTTTGCTGTAACTAATGTAAAAATCTTATTGGATTTTCAATATTCTGAAGTACATTTTCCCCTAGGGGGGGCAAGCGCCCCCTTAACCCCCCTGATGGGCGCCCTTGATGGTGGTTATAAAAAACTTGACTGTAGAATTTCAAGAATATACAGAACCATGTGCAGCCTTTAATTGTATCATACAAATCTAAGTATTTCTCTTATGTTTTATTTTAATTTTATTTTGTTTCAAAAAGAGGGTATGGAATATTTTGAAGTAAAAATACTACATACAATTTTGCTAGTTATTTGCGTATTTTTTGAAAGAAGTTTTTAGTCTTAGGGTTGGCTCGTTTACACCAGCTGTTTTTTTTAAATAACTGGTTTAAACTAAAAAAATTAAAAGAACAAAAATGCGAATCGTGTGAACTTCATGGTGACGTTTCACATGTCAAACCATCTGCATTAGTCTTATTTCCTTTTCACCTTTTAGTCAAGGTGTCCCATGTTCAATTCTCGGTCGAACCACAACCCTTTTTTCATGTGTAAACCATGTTCTCTTTCGGATGTCACTTTAAGCGAAAGTCTTCTCCTTGATAACCTCGGTATTACGTAAGGATGTTAAGCCTAAACATACAAAACGAAACCAAATTATATATTTCTGCATGCCTGTTGTTTTATAAAGGAGCGAAGGTTGCTTAAATATATTGATTAAAATTGGTAAAATTTATCGATTGCCTACTTAGCTTCCAACATTAGCTTGGATTGGACTTTCAATGATACCTACATACTAAATTTGTAATTTAATACCTCACTTTTAGAAAAATAAACACACTGCTGAACAAGACTGCACTTATTTAATATAAAAACACATTTACACGTGACGTTTCGATCTTCTATCCAAGATCCTCATCAGACGTACACTCACGTCTGATGAGGATCTTGGATAGAAGATCGAAACGTCACGTGTAAATGTGTTTTTATATTAAATAAGTGCAGTCTTGTTCAGCAGTGTGTTTATTTTTCTGATTTTATTCGTAAGACGTTGACTATGATTGTGTGTCACTCAGTTTTAGCGTACTGATTATAATACGTTGACCTTTAAATTTTACATGCAAATTAAATTTTACAGGATTTTCCTGTTATTGTTTTACATTTAAAAGAATGACGGGATTTTCCCGATGGCTAGGGCGGGAGTTTCTCAATTTAAGAAATTTACTGACCGGACTTCTTTAAGCTTATGGGACCTCTTCCAGCATAACCCCGTTGTTGAATAATAACACCAAGGCGAAACAAACTTATTTCTGTGAATATGTAATATAAATACATAAAGCAAAATATCTAAATCAAAAACCCTGGTTTAAACCCCAAAAAAGCCTGGTTTAAACTGCCCCCCCAAAACGGGTTTTTGGCATTTTCAGAAACAACCAGGGTTCTTGCCAGCTCTGCTTACTTTTGTATATAGGAGGTTAAAATGTGTTTATTATATACATTGGTTAATCCTTTGGAATTCATAATGTAAAAATGTTGAAGTAAAATTGTTTAAAATATCTTTTCGAAATTCATGGTTTACTTTCGAGGTTTTATATTATTATCGGCATCAACCACTAATTAAATGACTTTCTGTGTTATAGAGAAGCGAAACAAAGTCTGCTTTATCGATTTAAAGCAGAATTTTGAAAAAAGCCCAAAATTTCCCAAGCAAAAAAGCAAAGCAGAAAAAACCGAGTTTTTTTCCAAAAAAGCCGGTTTTTTTCCGAGCCCTTGCATCTCTACCATTTTCATTCTATGAACCTTAATACATACAAAAACTTTATATTTCCAAATGAAACTATATAGCGACATTAATGGGTCATTTCAAAAGAGTGGGGGGGTAACTGTCCCCCCTTTCCCCCCTAATCGCCGCCCATGCTATGATGTGTGGCACATTTGTGCGAAATTAATAATAATATGATTAAACTGTTTACCCACAACAAAATCCTGCTCGTTTTGCTGAAGTGGCTTTTCCTAAGTTTTATATGTTTCATATATTTTACAGTTTTTTTCAGGCCTTTTTTTTAAATTTGTCCAAATTTATATTTCTCCTTTTACCACACAATCGTTCAATACTTGCACTATAATATTTGCAATCAGTATATCATCCTGTAACGTATTTTATTCCTAAGAAAAATCATTTAACAACACAACATACAAACCATATATCACTGGCTTGCACGCGAACCTTTGGTGCATGGGGTCCTGGGGACAATTCCGAGTGGGAGAACATTGAACGACAGTGGATCGAATTCCGCGTTAAACCTATAGGTCCACTTCTCATATAGCCTCGCCGACGAAAGAGGGCGCTAAACGGCAATCAGTCAACAGTTGCAAATTTCGGCTGCATAAACAACTTATGTCTTGTGGAACTTATTAAATTTATTTTGTTAAAGCAGCTCTTTTAACAAAATTTCAGTATTAACGTGTCAGATATTTCTATTTAAGGACAAGAAAAAACATATTATTTATTTTGTAACTAAATGATAGCTCTACCCACGTAGATTATAAAAGCAGAAACAATGAAAATCGATACAATAGTGACTGACATTATTTTAACAAATATCGATTCAGATAATAGTTTGAGCTGTCACAAAACTATGAAAAGTTAAAAATTCCGATTAATTGTAACAACTTCATCAGTGGTTGGAGGAGGAGGATGCTATTAATCAGCCCATTTCATGGGCATCCAAACTCACAAGCCCAACGCTCGCTAGCTCGGTATTCGCGCTCAACCGTTCTCGGGTTCAATAATTAAGCGCTACCCCGAGCGCCAATGAAATAAGTCAGCGCGAGTCCAACTGAGGGAAGTGAGCCCGAGCACGATTCCAAAAGGAATAAATGAGCGAGAGCCCAATTGAAAAAAATTAGCCCGAGTCCGAGAGAGTCCAGAGCAAAATGGCCATCTATGAACCAAAGTCATTCCATCAAGTCTTTTTCCATCTGATCTACTGCATTCTGATGGTTCTCTCATTGATTGTGTTTGTTCAGATATCAGCGCTCTTGTCATTTACTGCTGAATGACGTGAGTGACTGTCTGTCTGTCTACCAACACTCTTTAAACATGACAGTGTAGTAGACACTTCTTATCTAAAACGTCTCCAGCACAGGGAAGGCAACAATGAGGCACACTTACTTCATAATGTAGCGCTTTTTCTACCCGGAAACTTTCATGGGAAAAATCAAATATTATTCTTATTTGCATTATTATTTTTAATAATTATGTACGTACACACGAGAAATTGTCTACTGCAATTAATTGAAAGGAAAAATACGATCAATGTATAACCTTGCTATGACACTAACTTTTCATCTAGGGGACATGGCAGATGATATTTTAAATTTTGCCTCTCTCCAAAAGAGGTCAAACAGCAAACTCCAAAACAGTTGCTTTTAAGGAAGCTTGTCCTCTTCCCTCGCGTGCCCTCGTTCTCCTGAAGGAAGTTGTCTCTAGCCATCGTGCACCTTCGCTCCCGCAGTAACACTTGGCCCTCACCCTCGTTCACCCTCGCCCTCTTTGTCGAAGCTTTTCCTCGCCCTCACGCACCCTCGCCCCCGCCATCGAAGCTTGTCCTCGCCCTCGCGCGCCCTCACCCTCGCTGTCGAAGCTTGTCCTCGCCCTCGCGCTACCTCGCCCTCGCGGCCAAAACTTGTCCTCGCCCTCGCGCACCCTCACCCTCGCCATCGAAGCTTGTCCTCGCCCTCGCGCACCCTCGCCCTCTTCGTCGAAGCTTTTCCTCGCCCTCGCGCACCCTCACCCTCGCCATCGAAGCTTGTCCTCGCCCTCGCGCACCCTCACCCTCGCCATCGAAACTTGTCCTCGCCCTCGCGCACCCTCGCCCTCGCTGCCGAAACTTGTCCTCGCCCTCGCGCACCCTCACCCTCTTCGTCGAAGCTTTTCCTCGCCCTCGCGCACCCTCGCCCTCGCCATCGAAGCTTGTCCTCGCCCTCGCGCACCCTCGCCCTCGCGGCCAAAACTTGTCCTCGCCCTCGCGCACCCTCACCCTCGCCATCGAAGCTTGTCCTCGCCCTCGCGCACCCTCGCCCTCGCGGCCAAAACTTGTCCTCGCCCTCGCGCTCCCTCGCCCTCGCGTCACTGTGGGCGAGGGAACTTGAGGGTGAGGATGCCCTCGAGAGGGCCACCCTCGCGAGGGTGAACATCTCTGGTCAGCATATAAATAATGGTGGGGACTCCCCAGTTGGGAGCTCTCTAATTTGTAATACGAAACCATAGGCAACACTGTATGTGAGAAATGCGTAAACTTTACAATAACCCGCAATAAACTTCATAATAAATTACCGTAGATTTTGAACAATACCGAATCCAACAACCCTGTACGTTTTCCACCCTACGCTTTACGACACTAAATCGGAAATTATTATTTTTTTAAAGGTAAATCGTAGTGCTTGTGATTTTTAACTAACAAACTCCACCAAAACAAAAGTAATATACGAAATATAAATTTTCAATTTGGTAGAACCATCTACTAAAGTGAACGTGAACCTATTTACAAATATACTTATTATTGTACAGAATATCGATGAAAACTTGCGATTTGTATGAGAGATAGGCCTATTGTTCCTTTTAACAATGAGTGAGGATTATTTTACGCAATATTTCCCTCAGTAGCAATTTTTAACATAGGCAAAGTAGGCCTACTCCCTCCACAACCAAACAGTTACCTTGCTAAGGTGTCACAGAACACTTGTACGTTACATGATTTTAGCAAAATTTCCAACAACTCATAAACATATAGTTCGATAAATAAGCAAACTTAATAATAGTTTGACAATTCTGTAGATAGTAGCCTTGACGAACCTTTTGACAGTGCAAATACAATGCATATGCCTATTCGTCCAATGTTAATACAAGTACACAACTACGTTATATTATTGACTCTTACAGGGTAAAAGAAAAAAGAAAATGACTTACCTCTGACGTATTATAAAATTCCAAAAAACGTTGATTTTTTCTCCGTCGTACAATTTTTCATAGAAGCACAGACAATCAACAATAAAACAGACATAAATTACGATGGAGCCTTGCGTGTAATACATCTCTTTATCCTCTTCCAATATGGCGGATCGATTTGATATATGCGAGTTCGATACCATCAAAGATCTCCTATCAGGGCATCTCTAGTTCTTTATATTATCTCAGTGTAATTAATGTCAAGTTAAAGCTTTGCGTTGAATTTTATGAAGGTAGGACGAGTTACGTCTTATCGTCTTCAGTTGTTATTATATTATTTAATAGTATTACTACACAATAAAAATTTCGGAGAACATTATACGAAATATAATCAAAGAATTCTAATTTTATCATTTGTTGTCTACTTCTCTTTATAATTATTAGTATCTGTCTAATCCAGGATATTTACAACTATTTATTTTCGTAGTGCGAAAGGTAAACGTTTTTATTGAGATTGAGCTGTTCTTAAAAAGTAGTCGTGCATTTCAATGTCAGTGTAATTGTAACTAACCAATAAAACTATATTAAATGCATTGTCATATCTTTCTAGTTGGGATATATACAGAGTCTGTCCAGAAAATAATGAGAGTGGCCGTAGCGCGGCGCTCCAGTCGCCAGCAGCGCGCTTTCCGGCAAGGGAATTTGTAGTGGGGGTCTAAGTTAAGCAACGCACTGGACATCAGTCACGTCCGAGCTCTAATGCAGTAAAGATCACACGTGGTGCAAACGCTGTTTTTGAGTTTTTGTCATGCTAGATTTTCAGAAATAATTTTGTAAACCGTTGTTTTGCACATATTGAGGCCTTTGGCGATTAATCTTACACTTAAACGACGGTCGGAGTTCAGGAGATTTTTCACTTTGGCCACATTTTTATCCAAACTACTCGTTGGAGGACGTCCAGATCGCTCCATGTTCTCAATAGTCTCACATCTGTTCTTAAGCTTACTGAAGTAGCGGAAGACTCGGCCCCTTGACAGGGCGTTTCTTTGTAAACCTTAATGACCAAAGCAAGCGTCTCGGAAGCACTTTTGCCCAGGTGAAAGCAAACTTTAATGCGAATGCTCAATTTGTTATGTTTTCTGTTGTGATAAAAACTCAAAAACAGCTTTTGCGCTACGCTTGGTCCTTACTGCATCAGAGCTCGGACACGACTGATGTCCAGTGCGTTGCTTAGCTTAGACCCTCCCCACTACAAATTTCCTTGCCGGAGAGCGCGCTGCTGGCGACAGGAGCGCCGCGCTACGGCCAGTCTCATTATCTTCTGGACTGATCCTGTATTTTGAAACAAACATTTCTTTCTTTTGAATTGTAAATAATCTTAAAAAGAGAGGTATTATTTAATCAATTTTTTAATGTATTTTTTAAATTATGGTTTGCATTTTTTTTTATTGATTGATTGATTGATTGATTTGAAAATACTGTAAATATACGCCATAAAATTCAACGAACAACTTTGATCAGATAATGGTGAATAAAGCTAGTGTGAAATGTGCATTGTTTCATAATACAAAACCAAAATATTTATTGCTAATATTAACAGTGCTTATCAGCGTTTACCCCATTTTTTTTTAGTAATTTTCCAGTAGTACATAATACTACTAACTGAACTAGTCATAGCTTGTAAGAATAAGCACTCCCCTTGGTCCAAAAGTAATTGTTTCTTCTTAAATAATTTCAATCCCCTCTGATGCTTTTATAAGTAGCTTTCTTGTTGCCGTTTTCTTTGCATTACAACTTCATTCTCGAACAAAAATGTCCTAGAGTATTTGATCACAAGATCTTCCGAAAATTCTTTATATTTTTTTATTTCTTATAGATCCTGACACATCGTCACTTATAAGGTAAAAAAGGTTTCTATTTTCGTAAGCATTATTCAGTGTGCACCCTTGTGATAGAAAAACATATTTACTCAAACATTTGTAAACAGTTTTACTCAAACATTTGTAAACAGTTTTCTAAATTGTATCAATTTCGTATTGATATAAATAGTCTTGTATACTCTGATCATTGGCATTAAAAATAAAATAAAGGTTTCCGGAAGATCCTGCGTTCCAATATTGAACTATACTGGCTTTGCAAAAATAAATTTGTAAGGAAAAAAAAAAAAAAAAAGCAGCAGCAACAGCAACAAGAAAGTTACGAAGTACATTACATAGAGAACAAATGTAACTACCAGGTACAAAAACAATCTTACAAATCGTTTAACAAGTAAAAATGTTACAGCCATGGAGGGATTTCTTTTCAATCAAACCTCGTAATTTTTACGACTTTTAGGGTGAATTTTTGTCTCTAAAACCGTCTTAGCTGTCCCTAAAGTATTTTAAAACAAAATTTTGGGGGTAAAACTCATGAGTCCTTTAATACTGTATTAACTTCTGAATTCTACATTACAGAACGTTTGATTCATTGCTCTGTAACGCCTGTTCTTAGTTGTTATATGATCAATATATATCTTAAGTGTAATGTATTTATTCATGTATAAACTGCATATATTGTAATATTCATTTATATTCCTTATGCATTATGCGTGCGAAACATAAGGGCCCAATGTTACATTTAACCAAATATATTTTTAAAATATTGGACAAATAGATTTTATGTCGAAAATGGTTTACAGAGTACAGTATAAACTGTGATTCAGTATTTTTAAATGCTATTTTTAACATGAAATAAAGATACATTTTCGACCAAATTAATGTAATTGTACGAGGCACATGTCAAAACAAGGTCGATATTTTAAAAAAGATAGACAAGAAAAGGATGGGAAAGAAATTTATTGTGTTTGATATACAAGTACATATACCTTGGCTATTATTCGACGTAGTCGTCATGAACCTCCAGACATTTCTGATAGTGTGGCACAAGCTTCCGTATACACCCTTAGTAAAAATCTATCTCCTGAGAGTGCAGCCAGTCTAGTGATATCTTCGAGCACTTCACTGTTATTAAAACGCTTCAATACAAGCTGCTTTTCCAGCTGAAGAAAAAGAAAGAAATCGCTGGGAACAAGGTCGAGGCTGTATAGGAGATGACTGTATAGTTCCCATGGAAATCTTTGAATTGTCTCAACAGTACGAGCAGCTGTGTGTGGGCGGGTGTCGTCTTGGAACAGAAGCATTCCAGAGCGTAGTATGCCTCTCCACTGATTTTGGATGGCACGTCGCAGATTATTTAGTATTTGGTAATACACATCTGCTGTGATTGTTCATCTTGGTTCCAAGAATTCCACAAGAATCACACTTTTTTTTTTTTTCTCAGGTGTTTGTTTGAATTGCTTTCCTTTAGGAGAGCCAGAGTGCCGTCATTGTATTGACTTCTGCTTCGACTGCCCAGTGGCGTACGATATCCAGATCTCATCCCCAGTCGTTATATGTGAGAAAAGAGATAATTCCCATAATGTTTCCATCGGGCCAAAAGATTAAGTAAGAGCAGTTGTCATTCTTTGCTCTTTGTGAGCATTGTCAGTATTTTTTGGGACTCATCTCTCACACAGTTGTGAAAACCCAGTTTATCAGTCATAATTCTATGCACTATTTTTGCAGTCACTTCTGGAAACTCTGTGGCAAGTTCAGTTATTGTGAACCAGCAATTGAATCGCATTTTCTCGTTGACGCATTCTACCAGATTGTCCTTCTGAACACTAGGTCTTCCGCTACGCTCATTATTATGAACATTTGAGCACCCTTTCCGAAGCTTTCTGCACCATTTCCTGACCTTCCCTTCACTCATTACATTAGTCCGTAAAATAACACACAATTCCCGATGGATGTCAACTGAATTTTGTCCTTTGGCATTCAGAAATCGTGTGACAGATCTCACTTCACATTTGGCAGGCTTTTGTATTAGAACAGCTATTTCACCTTACTGCTACTGTCACCTACGCAAATCCATTCGGACGATTCTATCTCTGTTACAAGCACAGATTACTACTTCATGCTCAATTTCATCAGTGTTACCAACCCTGCGTAAAATAATATCAACCCTTTCTTGACATCTGCCTCGTATGCTATTTGTATTTTTTAAAAAAGATAGATTATTATGTGTTTTATATTATTTTAGAAAAGATTAGTGTTTGATCCCAGGATCCCAAACTTAAGTTTAAAGTGTAGTATTTCAGTTTCGTTCGTTACTGAATTCTCTACGTCTGTATCTGTCTGTTATTTGCGATCTTTTCAATTTTGAGGCCTCCATTCGATAGAGCATCAAAAACTATCGGAGAAAGTGATGGAATTTTTCGCGTCTCTCTTACCGTTCCCTATATATTGGCCAAAAAAAAGTTGGGATTTCGGGAGATTTAAGGAGCCATATCTCAGGAACCGTAAGTCATAGGGATTTGAACCCTCCATTCGATAGAGCATCAAAAACTATCTCAAAGAAGTGATGGAATTTTTCGCGTCTCTCTTACCGTTCCCTATATATTGGCCAAAAAAAAGTTGGGATTTCGGGAGATTTAAGGAGCCATATCTCAGGAACCGTAAGTCATAGGGATTTGAACCCTCCATTCGATAGAGCATCAAAAACTATTTCAAAGAAGTGATGGAATTTTTCGCGTCACTCTTACCGTTCCCTATATATTGGCCAAAAAAAAGTTGGGATTTCGGGAGATTTAAGGAGCCATATCTCAGGAACCGTAAGTCATAGGGATTTGAACCCTCCATTCGATAGAGCATCAAAAACTATCTCAAAGAAGTGATGGAATTTTTCTCGTCACTCTTACCGTTCCCGAGATATTTGCCAAAAAAAGTTCGGATTTCGGGAGATTTAAGGAGCCATATCTCAGGAACCGTAAGTCATAGGGATTTGAACCCTCCATTCGATAGAGCATCAAAAACTATCTCAAAGAAGTGATGGAATTTTTCGCGTCTCTCTTACCATTCCCTATATATTGGCCAAAAAAAAAGTTCGGATTTCGGGAGATTTAAGGAGCCATATCTCAGGAACCGTAAGTCATAGGGATTTGAACCCTCCATTCGATAGAGCATCAAAAACTATCTCAAAGAAGTGATGGAATTTTTCGCCTCACTCTTACCATTCCCTATATATTGGCCAAAAAAAGTTGGGATTTCGGGAGATTTAAGGAGCCATATCTCAGGAACCTTAAGTCATAGGGATTTGAACCCTCCATTCGATAGAGCATCAAAAACTATCGGAGAAAGTGATGGAATTTTTCGCGTCACTCTTACCGTTCCCGAGATATTGGCCAAAAATAGCCGATTTCCAGAGATTTAAGGAGCCATATCTCTGGAACCGAAAGTCATAGAGAGATGGTGTTGGTGTTGATTTAATACCTAAGAGGATGGTGAACATTTTGATACCAAATAGTAATCAGTGGCCACTAGTTTGGGCAGTGGCCACCAGTGAATATCGCTATCAAAATGTTTACCATGCTCTTACACATTGATCAACACCAACATCATCTCTCTGACTTACCGTTCCCGACATATTGGCCAAAAAATAGTTCTAATTTCAGGAGATTTAAGGATCCATATCTCGGGAACCGTAAGTCATAGAGAGATCATATTGGTGTTGACCTATACCTAAGAGGATGGTGAACATTTGGTATCAAATAATAACCTGTGGCCACTGGACAACTGGCAAACTGGCCACCGTTCCCCAGATATTGGTCAAAAAAGTTCGAATTCCGGGACATTTGAAGAGCCTTTTCTCGGGAACCGTAAGTCGTAGAGAGAGGATATTTTGCGAATTTTTGCGAGAAACAGAAGGAGGTGTGGATAAAAAGATTTACTTTTACATGTAGGAACAATCACAGTTATCCTTCCCTCTCCATCTCTCCATTCTTTTTAAGTTCGTTCTGGCAATGCTCTTGGAGCATTCTGAACTGGTTTTAACGTAAGAATCCGATGTTTCTCATGGCGTGGCTGACATCCTTCTAGAAAATTGCAGTTCATTTGATAACTTTAAGAGCCGTGGTGGTTCAGTGGTAGAGCATTCACCTCTGCTACATGGGGTCCTTGGTTCGATCCCAGCTCGCGCCAATGAGTTTTATGGTGGACAAACACCGTGTGCGTCGCTTTTCTCTTGGTCCTCCCGTTTCCTTCCACTTTCTTCATTCCACCATTTCATTCATTTCTCATCATCGCCGTCTCCTTTAGCCTAGTCGGCTTAACCGTGGGACGTAGAACTTAAAGATTTCTCATTTGATAACTTGAAGATACTTGGATGATATAGAAATCAGTAAATTTTGTTTAAAAGTGCATGAAATTCGTTGATGCAGAATTAAAATAAAAGAAGTGAATTACACGACTTTGAAACCTCGATAGTAATTCGTTAATTATTTTCTTTCGACGTTCGGGTCGTATAAAAGCAATTTTCCAATCGAATCTTATTATTATTTGCTGATGTTTAAGGTCGATTCAGTACGAGTTGTTATGTAATTTATTTAACACCAACTCGTAATCAAAAAAAAAAAAAAAAATCCTCTAGAATAGTGATGGCCAAAAAGCGGGCCGCAGGCCGCATCAGACCCGCGAATAAAAGTAAAAAATGTATTATTTATTCCTTTTTTAAACGGTGTTGAGTACTTACCCGTCTTTGTTTTTAGCGCATTATTTTATATTTTATTTTCTTCAAAAGAAACCGGAGTTTTAATTATGTGGTATATTAGTCTTTGCTAGCTGGGGACTTTGTCCTCAAACCCCCAAATTTGCTCAACTCGCACATCATATTTCAGGCTTTGCTTCCATCTTCGCACGTAGGAACACTTTTATATGCTTATTCTTGGCGAAAAATTTAAAGCTCTTTTCCCCTCAGAATACGTTTCTTCTTTTAAACCTTTTTCTCAGTCAGCTGGTGTCGGCTTTTAGAATCGCTGTCCTTCACCTGTTTTTATCTTGTATCATATTCGCTGTGACACCACACTGACCATATCGTTCTTAACACCATTTCAATGAAAGTGAAATGATAGAACACATATCGGTCCAAGTGATAACTGTGTTGAGAAGTTCATTTCAAGTAGTTCTCCTCTTTTCCCTCTCCTGAGGAGACTGACAACTTCAAAATAATTTGTATATATTGAGAAAAAATAGAAATTACCCATCTTTTCTCGTTAAAAGTAGACTTTCTGGAAACGCTGTGGCATATGCCCACTTGTTTTGAATATGAGTTTATATACAAAATTTCAAATCTAACCTTAAGGGATTTCGGTCGATGACCATCTTATTATAACAATTGCAACTTCCACCCTTTCCTTCAGGTTTGTTCCTCCATTTTTAAAGAAAAGAAACATTTAACAAACACCGAAACATGTCTTTAATTATTATTTTAAATGAAAAGTCTAAATACAACATTGTCTCTAAGCTTAAGGAATTTCGATTGGATTTTGATTTTGTGTGTAGCATTCTTTTCAACAGCGAGGTTATATGAGATGTGGACCTACATCTTAACATTGAATCCATATCATTAGCTCTCATTGGAAATCGAACCCGGGTCTCCTGAGCCAAAGGTCAGTAACCTATTCACATAAAACTCTTAAGGTATTTTGAAAGATGCTATCATATTATAACAATATCAACAATATAACATCATATTATAAAGAAAAGTTTAGAAAAACGCCGAAAGGGATCTGAAGATTTCTTCTTAAACGCAGGAGCAGCAAACACATCAGTCAGGTAAGTTCCAGTCAGAGAGCGAGAGGAGACGGATATATACAACTACACTCACGCCGTAGATGAAGGAAGATAACCGATCCTACGCAATAGTGGAGGAAGTTTTGACCTAAGTAGTTCCTGTCTCATGAAGAAACGACAAGTGTAGGTAGTTGAAGAGCCAAAGATCCCATCTAAAGAATTGTGTATGCGGTTTGAGTCCAGCTCCCGCTGCAAAGAATTGCTCGACAAAAAGAAGCAGCAACGACGTACGAATATCTGCACTACTTGCCTCCTCGTCCAATAGACCGCTCGAACGGAAGCAAGCTGTGGTTACTGCTTCCGCTCCCCAACTGGTTATTCCTAGTGGAATGAAAAGATCGCTCTTACCTACGGATCCCCTAGATAGCCAAAATTCACACTGGCATCATGCGTGTACTGCCTTCGGCGACAGTCACGGAAAAAGAGCGCTTCTTTCTATTCCATTGGAATATCCAGTCGTACCTTCTCTCTTCCCCGCTCACCAGTCCGGTCCTTATCAGATCCCACCAACAAAAACATTGCCACCATGTGTAGAAACCGAAATAAACAAGCACAAAATGTCAAATCATCCATCCAAGCATGGGCGCCCACAGAGAGGGCAATTACCCTTCCCTGGATTTTCGAAAAAGGCTAACATTTATAGGCTCGTCTGGTGACAATAGTAACTTATACTTTTAAAATCAACATTCACTAAATGATTTAGAGTAACGAAACTTAGTCAAATACATTTCTAAGATTTTAATCTACTTCTCTCCCCCATGTGATATTTCATATTTTTTCAGTAATAATTATATTCAGCCTGATGCTGCATGCAATGCTAAGTATTTTGAATGATGGTATCCGTCGTTGAGTTGAAAAGATAATTTCGCTCTTTGTTGTTTCTTTTGCTGACGTGGTGCTGATAGCAATGAAGTTTTGTTTTGTTGCGTTTAGCAAAAGAGTGTGTGTGTGAGAGAGAGAGTGAGTTAGTGAGTGAGTGTGTGTGTGGGGGGGGGTGTTGCCTTCCTTGGAAAATATCCTGCGGGCGCCCATGCATCCAAACCCTATCCCGCCAACAAAGATACAAGACAAGGAAAATATTCTGTATATTGGAAAATCATCACACAATTTCTAAGAAACGAAGAACATCGTAAATGACATCTACGACAGGATAAGAAGACAATGTAAAGGTATATTTCTACATCTCCAACTGAATAACCTTTGAAGGAAAATACTGCTTACAACTGGCCTTCAAACATAAGCACCACGTTGGGCTTTTCCCCATCGCATGCCGAGGGAAAAAAAATCATTCCAGAAACACTACTACTTTTCGCACACACCAACAGAAAAAATCAAGACATGGTCCTGTGGGAGGACCCAACCCACACTAAAGAAATAAAACGAAGTAATTCAGAAGCGACACTAAAAGAAACGCGAACAGAAAACTCTGACACACAAACGAACAAGAACATAGAAGCAAGTGAGTTAAAGAACACAACAGCCAACAGGGAACAATTTAGTCCCAATTACAACAAACAATACTAAAGTTTTAAAAAAGACGAATAACATACACCTGTGTCATTAAAGGTGTAGATCCCACAATCTAACTGCAATCAATCAAGGATGAACTAACTACGATATCGACTTCCAAGATATAACCAGGATCCACGGAAAAATGACCTCTTTCACTCATCAAATTGTTTTCAAATAACCCAGACCAGTTTAACATACTCATTCAGACTGGCATCCAATGTTCCAGAATCATTACAAAATAGAAATGTCAAAAGCAATAGCAAGACAAAGGTCGTGCTGGACATGCTTCAAGTACGGCAATTCCATCCATCTTTGTACCAACAAGAACTGCTACAGATGTAGACAGAGCCATGCAATGTACCCCTTAATCCGAAGTATTGCGCCACATGCAAAACAATAGGACACTGTACAGACCATAGCAGTTTCGGGTTAAGTTTAGAGTTACCCCTCTGCTTTTTATAAAAATCAGGAAAACTTACAGGAGAAATGAGATAAGAAATGATAATTTGAAGTTTATATTTAATGTTTAGGAATGTAAATTCGGCAGGAGAGTTATGTTTAATACGAGAAAAGATATGTGGAAGTTAGTACTATTTGCCGGATGCGGAAGATTTCAGCAGCATGGTAGTTGTAAAATAGGGCGATATGGCGAACAGGTGTAACGAATGCACAACAATAATGAAGAAAACCTTTTAAATTTTTGTGAAGCCCACGGAATACTGAAGTTACGTGAAATGTAACAATTTTTTATACTTTAAGCATTGCTTTTTGTATGTTGCAAAGTCCAAGCGCACCTTCAGACTGGAGGGGCAACTCTAAACTTAAGCCACAGTTTCTCACGACGTACAACAGATTGACTACAACTCCCACAGAAAGATACCCAACACAATAGAACCAAAGAAAAAACAATTCCAAATTACAATCTTGGGTCTTACGAGGACCACCAACAAACATCTACCCGCAGGGGCGCCCAAAGAAAATTTTCTAGGGAGGGTCCCATCTCCATGGTTCCTATATTGCGTCTGGTAGTTAATATAGGGGTAGACATGGTTTGCTATATTACGTATATATTTTCATGATGCAGACCCTCCCCTTCGTTCGCCCATGTCCACCGGGGATTCCTCAGCACAGCATGAAAACGAACAGTCAACCAAGGAAGAGAACGACGGAGGAACACTACCAATAGAGAACATAATCAGAGAAACCATACACAATGCTACTCAGTAGATAATGATATGGGTAACCTCAATACTCGCTATGACTACGGAGCCCGCTAAACAGCCACTACTACACAAAGCAACCCCAAAAGCCTCAAATCAAATTTAATAACAAAATCGCAACAACCTTACCTCTGTGCCTATCTATCACACGGGTACGTAATAAAACGATACCTCACTGAAATAAACATAACCCCAGCCTTGTGTATACTCTTCCATGCACTCTGAAAAAATAGTGTACAATACATAGATGTTCGACCCTTTCAAAAGCCAATACAATAGAATGACCAGATTCTGGCAAGTCAAAAGTAGGACACAAATATAATAGTATATGATAGTTTAGTGCGTCAGCAATACGCATGTCCTTATTTTATTTAACGTTAAGTTAATCATTCATTGTTGTTAACAAGAAAAGTACTGAAAGTATTCAAGGAATTCAACACAACTCCAAAAGCTTTGATGAATGAAGTGGTATGAACGTACAGTGAAACTTCCTGTAGGGCTAATGTTTTTTTTTTTTTTTAATCTATTTTCGGATTGTGGAATAATTTTAAGGGATGGGGTAAATTTAGACCAGCATGAGGGAACTTTTACGTAACTTGGTTAGCATCACTATCGTAACTGAAAGTAGAAATCTTTCCTATCCTACAATATCTCAACAAGCCCTCCTCAGTCAAAACATTGGTTTATTGATTGTTCTTCTTCCCTAATCTTTTGAGGAGTGTCAAAAAACACAGCTTTTCATCCTTCAGGAAAAGAGTGCATGTGATTCAAAATGTGAATAAAGAATGAAACATTAAATAAATTGCAAATAAGTTAACTCAGAACATTTTGAAAAAAGAAGGACATTTCACGATTTTCTAGGCGTCTTCGCAACATGCAGGACAGCTCTTTAAAAAATAGTACTGTACTGCGAAAATCAGTACGTTTGGTCACCCTACAATACAAAAATACACCAACAAATAGCAGACTTCGAGCAACGAAACGTCTAATTTCACACACGGAGAATAACACAAAGTTTGGACTTCCTGCACCCTCCATCCTCCCTAAACCAAACTCAATTGTAAAACACGAAAACAAGAATATGATTACCTCAAAACAAATACCAACAATTAATAAAGATATCTCGCTGGGTAAACAGCAGTACTGCTAGACGCCCTTCCAGCCCCTGCGGGAATGGTAAGCCTATTCCTCTGGAACACCTCAGTGTCAGTCTTTCCCAGACCACATACCAGCTCTTCAAGTTAGGCTGCATTGGGCCGTGGGGTACTCCTTAAAGTCAAGCCACTCCCTCTGTTCGGCTGCACTAGTCCGTGGAGCGTTCCTTATGACGGCTTGCTCTTTTCGGATGCATTGAGCCATGGAGCGTCCTTATAAAATCTAACCAGAATCATACAAATAGAGAATTAAAGAAATTAGACACACAGCCCATCTCCGGGCGGTCTTCTTGTTAACTTTGTTAAACTTAAAAATTCTCTTTGTTGTAGTTTGTAATAAAAGATAGTGAATAAAGCCACAAAAAGCTTCGTATATTCACAGCTCTACCATCCCAGTGCCACAAAACATTGCATGATGGAAGCAACCGGAGGTTCAGGATAGGACATTTACATTCAAAGTTATCAAGTGCGAGCAGTCCCGGGTTTAATTTCCAGTGGAGACGCTCGATCGAAAAAGGTAGAAACTTCTTCAGGCCAGCTTCCTGAGTGAGGATTTCCTAATTCACACCAGGCAAATGCCGGGATAGTGCCTGACATAGGTCCCAAACCTTCCTTCCCTTTGCTAGTGTGATCGCCGAGGGACGTCATCCTGTACATGACGGGCTAACCTGGCCATATATGCCGAAAAGCCAGAAATCTAATTCCGAAATAAAACGTATCAATTAGGAGTATTTTTGGGACGCAGACAAGGTTGAACGACGACAAGCCTGGACACTTAATTTTGGTCGCTTCCGACAAGGTTGGACAACGACAAGCTTGGACACTTCTCAATTTATCCTCTTGCGCCACACTCGAACGAATTCCTGAGGTGTCCAAGCTTGTCGTGGTCGATCCCGACAAGCCTGGACACATCTAATTTTGGGTCGCTGACGACAAGGTTGGTCGACGACAAGCCTGGACACATTCCTAATGATGTCCAGATTTGTCGGGGTCGACCCCGACAAACCTGGACACATCCAATTTTGGGTCGCTGACGACAAGATTGGCCAACGACAAGCCTGGACACATTCCTGAGGTGTCCAGGCTTGTCGGGATCGATTTTGGATCGCTGGCGACAAGGTTGGCCAACGACAAGCCTGGACACTTAATAAATAAATGGATATATATTTGTGTTCGTCATATCCTTCAATATTGGACAACTATCCATAATTTGTGGTCACTTGGTGGGTGAATATGAAAGATCTCGAAGAACCTTGGTATTAATCCACTAATCAACCAGATGTTCGTTTTCTAAATTAAATGATCTGACAAATACAACTGTTTATTCACTTGTACGGGTGTACAAGGGCAGTTAGTGTTATCAATGTACAAGGGCAACTGTTCTTTCCGATTATACTGCAGTGTTATTTTTATACCACCGTGATATTCATAAAAATCGTAAGAAGTACCACAGACATGATTATTCAATTACAATATCATATATCAATACTGAAAAATAAAAACCCGGTTTAAAATTTAAAAAATAACGAGGATTAAAACCCAAAAATGCCTAGGGTTCAAACCTATTCAAGCCATCAGGCTTTGGGGCCGCTACGTTTCGGCGCCAGCTCAGTTCGGCGAAAATTTTATGTACAAGGGCACACATCCCATTTGATTAACATAAGCGCCGAGCTGAAACGGTGGCGCCAAACTGAGCGGGTCCGTCAGGCTTTAACGCAGCACCTAGTCACAATTAACCACACATGCATTTAATACAAAAGAGAACGCTAAGACTGCGGCTATTCGCCGTAAAAAGCAATCGCAGAAACTTTAAACGTGTTCACCTCTAGTGTTTGTGATTGTATTACGTGGTGAACTTTTTGAAGTTCCAATTCAAAATAGAACCAATTTCCAATTAACGTATTCATTGATTTTTCGCGTCTGAAATGAAGAATGCCGATGGTTTTCTACATGCTTTAAATTTATGCTTTAAATCATGTTCACTTTCACACGCGATCATCCAAGAAAATGCGATGTTACGCATTTGATTTGCAAGATATCTTGATCAAAAGTTGTTAGTACATTCTCTTATCCTTCGACAATAAGGATATAAAACTAAACTATGATCACTCTGGCGGTTTCTTATACAATATTTGTCCGTGCGTATCTCAGAACATTTAGTTCCTAGACCCGGGTTTAGTAGGCCTATTGGGAAATCCGGGCCTGCAGGAACAGATAATGAAATCTAATTGGAAACTTTCGAAATGTGGGCATAGAGAGAAAGGTAAATTATCAGACAAAATATATAATGAAGGAGAGCAGAAGAAATTAAGTGTTGTAACAGCAATGTTAAAAAGATGGAATTAAAGAGAAGTAGAATGGGTGAGACTACGCACTAACTTAAGAATGCGATAGGCCAGGGGGAGCGAGAAATAAGCTTAGTATTAATGCAGACTCTTCAGATCAAATCTGTAACACTTGTACGAAAAGCAAGTATCAGCATTTAGCTGCCCGTCTGTCTCATTTTCCTTGGATTAGAGTCATAAAACTATCCACTCTTTCATACACTGATGTCAAACAAGAGAGTTCCACACAGAATTTTTTCTACCATTCAAGACTACATCTGTATAGCTCAAATGATTGATTCAATTCTAACATTGCAGTTTGGAAACCCACGCTTTCTTGTAACATTGTTCTCCATCAAGATGGCGTCCGTAGAAATACACACTGTGCGATATTGGAATATTCTTGGTTTATATTTCAAAATTGCTCACGTTCTCATAGTCCGAAAATAACATCAAGATTAGCACAAATACTTATTCTCCCAGCCTAATGCTGCTATGACAAAAATACAGTGATGCACCTATGAAAATATCCTAAATATGGTCTATACCCTCCTCAAAATATTCCAAATATGACCTCTTCAAACAAATCCTGGGTACGACCCTCTTCAAGAC
Source organism: Thermobia domestica (assembly GCF_964235325.1). Classification (NCBI taxonomy): domain Eukaryota; kingdom Metazoa; phylum Arthropoda; class Insecta; order Zygentoma; family Lepismatidae; genus Thermobia; species Thermobia domestica. The sequence continues at coordinate 195,926,915 of NC_137468.1, forward strand.
GAACCCCATTCTCAGCTTTTGAACATCCTACTAAGAGGCACGCAAACAAATATGCTCTACATGGTCATAGATCATGATTTTTTAAAGATATTCTTTGTTCTATCAGATAGTCTTCCAGAAACCAGATATACTTTATTTGCTTACGATTGCTCACCAGATGATCTCCCCAAATAACTCACTTCCATAATTGTTCATCAAAAAGTCCAAATTTTTTGCGAAGTGTAGTCCTACTCACGCGAATAATTGATTCACCTGCCGTAACAAAATAAGCATTTTCACAAAAAGAATTTCATAACACTAGGCATTTAACCTGATCAAAGAAAGCATTTAACCTGATCGATGTTTAAGAACGCGCCCCTAGAGTCAGCGGTGCATGAAAACGTGGCTTTCACGGCAGAGTCGCACGGTCCGTACTTATCATGATTTTTTGGCGGAAATATTGCAACGATTGCTAAATACTGCTTGTAATTTTTAAGTAAAACGAAAATTTTGTAAATAATAATAATCTCTTTTAATAAAAGATAAATAAATTTAAAATAATTCGAAAATCCTCTAGTAGAGGGCAGTAGCTGACTGGCGAGAATCAGCCAATAGCGATATAGATGCAAGCCATGCAACTCTGTATTGAATGGCATGTATGTATGAACTGGAAACGCCTTAACTGGTAGAGTTTGTTGGAACAGACATTTCAAATTGGGTCGTTGACGACAAGCCTGGACACATTCCTGGGTTGTCCAAGCTTGTCGTGGTCGATCCCGACAGGCCTGGACACATCTCATTTTGGGTCGCTGACGACAAGGTTGGCCAACGATTTTCCTGGGGTGTCCAGGCTTGTCGCGATCGACCCCAAGATGCTTTGACATATCTCATTTTGGGTCGCTGACGACAAGGTTGGCCAACGACAAGCTTGGACACAAAAAGTGTCCAGGCTTGTCGTCGTCCAACCTTGGCGCGGTCCCGTATTTTTCCGTCAGGTATATCACAAACATTTTTTAAAAATTAGAAATTGAGACGGTGACTGGTGAAATATATCCCTACTACGAGAACAGGGAAAGCAATCTGGGACGAGAGAGATGGCAATATGACGAACGTAAGGAGCATGCAGGGGACACAACCTAAATTAGCAATTAACATACCATGATTAAATATTCGGAAATAATTACGACGGACGCAGATAGGTTTTTCATTCTCTTCGATTAACTTCTCCAATTTTGGAGACCGGATAAAAAGAAGGAAATTCTGCCGATGTACACTTATGTCCAAATTTATTGTCGCATGTCTATAAATATATTGTTGTAAGAATATAATTTAATAACGAATTCGTCCGGTATTTCTTATAACGTTAGTATGTGTATAATCGGCAAAGACATGCCTGTGGCAAATTTCATGTCAAAAGAGCAGTAAATAAATACAATAAAACGAACATAAAGCTTTCTTGTCCATTTAGCAACATTTTGTTTTAGTCATTCTAATTTTCGTATTTATAATTCCTTTCCTATGAAATTTACCACAAATATACATTTCCCGATTATACACATAGTATGAGTATTAAAAGTACCCTGCAAAATCATTATCAAATTATATTCTTACAAGAAGATAGTTACAGATATGCGACAATCATTTTGGATATCAGTGTACTTACAGGACATGGTTGTGTTAACAGCTAACATTCATTTTAAACAAAAAAAATTGGAAATTGTTCATAAACCTTATTTTGTACGGTACTTCTTTTACCAGTTTTACTTTACAGTATAATTTAAATTCGAACTGAAGACTTCCTAGTATATGAAAGTATCTATAAATAGAAAATCGATGTATATATTGTAAAAAATAAACTATTCATCATTAGAAACACGTATCCATGATCGGGGTCATCAAATTTCACTGTTTACATAAATATTGTACGTGCTGCATTACATATTTAATACTCTTTTGCAATTGGAACACATTTCAACAGAATGTATCACACATTGGAATGTGTTTGAAAAATTTTGTTCCACTTAGTCTCTAGCAGGTACACAATATTTCCTTGTATCGTGGCGGACAGAACTCGTTGATCAGGTAATGGCGACTGCTTTGAAACAAATGCAGAGTATGAGAATTAAATCTGTCATATCTGTAGTTTGGTGTGGAGAAGAAACAAACTTGTGAACCAAAGGTTTACTAAGAACAACTCAAGTTATTAATATAAATTATGCCAAATATAATTGAATTATATCATGATAAAAGAAATACGAAAGAAGCTTTGAAACGAAGAAATGTAATTAAAACTTTGTAAGCGGAGGCAAAGAAGCATAACGTGAACGCACTAAAGATGAATCACTTATTGCATAGTGATCGTAGTTCAGTTGTCAAGCTTCTCGACTTTACGATTTTTGGTGGCGATTGATCGGCAATGACACACGTTTTATTGTTTTCAGATTTTGAATATTCGGACGTTTCAATACTTGAACTATCACATCTTCAGGAATAAATAATAAACTACTACTAATAATAATTACCTCGTAGAAGATTAAAAGTTACCACCTTATTATCGCTCGGGTCATACCATTACAAGCAGAAACGTAACATTTGACAAGAATATTTCGTTTTTTAATGTTGCTCATGAGAAGAGGAATTTTTCATCTCGTTTCTAAAACAAACAAAATCGGGATGAGAATTAACATTTTTCATTCGAGACGGGACAAGGCTAACTCAAATTATCGTCTCGTTTCGGAGATGAGTAAGGAGACGAAAAGTGTCGTAAACATTTCTCGTCTTATCTCGATTCTCGAAATAGTGTATGTATATTCTTTAAGTAACAATTGCTTTGTAGACTGAATCTTATAGGCTATTTTGTTACTTCATATTTCAGAGCTCATTAAATTATGGCCTGTGTAGGTATTTTTGTAGCAAAGCTTTTATAATTACGTCTGCATATCCTAAAAGTTAGTTTATAATAGGCCTTCATATTAAGTGGCCACATTTTCACTTTCCAATGATTCTCCCTGTCCCGACTGTCCCATTCACACAAAAAGCAGGGAAATTTTTGAAATTTTGTGTTCCCGGATTGGAGACCTAACAACAATGTTATCACTTTAAAATCGCCACATATCGACCAACTATATAGATGGTTTTTCTATGGCAACAACAATATAGATGGTTTTTCTATGGCAAATAGTTACAGTAGGAGTATATACATACATGGTGGGGTCGCTATCTATGTTAATAGCCGAATAGAATATCGTCAATTAGATATAACTTTTCTTAATACTGAACGTGAATTTGAATCAACTGCAATTTTTCTGGATCAGTACAAGTTAATAATTGTATCTGTTTATAGAACTCCTGATAGTAATCCAAGTATTTTTTTAGAAAAATTGGAGAAGTTATTGGTCTTTCTCAGCAACTGGCATAATTATGAGATAGTAATAGGGGGCGATGTAAATGCACATTTTGATGTGACTACCGACAAACGAACTGTCCATGAGTTACTTAATCTACTCAGACAACATAATCTTCAAGTGGTTAATCGTAAACCGACTAGAGGCAAAGCGTGCTTAGATAATGCATTTACCAATGTAAAAACGGAATATTTAACCAGTAATGTATGTCAATTTCCTTTCTCAGATCATGATGCCCTGCTAGTCAATCTAAGTACAACAAAAGTAGAATCCTGCAACTTTAGTTTTCCCACCACCGAACTTATAGCAACTAGGCCCATCACAGAAACTAATTTGCAAACTTTCATTCAACAATTATCGTGTATAAACTGGGAAGTAAACATTAAGTATGATAATTTAAATGCCAGCGATACATTTGATCTTTTTTTAACAAAGTTTCTAAATATTTTTGAAATGTGTGTGCCTAAAAGGGTGGTCCGATATAATTCATCAAAGAAAACAAAGTTAGGTAAAAGAACGTGGTATACCCCAGAACTCTCTGCCATGAAAGCTAAAGTAATGCAGTATTATAATATATATAAGAATAAAATGACTAGTGAATCCAGTGATATTTATAAGTCTCAAAGAAGTAAATATAAATCTGCAATAAAGGTAGCGAAAGCAACATACAATGAAAATTGCATTGAATTAGCATCAAATAAATGCAAAACTGCATGGAAGATAATCAACAAGGTAAGCAATAGTAATAATAATAACAACAATAATGTTACGCTGTCGCCTGATACTCTTAACACGTATTTTGTTACTTCCGTAGAGGAAATCAAGAAAAACAATGCAGATACTAATGTAAATATGTATCAGTATTTAAGTCAACATAGTCCATTTAATAGTTCTTTTGTTATTAACCATGTTAGCCCTGATGATGTCATAAAAGTAGTTAAAAAAATGAAAACTTCGGACAGTAAGGATATATTTGACATATCGAACAACCTTATAAAAGCTATCATTAATCACGTTGCGCAACCCCTTGCAATATGCTTCAATAAATGTTTCTCTCAAGGTATTTTTCCTAAAGCACTTAAAATAGCAAAAGTTATTCCTATATACAAAACGGGAGATCGATCGTGTTCATCTAATTACCGTCCTATATCCCTTATTCCAGTTTTTTCTAAAATTATGGAAACTATTGTTAAAGATCAGCTATATAAATATATGACTGAGCAAAACATAATTCTAGAAGCTCAATTTGGATTCAGATCTGGGAAATCCACAATTGATGCAGTAGAATCACTAACGAAAAAAATATATGAAGTTTTTGAAAATAAGGGTTTTGCTCTAGCTACATTCTGCGATTTAAGTAAAGCATTTGATTGTGTAGATCATAAAATTCTATGTGATAAGTTAGCGTATTACGGATTCCACAGTAGCAGTTTAAACTTTGTAAAATCATATTTAAAGGAACGTAAACAGATAGTCAGTGTTAACAACATGCATTCAAACATCTTAGAAGTGAAATATGGGGTACCGCAGGGTTCTGTTCTGGGTCCGGTACTATTTTTAATAATGATAAATGATTTGCCTCTAAATACTAATGCCACATCAATTCTATACGCGGATGACACTACGCTACTTAACATAAATACAAGCTTTGAAGAAGTGTATATAGAAGCTCAAGCTGCATTAAGAGAGGCAGCGACCTGGTTTAAAAGAAATGGTTTTGTGCTAAATCAAGATAAAACAAAAAAAAGTAACCTTTAGTCTCAATCACTGCAATGATAGAGGAAACTATGATGTATCTGATGTTAAATTTCTAGGTATACGTATAGACAGCCAACTAACCTGGGAACTACATGTCAAATATGTATGTACAAAGCTCTCCCGAGTGCTCTTTCTGTTAAGAAAGTTGAAAGATACAGTTCCTTATGAGTATCTGAGGAATTCATATTTTGCATTTTTCCACAGCATAATTGGATATGGGATTTTGCTTTGGGGTAACAGTAGCCAAGCACATGATGTTCTAGTTTTGCAAAAGAAAGCCATCAGGATTATTGTTGGAACACATGATAAAGAACACTGCAAACCACTATTTATCAGGCTTAAGATAATGACAGTAGTTAATGTATATATTTATCAAGTGCTACTTTACACTAAGCAAAACCTGGCAAATATGACACTCAGAGATGAAGTACATACATATAATACTAGATTGTGTAAGAAAATTGATATACCCTTCACTAGATTATCGAAGATCAAAAATAATTATTTAATTATAGGACCAAAGCTATTTAATAAACTAACATCCTCCATACAACAGCTGCCATTTAAGGTTTTTAAGAAAAAGTTATATGACTGGTTAATAACGAATCCATTTTACTCGATTCAAGAGTTTATTGAATGTCAAGGCATTGTGTCCTAGTTTGCAGTATCACTTTATTTCAAATATTATTAGATTGTTCATAATAACATTAACCAATAACTGATTGTCTGTATGTAATGATTATTTTATATATATATATATCTGTATCTATAGCTATGTATATTTCATTCGGACGTTGTCTATTGCTTGTAAAGCTCAATGACAATAAAATATTCTATTCTATTCTATTCTATGTTCTTCATATTTCACTTTTACGAGCATAAGTCTCAACGTTTCATACGTTTCCTTCAAGAACACAGAATATACTATGGGAATCGATGGTAATACATTACCGGTGCTCAACAAACACCTTTCAAGCTGGCCTTCGATGCATCATGTCGTTAATTTCATGAGAAAATAGTAACATCAACTACAAGCTAGGCACTAGACGTGTTCCAAAAGTCGGTTAACTGGTTTGGGTTTGTTTTAAAGTTGCAACGGAATGCGTCCGTTTATTTCAGAAACCGAACCCGTAATTTGTCATTTGGGTCAGTTTTCTTTGAAAACAGACACTATATTGACACTTTTCAGAATATACATACATTTATCGGAAAAGTTCCGAAAGATGTGTAATGGTTTCGTTTTAGGCTAAAATATTATAAATCTGCTGTTTCACTTTTGAATGGAATTACGATTCCTCATATTTATTTCTCTATATATTTTTGTGAGAACATGTTAATGATCAATAGAAAATATAACTGTCTTTCGGTTCAAGTTGGTTTGGGTTAACCGCTTGAAAATCAAGTGAAATAAAACCTTTGCATTTAATATCCCACGATAAAACCTGTTAGGTTGAGGAAGACCATGATTAAAGCAAGTGAATGATGATGGACGAATTGGTGGCATGAGAAAGTGGGAGGAAACGGGAGAGTCCTGAGAAAATCCCACGAGCACGATGTTGTCCGTCTCAAGCTTACGTGCATTGGGAACGAACCAGGTACCCCACCCAACAGATATTTCAGTGGTCGGGTTCCCGGGTTTGGTTCTCGGTGCAAGAGCCTTTGAAATTTTAAATTTTCTCGATGTATCTATGTTCTTGTATCTGTAGTTCAAGGTTACTGGAAATAACTGAAACTAGTATAACCGAGTATAATAGAGATAAGTTACGGAGATACTTTCGGTGAATCAGAAAAGAAAAAGTGGCCCTAGACACCAGGTTCGAGTTAAAAGTTCAAATTGCTCTTGACACCATGTTCTCCATCAAGTGATTGCTTATTTGTATATTTTTTAAATTTTAAATTTCAATTCACTAGACTACAGTATTTTATTATGACCGAAATCAGAGTGTTCCGTCGTTAATAAAATATTGGAATCGCAAACGTGTGCAATTTGCTAGATATACGAGTGTTTCTTAAGTCTTCCTCAAGAAAGCAATCATAGGGTAGTGGTTTTGAGCATTCGTTTCGTAATTTAGGGGTTCTGGGTTCGATTTCCACTGAGGTAATTAAGGGACTTTTTATCAATTACAATGTTGATATCCCTTATATATAATAACATGAAAAATATTCAATTTCTCTCGGTCTTACAAAAGAGATAAATGCGACTTTCTTCACAAGGGAAATACTAACAACATGACGTCACATGTCTGGTTAAAACCTTGATTCGTACTGTCTCAGAAAGTAAAGTTTTTAGAAAACAATTCATGAATACATAAGGGTCATCCTTAGTGCCTAGCATGAGTTATAAATATGTCTGGAACGTTATTGTTTCATTGTGGAATTATTTCTAACTTCATCCACTATTTCCAGAAAAAATATTAATATATTTGTTCACCATTTGAATTATTCTTTTTATATTTGTATTGATATTTTGTTAAAATATGAATGTAATGTATACATAATCCAAAGTCTTTTACCCAAAGAAAGGATGTTACTACGTATCGTGATGAAGACAAATTCCACTTAGTTTCTGTTAAGGTATCCGATGTTTAGATTTTCGTACTCTCCAGGAGCTGACACCTTCTCCCTTTTCCTTCCGGACACGAATCCTTCCGAAGTATCTCTTCTAAGGCAATTCGTCATAGACATGATCCAAATCAACTTCTTTTCCTTTATTATAATTTCTGTATACTTATTTGCATTGGATTAGGACGTAATATTGAGGTCTCAAACGTTCAGTAATAATAATAATAATAATAATAATAATAATAATAATAATAATAATAATAATAATAATAATAATAATAATAATAATAATAATAATAATAATAATAATATAGAAGACAAATTTCACATAAGGACAGATTGTATTAAGATCTTTAAAATCGCCTCTAACATTAGGCAAAAGTTACAAAATAGTCGGGATTGGAGGCAAGTGTCCGGACCACCAGGACATACCCTCTGCGTACCTCCCTACAACTAGCTAAATGTTGAACGAAAACTTTCCAGCTAATTTCATGTAGAAAGTAGGGCTACTGAATTCACAGGTTAAGCTAAAGAAGATTTGATAAAGAATGAATGAAATATTGGAATAGATAAAGTGGTAGGAAGCAGAACCTCGAGAAAATTTAATCACACGGCGTTTATCCAACACAATGTCCACTGGGCGAGAGCTGGTTGAACCAATAAATTCACAACTCTTCAGTAATAATATTATTATTAATAATAAGAATAATATTGTATTAAAACTTTTAAAGTTGTTCTTAAATTAGGCACAACATCAGAAAAGTTGTGATTTCGGAAAGGGGGGTCGATACCTCCAAGAAACACATCTGCAACTACCCAAATTTTAAACGAAAGCATTCCAGTAAAGTTTGATGTAGAGAGTAATCTACTGTATGTTTTAAGGGAAATAACTGTAATAAAAAATAACTGAATATCACTGAATATGAAGGCATATTATAAACTAACTTTTACGATATGCAGACCTAATTATAAAAGTTTTGGTATAAATATACCTACACAGACCATAATTTAATGAATTCTGAAATACAAAACAACAAAATAGCCTATAAGATTCAGTCTACAGAGCAATTGTTACTTTAATTATTGACATACACTGTTTCGAGAATCGAGATAACAACATAAACAATATAACTTCAAAAAAAATCATTCAACTGTAATAAGGAAGACATGTATTGGCTGAGCAAACAAATTACATACATTTATAGCATACTAGCTTATAATAGCTGATGCTGATAAGGATCACCGATAATGGTGAAGAAGAAAGAAAGAAAGAAGAGATAAGACGAGAAATGATTACGATACTTTTCGTCTCGTCTCGTCTCTCATTTCCGAAGCGAGACGATAATTTGAGTTAGCCTTGTCACGTCTCGAATGTAAAATGTTAACTCTCGTCCCGATTTTGTTTGTTTTAGAAACGACATGAGAAATTCCTCTTCTCGTGAGCAACATTAAAAAAACGAAATATTCTTGTCAAATGTTACGTTTCTGCTTGTAATGGTATGACCCGAGAGATAATAAGGTGGTAACTTTTAATCTTCTACGAGGTAGTTATTATTGTTAGTAGTTTATTATTACTATTATTATTCCTGAAGATTTGATAGTTCAAGTATTGAAACATCCAAGTATTCAAAATCTGAAAACAATAAAACGTGTATCATCGCCGATCAATCGCCACCAATAATCCTAAAGTAAAAAAGTACTTCCCGATGTGGATTCTATCCGAGTACCTCCAAACTACTGATCAAGCACCTTGACCACTGAACTACGATCATTACGCAGTAAGTGGTTCGTCTTTAGTGTGTTTGCGTTATGTTTCTTTGCCTCCGCTTACAAAGTTTTACACTATATTTCTTCGTTTCAAAGCTTCTTTCGTATTTCTTTTATCATGATATAATTCAATGATATTTCGCATAATTTATATTAATAACTTGAGTTTTTCTTAGTAAACCTTTGGTTCACAAGTTTGTTTCTTCTCCACATCAAACTACAGATATGACAGATTTAATTCTCATACTCTGCATTTGTTTCAAAGCAGTCACCATTACCTGACCAACGACTTCTGTCCGCCACGATACATGCGTTATAAGTTTGTTTCGTAAAAATACCATTTTCTCATCAAGTGTTGTATGCTATACTGATGTTATAAGATACTTCATGAAAACGAACGTATACAATCACTCAATTAAGCTTTTTTCAACTTTAACATGTAATGGTGTCTCAGACGTTTGAGAACTAAACTGACGACATCTCTGAATAAGTCCTCTATACAATAGGTACATACATTAAAAACTTTAACATTCACGTTGTTTTTCAACTTCCATGGGCAGGTATCTTATAGGCAAAATAACATCTTTATCACCTTCCAGAATCACAAGTACACTGAATGCAAAGTTTATAGAAGTCACTTAGTTAAATTAATTTTATGAGGTGTATTCTGATGTAAAACAGAAGTCTTAGTAAACTATTTCACCACATCGGAATGTAAACAAATATCCGTCAGGACGTTATGAGCAAATAGCCATGGAGACAATCTTGTTCAAAAAGTTATATGGCGTGCACTACATTTGTGCATGGAAAACTTGCCTCCAATTGCAACACAATATCTTATTACATCAGTAAAAGCCTTTATAGGGCGGAACGTACAAAACATAAGAATGTTCCTCGACCCTTTCTGAAACAAACAATCTGTATTGAAAACAGCAGGTTGTTGATTGACATATATTTCAACAGTAGCCGTGGCCACTACAGCCGTCTATCAACTAGCTTTCTCTTTAACTGCTGGTCACTGTTTTTTTCTGTTTGAGCACTAGTTACGGAAAAACAATCTTGGACACAAACGTATCATTTAAAGGAGAAACTACACATTCATTGGCCTTGTCCATCTTAATTTTAATGTGACTGACAACAGATGTTTTTTCTTTCACTACATTTGACTCAATTAGATATTTCTTCAACTTATTGAAATTCATTGTCAAAAATTTAATACTAACTTATGGCTGAATAATGACAGATGATGAAATTGTACAGCACTCGGTACATTCATTTTTCACTGTTTCTAAATATACATGTTGGGCTACGGGATAATCAACCCATAAAATATTTACGAATTCACGTTCAATCCAGACAAAATTATCTTTTGCATATTTTACTTCTAAAAGCAATATATTAGTTTTATAACCTTCATTCTCCCAATAACTTTCAAAATTAACGATTTCTGCTGAACGCAAATGTTACTACCTCAGGAAAACTTGCAAATCTAACCCGTTTTGGTTGTACGACTTTACAGTTGGCGTTAGCAAAATTTACTTCATGGGAATTACTGTTTACATTCTGGCTATCACTGGAACCCTCATTACAGCTAATATCTCTGTACTTTAAATTCCTTTTATATATTTTTGTAGCTAACGTTTTTTGCTATTAGTGTAATATTGGAATATTCGTAATAAATCTCTACGTCTACATTTTATCACTGACAAAGTATCAAATTCACTCTCATAAACAAGTATAACTTCAATTTCTCGATGGTGATCGGATTTACGTACCCAATTTTACGGACTATGAAACGCACTGTTTTGGAAAAAATGCCTCCAAAATTCGGGTGCATCTTATACTCGAAATTAATATTAAAATGTCCAGTGTTTGTTTTAAATTTCCCGTCAGTCTTAAAAATGGCCAATATATTCAATGCCGCTGAAAACCTTTCTCTATCAGGCAACATTGGATTCAACTGGCAGCAGCAGTGCATCGATGCGACGAACGTAAGTTGCGGGATTCACAAGCTTGCTAACACTGTCTTCCTCCTGCCCCGCCATCCCAAACACAGACTAGAATATACAGACCGTAAACTCCGCGAAATTATATTTTTTAAAAATGCTTACAAATTAAGTTGCTTCTTATAGTCCCTAAAATACTATATTTCAAGTATTTTTGAAACAATTTTGTTCTCTGCATATTATGTTTCTTTTGAAAATAGAGTTTGCTATTTTACGAATTTTACATGCCTCATTGTGTACACCTAACACATTGTCAATTAGATATAACATGAAAGCTTCCGTTTCAAATCTACATTTATTTTCTACAATTATACAGTCAGTCTCGTTGCGTATCTTTTGTATTTCACACAAAACTAGTGTTATTTTCCTACTTGTTGACATGGTGATTAATTTGCTTATGTAGATACAATAAAATTATGTAACACTAATAAGCCACTTCAATGTCTTAATTGAGGGTACAATTAACGTCGTTTTTACGCATTTGTGCCAAACGTTCATTCTCCCTATGGTGCAAATTTATGTTAGTGCGTTCAGTTTCCGTTCATTCCTGTAAGAGTCATCAATTTACATCAGAGTTAATTCTTAGTCATTCTTGTTTGAAATGGACTCAATTTATATAACAGTTATGGGTCCAATCCCATACGTCCCTGTTCGGGCGCCAAATTATATAACGCTCTATAAGGCGACAATTTATAAGTTATGAGTTCCATTCCGTACGTCCCTCTGAAGGGCAAGCCATTTCATAATGCTCTAGTTCTAAATCTGTTAGTTTCTATTTAGAAATTGGCAGTTATCTAATAATAGGTTAGTCTCAACATTGGCTTGAAAATACCAACAAAGCCGACTATATAACTGGACTAAATAGTTCGGAGGACAGAGTTCGGGCGTGAATGCTTGGCCAATATACGCTAAAGACAGATTCTAATTGTGACATGAGTGCCGATCCAGCTCAATAACTTTGTTGATTTGTATGAGGATTAATTTAAATATGCTGAAATGGAAAGAACAAGTTAAATGTTTCCATGCCTTAAAATATAAATTTCGACTATCATAATACATTTTGTAATTACATAATTTTGAAAAGTTACTCAAAATTTTTGTTTTGTACGTGAATTCAGATCACTTGAATATCACTATACAATACACTAAATACTTTAAATGATATATTGGAATATTATGTATATTGGTATATGAATTTCATTGACTTTGACGTAATAGAACACTTTCTGCAACAGACCAAAACTTACTTTGTATAAATCACGCGATTTAAAGTAACTGTTCATTTCATTTCATTTATTTGCCTGCTTCATTATCTTAGGTTGCATTCAAAATCATAAATCGGAATACAATCTTGCGCGTTATTTACATCTACAGTTCTTTGTTTCCTATTTCGAGAATTTTTGCTATCTAGGAAATTTCTACGAAATCCAATTCGAAGGAAATTAGATCTAATGATTACATGCTTCCTAAATGTAGTACGATTACTATTACTGTTGTTACTAAGATTAGATTCGGTTACAATACCGGTACACGTGAATTTAACATAACATTTTAGATTGGAATCACACTTTAATCTCACATGGATATTTCTAACTTGGTTTCGATTAAGGTTATTTTGGTTCAGGTTAGTATTGTATTACACCATTGATGGATTTTCAAAATTTTGCAATGCCATACCTAGATGATTGAAGTCAATGCATTGCATCATGTTCTGTTAAAGCATCATTGGATTGTTCACTATTATCATTTTGGTCTTTTCGTTGAGTGAACATTTCAACAGCTCTAACTCAATCAACCAATCACTACAAGCATTGGTGGGAACACAGGATCTCTTTCTGAATTTCAGGAATACTAGAATCACTTTTCTACCTGCTACATAAACCAATGTCGTGTACATCTCATTAAACGATCCTATTACAATTACTTCATCTCCAGAATTAATATCATGTTGAATATACTGTGAATACAAGCAACCAATAGCATTCACTAGACGAAGATGACCATAACTTTTGCATATTGATGCATACTAAAATCTTCGTTACAAGTAGTATCAGCAAGACCATCAAAAACATTCGAATAAAGAAAGAAGTCGGGATAATCTAATTCAACCAATACCGCAGTATGTTTTTGCGAATACTCAACAAATTTCATCCACACATTTTAATCATTAATAGTAATCGTCGATGCAAATTTAGGAACTACATTCTCTATAGCTTCCATGAAAGGTTGAGGTTCACTTATTTGGTCACTGTGTTCATTAATTTAGTTTCTACAACTTCACCTGAATTTTGCACTTCGGTGAACCTACGTAGTATTTGTTCCATTTTGTGGCCACTCTGTTCAATTCGCTGATTTGTATTCTCAATTTATTGTGATAAATGTTGACTATTACTGTCGAGTTGTTGCTTCAATTGTACAATTTGCTGATTCATTTGCTCACCAAAATCTTGCTTCAATTGTCCTATCTGCTGTTTAATAAGGTCAGCTATGTCAGAGGAAGTGTACATTTCCCTATTACCAGTTGCTTCATTTGTATTTTCACTACCAGGAAGACTCATTTTAGTATTTCTGAAAATTTTTCTTCCACTCCTTAATAAGGTAGGCCTATATTCCGTTTTGATGTATTACTATGTAACCTCAAAATCAATCTGCAGTTATTTATTTAGGAGATTGTTTACTTGTCTTCTCACAAATCTCCTAAACTCCTGAGGCGGCAAACCACCAATTTATAACGACCACTAAATGTGTATTACTATGAAAATCACCAGTTTGTAATTAGCTTAATGTTTGTTTTGCATATATTATATGTCGTTATAGCCCTCAGTCCATATATTTACATAATCTAGGTTACTGTTTTATAAAAATCCATCTAAACACTTCATTTCGATATTACCTGTTTTTATTGTAGTACATAATAAATTAAACATTTACACACTTTTAAATAAAATGTTATAGTTTTTTGCACTTTACACTTATCGCTACTTACTACGTTTTTGGTGTGTTGCTTTAATTTGTGAGTTAATTGCAGTCCAGCAATTACTTTTTTTAAAGACAATATGCGTACCCGTGGTCAAAAATACCAAACTTGTCTTCTGTTTGGTTAGAGGTTCCAGCGGGACAATAGAATGATGTGTCATTCCAAACAGTTGGCAACTGTCAATCACTTTTGTTTCTGAAGCAGGTTGGGTGGGAGTGGAATGCAAGCAAAGGATATAAGGGTGTTGTGAAACAGAGACCCTTCCTCTGGGTTGCTGAACAGACAGTTGACGAGGCAAAATGTTGTCACACCCACATGTTCTTCCTTGGTGACATACGTGTACTAAAAGTGATTACTAAAAGTGTATTTTTAGTGCACTTTCCAACTTGTTTCTAGAGAAAGTGTCCGTAATACGGAGGTAAATAATACCTATAAAAGACAAGAAAGACTGTCCGTGTCCGTACTAGAGAGTGTCCGCTTTAGAGAGGTTTGCTAATATGTTTTTTTTCCTATTACAGTGTTTGGGGATTACAAAATATGTCCGTTATGGGAGGTGTCCGCTTTATAGAAATGTCCGTTAGTAGAGGCTTCACTGTACTTCTCTTTATATTTTCTTCTTCTTCCTTTTGAACAGCTTGTGCATATTTTAAAAGCATATTTTGCCCGTAAATACAAGTTATCATATAAACATTACGCAATACCGTTACATAAGTGATTGTAAAACTAATTAAGATATCATGAACAGTAGTCTAGGAAGCCAAAAGCAATGCAGGAGTTGGTCTTGGTATACTAATCACTCATCAACTAGTTAAACTCTGTCTGGCCGAATGGTAATTTCAGATTTGCCCCGGCACTTTTGATATACAGCGGGTGAAATATAGTGTTGTAAATATACCGATAACCTAAATTATAAATGACTGGAAGTTTGTTCTTGCAAGAAATTTTGCAGCTCCAGGGGAAAAATGTCCCTCACTACCTCCCGGGCCACCGCCTAAAATTATCACTGGGCTGACTATAATCTTTCGTGTGCTGTACGTGAGGAAGCTTCAAATAACCCTTTACATGGGAGTTCGTTCTTACAGCTGATATTAAAAGATGTGGCATTGTTTCACATGAGGTACAAGTTTGCTATTTTAATCGTCTACTCGCTTGCTAATTTAGCATATGTGAAAGACAATTGCCAATATCAAAGAAAAATCTATAGACAATGGCGTTTTCATAAACAACTCCAGGTTGTCTCGTTGTTGAAGGGCATTTCCAGGTGTTCCGGACTAACAGTTCGGAACACATGTTGCACTTCCAATTAATATATTTGCAGAAATAAGAGCTCCAGGATGCTGAAACTTTGTTAACCTATCAGGCATTCCAAGACCTTCATTTTGACTAGGATGCAATTTTTACAAGAGAGTACTTAAATAGAGATTAATTATTGAAGTTACTGTTCCGGACTGACAGTTTTGCAACCTTGGTTTCAATATGAAACAATTCATCATTTTAATTCTCTAAAAGTACTGATTATCAGATAGTGTCTGTAGCGTCCCGAACTGCCCAAAGGTTCTAAGACACTAGCATCCTTCAGTGTGGAAACACTGAAATAAAGTAGAGTCGCCATCCTGCTATTTTTGATGAGTACAGGAAGACTCAGATAAAATTTAAACTGTGAAAATGACAATTTTAAATACGACCTTTACGGAAGCGAACGGATAACACCAGACTTAAGCGAGGCTACCTCTCCCTTAATCATACGAATAAGTAAGAGGGGACCCTTTTCCTGCACTTGCTTTAAGAACTTCACAGGTTTATCTATTAATTTAACCTGAGGTTACCTAAGACAAAGATATACCAATAAAAATTGAATATAGGATATTGGTTTGTCCTTTTATTATTTAATGAGAAAACGCAGTATTCTTGGATTTGGATAACACAAATACTTAACACAAAAATATAATTGAGTAAAGTAAGATAAGACAAATTAAAAAATGATGAAATCTTTAAATGCAGTAATAACTTTGTTTCTAACTTTTTTCTACTTTCACGGAGATAAATATCACAAATATAGCCGGATTATCCAAAATGAGAATGACACAAAATTCCACGATACAGCAAGATTATTCATCGCAACAAGACAAGAAGCTGTATCAAAAATAGTAAAGGTAGCATCATATCTTACTACAAATGGTATAAGTTACTTCAATTATATGCTTCTTTACGAGTGAAATAACTGACATTAACATTGGAAACTTGCATGATAGTAAATAAAAAGAGAAAAAAACACAAAATAAATACAAGTAAGCCATGTCAGCAAAAACACTTAAAAATGTATACACTATTAAGACAGATGATAAGAGTACTCTTACCTGTGCACAGAGATTCTCTAAGACATAATTAATTGGTACGTAATTGTTCTTAATATTTTCGTTACTACATTCACAACCATAGTGTACTTAATGGCCAGAGAAATATTTCGTCTTCAAGCAATTATAAAATATACTCCCATTATTGTTCCGGTGGAAGTAATACTCAACTTGAGGCAGTACATAACACTCAGTATTGCAATACAGGACAAGATACGGATAACGTTGAATCATTTAGGATGCAGGCGCAGGCCTGTAGACATACAAAAACTTGATATGATATAACAGTCAAGGATACTTGAAGTAAACCGTGGACACTTCAAACCATGCTTCCGCGGCCAAAGAAAACAGGAAAACATAATGCTCAGCTTGGCAATCCACGGCGTAACACAAACGCAGTCGAACTGCTTGGGATGAAGGCATCAGCAAGTAGACATATTGGGCCTTATGCAGAGTCGTTTTGACGTCTGATTAAAGCCATACTACGGGGTTTGACTAACAGATGGTTATCAAAATTGTATTCAGAGTCTCTGATTAGGACGTAGTATTTGACGAAGTTAATCGCATGTGCCTAATTAATCTAAAGTTGAGGATAATGTTTCACCTACGGTTTAGCATGCGACACAACATTTCGTATTTCATGTATTTTCATTTTTACAGACTACACATGCGCTGATCTACTTTTCCGTAGTTGTCACATTTATTTTTCTCACCCGGTGCATTGGGGTTATATAAGTTAATCATACCCAAATCATCTTTTTAGTTGTACTCAAAGTAGACTCTGAATACCAAAAAGTGCACCTTCCTTAATAAAGAGTTAGTATGCTACTAATTAGACTGTGACTAACACTCGATTAACGAATTCTCTCTGAATACCGCCCATTAAGACTCGATCTCAAATTTCAAGCTCTATTGTCGTGAATCGTGGACACTTCATAGTAATCTTCCACAGTTAAAAAAGACAGAGACAAATAATACTTGACGTGGCGATCAATGATGTAACACAAAGGAAGCCAAATTACTTGTGACGAAGGCAACAGCCTATAGACATAAAAAGGCTTGATATAAAAGTCAAGCTCTCTCGACATAAATCGTGGACACTTCAAATGACTGGCTGTCGCCAGAAAGAGATGTATGGCGAGAAAAATCAGAAAATTAATCACTGAAATCCACTTTCTTCCATGATTAAAGAATACGGAGACATAAACAGCTTCGGTTGGGGTAAAAACCTCAGGAACTGGCTTAGTACAAAGGCTAAGCCAACCGGTGGGATAGTTCCATAAATAAACAGCTTAGTACGACGGCTAAGCAACACATAAGGAAAGTCCCATAAATAGCAAATGGCTTAATACGAAAGCTAAAGTGGCAGGAAGGATACTCCATAAACAATAAATAGCCTAGTACAAAGACTAAGAGACCATGAATTCCATAAGTAATAAATAGCTTAGTACGAAGGCTGAGCGACCATGAGTATAATTTCTTACTTGGTCGCTATAAACTGCTCCCCAAAAGACGAAAATTCACATACAATAATAGGCTTAGTCCGAAGGTAAGCCGGTGCACTTAAAAACCAAGGAAGTAATGCAGACACGCCTGGTAAATAACCATGTCACAATCAGGTGCAAGTCCATATTGATAGAAACAAACGACACTTAAAGTCCAAGGAAGTAATGCAGAGACGCCTGGTAAATAACCATGTCGTCATCAAGTGCAAGTCCATATTGATGAAAAAAAAAAACGAAGTAGCTTCTTATGGTCTAACCATTACAAGTAGAAGATGAACAAACACATATTTCGTATCGCACTTGAATACTAGTGCAGTTACTGTTGAAATATTTGATATGAAATTTAAAATGAGGATATAACTGCCACATCTATCACTGCTGGTATGTTTAAGAATATCGAGGTACGAATTAGGTCGAAAGGGGATTGAGCTCTACTAGAAGTTTACGCAAACATGATATCACTAGATGAAGTGTTGAAGAAAAATATTAAATATTAGTTTCCGAGGGGATATAATTACGAAAATCACAGTACCACCAAAATCACTTTGATTGAATTTCTGGTAGAAAAAGACACTTCTCACTTAAAAATAGCTAATAGACTGACATTGTTAACATGTGCTAAGCTCGTTGATTGTAATAAGTTACTTTGATCCTAAAAATATTATGAATTTCACACTTTTAACAGTCGCTAAATATTCCCTTCCACCGTTTGAGTGTCCAAGCTGTCAACCATCACTGAAGAAACATGCTGTGCATCCAACAACAAAAGGATACGGTGCGATTCCTAAAGAGATCACACACTACAACTTCTGTTTGACAACTGCCATTTTTCAACACACTCCTATGTCACTTCCCCTAAATTCCGAGGGAAGATGGAACATTTTTACAGAGTGGCCAGATCAAAAAATAGAAAAAGTACTAAGGTTAAAAATATTACAAACCAAAAATTATCGAGGATGTAGTGGGCACTACATGTCCTATATCACAAATTACAGAAGACAAGTGTAGTATTACATTAAGAGAGATATTAAATTTATAAACCATGTTCGGGACTGACATTTCTGTTCCGGACTGATCTTGTGAGATAAAACTGAGATACTGGGAATACTAGTGTAATGAGCAATAGTATTGTGCACAAAATGACATACATCAGCACTTAAAACATGTGCATAAGCTAATAAGCATTTAAGCTTACAAAACTGATCAGAAAAGAAAAAAACTTACACTGTAGGATACTTTTTGAACAGATTATACTTCTGCAATTTCTAATTCTTCCACTTTAAATGGAGCATTAAAAAACACAAACAGGTTATACTTCTGCATTTTCAACTTTTTTTTTTTTTTGCCAACGAAAACCCTATCCTATCTGGTGCAAGACTTAAATTGTAACAACACTGTCACCTTTGCTGCATTGGAAAGCTCAGCCGATGTAGAATCCGTGATCGTAAAACACGGCGTAATAAAGATGTTCTTGAAGGGATACTTCCTAAGATGTTGTTTTAGTGTCTTGTGGCTGCATGTGGCATGTCTTGTGCCTCATCCACTTTTCTTATGCAGGCGTATTCACTCTGGCAATATCCAATTACCTTGAAGAAGTTGTTCTTACGCAGTCTTGGAATGGACACCATATATTTCCAAAAGTCATCAAGATCTTTCTCAGCTTCAATTTCATTCACTTACACTTCAAAAACATTGACATGCTTCACCCTGTTTTCAACATGTTTCACGAAATCATGTGCGTTTGTAATAGTCTCCACTTAATATGGCTCTCTCTGCAATACCTTTTACGTTACCTCCTATACCATCTATAGTCTTTTTCCCGTGGGAGGTTGCAAAAAAGTTCCATTCCACGACATCAATGTTTCAGGTATTTTTGTTATATCTGCCAACATGAACTTCTGCTTAAACTGGCTAGATGCGCCATCAGAGAAGATTTTCAAAGTTGAAGCCACTCCGTAAAGAAATACACCGTGATTCTCAAGAGCAGAGAGTATTTTAAAGGTAAATATGAACTACATAGTATTTTTCATTTTCCAAACAATCCGAAACAAAAACAAAAGTCATTTGCTGTCGCTGACCATCATCATCCAGGAACCACGACACTGCTGCAGACTGACATTTGTTGTTAACTCAGTGAGCTGACTGGATTTGACTCTACTCTTTACAGGTGAACTTTTCAGCAAAATCCATTTGCAAACAATGGTTCAACGAGGAATGTCTGCTATGCTGTTACCTTTTATGAAAGTATGGCTCAAGAAAATCAGGAACGTCACAAGTTAGTTCATCCAGGATTTCTTGAATTGTAAAATGCTTGTGTAATTGTAAATTGTCAAAATATAAATTAGAAGCTCTGAAGTACAAGCTATATGTTTACCCGGCAGAATTTCTGATGAGATTAGGGAGCAAAAACAAGTCCAGACAGGAAAAAAAAAAAAAAAAGAATCATCTGTCAGTCCAGAACACACACTTGGTCAGTCCGGAACACAATTTACTTGGTTGTGGGAGAAGCTACAGTAAAGTCATACGGCTCATTTGAAAGGCTGTTTAAAGGAGACAGAAAATATGAAATATATATATATATATATATATATATATATATATATATATATATATATATATATATATATATATATATATATATATATATATATATATATATATATATATATTTAAATTCACAAACATACACGCAAGCTACATAAAATTAGAAATGGAAAATGTTCCGGACTGACACACATGTAGATAGTACTTATAAATTTTGGAAGATAATTAAATTTACACACACTATATTCATTTTATTACTTGATTTATGAAATACTGATCACAGTACACCAGTAAAATGCATTTTGGTCAAAATCTTGCTGTTGATCTCTCTGTATATCAGTTTATAACTCAATATACAATTTGCCTGTTTTAATCACTTGGATGATGTATCACTTAAATAGCATTATTTGACAGTGAAATACAATTTATATTTAATTAATCTGTTTTGACCTTGATTTCACATGAAATTAGCTTTCAAATTATGTATTGCAAATGTGTATACCAGCAGTTTCATTTTTTCCATAACAGATGAATATTTGTCTGGAAATGCTCTGAACTAAATGAAACAAAAACTTGTAGTTCGTTACTTAGTTCAGTGTTTTTCCGTTCGTGAAATGGTTGCGCGCGCATCGAGCTTTTTAATTTATGGAGAAATCTCCTCCCTTTAACATACTACAATAGCCCAAAATGCAGGCGAATGTGATCATTGAAAAACTGAACGAAGTTTGTGACAAACTAGTTCAGAGTGAACGAACTGAAATGCCCATCACTATTTCAGCCCACTGTACAGTATACGTTAAAATTGTGGTTAATTGAAAGTTATAACCGCCTTAAGCAAAGTCGTTTTGACGTATGATTAGCATCATACTAAAGCTCTGTCTACTGCAGGAAATGTATGTTAATCAAACTCGTTAGTGTGACACTAATCATGCCTCATTACGACTCTGCATATACTTATACAATATTGGGAAAAAATATTCAAAAATTAGCCAGTTGTTTTTATCCTCTGATCACTATAGATTAAAATTATTTATATTGACATTTATTTTCTAAAATATATTTGAACTACCAACCACCTAAAACTTCATTTATGCAGTTATTTGAGAATTAGGATTAGGAATTAAGTTTCTGGGCTTTCGGCATCTGTGTCAATGCTCGCCCATCACGTGAGGGATAACATTCCTCGGCGATCACATTACCCGGGGAATTGGAGAGGAACAAAGGAATGACGGGAAGGAAGAAAGCGGACTGGAACTTTTCTCTTACATAACTTACGATCCCGTCATTTGTCTGGTGTGAACGAGGAAAAGCCAGGAAATCCTTATTATTATTATTATTATTATTATTATTATTATTATTATTATTATTATTATTATTATTATTATTATTATTATTATTATTATTATTTTTTGTCGTCTACCCGTTTAAAGGGTTGCGTTCTTTCTTCGGACAAAACCTCACTCAGAATGACTGGTTTGAAGATTTTATACTTTTTTCGACCGAGTGTCCTCAACAGGAATCGAACCCGGAACCGCTCGCACCGAAGGCGTGTAATTATTGAATGACTTCGTAATACATAAAATTGTGTTGATCTATTAGTGTGACACACCTACTAAGACCCGTTTATTATAATGATGCTATCATCACCAGTATTATAAATGAAAGCCTTGTTTTACCGATGATTTAACGCAGTTAAGGGCAGCAGTGGAGGCATTTGAGGGAAGTCCTCGGTAAAAATTACAGTTTTAACGCTACAAGCTAAAACTTAACGATAGTATTTTGTTTAGTTTTATTCATTTAATAAACATTCACACAACACTAGCATACGAGTTTTCAATAAAATGTTAAATATAGGCTTGCCAGTACTTAAAAACCTACTAAAGACATTTTAAACTTTTGAAACAATTATGCACAAATACGCGACAAGGAATCATAAATGTTCTAATTTGCCATGACATTTATGAGGACAATAAATCAAATAGATGGGACTTTATTTCCTAGGAGAATTACCCCTTGAGTAACTAAATTTGAAATAATGGCCTCTATGGATTTAAAATGTGTGTCAACTTTTAATGAGATCTAAATTGAACTTCTTTGCTTTTATTAGTTACAATTTCCTTGCAAATTGCTTTAAAAGATACTATTGGGTCAATGTTTTATTTTTGCTTTGACATAAAAACATTGAAATCTAGCACTAAACTCATTTTTACGAACAGTTATTAGAGTATTCCTTTGATACGTTTATGATATGCTTTGCTTTTTGCTACCACTAAAACCCAATTTATTTGACATGAATCAATCAATAACATAAGCTTGTGCCTGTGGCAACCAAACTTCCGCCAAACCCCAATTGATGGCTCTGGTGTCGCGTGTCTACAGAAGCGTGGCGGACGGAAGTTGCTTTCGAATTTGTCCGTTTGTGTGGGAACGCTTACCTGCAACAAGCGTTTACAGGACGCGAAAAAAAGTGCGAAGGAAAAATAGGAATGGAAATTGTGTTTACTGTTTAATTATTATTATTTCATATTAATTGTGCAGTGAAGTGAATTGTGTGGAATATGTTATCGTGTTCATTCACAAACATCACAAAGAAAATGTGTATGGCGGTTAGAATGCGAATGGAATTTGAACGAGAGAGACAGTACCTCTTGACGACGAGCGCTGTGTTGTCTGTTCGTGTTTTGTACTAAGGAAGCCATTATTGCTTTTGAAAAACAAAATACAAGCATATTTTCAAATTATAAATTCTTTAATTCAACAGTTTAGTATGCAAAAGTGAAAGTAGTGAGAGGGTATGAAGCGAACTGTTATGTGGAAATTTAACATTCTTAGCATGAAATGAGGCATGGTATCACCGTCTAAAAACAGAAAATCGAAGCCGATCAAGAAAGGAAATGGAGCTGAAACTTCGACAAAACATGAGAAAGGTAAACAGGGATGTAAATTATTAATAATTTGTTCTTTTTCTTTCGAATATTTGGTGCATGTTTGGATTGTAAATCATGATCCTGCTGTGATGTGCAACTAGTTGAGAAACATCTGTGCCATATAATAGAATCAATTTTAACATTGTCATGTTAATGCTTGAATTTTAATATTTTATAGAAATACGATCATTTCAATCTAGAGTAGTCAATAAAGTTTACAAAGATGTGATTCAGGGATTAATTTTCTTCTCCTGAAGTGTAATTGACTTACGAACTGTACAATTTTAAAACTGAGTGGAGAAAGTAATTCCTCACCGGAAATCTCTATTCAATATTGTGAAAATATGTTGTTCGAGGTAATTAAATATGTGGACTTCGTTGATTGACTATTTTGTTGTGTATTATGCAAAATATTTGCGTGTTTTAGATCTAGTTGTCTTACAAATATTTAGTTACATTGCCTCAGTTACACTAGGTTTAGTTTTCGTACTTACGTTTAAGTTCATAAAGTCAGAAAATAATAGTATAAACCTATAAAGATGAGTATATCCTGGATATAATTATTGTTTATATTGTTCCAGTAAAGGCGGGAGTAGAGTAGTTTCCTTCCCGCCAAAGACCGCCATAGCTTATATGTAAGATGAATTGAGGCTTGTACTCACGAAAGATAAAACTGGTTTTTGAATGATCGGAAATCAAATTGATATTTATTCACGAGTGTATTGGGGAAACGTTAGAATTGTACTTTTCTGTTGTATGTTAAGGTGTCCAGCATAAATTTACTGAAAGCTACTCAGTAGCCAATAACATGTGTGGAGGGTTAATGTAGGCTATGTGTAGCCTGTCTCCGTTGAAGTTATTTACAAAGTGTCATTATAATGGAGATTAATTAGGTGTCTATCCCTGTTACATTTGAGAGGCACCGTGTAGTGTGCATTGTTTCCCTCTAGCCTAATACAGAAATGAGCTAAGTTGTAACTTTTTTTCGATTCGGAAGAGGCTTTTCCCCCTCTCCCTGCTCAGTCAGACACTGGTGAAACATATAATAAAATGCCAATAAATATGCTTAGCTATAATTGATATGGTAAGACCGGTAGATGTTTAACAGAAGGGGTCCAGAAGTACGGGAGAAATTGAAGATGCAAGTGCTTGCGTCTTTTATAACATAAGGGAACGTTCTAGAATGCTGGCCCGTTCATATAGGTGAAGATGGGTTGGTAGCTTAGTTGGCTTCTTTATCAAAGCTCAGTACTCAATTCACAGTAACGCCGAGAAACTGAAGGCGGGTTAGTAGCCAGGTGTAGCAAGTATGATCCAATGGCGATGCGAGCCATCATTTTACCGAAAATTATGCTGGACCCCTACACTAATGAAACCTAACGAAATTAACCTAATGTGAACAGAAACTACCGAAATTGTAACTTTTTTTATATAAGAAAAAATAGCTGGACCCCTTTTGCTAAACATTGTCTGTCCGTAAGCTCAAATTTGAGCAAACTTGAAGATGCAAATTAACCTAATATTAACCCTAGATTACAAAGCCTCATTTTTTGTCACGCCGTCACAAAGCCTTCGTAATTTTTACGACGCGATGGGTTCTTATATATATCTACTTGATTTTTGTATATTTTTAAAATCTAAAAATTATCTAGGAGTCAGTTGTATATCTATATCACAAATATATATAACTTGTTTATTTACGTCCAGTGCGGGGAAAATAAAAAATTTATTTTCGCGACATGTGTATTTGGAAAATAGAAAAAAATATGATGCCTGGGTTTGGGGGAGGAAAAATTGAATATGAACTTTTTTTTAACTTTATAACTATATTTTGTAAACTAGAATATATAAGGTAAAATAAAAAAAATATTACACTTGAGTATGGAGCAAGAAAACATGTTTAGGTGGAACTGTAAATATTGTGAGGTTTTAACACTGAAAAAGGGAAAATTTTAAATATTTCACTGTAAAAGTTAAGAAAGTTTTTTTTCTCAGTTTGATTACAATGTTCCCATAAAACTGTTCACATAATATTGTTCAAATAACACTGTTCCGACCATGAGCATTTGCATATCTTTAGTCTGCATCGCAGTTTACACAGCACATTGCTCTATGTTCCCCACAAATTGCATTGTGACAATGGTTGCAGTAATTGGTAGTCATTCTTCTCTTGGCAGAAGGACAAAAGGAACAGATTTTCCTTGCACTTGCAGGGCAGCGACCATTCGCATTTACAGGTATTCCCAGATTCTCGGAGATCATAGTACGTAAGTTTCTCTGCAGTGACGGTGTTTGCAAGCGAGTTTTCATGTGTGGAGTTGTTAGTTCCATGCACAGTTCTTTCATGAAGATCTTGCGTTGTTTGGGTGTTCCTCCCTGAGCAAAACTGTTCAAGCAATAAATCACGTATGAATTTACAAAACAAATGTTCATAATGCCAAAGAAGACACACAATGGCCAGCGCTGAGTTTTCCTACTGCAAGACATGTTTTGACACATCTGGTCCATTTTGTCGACTGCACCTTTTGTGTCGTTGTAGATGTGTATGATATCAGGTTTATGGGTAGTTGGATTCGTCTGTGCACTGTCATGCATACTAGAGAGTAATGTTAGTCTTATTCTTTGTTGGCTTAAAAGACACTAAGGTTTTATTAGTGTCAAATAGGAATATTGAACTATTTACTGGCCTTTCCTTTTTATTAGAAAGCACATCACTTGGGACCCCTTTCCTGTTCAAACGGATTGTACCAATCATTGTCAACTTGTATGGGGGCTTCAAGAGGTCATCAGCCAGTTGCACACTAGTGAACCAGTTATCGGTTGTGACATTTTTATTAGTTCCGTGGATAGAAGTTGTCACTTCTTTGACAAAGAAATCAGATAGGGGTAATCCCCCAGTTTGGGTCTTCTTCCCAACATATGGTAAACCATGTCGCATGCCATTACAATTTTCACACCATATTTTGAAGGTTTGTTTGGAATGTACATGCGAAACGAACATTTTCCGCGAAATCCTAACAGTTGTTCATCCACTGTAACATATGATCCTGGATTGTACTTTGAACGGCAATTTTTGGTAAACATATCCCATAGTTCTCTTATCGGTGCAAAAGGATCAGTTCTCTTCCGTTCCGAGCGAGTAGCTTTATCATCAAATCGAAGACAGCACAAGATAAAATCAAACCGCTCAGAAGTCATCACACATTTATATTGAGTACCAGTCCACCTATGGTCAAATAATTCTCTGGAGGACAAATGGTTGTCCTTCGAAAAAGCAGTATTCACCAATATCCCAAAGAAAGCCCACATTTCTTCTTTAGTTACAGGAGACGTTGTATTAGTGTGAACAGCATATTTCGCCCTAACTCGATTCATTTGGTCATTTGTGTAAAGAGTAACTTTATCCAACATTTCTTTATCAAACATTTGAGTAAAACATTCCCGTGCTGTAGTAGCATCTTTTGCCTGGCCTAGAACTTTTCTCCTATTTACTACAATGTTTTTAGCTGGAGTGCGAGCATTTCGTGGCCTTGGACGTGTTGACCAGACATGATTGTTTTTAGCTCGTACCACATGTTGTGGAAGAACCGTAATGTAGGGGTCATCAGCAGGGGATGCGTCAGCAGCAGGGGGTGCGCCAGCGGCGGATAGTACAGAGTCAAGAGTGGAGGATGTGGATGTTGAGGAAGAGGGCGTAACATTAGATAATGGGACAGAAAAGGGGCAATACACAGTTTCTCTCCGTTTTCTTTTCGTTCCTGAAGGTGATCCTTCAGCAGGTGACTCTTTAGAATCCAATGCACATGCACTACCACCTAATGTATAATCAGGGTCGGCGACTGTGTCGTCCGTGTCTTCTACTTCGTCATCTTCTACTTCATCTTGCTCTACTTCATCTTCCTCCCCTTCATCACTTTCAACAAATAATGCTTGATGTCGCTCTTCATCTTGGTTATCATAATCTGACAAATCCTCATTCAATAACTGTCTTATGCGGTCTATTTCCCGCTCTTCTGCATCTGCCATGACACTGACAATATATATCAACCAAAGAGCCACCACTATGTACACACTACAACTGGAACAACTTGTAGAGTAAAATTCTAACGTAAAATAAAAAAGTAACGTAATCACAAAGCCTTCGTAAATTTTACGACGCACTGCTCAAATGAAACACATACATCCGATCTACGCGACTGCCAAACTAGTAATGACATCTATCGGCTATGATAGGAAGGTACTGGGGAAATGGCAGTGCTCGGAAATGTGGTTTTCAAGTTCTATCGTTTTTGCAAATGGCGCGTCGTAAAATTTACGAAGGCTTTGTAATCTAGGGTTAATAGAAATAAGCGAAATTCTATCATTTAAAAAAAAAAAAAAAAATGCTGGACCCCTACACTAATGTACCCTAACCGAAATGAACCTAAACTAACCAAATGTGGACGGAAAATATCGGAATTGTAACATTTTTTAGAAAAAAATAGCTAAATTGTCCTTCTTTTCTTCCAGTTTTTAGGCTTTTTCGTTGTTGAAATATATTATTACCGAAACTAAGAACGCTGAACTTCAATCTTAAAACAGTCTTTACTTTCGAAATTCCATTCAGTTTCTCTTTCGTCTTCGGAGTCGATGTTGAATTGTTCATTGGTGGCAGACGTAGTATGTGTTGCTTTACACCTCGTGTGTACTGCGTACATTTTATGGTTTCTCGTAGCTGGGTGCAAAATTTCCAGTCGCCAATGGCGACTAGAAATATAAAGCTGGTGACCAATAACATCAGTAGGTGTGGTTTCTGAGCAGTTTCTGTTTCACACGACAATAATATTGTCACTGAGTTGGAGAAAACACGGGCTGTGAATTCTTTCTTTGTCAAACCAAAGGCCTGGGCGGGAGGACCTGTCATCATTTGTACGTGACCGTAGTTTTTTGATTGGCGCATGCGTCTGACTTGGAAATTTTGCGTCCTGCTTTTAGTGTTGCATTTCTTGATTTTTTTAAAAAGCATAGAGTGTGGTGTTCTATGAAATTCATTTGTTCGCAAAGGGTATATTGTTTTGCATTGTCTGGTGTTATTGATGTTTTCTGGTTACTTTTGTTTTTTCGGGCAAGTTGGATGGATTACGGCAAAATAAATTATTCGAAATTTAGGGATAGTTTGGGAAATTTCCCAAACTACATTATTTTAGAGTACATATTATTAGAAGAAATATTTCTTCTAATAATATGTACTTTAAAATAATGTAGTTTGGGAAATTGGGGGGGGGGCTGCCCCCCAGTTATTTTATAACGTAGATTATTGGAAGTAATGCTTTTATGCAAGTGATCCTTTTCTTAGTTAATAGTCTGAAATAGTTCACTTTGTCGTAAACTTGGCCTCTGGGTCATGGACCTGTGTTCTTGTACCTTGCCGGTATTTTTAAAGGGAAACTGATCAACACTAAGTAGAGCATTTCTATTTGAACTGTGCCGTTGGTGGCGCTGCTATCGATAATGTGGTTTCCCGTACCTCCCTCGAAAGAGGAGCAAGAATTTGCTGCTGCCGAGATCTTTTAATTGTTAGATGCGGAAGCGTTGCCACAAGGAATTATTTCATGGACTTCGATGGGCTCTGTCTTGTTAGGCACACTAAGTAGTCTACGATCTTCACTCGTCAAGACCAAACGACTGAATGACAAATCGGCAACACAGCCAAAGTCATTCACTTCTTTTCTCTAAGCAAAGGGAGGGTTTTCTCAGTCAGAGGGTTGGCGGGGGTGAAGCCGAAGTTCGCACAGTTTCCGAGAGCACAGGTGGAATAGACAGGCTCTAGTTTCCCACAACCAGTGAGTACGATTTACTATTTTGCTAATGAAAAGCAATTGTGTAGTCAAGTCGTAAGATTTATCATTTGTATTTTGCAGTATTTATGATCAATTAGATGGGACACTGGTACGAGTGTGCTACTCTGGAAGTGTATAATGGAATTTTGTTTGTAGGGGTTGTTTCCATTTTCTTTGATTCCGTTTATTTATAAAATGCTTTTTCTTACAGGGAAACATTTGAAGCTACTTACAAGGAAGAGATTTTATTTGGACATTAAGGATCGTAATGTATCTTCTAAGTTAGAGGCAAAATTAAAATACTTCGGAGGGGTAAGTTTTACATGATGTCTTTATATTATCAGTGGTTTTGGTAGATGTTATGAGGGAGACATTTTTGATTAGTAGAATTGTGTATGATTTGCTGGGAAATTCCATGTACAGGAAGGAGAATGCAGTTTACATATTGTTTTACGACAGTTCCCGATAGGAGATTTTTCTGTTTTGGCTTAGGTGTATAATTTATTTCTCCTGTGAAAATAGAAAAGTTAGCTTTTCAAGGGCCAGATGGGATAGTGTCCTTTCGGTAGAGAACGAGTTAATTGGAAGCTTTTCTCGTATGGAGAGCTTTTCTGAAATTGCATTACTCGTACGTCCGATACTGATCCCCTTAATCCTTTTAAATTATGTTACCTATTTTTAGAGGATAGGGTAGAATTATTCTATTTAAAAAAGTACCAATAAAGCTTTTTACTTTAGTTTCTGTTCTTGTTTTTCCAAGCGTGGAGGCATTGTGGAACATGTTACATATGCTTTCACGCCTTTTTGCGTCGAGACAGGGTGTGAAGACGTCATAATTTGCGCTTATTTTTATTATTTTTTGGCGGGCGGGCTTTTGCACCTAGAAGATTGAAATTTTACACATTCAGTGCACCCCTTAGCCCATGTCCAATCATAAGCGTTCGCCACGCGTACCCTTGGAATACACTGACAATGTATTTGAACGTGGATGGCTAATCTCAAACGCGAAAGCAATAAAAACGCGGAGAAAACGTCAGCTCAAGCGTATTTGGTGCGTTTCGGAACAATAGACCGCCTGCTGTTTAAAAGATGTCTAAAGGAAAGAAAAAAAGGAAAGACGTGTTGCCAGGCAAGGGGATTTTAGCAAGAAACAGCTGCTTGGAAGATACTTTGTGCAGAGTATTGGAACTGCTTTATAGACCTGGAAACCCTGACTAGTTCACAGTTTGACCCTGACTAGTTCATAGCTCTGGAGAAAGTAAAATGACCGAATAACCACCTTGGTTACGTTCGCTACAGGGGGTAACGCTTCGGAAACGCATTCTCAAATAGCATAACCCTTAGTATTTTTCAGATTTGTTTTAGGTCTCTACGTTAAAACAGGTGGGGTCCAGAGGGTCAAAGATATAAGAGAAAAAAAAAATATTTGTATAAAAAAAAATCCATTTTTTCATTATTTTCCCGCCTAATACATGGAAACATATGAATGGTACCGTTTGAAAGGATGTTCTATTCTGAAGAGAATGAAGTGCGAACCATGATCCTAGGATAAATATGGCTGATGCTGTAGTTGCTGGACTGAAAGTCTGTTGTTTACCTTACATATATATATATATATATATATATATATATATATATATATATATATATATATATATATATATATATATATATATATATATATATATATATATAACTAATTTAAAACGGTTAAGATAAAGGAGACGGACAATGGAAGAATTTATGTTGATCGTTGATGGACATGCTTTTTCTGGGAGCTACGTAGGATTTACCGCATGCAGATGGCCATTTTCTTTTAATATTCCAAACAATCATGTTTATATATCTAATATGAAGAATTTTCCTGACCTCTTGATTATTCTTAGCAGACCAATGTCCATTAAAATTATTTTTCTAACAATAATGGACTTACTTTTGTGTCCGTAATACGTGCTGTTAATTGAAAACTAAACTGCAGATGTACTGGAGGCGTGAAGATAACTGGATTGTTATATATCAAGATGTACCCTATAGCGTCGATTAGTGAGATTACCCCAAAATTATGTAAATCTGAATATTTCGGCAAAAAGTTATTATTGCCTTTAGCACGTATCTTTTCAGTCAACTAGCGTTGTCTGGATTATCTCCATAATAGGTTATTTTCTTAAGTAGTCCTCCATAAATTTCCCTTATACCAAAGTATTCTTCTGCATAAGCATTGATCTGGATCTTAAGTGGCTGATTAGTAAGTAAACATTGCTTTTCAGTGTAATTACTAATTGATGCTCTTGGGAACCGTACATATACAATAAAAAATATACTCATCTTGCATCCACACTGCAAGGTGAGTGATCTTCGTATTGCTTTCTATTATTTCACAAGTCTTCTGTATTTTTGACACACACACACACACACACACACACACATATATATATATATATATATATATATATATATATATATATATATATATAATATCATTAATGCGGGACGGGCTTATTGGTTTCCGAAGACAAGTTTTCTAATAGGGGCGTGCCCTATAAATTAGTATGGAACGTGCCAAATAACTTGATAAATAAAAAATGTAAGACAAAAGTGCTTGTAGCTCTTGAGAACTGAGATTTTAAGTGCTATGAATTCTTAGAAGTCCTACGGGGTTAGCTCTCGGGATTAATGTGAACTTTGCAAGGTGTCTGTCACGATATTCACGTATGGATTGGCTTCCTTTCGCAGTGAGAGAGGAAATAGTGTAACACTTAATCACTCTGTTAGGGATTTTGTAAAATATGTTATTGTTTTTCCATTTCGATCATAGATGTTAATAGCAGATATGAATTTAGTAATACAGTAAGTTAGCAGTTTGCCAGTATGTAATGTCGTGATCAAAATAAAATTGTGTGGTAATTACAGTAGTAGCCCTTGGTTTTCGTTGCATTAACTAGAACCTAATGTAGACAGTGTGTATTAGGTAATGATCAGCACATATACAAAGAATTACAAACCTGTATGTTGGATCATAACATTCCAAGGAAACTACGGTAAGCATACATGAAACTGCGGTTATGTTGAAATTCAAAAGCGAAAGGATACAATTAGGGCTGCGTATGGAACGTACCGTATGATGCCCGAAGTACTAAAGTTCATTCAACGAACTGCCTGATCCTGATGTAAACATTGCAGAATGGTATTATTCCTCCAGTTTTCGGATGATTGGCTGTCGGTTAGCGCTTCTTTCGAGAAGCACTGGTACCGTGTCGGTCTTTTACATAGTCCCCGCACGCGGCCGTATTGTAAACTGTAATTCTCGCCTAAGGTGGGTCAAAGCCACTTTCTACGCATGCGTATTCCCTTTATTGCATTAATTTAATTTAGTTCTTAGATATAGTGTTATTTACTTACAAGGAAGTTGCATTTCTGATAATGAGCCTTATAAGCAACAACGACATTAAAAAACAGCTTAGTTGACATGGACTTTTCTTCTGCCGCATGGATGTTCCAAGTCTCTTTAACCAATACTATGAAACATGAGGTACCGAACATTCCTTGAATAAGCTTTAGGCTATAAATTCCTTCCACGTTCAGCTCACATTGTTTTTCTTTTTTTCAAATTGGTGTTCAACTGTTTAAACCCACTAGACTGTATCGTAGTCTTCAATGATGAGTTGGATAATCCAATGTTCAAATATTAGAATGGATATCTTTGTTGTCATATATCATAATGCCTCGTTCACTCACGTGAGGTGATTGAACCCTCACTCAATGAAAATTCAGTATTTAGAATTTATATAGAACCAAACTGACTCACTTTATCACCATATCTCTGACACCGTTCACCAGGGTTTAAAAGACCCATCCCACCTGGGCCCATATGGGTTTCTTTCGAAATATTTCAACGTCTTTTGGGGTAAAAGTGTTAAAATATTATTTATATTTCAGAATTGTCACAATTTTCTATTCGCTGCTGTTTTGAAATAGTAATCGTGCCATTTTGAAATTTTACATTAGATCGCCGAGAAAATCTGTATAGCAAATTTAGAATGTCTCGTGCTTCCACCTTCAAGATTTCAATCTAAAAGTTGCACCCTGTACCGTGGATACCTGCTGTTTTGAAAAATGGCCACCTTTTTGAAATTTTACGTTGGATCGGCGCCTTATAAGCACAGGGTGGCCCAAAAGTAGGTATACAGTCCCGTACTGATCAACTCACTGTATTTCATTGTTATCAAACAGGTAGAGCTGGTTTCTTTATTATTTATTGTTAATGCTTTTTTACTTATACTTTAAGCTTGGAACAGCAGAAGCAAATAACCCTATACACTAGAACGTTATACTTGATCAATGCATGGGTGTATTCCTACTTTTGGGCCACCCTGTATATACAGAAAATTTAGAACTGCTCTTGTGCTTCTACTCTGAAAATTTCAACTTAAAAAGACCGAAAATTGTATGGTACAGGCAGACAAACGAACAAATGTAGATTGGGTCATCCCAGGAGCCACACCTCAGTGATGTTCGCCAAATATGAATACCAAATGTATTAATTTAAAACAGATATATTTCTTATTTTATAAAGTAAATGTTTCAAGATGTCTTAAATGGAACTAAATACCTTCCATCGTAAAGTAAAGTTTTATTATCGAAGTATTCACTTCTGATGCTTTGTGCGTTCAATTTCGGGAATTTCCCGAGCGCTTTCAGTTTGATACGGAATAAGGCGAGAAACAGGCTTGGGGTGGAAAAAGCTCTAAAATTGGTTAAGGTATATAGATTTTTAAGATCAGGAAGTATGGGAGACACGGAATGGTGATTCTCTTATATCGTGCATCACTGAACTTAGTTACTATGGAATATCATTTACTATCAGGAAGTAAGGAAGATTCTACAGAGTGGTGATCCTTTCACATTGTGCATCGTTGAACTTGTATGTTTTATGGGGTAAAATTGAGTTGTGTGAAATTTTGTTCGTACATTAAAATCTGCACTCATAGTGTATTGTACATATTTCGAAATGAAATGAAATGAAATCTTTAAGTGTTACGTCCCACGGTTATGCCGGTTTGGCTAAAGGAGACAGTGATGATGAGACAAGAGTGAAATGGTGGAATGAAGAAAGTGGGAGGAAACGGGAGAACCCCGAGAAAACCCACAAGCACGGTGTACATATTTCGAATGAAAGTATGGTATTCCCGTAGACAATTTTGTGAAGTATCAAAAACGTGAGTAATTCTATGTAATACTGAATAGGAATAAAAACTCCTATTAGCCAGCCGTCCTCACTTAGGATTTCTTTAATTTCCCTCGAAGCATGTCAGGTAAATACTAGGATAGATGGTACTTCAAGTTAGGTGCCAGAGATTAATGACTTTATTAACCCGTTTGGCACAAATGCTGTCCCCCCAGAATCTATATGCTACTTCTTAAATGATTTTTCGTCTGTTCAGAGGGTATGACGTTATAGTGCATTTTTCGCCGTGGTGATGACGTTCCTTCATTTTGGGCTTGAAACGAATTTACGTGTTTTGAAGTAACGTAGAAATATTTTTGCCTTTGCTTCTCAAAACTAGGAAGAAAAGAAAGTTTATCGGTACTTTAGGTTCACAGCTCATGTGCATATATTAAGAAATGACCGAACATGCTTTAAAAAAAAAATGCTTTAAATCGTATGAACCACATATCAAACCATTTGCAGCTTTTAATGAAGGCGTCCCATGTTGAATTCTCGGTCGAACCACAACCCTTCTTTCTAGTGTAAACTAAGTAGCGGTTCGGATGTCACTTTAAGCGAAAGTCTTCTTCTTACGTCGGTATTACATAAGGATTTTAAGTCTAAACACACGAAATGAAACCAAATTGAATGCCTGTTTTGCAAAGAAACCAAGGTTGCTCAAATATATTGATAGAAATTGGCAAAATTTATCGACTGCCTATGTAGCTTCCAACATTAGCTTGGATTGGACTTTCAATTTTAATTTAATTGAATGATATTTACATACTAAATTTGTAATACCTCAGTTTTAGCGTACTGATCATGATACGTTGATCATAAAATTTTACATGCCAAGCAATAACAGGATTTTTTCGTTATTGCTTTGCATTTAAAGTAATAACAGGATTTTCCCAATGGCTAAGGCAGGAGTTTTCCGATTTATATATAATTCTGTATAATGGTTTCAATTGAACAACTGTTTATCTTTTTCTATCCTTCTGAAATTACTGTTGACAATTATTAACAAGTATGTAAAGATCAGTACAACGTATTTGTGTCTGGATTCCTTCGTGAGTGAGTCGGCAGACTCATCGCATTTGTGGTCAATTGGTCCCGGTTTCCAGTCCAAATGGAGAACAATTTCTCTCGGATGTAAGCCGAGAAGCAGTTTGAATTCCACTTTAAGCTTATGTGACCCCTTCCAGCATGACCCCGTTGTTGCATAGTAACACCAAGGCGAAACAAACATACTGTATTTCTGTTCATATGTGATATAAATACATAGGGCAAATTATTTGAACCAAAGCTATAGTTTTTGCCAACCCTGTTCTGCAAGAATGTGTTCTATAGTGTGCAGAGAGTACAGTGGCGAGGTAAATGAACTGCAGCGATTTTCGCAGAGGAGTTCTTTCAATCTCTCTGACATACTGATGTCCTTATGCATGTTGGTAGACGTGAAAGTGAAGGGTGATAGCACTCGACAAAGAGAAATCAGACCTGGTATTCTGGTTTGGTGGCAGCAAACTTCTCACTCGCCTTTGGTTTTCATTCAGGGAAGCGTGGCAAGCAAGGTTGTGAATAAACCTAGCTCAGTGGATTGTAATTGGTAAAATTGTGTTGTCTTAAATTTTGTACGCACGTTTAAAGCCATATTGCTACTTAAAATACCATTTCAACATTTATATTGTATTGCACACGTGAAACAATGATATTCCCATGTCCCCCAAAGAGAATCCGTGAATTCTATCCGCGTTCCTTGGGACACACTTTGCATCATTGCACTCGCTTGTATTTCGATTTTTAGAAAGAAGGAAGTGCATAATTTTTTAGACGAACAAAGAAGGGAGTAATTCTATATACCTAGGTAATGTAGAATAGGATCCGAATTAAACTCAGGATTCAAATCTCTGGACCAGCCGCACTGACTGAAGATTCCTTTAATTTTCCTCAAAACACCCCAGGCAAATACTGGGATAGTACCTCAACATTAGGAGCCGGAGATGTAGAAAGAACGGTTTATTAAATGAACGTTTTTTATAATTGAAAAGTTGGTTCTTTTTTGGGAAGAACTAAAATGTTGGGATTTTTTTAAAATCTCATTGTCAGCTGCCAGTTTGGTTTTTTTACAAAAGATTTTACGGGGGAAACAGCTTTGTAACATGCGATAATCTTACCATACGTCATATACTTCACCAGATACGCAAGAATTCATGAGTTTTCCGATCTCGTTTTTAATGCTACTCTTGTTCGTTTTTATGCAGGGTTGGCTGGTTTAAACCAGCTGTTTTTTCAAAAAACAACTGGTTTAAACCAATGATGAACACACATTTGTGGGTTATCACGTGTCACTCCCGCATATTATTCGTACTATATTCAGACCTAAATTTCCCATTCATTACTCAAAGAGATTATACTACAAAAGCATTTTTTTTATATACGTTTATGAATGTTTCTTTTGTGATTTTTTTATAGTTTGTTATTATTGTTATGCAACTGCAATCAAAGAAAAATTCTAAATATTATTTCGTTTTAATAATGTTTACTATTGATAAAATACATCGAAATACCATACTTTTTTTGGGGGGGAGGAAGGGGGGGTCATACAAACTCCACGAGAAGCATTTATTGAAATCAGAAGTATCTTTGGTATCTATGTGTAAATGGGTCAGAGCCAAAGTGGACTCAAATAATCCTTAACTTGATTCACTTTTCTAACTGATATGCACATTAAGTCGTTTTATTTCTTTAACTTGGACTAATGAAAGTCGTAGTGAACTAACTTGGACTCAATTAGTACTTCTGTACTCTGCAGTATTTTGAAATTGTCCATATGTAATTCGGTATAATGGTTTGACTTGTGCAACTGTTTATCTTTGTGTCCTTCTGAAACGACTCTTGACAATTAGACAATATATTAAAAGTATGTAAAGATCAGTACAGCGTATCAGGAGTCCTTCGTGAGTGT
Source organism: Thermobia domestica (assembly GCF_964235325.1). Classification (NCBI taxonomy): domain Eukaryota; kingdom Metazoa; phylum Arthropoda; class Insecta; order Zygentoma; family Lepismatidae; genus Thermobia; species Thermobia domestica. Next base: position 195,964,688 of record NC_137468.1, read on the forward strand.
GTCGGCAGATGTATCGCATTTGTTGCCAATTAGTCCCAGTTTCGAGTTCAAATAGAGGACAGTTTGTTTCGGATGTAAGTCGAGAAACAGTTTGAACTCCGTTTTAAGCTTATGTGAGCCCTTCCAGCATAACCCGGTTGTTGCGTAATAGCACCAAGGTGAAACAAACTTATTTCTGTCCATATGTGATATAAATACATAGACCAAATTATTTAAACAGAAAAGAACCTGGTTTAACCCCCCCCCCCCAAAAAAAAAATTAAACAAAAAACGGGTTTTTTGGTTTTTTCAATAAAACCCATTGTTTTTGCCAACCCTGTTTTATGTGAGTGCCAAGTGTACCAAGACAAAAGAGAGGTAGATTTTTAGTACGGTAATTTCTTTTTTAATGTGAAGCATTTGTAGTGTCCTTGAGTCAAATTATACTATTAAAAAAAGACTAATTTGTGATTACTGGCTTTCCAATGCTCCTATAGGTTTGCGTCTTTTCCTATAAACTCCTATATTTTAACGAACCACCCTATATTTTTGTGTCATTGCTACTTCCACTTTTAAAAATAACATAAGGAAATACGGTGTGGGTGGTTGAAGGGCCTTTTGTCTCCACAGTAGGGTGGTTGAATGGAGACTCTTCTGTGTTTCGTCCTTTTCTGCTTATTGTCTAAAGATAATTACACCAAACAGTATACAGTTAGCGCAAAAAGTATTCATACACCTACAAAATGGAACAAAAACTAGATTCGTCATATTCATTAAAAGTTCTATGGAGTTGTGATTTTAAAGACTTATAATTAATTTATTTAGGTGTATCAGTGCTTTTTACACTAATTGTAGGCAAATAATTGTAGAATATGTTACACATAGTCAAATCTTACCTTAAAAACGCAAGCTGCAGAATGTTTACATTTTAGATTTAAATTACATTTCATTTAGATCTTGGAGACGTATACTTACAAACACTGATTTTCTGATACAGAGCCTTTTTACACTTTCCTTAATGGTCGTAGCTTAGTACTGTTAAGCTACATATGAGAACACTAAGAAACTCGTATACAATTTTTCAACGAGATAATTTCTCATTTAATTATATTTATAGTAGAATGTATGTTCAGAACAATTGGTGTAATTTCCACGTAATTTTTTTTTATTTATTATTTCTACCTATTGGGATGTTGAAGTGTTCCTTTTTCACAGCCTCACGAAACAACCTATATTTTTTCGTCGTGATTTCCTATATATATATATATATATATATATATATATATTTCATTAGCATTGGAAAGCCTGTGATTATCATAAGAGACCATCATCTTTATTTGTTATTATATTTGTGATTATTAGAGACGAAACTTTGTTGCAGCAATTTTGAAACTTTGTAGCATTAATTATCACAATTTTCGGATTTATGTTGTGTTTATTTTTCCAAATGTAGCACTTTTTTTAAATTATGGAACTTGTAAACAGTATATTTTTGGTAGTAAGGTGTATATCTAATACAAAAATGAGGATATACCTTGATTAGGTGCACATTCTAGCTAATGTATTCACTGAAATTTAGAATAAATGCAAAAATTTAAATACTTCCTCTAACCTCATATTTAGTTAAAGGAAGCAACACATTACCAATTCTTCTTTTAAGTTTGTTCTCCTAACAATCACATTATACTTGGAAAAGAATCTCTCGGCATCAACACTCGAGACTGGCAATTATATTGAACGTAACGAGCTGACAGCAAAAAACCTGTGGTTAACTCTTAAACTGTTTAACAATGATATAATGTCAACTTCCTTACCCTCGCTGTTGTTGAGAACTTCAGTAACCTTACTTTTAAATTCACGGTAACCAAACAACAGATCATGAACATTTTAACCACTAAACACAGTCAAGGGTTTAAACAACAGTTCAGTTTTCTTGATGTCTACATCTTTATAAAGGGAAACAGATCAGATAACTCGCAGAACATTTTCGTAAATGCAATTTTTAAAGTTACATAATGTTGGAAATGCGCTTTCTAGTTATCATTAGCAATATTTAACTTGAATTCCACTTTTTCGTTTTCATTCGCATTTATCACAAGTAATTCCTAATTTTGCAAAAATTCTCGATAATATAGACGTGATTTCTGGCTCTGAAACGAAGTTTGAGGTTTCCTGAAACATATACGCATTTTTTTTTTTTTTTTTTATGTTTCTCACATATCACATTAACGAAAAAGTTTCGTCTCTTATGATTATCATAATGCAACTTTTGTTTGTTTGTTTGTTTGTATGTTTGTAATTATCCAACTATAATGTTGCGAAAATAGAGGTATCCTTAGCATTTTCCTTTTCTAAGTGAAGCGTTTTCGATTTGTAATTGACACATGGAGAAATATATTTGATTGTTTGTGCTCTAAGCAAATATGTACGTCAAAAGCGATAGGAAATGTAGTCGCATTGCTTTCTGTTGTAGATTACAATTGAACACCGTTATAGCGAATTTGATCGAGCGGGAACAAAATTCCTTACACATGATCTCCAAATATATTTTATTTCCTGACTTTCTGTTCTAGAGATCTCTTGATAAATACGTAGTTCTGAAACTAGTTTGAAACCATCCAATTCTGAAATTAGATGTACTAAGAAACACGATTGAAGATAGTAATTGTAATTACGTTCAGGTTGTCATTTCAATCCAGGTTTTGGAGATAGACTTTTTTGGGTTTTATTTATTTATTTATAGATTTTTTGGGCTTTATTTATTTTTAAATTTGGGTTTTACCAAAAAAGTCCACTAGGTATTTTGGTAAATTCTAACAACCCTGGTGGCTAGTGCATTGTTAATTAGTGATCTCGTCATTCCTTTCCTGCTAGTAGATCTAGACACTGCTGAACCCCATCTTCCAGCAAAATAACCCGCGTTCCATAGTGCCAGGATAACCCAGCTTGCTCGTTTCGGTATATGTCTTCCACTCTGATCTGCTCTTATCAAGTGAGCATGGAACGTGGTGGGATGCGTTTGGCCGCCAGCTGGTCTCCGGCAAAGACTATCACACAGCTATGCCAAGATTCCAGCGACCGTGGGTTCCCATAGCCCAGAATCTCAACGACCGGCCATCTAATTGAACAACAGCTTGTGACCGCTCGGGATTATTACACATGCTATTAATACTAGCAATGTATCTTTTGGAACACTATGTAACATTTTCGGTGTCACACACGAACGTAATGTTGGGATCGTACTACCACCTTTGAACCAACTTCAAGTTATATCTTTATATCCCAACTGTATGTTATGTACGTTTCCATCAAATGTTAGTTTTTATACTTGAGGTTCCTTGAGGATTAGGCGTCTATTTTTTGTTGCGTGTTTCAACAATCTATACTAGTAAACTACAGAGTATATAGTCTGTGTAGGCAATTCGTGATGTAATAACAGCATTTCAAATTCATTCAAGATCTCAAATGTTCCCAACGTTATAATAGTTGAATAAAAGAGAAAATTTGATGGAAATTTTGATTCGCTGATCCTTAGTGATCTGCATCTTCATTATCGCATTATGCAAAAAGTGTCAGGCATTTTCGTTTTACAACATACCGGTTGCAAGTGAGTAAGTGCCTATACCAAGTGCGATAGTTAGGAAAAGTTCGTAATATTTGAATATACCAGTACAAAAACCAAAACTACAGTGTACAAGCCTAAATTTAATATACATGTGTTTTGTATACATTTTGTGATTACCTTAAATTTCAACCCCGCGTGAGAGAAAGCAATGTAAAAGTAATCCTTTAAGAATAAATTAGTTGCATGCAGTGGAAAACTGTTTTTTTTTCTTTCTTCAGTAGTATGCAGGGTTTGAAAAAACCCGGGTATTTTTGAAAAAACCCAACCCACCTGGGCCCATGTGGGTTTTTTCGGGTTTTATTGGGTTTTTTCGGGTTTAATTGGGTTTTTTCGAAATATTTCAATCTCTTTGGGGTAAAAATGTTAAAATATGATTTACATTTTATGAGTGTCATTGTCACAACTTGCAATAACTTTCTATTCACTGCTGTTTTGAAAAAAATGCCGCCATTTTGAAATTTTATATTGGATCACCGAAAAAATCTATACAGCAAATTTAGAAGGTCTTGTGCTTCTACCCTCAAAATATCAACTTAAAAAGTCCGAAAATTGCACCTTGTAGCATGGATGCTCGCTATTTTGAAAAATGGCCGCCATTTTGAAATTTAATGCCGCCAAAATATATACAGTTAATTTACTCCCTTGTGCTTCTACTTTGAAAATTTCAGCTTGAAAGACCTAAAATTGCGCTTTGTAGCGTGATATCAACAGCGGCGCAAATGTCTTCAACATTGGGGAGATGGGTAAGACGGTATATTATATATATATATATAATATGCGATGTGCAAAATATTTATGAAGGCGAAAAACAATGCTGGGGAGGATTACCCATGTCAGACTCAGCGTCCGCCACAGGGGACATAAAATATATTATTATTGCTTTATAACTTTAAAATCCGACTGGCAACATTGAAAACTGTTTACAAGGGATGATCCGAATATGATAATTCCCTGTTAACAGTTTTCAATGTTGCCAGTCTGATTTTAAAGTTGTAAAATAATAATAATATCGTCATATTTTATGTCCCCTGTGTTGGACTCCGGGACAACATGGGCAGGGGAGCAGAGTTGTCTTCAGCATTGGGAGGCGGTCAGATTTGAGGCTTATTCTGGGAGGTATCAATTTCATCTCACTTTCCTTTGTGACAGTTGGACACAAATCATCACATTTCTTCCTAAAAGACACATTTCCAATCGGATTATTGAGGGGGACAGTTCCAAGATTGTAAGGGATATGTCCCCATCATCCCTCCGGGATTTTCGCCAGTGGATATAAGCTATTTTTTTTTTTTTAAAAAAAAGCGCGCCATTTTGTAATTTTACGTTGGTATGCTGCCAGAATCTAAACAGAAAATTTTAAGTGTCTCTGGTTTGTATCCTGAAAATTTAAAAGACCGAAAGTTGAACACTGTGTGGCAGGGTTGGCAAAAACCATGGTTTTTATTTAAAAAAACCAAAAAAAAACGGTTTTTTTGGTTTAAACCAGGTTTTTTGGGTTTAAACCAGGTTTCTTTGGTTTAAATAATTTGCTCTATATATTCATATCATATATGGACAGAAATAAGTTTGTTTTGCCTTGATGTTATTATGCAACAACCGGGTTACGCTGGAAGGGGTCACATAAGCTTAAAGCGGAATAAAAACTGCTTCTCGAGTTACATCCGAGAGAAATTGTCCTCCATTTGAACTCGGAACCAGGACTAATTGGCCACAAATGCGATACGTAAAAAAAAAAAAAAGTTTTACTGATCTTTACATGCTTCTTAACATAACTGTCAAGAGTCATTTCAGAAGGACAAAAAGATAAACAGTTGCGCAAGTGAAACCATTACACAGAATTACATATGGATAATTTCAAAGTACTACGGAGTACAGAAGAACTAATTTAGTTCAAGTTAGTTAACAACGACTTTTATTGCTGCAAATTAAAGAAATATGACGACTTAATTTGCATATCAGTAAGAAAAGTGAATAAAGGTACGAATTATTTGAGTCCACTTTGGCTCAGACTCATTTATACATAAATAGATACCAAAGATACTTCTCATTTCACTAAAAGCCTCTCGTGTGGTCTGTATGACCACCCCCCCCCCACACACACACAAAAGTACGGCATTTCGATGTATTTTATCAATAGCAACATTGAAACGAAAAAATATTTAGAATTTTTCTTTGATTGCAATTACATAACAATAATAACAACTACAAAAAAATCACAAAACAAACAGTTATAAACTTATATTAAAAAAAAGTTGCTTTTGTAGTATAATCTTTTTGAGTAATGAATGGGGAATTTAAGTCTGAATATATTACGAATAATATACGGGAGCGAAACGTGATAACCCACAAATGTGTGTTCATCAAGATTTTACAAACACTTACACTTTTACGAACATTTTTCGTTTTTTGGTTTAAACCATGGTTTAAACCAGCCAACCCTGCTGTGTGGTAAAGGCAGACAAACGAACAAATGTAGATCGAATCATCCTAGGAGCCTCAGTGACGTTCGCCAAATATGAATACCAAACAGCTATATTAATGTAAAACGAAGACATAATTCATCAAAATATCTTAAATATTTTTCAACGTAAAATAAATGGTCTTATTGTTGAAGTTCACTTTCGATGCTTTGTGCATTCAATTACGGGAATTACCCGAGCACTTGTTGCAAGACCGTTCTTTTCCGAAAATTAATTTAAAACAATTAACAAAGATAAGCCTATAATTCACATTTTATAAAGTAAATGTTTCAAAATGTCTAAAATGAAATGAAATATCCTCCAGCGTAAAATAAATAGTTTTATTGTTGAAGTATTCATTTTCGATGCTTTGTGGGTTCAGTTGCGGGAATTTCCCGAACACTTCTTTCACGATGGGTTTTCCCTGAAAATGCAGCTTGCTTTACTATACATCGAAACTTCCATTAATACTGAAGAAACTTATATTAAAAAAAAGTTGCTTTTGTAGTATAATCTTTTTGAGTAATGAATGGGGAATTTAAGTCTGAATATATTACGAATAATATACGGGAGCGAAACGTGATAACCCACAAATGTGTGTTCATCAAGATTTTACAAACACTTACACTTTTACGAACATTTTTCGTTTTTTGGTTTAAACCTTGGTTTAAACCAGCCAACCCTGCTGTGTGGTAAAGGCAGACAAACGAACAAATGTAGATCGAATCATCCTAGGAGCCTCAGTGACGTTCGCCAAATATGAATACCAAACAGCTATATTAATGTAAAACGAAGACATAATTCATCAAAATATCTTAAATATTTTTCAACGTAAAATAAATGGTCTTATTGTTGAAGTTCACTTTCGATGCTTTGTGCATTCAATTACGGGAATTACCCGAGCACTTGTTGCAAGACCGTTCTTTTCCGAAAATTAATTTAAAACAATTAACAAAGATAAGCCTATAATTCACATTTTATAAAGTAAATGTTTCAAAATGTCTAAAATGAAATGAAATATCCTCCAGCGTAAAATAAATAGTTTTATTGTTGAAGTATTCATTTTCGATGCTTTGTGGGTTCAGTTGCGGGAATTTCCCGAACACTTCTTTCACGATGGGTTTTCCCTGAAAATGCAGCTTGCTTTACTATACATCGAAACTTCCATTAATACTGAAGTTTGAATGCAGCACTTGAAATAGTAAGCGTTACGTAGTCTTCGGAGCTCCGAGCATTAAGCTTCTTAATTTTGACAAGAATTTTTACGTTATTGCTAGTGTTGATTCTACAGAATGCTTATTTGAAGGCTAGCAACAAATGACTGAACTTAACTGTTGTTGTTGGAAAACCAAATTTTACTGAATACTTTTGTTACCATCAAAGGTAAGAAATAATATTAATAGTTTTACTAATGTATTTACATATTTACTGTTAGTACCGGCACCTATGACATTAAACCCGTCAACGTATGAGGGATAACGTCCCTCGGCGGTGCCGAGTCAGGAAACACACTATTCACGGAAAGTATTTTCTAAAATATACAATCGCTTGCTTTACTTCAAATAGGCTATAAGCATAATCCACACATTAATCTGTTCTACAATTATCTAAGCTAAGGTGAGGGTTTTATTTATTTATTTATTCAGTGCATTTAGAGCTTTATAAAGGTCTTATGTTGAATATTGTTGTCTATCTTAACATGAAAGCATATAATTCGCCCAAAGAAAGTTTAAAATCTGATAAAAATAACTTTCAATGTGATCACCTTAGTTGTACCAATAATACACTAACAAAAAAGTCAAAAACCCAGATGGGTTTTTTCAGGTGGGTCCAACCCGAAAAAAACCGGTGGGTTTTTTCGGGCTGGGCCCACTTGGGCAAACCCTGGTAGTATGCCACCTATCCTTGCACTTTTTTTTTTTAATGATAAGAATTTGCGCAATAAGTTTTTAGCAGGATTGACTGGTTTAAATCAGCTGTTAAAAAAAATGGTTTAAACCAAAAACCGAAAAATGTTCGTAAAATCTTGATGAACACACATTTGTGGGTTATCACGTGTCACTCCCGCATATTGTTCGTATTATATTCAGACCTAAATTTCCCATTCATTACTCAAAGAGATTATACTACAAAAACAAGTTTTTTTTTATAAATTTATGAATGTCTCTTTTGTGATTTTTTTTATAGTTTGTTGTTATGCAATTGCAATCAAAGAAAAATTCTAAATATTGTTTCGTTTTAATAATGTTTACTATTGATAAAATACATCGAAATACCATACTTTTTTTTTGGGGGGTGGGGGGTCATACAAACTCTACGAGGGGCATTTATTGAAATCAGAAGTATCTTTGGTATCTATGTGTAAATGGGTCAGAGCCAAAGTGGACTCAAATAATTCTTATCTTGATTCACTTTTCTTACTGATATGCACATTAAGTCGTTTTATTTCTTTAACTTGGACTAATGAAAGTCGTAGTGAACTAACTTGGACTCAATTAGTACTTCTGTACTCTGCAGTATTTTGAAATTGTCCATATGTAATTCGGTATAATGGTTTGACTTGTGCAACTGTTTATCTTTGTGTCCTTCTGAAACGACTCTTGACAATTAGACAATATATTAAAAGTATGTAAAGATCAGTACAGCGTATCAGGAGTCCTTCGTGAGTGTGTCGGCAGATGTATCGCATTTGTTGCCAATTAGTCCCGGTTTCGAGTTCAAATAGAGGACAGTTTGTTTCGGATGTAAGTCGAGAAACAGTTTGAACTCCGTTTTAAGCTTATGTGAGCCCTTCCAGCATAACCCGGTTGTTGCATATTAACACCAAGGTGAAACAAACTTATTTCTGTCCATATGTGATATAAATACGTGGAGCAAATTATTTAAACCAAAAAACCTGGTTTAAACAAAAAAAAAAAAAAAGTTTGGTTTTTAGTAATTCTTATTAATGCATTTTGTGCTTCATTATCGTTTCTGCTGCTTTTCACATTACGTGATTTTTTTTTTTTTTTTTTTGTTCTGCCCTAAAATGATCATTTTATTTATAGTCAATGTTGTTTACTTAGTCTAAAAGTAAAAAGGGTATGATGGAGTTACCTGTTAGTTCACTCCTACTGCCGTTTAATTGAATCTAATATATGAAGGCAGCTGTGGTGTACTGTAGTAATTTGCAAATGTAATGTCACACCATGTTCTGTAGGTGAACTTTGTACGTTTCGTGAATGGTAATGCAACTATGTCCAGAATAACGATTTAGGCCGAACTTCACGGCTAGACATGGGGATAGGTACTTTCAGTTACTCATTTCGGATATTTTCAGCCTGGAACGCTAGACAGGAATTTACCATAATAATAACGTCAAGGCCAGTTAGTAATACCGGTACTTGGTGGAGAAGATACACGAGAAAAGTGCCAGTTCTCAATATGAAGCTGAATTACAGTTTGTTGATGACATTAAAACTAACTTTTTATGAAATATTACATTAACCCCTCGCACTGAAATGACGAGTCTAGTTCGTCATGGCCTCCCGGTGGCAAATCGCACAATGACGAGCTACTGCCCTTAAGCGTTCTTTAATTGTAGTGAAATTTCATACGATTTCGATGATTCACAGTCCTCATTCTCAGTGAGCTCTGAAAAACTTGTATTGCCTGACTAGTTACTGAGTAGAAATCAATGACTTGGTACGCGAGAGAAAACGATTATCGGAATACGATCTACAATAGAAAAGTATAGCTTCTGGAGTCCTTGAACCAAATTCAATGGCTGCGTGATCATATCAGTAACTTAGTGCAAGTTTTGATCAGTTATACGTTGTTTTTCAACTGTTGTTTTGTTCTTTTGCAAATGCTATGTGTATAGGTTACTAATATAATCACGTAACCATTGATTTTGGTTCAAGGAATCCAGAAGGCATACTACTATATTGTAGATCGTATTTCGAGGGCTCAGTCGTTTTCTCCCGTGTACATAGTTTTCCATTCCCTACCAATTAGAACAAACTACAGAATGTAATTAGTTAACCAGTGTTTAAAAGTTTCTCACACCGCACGGAGGATGATGACAGTCGATCATCGAAGCTAGATGCAATTTCTCTTTACTTTAAAGGTGCTTAAGGTAAAGAAGTGATAGCCAGCAACACACGGCAGAACGTATTCACCTATAATTTCCATGTACTTTTTAGGGAGCAACAATGTTCACAAGAATTAAATCAACTTCAAGAAACAAGATATGCGAACTGTGTGTAAAAGACATATTTATTGAATAATCAGAATAATCCGTACATTTTTCTATTATTTTGCTTCTTTCACTGTTGAGTTTTTTTTTTTATTGTTGGAAGTGTTGCTTTTGAAGAATAAGATTAAATGCTCGTACAACGAACAAAACAAAATTGCCATATAGTGCACGAATTAATCTTTGATTATCTACTCAATTTTTCTTTGGAGACAATTTGAAATCATCTCTTAAAATTGACTTAATTATTGTCAATAATGTTAATCCTTACAAATTTCACTGGAAAGATAAAGGATATGTTGTGCCATTTATCAATGATAGAGGGTGTGGTGCCACCTGTCAGTAATTAGCTTTCCTTTAAACACATCTTAGCGGTGAGTCTTTTCCAAAATAGGGTTAATACCTAGGTACATTATTTTTTAGTTTTTTTTTCGAATTTTTTTTTTTTTGAAGGTTTAATAATGAAATAAAAATGTAAGAACATTCGGTTCCAAAATTTTAAATAGACACTTTCTCTATGAATTAAAGACATGTTGCTATGTTTATGACATATCATTCTGTAAATAACTGTTAGTATTACTGCTATCAATGAAAATATATTGATGGTGCCTACTGTAATAATATTATTACATATTTTGAGTATTTGGGAGGAAATCGTCGTCGTTAGTGCAGCAGTTTATCTTGAAAATAAAAGGGCAGGAAGCTGTAATAACTAGGACACCTTTCAAGCGGAAGTCAGAAAGAAAAACCTAAAAGTTTAAATTCAAATTTTGTTGTTGTAATATAACAAAGTTTCTCCATCACTCATCTCCAATCATGGAATTTGAAACGTGTAATGACTTCGTTCGCTCGTACCTTACAGGAATTGATTTTTTCTGAAATTGGCTACGCTATCATTTTCCTGCATATGTTCGTCCTGGATATATATATATATATATTAATGTTGTAACACAGACCTGCCATGCGGAATACTTGACTCGTTTCTGCTTGATATGGATTGAATTATATTATTAAAAGAAAAACTTAGGTAAAAATGATGGAGAGTAATTTCCGCTGAACTCAAGTTTTACTACTATTTTGTGACATGGTGTAGGAGAAATGGATGTGAGCTTAATAAAAAATCCGATCCACGTGAACTCCCACTGGAAATGAAATCCATGCCGTGTGCGTGCAATTAATGATAAAATCATGGCAATTTAAGATGATTTATTTAGCTGAAGCTTGATCATGTTGTCTGTCCGCCATATAAAAGTATTTGTAAATTCAAGATCTTTTGTTTGCGACTAGAATAGGTATATTTGAATTTCTGCACTTAAAGACCAAGTTAGTTATTGGTATACCACGAATTCGGCTTGTTTCGTTAAGCTACAATAATAATAATTTTGACTTGTTGATTTTATGAATGCAGTTTCTAGGTTAACTAAATATTTCTGTGGTTAACACATAGATACATCAGTTCGCAGATTGAAACACTGGAGAATAAAAAATGCAAATAGAATAAAAGAAAGATCACCGTACTCTGTGTGGTCACAGGTTCGATTCTTGATGGAAGTACGTGTGTCAGATAGCAAATCTGTGGACCGCGGCAGCTCTGGTAGAGCGTTAACCTCTGGTGCATGGGGTCCCAGGTTGGATTCTAGTTCACGCCAAGGGGGTTTTATGGTCCACAAACATCGTGTGCGTGGGTTTCCTAGGGGTTCTCCCGTTTTCTTATACTTTCTTCATTCCACCATTTCATATTTTTCTCATTACCTACACGGCATAATCGTGGGACATAAAACTAAAAAATTAATTTCATTTATTAAAATGTTAATCCGAGTACTATTTCGGCTCCTCTTCAAACAGTAGGTCCCATCTTACATATTTTCTTCTAAAAAGAGTGGGTTAATTTTCACGAAAAAATTAATTATCAATCATCTGATAACAAATATAACAATTGTGTTGTTATTAGTACTTCATTATCATGAGCTAATTGTTTATTGTTGGGCGCTATTTAAGTTGTTGACCAGATACCAATGTTGCCCAGTGCAACACGCAATCTGGCGTTTTAACGGTGAAAATTGATTGTCAGCGAATTGGCCGAACATCTCAAAAAGTATTAAGGGCCGTATGCATAGTTATTCTGCGGGTTACTTAAAGGCTACGTACGGGACACGTGATAATTTGCGTTGCAGAGTTCTCCCGCAGGGTCAAACAAGCCCGCAACCTTCCCGTAAGTCAAGAGGATGGCTAGGGGTGCTTCAACGCACCCTTTGCTAGCCCGTAGCAGTTTCTGTTGTTGTATAAAATGCATATGCTCCGTGCTGACAAAATATTTGAGTATGTTAATGAGTTTACCGAATTCGTTGAGCTGATTAAGCGATAATAAATGACATATTGATGGCAACCAATTTAAAAATATATACTAATTCCTGAAAGAAGATTACAGGATATTTTGCTTTCGCTCGTACAAATATTGAATACAAGGTCATAGAATGGACTAACAACTTCTACGTGAAATAAAATAAGCGAGAGATACTTGTTGTTACAGTATTGGTACTGAAGTAGATTTTAGATTAGATTGTAGAATAGCTTCAGAATTGATTCTAGGGGTCCAGTGGTGATTTCAAGGATCGGCCGGGGGGGGGGGGGAGAAATTTCTCTCCGAGAACCATGACATTACCTCAGGACCACATAGCCTATCGTGCTCAATGTGAATTCTCAGTATTTTCGTTACTAATACATTTCATCCGCAGTATATTGAAATCGCCACACACACACAAAAAAAAAAAAAAAAAAAAAAAAAAAATCACTGATGGGAAAATTTGACTCAATAGTTACACATATTTCATCGTGAAAATGTTATTCTAATGTGTTTTACATCCTTCTCCCTGTTGGTGTTTTCCTACATTTCTCAGTTAGCATAGGTAAACTTGAGGAGCGCTAACTTCCCTTTTTTTTTTTCCACTAATGATCTAACGTCTTCTGCATTCTTGGTTTCTTACCAGACCACCAGCTGCGTACACATTTATAATATGCTTGCAATCTTATAAATAAATAAGTGCGAAAAACCATGCCCAACACAGGATAAGTTTGCATTTATTCCGATTCCAAGCTGGGCACAATTTGAGGGATCACGCATGATTTTGTCCGCGGAAGCAGGCACATTAGTGTTGGTGATATGCGTATAAGGAAAGACAAGTGGAAATCATCGAACTCCTGTTTATCGACGCGCTGTAATTGCTCAAAGTATGCATCGGTTCACGTGATTATAGAAACAGTGTTAAGAAGTATGGCTCATAATTATGCAATTATAATGGAAAACTAGGTTCTAGTGACCACCTACTACAGATAGATGCATATTTTTTATACTAATTTGATCATTATTCGATTAAGCAGTTCTATCAAATTTTGACACATTTCTTACATTTTCAGGTTAGGTTAGAGCTTTGTATTTCTTTTAGCAAAGTATGTCTATATGAAGAGCTCCATTACTACTTGCAGATTAACTTCAGGAGGGCTGAGTATAAATACAGTGTGGGCGTATAACATAAAAACTACAGTACATAAGATACGAATCAATTTGTGCTATGTGGCTAAAAGCACGAATGCTCCCTAACTGAGTTATGGTAGGAGCGCATCAGGCGACTCCGAGTGATAGTGAGCGGGTGCGTCCATAGGGAGCAGGCGCGTCAGCGATGGGGGTATACGTATATACGAGGATAGTGGAAGAGCACACTTACACATATAATACTTTCATTATCACTTAAATCATTTCAATATGCTGCCATTGTTGGTAATTATTTATATTTACTCTTTCATTCCTTCACGAAAAATGTAGGGCTTCACATCGTATTTTACCTATAAATTTTCTATTTCGTAAAAGTGTCTGCTCGAGTGAACCCCTAATTCGTTTACACACCATCGCAAACTCGCCCGTTCCCTACGGACGGACCTCGACTGTAGCTCTCTAGCTTCACCTTGGCATTAAACCGTAGTAGATGTAGAAATTGCTTGTAATAAGCAGCTTGCAAAGTTTGGTGCGTGGTTTTGAGACGTCTGGCTTTCACTATATGTATGTATGTCTTATACAATTATACGCAATTAGATGATAACACTCTAGGAATAAGTAGATAAGAAGTTTTACGCTATTTGCATGGAATATCCCCCCAAAAAATACTGTATTTATAGACATAACTTTTATGCTCTCCTAAGGTTAACTTTTACTGGCAAATTGTTTAGAAAATACATTCACAAAAATACTATGGGCTGATTTTGTCCAAAAAAATTACATTGTATGTGTAATTTATTTCTAGTGGGATCTCTATTCTAAAGCTACAGCCTCACACGTTTTCTAGCTACATATCCATATTTCTTTTTGCGAGTTAACAGACTTTACCTGAAAATTAAAAAAGAAATGTATTGCTAATCTACACCGATATTTTTCCGCTTTTCTATATCACTTTATAACTATTTTCAAGTTAACAGACTTTATATGAAAATTTAAAAAAAAAAAAAAAAAAGAACTGTATTCCTAATCTACACCATTATTTTTCCGCCTTGGCAAGAACAAAGTTCAGAACATTTATTTCATTTTTTGATATAGCATACGTTGTATCCATGCAGTTGCTGCTTCGATGTTAATTCTTTATCATAGTAGAATTGAGTTTCGGAGTTCTACCTTCAACTTTTTTTTTTGACAAAATTTTAGCCTCGCTCGAGGTGTACTAGACCAATCAGCTCTCAGTGTTAACCGTACCTGAGGGATCACTTTGGAAGCTTTATGCATTGCACAGTCAAGGGGAAGGTTGAGGAAGCCCACAGGTACGGTTCGTCTAGGGGACCCTTACGTGGTCGACTATGCATATGGCCCTAAATGCATTTCGATAGCGCATGTTTGTGTTCCTCGTATTCTGTGTCTAGACAAGGGACGAGTGTGTTAAATGCTTACAAATTCAAAGGGGGAAGAAAGAAAAGATGATAGGTAAAAGTGAATGATTGTAAAATTAAATTTTCTCTCCGGTCTCAGTGGGAATCAAACCAGAAACACCTGTACCACAGACGCACGCCAGTAGACCAGCGGAAGGGCACTGTCAAATTCGTTTAAAGAGCTCTCTCGTGTCGAAGCCGTTAGCGTACGCTCCTTGGTATGGGAGACCTGAGTTCGATACCTAGTGGAAGCTCGTGGGTTCGGATCCCGTGTTAAGCTGTAGGTCCACATCACATATAGCCTCGCTGCTGAAAGGGACGCTAAACTCGAAATTAAATCAAATAAATTCGAATTCGTGGAAGACAACTAGCAAGTAAAAGAACTGAATTATAAGACAAGTGGTAACTGTCAATCTGATGTTTTTGTTTAATTGACTACGTATTTGTCATTTGCTATTTATATACAGTTCATACTTTTTTTCTTTTTTTTCGGAATGTGCGAATTTGCGTTGTATGTGCTGTTCTCTAATGCCTTGTTGATTCGGATGGTTCAGTTGCTCAAATTTTAAGATCTGAGGAAACAAATAGGGAAATGCAGCGTATTTTTTATTTGACTTCATGAAGTGTGAATTCAAATGCAAATATAACATCCAGAAGCAGCAGACATTGTTTCCAGCTATGGTTTAGCGCCAATGTATTAGCAATCAGTCCTTTTGAATTTTGAAAGCAGCATATTTTCTAGTACAATTCTGACTATTTTATGCATGAATCTGGTGGAATTCTGGGTAATCTCGTTAGCAACACTGACAGTAAACAGATAATTGTGTTTATTATGGATGTTAGGGCGAGGCGTCTTATATTTTTATTCTGACAGAGTGAGAATACGTGTATAATGGACAGTTTGGCGTGATATTGTTCTGTAGATTTCCGACGGAGCAAATGCCAGAATAGTGCCTTCATCTAGAGTTCAAAATGAATGTAAGGTGTTCAAGAAGCGTACTCATTTCTTGCCTTATCAAAGAGAAGAAAGTTAAGTTTTTTTCCTCGTCCATTGTATCATTTTAATGAAACTTACGTAGAGAAAACGTTGAATTTGAATCTTAGAAATCGGAGTAATATAGTTTCTACTATATATATATAAAAAGTTGCTTTAATATACATTCTACTTAAAAATCATATAGCCTAGTTGGGGCACGATGGCTCACTCACGGTTGGGAGTGCTCACTTCTACTGTGAGAGATGTGTTTGGTTCAATCTCACTCCTTATATTGTTGACGAACAAAGCCAAAGGAAAGTACATGGAACAACTGTGTGAAGAAATAATGGAACTTCAGCGGCGCGGCAGATGTGATCTGATGTATCAGAAAGTACAAGAATTAGGAGGGAAATCTGACATAAGTATACGCACGTTTGAAATTGAAGATCAACAAGGTCATGTAGTCACTGATCATCAAACAATCCTTAGAATTTGGGAGAAATACATTAAGAGCTTGATAATGAAGAAAAAAGGTCCATGAAGTAGTACAAGCCATCGAAGACATGTGAAAGAGGAAGGCCACTGGAGACAACATACCAGGAGATTTGCCCAAGGGATTAAGAGACAATGCAATGAAAGTACTGACTTCACTTATTAGCAACATCTACCTAACTGGAGAATGGCCAAAGGATTTTCTTTGTGTTACAATGATTGCATTACCCAAGAAAAAGCAATAAAAGAAGTGTAGCGATCACAGAACCATTAGTCTTATTTCCACACTAGAAAGATAATTGCGCGCATATTGAACAGGCAGCTGGAAAGTAAGATAGAAGAAATATTTGAGGAAGATCAGTTTGGATTTCAGAAAGAGCACCAGAGACGCTATTGGGTTGATGAGAATCATATCAGAACAGATTCTCGATGTAAAGGAAAAGTTGTGTTCGTGCTTCATAGACTGGCAAAAAGCTTTCGAGAGGGTCAATTGAACGAAACTTCTGCAAATACTTAAAGAAATTGGAGTCAACTGGAGAAACCGATGACATTCGCAACCTGTAGTTAGGACAACGAGTCAAGTTGCGCTTGAATGAAGAAGAAACCAATACTGTGGAGATTGGAAAAGGAGTCAGACAAGGATGTAGTAGTCGCCCCAATTATTCAACATTTACAGTGAATGTTTAATGAAGGAAGCATTAATGGGAATTGAAGATTTCAAGATTGGAAGGCAGATGATAAGGTAATTATTAGCTAGAACCGAAGAAAGACTACAGATGATGGGCAAAATTGTTGACACTGGAAAACTATATGGAATGAAAATGAACATCGAAATATCAAAAGTCGTGAAAATACCCCGTGCGAACGTGCCCTTACGGGTCAGTAGAACAAAAAGAACCTGAAGGGTGTCGATGATTTCAAATATCTTGAAAGTATTTTGACCAGAGACGCTTACTGCACCAAAGAGATAAGATCAAGAATTACCATACCCAAAGAAGAATTCAACCAGAAAAGATCACTCTTAACGAGTCGTTCAGAGACTTGGACATTACAGAAGTAGAGAAGAAATATTTAGAGAGCTTTGAAATGTGGTGTTGGAGGAAGATGGAGAAGATAAATTGGACAGAGAGTTTTTAAAACAGGCGAAGATGAAGCCACCATCCTTTGTGGAAAGGCCAATTGGATTGGACACATCTTGCGAAGAAATTGTCTTCTTCATACCGCCATAGAAGGAAAGCGAGAAGTAGGAAAAGGTAGAAACTGATCGATGATTTGAAAAATAGAAGAAAATATTGGGTGTTAAAAGGGGAAGCTGAAGATTAAGAAACGTGTGGGAGAAACATTTCCAATCTCAAACCTTCAGGGAAAAAATAGTCCCAGGATTGCTAAAAGATAGAATACTTAATAATAATGTGTGTGGTGGTAGATTTCTTGTCTGTAGGCTTTCTTAGTTCTTTCGTTTACTCCCACATTCTCATTCCATTAATTCTTTCATGATCACTTTTTTTTTTTTTTTTTTTGTAGCCTACAAGGACTTAAAACTTGTATTCCGGATTTTTCTTTTGTGTATTTTTTTTAACGCATGTGCTGAGCCTACAAAATTAGTTGCAGTATATTAACAAGGTTTACTATAAAGTGTGATTATAATTACCATAAAGTAGAAGAAATGAAAGTATATATTTTAAAAAAAGATTCATGCTATGTAGGTTAAAGTTACTGAGTATGAAATAATTGGTGGAATGAGAATGTGAAAGGAAAAGACAGAAAGAGAAACCCCACGCATAACAATGTTAATCCACAATCATTCTATTTTATGGGAATGGGGCCGCGGTGGCTTAGTGGTAGAGCGTTCACCTCCGGTGCTTGGGGTCCCGGGTTCGATTCCAATCCCCGCCAAGTGAACTTTGTGGTGGACAAACACCGTGTACGTGGGTTTCCTCGGGGTTCTCCCGTTTCCTCCCACTTTCTTCATTCCACCATTTCATACATTACTCATCATCACCGTCTCCTTTAGCCTAACCGGCATAACCGTGGGACGTAAAACTCAAAGATTTCATTTCTTCTATTTTGTGGGATCGAATCGGATCCTCTCGAACCAAAGGATGAATGCTCTACTACTGATCCACTGTGGATTCCTCTCCGAAGTAAAACAAATAGTATAATAGTTGTTTAAACTTTTTATTTTTACAAAAGTATAAAAAAAAATTCTTGTGAAAGAGAATAATCGTTGTTCGAATTTGGGGGATAGAGAATGTGTCTACTTAGTAGAGGTCTGCACGAACCCGGATCGAATCCGCGGGTTTAGGCTCGGCCCAGCCCGTGGGCCGGAATCGGGCCGTAAATTTTTAAATATGCACCATATTTCTCGGGCCTAACTTTTTAAGTGTACTATACAACAATGTTTATTAATCATTCTTTCTGGAGAACTTTTAAAGCACATTGTGCAATTGAGAGTAAAGCTAACTGTTTAGTGGAGAGCAAAATTAAAAATAACAAATATGCTTAGCTTGTCTGTGAGTGAAAGTACTGTTTCTTGCACTGAACTAAAGAAACACATTCGAAACAAGTTGTCTTTTTATTTATTTCTTCAAGATGATGTCACTATATTTTAGTTTATTTTTCTTTTGCTTATATCGGAAGCATATCTTTCAGAAATTCTCCCCAAAAAGTGTAGCATTCCCATTTTCGCTTGTACAAAGAGGAATCAAACGTTGCAGAAAAACTGAATAGCAACAATTGCACCTATTCCCAGCTTCAACAGCTCAAGAAAAAGGAAAATTGATCTGGTGAGCATGGAGAAAAAAAGGAAAACTGCTTTGAGGACTGAGCGAGTTCAGTATACATCCATTTGCATTAGAATTTGAACACAGTGACATTCAGTTTTAAATATTAATTTCATGAGAATATATATAAATGAAATGAAATATTTAGTTTTCCCACGATTATACATCGAGGCTGAAGAAGACGAAATTTATATAACTGACCATATTCTTTAGAGAATGAATAGCCTATAATTAGTAAATGTAAACGATAACCTTTATTTCGTCATTCTCTCTGAATCATGTAAGATTTTAAACTGCAAAATAAAACCTCTAATTGTTGGTAATAAAAATAGAATTTTGTGTTTAATTATTAAGTTTTGTAATTCGGGCGTATTTGATTAACACACCGGCTTGGGCCTAAGGGCTAAATAACATATTTCGGTTTCGAGTCGGGTCCAACATTATAAATTCACGGGCCGGGCTAAAAATTCCGGCCCGTGCAGACCTCTGCAACTTATGCTAATAAGGATAGAACAGCTGTAATGATTTTGCCGTATCAGAATATTTGCACGGTGTGGTGGGGTGAGAGCTGCAAAGCTTCTGCGGGATCGAACACAGGATATATAAAATACAGTGTAAAACAGGTGCGCTAGTGTGTATACAGATCCGCCTAGTGCTTAGTGATGATGTTTTTTTGCAAGTAGACTTTATAGTGGATGCAAGTATGATTATGTAAATGCCACAGTGGTATTAGTAAATAATGCATAGGAAACCGTAAAGCTATTACGCGTAATTGCATAGCCTATTGAATGTTCATATTATATAACCATTTTTTCTCCCTAAGTTTGCGCTTCATGCTAGCTTTTTTTTCTTTCTTTTTTCGTATCGCTGAGGAGAGGAAAGAGCGGAATTCTATTATATTGGAAAATATTGAATTGTGTCGATGCAGAAGAAAAAACCCTGGCACGTTTAGTTGAAAAATAAAGTTGGATTGGTCATTTTACCCTGGCGTTGTTATGACCAAAGTTGTTATTGATTTCTTTGCATAGTACAAGGGGAGGATATAAAGGCGGCCTGCAACAGGTTTTGTTGTTGTAATATTAATTGCTTCTGAAGAGGCAAATTTGTGGAAACTGATGTTTTAAATAGGTTGGTGTAATTATTAGTTTGCAGTTTTATAGTTGCCTGCCGACATGTTGAAGCGAGCGAAGCGTCATTCACATGAAAGCGGTCGTGGAGGAGGGTTACGAGCGCTTGCTACAAACTTTCGTCCACCGCCATTAGTCGAGTCCAATACAAGCGATTGCCCTGCCCTCTCGTGTTAACGTTACGATGTTGTTAGTAGAATGAGCCATTTTGTCAAAAGTGATTATTGGTGCGATAATAAGTGATTAATTAGTAAGTACAACAATTGAATAACGATCAAATAATGAGTGTTGATACAAGTAACAGCTTTGAAGAAGTCAATTGTGCGGTTCCTTCTGCATATGTGTGTTTTATTCTGCATGAAAATAATGCCAGGAAATAACGTACGTCAGTGAAATTCGTAAGCAGTTAGGTGGGTCGAGAACGTATTGGATTGGGAAATCACTCTGTTCTTGCAAGCGCAGTGTCTGTTGGGTTTGTCGTAGAATGCGTAATAATCGCTGAAAGTTTTAAGATTATTTAAGAAGTATGCCAATATTTCGCCATCACAGTGAGAGAGTGTCGAAGTTAGAATAATAGAGTAGTTGAAGTAGTGACATTTTAGGTCAGTGGCCCAGATGTTTGTGTGGGGCGCAAGTGGGAGAGTTACAGGGAGGCGTACTAGAAGAAATGAATAGATGTGTGTGTGTGAATATATATATAAACGTTCTTGTAAGAAATTACATAGGTTACGTAACCTGTTAGCATAATTATTAACTTACGTGGAGTAGTTCTGTAAAATTCTAAGTATTTATTTTGAACTCTGTTATTGTCTGACAATAGATGGAGCTTGCGTCCTGTGCTTTGCAGGTCCGTTATTGATAAAGACGGCTTTAGCAAGGAGCGACAAAGTGGGACGAGTTGATAAAAGCTTGCCATCGTATCACTTGTCGTTGACTTCACCGGAAGCAGTGTTTCTACCAAATGAATATTTTCGAAATAGTATTTAAATGCTTGCAGAGTACAAGTGTACATTACACGGGTCTTATAAAGCCTTGCATTACGGCATTGCTATCATAGAAATCCACTACTATCTGAATATTAAGTTCCAAGGAACTTGTACACTCGGAGAGAGGAAGGTTCTGGGGTCAGAACTCCCTTCTATTATTGATTTTTTTTTTTAAGTAAGGCCTATAATGTGTTTCTTTTGTGTTGCTCACTGTGCAATGAAATATATTCATTGACTGCTTCAGAAGGGGCCGCGGTGGCTCAGTGGTAGAACGTTCACCTCTGGTGCTTAGGGTCCCGGGTCGATCCCAGCCCCAGCCAAGTGAACTTTGTGGTGGACAAACACCGTGTGCGTGTGTTTTCTCGGGGTTCTCCCGTTTCCCCCCACTTTCTTCATTCCACCATTTCATTCATTACTCAGTATCACCGTCTCCTTTAGCCTAACCGGCATAACCGTGGGACGTAAAACTCAAAACGATTTCATTTAATTTTTTCAATATGAGGGTATTTTATATTAAAATTCCTAAGATTGCCCCTAAAATTAGGCTAAGAGTAGAAATTTGGGGTCCGTACCCTCAAGACTCACCTCTGCGTACTGCCGTATCGTGACAAAACGCTGTAACTTTGGCGAAGAAGTTTTGCGAAAATGAGCCTTAAAGTTTTCATCCGAAAATGCGATCTGTATTGTGTAGAACCAGTGTAACTAGGCAATAATGGTCAACCAATCAATTTTCACCAAATTTAATCACACAACATGCATTTACGTAACATTACATGTAACCATGTGTTTCCAAAGTCAAGATACACTATTTCTACACGATACAGATCACATTTTCGGATGAAAACTTTAAGGCTCATTTTCGCAAAACTTCTTCGCCAAAGTTACAGCGTTTTGTCACGACACGGCAGCGTACGTCCCTGACTTTCCTCCCGCATTCTCATTCCACCAGTTCTATCATTTACTTGTCTTAATCATCTCTCTCGCTTAGCCTAACGAGCATAATCGTGAGATGTTAAATTGAAATATACCTTTAGTTATTCATGGGGTTCTGCACGATTCCACAACATATTAACATTAGAAGATTTCACCTGCTCAGTAAAGGTTTAAGTGATAGTGACTGCAAGTAGCCCTTCTGTACACTCCGTACTAGAGCTCTCTCGTGGTGATACTGTAATCATACGCGTATTTGGCGTGCGAGTCCCGAGTTCGATTCCCGGTGGGAGCTCATGGTTCGGATTCCACGCCAGGCCATCACTAATAAATGAAACGCTAAAATCGGTCAACAGACCTAAACCCATACCATAGATTTGTGTTGACTTATCCGATGGTCTAGTGGCTGGCGCGCGGGTCTTGTGTTTCTCGGTGGGAAAGTGCTGAAATTTGAATACATTACAGTCTTCGAATTCCACCTTGAACTGTAAGGCCACATCTCATATAGCCTCGCTGCTGAAAAGGGACGTTTAACGCCAACGAACAACCACAACTTCTTTATACTTTTCCTCTTCCGCAAACTTCAGCTTCAACGCTTCTCCCAGAACTAATTTCTTTTTTTTTTAAACAATAAATATAAAAAAAATGTGACTAACCTTTCGTTGATTGCGGCCCTAGATGACACCCTTGTATTAGTAATTTTGTTTTTTTTAAATATACTTGACCTCAGTTACTCCCGTTTTATTTCCGACCTTCACTCCTTTTAATCGCAGATATTTATGATTTTCGTTCTTTCTTTGCTTCTCCCTAAATACGAATGAATTCATATTACTACGAAGCATTAGTACCTTTAAAATTATTAAGTGTTGCAAATTATGCACTATTGACAAATAATGAAAACAATGAATCCTTACCGTCCCATTGCGACGAAGGAATATAACTTCGAAAGCACTTAAAAAAATTCGTGAGCAATGTCAATCTTTTGTGACACGTGTTCGAATACATAGGTAGATATCTTGTCAAACATCCATTCTTCCTGCTTTAGAAAAGGATTCTTAAGGTAGGAATTGCATTAATTGGTTCATATTCACTTTATACGGACGGATATGGACACATAGCATAAAAATAACAGTGCATGAAACACGAACCAACTTGTGCTAGTTGACCACTAAAATGCACGAATGCTATGTGAGTCGGGGCAGTAGCGTATGGGCGTGCGTCTGTAGTGAGCAGGCGCGTTAGTGACAATGGGTATACGCATAGATGTAGATAGTGGAAAGAGACTTCATATTGCATAAAAATACAGATCTTTGGCTCCTTCACGAGTGGGTTTTCGACATCGAAATATTATCCCACGTCAGGCATATGCTACATTCATAAAGTAAGTCTTAACCACATTTGGTTAAGATGCAAATTATGTTCTTATTTTCCTTCTGCAGTACATTTTTTCCCCCCTCCATTATTGGATCATACATGTTCCAGCTTAATTACTAAGACAGTGGGCTTGAAACACTTATCACATTACGCTCTATTGTCTGTTTGCCTAATATCGCATCAATATTGAAACACTGATCCTCTACCAGTAAAATTTAACTTCGTTTTTCTCAATAATTACTTACACTACAGTAAGGGTCTGCATGGACTCGGGCCGAGTCCGCGGGTCAGACTTGGGCCTACAAAGCTTAAATCACTTTGTGCTCGGGCCGTAAATTTTTAAACATACAGCCATATTTCTGGGCTTAACTTTGTAAATATACTGTACAACGATATTTATCGAAATGTTCTTTCTGGAGAACTTTTAAAGCATAACTGTAAAATTAATTCTCTAATTGATGTTATTAAAAATACAGTTTTTGAGTTATTCAAAAACTGTAATTCGGGCTCGGGCCAAAAGGACTCAGGTCGGGCTTCACATTATAAATTCATGGGCCCCTGCTTAAAATTCCGACCCGTGCAGACCTCTTCCCTACAGTGATATTTATTACCTTTTTTCTAAGTCTCTGCTGACACTTCGTCTGATTATCTTCATTTCTCTGTATTTATTATTTTTATTTCTATTTTGGGGCCAGAATAACTGCAGTTTATTTAGAAATATGAAGTTGATAAATTACGAGTTCCGAGGCTTAATAGACAAATTTCCCAGTAGTCGTGTGTCAGCCTTCTGCTAATATATAAGATAAATGTGAGAGAAACATAAAGGAAAGGTGCTTGTAGAATTAGTTTTGAAAGAATTACCCTGTTATAAGGGACGGCTGTCAGTCTTTCTTCAGAGCAGAAACAGAAATGGGCGCTCTGAACACTGTCCAAGCCCATGATTGGCTATTAAATAACTTTAGAAGCGCAGTTGAGGCTTCTAAACCACGTCCGCCTTCTCTCTCCAGAGTTGTTTATATGTCACGCCCATTTTAAAGGGTTAAAGGTTCGTTGAATTGGGTCAGCACGTTTCTCAGCAACCTTACCTGAATGTGATGTGGTTCTCACTGTTTCATGCAATCGGTTGTAGATAAGTTATCTTCGTTTTAGGTACGAGTACTTAGCTAACCTAATGCCCTTTTTAAGTAGCGAGTTAATTTCATTATATATTTAAAATAAAGAAGATAATATGCCGTGTTGTTGAAACAATAATTATAGTCCGAAATACTGTGTAAATATATATTTTGAAAAAATGGTCTTTAACGTCCCATGGTAATGCCCTTTAGTTTAACATAATGAATGAAAGTGAAATACTATAAACGAATTGGTGGAATTATAATGTGGGGGAAGTCGGAAAACCCTTAAGAGGCCTCATCCCGGCGAAATTAAAATACCGCTAATTTTACAGTAATTATGTGATATCTTCAAATAGGTAAAAGATAATCGAAATGTGGAACAAGAGCGTCCTAGACAACATTATTTTGCGTGAGGTACCGTTATCGCAAGTCACCTAATGGCTTTCCGTTTTCAGCCGTTTAGAAACGCGAAATTAAATGCCGATTTTCAAAATGGCTCGAAATCGAAAGCAGATAAGTGAGTCGTGATAACGGTATCTTATGTAAAACGATATTGTCTAGGGCGCTCTTGTTCCACATTTCGATTATCTTTTATCTATTTGAAGATATCCCATAATTACTGTAAAATTAGCGGTATTTTAATTTCGCCGGGATGAGGCCTCCTAAAATATCCATGGCCGTTTACTACAAACTCACGTGGCTTGTGATTGTACCAGGGGCTCTTAGCACCAGAGATGAGCATATCACCACTGAGCGACGTTTGTTCCCTTTGCAACATGAAAGTAACAGTACATGATATATCTTCTGGAATTAGTTAATAGGTATTGAATGTTACGTACTGTAACTACGTTAACCTACGGCAGGCAACTAACTCATTCGTTTGATGTCTATCGGTTACCGCTTTCCATGTTGCTAGCGCACAAGAGACGGACAGCCGATTCATGGTACCATATTTGAACTATAGCTCAACAAGATCTGTCAGCTACCCCATAGTTAAAAAGACACGTGATATAGATTTCTGAGGTCATGCCCAGGGCCGCCACATTCGTTTCCGCATTATGATATTGGCACATTTTATACTCTTTGAAAAGGAAATAGATCTAGTCTGGTTTCTCACGAAAATTAATATGCATAGCGGTATCTTAATAAGATCATATTATGAAGTAATAGCATTGATTCCTGTGTTATAACTTTGCCGTACCATGCGCTGTAAAACAATCCCGCCCTATTGCATGCTCAAGGTTTTTTATTTCCCCCTTAAGCCTCCAAATACACTTTTCTTTCATTCGCTCACGGCTTAACGCAAACACCAGAGTAATTAGCTAGAATCTCAGCAAACGGTCCAGAAGTACGCGTACTAGCTTTGAAAACAGTGGCTTGTATTATGATTTTTTCACCTTTTCCGCAAAGATGATTATTGTGGATAATTTGGTTCCAATTTTGTGTAATATAGCCCAACCTAATTATCAGTCTTAAGCTGGAGGTAACCGGCTACATTTTTGACCATAATCTGTCGTATTTTTTGTAATGCGAATATTCTAAAATATTTTTTCTATCTATCTATATATATATATATAAAGAATATAATATCACTTTCTAAAAAGTACAGATTCTTGAACACCCATTCCTATACTATATTAAACATTTAAAATCATATGTTTGTATATTTCCGTTGATATATGGTTCACATATGTAGTGTTTAATTAGGATCTTGGAATGTTAAAAAGAATCAGAATACTATCAAATATTGCGTCGGTGAACTATTTTTTATAATACCGATCACAGAAGAACTTAAAACCTCAGTTGAAAGAACATTCAAAAGGACGTTTTTTTAAAATTCCTAAAGCTATTATATGCACTAGAATTGTATATATTAGTAAGGGCTCATGTTGCCTTTTGTTTCTAAAAACGGGAATGTGTTTGAGAGTGGAGTACCATTCACATTCCTAAAATAGTACAGGTTTGCTTTGTGCCACATCTTCAAAGTGTTCGCAGGAAACCAACTGATGCTGTACTAATATTTGATGTTCGATTCAGGTCGGGGCCGTCCCCAGCTTAGTATTAGCATCTTTACAAATCTTTCCTGGGACTTTTTTGTTATTTTTCCATGATAATAAAATAACACCCGATGTGTACTATATTCTCCAAGTAGTTCTTTATAAAAACAAAGGCAAATTTAGGTTAATCTCATTTTGATAGAGACCATCTCTTTTCACCAAAGAAACATTGTTACCGACCGAAAGTGCCTAATATCGACTGTATCTATGCCTATTTTACGTATTTCTGTAAAAATCTAAGACTTCCTTGTTATCGCTGGGTAACTATTAACATAAATGCACGGCACCGTAATTCACCATGGACATTGGTGCTGGACAGTTTAACACTGACGGTTTTCGAGCAGCAGCCTGAGATCCATATTTCGTATTGTATCCTGTTTGTATTACCGAACTTCACTCATTATGTCCGCAAAGTTTCTTTGTGTTTCAGCATCTAATTGGTGAAAAAGTAACAGTATTAAGGAGAGACCGCTAGGAGCGTCATGACGGTTGATTTAGAACAGTATGGTTGCACACACTGTTTATATCAACATACCTAGCCATGCAAGAAATGGGATATTCTCCACATTACTAAATACTTTACAGGTATCTCTAAGTACATAAAACAAAATAACTTTGAATATATATAAAAAATCAAACATAAACCGTGAAATATTGTAGGCTATACCAGAAAATCAAGTCATTGCGCGACTAGGTGAGTGAGTACCGGTATATAAGCAGTTATTCAGTGTTACGAATATGATTATACATAACATTTCTCTGTCCAATACAGAACATATTAGACCGCTTATTCAGCCAAGTTTCGAAATAATTTTATGACATGTTTTAATTGTTTGGTTTAATGTAATCGTAAATTGCTGAAATATTTGTATTGAACTTTCATATACATTTTTTTATTTGCAGGTAGTGGAGTCTTCATTAAAGAAGGAATTAGACTATGTCATTACCGACCGTTTAAGCTTTCGAGATAAATATAAGGGGAGAGCAAGATGTACAGCGTCTTCGTCGTCGGCTGTTGCCAGTGGGACGTCTGCTGCTCCGGGGACTCTTGATGTTACAAGAAGTCACCTGGAGGCTACGCAATCGGTACGTTACAATATCGGCTTTTTCTTTAGAGCATTTTTATTTTAACAGGATTTATTTATTCTTCTCCTTTGTATGTAGGGCTCTGTGATATCCGGTTTGGGTATCGAAATATTGAAAAATATCAAACGTTGAATCCGGATATAAAAAAAAATCACATCCTACATACATGTGATGTCATCTCTTTAGTTTTAATACAGTATGGGCGGAAGTGAAGTACACCGCAATTCATAACCTGTACAACTTTATTTACTTGTAATATAAGGATGTTAATATGTAAAGTATAACTCTGCATATGATATCTAAAGAGAAACATCACACTTGTTGTGATTTATATCCATCAAGTACCTATAACAACCGAGCAATTTGCGAAATGCATCTACAATTGTGTCCCGTGTAATTGAATACATTAAACGTTTGAAATCGTGAAAACACAGGTTATTGGTTCCCAACCAGGGAGACGCGCCTCCCTGTGAAAGGCGAGCAATTGAGGCCCAAGATACTTACTCTTGCTGAAACCATTGTTAAATCACAAATTCCGAGTCCGGCAGATTCTCGGACAAGGATGAAACAACTCAGTCTCAAACCAATCATTGCATTCATTACCTTTGCTGATCAACGTTAAGTCCAATCGCATGAATACCTTAATTACAAGGTACGTCGACACTACTGTTCCGCGGTTTTACAGGTCCCTTCATAACTCACTGTTTCTGCGTAGCCACTTTCTCCAGCTGTAGTGTGACATCACCGCGGTGAAGCAGGGAAAAATATCGTGTGCTAAGCCTATGTTCTGTCGTAGCGATTTGCAAAGGAAAACAAATTTTTAAATGCAATAAAAATAAAGACTACGTACATACAGATACAATATGTACTCACTATAGCATTGAGTAGAACTTGAAGAATAGCTTTGCATCCACTATCTTGAAAAACATTCCTCCTGCGGAGTTCCTGTGCTTTTCTATTCAAAAACCGAATTCTGAAGTATGTGTTAGCCGTGTCGAATAGTTTCAAGATCGAATTGTCTTTCTTAGGACATAAAACGGTTGGCCAATCACATTCTTTTTCTTTTCTTCGATTCACAGTTTTTTGTGAAATGTTCGAACTATAACTTCATACTATTTTATTGCTTCCATCCACTTGGAAAAAGGTGAAACGAAACCACCACGTAGCCTCATATTGCCACCATTGAACTTTGAGAGAATCGCAACTATCTTGAATCCTGAGACTTCAACTTTCGATAAGATTTCGAAGAGTCGTTTTTTTACTTCTCATAGTCTTTCCGAAATCATAATACACTGGCTGTTTCCACACATCTATTAAGCCTGGAATCATTGCCACCTGGACATTTCTGTGTGGTCCTAAAAATAAATAAACCTCTTGGTCATAGCATACGCGCATATTAACATTCAATTCATCAAATATAAGCACTGAAAATTTTTCCACACTCTTTAAGTAGCGCCCTAGCAAGTCAAAATTTTCAAAACTGGTGTAAGAATATCAGGAAAAAACGGCAATTTTTGCATACAACCTCGAAATGTTGACATATTGGGTACGGGGATTCGAACTTGTAACCGCAGATGATTGTATAATTTATCAATGAGTCGTGTTGTGTTAATGCACGAATGATATCTTAATCAATCCGTCTTAGTTTTTTCTTGCCATTTATTAGCATATTTACTTGCCCTAGTGTAAAACTTTTTCGTAATATATCATCACCCGGTTATTAACCACTTTATTGAAACGATCACAATATTATATTTTAGAACTGGCCTTTGAAATTAATTCTTTATTATATTTGCTTTCCAATTCTTTTAACTTCGTTTGTAAATATATTATTTGGCTTTGTACTCCCATGCGCAAAAAATATTGCGCGTATACTGTAACTCACAATTTTTCGCAATTATTCCATTTTCCATATGTTCATTGGTAAAATTCAGTTATTAGTACGTGGAGATAATAGAAAGTAATCCATCTAAGGAGATATTTCCAAAAAATATAATAAAATAATAAAAATATAAGCAAAAAACAAAATTATGTTCGGTTTTGTGTATACTGGCAATAATGTTTTCGAGGGAATTTTTGGAGTAGCACAGCACGATTGCAGAGGGAATAACAAGATTAGTAGGAGAACAGCTGAATCAAGGAACTGGAAGTTGGAGCAACATATTGCATTTATTGGCTTAAATCTAGGGTGTAAATTGTCTGCCAAATATAAATTAGCTTCTGTAAGCAAGATGTTATACGGAAAATATAAACAAAGAGAAAAACTGTTGTCTTAAGTTTGGAAGTGACTTGCTCTATAGCCATGAGCATTTATTTCTTAAGAAAAAGATAAGCAACAAAAGAAAATTTGTGTGGTCAAGTGGGTAGAGTGACGGACTAGTAATTTTTATACTGTTTTGACACCAGATCGAATCCCATCCGGTCCTGTTCAATTTTTTTTTCTTTACAAAACATTGTAGAAAGTGTGTAATTTTTAAGTTAATAAGAAACGAAATAATACAGTATAATAATGAAATAACTTTTTGTTTTTCTGATGACGTATTTATTCAGAATTAGCTTACTATTTATTACTAATAGCGATTGTTTTTAGTTTACGGTATGGTATGCTTAACCGTTCCCTCTCCGTTTTTACACAGCTTCAACTCACTGCGAGTGTCTGTGAGTCAGGAACAGGAAAAAACAAAACAAGAGCAACCTGCAGCTTTACACACAGCGTGAGGAACACAGTCACAGCGATAGCTCGTTGTCATGAAGAAAAAAAACTGTTCTAGTGTTTCTGTGTGTGTGTTTCTTTTTAAAGTATTGACTCTCTCTCTCTCTCCTTTTGTTTCATATCCACAAGTGCAAGAAATGCAAGTCTGTGTGAAAAAAAATCAAGAGTGCTTTCTTTAAACAAAACTAAATTTTACAGCTCTCTTTGTGAGGAACGCGAATGCTTCCAAAAGATGCCATGAATATTAACTATAATCGTACCGAATTATACAGTAGCGTGAAAAACTGATAATAAAATGATGTAACATGCATAAGTTTTTTTTTTTTTTTTTTAATATATATATATATATATATATAAGAGTAACCACACATTAAACATAACAAATTAAATTTTTGGGATTACGAATTATCACATTACGTGTCGGTGTAGGCCTATTCGTTTTCACATTCGAGCGACGAAAAAAGAAAGTGTGGTGATAGTTATAAAAACAGAATACCAGATTTCAATAAATTCAAGTTACATGGCTCCTACATAGCGAAAAAAATGATTTTTCGATGTCTGTCCATCTATTTGTCTCTCGGTTCGTCACGCTTTTACACGCACTCAAATAGAGGCCATACTGTTCAACGTATCTGCACCGAATTCTAGACATAACGTTTTAGTAACATAATATCTTTCGAATTTTATGTCCTTCGACACTTAAAAGCAAGGGTAATTTACTGAAGGATTAAAATTTAAAATAATTCTATTTTCTCAAATAAAAAAAAAAAAAGCTGTGACGATTTTATTTACTTTTGATAAATATATATTTTATTAACAAATCTCCACCACATATGAATAATTTTTCTGAAAAAATATATATGGTGTAATTTACTGTATGGTATGCGTTCTTTTTGCACAATTTTCTCAACCACATTTCATAAATAAACGTATCATTAATTACCTAACAATATGTCAACTCGTTGGAAGGAGTAGCTTAATCTTAGGGTGAGCTTTCCCCCGATGGTTTTCCCATTAACGCCTCAGGCAATTTTGTTCATATTTCGTAAAAAAATATTTCATTAATAAACTAACATAGAGCATAAATAGTTTATTCCGATAACATACAGAAGAAGTGGTTTTCTCAAGGGTTGATTTTTTTTGGACAATTGTCTCAGTTATTACTGAAATTTGTATTTTTACTGAAATTTGTTCTAATTTCAGTAAAAATATTTTCTGTAATAATCTTACAATATGGTATAACTCGCTTGTTCCGAAAAGAAAAATCCAAAAGAGATAGTTTACTTTGATAGTGAAATTTTTTCCCGACGATTTGCTTAAAAATTACTTGATATACTGTCAAAATTACAGATAGAAGAGTTTACCTTTGGGGGTAAGCTTTTCCCGATGACCTTCCTAAAAACAACTCAGGAGATGTTTGTTGTTCATATTTTATAAATACGTATTACATAAATAACCTAGCTATATGGTATAATTCCCTCATCCGGAAAATCTAGAAATGTTATATTACTTTTGACAGTAAGTTTTACCCTGCGATTTTCTCAAGAACGACTCAGGTGATTGTGTTCGTATTTCATAAATAAATGTTTTATGAAAACACTAACAATATAGCATAGCTCGTTTATACTGAAAAGATCCACAAGGGATAATTTATTCTTGGGGGTGACTTTTTGCATAATTTTCTCAGAAATTACTCAGACGCTTTTGCTTATAGTTCACATACAATTATATCCTTTATAATTCTAATATATGGATCAAGTTATTTCTAACGGAAATATGACCAATGGGTACTTTACTTTTGGGCCTGAAGTTTCTTCTAGCAAAGTTTTCCAAAACATTATTGTATTCGCAATTTCCCAAATAAATGTATCAATAACAGTTGCAGCCTAACATAAGTCAGTGTAAAATATTCGAGCGAGAAAGTACAGTGCGTTTACTCCGTACCCTTTCTTAAATATATTTTTAAATGTTACACCTAATCACAATTTTCCCGAACAAAATCGAAACTTCTTTTTAAATGTGCCTTGTTGTGGTCAAATGGTTCAAGTGCATTGGTTCTGGATTAGATTTCCAGTGAGAGCTAGTGTATCTTCATCCAAGAGATGTGACACGTCGGTGCAAAGAAGAAAGTGTTTAAATAAGCCTAACCAAGCTAATCAACAAAAGAAATAATACAATGTTACGAAATTATCGTAGAAACGTTGTTAATATTAGGTAGGTTCGACTGGAATGCCCAAACAATTGTCAATTCCAAAGGTCTTTGTTTTCGCCCGGCGGGAGCTCATGTGGTTCGGATTTCACGTTAATCAGTAGGTCCACGTCTCATATAGCCTTGCTGCTGAAAGGGACGATAAACTCAAAATCACATCACACATCTTTGTTTTCGCCTTTGTTTTAGCTCATAAATGTCTCTGTTCATAAGCTCCTTAGTGGTTAGCGTACGCGCATTTGGTGTGGAAGACCCGGCTTCGATTCCCGGCGAGAGCTCACATGGTTCGGAGTCCAAGTTAATCAGTAGGCCGACGTCTCATATAGCTTCGTTGCTGAACGAGACGTTAAACTCAAACTCAATGTCTTTATTCATAAATGTCTTTGTGTATGGTTTTTCATATACGTGGCATGGACATTAAATTTTGATTTCTACGCCATATGTATCTAATTACATACACACCTATAGAACGAACACAACAAACTTGGAATATCTACATTGTTTGCGTATGGAAAATAATCACGCTCTACTGTACAGGACAGCCGTGTGTATGGAATTCCATACACATGGCAATCAACGTATTAAGAAATGTATAATAATAAGAATTATTATTATTATTATTATTATTATTATTATTATTATTATTAATAATAAACAGAAAACGATACGATCACTTACATAATTTATAAATATAAGTTAACATTTAATAAGCATATAACTGCAATGGAATTAAGTTGTTTTCCTCTCTCCCTGAACGCTACAGCCCTTATTGTTCTAAGGCGTAGGAGAGAACTTGTGGCACCCACGATTTGGGGCGGTGTGTGGTCACAACTTGGTATCCCTTTGTTGTTAGTCCTAGCTTTCTAGACGGATGCAGTTATTACCGGTAGAATATACAAGCAAATAGACTTTTGTATTACTATTAAAGTAAATAATTACACTCATTCCTTCAATGTGATACTTGTGGTTGCTTAACCGTATACAGACAGCTGATCCATGGAAAAATCGTTAATAATAATAATAATAATAATAAATAACAGGAACTCGACAAATATTCTTGCAAATAATAGGAAAAAGTTTGCGTCACACTGTTCACTTTGCTGGACACACCAGTGTGGCGCGTTATACCGATTGTGGCACACTGGAATATAGGGTTTTTTTTTTTTTTTTTTCAACTATTCCAACTGCTTCAATTGAAATGGGTCTATAATAATAAGAGAATGAATTTAGTCTTCTTACCCTTCAATTTAGAAATAAGGTTCGCGAGAATTTCATAAAAGAATAATATACTCAGAATTGTATATAGTAGTTTGTTTTATTCGAAATTACATACTTCCTGCAACTGTTTTTTGATTGAAATGATTTGAAATGAAATTTTTAAGTTTTACGTCCCACGATTATGCCGGATAGGCTAAAGGAGACAGTGATGATAAGAAATGAATGAAATGGTGGAATGAAAAAAGTGGGATAAAACGGGAGAACCTCGAGAAAACCCACACACACAGTGTTTGTCCAGCACAAGGTTCACTTGGCGCGAGCATAGATCGAACCAAGGACTCCATGCACCAAAGGTGAACGCTCTACCACTGAAACACCGTGGTCTCTGAAATTACTTATGGAACTACCGAGAACTATGCTGTAATATTTGAATGTGCTTCAAGTTTACAATAATTAGTTTAGTTAAATTCATTATTAACAATTAAATAATTTCATTCATTATTAACAGGTAAATGCTGCTGATGCAAAGACTTAAATCTAGCGATACCGCGAGCGTAAGTATTAAACAGAGGGATTTTAAAGGGCCCCCTGAGCTGGGGACCCTGGGCTCCATTGGCTCCGCCCTTAATCCGCTAATGCCTATAGATTATACGAGATTTTTGGAATCCATCTTGCACAAAACTTGTGGTAACCAAGCTTTTCGCTGATGATTTCGTGCAACAAACTTCGCGAAATTTGTGGAAAACTCAAAGAAAGTTCCGTTATTGTGAACTTTCGATTTTCACGGACTTTAACATCGACTTTTTCGACAAGTTCGGCAGTCACTTTGCTGGGTCTCCCACTTCGATCTTCGTCGTGAACATTGGTTCGGCCATTTTTAAATCTTATGACCCACTGTCGCACTCCACCTTCAGTGATAATGTTGTCCCCATACACTTCACACAGCTGCCGATAGATTTCTATCGGTTTACAGTTTTTTGCTGTCAGAAACCTTATTACTGCACGCACCTCGCGGGATTTTCAATTAACGCAGACATTTCAAACCGTCACAGTATCTTAACGGAGCACAGCACGAACCTCTCACTAGCACGGCTAGATGCCGACTGAGCTGCGCAACGCTCTGACCCCAAGATGGCCGCGCTAGCCCCGCCCCTAGCGGACACAGACGAAAACGTAATCTACTTTCTGGATAGCCCTCGTAAATTAAAGGGGACGGGCCGGGTCCGTTCTAAAAATTCCGGCCAGTGCAGACCTCTAGCTCCTGTGTATATGCTATCTGAAAATACAGTAGAGTTTCGCTTATCCGACATAAAACAGGCAGGCAGAACGCCGGATAATATGGATGTGTTAAGGAAAGACCTATAAAAAGTCAAACTATGATATAATTTTACACATTACGCATCTAATTATCATCTTTGCAAGAAACAAATATAATGCATTGACTCAGTGACGTATCCAGCGTGAGGTCCTGGAAGCTGTCCCTTACCAAACCTCAAGCACTTTTTAATAAACCTACTTTTTCCCTTTTGAGATTTTTTTTTAAAATTTATGTCAGATTACTTTGAGTCAGTGTCCAAACTGTGGACAATGCGTTGTTGTTATAATTCTAACAAGTAACACTTCCCAAGTGTAACACTCCGATTTTGATAAAATTTGGCAGGTAGATACTATACATAAAATAAACAAATAAGTGCTTTTTTATTTATTTATTTATTTATTTTTTATTTTTATTTTTTTTTTTTTTTGCTGAAAAAGGGGTTTTAGGGGGCAAAAGCCCTCACCCAAAATTTGAAAGTTGACGCTCGAAAGGCAAAAACAAGTGGACCAAAGTGAACGAAATCGTGAACAGATATTGCGGACATAAAATTAGAGAATACGTGTTTTGTATTTTCCTGGAAAAAACGGTTAGGTGGGGCACAGATTCCTCCAAACCTTTGATCATGAAATATCAAAAGTGCTAATAACAGTATGTCAGAAGTGCCTAAATTTACATGAAGAATTGGAACAAAACTTTGTGTTAGGACAATATGCAAAAAATAAACAAATTCGGCTTTTTTATTTCCTGCGAAAAAACTGTTTTAGAGGACAAAAGGTCCCCCGCATGAATTTTGAAATTTGACGCAAGAAAGGGAAGAAAAAATGTACCGAACTGAATGAAATTGTTCACAAATGTTGTAGAGGTAAGATGAGGAAATACGTGCTTCGTATTTTCCTGAAAAGAGAAAAAAAAAACTTTTGAGTGGACCGAGGCGTTGAGTGTCGGAAGGATTGGACCGAAGCGAATGAAATTGTCTGTAGATATTGGATATGAAAAATAAAGCCTCTCGTGTTTCACAAGTGTCTCCATCAGATTTCTTCAAATTTGGCAGATCAACAACAAGCACAAACAGTATAGCGTATTTTGTAGTATTTTACGAGGCAACTTTAACCCTTACAATGTTTTTCCGCATAAACAAAAACACGTGCCGATTAATTTCCTGTTTGCTGTTGATGTGCCAAAATTGATAGGGACATCTTTAAAACACGAAAGTCCTTATTTTACATACAGTCTATACAATATCTACACACAATTTCATTTGCTTCGGTCCACTCCTTCCTGCACTTTTACGGTAATATTAACTTTTTTTGGAGGGGCTCTAGGCCCCAACACTGTTTTTTCATACAAATTAAAATGCATTCCATTTATTGTTTTGCAAATTGTCCCTATACGAAGTTTCGTTGCAATTCTCCATACTCTTTAGGAACTTCTGACGTATACATACTTATTTGCACTTTTGATATTTCCTAATCAACAGCTTAGAAGGTCCGTGCCCCACTCAATCGCTTTTTTTCAGGAAAATACGAAACACAATTACCTCAATTTACGTCTAGAATATCTGTGCACGATTTCAAAATTTTGGGTGGGGAATTCTGCCCCCTAAAACCAATTTTTCGCAGAAAATAAACCCGTTCTTTTTTTTCTTTTTTTTTTCTTTTTTTTTTTTTTTTTTTTGCGTATTGTCCCTACACAATGTGTCGTTCCAATTCTTCATGTCTTTTAAGCACTTCTTACATACTGTTATTAGCACTTTTGATATTTCACGATCAAAGTTTTGGAGGGGTCTGTGTCCCACCGAAACGTTTTTTTTTTTTTTTTTTTTTTTTTTTTCAGGAAAATACGGAACCCATATTCCCTCATTTTTCGTCTACAATATCTGTGCACAATTTCATTCATTTCGGTTCACTTCTTCTTGCCTTTCGGGCGTCAACTTTCATCATTTTGGATGGGGGATTTTGTCCCTTAAAACAGGCATTCGTTTAGTTTTTGCGTATTGTCCATACACAAAGTGTCATCGGAATTCTTCGTCCTTTACACACATCAGACATATTGTTACTAGCACTTTTGATATTTCATGATCAAAGGTTTGGAGGGGTCTGCGTCCCACCTAACCGTTTTTTCCAGGAAAATACAAAACACGTATTCCTTCATTTTGCGTCTGCCATATCTGTGCACAATTTCGTACACTTTGGTCCACTTGTTTTTGTCTTTCGGGCGTCAACTTTCAAAATTTTGGGTGAGTGCTTTTGCCCCCGTAAAACAGTTTTTCCGCAGAAAATAAAAAAACATGTATTCGTTTATTTTATGTGTAGTATCTGCCTGTCAAATTTTATCAAAATCGGAGTGTTACACTTGGGAAGTGTTACTTGTAAGAATATACCGTAATGCCATTGATACCAGGTGGAATTAAAGAACACTTTTAAATGGGATTACAATTTCGTTTCCGGTCTGTTTATAACATTACTGTATTAGAACGATACACTCATTGCCATTTGCTATTTTTTTTATGTGATATACGTAGCAAACAGTTTTCCTTACATGTCTCTAGAAAATATTTTTTGATTTCGTGAGAGTTAGAATAGAGAGAGAGAAAGTTTGACCGGTTCATAAATGACAAGTAAGAAACGTTTAAGAGAAATACAGAACTGTTGCATTATTATTATTATTATTATTATTATTATTATTATTATTATTATTATTGATATTTTGGAAACATTAGAATTACGTGCTTACGAGGATTCGTGTCGGGTCCCCTCCGAAAAGAAAAGCTGGATATGTGCCTGCACTGAATGATAGACGTATGAGTCAAGGTATAGACGAGCGTGCTAGGCGATCGAGTCCGGAGCATCAGCAGGGTGTCTACTGACCTGGAAAACCTTGAAAACCTGGAATTAGCCTGGAATTTACTTTTGGACCTGGAAAACCTGGAAATAGCCTGGAATTGGATGAGGAACCTTGAAGTTTTAAAATTGTTTTTAAAATATTGTTTTTGGGATTGGTATGGAATAAGTATATTTTTTTAAAATGCAAGAAAGTTATATACTACAGCATA
Source organism: Thermobia domestica (assembly GCF_964235325.1). Classification (NCBI taxonomy): domain Eukaryota; kingdom Metazoa; phylum Arthropoda; class Insecta; order Zygentoma; family Lepismatidae; genus Thermobia; species Thermobia domestica. The sequence goes on from NC_137468.1 coordinate 196,003,329, forward strand.
GGTTAAAAGCCAATAATAACTTATTCAATGGAGACGGAGTTGAGAAAGACAGACAGACGTGAGCAGAGTGCAGGCGGTGAATGTTTTTGGAAAGTATGTTGAGGGTACAAAAAGAGACTGAATAAGATTTTATTTGTTTGGCATGGTCGTTGTGAATAACAGTGACTACAAAAAGAGCTAAATTAGTCCCCGATGAGAAGAGTAAGGTAATTGAAAAAGTTAAATTTCATGATTATTAAGTTTGTGTCTTACACTGAGGGGATATTGGCATACAAGCCAGAAGCTTTCTCTGTAGTTGCTGCTTATTTGCATAGTATGAATCAAGCTTATTTGCTGCTTTGTGAAGACATTGGTTTACGTGTTTCTGTAGCAAGAGTAGTAGACAGGTCTGGAACAACATTCCGCTTATACTCCTGTGCCGAAGCTTTTTAACAGGAGTCCAAGCCGACGGATGTCGCAGTGAACACCATTCCCGGTGGCCGAAAGGTGTTCACCGGAAAAAAGTAAAATTGCCCACATCTTAACGGAATCACTTTTTGTATTTAGGTTAACATTTTACTAGTCTTGCAATAAATCCTGTTACACACTAACAATTAACATTTTATTTTTCAGCCATTAATATGGCGAAAAGTAAAACTAAATTCCAGGACTCGTGGAAAGGCCAGTGGGAATGGGTTATTAGGTCCAACGATCCATTTAAAACAGGTTGTAAACTCTGCAGAACTGATTTTGACATTTCAGATATGGGAGCTGGATCATTGAAATCTCATGAAAAAGGAAAGAAACATCAAATAGCTGTTAAAGCTCTTAATGCACAATGTTCGATTGTAAAGTTTTCAAGCAATGTTAACAAGGAGCCTTCCTGTACAAAAAAATCTACAGCGTCTTCCAGTTCAGTGACTGGCACATCATCTACTCCAGTTGTTCAGGAGAAAAATGAAAGCCCAGCAAAAACTAGTGGTGTAATAGAGTTATCTTATCAAAGATTAAGTGACGAAAGCAGAAATAATCTGGACATTACACAAAGTTACATGTCATGATCGGCCAGAAGTCAAGCGAGTGCAACGGATTTGTTTCCTTTAATGTTTCCTGAGTGTGAAGTCGCTAAAAATATGAAGTTACACAAAGACAAAATAGGTTATGTCATCACCTTTGGATTGGGTCCATATTTCCAGTAGACGTTACTTCGTGTACTACAAAACTGTGAATTTTTTGCAGTATCGTTCGACGAAAGCCTAAACACTATCTCACAGAAAAATCAAATGGACTTAGTAGTTCGTTTCTGGCACAGTGACGAAAATAAAGTTTTAATACGTTATTTAACATCAGTATTCCTCGGACATGCTACTGCCCAGGATTTGTTAAGTGCATTTATAAATACTTTCAAGGACAAGGGTCTCGATTTTTGTAAGTTACTTCAGGTTTCTCTTGATGGCCCCAGCGTTAATTTGAAATTTCTGAGTGTTTTGAAGGCTTATCAGAGTGAAGAAAATGGTGAAGTTCCACAGCTTTTGGAAACAGGAACGTGCTTTTACCTATTGTTAATGGGGCTTTTAAGACTGCGCATACCAAAGCTGGTTGGAATGTGATAGAGTTTTTGAGAGCGTTGTACTATTTATTCAAGGACTTCCCTTCAAGAAGAGCAGATTTCATGGCAGCATCTGGAACAGCAGTTGTCCCTCTTAAATTTTGTTCTATTAGATGGGTGGAGAATTCTAAAGTTATCAACCGTGCCATAACTATGATTCCTGCCTTAAAAGTTTATGTTGATGCAGTGAAAACAAAACCTCCTGAAACATCGAACTTCTCTAATGTAAAAGCCCACATCTCTGATGTACCGTTGCCTGCTAGATAAGGGTTCCTTCAGTCCGTATCTGTAAAACTAGAAGAATTCGTCACTAAGTACCAGACAGACAGTCCATTACTACCGTTTCTATGGAATGACCTAAACACGTTAATTCGTAGTTTGTTAAGCCTCTTCGTGAAAGATGATGTCTTAAAAGTAGCTAAAATTTCAAGAAAACTGACCTCAATAGATGTTTTTGATAAGGACATCTTAAAACCACTTAATCTAGTTGATGTTGGATTTTCTGCGGTTACATCGCTTAAAGGAGTGAAGGATGTTGATTTGAACTTTAAGAAGGAATGCAGAAGATTCTTGCAAGAACTGTGTAAAAAAAATTGTGCTAAAATGCCCTTTAAAATACAGTGTAACAAGAGCCACAAATTGCTTGTCTCCAGAAACCATGACCAACGAAACCCTTCGTGAATCACGTATCACACTCGTCCTGGAGACATTTGTCGAGAAGCAACAAATAACACCTGTAAATGCTGATATGGTGAAACGGGAATATTTAAAATTTTGTTCAGACCAAGACATAGCACGAAAACTGTCAAATTTCAGTTACAAAAATGACAGATTAGGTTTTTCTCCATGATCTGTTAAGTAAAGAAGGTCTCTCCAATGCGTTTAAAACATTCATGCATAAGATATTGTACTTTTCCATAGCAGCATAGCAGTGGAAAGGAGTTTCTCCATTAACAAAGAGTGCATTGTTGAAAATCTCCAAGAGGAGTACTTGATTGCCCAGAGAAGTGTTGAATGGTGTGCGTGTTGCTGGTGACAAACGTAATATGAATATCACAAAGAGTATGATCCAGTATGTGAGAAATGCATCAAGCAGAAGAAATGAATATCTGAAAGACCGCGGTGAAAAAGAAGACAGAGTAGCTCGAAAAAAGAAAGATATTAAGAAGAAAATACAAGAGTTGGAATTAAAGAAGAAAAGAATACTAACTGACGCCGAAGTAGAAGTAGATGCATTGGAAGAACAGGCGAAAAAGTTGAAAGGGATATTGAACTCTAGAAGTTCAATGTCAAAAACTGTTCACTGTGAAAGTTGTTTTCTATATTGTTCATATAATGTGCGTGGTTCCATAACATTTTCAGTTTTTCAAACTTTCATGTTACAATACATTTTTGAATAAAATATAACTGATGGCCAGTCCCTATCCAAGAAGAATATGCAGTAACGTTTAACAATATGGACTACTTTGCGTTAAGAATTTGTATTATATATGATCATTTTCATTTTACTTCTAAACTAATACTAATTTGACAAAAATGGTGGGAAAATAGCTTACACACCGCTAAGTCCTACTTAGCATAAAATACCACAAGAGTACTTTAAAGGGGAGTGCTTGTAGTAAAATATTCTTGTGGTATTGTATCCCATAACTTAGCGATGAGTAAGCTATTTTCCCGCCATTTTTGTCATTGTTCATCAACACTCACGTGCTACTACTATAATATTAGTTTATTTGAAGTAATGTTTTTGACGGAAATTTACTATTATACAGGGTAAACCTTTACTAAACCGATAAACTTCGGGAGGTGATTCCCGAGCCCGAAACAAGAAAAAAAGATTCCTCTAACTTCTCTCCACGGTACATAGTTTTGGATTTAACAAAAGAGACACTGACCAAAGCTTAAAACTTTATTTTAAATTATAATTTATAAATTAAATTATAATAAAACAATTAATCCAAAGCCATGAATAGTCTTACTATAGTTTTGGAGCTATAAGGTGCCGAAAGTGTGGAAAAATGAACTTCCGAGGCCTATATTTCCAAACGTATCCAACGTAGAGAGTTTAGCTTAATATCTCTTTAAGGAAGTCTTATCTGTTCTGAACATATGATTTCCTATGTGAGATTTTAAGCAGCACTCTCTACTTTGGATAATTTTGGAAATATAGGCGTCGGAAGTTCATGTTTCCACACTTTCGGCACCTTTTAGCTCGGAAACTATGCGCCCTGGAGAAGAGTTAAAGAGAATTTTTTTTTCTTGTTTGGGTGCCGAGAATCATTTCCCGAAGTTTGTCGGTTTAATTAAGGTTCACCCCTGTATAGAATTCCTACATTAGGATATTTAAAGCTACTGCACATTTTTCTCAACCAGTCTTCTGGTAGGGGATATTTTAATTAAACATTTTCTTGTGTAAAATTTTTTGAGAACCTGCATTTCAGTCAGTTTTTTCTTTTCATTTTGTCACTTAAAGAAACTATCAATTGCCATATGCGTTCTCTAATTATAACCAGTTTTTGTTAAGAACTATAAAATTGCATTAACTTATACGTGTTACAATAAATGTCACTACTGAATAGACCTGGAAAAAGAGGAAAAATAAACCTTGAAAACCTTGATAAAACCTGGAATTTAAAAATGAACATTTAGTAGACACCCTGATCAGAAACAGACTAAGACCACAACTTGCAGTTCTTCTTGCCGATTGATGCTGCTTTTTACCTGCTATGATATGTCGGATAATAATGTGAAATAAACGAAGGTCAAGACCATGGCGTATTGGTGTTTCATGCACCTAAACCTGTAAAATATTTGTGCCGAAAACATCTTTCACTCACTAGCTAAATTTGAGGGTATGATCGCTCATCTTGCCTTATAAAGTATAGTCTTATAAAGAATATATATAGCATAATAAAAACCTAAAGACCAAATTCAATGATTATCTATAGTTTTATTTTTTAATAACGGGAAACTTGTTTATTTCATCACGATAAATCATGTTTGATACTAAGATGTCTGTTTCTGACTATATATATTTTTCATACTTTATTGGAGAATTTTTTTTTTCAAGAAAAGAGGATGATAAAGGAAGCTATACAACACCATAAACTGAAAGCAATCGGTATTACTAATAGTACACTAATTCTAAATAAATACGTCATCAGAGGAAACAAAAAGTTATTTCCTAATTGTATTGTTTCAGTTTTATTAACATAAAAATTATACACTTTCTACAATGTTTTGTAAAAAAAAATTGAACAGGACCGGATGGGATTCGATCTGGTGTCAAAACAGTATAAGAATTACTAGTCCGTCACTCTACCCACTTGACCACACAAATTTTCTTTTGTTGCTTATCTTTTTCTTAAGAAATAAATGCTCATGGCTATAGAGCATGTCACTTCCAAACTTAAGACAACAGTTTTTCTCTTTGTTTATATTTTCCGTATAACATCTTGCTTACAGAAGCTAATTTATATTTGGCAGACAATTTACACCCTAGATTTAAGCCAATAAATGCAATATGTTGCTCCAATTTCCAGTTCCTTGATTCAGCTGTTCTCCTACTAATCTTGTTATTCCCTCTGCAATCGTGCTGTGCTACTCCAAAAATTCCCTCGAAAACATTATTGCCAGTATACACAAAACCGAACATAATTTTGTTTTTTGCTTATATTTTTATTATTTTATTATATTTTTTGGAAATATCTCCTTAGATGGATTGCTTTCTATTATCTCCACGTACTAATAACTGAATTTTACCAATAAACATATGGAAAATGGAATAATTGCGAAAAATTGTGAGTTACAGTATACGCGCAATATTTTTTGCGCATGGGAGTACATACTGTTAGACTTCAGTTTTTCGTTCTCTTTACGCAAAAAGGAGAGCTCTTCTTTTGGTTTATGCCCCTCACTCTCCACAGAACAAACTGAAAATAGCATAAGCAAAGAGTTCTTTTTGTTTTAGTCACAATAGTTATTTCATCTGGCTGCATCCCAATGTCTGATTGTTTTTTCTTTAAACACCTAGCTTCTGTACATTTAATTCTTTCATTATTTACATCAACACGGTTCCGTACGGTAATGGTAAGATTAGTGAAGGCACATCTTGTTTAAACTTTTTGTTGGGTAGAATATCTAGAAGCTCACATTTTAAATTATGTCCATAAGCTTCGGAAATAAAATGATCGGAGCATTTCTTTTGCCAAACTTTCCGCAAAAAGTCCGAGGGAAATACATGATAAATAACTTTGGAACCTGTAGTGTTTCTACCATAATTGCAACAAGTACTTAGTGTAGAATTCGACATGCTTATAGGCTAACACAAGTAATTAATGTTTTCTTAATACAGGAAAGCAAGAATTACTCACTTTCCTGCAAAAATCACAGAAACAAGCAAGGGTGAATGACAAGGACCTTGGGCGAAAGCTGTTTCTGCTCCCTCCGTGACGTCACAATTTTACTGCATCTTCGGTTTTCAAAGAAGGGTAGTTATGACGCGACCTTAAAAGAGGAAAGGAGCAGTAGGGTCGACGGACCTTGCCTTAAATAAGTTGAAGCGTATTATGGGACTTTCGGATATGGAATCCTGTAGAGTAGTGTTTTATTGATGTAAAGGTCGTGTTTTTGTTCCAGAAATCAAGTTGAATAACCAACCTGTGTAATGTGGTACCCACCCGAGAACAAATTGGTAACGAACTTTTCCCTCTTCGCCATGTTGGCCGAATGCAGGCATCCTATAAACACCCTCTCTTCCATCCACTTCTCGTAATTGCTGTTTATTTGCATGATATGGAAATGCCTCACAATTTATGGACAAATGTCTGTATAGAGTATCTCCGCCTACACAGTTCTGTAGCAATATATCACCGTCTTTTGCCTGGCGACTCCAGTATTATCCCACAATCTGTATTATCCGTTAATGAGTTGGGCACGTGTTTCACACGGTTTAAATGACCCAATATTGAACTTAAACTCAGTTTCCTGCTATTAATACCAATGTAGAATGTGTCATTCGTTGTACTGTAATTCCAGTGTACTGTTGTTTGTGAGGTCCTTATTTTTTATTGTTAGCATGTGAAGCAGTTTGGGGAACAGTTGAATTAAAGAATTGCCAGTCAAGCAGGGATAATGGGTTTGGGGGCACACTGAACGATCTTCATTTGGCCAGCGTTATTCCTTGGTGGGTTGCGACACAGTGCGTAAAAAATTAGGTATTACGATACCTTATATACCCATGTATTTGCTTGCGCATGTCAGTATTTCTCTGACCTGCTAATTATGAAAAGTCTCCAAATGAAAATGTTCGTCTACCATTATTACAATGACCAGTTTAATAGTCTAAGGTTCAATCACTTCTCAATTTTTCGGTAACTTAGTGCATTGTACGCAGGTAACGTTACTTGACAAGTATTCGCTTTTGATGTATGAAAAACGTATCAAAGTAGGGTTCGTGGATCTCTATAGCTTTTCTGTGCCCGATGTATGACACCGAAGCACGCATTTATGGTGATCTGGTGCCTAAGAAAGAAAGATAGAGCAGAGGAGGATAGACTGTAGCACAGTCGAAATGAAATCTTTAGTTGATCGTCCCATAGTTCCATGACTAAAGGAGCCATAATGAGAGAATTGGTGGAATGAGAACGTGAGAGGAAACGAGAACCGACGGATATGTTGTTTTCTACTGCAATCCCACTTGTCCTATGAACGAAGCATTAACCATCACACTAGAGATAAATCCTTTACCACTGAGGCACCTTGTCTTCCCCCTCTAACTTAGAATTACATCCGAGTGATATACCTGCAAAACCATCATCATTCTTACAGGTCGTGGTGCCTCAGTGGTAGAGAGTCACATGGTGTGTGGGGACTCTGGTTCGATCCCAGCTTGTGCTAAGTGGGTTTTGTAATGAACAATCTAAAGAACATCATTATGGGACTTAAACTTTTTTTTTTTTTTTAACGTGTGCGTAGGTTTTCTCGGAGCTCACTTCCTTCATTCCACTATTTTATACATTATCATCAGTCTCCTTTAATTTCGTTGCATAATCGTGGAACGTTAAAGAAAAAGAGCTTGCCTGTCTTCACTGTCTTTATGAATGTCAAGTTGCTCAGCCTCTTTGTCTTGTTTACTGAGAATGGGGTAAACAGACTATGACGTCACAGTGTATCAAGTTGGAAATAACTATTTAGACAATGGAGCATCAAGTCCGGAGTCCTAGTTCTTTTTAATTTAGCAATGTATACAGTAGATCCTTTCCTATATTATACCGTATAACCTTCCCTTTTTATCGTATATTGCAATGGTCTTAGCCAGCTTTTCAACGAATAGGCAGTCTACATGACGGAAACCCGACAGTCGCTGATGTGTAGTATTAATTTTCTGTGTTATTTCCTAACAAAATACTTATAGTGCTTAGCGAAAGTAAAATCTTCTATGAGAAATATCTTTCAGTATTAAACAAAATTATGTTAATTATTCCTTTTGTTGTAGAAAACTCCAGCTGATGAAATGCTTGAAAGGATTCAGCATAAGGCAGAGAAGAATAAGGTTGATGTTCTTGACTTAGCTGATCAGTGGGGTATCTCTGTGTGGCCTTTGGAAAAGGTAGGCAAAATGTATTAATACAGTTGTAGTTGCTAACAATGTATATATTTCCTTTCTTTTGAATAGCTGTACTAAATTTTGTGTAACGAGTTTTACGGTTTATATGTGTCTGGGTTTGAATTGATTGATTGATTTATTATTGGTTATGTATAATTAGTCACGGTAGTAATAATTAATTTACGAAAATAATGTCTAGTAGAGAGGTTATTTTGCAATTCAGGGCTTACCCACGCTCGGGATTGCCATCCTCAGTGAGGTTTACTCTCGCTCGTCCTCACACTGACTAGCCTCATTTGGGGTAGCACTAACTCATTGAGCTCAATACCTCAATACCAAATGAGCTAAGAGTCGGACATTTCTGGTGTCCAAAAATATCCCTTATAGTTTGATTTCAGCATGCCTGTGTATAAGAGTACGTCACCATTATAACACACAAATTCTGATATGGACAAATTTTATTTTTATTCTTCAAAATACATTCCTCCTTGATGGATGCACTCATTTGCACATTTCTCCAACTTCTTGATCTGCAGAAAATCCGTTTGAGATGTTGCGAAGCTTCTTTTTTACCGCGTTCTGAATGTTTGCCACTAAAAGAAAATGGCGTTCTTATAAGTCGTCTGAGGTTGAGTAATGATCGACCTTATTTAGCAAAAAGTAAAAGTGGTACTCGTAAGTAGTATATCGTATGTGTATAAAGTTCAAGCATTAAACGTTATATTTATATAAGATACATACAAAAAATATTGTAGGAAGTCATAAAGAACCCCGCAAACAAAACGTTATTATGTAGCCAGTTAGACGCTTATTTTCGAACTAGCTATAATCATTTTAGTATGAGGCGCTGTATGAACCACATTACATTAATACTTATTAACTTCAGCCTTCACGAAAACAAGTGATATAATGGTTCATGAAGCACCCCGTACAAGTTCGAGGAAATGTCTAAACTGGCAGAATGTAAACAATTATTCTTTGTTTTGCAGAGTTTTTTGTGATATGCTGCAATATATTTCATATACATCTTATTACATAGATGGAATGTTTATTGCTCGAACTTCATATTTATATAATATACTGGTTTTTATGAACAAGTTTTTATTATTATTATTATTATTATTATTATTATTATTATTATTATTATTATTATTATGACTATCAGAGGCAAGAAAAGGTCGATTTTTACCCTCTCTCCTTTGTTTGAGAAGAGAAAGTAATCAGGAAGAGCAAGATCTGGTAGAGAGTACAAACTTTTTTTTTCTTTCTTTCTTCAGACACCTCTTTCCTTTATGATTGCAGCGTTATGAGATGTCCGCGTTATCGTGAAGAAGGAACCACTGTCCGTTCTTACTCTTCGGATTCTCTTCAATAGTCCCTAGTGTCGGAGTGTGGGTTCTTGTTACGTTGGAGTGCAGCTTGTTGGGGCCTAGCTGTACTGATTTGAATGATTCTCTGAAAGAGAAAGATAGGAGTGCGGTTTGTTGCACTTCTAAAAAAGTCTGGTCTCTGCCATAAGTTGGTGGGACGGTGGTCTTCTTAAGCATACCTATTAGTTGAGGAGAGAAGTAGCGTTGACTCCTCGCACATTGGGTCTGGAGTAATCGTTCAGCTTCGTGACAAGGGTTGTAGTACGTAACACCCGTCCACCTCCTTGGTTCCAGAACGATGACGGAGAAGTGGTTAGCATCAAATTCCCTTGAACGACAAAAGCAGATATACTAAACTAGGGAAAGCGAACGAGGAAAAGATCGTGGGACATGTCCCACGATATTTGGTTATTAAAAGTGCAAAGGAAGAAACTGCCGGTAGTTTTAATAAACTTCCACCTTTTATTCTGCTTAGATATTCACAACATATTGGCACTGGAACTTTTCCACCGTGTTTCCCATCTTACCGTGTTCCTATTTTTATTTAACCAGTATTCATTTCATGAACTTTAGTTAGCTTTGATGTCGATCTTATTGAATGCTCTGATATAAGAGTTAGGTTCTTTGAGTAAATTATCAGTAATAAGAATAATAAACGTGCTAGATCTTGTTTTCTGCGGGAAGAAATCAGTTTACGTAGAACCCGACTAATATCTAGTTCATCTGAAGTGGAACTTGAGTTTTATGTGATAATTACAAGGAATATAAATCGCAAATTGACTGCCGAGATTTTACATTAAGAGCGAGCCAAATTCATAAAAATTGACGTACAGTTTTCTGTAAGATAGTAATTCTCACTGTCACTGGATTATGAAATATAACCTATGGCAGGAACTTCTAGACACCTAATTATATTTACCCTAAAATGATACTGTACAGTACTTGTAGGTTTTGCGTTTCATTATGTAGTCGTAATCTACGATAATTTAAGTTTTCCTTGTATTTTTGAAATTTGAGTTTCCGATATGTTGTAGCGGTTAATCAATGTTTCAAAGATGTATAACAATTTTATATGTTTTGTAGGTGTTAAAGTGGCTAGAGAAAGTTAAAAGTCTATGCCTGAAGAATTCATCGCACTCGAAGTCCAAAACCACAAAGAATACAGAAATCAAGGCACCGTTCATAAAATTTGAAGCTTGTAATAAGTAAGTGATTATCACATGTTTAAAAAATGTTAGTTGTAGTTGCGCCAAAATACTTTAATTGTATTAGTAGAGGTACAGGATTTGTCTGTGAAGTAGTGAGACTGGCCGCCGCTTGGGGATTTGTGGTGGAGGGTCTAAACTAATCAACGCGCCGGGTGGCAGTCGCGTACGAACTCTGACGCAGTAAGGATCACGCGTGACGTAAAATCTCTGTGTTTTTATCATTCCGGGACGAATCGTCAACGCCATTTTCTACAGAATAGTCCTTACTTGCTTTTTGTGCCACTGAGCCGTCAAGCGGAAACGACCGGAGATTGCCGATCGGTGGCAGCTCCACCACGACAACGCTACAACTCACATCGCCTTCGTTGTGACCGCCTACCTGGCCAGGATAAGAGTTGCAACTTTGCCGCAGCACCATACAGCTCTGATGTGAGCCCACCACTTTTTTTTCCTTCCTGTTCCCAAAGCTCAAGAGAAACCTGAAAGGTCACCGTTCCGACGATGTTCCCGCCATCCAACGGGCTGGCACAGTTACGGCAGCTGATTTCCAGGAAGCCTTTGCGGCGTGGGAATTGCGTTGGTAGACGTTGATCGACGCCCAAACAAACTATTTTGGAGAATATTAACAATATGTCTGTTCGGATCAATAAATTCTTTTTATCAGACCCAGTCTCATTACTTTACTGACAAATTCTGTATGTACAAATTACTGTATTGTAGGTAGTTAAACGTTTCTTATTCTGTATAAACCCTTAAAAGCAGTATTCATATAGGTCTTCCCTTATTTTAATGGACATGTTGTACAAATCATTAATCTTTCAATAAAGGTCAATTGAGTATTCAATAAATATTGGAATGAGTTCATTTCAGTTTGAATACAGAAGAAAAATAATATTAATCCAGCGAATAAACTCGAGAATATAGTTGTCAGTTATGGTAAAATATAATAATGATGCTTTAGATTATCGTGGTGGATTTTGTGATTTACACTTTGCGAGCATATAGTCACATTGAAGTTGCAGAGCATTTCAATCAATCATAGGTAATTCCAAATTCTAAAATGTACATGTTATTTGCTACATCAAAACCATCGTAGAATGTATACTCAAGATAGACTTCGCTGGATCCGGTGGCATAGTTCCATAATCCAGCTTTTCTGGAGACGAGATTGTATGGTGGGGAACGGCCTGATGATCTATGGTCCCACCAACTGTACCGGATTCAAGCCCATTTCGTATTTCATAACTTTGTCCTTCGTAATTTGGTGTTGCATAAAGGACTCAAAACTCAGTTGGCTTTGAATTTGCCTTCGGATCTTTAATGCTTAGCACATTTGTAATTTACATAATTAAATGATACTGTGTGAATTTTATCTTAAACGCGAGAAACAAGTCAAATCCGTAACTTCACATGATTCATAGTATCGTAGTTAATTCCCTTGAAGTGTTTCTGCAATACCTAACTACTAGCTAAGAATGTGGAACGGAGGTGAAAGTTCTGCTTGTGAACCAAAATTACCACTGTGCCAGCACATGAACTGAAAAGCATGTTTCAGTACTACGTGAAATTTTTTCATAATTTTCGGTGCATTATATGGTTGAAATGATATACGCCATTTTTAAACTTCGTCAATCAAAAAGCTGACATGTAGGGCAGGTGGTCTTGTCTCCATTTGTGATAGTGAACAGAAAAACATTACCACGAAATAATGTTATCTTGTAAGAGAAATTTACGAACTTCAAGCTGCTTATAACTACTCTCCCAGTTCATACACTTCCTAAGCGTACGTTGTTGCAATTAGTTTTTAATTTATCACTTTACTGTTTTTAACACGCCATTTAATATAGTAAAGCGACTTTTATATGCTTTATGTTAGAAGTAATCCTCAAAGACTTATAAAGAAAGCGGTGAAATGAATTTTATAAATTTATTTTGACTAATCCCAAAGGTGGGAAAGTAGTCTTTGTCGCAGGCCCTTTAAGGTCAGTCAGTCATTAAAAATAAGTTAAAACGCGTTCCATTGTTTGTGATAATCGCGCCTCTAAAAGTGAGGAGGAGGGCGATTTCTTTGATATTCTAATTTCCGATTTTGCTTTCATAAAATGTGAATGAGGGAAAACGGGCGAACCGTTTGAAATAAACTTTTCAGCAGTTAGCTTGTGGATAAAGCTGAATTTTTATTTCATTTTGAAATATTTAACGGAATGGTATTTTATTGCTAAGGGTAAATCATTTCATTAGCCTCTGAAGTTAGAGTAAGTTCGGTATACAGGATTTGTGCGGAAAGTAGTAGAAGTTAATTTTTCCCGCCAAAATGTGGTGAAGGAAGGGGATGTTACTGCGCTGGTTGGGTGGTGGTTGGTCTTAGCTACCCGTGCACCAGTCGCCTCCAAGCCTTCACGGAGTGTAGATCGAGTTTAAGGTAAACCCCTTTCAAGGTGCCTTATTATCTCTACAATGAATCGTTTGTTAGAGCAGCGTTACCGGAGAGTTTGTACCGCCTGGTCATACTGCGAATTCTGCATTCTACGTGGAAGTACTTGAAAGTCCAAGAAAAAGAGAGCAATCACTGGATCATGGAAGCTTCATCACGAGGATGCGCTGAGCCACACAGCTTCCCCAGCCACCCTACAGCCTACATGTCGACTTCCTCTTCTCCCGACTGAAAAGCGTTATGAAAGTGTAACTGTCACCTCCTAATTCTTAATGATATTATTATCGTTGTTGTTTGAGCCACACAATGAGTAAACTAAATGGACATAATGCAAAATGTCGTTTATTGTATACTTCCTTTTTATAAACGTTATGATCCTTACAAGGTAGTTAACATTATGTATAACCTTACTTCGGTTACCATAGTAATAACTAAATATGTCGTCTTGGTGATAACAACAACACATTCATTTATTTAATACATTAACTTTTTTATATATATGTTTTCTTTTCTTCTTCTTAACCTAGCTAGCTAGTGCATATTTTATAGACAAGATCAGACATTTTGCCCAAAGAATACATGAAAAATATAACATATCGTTGTAAAAGGACGGGACCACGGGTCGGTCCAGACCATTCAAGAGGCCGTAACGAGGGAGCTGAAGAGCATTCCAGTTTCTGCGTTCCAGGGAGCCTTCAGTGATTGGCAGGGTCGCTGGAAACGCTGTGATGCAGAAGGGGCATATTTTGAGAACTACTAAATCGATGTCAAAATTGTATTTTTTTTTTTTCTTTTTAATTCAGTTCTACTACTGTAAGGACAAATCCTATATAAACCTACATTTAAAAATAAATGAGCACATGTTCCAGCATTTTCGAGAATTCTGCTTTTTAAGAAGGATAGTTTTTAAAAATTACAATTTTGTGTTCACATTAGACAAAACTTACGATTTACGTAAATTGGATGAATTGATTTGGGGTGTAAGAAAGTTTTAGCGTTGTGGAAAGTTATGTAGAGACAATTGTTATGAAGGTTTACGAACTCTTAATAGTAAATTACCTGTATTTTGTTAGTTTGAAATATTTTATGTATTGATGCCTTTCCGTCATCTATGTGTATTCTAGGCAGTACCAACCTGTATACAAAGAACTCCATCACTGGCCTTCCATAAGGTTGGACGGGTGTTCAGGTGCGTCACCGTTTGCAGTTCCCAGACAATTAGGTGAGAAGCCACAGAAAAAGAAAAATGAAGTCTCGGTCTCGTCTGTTAGATCGCAGTCGCAACACAAGTCAAGGTACGTATTACCTTAACGAGTCCAGCAAGTTGTAGTTGGTCATCATTGGGTCTACTAAAAAAGTGATCAATCTGTAGAACTAACATTGAAGAAAAAATCATTAACTTAGAAAATTATTTCTAATGAAATCACATGTTTTATGATATAATAACCACACTGGTAAATCAATAAAAGTTGTTTTTTAAATGTACGAAAGAGAGGATCAGAAAGGTGGGTTAAATAAGGTACTTGTAGATACTGATAAGATTACGGTTGGGGAACACATCAAACACAGGTGAGAAGAACAAACAACAATCCTGTAGACAAACAAGCAATGTCTTCCTGTTCACCTCAACCATAGGTTGGTGGGCAACATGGAAATTTTAAAATTTTTCTTTCCCTTTAGAGAGCTGTTTTATACTTTGATAACGTTTCTTCTTCGTAATTGCGTCTAGATATTCTATCCTTGGTCTTTCTCTTTCTGGTTTTCCTTCTGCCAGCCCGGTGACCCGGAGTGCCGAATAAGATGGCCAAGCATGCTGTTTCTTCTTTGTCCTATTATCTTAATGATCTGTCGTCCTTCATTAGCTTCCTTTAGTACGTCATCATTCCTGTTCTTTTCGGTCCATGATATGCGCAGCACTCTGCGCCAACACCACATTTCAAATCCTTCCAGCTTGGATATTTGTTTTCCTCAATGTACACGTCTCTGATCCGTACAGCGCCACGTTCCACACTAATGTCTTAAGAAATCGTTTACGAACGTCCAGCGACACATTTCTTGATGTTAGTTGTCCTCTTTTCGTATTGAATGCTTGTTTAGCTTGCGCTATTCTGGAACTTACGTCTTTTTTCACTACTTCCGTCCGAGGATATCAGACTTCCTAAATAGGGGAAACGTCTTTCCATCTAGCCATACGTTTGCCTTTTCCTGTGAAAAATAGCCAGCCTCAGATAGCATCTAGAACCTGAAGTATGCCATAAAATCGTGAAAGCAAAGTGGATAGTTGAAAAAAGAAATAAAAAAATCTGAAATGTCAGGCTTTTCCTGTTTTCTTTGTTCGTCTTATACCCTTCAGAACAGTTTTAAGTTTCTGACGTGTTGGCCAGTGTGTGGTTAATAATCATTGACACACTTAAAACTTTTCAAAACAATTCTGATCGTAATCTTGTCATACTTTTTCGTTCAAAGAGTGTAGGAAATATCAAAATTTCTACGACAAACAAAGAATTAAAATCGATGATATGAAATCTGTTATTTACTTCACTTATCAATAATACATAATTCAACAGTTTAGAGATGTTGCGTAATATAGTCACTGGGTTGTGCAAGCAAACCGGAGTTGTACAGTCCATGTGGTCGGATTAGTATAGTACAGCTTTCGAGTGATCAGAGAACGGACTGGGTAGCGTAGTGATTAACGTCTAGCAAGGTAACCCGCAGACCCGGATTCGAATCTCGGTCCAGTTTTTCATTTTTTCATTCTTGTATATGATTAGAGGCACGAGTTTATCGCAATGCGCGATAAAACGATATGCGTCAGAAATAAATAATTTTCAGTTTCTTGACATTTTTATAATATTATGTGTATCTTCATTGGTTTCCGTTGTGCGACAAAACGCGT
Organism: Thermobia domestica; assembly: GCF_964235325.1. Classification (NCBI taxonomy): domain Eukaryota; kingdom Metazoa; phylum Arthropoda; class Insecta; order Zygentoma; family Lepismatidae; genus Thermobia; species Thermobia domestica. The sequence goes on from NC_137468.1 coordinate 196,019,435, forward strand.
AATTTTAAAAATAAGTTTTCATTGATTTAAAAACACCAGTTTTCCTGTGATGGAACGGTAGAATTTGGTATGAACGGTGCATTTTGGGTGATTCGGACAAGGCTATAGAGAACATATTCAGCGTTAGCTATCACTATCGCGAACTTTCCTACTCAAAGTAAGTTTAGTTACGGACTTTCTTTCAGTTTGATTTTAAATTTTATATATAATATTATAAGTGAAATTTACAATGTCAAGTAAAATATTCAGTCAGTTTTGTTATTAGGTAATTAATGGTTTATTTCTGTAGTGATCTATGAATTAAAGGAATAATTGTAAAAATACCAGGGAATATCTTTTCCAGAAAGAGCTATAAAATGAGAAACGTGATTCGGAAAATGCGACAAAACGTGAAATATGAAAAATGAAACGCGAAATTTCCAAATTCTTAGTGCGAAAAACTCGTGCCCCTATATATGATTCGTTATCATTTATAGAGGAATTAGTTTGATTTAAAACAGGTCATCCTCTCTCTTCATGTACTAGCAAATGCCACTACGTGTTACTGAGGGCAATATTCTGCTTTATATATATAAGGAGGAAAGAACACATTTAAACATTTTACACACCAAATCCAGTGTCCATATAGTGAGAACATCTTTTGATGGTTGTAATTTCGTATATATTTCAACCTTTCATTAATAGATATATGAAATTACAATCTCAGTATATGAACAATGGATTGTCCAAGCACAGCAGGTAGACTGTGGTACAAACTATGTGATCTGAGTGGTGGAGACTACCGACTTCAGGAGTGAAAGTGTGTGTCTGTCTGTCTGTTCTGGGAAACGGACTGGGTGGCGTAATGGTTAACGCATCAGCATGGTATGCCGGAAATCCTGGGTTCGAGTCTCGATCCTGTTATTCACTTTTTCACTCTTCGTGTTATAATATTTTGCTTTTCTTTCTCTCTCTCATCTTTCATATAGAATTTGTCTGAACTCGAAAGTCTTGAATAAAATTTGAACATATGGTATGGACATCCGTCTACTACTTCCAGCCCTTTCTCTTCCAGTCTAGGTCTAATATCAAAAAATGCTAAAACAAGTATTTAATTTAAACATTCCTGGGAGTAAAAATGAACTCAACAAAAAGTATGTGGCGATCTAAGTGCATGGAAATTACATTTGAGATGTTCGAGTGGTAATACCGAACTGCAGTTGTCGTACCCATATTTGTGGTTTGTAGAAGTCGTACGTGTTTACCTTAGAAAACAATTTCAAAATAAATTAAATATTTCAACCGTTCAGAGTGCACTAATAACGAGGGATATTAAGGGGAACAAACCTCTGTTGAGTTTGCCTGTACTACTCGGGAACGCCTCAGTCGTTTTAAATGAAAAGTCCAAATACCGAGTTTTATGTCTCCAGTTTTTAAGAGCCTCACATATTAAAAATAATACAAAATTTACCATTTTTTTTTCGCTTGTTCGTAAGTGAAGGGAGATAATGAAATGCAACTTACCACAATCATAGATAATGTTATTCTACAACACAAAATATGAACCTGAAGAATTTTCAGTGGTGCCATCCATAGAAATTACAGTGTTGCCAGAATAACATTTCCCCCAAAATCTAAGTTAAGGCAGCGACTAGAGGAACGAACTCAACTGTATTTGATTACGTATCATGTTGGCATGGTATTTTGTGATCTACTTTTTAAATACATTATTATTTAATTTTAATAACTGTTAAACTATTTTGTTTATTAGAAACTAAATGCAACTATTATATAAAAAGTAGTTCAGGATTCCAAAACAACATGGTACGTAATCAAATGCAGTTGAGTTCATTCGTCTAGTCAGTCTTAACTTCCATTTTGGGGGAAATGTTATTCTGACAACATTGTAATTTTTATGGATGGCAACACTGTAAATTCTTGAGGTTAATATTTTCTGTTGCAGAATAACATTATCTATGATTGTGGTAAATTGCATTTCATTATTTCCTTTCACTTATGAAAAACAAGCGAAAGAAAAATGGTAAATTTTGTATTATTTTTAATATGTGAGGCTCTTGAGGGATTCCGAGATATGAAAATGTAATAATAATTGCAACTCCCATTTCTCCCCTTCCACATCGTTTCCTTGAAATCGTATGTAAATGTCCAAAATCAGGTTTTTAGTTCAAGTAGTTTGATCTGATCAGTTAGAACTTTTTTTTATGTATTCTCTTTATTTTAACGAAATTGTACTTCCAGTTTACCTGATATATTTTTTATTTTCAGAATGACACGTAAAGTGAGAAGCAAACTGGACAGTTGTGAAGAGAATTTCATTGGACTCCAGAGTAAGAGTGGCTACTGTGAGATTTGTAAATCCAATTATTCCAACATTGAACAACATGTGAAAAGTGAAAAGCACTTGAGTTTTGTGAAGAATGATAAGAATTTTCTCTCAATTGATCATCTTATAAAAGCGGGACCAAATATTGAATCCTTCCTTAAGATGAATGGAACCAAGGATTTCAGGTGAGTTAATGACATTAAGCAGTTTTTCAAGTCAGTAGTGTAGAATGCTAACTTTAAAATATCATTTATAGGTTGTTGTTTTTTTTACGAGGGTTGTCCACAAAGTACTAGATGTTCTGGCCTATCGCAGCAGTGGGCGGGGCTGGTCACCATCCTGATATCAGAACGTTGCCACACACAATACACATCCATTGTGGTAGCGTGACGATTGTGACACACTTACTATGCTTTCTGGGACGTACAATGTGTGCTGCAATAGAAGATCCCGTCTCTTGTAAGGTTGCGTTCTCTGATTAGGTTTCTGATGGCACAAAACCAGAAGCCAACTGAAATCCATCGCCAACTGTGTGAAGTGTACGGACATGGAATGATGAGTGAAGGCCCGAGTGAGGCAATGGTGAACAAACGACCAAGCGTTCCCGAGAACTCTTGGATGGTTTTTAATGGGAGGGGTTCGATCACCTACCGGCGCCGAGCGACTACCACCTCTTCCCAGCGATGAAGACATGGTTCGCTACACAACGCTTTGACACTGACGCCGGACTGCATGCCGATGTAAGCCAGTGGTTTAAATCACACGCTGTAGATTTCTACCTCGATGGTACTGAAAAACATGTGCCACTGTGTAATAAGTACCTTAATTTCCATGGCGATTATGTGGAAAAATAGCTTAAGGGTATACCTTTCAAATGTATATACGGTAATACAGTCCGGTTTCATTCTGTTACTTTGTTTTATCTCAAAATATCTGTTTGTGGACAACCCTCGTATTTATTTTCGATTTAACTGACATGTTCATTGGGTTCGAGCGACACAAGATTAACGTTAAAAATAAATAAATAAATAAAAATAGCATATACTGATATATATTGAAAAGGACTAAATATTTTGTAAAATGCTTTGTACTTCTTTCCCCACACTCACAAACACTTGTTAAAAAATAATTTGTTAGTCTTTTAAGCTGAGCGAACAAAGCTTTTTCTGTATTTGTTCATCAAGTATACTTGACTAAAAAAAAATATTAAATGCAGATTTTACACATAAAGATAGTGAAGAAAATATAATTGAGTAAGGAAATATCTGATTCATTTCGCCTGTGGAATAATGTTTTAAGAAATTCATGCGCAGAACAGTCCTGTACAAGACGACCATGCATTTATTTATTTCCGCTGCGAAACCGCGATTTAGATTACATTTCGAAAACATTAATTAGTAAACACCATTGAGCAAGCATCCTTCCTTGAGTTAGTAAATTATTTCATAGAATTGATTTTTATTATTTGTGTAGTGTCCCGTTGTTTTAATAGAGAAAGAATAGAATACATCAACACAGTAAATTTTCGACAAAGCATTCTTTTGTAAGTTGCATTCTTAAAAGCTAACGTACTTTGGAAGAATAACTGCAAAAAACAAGGAATTTTAGGAGGTAATAAACAAGCAAAAGGCTAATACTCACCGCAAAAAATAGCAGTTTTCTTGTACATATAAGAAGCGCCTTCGGAAGAACCTTCTTCTACCTTCAGCCTATTTAAAATTCAAAGTGGATTTAAAAACATGAAGAGGGTTCCTACTGGTCAGGAAAACTCGGAAATTTTATAAAATATATTTTTTCTAACATTAATTGTACACCAATTTCAGCTTAACCAACCATTATAATACGTATTTATTTTTTATTACTATATTTTTTATTGTTGTACGTATGAACAATTGATTACTATTTTGTCTCGATAGAATAAATGTTCTCATAAATAAATAATTACTGTTATTTATTCCATATTTATATGTCGACGTCATCCGACACCTGTCATGAAAGTCAGGGAGAAGTTAGAGAAATAATTTCTCCAAATCAGTAGGAACCCTGATGAAGGAGAATCTGGAAAGGTATTTAAAAAAATTTAAAAAAAAGAAATAGAAATGTATCACACAAATCTTCTGCCAAAAATTTAAACACATTCGAATAGGCTCACTTTTCACTGCTATTCACGGTTTTCTTGCTTTCCAGATGGCGAAAGTATGTAGTAAAATGATTGCTCCAAATCGTATTTATTTCTCCTGTATCTAAATTAAGTATGGGTTTCTTTTTATGGATATAATATTCTTTGATTATTCGTTCCGTTGCTGCTTTTGCTTTCTTATTCAAACATGAATCTGCGATGTTATGATTATAATCTTGAGATGCGTTGCCAGACCAGACAACTGTTGCAGGCTCCGAGATTTTGGTATACGAATGTGTTAGTTATTCTAATGCAAATATTCCTTTTTGTCTGATCTATATACACTTCATCACAGTATTTCACCCGATAGACGCCACTGCTTTGAAGAGGGTCAATCAAAAAATATCTTAAATTTTTTATGTAATGGATTTAGGAGGAACGTATTCGCATGTGTTTAATTTTTGACGGAAGATTTGTATTTTACAGTTCTTAATCCTTTTAACCATTTTTGTCTTTCCACATTCCTTCATTTTTTTAAATCCTCTTTAAACTTTAAGTAAGTTGAAGATAGAAGAAGGTTCTTCCGAAAGCGCGTCTTATATGTAGAAGAAAACTACTATTTTTTGCGGTGAATATTAGTTTTAGAATATATTAAATTGTGCACAAAATACTAACTTTTACACGATATTTCGTGGAACATCCATCTGTTTTAGACAAATCTGCTTTTGTTCATTTAAGTTTTTAAGCCTGAATTTAGAAATAATTTCAATAAACTCTCGTTAAGTACTCTTTAAAAAAAGACTATCTCAAATTTAGTGGAAAATATTAAAATATTGTACTTGTGGTGTTATCAGATAACTAGCGTGAGATGGTTAACTTGTCGAAAAGTAAATTGATTCGTTATAAGAGTTGCAAGAAATTTAAAGAAACATTTAAATCTTTTTGTCGCAGTTTGCGGAAGGTATGAAAAAATGTATATTCAGTTTTTGAATTTGTAGAAATGGTGCTTAAAGAATATTTGCGTGCGAAATATAGTACATTGTTATCGAAGTGTTCAATGTAGTGTCAAAATGAGAGGATAACAATTGTTTCGCAAATTTAATTTTCAGCAGTGACCATAATCTATCAAATATGTTCACTTTTGTAACATTTGAGATTGTAAACATCCAAATTATGCTGAAAGTTACTTTTTAGCAATTACGGTAGTTTGTTTCAGCCATTATTAATTAGCTTCTTATTTTTTTCTACTATGTAATGAATGTTCAAACAACATCTGAATGTGGTAAGTATTGTGGTGTTTGTACCTACTATTTTAATGTTCTTTGGCTGTTGTTGTTGTAACAGTGTTTGACTTGGGCCTTCTTACTTTCTGTAGCGGGTGCCAACTGTTTGGCACTAGGCGCTCTCCACGAGGGTCAAAAGTTAACCGGACGTGGTCCATTGACAATTCTCTCCTGTGGAGTGATGAATGCGAGGAAACAAACGAAGATTTAACCAAAAAACCGTATTCCGAAGTTCTTACAAGACGGGGGAATTTAAGATATTCTGTCGATGAAAGACAGTTGAAGGGAAGAAAACATAGCACTGAGGTAGAGTACTGTCTACGTATGTTCGCAGACAAAAAGTTAAAAAAACACTGCGTCTGCAAATCCAGATCATTGTATAGGCAGAGATTACTTAATAAAGAATTTATGGAGAAAAAAAAATAAAACGACAAATATTTCGAAGTTGTGGTACATATTTGGGTGTACCAGCAAATTTCTTTCACTTGATGTGGTTGGAGAGCATAAACATGTTACCGCAGTTTCGTGCGTATTGTAGGGGAGGGTGCAACAAATTGTAATGTTACATGAAGCATTTCATTATCACATCACAGGATAAGTTAAAGGGAGGCAGCAGTATTGCTTAGTTACATTTTCTCTCTGAGGACCCCAGTGTTCCCATGAATAACCTAAACAAAAAATTCTCAAAAAAGATATATTTTGAAAATAATCCCTTTATTTCTTCCCTCAGATACTTGGTACTGACGTTGTTACTTCAGACGAAAGCTTAGCGTATTACGAATATGAGGTATATTAATCTTATTCCTGAGGCAATTACATAAATATTTGAAGAGAATGTAGTGTTTTTCTTTCTTCACAGTTTCGTAGTCAAGTCTGATCCAGCAAAGATCGCTGAGTATCGGAACCTGGTTTTTTGGGTTTTTCAATAAAAACCATGATTTTTGCCAACCATGTAAAGGTGTATAATATTATGTTGTGCAGGTTTTTGGTTCCCAAGTCATTGATTTTTTTTTTTTTTCCCGTTGGTGTTACATTCGCGGAGAGGGGGAGATTAAACTCGTCCAATACGGACCATATTTGGGATGTTAGTAGACCGTGACCCATTTTATAAGAATACGTAAACTGTTATCTTGAGCAGACTTTCCGTTCCTGAGTTATGAGCGATTTAATTTAGTCATATTTTAGGAAGAAAGAAAGAAAAAATCATCCGATCGGGATTAACCTTTGAACGCCGAAGGACGCAACTGCTGCGTGAAGGCTTCAAACCTTAATAGTTCGAAACTAATGTTGCTAGAAATATAATTTTGGTATCAGTGTGTTCCTTACGGATGAAGCTTGCCGCCGATATGCCTTTTATGTATGAAGAATGACATAATTAGGTAGGTCACCAGGGCCGAACACGCGAAGGTTTGCAATACCCTTTGAAAATGAGACACAGGGCATTTTTATAGAAATTTTGTTCTGGTTTTTTATCTCGCTTTGAATTGCAGCAGTGGCTACCATTTTTTCGTATTGTCACAAAGTTGTTGCCTACACATTAGCTTCATTTTGTCAGCGTAGATTTTTTTAAAAGACTTTTTGTTTCTTCTACGAATAAGGTGGGAATTACATATGGTTACCTCGTTGGAATCAGTGTTCCATGAGGTATCAGTCATTAAGGGTATTCACTGCAGCAAAATTAAACTACCGCTAATCTTAAGAGTTTTTCTGTAATATCTTCAAAACAAATAAAAATATTCGAAAAGCAGAAACGTAATGAACTAGAAAATACGATTTTGCATATGATATCGTTATCACAACTCACCTATCTGCTTTCGATTTGCAACTGTAGATAGATTTAGCATTTTTTGCGGGTTCTGTAAATAGTGGCATACTAAAAGCAGATAGATGAATTGTAGTAAAGGTATTACATGCAAAACCGTATTGTCTAGTTCACTACGTTTGTTTTTCGAATATTTTTTTTTATTTGTTTGTAAGATATTACAGAAAAACTAAAATTAGCGGTAGTTAAATTTCGCTGTAATGAAGACGCTTAACCTGTGATAATTAGGGAGGTCACCAGAAACCCCAACGTGAGATTCTACGATTTCATTAAAATACCTGTCCGGTGTAAAAAGTTAAGCTTATCACGATGGTAGACCTTGATTTGCTGTACAAACGTGTGAAATATTCACACAGCGGTGCAGGTTTCTGGTTTAAGCTATGCCCAATCAAAATTCTAAATGAACTTATTGGATATAATGAGAACGGAATAAATACTGCTTAAATAACTGAAGTCAGTCGTGGACAGAAAAAATAATAAAAATCAAGTGAAGGACGATTTTTTACAGCTCTGTGTAATTCACTTGATTAAATTCGTAAGAAGTTTTCCTATTGAAATTCAGTAACTATTTCTAATCTTATTTGTGTAACAGAAGAAATGTTTCATTTCATATAGTGTTGTTAACGGCTCGGCTCACGGCTCAGTCACCACCGAGCCGAGCCAACAGCTCACCCAACCAAGCCGGCTCGAGCCCTCGGCTCATTTGGGCCGAACCGAGCCGGTTAGGCGCAACATCGTTCTGATTAACAAAGAAAAATACACGTTGGCTTAGAAATATTTTTTCAGTTATTCATAAACAGATGGAAGTAATAAAACAAGTCTAGATAAACACAAAGGATGCCTTAAAAAAACTACATAAATGCTGTTACACGACCTTAACAATAATAGTTTTAGGCGTACTCGAAATTTTACACATTTGTACTATTATTTCATTAGGTTTTGTATGATATTTTCAACAGAGATCAAACTAGTGCCTACTGATTTAAGAGATTAACAAATGAGTTACGACAAACTCAAATATAAAACATTTTGTTTGTCTTCACGTGATCCAAGTTCGAAAATTGGGCTTTTGTTTTAACATTTCGTAGCACGTAGTTAGCAACTTAATTTAGTGTTTTCAACAGCTCGAGCGGCTCGGTTCACGGCTGTCAGCACTGAGCCGAGCCACAATAGGTCACCCATCTGAGCCGGCTCGAGCCGAGCCGCTTGACATCACTAATTTCATATGAAGTTTCTCAGTGTAGAATTACGGGATGTGTATATTTAACATTTTCTTTTGTATATAGTGATTTTGCTTCTTGAATGTAATAGAGAACTAATGAAATAGCAATTAGTTCTAAAGGCGTTTAACCGATTTTCACAGTTTATATTTATACTACACTTCATGCTCCGGAACCATTGCTACAATTTACGAAAATTGCACCCAGGGTGTTGTGGCTACGTGACGATATTGAACTTAGAATTTGACTGAAGATATCAAATTATTTTATTCAATCGTGTGGTACTTAGTAATTTCTCAGTAGGTACAGACATTCTTCCATGAGGAAGAAAGAACACAATAGATGCCATCGATAGTTTACAACAGTAATGGTCAAGGGCGTCCTGCGAATATGTTTCATTCTGTCCGCTGATATTATTATTATTATTATTATTATTATTATTATTATTATTATTAATAATAATAATAATAAAATGTATAATTTGTTATTTGAGGGTGCATAAGAGGAAGATTGTAGTGGGTATCATGTGATACCTGAACTAAGATTTGACTTCTTATTGTGAATTTTTTTTTTTTTTTTTTTTTTTTTCATATAAATATATAATCGTTTGGTTACCAAGCCCATTAATGGAAGGTAATGATTTTTAGAAAAATGCAATTTAAGAGCTGCTTTCAGATATTGGTTGTTTAGGCTTTAATTGACCTAGACGTATAGAACAAGAAACAGAACAAAGCTTTAGAAAATGTAATTCTGACTTACATGCAGTAAACCGTCTCCTCTGGTAAGGGCGGAGACAAGGACAATGGCCTCCCAAATGTGGTTCTTATTTTGCTCTGATCACTGATGTACAATTGCTCTGATGGCGGGAGTCCTGCTTGATTATCATTTCGTTGCATGTCAAGGGGAAAAATGTGTGTGTTGAGATAAGCGCTTTGGGGATTTTTTTTTTTTTTTTAACGTGTTGAATCACTGGAACTTGACAATTTTTTCCCCTTAATCTATATCTCAAATAAATACAATATTTTTACTGTAATGAAACTAGAGATACTTGAAACATAACAGTAAACGCTTTTAAGTTATTCTTTTTGAAGGTTATGTATAGTAGTGAATATGAACATTATGAATGATGTAGTTTTAATTCCCGTAGGAAAAAAATAGGAAAATATCTTTGAAAGTACCTGGAATTAATATATTCAATACGGGTTAAATTCAGGAACTTTTATCATTGAGTGCTCAACTCTAAAAGAAATTATATTCACTAACTTAATAATCATTTAGGATTTCCCCCCCCCCCCTCCAATTGGTAACAAGTACGAAAGCCAGATGTATTGCATACCTTGATTTTGCTAGGAAGGGGAAAAAAAGGCGGAAACAAACAAGACTTAACCTCAATGTTTACATAAAGATAAAAAGTTAAAGAAAAATTATCCACCCATAGCTCTTCCAGGGTGATAAAAATTCTTGGCGTTCGAGTGTTAAACGGTTTGGTGATTAGTCCTCTGCACGTAGACGGCAGCATTTTTTTAAAATGTATTTATTTGAATTATGATGTTTTCACCGTTGTTTTGTTCACACCGTTTGCGTACTAGAGGAAGAAACTGTTGGGAAATGTCACGAAGGGTTTTTAAATACTGTCGTTTTGTTTTTAAAACGTCAAATCGCCAAATAAGAAAATTAATAATAATGTCGAGCAGACGTAAAAGACATGTTGCTGATTGCGTGGGATTTGTAAACATTTGAATAAAATAATTCAGGAAACGACTATGTTTTTATTTCACTTGATACTATCTTCGTAGTCCGATCTGTTCTTTGCTTTTCCTAACGATTCTTGTATAGATGCAAATATAAATACATATCCATGCTGTATTTTTGCTGTCAAGAGCTTCGGAACAAATGGATAGTTTGCGATGAATTTATAGAAAATTACGTAGTGTCAAATGTCAAACGTCAAACATACTAAAATTGGTCCATTCGTTTCAAAGTAATTGACTGAAGAATTTGTGTAAAGTGGATATGTACTTTTGTTTGCGAGTGTACGTACTCTGATGAGTCTCCATTCATTCTCTATTTGCTTGCATTAACTTCTGAATTTCTTGAGGTTGAAGATGGCAGCTGCAAAGTATATTCTATTCTGAGTAGAACTAGTTGATTTATTATTTATTTATTTATTTTTTTCGGATATTGGAGTGTATACAGTTTTGAAATTCTTCTGCCTAAACATTTGTCTGGATTGTAGACAGCAGTAAATAAAATGCCTTTACTATCTTTGTGTTTTTAAGATTTTATTTTGATCTATTAGGTAATAAAGTAATGCATGCTGAGAAAATATTCAAGCGTTATTATGCATGTGTAGTTCTGTAGTAACAACTGTATTTTCGTGTGTGTGTGTGTGTGTGTGTGTGTGTGTGTGTGTGTGTGTGTGTGTGTGTTTGAAATAGATAATTCTGCTCTGTAGTCGCCACTAATATATGTCAAAAAGAAAATATACTAATATTTCTGTGTAATTGGGTCTGCCAAATGGTATTTTATTTGTATGTGTATTTTCTTTGTATTGTGTGGTCTATGTATTTTTGTGTTGTAGAAAAAAGAATGCAATGTTCTCTGAGAAAAGTTTGCGTGGGAGGGAAAGTGGAATTACGCAATTGACAGAGATTAGGAAAAGATTTTAAATTATTACATTTAGATCAAGTGAGAAATTATTAGTTCAGAAATTGTATTGACAAATGTTTCCCACACGTATTTGTATATAATTTCCTTCGTGTGACTGTGTGTTGAAGTGATCTCAGTATAACCCTACTGTGCCCAAAAGCTCCGAAATTAGCAGGGTGTATCTTTTTTTGGATAATGATAGGGTGGTAATGTATAATGATATCGGTATCTTCTAAGCCAAGTTAATAAAATTTCCCAAATTTGTAGCTAAACACGATAAAAATTCAATATAGAATATGCCATCTTAAGTGCTCAGAATAAATATATATAACATTTTACAGCGCTGAAAAGTTATGTAGAGATATTATTTTCAATTAGAAACATCAAGATGAAAACCTGTTTCGTACGTAGATCTTCCCCTGTTCTAGGAAGTAGTCCGTAATCTGTTACGTTCTCCAAATTATGGTCCAATTTTTCCTTTTGAGACTGGAATAAAAAAATGGTGCAAACTCTACTTTGAAGATTTACTGTAAATTGTTCTCAAAGTTCCTGTAGTAGGACAGGAAGATTTTCCGTTTTTTGGAATATAGTACTGTAGAGATACTATAAAGTACCGCAAAAGCGTGAGTGCGTTGAAATTTACATTTGCCATAAAAAGTCGCAGCACATTTAATTGCAATTAATTCGATCAGTCACCTGTAAAAGACGAGAGTAATGTCACACTTATACATAAGACAGTTACGTCTGTTTATGCGTTTATGAATAAGAGAATAAAACTTCGGGGTGATCAATATTTTTCGATAAGAATGTACAAACAGCGTTGCCGTGAGTGTTTTTAGATGCTATTTATAACCACACTAAAGTTTGAACCCTTCCAGTTGTCAGTATAACGGTATATAGATATATTCAATTCGGTACGAAAATTTTTATTGTTACGTTGAAAATGTTCATATATTATACGAGCAGGTCTGTACCCAGAGAGGGACAAGAGTGGGTGGTACTCGTCTTAAGTGATTTTTTGTCCCATAGAAAACACAACGTTATAGAGAATTTTAAAATTGAAACAAAACTAAATATTCTTGCAGTTTTATCTGCCACAATAAACTTGCAATTTACCCATTTCTGCGCAAAATGTGATTGTGCGAGACGCAACTAACACCTTTCATTGGCCTTTCTCATTTTAAGAATTTGAAATTCGCATCATAGCCTATTATTGGATCATAACAAGTTTCAGAAGTTGTGTAGCTATATGCATTTCCGAAGAATTGTTGCATCAAGGAACACAACTGGAAGCAGTAATCAGCTACTGGGCAGCAGGGGTTTTGCACCCCGCGCAGCCGCCTTCAGCTCCCCTAAAGCTCAATTGTTTGTTTTAGGTGAATATATATTTAAAAAAAAAAAAGAAACAGTCAAGAATGTCAAAACTTTGGAAGTCAAGAATATTAACAAAGTCAAGAATGTCAATGGTTGTAGTTTTCTTCGGATTAATAAACAGATTGAGTAAATATTCTTGCAAGACGTGCATAAGTTTCTTCATTGATAAGGATGGTGGATGGCGTACTTGAATATTCCTCTCCAACACTGACAGGGGCTCAAAAATATTGACATCGGGTGATTTGGGGAAACTATAGCAGATGTGCAACTTCCTGTTGGTGCCTAGAAAACCAGGCTTGCTCAACAGCAGCATCAGGGAACAAACATTGCACCACGGGATGGACCTGGTCGCTCAAAAAGTCACGTAGTCGTTGACAATGATATAACCTTGCAGGGTAACAAGTTGTTAATTTGAGTTTAGCGTCCTTTTCAGCAGCGAGGTTATATTAGACGTGGACCTACTGATTAACGTGGAATCCGAACCGCATGAGCTACCGCCGGGAACCGAACCCGGGTCTTCCACGGCAAAGGCGCGTTACTAATCGCTTAACCACGAAGGAGTTGCAGGATAACGATGAGTCCAGCAGAATATCACCATTTAGCTGCTACATTATGAAGTAACCCTCATCATGTTTCATGTGTAGTAGCAAACAAATTGGTGGTAAGCTTGGGATGGCGATCTCCACTTGTAAATTCGGCCAGAAGTTGGAAATAGTGTAAAAATCAAGTCATTTTGACCAAATGTAGCATATGTCTCCGTGATAAGACGTATGAATTGGCTACTTGTCTATACATATTGCTTGTGGAGTTCTTTCATTCTGCTTTGGTGCTGATACAGTTTTTGAGCACAATATACACTTCAGCTGCCAGTTTTCCTATTGTCGACTTCCTATTTTTCATCAGAACCTTGCGCAATTTTGTCGGTCTCAAAATACTTTTTCGTCCACGCTTGTGCTTGTTCTATGCGTTTTTTCCAGCCATACTGGATGTTGACATAATGTTTGCTACTGTGCCTCGTAATACATCAAACACTTCGTCTACCTTGCATACCGAGGCACTCACCATCCAAGCTCCAATAATTTAACCTTGTTGAAATTCCGTCAGCTCTGATATAAACCCCTGGCAAATGCAGAAAACCTGTCTCGACTAGAAACAAACTTGGCCACATGGTAAAATTACTATCTATACAGGTGATTTAATTGCGCAAACAAGGCAGCGCCACCTACACACTCCGCAGTGAGAATTTTAATATCAGGTATGCATATCACGGTGTTCACATATTTTTGTCCACTTCCTGTATTTTGTCTATAAACTTGAGATAGGACATCTTTTTAATAGTAAAGAGCATTGAGTTTTATTTTTTTATTTATTTATTTATTTATTTATTTATTTATTTTTTTCGACCTCGCGACTCTTGGAACTTTCCTCTGTAGCAGAAGGCAGTAAAGGGCAGTACTGTAAAACCTTTGGAGAAACTTCCTTTGCATTGATGTATCAAGTAAGATGGGTCATTTTCATGTGCACCTGTAAGTGATGGCTCAAAATTTTCTTCAGCGAGTTAGGTAGATCCATGCTTCGTCTATTATAACAACAAATTCCCAGTGGTGACCGCACATTAGCCTCGTACAACCTTGTCCCTTTGTCGCGATATCCCACGGTGTTCATATATGCAGGCTGGCCTTGCACAACAGAAGTAACCTCAATTTGTGATGGTTTGCGTGATTCACTGTTGATTGGGTCTCATATAACCATTCCGTCATAACAAGTAGTCGTATCTCGGATCTTCTTTAGCGCAAGTCTTGTCAGTTTCAGTGGCGCTTTCTTTGGATGTGATTTAGTTGAGGATATGGAAGAAATAGTTGGTACATAACAGCCCTTATTCCGATACTGTTCTGCTATATGAGAAATGGTGAAGTTTCATGGGAAAGAGCAATGACACACTGTTCCCAAAAGCGATTGATTTTCGCATTATTTTGCCTAATTTAGCACTTCCAATTCTACTGCACGGTGGCTGAGAGACTGACGCAAGTATGCATACAGTTTTGTTCTGTGAAACCCTATTTGATAGGTGACACTGTCTGCAAGTTGTTCAGATAGAAAGGGATCAAGCTTTATTTTCCAGAACACATCAGTTCAAAGTTAAACAGCCTAGACTCTAAACATGTTAGTTCTATACCCCGGACGAACAGATTTTTTTTTTTTTTTTCTCATATAACGTTACTTTTCATGTCCATAGAACGAGGTATTCGATAGGCTGATTTCTTTAAGAAAGTGAGTTCCAACTAAAACTCTTATGGGAGGATAAAGATTGGCAAAAGTCGAGCCCGTGCTCGGCGGGGGATGATGCTAATATGAAAAGTCGAAAACATATAACATTTAACCTTGAGTCTTGCTTCAGCGGTATAGTCCAGTAAAAATGACGATGAGGCAACACTACATGCTAACAAATGTCTAAGAGAACGAGAGAGTAATTGTTCGGTATGGAGTAAAGGTATAGTGTCTTGTCAGCCATGCGATCCGTGTTCAGAGCTCAAGCCTTGGATACACTTTATTATTAGTAGTAGTATATTAATATTGAACTCCCAGTGGCTTTGTTTTAAATTCGAATCCAGTCTCATATGTTGTGGTGTGAATACGGAGCTGCATCTATATTCATGCGTGTTCTAGTGTACCAGCGTCGGATTTCAAGTTAGTGCGTACGCGCATTGGAGGGGAGCCACAAAGAACGAGCGTATTTATGAACACATTTATACATTTACATGATAGACGAGTGTGCGTGCTTTTATTTTGGCACGTTACTCCCATTTCGTTTTATTCTTTTCACCGTAAAATAGCATTGCGCCCAGTTAATATACATTGCACCTAGTCCACACCATGCAATGGCAGTCTCTTCTGTTAGACATTTACTTTGCCATGTGTCGTGCGATGTTGCCTCATCGTCATATGATTATTTTACCAGACCCTTTCGCCGAAACAAGGCCCCGAAGGTTTAATGTTATATTGTTTTCGTCTTTTTACCACAAGCATCACCGTGTGCGAAACGCTACACGTGTTTTAGAACTCCCGATATAAATATTTGGTCACTAATAATAAAATACGATCTGAACTTAAGTACTTGCTCCCGTGTGTGTTTCAGTGACTCCGTGCCCTAATTTTCAGTATTAATCATTAAGGAATTTTAGGTTGTTTTGTGGATTTACATTAACGGTAACATACCAATACCTTAACAAAGCTATACTTTGATGACACCAAACACAACTCGCAATTTAATTTAAAAGATCCTATGTTTTCTAAAGTATAGGAATATTACAAGTAATGAGAGTTCACAAAGCAATGTAAAACCTTTAATGGATACGTACTGAGGGTGATAATACACAGTCGTGAAAACCTATATGGACAAGTTAAAAACACGGATGTTCAAATGAGTTCACAATCACGTTTTATTATTCAATATACAACCTATCAGTTCATTAAGTAACTTGGAAATTACCATAGCAGCTAGCAGAATATGGTGTTATATTATTTCAGCATAGTGGACTTGGATACTTTTATCATGACTTGCCAAGTAATTGCAACTTTTCTAGTTGACGTGAATTGGTTAGCAGTAACATTTTAAGCTTGGTTAATAATTTTGTTTCTATAAATCCTAACCTCTTAGGTATTTGGGAAATTAAACTTCTATTTTTTTAGTGCTTTTTTTGTTTTGAAAGCAGTATTTTTTCGTGTTAATTACATGAACCAAAACGCTTGCTTTCTGTATAAAGGAAGTTTATCTAACAAAAGTAATATTGCTTGAAATTCAAGGTAGAAATAGTAATTGTTGTTGTATGTTGTTTACGAAAGTGTGATTTTCATGCTATTTTTCTGTTCACTTAGACAAAGACTAATCAAACTCTTTCTGTTAACAGGTACATTGTAATGGCATTAGGCACCCAACTGCACAGTCGAAATCGGAGAGCAATGCAAGTCCTGTTTCAGAACCAGTGAAAACTTGCGATTCATTGAGTAAAGAAGAGGTTCAGTCAAGAAGGAACTCCTTGTCAGTTTCATCTGGTCATCATCTACGCTCGAGACATGTGTCAGCCAAATGTGAACGGGAGGAAGCTAGTAACGTCATATGTCATCGTTTGCGACATGGTCGTTATTCCTTAGGCGCTCTTTGTGAGAGAAATCTCCAGAATTTCCATTCAAGGGAACCAGTGAAGTGTGAAATGGTTTTGAGAGACCGTTCGAAATTCGACTATGTGATGGGTAGAAACGAGTCAAGTGAAGAGGAGAACTTCTCCGACGAGATGGATGAAGTGAAGCAAGGCGGTGGGAAGAAACTACAGAACTCTCACGGAAAAAGCAACAGTTCTAACCACACAATTAAAAAGAAACGATTGTCGGCAGAAGAGAAGTTTCTAGAGGACAACAAAGACTATTATAAGGTAGAGGTGCTAGCAGCGAAATTACGATCAAGCGGTTATTTTCTAAGCCAAAGAGAGCGAGAGTTAGAGTTGGCCAGGAAAGCTGAAAGTTTAGAGGAAGAGAAGAATTCACAGTCTTCTCCGAAACAGGTATCGAACGGTTCTGCTAAGCAAGCTTCAGACAGTTCAACAAATTCTTCTCCCAAACAGTTGTCTAATAGCTCTAATAAACATGCTTCAGTTTCCAATAGTTCCGCAAAACCAACCTCAAACAGTACCCCGAAACCAGTTGCGAATAGTACTCCAAAGCCAGTGGCCAATAGCACTCCAAAACCTGTCTCTAACAGCAGCTCCCCAAAACAAGTGTCAAACAGTTCCCCCAAACAGGTGTCCAGTGTGAGGTGCAATGGAGGCTTTGCTGAAAGTGAGAAAGTGGAAGTGAAACCGAAAAGATCGAGGCGATCAGAGTTGGCTGTATTAAGTGATGAAGCCGAGTGCTTTATGTTTGGTGAACCTGTGAGGAGAGATGATTCTGTGGATTCGTCAAGTAGCGAGAGTAGTGCAGATGAGAAAAAGACAGATGAAACGGCTAAGTCGAGTAAAAACGGCGAAGTAACAGACAGTGTTAAAGCAACAAATTCGAGTAAAAGTAACGCCATTTCTGCGTGTGAAACTGTGCAAAATGATAGTGTTAATCATGATGATAATAGTAATGATAGTTCCCATTCTAAAAAGGCTAATAAGCAAGCAGGCAAAAAGAAGCGAAGGACGCAGGCAGAAGTTTTTATTAGAGACAATTTAGACTATTATAAATTTCAGTTATCGGAATCCCGATTGCGTATGCATGACAGTGTTCACAGTTATGAGAAGCCTGAACTTGCAAATGTGGAATGTGGTAATAAAGAAAAGAAAGCCGAAATCCCTGTAGATAAAGTGAAAGAAGAGAATGAAGATCAAGTTGCTGCAGGTGAAAATGAACTTCCAATTAAAATCGACGAATTACATTTTTCATTTGAAAGTATTCCGCAGAGTGAGCCATGGTACCAAACATATCATCGTCAAGACGAAGGAGAGGAGTTTTATATTTCTTTAAGTGAATCGTGTTTGTGGAAACCTTTCCTGTTACCGTACGAAATGCCCATTGAGACATTCTTAGTTCCCAATAAAACTCTTCCCATGAAACGACCTATGTTCCAAAGGAGGTCATCGAAACTTGCGCTTCTTGCCAGGTCACCGAGGAAGTCGCCCCGTTGCCACGCTTCAACATTAGCTATCTTATCCAGCATAATGAAAGACAAAAAGGATAGTTCCGATTCTACGGGCAAAGATATGTCTGAACCCGGAGACCCCGTGCCAGTTGAAAGCGAAACTGAAGTACAAATGAGTTCGACCAAAGGAGACGTCAACCCAGAATTTAGATCGGAATCTGATAATGAAATGAATCAGATTGCTCGTAACATAGATACTTTGTTTAAAAATGAGTGTGAAAGTACAAGTTTTGACTCTAAATCAGTATTTCCAAAGCCCTCTGTGAAAGGCAAGGGCAAGAGACGAAAGAAAAAGTGTTCAGGAATTGGTGTAGAGAAGGTAGAAGAAATCGATCCTGAAGTTCTTGCGGAGATGGAGAAGAACAGTCCCTCTTCAAATCACCCCAATTTCGCTTCTGTGGATCGTGTTCCTTGTCCCGATGTTCTTTCTTTGCTTAATTTTTCTCACTGCCAGTGTGTGGATAGAATTGCGAATGTAGTAGCGTCGTCGTGTTCAGGCTGTGATAATAATTTAGAATCAAATTCAGAGTGTGCCTCAACGTGTGATACTGTTATTTCCGACACGGACTCAAGATGGCGAATGGGCAGAAGAAGATTCGGTGGAAAAAAGCGGAAAATAAATATGACAGGATGGCCTAGAAATAAGCCAAAGAAAAAGAAGAAATGTGACGTTACGAACACTTCTGCAAAATCAGCAACTAGTGTTAGGCTAAGTAAGAGTGAATCATCAAATGCACCGAAACCTGTACATGAAGCGAACCTAAGTTCAGTATTGAATCAGGGTAGAAAACATTCGACGACTTTTAAGTGCGGAGAGAGTAGTGATTCTGTGAAAAATGAGACTGAGTCTAAACCAAATAGTAAAATTGAAACGGTTGAATCTAAACCAAATAGTAAAGGTGAAACGGTTGAACGTAAACCAAATAGTAAAAGTGAAACTGTTAAAGCAATGTTCCATAGGAAGCGAAAATATAAGACGATATACAAAGGCGGGAATAAAAACAGTTTGAAGCTTGTTATTCGGAAAGCCACCGATGACAGTGAAGAAGGCAAAAGTAAATCTACAGACAGCGAAGAACCGAAGAGTAGGTCCACAGATAGTGAGGAGTTCAAGGGGAAGTGCTTGAGAAGCAACAGTGATATAAATGACTCAAAATTTGAGAAACCTAGGTTGAAAATAAGTATTAAACCAAGTGGTAAAGTTCGGGCGAAAGTTGATTCAAAGACCAAGGGTTCGTTAATATGTAGAATAAGCACAAGACAGAGTGATAGAAGTTTTAAAGAAGACGAAAAGTTACACAAAAAAGTGGTAACAAGTAATCTACAGGGTAAGAATGGTAATAGTAGTAGTAGTAGCAGCACAAGCAGTAGTAGTAGTAGTAGTTGTGGTAAGTTTGATCGGACTTCACGGACAAGCATCGACTCAGCATCCAGTCTTGAGTATCAGCCATGTGTTCGTGTGGAAAAGATGCCAGAATTAGAAAGGTGTTCATATTCCGTGAGGCATATGAGCAAGACTCGTCGTGGTATTTCTAAACGTTCAGCCAATAAGAAGACTGCAAAGAAGTATACTAACGATTGTGGTGATACGAAAGGCAGTTCTTCCATAGGATCAAGCAAGTCGAAAAACTTCACCCGAAGAGCTTCTCCTCGCAAACCTAGTACTCAGCTCATTGCAAGGTGGGAAGTGTGGCCGTCGACTCAAAGATGATCTCTGTTCTCCTGCTCATTGTTAATACGTTTAAATTATATTAAATAATATTCAACATGTATATCATATCGTTTTCAACAAGTATATTTAATTGTAGCATATATTTAATTTTAGTTTATTAATTAATGGATTTAAATTGGCTTTGTATCTTTACCTAAAAATTGATTTTTTTTTTTTTTTTTTTTTTCATTTTACGCAGCGTATGACACCACTTCAGCATCTAGATCATAAAACTGAGTTTCTGAATCTTATGAGCTTGAAAAATTAACGTAGATTTCTCAGAAAAAGAACTCTTACTTGTGTAGTTGTTCTTTCGGCAGTTCTTATAATTACTGTTAAAGAGGGTGGTCGTAAGTTTTGAAAATCTTATTTTGTCCCGATGTTGGTAAACATACCACTTAATTTTTGTTGAGAAATGGGCGAGTCAGTTTCGTATTTTGCATTATCAATGTATGCTGTGTAGTTGCCGCAACTCAGTTGCTCAACGAAGAAAGCATAGGTCAGCAGGCAAGTTGAGAAATTTCAAATCTGACGTTCCACTTGTTCTCATGCAGATGCCGGTGCTTGTCTAAGTTTCTGCTTTCAGAAATTTAAGAAAGTATTTCAGTTCTCTCTCCCGCTTTCATTTTTACAAGTCGCCACAAAGTGTGAACTATAGGAACCCATCAGAAATGTAGAGCAGTATCTTGGAGGGACTACCGCTTTCTTCTCAGTTTTTCCCGGAATTTGTTCATGCTCACAGGGACGTAGTTTCTCACTCACTAACGACCTAAACCCTTTAGCTAGCGAAATCTGGAAATTGAAAGAAAAAGCAGCGATTTTAGTTTAACCAGTGAAAAAACTGTATATAAGAATTTCTTAATATAACAATATTACGAGCATTCCCGAATCAGAGGTAAATTACTTTAGATCCGTAAGTTGAATCTACGTGTTGTATGCTATCAGCGTGTTTTATACGTAATCAGTACTTCGTACAAAGCCAGTTTGAATTCATTAATCCCGTATTTGCGATCGGGTTAAAATCAAATATCTAAGGTGTAATGAATTTAATACAGGTCTATTTTTAAAAAAGAGAAATACGAGAGTCTTATTGATCTATTCAGTATAGTTTTTAAGGATCAGGTGCGATCCACTTCTTCATTTCTTGTGTAAGAATGTCTTTTTTAATTTATGTTCCATTTACTTGAACTTCCATTAACGTTTGCGAAGTCCAGCTGTTGAGAGAGGTGAACCATCCACTATGTAAATACTGTATCTAGTTTGAATAGCCTTCAGTTATAAGAATAAAAGCGAATATTTGTATACTTTTATTGCGCTTTCATTCAAGAATATATATACACTGGTTCATTTAAAAATGCTGTGAAGCAAATTGTCAGCGTAATTTTGTGCATGATTCAAGTAATCCACCCATAACAATTCAAATAGAAGATATTGGTAGCGTCTTTTAATCTACACGGCGCACGTAGGGCCAAAATATTGAGTTACGACGACAAAAATAAAAGTTGATTTTATTGGATATTCTGCTCAGAAATCCTTATAAGACGACTACGCCTTAAAAAAGTCAAAAATAAGAGCCATTTTAAATTGTTGGTACGCATTTCGACTTACGGAGATAGCTATATAATCTAAATATTCTGCTACATCATCATCATCATCTGTCCCATCATCATCATCAGCTTCTTCACCACAGGAAGGAGGCACTCGGAGCATGCTCAAAACAACTTCGTTGTATTTTGTTTGGAGGTTTGTTAGATCTTTTTCGTGTATGTGTCAACGGGATCCGATAACCTCAGAATCCAATTAAAGACGTCCCTATTCGTGTTAAGTCTTGAAGCTTTTCTGGAGTGATATTGTCGTAAGTGTTTATGGCCTGTCTCAATCACATCTTCTGATAGTTGGCCTGCTGGCAAAGGTAAAGATTTTATAATATCAGCCTCGTGATTTAACAGTTCGTGAACACTAGCACTCATTTTGTACCAACTGTGAAGTGGTTTAGCCATTTGCGCTGCGCTGTTTCAAAGCAAATAGGTCTTCGTTGACATAGTGGCCGCAAGCAATAATGGAAAATATATTTGCAAATCGTTCTTTTAATTCTTTATCGATTCCAGTTATTTGGAAAACGAGACAAAGATTTTGGAAAAACTTTCGCGCTGTGTTACCATCATCACTATTGCCACCACTTTGTTTTGGCTGATCAACAACGAGGCCCATTTCCATTTCTGTATAAAATGAAGTCGCGAGTTTAGTTTTTCGATCTTCTACTCTTTCTTTTGCATTTGCACCTCTGGCTTGTCGCTGTTGTATTTCTAGTTTGTACGCTATATGTAGTAAATATTCAAAAACATCTGATATGTGCATGTAATACGAACAGATCATATTTGAATGTGTGTTCATCACAGTCTGTTCGTAAGTTGCTTTAGAACGTGAAAATCTTTCGGAGTGGCTTTACAAACATTGCACGCTTGCGAACTTACAGTATCAGTGAAAATGTTGACAGTCTTTCTATCCAGCATTGTACAAACGAGAATATGCTTAAATTTTATTGTCTTATTGCCGAGAACGATTATTGTTGGCTGCAATTGCAATATTTGGTTTGTACTTCGTCATACTCTGTTTTCACATTGTTAACCGTTTCCTTTTATTTTTTATCTTAAAGGCAATTGGTCGGCAGTGCCTTGTCGAAGATGTAGTCATGTTCTTCCAAAATAATGTTGTGTTTTTACAATTAGATTCACACATGTGCAATGGCACAATAGTACATAAAGGTATGTTGGAGTCTGCGTGTTGTGAATTATTTGCGAAAGTTTGTTTGTATATGCTGTGGCCACCGCTATCATCTAGGCCCCATTTATACTCCATTTATAGTAAATATCTATAGTATCACAGTCCTCCGAAATTTTCTGCAGTATCACATCACTCTGTACCTCTACTAAACTCTGTGTAGTATGATTCAGCAGATCTTGCAGTGGCATCAGAGCCGCGCTTTCAGTTATCGTAATATTTGCAGAATAAGACTTCTTTGTCTGTGCTAGCACATGATATGAGGGATAAATATCTGCTCCTCTTTCTTTTGCTCCAAGTCTCATTGTTTTATAATCTTCCTTTGTCAAGATAAGATCCACTAGAAAGCCTAAAGCTTCGTCTGGGCTGTACGGTCTTATAATTGCAGATGATTGGTCATGGATCACTTTCATATTTTTCAGTCTCTTAGGCGAAGACTGGATCGCTAATTTCACAACTTTGGCTGCAGTTCTGTTGCCCGATTTCACCAAACTTGATTCTGCAGCCAAGCACAGCTTTTCGGAACAGGCATTCTTTACAATTTCGTTCACATATCTTTGCTTACTTCGTTGCGAACTTTTTTTGAACACTTTTCTTGGTTTTCCTCTTGTTTTTTGCTTCGAAAGCCGTGGTGTTGTTGACGGACCCTGTGATGGTTGTAACACCGGAAGTGTTACGTCTTGATCAAGCCTCTCCATATATTTATTGCTAAACCGCTTGTACATGTAAATTGCACGTCCGCCATTTTGCCAAAAGCATTGACACAAATACTTTCACTACAGTTTTCAGTTTATTTCTGCATTTTTGAGCAAGTTCACTGACACTGCACTTGTTTAATATATACTGTAGTGATTTCATTACATTTTAATGAAGACAACACTATAAACAGTCATCTTAATTTTCGTGTTCTTCACAACTGCGTGCAAACAATACGCTCCAATCAGGAAAGGGGGGACATGTGTTTTCCTGTTCTATGTTCGATATAAGATATATATATTGTCGAACTGTCCAAGAATAGTCACGGTACTCTTTGGAACTTTTTTTTTTATAACTCTTGTATGTTAAATATTTCTTCCTTGTTTTGACCGCACTACTATTTCATATACCACCTGTACTATATTTACACTAGGCCTATTTGTTAGGTTCACAGTCATTTCAGATGTACACTATCAGGGTGTCTATCGATCACGAAAGTCATGAAAAAATCACGAATCCAGAAAACTGTCACGAAAGTAAAGAAAAAGTCACGAAATTTAGCTTTACGGTCACGATGTTTTTTAATCTGTACGAATATAAGTACAGACTGGAAAATTTTACTGTATAAAACGTCAAAATTCACCGCCAAAATTGTCTGTTGTCGGCTTTAGACGCTACCAAATCGCAAGCAAAGCACGCTTCTATCGCATGCATGAAAATTTGGCCTAATTTACATTCAAATTCGCTCTTGACTGTCCTTCAGCTGGCATCATTAAGCAGTGGCGATGCAAGTCGCATCGCATCGCCGAAACCACCAACGCGATCTAACCAGTTTATTCAACTGTAAGAAGATACCAACCTTTTATCACCCAAGGAACATCCTTTGAAAGTAGAGATAAGATAAAGATAAGTGCTGAAGAATACAAGTATTGTTATAGTTTTTGAATGTTACGAAATTTTATGGTTTGTTAAAGAAAAAGTCACGAAATTTCATTTTGGAATTTTAGTAAATACCTTGACTATATATATCTAACGCTTCAATATTCGTATTGAAACCTTGTTTTGTCACTTTATGGAAATTTAGCGTGAGCTATTTCTCCGTCAGGAATTCAGGCACAACTAACTGCTGTAGGTCGTTCGAAAGAAACTTCGACCTTGCGCGCATGCGCTGGCTATGTTGCGCTCACAAAACAAATTCTTACAGTACAATACGGACTGGTATATAGGGACTGTTTTGACGGCATTTCTGAGTAGTTTCATCAAAATATTCTTTTCTGTTTTTGGCGCCGTAATTTCGTCTTTCGGCCTTAATGCGGCGTTTAATTTCTGTATACAGTGAAACCTGTTTATGTTGGCCACCATCGGTTCCATTGAAAAGTGGCCAACTTCCAGAAAATAAGTGCAATTGGTGTAATTTTTAGAATAGGATTTCTAGTATTACTTGATTTAAAATTTTAAAGTGGCACGACAGCTACTTTAAACAGTGACAAATATTTTCTGTAGATACTTTCCGGAAAATACTGAATCAGTTATTAAAAACAAATTCATTCTAGACGTATTTCTTTTATTCTTTTTGGCACATACGCACATTGTTATTTTGTAGTTAACTACACCTCTTAATGATCTACAAGTGTTTCCCTTGGAGCAAAAGATGTTTTGAGAAAATCTTAAGGGAATTCATCTCAAAACCTTCGCTACCTTTCGACAAGCCGTCAGGTGCCAATAGTTGACAATTGAGAAAGATTTAACGTTGAGAATTTTCCGGAATTATTAAAAGCTTCCCACTGAGTTTAGATGAAAGGAGCCGATATAGCTAATGGTTTCACCAAAAGAGGGTAAGCAAGTAGGTACAACTATTTCCTGAATTCCTGTACGTGCTTTTTCTTATTCACATCATCTTTCACCACCCCTTGATTAGGGTAGTGTTCTGACCATTGACCTTCATGAACAAATCGTGGGAATACATGTTTCTTTGTCTCCAGTGACAAATACAGAACATCTGCCTCTTCCGTATGAGAGTTAAAAAAAAATAACGGTATTTTGCGTGACCAAGTTACGCAGGTAAATTTATCATCATCATAGGGTAAGCATTGCTTCGATGGGGCCATCTTCCAAGATAGATAGGTGGCCAAGTTGAGAGGTTTTATTATAAAATTTTTAATATCTTGAGCAAGTATCGAGTGACAATGCATTACACTTTTAATTACGAGATGCATCTCACTTTAGCACGTCCTCAATCTAGCCAACACTCACTGATAACCTTTCCAGAATGGGCATTTATGTTACCCACTATTCAGCAACACAGGTCCACAATGATCTTACTGGATGCCAGAATAATCTAAGTTTTTATCTCTATCACAATTTCTTTTTTATTTAAGAAATTCTCTGAACAAAAGGAGTCATAGGGATTCAAATCTTGGCTGTTTAGGGGCCACGATTCTCCACAATGGAACAGATTTGGAAATTATTTTAAATCGCTTTCTCCGAACGTTCCACACACATACAGAAAAAGAAAGAAAGAGCCTAACGTCTGAAATGTGTGGTTTAGTCCAATCTTGCATTATGCACTGTGTATTGAAGGTCAAGGCTGTTGCATGAAAGTGTGGATGAAGCTGTTACAAAACTTTTTCAGCAGGTATTGCTCATCATTGATGTTCTCTGTAAAGAAAGTTTCAATCAGGCAAGACTGCAAACTACCCATCCACATTGGATTTATTTTTTGGTCAGGCTTTTGGATTTTAGGTTCCCCAACAAAAACTAACATTTTGTCAAGTTGAAAGTGGACCTCATGTGTAGAGATGCAAGGGCTCGGAAAAAAACCGGCTTTTTTGGAAAAAAACTCGGTTTTTTCTGCTTTGCTTTTTTGCTTCGGAAATTTTGGGCTTTTTTCAAAATACTGCTTTAAATTGATAAAACAGACTTTGTATCGCTTCTCTATAACACAAAAAATCATTTAATTAGTGGTTGATGCTGATAATAATATAAAACATCGAAAATAAACTATGAATTTCGAAAAAATATTTCAAACAATTTTTCTTCAACATATTTACATTATGAATTCCACAGGATTAACCAATGTATATAATAAGAATTTTTTAACCTGCTATATACAAAAGTAAGCAGAGTTGGCAAGAACCGTGGTTGTTTTTGAATATGCCAAAAACCCGTTTTTTGGGGGATGTTTAAACCAGGCTTTTTTGGTTTAAACCAGGCTTTTTTGACTTAGATTTTTTGCTTTATATATTTATATTACATAT
Source organism: Thermobia domestica (assembly GCF_964235325.1). Lineage (NCBI taxonomy): Eukaryota > Metazoa > Arthropoda > Insecta > Zygentoma > Lepismatidae > Thermobia > Thermobia domestica. Next base: position 196,046,347 of record NC_137468.1, read on the forward strand.
TCACAGAAATAGCCTAAGTTTGTTTCGCCTTGATGTTATTATGCAACAGCGGGGTTATGCCGGAAGAACTCCCATAAGCTTAAAGAAGTGCGGTCAGTAAATTTCTTAAGTTGAGAATCTCCCGCCCTAGCCATTGGGAAAATCCCGTCATTACTTGAAATGTAAGACAATAACGGGAAAATCCTGTTATTGCTTTGCATGTAAAATTTAAAGGTCAACGTACCATAATCAGTACGCTAAAACTGAGGTATTGAATTACAAATTTAGTACCGGTACGTAGATATCATTGAAAGTCCAATCCAAGCTAATGTTGGAAGCTACGTAGGCAATCGATAAATTTTGCCAATTTCTATCAATATATTTAAGCAATATTGGCTTCTTTATAAAACAACACGCATTTAGGCATGTAGAAATATACAATTTGGTTTGTTTCGTATATTTAGGCTTAACATCCTTACGAAATACCGAGGTTATCAAGGAGAAGACTTTCGCTTAAACTGACATCCGAACCGCTACTTGGGTTACGCATGAAAGAAGGATTGTGGTTCGACCGAGAATTGAACATGGGACACCTTGATTAAAAGGTGAAAGGGAAGTAAAACTATTGCAGGTGGTTTGATATCTGGAAACGTTACCATGAAGTTCACGCGATTCGCATTTTTCATTCTTTTTATTTTTGTGGTTTAAACCAGTTATTAAAAAACAAGTTGGTGTAAATCAGCCAACCCTAAAAGTAAACACTTCTTTTTAAAGAATACACAAATAACTAGCAAAATATTAAATAGTATGTAGTATTTTTGCTTCAAAATATTCCATACCCTCTTTTTGAAACAAAATAAAATTAAAATAAAACATAAGAGAAATACTTAGATTTATATGATACACTTAAAGGCTCCACATCTAGAGCTTTTGGTTCTGTATATTCTTGACATTCTACAGTTAAGTTTTATAGAACCACAATCACAGTTTACCCAATCCTCAAGTTTTCTGAATTTTTAACAAGAGGGATTGAACATATCATTACGGAACTCCACCCCCCACCCCCCCAAAGACTACGGAATATATTTAAGTTAAGCTAAATACAACTGCACAACAAACATGACTGAGTGATTAGCTTTTGCGCTTCTATCGGGAAGTCCGGGATTCAACCAGCATTCGACCATTCTGACAAAGCTTTTCTTCATTCCATCTGTGAATGTAGAAATAGTGCGTGTACTGTGAGTTGGGCGACTTCCTTTTTTATTGTTTTTAAATCGTTATTATTACTAATTACCAGCAGTGACGGTTTTGCGAAGGTTAGGGGGGCGGTCTTTCGGACTGAAGCCCGTTCCCCAAAGTTACGGAATGTCTGCAACAAACGAAATATCTATTATTTATGCCTTTACTCATAAACTTTAAGCTCCCGTCAAATAAAAATTACGAATGTTTAAAAAAACTAAACATTAGTAAGAAACCCTTCCCAAAATACTTTTCTAAATCCGCCACTGATTCTCAGTATAAAATGATTTTTAAAGTTGTATCCGGAAGATTATTGCTAAACATATAAACGAAACGAAATATTAGTTATGCCTGTACTCATAAACTTCAAGCACTTCCCAAATAAAATTAGGACTTTTTAGGAAACGAAACAATCAGAAAAAAACCCTCCTAAAGTACTTTTCTAAATCCGCTACTGATTATTTGTATAAATTGGTATTCAAGGTTGTGTCCGGAAAATTATTGCTAAATCACTTCACAGCTACAGTATAACAGAAATATGGAAGTACGGTTTGACGGATATATTGAAAAACGTACACTTTGACGGATAAATAGAAAAACGGGCAAGTTTAACTTTTGCGCTAGAAGCTAGAGTACTAAAAGCTCTTAGAAATGAAACACGGATGACAAACTAGAGAAGAAAAAAGATGTCGATAACTCAAAAGTTAAAATAAAGTTAAATAGCCTCTAAAATTACCCTCAAATACTACATTCTTCATGTTAGCTTTAATTCGTAAAACATGTGCTCCATCCATCTTGATGGTGAATTTCAGAGCGAAATATCACATTCAGGTCATGAAATTTTTATCTAAGTATAGAATATACTATAAGAAAGCTATTTAGATAGAAAAATCATGAAGTTGAAAAAAGCCAAAATTTCCAAAATTCTCGTTTTTTTCCCAAAAAAGCCGGCTTTTTATGTGAAAAAAACCATCGATTCAAAAAAGCCGGCTTTTTTGCATCTCTACTCATGTGAGAATCACATGTTATTCAATTTCATCCTTTTCACGGCCACATTCACAAAATAGCAGTCGCTCTTAATATTTCTCGGTGGATTTATGCAACACTAATTTTATAAGGAAAAATTGAAATCGCGTTTTAATATTAGTTTCACTGAATATCTGAATATCCGTAAAGACGCAGAAAGATTTCCCAGGACACTTTTTGCATTGCTATACAGATAACCTCGACGTTCTCTGAAGACAGAATGCTTGGATTACAGAACTTGAACCCTCCCTTTTGAACTTCTCATATAGTTGCTGTTGTTTTATCAGAGTGAATTCTGTCGTGAAATAGCACTAAACATTCAGTTTGCAGAACACTTTTTATTTCATGAATATATATATATATATGCAAGCACTATTATATAAAAGCCTGTCTTGATCCCCCCTTTGAGCTCCCTCGTGGCTAAGTGGTTAGTGTATGCGCCTTTTGCGTGGGGAGGCCCGGATGCGATTTCCGGTGGAAGATAATGTTCGGATCCCACGTTAAGTTCTAGGTCCACGTCTCACTTAGCCTCGCTACTGAAAGGGGCGCTAAATTCAAAATCAAATCGATCCGCCATTTTGTTTCACGGGTCCTCTAAGTAGAAGTATTTTAATCTGGAACAAAGCCAGAAATGTTACTTTAACAACTGACCCTCCTTTGTGGCTCATCGTGTAGATGTAGCAAGAACTTGCAGCGCTGTTCATACCCAGATAAATTTTATCTATATATAATTAATCTAAAACCACCGATAACATGTTAAGAGAAATGCAGTAGAATCCATTGAAAAATTCATCAATTAACCTTTAGATTCATTTGGGATTTTTTCTATGTTACCACATTTGGGGGGTCATTTTGACCCTTGATTTCTTTCTTGTTTCTTCCAACATTGTTTTGAAATTCTTGTTTGAAACGTACTGCTAGGATCATAATCAATATTTTCTTAATGATTTCCCTTTTAGGTACAAGGGCTCCATCTTTGTATTAATAATATGTGAGTACTGTATAGGGTGGATTGATTTAAATCACGATAGACAGATCACACTAATTTGCCGGATGGAATGATGGAAGTAAATAGATATCACAAGTTCCAGATTTGGTTTAATACCGCATAATAATATAAATAGTTTGGTAGATAAACTGTAATAATAATAATAATAATAATAAAAAGGGAAATGTGACGGACAAGAACAAATGTTCTTAAGAGAGAAACGTCACGCAGAAACAGGAACTGAACTCGTAACAGAACACTGATTTACCATTCCAGCCCACTAAATTTTAAGCCTTGCTCTTGAAGCTTAAGTTTCACTTTTAAAGTAAATTGCCAATAATTGTCATGTGTTCTTAAAAATTCAGAAAAATGTCCCGATTTCATGCTCTATAAATATGGTAGCCTGATCAGTGACGAAACCAGACATTTGGTGGCAGGGCAAATTTTGCTATTAGCTCCCACTTCATCTACATCTATACCAATAAACACACAGATTAGTTTGCTGCCGCTCGGGGCAACTGCCCCGGTTGCAGCCTCTTGTTTTGGTCTGGCCGTTCAATTATATTTGGTTACTTTTACCCCTTGAGAATCTGAAGCTGAGTAATGAATTTGCCTTTATTAAAATGATAGTGAACACTGAAGCAAAAAGAGGAAATATTTTTTTCGCTAATTTTAAAAAGCATCAGAACAGACATTTCAATGGGAACTCCTACAGCTACAGAAGTATACGTGACCTTTTTCTTTCTTTGGTTTACCTTTATTATTATTATTATTTTAAATTTTTACTTTAGAATTTGACGTGAATTCAAATACACAAAACACTTCATATCCACACCGAATGGCCAAAGCTCAGCAGTAGAACATCATCTTAAGATTCGGAAGATGGTGTGATCTATTCCTCGTGGGTAAATATTTCTACTACGGAGTTTACCAAGATTCTTCCTCGGTGTCACTAGGGAAGTTTTATGGTTCTATTGAATCATTTTTATCCCCTGAGCCTTGGATGTTTTAGATCCTTAAAATAAATTCAAATGTAATTGAAGTCACTTAAAGCTACTATCCTGTAGTCAATGCTAAATTAATATTGTTAGTTTTGAGATTATATTTGAAGAAGAGGTATTAATTAGTATATCCTATTGAAAATTCATGTCAACATTGATTTACTGTTCTGCATAATTCCTACAACGTAATTTTCTCAAATGCTTAATGTTTAATTTTTCTCAGAAATGCACATTTTGATGAAGAACAAAAATCTGTACTAAAAGTGGGTAATCACTGACTTAACTCACTGAATGGAATATCTGTGGACCAGTCCTACGACCTCATATCTCTCGGATTACTAAACATCAGATGAGATGATATAACCTGGTCACGGGAGTAGCTACCATTTTTACACGAAATAACATTACTGCCGCGACCAAGCGTAATATTTTAATGCAGTGCATGCTATTTGTAAGTAAGGATCTCTAATTTTAGTATGACTTTCAACATCGAAGCAAATGAGAATGCCTACTGGTTTTACTTTTTTCTGGTTCTTTGTCGAAAACAAAGAAGATAACCAGATGAGTGACAACGGTTAAATGGAACGTTCAGATAGTGAGGTCAATGCATGCACCTTACAGATTTCAATGAATTAGATCTTGCTGTTCTACAAACAAAAACGAGCGTAAAGCTTTTTAGCACTCGAAACGCAGACTATTGCAACATACGGTATTCTGTAGTTTCGGTAGTAGTTTCACTTGTAGCCACTGTCAACTCACCGTTTGTCGACCTATAGCGATATCAGTCTGGGGGGGGCACTAGGAGGGCCAAGAATTTGAGCAAGGGAGCCGGGCACTCCCTTGGATCCGCCACTGTTCTAGTCACGTTTGGTGCGCGGTTGTTATGTCCCATAGTTCTTATCTCAGTCCAATGATTTTGTCCAAAAAGTAGCGAGTGGTCACAATGTTTCCGCTGGTCAGTATGGGTCTCATGCAGAGTCGTTCTGACGAGTGATTAGTGCCATACTAAAGAGTTCGACTAACATGTTTCTACAGTAGTCAGGCTTTTAGTATGACGCTAATCACGTCAAAACGACTCTGCATAAGGCGGTATAAGTTTTGTTGGCTTTTAATTTACTAAATAATCCCTCAGGTGTTACCGTCTTCACAGGTAAAAATGAGATATAGTTGGAACATCACATAATTTTTAAAATCCTGACATTATAAAGTTCGAAACTGAAATGGACCTCTTTCTGTTCTGTGCCTCTCAGTGTTGCGGGTCCTGGAAGCCCTTTAGTTGCGCCACAGCATTCTCTACTCAGAAGTATAGCGACAAATAGAAAAGTCAAAATTCATTCTGTTCATTTTTCATGCATCATACACTTCAGGAAAAAAATCATATAATACTGATATGTAAGAAAATATTAGTATTTGTTTGTTTTCTGTATACGAAGAACCATTTAGTTTTTCTTTTTATCTCATATTCTGGTAACATTCGAAAAAAATTAAAACTTCATGTGATAAACGGACGAAAGAAAATTTGTCAACGCGATGCGAATGATGTTCTCTGCAACCTAATTCCTTTTTTTCGTACAAAAACTCTATTCCTAACTGCAAAAAGAAAAGATTTATCTTACCCGTCAATGGTTGAGGTTTTGCCCTACGGCTAAACCACACGGCTTGTAAAAATAGACTCTGACTGACTGCAGGTGCACGAAAAAAAAAAACATTCCTCTCCCCGCTCACTTCAAGTGTGGATATTCTGGACACATTGGGCGGTATTCAGAGAGGATTCGTTAATCGAAGGTTAGTCATAGACTAGTTAGTAAGCATACTAATTCTTTACTAAGGAAGGTGCACTTTTTGGTATTCAGAGTCAACTTTGAGTGAAACTAAAATGATGATTTGGGTATGATTAACTTATATAACCCCAATGCATCGGGTGAGAAAAATAAATGTGGCAACTACGGAAAAGTAGATCAGCGCATGCGTAGTTTGTAAAAATGAAAATATATGAAATACGAAATGTTGTGTCGCACGCTAAACCGTGGGTAAAACATCAGCTTCTGCTCTAGATTAATTAGTCACATGTGATTAACTTCGTCAAATACTACGTTCTAATCAGAGACTCTGTATACAATTTTGATAACCATCCGTTAGTTAAACTCGTAGTATGGCGTTAATCAGACTTCAAAACGACTCTGCATAAGGCCCGTTCAAACTGAGCGCTACGATCTTTCAGTTCTTCCCAGTAGAGGTGCCAGCAGTGATTGCTAAATGAAAAAGTGAGCATCTGGTGGTGAAAAGGCGAAGTACTCTCAGAAGAGGAGGGAACAATAACCTGAAACTAAATTATGGCTACCCGCTATTTGAAGGAAGGCGTTGGGCTGACGTAAGAGGCACAGTGCAAGGAAAATCGCTCGCCAGACAATGACAGGAATCTCTCTGTCAGCCAGTTGGTCCTTGTTCGTAGAATGGGGAAGGTTGACGATATATATTATGGTTGCATAAGTCCAGATTGTAGCTAGGCCGCTAGGAACGAGCATCACGAAAACAGCGTTATTTTTGGGGTGTTTGTGAGCTGCCGTACTCTTCCAAAGATAAAAAAGTACAGTGAAACAAGCACCAAACAAGAAATAGGGCGGCTACATGATTACAGTGCTGCCACCTGTTGATCTTATATCCTAGCTCAGTGGACGTTACGGAGTTTTTAGCCATTCATTCAGAGTCGAAAAGTCTATATAACATCGCCTGGAGGAAAAACGACAACTTTCAATTAAAAATACTATAGCCATATTGCATGCTGTAAATATTAGGAGAATGAAAGTAAAAGTATACATTTGCACGGCATTATGGACATGTCGTATACATGTGCAGTAGCCTATTTAAATGTGCTTCATCCACGCAAATGCACATGTGCACATGTACGACATGCATGGGTAGTGCACATGTGCCGTACACGTACGTGTTGTCTGGGACAACGTTGCATGCTGCGGTGAATCAAGGTACCGATACTGCGTTCGTCACATTGAAAGCGGGTCAGAATAAGTCTTCCAGGGGAACAGTTACTCAAGACGTGCACAGTAGCATGAAGACAGGCTGTTGGTAGCTCCATTTTGATTTGGGGAACCTTCCATGGACCCGGTAGTGCATGTCGAGGGCAGCGTCACGGCTCCTATCCGTCGGCAGGTCATTGGTGATCACGTACTTCCATTGATGTGGCCTATATTTCCAGCTGGGAATGACATTTTTCAGCAGGACAACGCTCCTTCTCACAAGACGAACGTTGAGCTACAATGGTTAATTTAAATTGCTGCAATGGCTCCCCAAACTCTCAATATCTTAAGCTAATTGAACACCTTTGGGATGTCATTGAACATCAGATCCGAGCTCATCGCCCCCTTCCGCGGAGTTCACAGGAATTCAGTGAGTTACGTATATAGATGTAGTGCTCCATGCATCAAGTCACCAACCAGTCTCATTGCTTCAATACCAAAAATCCATTGCAAGTATTTTGATATATAATTAAGATTGTTTACTTCATACACATAAATCAAAGTTTAAGTATAAATATTGAGCTACTGCAGGTATCTGTAGCAATGTCATGACAAGAAAGTTCAACATGTTCCATATGTCGTGGATTTCAATGTTTAGCACTGAGTAGTAAAATTCCGTAGGTTGTTCCTTTTTATAGTATTGACAGTAAAAGAATGTTCGCCCATATTTGTCTATTATTTATTTTATCTTTTTATTATGAACAAAAAATAAAATAATTTTGTCAGTAAATTATCCTTCTGGTGAAACCTTCAATTGTGTAAAGAAAGATAATGTATCAATAAAAGGTCATTCACAGGATACGGTGTTTTCACATGAGTGTACGTTAAGGTAAGTGCTATATATTTCCAAGAATCTCATGATTAAAATCCATCGGAAAGATACATGGATTTAGTGTATTGACACTAGTTCCATAAGCAGCCTAAGTCGACCATAAATTTAGATATTTTGCAAAGTTGTCGAAGTTGATCTAAAGAGAGGAATGTTGTTCGTTACAAGGATGCCTTAAGCTGGTTATACATCATCAACTATTGTATCAAATATTTCAGGAAAATGGAATTTGAAGGTGTACGATTCTAAGTTGTACAACTTTTGGGTTGGTTATAACATTTTATACAACTGTTCTAAGATAAAACATGTTTTATTACTATCCAACGTTGCATAAAAGAAAACAAACGAAAATCATTGTGCGGTGGCGCTAAACGTGAACATGGGAAGCTTATTGATGCCTACAAGCATCATCCTGTTTTGTATAATTGTAAACTTAAAGAATATTAAAATAAGTACAAACACAAAGAAGCCTTAGAAAAAAATGTAGGTGAAGCTAGGGCGACTAGGCCAGAGACTACAGGTTAGTGAGCGTAGTAGTTCCAGTTGCTAGTTTAAGATGTACGATTTAAACAGCTTACTTTAAATAACTGCCTCAAGCGAGTTCCGTGTTGCACTGTATGCCTACCAAAAATATAGCAATTGAATGAAGAAATGTAAACAAAGGAGCAACAAAATTGTTTTGTATTTGACCGTTTCTAGTGCGTGTAAAAGTCAAACTTATTTGACCAAATGACCATCAAAGATAAGTTTGATACATTTGATGGAAGACTATGACCATGACCATGTATAATTCGCTTTACAGCTACACACCATATTTCTATCATCATAAGAATCAGTTATTCGCGATCATCAATTGTGGCGACAAACCGGAAAAACTCACAGAATTTCGAAGATTGAGATTTTATAAACATTTAAAATGAACATTCTCAGATGATCATTAGATGCGGTTGAGTGCTTGTTTTTTATTTCCAACTTCGAACTTAGAAACTTACCTGTTTTCCACTAATAATGATGTGTAAAAAACTTACATTCTGTAGTTGGCGTGCATTATCTTTCGCTTTTGTTTGTGCAGTAGAGTATCGTATTGGTGAATCATGCACGAAATGCAGTTGGATCAATGATATAATAGTAAATTTAATTTCCATGCAGTTATAATTGCAACCTTTCTCCGTTTTTGTTCCTATTAGTTTCAATTTTTATCGTAGTTCCTTTTCTTCAAAGTGTTTCTATTCCCCAGACTCCTCTTTTCTTAAAAAAACTACAAGAACTTTTAAGTGAAGCTATCAATAAATATGATACAGTTGTACTATGCGGTGGTTTTAATATAGATACAAACGAATCAACCACAATGCGCGATACATTTGTCAACATTCTATCAAGTTTCAGTTTCTATGTGGCAATACTTGAACCAATTCATTTCACGAGATTCTCCTGCAGTTCAATTGACAATATATTTAAAAATATATAATTATCTAAATTGTTACAGATCCCAGATTTTTCACTTGGCTAATAATAATGACGTAAGACAAGCGTCGTGTTTAACACATTTCTCCAAAGGTAGTGAACAAACTATAAGGATCTTAGGGAAAAGACATTATAATGAACACAAGATAGCGTAATTTCTCTGCTTGAAAACAAAAATTTGGTAAATGATAAAACTGTGAAACCTAGCGTTAATGACATGTACAGATATTTTATTCATAAATTTAAACAACTATTTGTAAACGCCTTCCCTTTGTCAAATGGAAAAGTAAATAATACACACAACAAATTGTGGATTACAAATAGCATTAGAGTTTCTAATATGAAACTAAAAGAGTTGTTCAATCTTAGCAAATAATATAGAAATTCTTGATTACTGTAAGAAATATGAATCCCTGTATAAAAACGTCATTAATAAAACCAAAAAGAACTATTATGGTAATAAAATAAACACAAAAGCAAAGAATCGTGGAACGTGATAAAGTATGAATTAGGAAAGGTAGGTAAAAAAACACAAAAGAATATAGAGTTATGGTTAAAAGACAGTAACTGATCTGTAAATGAGCCTGTAACGCCCCTATATAATCTGACTAGAATTGTAATACTAGTTTAATTTACAAGACACATCTTGTAATATAATTGTAGTTTGCAACCCTGTAGAAACATCATGCTCGCGGTCGCGCGAAAAGAATTCTGGGTACCCCGCCAGAACATGGAGGAATAAGAGGATGTAGTGATACTCCATGGTCAGCTTATTTTGCTATATCTTCGTTTATAATGCTCATCTGCATTTAAGAAGTGGGTTTAATTCACGTTGTGTTATGGGGCGTTTACACTTAGTCGATTTACGTTCGATTCAGTTGAATTGACGTCACTTTCAACTTAATCGACCGTGTAAACGGGATTCCAACTTAATCGCTTGTTGATCGAAGGCGACTAATCGACTGGCAACTGAATTGAAAGACGTTCTATTTTCTGTGGTTAAAATAATTGAACACATCCATTGATTTGATTCGGCCTAGTTGCTTCGATTTAGTGGCAAATGCAGCGAGTCGATTTAGTAGTGCGACTAAATCGATTTAGTCATGCGACTAAATCGACCAAGTGTAAACGCCCCATTACATAGAACATTTTACGCTAGTTAGTCTTTGTGATCAACATAAATTGAAGCAGTATTTGAATGGTGTTGGGGCGTAGACCTTCTCATTATTCCACCACGTGAGTTGGCATTGTGTTGAAATATGTCATGTCTGGTACAGTGGCTTCGTAGAAGCATATTCTCTCATCTGGTGTGCTATCTGTGGAGTGAATTTGTCATTATGTCGGTAGTAGCATATAAACTTAGTTTGCAGCATAAATTAAGTCTCATCATGCATAGTTAAGCTCCTGTCAGCGGCCCCCAACCCATCCACGTCATCAACTAAGTAACACAATGGTTAGTTATTTTATCTGCCTTCACCTTTAGCCTACATCAATTCTGTTCTCAACTATGGAAGCCCACGGATCTTATTGTCAATGCAACAGGGACAAGCTAATTTTTGTGAATGTGTTTTTAGGAAGCAGCCAACGCAATATGTCTAGTGACCAGTCAGCATTGATATATTTTCTTCATACCATCATGAAAACCATGAATTCATCTCACAGCGGCTTATGTTTATGTAACCGTATAGTCAATCTGAACAGTGTAATCCATTTACGTAGTGTAAAAGCGAAAATGAAGCAAGATGTTATGTAAGTGAGATATGGCTTTGCGCCTTGGAGGTATATAGTTCCATGCCATTGATTTTACTTGGACACGTTTTCTCCAGCATTTCTTCAATGTGTTAGTTAAATCAGCCAACCTTGATTTTGCTCTGATGACCCAATGTCTTGTACTTACTACATACGTTACGCATGTGGATCACATTAAACCAGTGTGCAGCCACCATATCATCTGAATTGCCCAATACTGTCCAGGAAGTGGATGTGTCAACGGTTTCTCCCTGCCCGGAGAAGGTTATTTACAATGAGGACATCTTTCTACAAATAGATTCCAGTTATGGGTAGTCAAGAGGATCAACGTCGTAATAGTGATTCGTTAATTTGTCCAAGATCATTATATTATGTATGCGAGTGATGTATTAGTTCGTGTGTCTCGTGCAATTATTCTCCTCTCCTAAAGTGTTGCTCATTTGTGTAGCAAGTGCACCTAAGAAAGTGATAGTGAAATATATCTATCCAATGTCTGCAAGTAGGGTAAGTACCCAAAGGATATGCGCCTGCCCTCGCAGCTGGCCAGTTTCTCTGCCTCGTGCAGAATTCATCGACATTTCTAATGATTTGTTTTCGTCTCGAGTACGTATTGCACCCATTTGTGGATTTGAACGTACATCATTTAAATATTGTCATTGCAGATAATTATTCTTAACTTACAGGAGTCTTAGTGGTGTTATAAACATCTCATGAGAAAAATAATGCATATGGTGAATAGTCATCGTTTGAGATCATTACTGCTAAGCCACGAACGTATCTTAGCCATTTGAAGTTTGTTTGGCCACTTAGCATAAGTTGGTCCCTTCTGTTGTCCTCTTGGGTTATACTAGCTATTTTACAGCCAATTCAATTTTCTGCGGAAGTCATGTTGTTCCCTCTCCAGTTCTTTCTTCTCAATCTCTGTCCAAAGGTATCCCAGCCGCATTCTTGGTTTACAGTAGATTGATTACATGGGTCAATTATTATAGTATGTCACACTGTCAATTATAGCCATACCTGGCAATTTGTCCACCTGCTGTCCACCTTATTGAACCCTTCGTTTACTACGAGTGGTATTAATATGACATGATGTTTCTTTTAAAAAAAGGGGTTAATTTGTCTCCTAGTATTAAGTCAGTCATGTATAATGTTCAATTATAACAATGTCCTATCCAATCCTATGTCCACCCGACTAGTCGTGGTTCTCAAGGTTAGATTGCTCGAGCTATTTTGTTTAATTATGTACTAAAGCCATGGTAACTGATCAGCGTAATGTTCTATTATTTTATGTGTGTGTGTGTCCTCTGTATATTCGTTTATCCATGCATGTTTAACTTTCTCAATACATAGTATAAGCCTGTTTTGTTGCATAACTGCACAAGTTCAAAAGTCATAAGAACTTTATTATATTTGATTCTAGTCTCAATGTAAGAAAATAACATTATTCCATTTCTACATGCATAATACTTATTGAATAATTTTACTTGTGGAAACATATATAGTTAAATAAATGTTACAACACATGTAATCCCACTCTTTATATTTAGAGAAACCAAACCTCACGGGTGTATCTTTGGTGATTAAGTTTTTGGTTAACTATCAGGTAAGGAAATCATGACACAAGAAAAGGGCTGTTCTCTGTGCACTCGTAGAGTGTACAGGTGGCAGTCTCGCTTAGGTTGGATTCGTTTACCGTTGTGATTTATTTTTTTTTATCTTTGCATTCTTAGGATTTCTTTGATGCAGGTTTAGCCTGTATTTGTTTTTGTGTTATGTTTTACTTCATTCCTGTGTTCCCAGCAGTTCACAGGTGGCGACCCCTTTCTTATAACTATTAACTCGGTGCTCCGGCACTGGGCGTTAAACTTAGCTGTGGCTTTCCAGGGATTAGGGCCCTCTGGGGCGCTAAAGCCAAAATTGGTTTTAATTACTTTTGTACCATTGCAGAGAAAGCTATTCGTGATATACCTGCTCCAAGTGACACAAATAGACTACACCCTCTTAAGTATATTTTTAAGTCATTTTTCCTTACCCCAACTGCCCCACAAGAGATTGTAGAAACAGTACGTAAATTTGATAATAAAAAGTCAACAGAAATAGATTATATTCCAGTTCCGCGCCTGCATTAACGGACATCTTTAGTAAGTCATTTTCAGAAATCTTGCGTGATGCATTAAAACTCTCAATTGTCAAACCTTGTTCAAAAAAGTGTAGAAAATAAATAGAAAATTACCGTCCCACTTCACTTTCTACTTTTTTTTAAAACTTGTTGAAAAACGTGTGTAAATGACTGCTATTAGTGATCTCAAAAGCGTTTGATTGTGTAGACCAAGATATACTTTTTGGTAAATTAGAGAAAATATGATATTAGGGATATTGCTTTGGAGTGGTTCAAATCATATAATTGTAAATAAATCGTACAAATTCTTCATATGAACGAAACAAGTAAAACTTTGAGCAAAATTAACTTAAATGAACAAATAGAAAAGGTGTTCTACAAGGGCCAGGTCTAGAACCTATGCTCTTTCTTTATTTTAATGATTTGTCCTTAAAGTGCAAAATCACCAATACAGTAAGAGATCTGAGGAATTAGAAATTTTATGAAAAGTGTCCACATAACTGTTCTACAAGCAAAAGGCTCTTTACGTAGCGAGAAACTCCAAAATGTGAATAAGAAGATAAGCATCTTTAATCATAATATTTCCGCCTTTATTAGTAGTAGCGGGAGTATTTTGTAAAAATTTAGATTTTTTAAAATGTGTAAGAATTTAAAAAACGTAACTAAATTGGTAATATTGTATTTCAATTAAATGTATGTTAAAAAAGTAATCCAACCAAGCAGTCAAAAGATGTAGCCAAAAGTAAGACACTCATATAATTGTCACAACTAATATGCGCGCGCTTGTGGTAATTCTTCCTTATTCCAGATAAGGAGAGTGAGTTTATGTATCTTGTTCAACGATTTCCCGTCTCCAGCTAAAATTAGGTCCGACTGAATTTCGTCGACACCCCGAGATTTGCACTATTCAGCAAAAAAGAAAAAAAACACCTTGAACGAGGTTACTGCTTCAAGCAGCAATCAGGTCGACCATGCTTGCGTGTTTTATTTACTAACACATGTATCTTAATGTCGTTTTCGCAGGGTTTCAAGGTGCACGATTGCGTTAAACATTAATGTAAGTATTCAGAATTATCAATGAGTATACGAGTTCGAACTGTAATGGTTTCACACTAAAACCCTACTCTTACTGCTGGTCGAAATTAATATCTAATACAGTCCTCCTTCATGAGCATTCAGTTATTTTACCCGTAAAATTACAACTTCTATGACGACCTATTGTAAACCTGCACCATAGTTTCAAGTTCTTTTTATACTGCTATTCCGTAACTGAATTGCATACAAGATTTGATGCAATGATCTGATCCTACCCAACATTAGAATAGAATGTATTAATATGCATATGAGCACAAAACAGTTACTTGACAATCTTTATAAACAATTCAGGGAGAGGCCGTTTCTTTTGTTTGTGGTTTTTCCCTTTCAGAAATTATTTACATATTATAGGATGGCGGGTAAATACTTAATTTATATAGATAAGAAAATTACATAAGGTTATAAAAACAACAACAACAATAATAATAATAATAATAATACATTAACATAGTATTGTCTCAATTTTCAAATACTCTTTCAGTTTTTTTTTTAATTTGCTAAACGTTTGTAGTTTTCTGATACTTAGGGGTAGGGCGTTCCAGGTCTTAATATATTGGTACCTGATACTTTTGATGCCATAATTCAATCATGGTCTTAGTTTTTCAATTTTTTTTTGAACTTGTACTAACTGTGTGTTTTTTTTTCAGCACAATGTGTTGAAATATAATTGCATCTTTCTTGAGGATTCTGTACCTCAGACAATTTATCCTATAAAAATAGTTTATCTAATTTTAATTTAAAGAATAAGTGGAAAAGCACTGTTTGCTGATAGTAGTAATATCGTTAGTTTAATTTTCGGATATAATATAGCTTGAATTTCATTCATCATATTTAATGCTCTCCTGGTAATGGACAACCGACGACTCATAACAGGACAATAAGTAAGAAGGTTAGTTCTGCTCACGTGATGAGATGAGCCGAGGAAAAGTTTTCTCGTGTCGTCTCGTAAATTTATTAAAGTCTCGTCTCGTTTCAATTCTGAAAAAAACTTTTGTTCGTTCTTTAACTTATGCTCTGTTTTTCCCTTAATTTCATTAAAAAGTTATTAGGATCCTTCCATGTCATAATTGGTCGACGAAAGATGTGACAACAACATTTAAACCATGTTTTTTTATTGGAGTATATTCCGAAATGATGCGCATTTTCTTTAAATGTTGATTAAATACTCTTCATTGTGTTCAAACGTTACAAGCACTTTATCACTGGATTTATTTCAATGTCCTTGACGGAGCTATATGTTCCATTTACCAAGTGGCAACCAACAGGTATACGTATGATAAATAATTCCAGATATAAAACAAATAAAAATAAAAGTGCTATAAATGATATACTAATACATGAAAAAGTGATGAGGTAATGATAGAGGTACAAGAATGTCAAATTTAATACAAAGATACAAGAACATGGTAAAGTACATGATTATACATTATATACTTCAAATTGAAGATTCTTTATGAAGTTAAAAGAATTGTATAAATAATTTTAATCAAAGAATAGTATATTTGTAATAGGCCTAATTGTGAATCATGGCAAACAAAAGTCAATCTCTGTTACTTTAGCAATGAACTGATTGTAAAGATTCCATAATCTAATTGGATGTTAATATTGAACAGTTTTGATCTGTTGATAAACAAGAATTATTATTTTAGGAATGGTTGAAAAAAGGATCAAAAGATTGCAATCTTGGCTAATAATTAACTTTTGGAGCACGGGCCCCAAAATTTTAGAACGGCCTCTAAATCAAGTTTCGTACTTTTTTTTAAACGGAATAAGCACATCACACTGAGTTAAGTGATAGCTTGGATTTGCTATACTATATGTAGATCTCCATATATAAAGCGTACAAGAAAATTTTTGATTGAAATATATTGAATCTTTTGATGCATTTTTGACTCAGGGGGCTTGAGATCTTTATAAAATTATAAAAATCAACTTTACGAAAATTAGAGTCATTGCAAGAAATGTTCGTTCAGTTGAGTTGAGTTGATTTTGGGTTTAAGGTCCCGTTCAGCAGCGAGGCTATATGAGACGTGGACCTACTGATTAACGTGGAATCCGAACCACATGAGCAAGAAATGTTCATATCATGAGTTGTTTTATAAGTGAAAAGTAACTCAAATGCTAATGATGGATTATGCCCATACAATGGAAGAAGAAAATTACATTCTTTAAGTTCGAAAATGGAGGCAACATTGTGAGAGCATGTTTGATAGGTTTGATATTTGAGTTTGTAAGTGAATGGCCCCTTTCCCTTCGTCATTCACTATATACTAAAAGTTCCAATATCATGTAAAATAAAGTCCCTGCTTTCTAGCTCAAAACTTTAGTCTGAGGCAAAATATCAATTTTGGTTACACTCTGCAAACAAACTGCATTAGGCGTGTTTTTCTCACCTTCCGAAAGCAAAAAAGTACGATGGTGTATATAGCAAAAAAAATATATAGTTCAAAATAAGCAATGACCATCCGTAGGTATTTTAGTGTTCTGTATAGTAAAACATTATCAGAATAGTAAAAAACAATTATAAAACTGAACCATGCATGTATAATGTAGTATTAACATTTTTCCTTTATAATATAATATAAATAAGCATTTTCAGTACCGGCGTAGGAATACAGACTCTAGTGACTTGCCCGCTAAAGCGTGGTGTGTAACAGCCGCTATGATGTGTAACGAACGGAGTTGCTTGTAATGTAAAAAATATCACATTTAAAATGCGTTACTAGTTATCAATCTGTTATAACGTACGCCTAAATATTGTATTAGAAAGTTGTAACGTTATATTACAACTAAAATTTTAAAGTGATCGTATCTAAATGAGTAAAAATGACGTTAAAACTTTGTTACGTAAAACTTCCAAAAAACGGTAAACCATGCCGTCATACGTGTCTAGAAATAAAACTGAAACATTTCATATTATAAATCAAAACATGCCTTAAAAATACTAGTAAGATGCATGTGGTCGTGCATCCAACAGTTCGTAATTCACATGTAAAAATAGAATTGAAGTTAAATAAAATTAATGATTAGTTGTTAAAATTTCAGGGTGAAAAATATGTCACGAATATTGATCTAGTAGAAAGTTACACGCAAGTTCTAATTTCTGAAAGTTGTCAAGATTATACAGCTTTCTCTTGAAACGGAAAAATGTACAGATTTCTATTCCATTTGGTTATTCTAATGGAGGTGTAGGATTAATGGCTTGTCTTTTAGTTGTGGTAGGTCATGCATTATTTAATAAATTAGTAACCTATGTAAACGATATTTCAGCGCCAAGTTTTTCTTTTGATGAGCAATTAAAATTTTAGATTTGTTGTTTACAAAGTTAAAAGAAGCTAACATGACTCGAAATTTAAGAAAATCTTTATTTTGTAACACGAACTTTTTTGTTTTTTTGGTTACACCAAACGGCGTAAAAAGGATCGTCATACGTCAAAACAATTCAAAAGTTACCACGTCCAAAAAATGGGAAAAAAATCAAAACAAGTTTTAGGTTTGTTGAAGTGATGTTCAAAATTTGTTTATCATTTTCCTTATTTTGCTAATCCGTTATTCAAACTTTAAGAAAATAAAAAGCGGATTTAAACTAACAAATACAAAAATTATCAAATTAAAAAATCTACCGAAAAAAGTGTTAAATCATCCGTTGTTAGATCAAGATTTTTGTTTGGTTACAGATAACTCCTTAGTAGCGATTGGAAATATACTATTTCAGGAACTTAAAGGGGGAAAACACATACTTGGCTTTTACATTAAAACTTTAAATAATGCACAAAGAAATTTTACTATAACTGTATTGGAAGCGTATGCTATTATAATTGCTATACAAAAATGGGAACATTTATTATATGGTCATCATGTGAAAAAGATTTATACGGATCATAACTCTAGTGTTTCTAAATAAAATCCATCACTGGAATTTCCGCTTGGCTCGGTGGAGGCGTGAACTGCAGAGATTTAACTTAAAAATAATACAGATTTCAGGTAAAAAAAATGTTGCCAGCAACGCAGTTTCTAAAATAGTTTGGCCCCTGCCGATGAAATTTTAAACATAAACAATTTAAAAGTTCTCCCCTCGTCTTCGTTTAACAAAACTCATTAAAATCATAGTGAGTAACAAGTGGAAACTTAATTGTTCAAAAATTATTAAAACAGGTATCTGTGGCCAATGCGAAATCCAAATGGCCGTTGATATCCTTTTCCTAAAAATGGAAAAGCCAGCCAAGCTATATGCTAAGGCGTTGAATGGAGGCAGCCCCTCAGGGTTAATTTCATTTATTTAAATTCCGGCAATAGTTATTTTGTTATGTATTCTCTTCTTTATATTCTTTTAATTTAGCCTGTACATCCTATCTTTCGCCTTACTCAGGGTAGAGAAGCAATTAGTTCATTCTCGAGGGTAGGTATCTTCAAATTTATCCGGCAAATCTCGTCAAGTAACTAATGCGCCAATACTTTATTAAAATCTCAACAACTTATACTATTAAATAATATAAGTTTAATCATATCAATAATATAATGTTTAAAATATAATGTGGTGTAATATTTTTATTATAGTTCTAAGAAAAAAATATTTGCATATTTTCTTGTGTCATTGGAACTTTGTATGTTATATAAGGTTTATAAATATGATAAAGTAATATCATGTAAATAAAGCATTTTAAAATATCACCTAATGGCAATAATATCTTTAAAAATTGTTACAAAAGTTGCTTAAATGTAAACACATATATAGTTGTTAAATTTCATATTTTACTTTGTGAATGTTGTATTGTAATCTAAAATATTATGGCACAAGTCCTATAAACCCAACAAGTATGAAAAATGTAGTATGTTTAAGGTATACTCTAAAGATATTATTCAAAAAGACATATGGCCCAATCAAACGATATAGCCCATTTGTTTGAAATAGCCCATCTACGTTTCTATAATGTAAAAATAAATTGTAATATCTTCTTTTAAAACTAATATTAAACAATTAATAACCAAGAAACCACTTCTTGAAGTTTAAATTTATCAAGATTGAACGGTTCTGATTATCTTCATCAAAGATTATCGTCCCTATCGTACGCCATTTCTAAATGAATGGCCCCGTTGCCCTTTCGTCATTCACTATATACCAAAAATTCCAATATCATGTAATATAAAGTCCCTGATTTCTAGCTCAAAACTTTAGTCCGAGGCAAAATATCACTTTATGTTACGCTCTGCAAACAAACTGCAGTAGGTGTGTTTATCTCACCTTCCGAAAACAAAAAGTACGATGGTGTATACAGTAAAAAAAATATAGTTCAAAATAAGCAATGGCCATCCGTAGGTATTTTAGTGTTCTGTATAGTAAAATTTTATCAGAATAGTAAAAAACAATTATAAAACTGGACCATGCATGTATAATGTAGTATTAACATTTTTCCTTTATAATATAATATAAATAAGCATTTTCAGTACCGGTGTAGGAATACAGACTCCAGTGACTTACCCGCTAAAGCGCGTGTGTGTAACAGCCGCTATGATGTGTAGCGGACGGAGTTGCTTGTAATGTAAAAATATCAAATTTAAAATGCATTACTAGTTATCAATCTGTTATAACGTAGGCCTAAATATTGTTAAAAAGTTGTAACGTTACACAACTAAAATTTTAAAGCGATCGTATCTAAATGAGTAAAAATGACGTTAAAACTTGGTTACATAAAACTTCCAAAAAACGGTAAACCATGACGTCATACATGTCTAGAAATAAAAAAAATTAAACATTTCAGACTATAAATCAAAATATGCCTCATCATCACAGTCTACGTTAAAAGCAAACTCTAAGCTTAAAAAAAGAATCAGTAGAATTCAACATTATAAACCCCATTCCTCATTTATTTGTAAAACCGTGTACAGTGTTAAAATCTAAAGTAAAGTGTAATAATTAACGTAATGGTGCCTGTCTACTTCAATTATTATCAATATATATGTATTATCAGCCGGCTTGTCAGTAAAGGGCTACTACAATTATTATCATTATTTTTAATTATCACAATTATCCAAAAGTGGGCTATTCAAAATGTAATAAAAGGTAGTGTTGACAAAATTTCAATTCACGTTATATTTTTGGCAAGAAAATATTTTGTTAATATATCTTGCATAACCGCATACACTATATTGTGCTGGTAAAACAATCATATCATTTAAATATAAAAGAAAATAAAAACATTTCAATTCCTTGTTCATCCCGATATTTAATTGATGGTAAATATAATATTTAATTAATATAAGCTTAGTTGGGTTGACAACATAAATGTGTGTCAAAATAAAGTTTAAGTAGTTATCCTTTATTTTGACAATCGTATGAATTGTTTTTTAAAGTCACGTAATCGGAGCATTAATCATCAACTGGTAGTGTGGTTCGAATCCCGGAGTTAACATGTAGTAGGTGCAGATATACTATTGAGCAGGCAAGTTACGGTAAGCGAACAAAGTGTAAAGTATTTTAACTGTCTAACCTGGTTGGTAATAAAGGTAAATATAATACTTTCTGGGAAACGGTCCACACTAACCACCGCTATACTATAAATTTAACGCCAAAACAGCTAAAACAAACTCAGGACCGTTACAAAATTGTCTTCCCCAACAGGGACAGATACTAATAAATCTACAATCAAACTGTAACCTACTCATAATCACGTTACAAGTTGGATATATCGTTATGTATAGACAAAGTTATGTAAAATTAAACATAATGTGTTACATTTGACAGATCTGTAAAATAATTACGAATCGAAATTATAGTCGCCAATCATTAAGATATCAGAATTATAGTGTATATGTTCTGCAACTCTTCAATAAATGTATACAAAGATTCATAAGCGGACACTCATAGGCAGGGCAAATATGTGTTGCAATAAGAAAAACCCACCACCTCTAGTATTAGAAATTTTTTGCCTATAAACAATATACCTATTATCAAGTAATTCAGAGTTACATGTATTAATTTTAACCAAAATTCAGTAATAATAACAACCGCATAAAATTTGAAGAGTACACTCAGCCAAACATCTTGAAGTTTTAAGGTTATACCTCTAACTTTTTGATAATAGAATGACAGTGTGGTATTTTTGTTCATTGTTTAACTGGTAGTAATTCATCTTGAAGTTAAAGTATATACTTGAGGATCACACATAAAGTGTACACTTAGGATACACTTGAGGTATAAACAAAACTTTTAGTTTTTATACTATGAATCAATGAATCATGTAACAGTTAAACAGTGTTTGAGATGTAAAATATGAGTGAATTATTGTTGCCAACAAGAATCGTCAAGTCAGTTGTCTCGTCTCGAGCTTTAAAATGTATTTTTTACGAGACATGAATCGAGACGAAATGAAAAATTTCCTTCCTCGTGAACAATACTATTCTGCAGTAGTAGGACTAATATCGTAGAGGCCATGTTAACAATTGCTCAGGAAAGCAAGCAACTGTGACCTAGAGTGTAAAAGGGCAATTGCTCGACAGAGCGGCTAATTACAACGTAAGGTCTACATTGATAGTTGCGTAGTGTATCGTTCTTTAATGTTGGGCCTGTTGTCTACGTTACTATGGTCTATGGCAAATTTATAAGTATGGATGAAACGTAGATCCATCACTTCCCAACTGGAATATTTATCACAGCCAAAGAAGACAATGGTGGTTCCATATACAGAGAAGACGGCGTTCAGCGTTTTGTATCCAAAAATAAAATGAAATCTTTGAATTTTATGTCCCGCGGTTAAGCTGGTTAGGCTAAAGGAGACGGTGATGATGAGTAATGAATGAAATAGTGGAATGGAGATAGTGGGAGGAAACGGGAGAACTCCTAGAAAACCCACACACACGGTGTTTGTCCATCACAAAGTTCACTTGGTGGGGAATCGAACCCGGGACCCCAAGCACCAGAGGTGAACGCTCTACCACTGAGCCACCGCGACCCGTTTTGGATCCAGCTGTTTTGTTGGTGGGTTTTCTTACGGAGAGCAACACTGTGAATCGGTAATACTGTGCTTCCTTTTAGACAAGGTGGTATCTGCAACCATGAAAAACGGAAGATGTACGTTTATTTCATGCCTTTGCTGTTAGAATGGTAATAGGCTGGTGCGAATGAAATGTCCACCCAAGTGTGTCACTTCCCAAGGCCAAATAAGTTAAAACTACAATAAATGGTTAATCAAACTAGTCACCGACTGCAACCACATACATCGGCAATTGCACAGCCAACGATTTGATTCCGTGGTGTAAGAAGTGTGGACACTACAATGCAACAATTTCACAACCTGATGTTGCACCAGCGAATTATCAAAGAAGGTCTCGAGTTACCGGGAGAGATGGTAGTCGTTAAGCAAAATGTCAAGAAAATGACGATTGATGAGTGAGGGTTTGATAATGCTATTCATAAGGATTCTGCAACATATTTTGAGCGAAATTTGTGTGTCCATTTCCAATCAACGTAGAGGACACCGTGTCTTTTGAACATTTCTAGATCTTGTTAGCGAAATTATGTTACATTTGATGGAGTTCAGTAAAATAACGATCTGCATTGATGGTTTCTTCTTGAGCTGAGAAAGACATGATGCATCAACCACACCCTAGATCATCATACCGGAAACATCATCATGTAAGGGTTTTGGAAACCGTCCTGAGTGTTGATCAGTGGTGGCTGTGCAACAGTCATATCGGAAATGGTGGTGAAACAGGCTTTGGACCTCCGCCCACACCCCTGTCGTAAAATTATCCCCCTAGCTTTTGGGGTTCCAGTGATATTTTAGTTAGAAGGCAGTCTTAAAATTCTGATATTAGATACAAATATTTTAGGAAAGAAATTGTCATTTTATTATCGTACAGTATATCCAAGAAAGTCTTACATACACAATTATTTAACTTTTCATACTTTACTCAACACAAAGAATTAAAAAAGAAAGCACATTGCTGAACAATAGTGCACTTCTTTAATAAAAATACATTTACACGTGACGTTTCGATCTTCTAGCCAAGATCGAAACGTCACGTGTAAATGTGTTTTCATTAAAGAAGTGCAGTCTTGTTCAGTAGTGTGTTTATTTTTCTAATTTTATTTGCAAGACGTATGACTGATTATGTGTCAGAAAGAATTCAAGCTGTTCAAAAAGTGAAAGTCAACTGCTTTTGCCAACACTATTCAACCCATTTCTTTAATAGAATATTCTGAATCAATTCTGTAAATGAATTTCTAGCTCTACGCCCCATGGTAGTGCTCTTTAAGCTAAAGAATACGAAGTGAATTACGAAATAGATGGTGGAATTAGAATGTGGGAGAAACGGATAGGACCCCAAGAAAACCCACAGACAGTGTTGTCCATTATAAACTCGCGTGCGCGGGGATCAAACCAGGGACCCCGTGCACCACACATGAGTAACCTATCACTGAGCTACAGTGTCAATCGATTATGTAAAAATCATTCGGTCACACACCAATTAACCCTACATACTTACAGTGAAATTTCAAACCGATACATAAACTAAGTAATAGTGAAAAGTTAACTAGCTTGGTTTCTCATATATTTATAATATTTAACTTGTAAAATAGAAACACAATAATATTTTCATAATGGGTGATATGCATAAAGATGACTAAGTATTAGTAAGTACAATCTCACCTCTTGAACGAGATTAATCTACAACTGAGCTCTTATTCGTAATTCGTATGCATAAAAAGAACGAATAGGAATGAGATTGTTCTCACTGTGACACGCAGTTTCGTCTCATATGATTTTGGCACTGACGACGTTTCATACAGAAATGACTTAATAAATGCGATGTTTATTTTCTTCCCTTTTATAAATCAGGAATTTACTGGTGTGCAACAAGTGAAAACATGTCAGTAAAATTAAAGTCAGTTGCGTTATTTATTCAGTATAAAAGCAGGACTTCTCTTCAGTTGCATTAGATTGATTAAAGTAGGGCTACTTTCGTTTGAATATTCCAGCAATATAAAACAGTGACGACCAAGTTCTTAGCACCATACGGCCACAACTGTTTCAATTTTGAGGAACTAATTTGGGAACACTTTTGCATTTGTGATAGAGAAACAAAACGGAAGTGCTAACTCATGCAACAGGAAAAAATATGACATGAAATATTTCAGTTTAATGTCTTACGGTTATACCCTTTAGACTAAGGGAGACGATGATTAAAGCAAGTGAATGATTATGAAAGAATTGGTGGAATGAGAAAGTGGGAGGAAACAAAGTACTCCGAGAAAATCCACGGACATGATGTTGTCCACCACAAACTCACTTGGATGGGGTCGAACCAGGGACCTCACACTCCTGAGGTAAGCTCTCCATCACTTTTTTAAAAGTTAACCGATTCACCGTACGAGTCTGAGTAATTTAATTTCCTTATTTTATTCTATTTTTACTTCATTGTGCAGTCTACAGGTTTTCCAGTAACTACCTTAACGACAGGGATCTGAACACAGAAACACCGAAGACAGTTAAAATTCCAAATTCTCTCCCACCCGGAATCGAATCCAGTACCTCGTACACCAAAGGTGCATGCCATAGCCACTAGACCAGCAAGGAAGGCACCACTGAGCCACCGTACTCGCGTCTCCTGCAACGGTGTTAGGGGTTTCCGCAGAGTTTGAAAAAGAAATGGCAATCTCGGTTTCCCGAAAACACCTAGAAGAGATTAAAGAACGGGAATCAAAGTTTTAAAGAAAGCAGAAAAAAATCGATTAGCTCCAAACTTACAAGAAATAGAAAAATGATCAAGTGGAATGTTAGCTTCATAAAGGTTACATGTAATCCCACATAGGAAGTATTACAGCGCACATGTTGAAATCGGAAGTGGACGGGCACGGGGCACCGGTGACCCTAAAATGGAGTCCAAATGAATTACTAAAGTACAAGAAGTGGTTCCTCTCTACACCATTATATTTATTTATTATATTTAATTTTTAACATGTTTTGTTTATTTATTGTATTTATTAGTCATTGAGAGTGTAACGTAAGAGCAAAAAACTTTCTTCTCATTATTCAGACCCCCACCTCTGGTTTCTAGCAAATCCCCAAGAAAATGCTCTGTGATTCATTGTACATTTTGTTTTCCAAATCTATATAGATGTTTATAGTCATGCACATCAGAGTCTCTCCGAACTTTGTACACTTTCCTTCTTGGCTCCACATTCATAAATTCAGGCATTTCAATTCCCTCTCACACACGGTGAGACAAGTGAAACAGGGGCTGAGGTGGTTCACAAAATTTGTAGATTAATCTCAGCTGGTTGAGATTATATTCAACTTTATGCATACGAAAAGTGAGAAATCACAGTTTGATTCATAAGTTCCGAGTATTTACTCAGTTGCCTGAGATTAAACTCAAATGACGTCACGTCTCGCTTTATATGCATACAAGGGGTGATATGCATAAATATGATTAAGTACTAGTGAGTATAATCTCACCTCTTGAACGAGATTAATCTACAAGTGATTTTTTACTCTTAATTCGTTTGCATAAAAAGAACGAATAGCGAATGAGATTGTTCTCTCTGTGACACGCAGTTCCATCTCATGTGAACTCGGATTTGATGACGTTTCATACAGAAATGACGTTATGAAAGCGGTGTTTATTTCCTTCCCTTTTCTAAATAAGGAATTCAGAAGTGTGCAGCAAGTGAAAACATGTCAGTAAAATTAAATCAATTCTGTTATTTGTCCAGTACAAAAGCCGGACTTTTCTTCTGTTGGATTAGATTGATTGAAGTACGGCTACTTTCATTTAAATATTCCAGCGATATAAAACAGTGACTACCAGGCCCAGTGATGTAAATCTTCCGATTCATAAAAACATACGTCACTTATTACTGCATTCTTGTTTATGCGTAGTAAAATGTATTTGTAATAAATATTGTCTGAAAAAGTTTCATGAAATGAAAATCTAACGATTCTTCATTTCTGCAAAAAAATTTTCAAAAACTTCAATGTATTCTTCCCACAGAATTCACCTTTTATCTCACGAAATCATATTTTGTTAATTTAATACGCGTAAGGACAATGTTTTCTCATAGCTTTAAACGCAATAAAATCAAAGTATTTCTTCTTATTTTCTGTTACAAAAATAAACTTTATAAGAAACTGGAACTTTTATGTTTTATGTAGTTGTTATATTTCATTACATAGGCAGGCGTATATGTGATGAAATAGTGGGATTTTCTGTTTTGAAATAATTGATAAATTCAGAAAGGTTTATTTTCTCTTTCTTGTTACATTTTAAACAATGAAATGGGATATTTGTACTCTACGCACTCGATTTATCTTCCCTGCGCTTTATACACACACACATAGAGAAACATGTAAATTTTTATTTGCCAACTCGAAATATTAGAAAATTTTCCGGTTCCCGAAAGCTAATTGGAAAGTTATAATTTGTTGTCTAACTTTCCTTTACAGGAATTCAATTTTATAGCTCAATTTTATAGGAATTAAATTATATGTGCAGTTAAATATAGTGTAAAATTTTCCACCTAACATCGTTATACATAATATTCAAAATTTTCCAGGTTATGAAAAGCTTTTCCACTTGTTTTTACATCGTAATGAAAATTTTCCGATCTATGAAAATTCCTTTCACTTGTTTGTACAGAGAAATAAAACTTGCTGATTCGTAAATAGTTGTTTTACTTTTTGCTTCAAAATGATAAAAAATTTCCGACTTACACAGTTTTTTTTCAATTTTTCCATACACGAAGAATCCATACAGTGGATTTTTCTGTTTCTACTATGCATCATCAGCATCATTATATCAGAAATATTCCGATCTTACCAGCAGGTCACTTACCGCGGCTGAGAAACTGTCATGCTCCACGATCTTATATTAAGCTTTCCATCTTCACATACGATTTTTCTGTTTTGATATCGCCAATAGCCTGATTCTGTTTCTATATAGTCTAATTAATCCCCTCCCTCTCTTTCCTGCCACCATACCCTCTAGCACATCCCTCATGATACAGTTCCTTAACCAATATTCCAACCAGTTTTTCTTCCTCTTCTTAATAATATTTTTCTCCTTCCATTTCTAACACCCTCTCATTCGTTTTCCTCTCGGCCCAGCTATTTCCCTCCATTCTTCTCCACGCACATATTTCGAAAGCCTTCAATTGTTTCTCATCATTTTTGCATAATGTCCATGATTCTGCCTTATAAATGCAGTAAAATACAGTACACGAAGCATTTTATGAGTCTTTTTCAACTCTATTCAAGGTCCCACAAAATAGTATTTTCTTCATCCTAAAGGCTTCTTTCTCCATTTCTATCCTTGCTTTTATTTCACGTTCGCATATCATATCATCACTAATAATACTACTCAGATATCGAAAACTAGTCATTTGTTCTTTTCTCCCGCTCCTACTTCCATATTTGACACCGATCGCTTCGTTTCAATCACCATGGATTTTGTCTTTCTAACATTTATTTTCATCCCATATTCTTCAGAAGCCTTTCTCAAGTTTTCTACATCTTGTTAATTTTCTTTTTAGGTTCTGCAACAACAACTATATCAACCCCAAACTGTATAACCTCATCATTTCATCTCCTACCGAAATTTCATCTTCATTAGGTAGACTCGTTTCCGCTATCTCTTCTATATAGCTATTAAATAATGTCGGCGAAAATCTCTGTTGAACTCACCTTCCAATTACACTGTCCGTCTACTGTGCATGCACCAGCGAATTTCCATGAAAGATCATGAATAATTCTGATAATTTATATAGTATTTATAGACGAATACGTAATAGAACCTATATAAATAACATATATCATTCCTAAAAGTAACGAATACGGTAAACATAAAAACATCAATAGACATATTACATCAGGGCGAAATAGGCATAAATTTCAGACACTACAAAACAGATTTCATTCGTTCTTACCGCTGGTCTAGTGGCTAGCACGTGTGCCTTTGATGTATGGGATCCCCGGTTCGATTCCCGGTGGGAGAATTTTAATTGACCTGAATGTTTTTGTATTCGTGTTCCTGTCGATCAAGCTTAAAGGAAATGATTGTAAAACGTGCATAACCGAGTAGAAAATAAAGACAAATTACTCAGACACGTTCAGTGAATCAGTTAACTTAAAGACAAGGAACAAAGTGTCTATGGCATTTGTAAATTGAAAGGAACTCTTAAAGGTTAGTTCCAGTCCCACCAAAGTAACATTTTTCTTTTACCTGTTCTCGAAGTTTCTCTTTGTATTTCTATCGGATTCGAATAAATAGAACTTCGAATAGAGACCACGTTGGATTCATTTATTGAGTAAGCCTGAAATTCTTATAAGATATGGCTATGATTATTATTATTATTATTATTAGTTAAAGTACGAAGTTTCAAATCAGGCGATGCAGTATTTACGTAAACTAAATGATAATTTATTTGATATTATTAACTAGCCCATTATACATTTGCGAGGTTTTGCTTTGGGAAATGAAGTGTATACGACATTGAATAGTAAAAATATTACAATAAAAATATATTATTAAAAATATTGATTAAGTAACTGGAGTTAAACATGCTTTCCAGTAAGAATTATATATAGAGAGGATTTACTTTAAAGTGCGATGCAAACGAATATTCTAGTTTTAATCCGATTAGAAACCGATAACTTACACAATACTATTTACTTCATTAGTTCTATAAACCTTTATGCTTATTGTATTATAATTATCTTTAAAATTATGATTTTGTCATTTCAAAACGTAGAACGAGAAATGAATGTAATATTCTACCTAGGTATTTGTTAAGGAAACCTTTGAAACAGTGATGATTTCAGGGCATGACCTGTGGGAGAATTTGAGACTCTATCGATATAAATTCGTGGCCATATCTTTGATCATGCTCAAAGTGGAGTAATAATGTTCTATCAATTTCCTCTCATTCATATATTGACCATTACCCGGGGAGAATCTTCTAAAATCATCAATGCTTATAATTAGTTTTTCATTACAAATCAAATTATAATAATGAAATATTGAACATACTTAATATTTTGTTTTCAGGTAGATTTGCAATTCATATAATGTTCCCTTCTAATCGAATTTGAGAGAAAAGTAGTTGCCAAACATTTATTCCAAGTTTTCAGTCCTCTGATGAAAATAGGAACACACTTTTAAGGAAAAAAAACGAATACTTCGTACAGGGTTTGAACACATAAACTTATGATTGATAGACTATTGACCCAAGCCGCTCGACCAGTTCGTACGTCTTCACTGAGCTTCTTTAGACTTTTGTGTAAAGTAGTTTCCTGCTCCACAGTTTTTTTTGTGTGTGTGTGTGTTTATGTCGATATCACTATAAGTTTGTGGTGAATATTTGGGCGTTACAGGTTTTGTAATGCATAAAGGTCTTTTTCGTATAAACTAAATTCAATTTTACGTCCTAATAACTTACATGCAACAAGTTGAATCTGTGAAATGATTGGGGTTGGAGTGATCGTAAATGTTTTCATAGTTAGGAGCCTGGATATGCAAACCCGCTTAACGTGGTGATTTACTATTGTGAAATTTGGCACATGGTATGTTTAAAAATAAAGAGGGTGTTTTTTTTTGTATTTTTGTAATTATTATTTTTTATGTACGGAAATATACAGTTTTAAGTTTTGTTACAAATTATGTCATTGCCCTTAAGTTACATCTATGAAACTTTTGGAAGTTTTTAAATAGAATCACCTTAGCACATAATGTTACATGATATGGGTAAAAAATAAAAAGGGCACTTTTGATATTTTTGTAATTATTATTTTTTTGGTATTTTACATGTACGGAAATTTACAGTTTTAAGTTTTATTACAAATTGTGTCATTGCTCATAAGTTACAACTATGACACTTTTGAAGCTTCTTTTTGTAAAATCATTTTATTACATGCATGATATGGTTAAAAAATAAAAAGTGTGCTTTTGGTATTTTTGTAATTATTATTTATTATTCGTGTTTTAAATGTACAGAAATATACAGATCTAGTGTTGTTAACAGATTATGCCTTTCTCCTGAAGTAGTGATGGCCAATTCAAGAATTTTTACTTTCCGGATTCCGGAAAGTAAAATCGGAAAAATTCCTATTTCGGAGAAATCTGGAATTCGGAAAAAAAATCTGGAAAGTGAAATTTCTGATTTCGGAAAACTTTGGCCATCCCTAGTCTGAAGTGACAAACGTCACACTTTAAAAGTTTTTCAAATAATCATCTTAGTAAATATTAGGTATGCTTAAAAATAGAACTGGTGTAATGTGTAGTTTTGGTATTACCATAATATTGTATTTTTGTACTTTAACTATGACTTTCAACTTTTTTCCCAATTGTACCATCGCTTACAACTATCAAACTTTTGTAACTTTTTATAGGATTAGTTTGCATTTACTAGGTATGATTAAATAACAAAAAGGGATACCTTTTTTGTAATTATCTTGCGGTTTTGGGAATGGAAAATATAGGCCTAGCAGTGTAAGGGGTTGATTGATTATTACAAACCCTATCAACAGAAATAAGAAATAATAGACTAATGTACATAGATGAAAACAATAAACATATACACCAGTAATACTTCTTAGAATTACATAGATTTGCATACAATATGTTGTGTTCTATATTTCACAGTTCATTCTTTTCATTGATGATATGATGTTTTCTTTTAATTTTGATTTCAGTTGCGTAAGTCCGGGCTGCTTGCCTTGTAAGAGATGGAACAGGAACTTCCCAGATGATATTTTCAAAAGGTATCCAACAAAAGTCTTCATTTTCTGGCCAATAGAATATAGAAGGCCCAGAGCGATTCATGAATTGCACCAGGAATAAAACTTTTAAAACTCCGGAATTGTGATGCTGACTTTTTTCTAAATCACAAATTGAACGAGAGTTTCTCCGTGCTACTTTCAGCTAATATTTTTCACACTTCTTATATCTCAAATGGCCGGGGGCTAGAATGGCGTGACAAGATCTTAGAGTGGGAGTTAGAAACTTAAAACCTCCCTGGTTACACCACCATATTCTCATTCGAGAATACATTTTTCTACTGTGAAAAAAGGGGAAAATAAACTGAAAACATGGCCGACCACAGATGGGGGTAGCTGCAACCCCAGGATTTTCAAAGGGTATTCAGTTCTTGAAAATATTTTTCGAAACATACTAGACCTAATACGCTCTCACATACTACAGCATTTAATATTTTTGTTAGAAATCAAAAGATCTACACTTTAGAGGAATGAAACCTTTTTATTTCCAGCTATTCACTTTTATTTCCACAAAAGAACGTAACACAAGAAAAAATAGCTTCTACAAGCACCATGCGGTCACAACCTCCCTTTTTTTAGTCCTTCTTCTTCTTCTTCTTCTAGCAGCTGAACTGTAAACAAGGCACAAAGTTGCCAGCTCCTATTCCCAACATCCTCCCACCTTGAGTCACGTAAGGGAACTAGTGACTCAACCATCCCATCATTAAAACTGTGGATTACAATACGTAAAAAGAGACAATCTTTTGGGAGGTTTCACAGCTCTTCCAGTTCTAGTAGTGATAATTTGAGATTCCTTTTCACCTTCACATTGATCAGTTTCACTTCTCGGTTCTCGTACCACCAGTCTTCTCTTAAGTACATTCTGTTCAACAGCTTCTTCTGACCTGATTTCCAAAGGGAAGATACGTTGAAGAGGTCTCACCATCGTCCCCGCGCCGGTCTTTAGTCTCACCAGACGAACTTTTCCATCACGGCCAGGTATAAGTTCCACGACACGTGCTAGGGGCCATTCCAACCGCTTTAAGTTGTCGTTTCCCACTAGAACAACCTCTCCTACTTCTATCTTCTTACAATTTACTCTGGTTCTCCAATGTTGAACCAACTGTCCCAAATATTCCTTTCGAAACCTGCTGCGTAAAATCTTCCGTATATCCTGAATGTATTTCAGTCTTCTTCGTAGACTCCCCGCTTCTATGACATCAATGTCAGGTACTCCAATTTCAGCATTCTGTTGTAGGAACATTAGAGGAGTTAAAGGCACAAAATCAGAACTTTCTTCCGAAACGTATGTCAAAGGACGGGAATTTATAACTGCTTCACAGTCACAAAGAATTGTGTTAAATTCTTCATAAGTCAGGGAAGCTCTTCCAAGTACTCTTCTCAACAACTGTTTCATTAGTCTAATCAGACGTTCCCACCAGCCGCCCCACCAAGGTGATGTGGGAGGAATAAATTTCCATTTGATACGCTTCGTAGTGGTGTACGCTTCTATCTTCTCCCACTCGAGTTTGTCTAACAAGCTCTCTGCACCGACAAAATTGGTACCATTATCACAGTAGATTACTGATGGACGTCCTCTTCTAGCGACGAATCTCCGCAACGCTTGAAGGAAATCGGCCGTTGACAATCCAGATACTAATTCTAGATGTACCGCTCTATACACTGCACATGTGAAGATACAAATCCATGCTTTCTTGCCATCTCTTAGTATTACTGGACCCGCCATATCCAATCCTGTGACTTCAAAGATTGCTGATTCCTTAACTCTATCTTCTGGTAAGGCCACGGGACAGGTCTCCATCTTCTTGGCGTTGTATCTTCTACAGACGACACACCTTCTAACAACGGATCGAACGCCTTGCCTTCCTCTTATAATCCAGTACCTTTCTCTGAGAAGACTCATCAGACCCTGCACTCCAACGTGACAAGATTCTACATGTTTGTCATGAATCAACCGCTTGACCACAGGATGTGTATTTGGTAATACAACAGGATACCGAAACACTTCTGAATCTGAAAGCTCTACAATTTTCGTCTTCAGCCTAACGATCTGATCTTTGTCTTCAAATGGGCATAGTGACTTCAACTTTTGGTCTTCTACGCCGTCGAATGACTCTTTCTGAACGAGTTTAAGGACTGTTTTCTCAGCAGCTGTCACTTCTTCCACCGATAATTCTCCTTGTCTCCTTTTCTTTCCATTACGACAATTGAAGATGAATCTCTTGATCCAACCAACCATGCGGATTATCTGTTCATATTTTGAAAAACGGCGGTAGTACCAATCACGGTTTTCTTCTTTGGCATTAATCATTACAGATACAATGTTTTTTCTTCTTTCTTCTGAGATTATTTCTTCTTGATAAGTGTACTTCTGCTCCGGCCACTCTTCTATTGGTCGTCTTAACCAGTCTGGACCCTCCCACCATTTTGACGCAACTAACTTTTCAGGTGAACATCCTCGTGAGGGCAGATCAGCTGGATTCATGGTTTCTGGAACAAATCTCCAACACTCGTTGCCTGAATTGCTTAATCTTCTTATTTCTTGTATTCGATTCCACACAAAGGTATTCCATGGCATATCCCGCTTAATCCATGCTAAAACGGTGGTAGAATCTGTCCAGAAATAAATTGGTACATCTTCAACATCCAATGTTTCTCTCACTGTAGTAGCTAACCTTGCGCCAATTGTAGTTGCCAGTAATTCCAGTCGAGGAATGGTTAACTTCTTCATCGGAGCAACCCTGCATTTCGCCTGCATTAATTGCACCTTCACTTGTCCTTTTTCTTCAGTTCTGAGAAAGACAGCCGTAGCATACGATCTCTCACTAGCATCGCAGAATGCATGTAGGCTCCAATTCTTACAATCTCCAGCAGCCCATCTTGGAAAGACAAGTCTCTTTAAATGAGGCAACTCTTTGATCCATTGTAGGAATTTCTTCTCAACTTCCTTTGGTACCGCTTCGTCCCAATTTACCTTCGATGACCATACTTGTTGTAAAAGAATTTTCGGGCTTAGCGTTACTGGACACGTGACACCAATAGGATCAAATATTCTGTTAGCAAATGACAAAATTATTCTCTTCGTGACAACCGCAGGTTTTGTATCCTCAAAACATTCTGGTCGTAATTCCAACACATCTGAAACAGTTTCCCATTGTAGGCCAAGTACAGGAACTCTATTCTCTTCTAGTGTGTTTTCTAAAGAGGTATGCTCCCACCCTCGAAGTTCGAATTTTGCTTCCGCCATTAAGTTCGTGGCTTCTTCTCTAAACTGACGAAGCTCATCTTCATTTTTGACACTAGTGACACAATTATCTACATAAAAACTATTCAATAACTTCAAAATGACTTCCTTAGCATAACTACTCTGACCCTCATTACACTTTTGTAGTGCTCGCCTAAGATGATGCTCTATTACGGCTCCCAACAGGAAAGGACTGCAACTCACGCCAAACACTACTCTTTTGTGACGATATATTTTTATACCACCTTCTCCATTTATCCAAAGAAATCGTAAATAGTCTCGGTCTCTTTTACACAGGGAAATTTGTAGAAACGCCTTCTTAATGTCAGACACAACTCCCAACTTGTTCAATCTAAAACGTGTCAGAATCGCTGGAATAATTTCTATCAAATTGATTCCTTTCTCCAAACACTGATTTAAAGATGGATGATTTTTCTCTCTCGCTGAGGCATCAAATACTGGACGGATCTTCGTCGTACTACTAGTCATCTTAACAATATGACGATGAGGTAAGTAGTAGCCTTTCTTCTCTATCTCTTCCGCAGGAACTTCCTCTACGATGTCTTCATCTTCCCACTCTTTCAGAACCTTCTCGTACATTTCGTAGTAGTTTTCAGCCTTCAATCTAACAACTACATTCTTCAGTCTTCTTTTACAGGTATCTATGTTGTTGGGGAGAGGTGGATGTTCCATTAGCCAAGGCATTTTTACTTCATACCTCCCGTCAGCGTTAATGGTCGTTGTCTGGTTAAAATATTCCATTACTTCCTGTTGCGCCTCCATTTTCGTTTTCTTTTCCGCTGGATCGGTTATGCCTAAAACATCCAATTTCCACAAGTCTGAAACAGGTGTTGATTTGCAAAACATCGTTGTGACTTGCATTGTAGAAAACCTAACAGAATCCTTCCTGTTTATTTTTCCCATTAAAATCCAGCCGAGCAATGTCTCCATAGCAATCACGCCAACTTTCAAAGTAATTCTCTTACCTGTGAAAAGTTTACCGGCAATGTCCGCTCCTATTAAAATTGCGATTGGGCCAGGTTGATTATCGGATATTTCTATACCCATTTCCCGTAACTCTGATAACCAAGGACCATCTATGATTGATGTAACACTATTACAAATAACATCCTGATTCAGTGCTTCAAAATTACATGCATAATCACCATTGAGGTTGGTTAGCCTAACTCGAAAACAGTCATGTTCACATGGTTCTGAAAATACACCTCCAAAAAGAGCGTGCGCTACAGTTTCTTTTCGTAATACTTCATAGTTCATTTCCCGCGCTAAGCTAGTACAGATATAAGATCGCTGTGAACCAGTGTCTATAATCGCCCTGACGTTCCTTTCTGAATTCCGCCCTCTCACTTTTACTACCAATGTTTGTAAAAATGTTTCGGAATGTTCATTGTTTGTCAGTGTGTTTTCGATAACATGCTTCACATGAGTCTGTTTATCACCGTTACTTGACGCATTCTTAGATTTATTTCTGCCACTACACATAACACTAACGTGACGCCCCTTGCATGCACTACAAGTCAACTTAGCATAACATTTTGAACTCTTGTGCGAATTCTTAAGGCACCGAAAACAGCATCCCTTTCCCTTCAAAATGTTTATTTTTTCCTCGTATGCCCAATTACAGGCTTTTACACAGTTTTCACTTGCGTGCGATTGATCACAAAAAATGCACTTTGCACTATTTTTACAATTAACTAATTCAGCGGCAGTTGGTACAAAATCGGAACGATTACTGCGTTCTTTCTTTTTCTTTCCCACATTACTGGTGTCTTGTATATCAAACCTGGACACAGCAAGAGCTATTCTTTCTTCATTTTCTACTTCTTTCCGCAAAAATGACATAAAGTCTTCCAAACGTTTTTCTAAAGTTGCGTCTGCACTGTTTGTACTGTCCCTCTGCCACGTACGCAATAGTTCAGCAGGTAAGCATGACTCCACAAGGGGATACAGCATGGCAGCACATTTATCTGTTGTGACACCTAAAGTACTTAAAGCGCGAAGTTGAGATTCCAACTTGTCATACAGGTCTATCAATTCTAGATTACCATTGTTACTTAGATTATGAAACACTAGCTTTAAAAGTTCACGAACATATACCTCTACTAACATATCGTCACGTCCAAAACGCGCTTTCAAACCCTGAATAACCTTCGGGTAGTTATCTTCACACAGGGGAAAACTTTCTACGAACTGACGTGCACGTGTGTTCGGTACAATAGCTTGAATGAGATATTGGAATTTGTCTACATTAGGAATCCGTTTATCTTCGTCTATGCGCACAAACTGTGACCAAAACGGAAGCCAGTTTTTCAAATTACCATCAAATTTCTTAATTTCCACTTCTGGGAGTTTAAAGTTTCTTTCACTACTCGTGCTACCACTACTCTCGTTCGTTTTACACGCATGCAACGTAGCCTCAACCTTGTTTTTAATTTGGTAGAATTTTAAAGAATACTTATCTGCTTGCTCCGTTTCTTCTAGTAGTTCTTTCTCGCTCCAATTATCTTCTATTGCTGATGTCATTATCTTCTCATCTATCTCCTTCATTTTCATGTATTTCTCTTCTAACACTTGAAATGTACCACTAATATCACTTTCGTTTTTAAGTTCTGCGCTACACAGTTCCGAACAGTTCGTATGCAACCTAGTGAATGCTGCTCTCAAGATTTTACGGTGTTTTTTCATTTCCTCCATGGTCTATTGTGTCCTGTCACGGTCGCCAGATGTTAGAAATCAAAAGATCTACACTTTAGAGGAATGAAACCTTTTTATTTCCAGCTATTCACTTTTATTTCCACAAAAGAACGTAACACAAGAAAAAATAGCTTCTACAAGCACCATGCGGTCACAACCTCCTTTTTTTTTAGTCCTTCTTCTTCTTCTTCTTCTTCTAGCAGCTGAACTGTAAACAAGGCACAAAGTTGCCAGCTTCTATTCCCAACAATTTTTATATTAATACTAGGATTATAGTTTATTTATTGTACTTAGTAAGGATAGTGCTTAAATAATTGTTGTGGTACGTGATGTACGGTCCAAGGATCTTATAAAACAGAGGATCTGCCCTTAAAACAAAATCTTGAAGCCATAGTCACAGTTTCGCCACCCCTGCTCTGCCCACTCCACCCAATAGGATCGCAATGTTTTGAGCCAACAGTCATGGCCGAAACGAAAGTAGCTAATCACACGATAACGGAAACGAGAGTAGCCAATCAGACGTGCCGATGCTCGTTTTTTTTTTGGCTTCATCGATTTAATAGGATGACTATACATATGGGCAGATCCTCTATTTATAGCATTCTTGATACGGTCAGTGACGTATTTAAGGGAAGCTATTGGGCTTGATCTCCCGCGAAATAAGTTCGTTAGTTTAGGAAACTTCATTAAAATTTGTCGGCACCCAAAAGGAAAAATATAAGTATTTATTCACGTGTTGTGCATAGCCCTCCCCTTGAAACAAAATCCTAAATACGCCACTGTATACCGTATTATGTGTACACGTGCATCAAAGTGTGAGTGTATTCGTGATTGTGCTTGTGTATCAGTCTTTCGCCCCCACTTGGAATTGGTGTCTTGCTCGTCCTTGCAAAAGATCCTGCGGGCGTCCCTGACCGAAAATATTCCATTTTTATTAAATATACCTAAAACTGCATTTCAGGAGTGTCAGTTTTCGGTGTAGGAGCCCGGAATCCCCGCTAAACCTGAGTTTTATTTCATACCCCGAAATTTCCCGGTCGTGAACTGTAAAAGCTCCCGTATTCTTTTTCAAAGCCCGGCGCTCTTTTTCTCTAATTACTAGCTGAACCTGCGCTGTTTACTCCAGCGCATCATTCTGATGTGACCAAGGATATGAAAAGATAGGGGAACGCAAGACATCATGCCACCCCCTGTGCCTATCTATACCAATTGTATTTTTTTAGGAAATGGAGGGACGCCATAGATATTTTCTGGAAGTGGGGAACGGCGTCCTCCTTCGTCCCCCCCACTTTTTACCCTTAGTGACCAGCATTTCTTTCAGTCATGTTTTTGGGGTCAGTTCCTCCCGGAGGAGATAAGGTTAATATGTACTAGAATAGAACCAGTAGTGGGAGGTAAATAGTTTCAGAATACAATAAATAAATAAATAAATAAATAAATAAAAATAAACATTTTATATTGCTACTTTACAAGTGTTCTAAAGCTCGTGCTGAAGCTATTGTTTTTTTTCTTTTTTTTTTTTTTTAAGATTTTACATTTTTAAGATTTTACATTTTTGAGATTGGTGCTACCTTGTGTTTGTAACTGCCACCTTGGAACAGAAAAGTGACAATTAAACAAGAATGTTATAAATAGAGAATCTGTCTATACGTATTTTCATCATATAAACTCAGTCAAGCTAAAAAAAAAAAAAAGCATTGTCTGAGCCAGCACGTCTGATTGGCTACTCTCGTTTCCGCCATGATTGTTGGCTCGAAACATTGAGATCTTAGTGGCGCGAAGCGGGCAGAGTAGATGTGGCGAAGCTGTGACGTATGGCTTCACGATTTTGTTGTATGGGTAGATCACCTATTTTTTAACATCCTTGCAATTAAACGTGTTGTTGCGCGTACCAGTGTTGTCAGATGGCGGGAAATTTCCCACAAAACGGGAAATTCTTAGCATTGTTGCGAATACGGGAAATTCTGGTTGAAAATGGGAAATTCTGTTAACTTTTCTTCCTTTACATATCGTCTTTTTTTCACTCCTTATCTTCATCTCTTTTTAGATAAAATAATACATGGATTGGAAGCTTCTTTGAAGATCAAAAGAACCAGAACAGCAAGACATGTTTATAAA
This sequence comes from Thermobia domestica, assembly GCF_964235325.1. Lineage (NCBI taxonomy): Eukaryota > Metazoa > Arthropoda > Insecta > Zygentoma > Lepismatidae > Thermobia > Thermobia domestica. The sequence continues at coordinate 196,085,720 of NC_137468.1, forward strand.
CCGAACCAAATGGAACTGATTGTTAATCGCGCCAATATGTATATTTCTCCCTATACCAAATAAACTACAGATAGAAAATAGAAGAATAGCCCTATAATAGATTTGTCTTCCCGTAGGAAAATATGTACTTCTGGCTGTTTGTTCATAGTTATTTGATTTTAATTTCAAGTTATTAATATAATGATTAATTAATTAATCATTAGTGAGTAATTAATTAATCATTAATGAGTAATTAATTAATTATTGATGTTCCTTCTTGGCGGGAAATTTTGCAACCTATCGGGAAATTTCAGGGCTTTGAGCGGGAAGTCTGTTATTCTGAATCTGACAACACTGGCGCGTACTTCAGAAAAACCTAAGACAAGTAGGTGTAGGCTTTGTTAATACGTAGTTTTAGAGTGCCCCCACCGGTACACGTTTTCAGAAAGAAACATTGGATATGACCATGGATCTTCTTCCCGCTTCCTCAGTATATCCATCCATATCTCTTTATACACACAAGTGTAGGAAAGGAGACTCACAAAGGGAGTGCATTCTATAGACAAACATATAAACGTACTATTTTAATGTATAGATATTGAGGTGAGCTTGTTGCAAACTTAGAGAAGTGACAAATGATGTAAAATGGATTTTTCCCCATACAAATCTATATCCGTTCGAATACACCTCATTGCGTTCCTTGAGGTCTTTCAAGTTGCCATCATGCAATAGGTTTTGTCATTCAGATTTAAGCGGACGCCTGCTATGTCCGTCAACCCGCCATACGTAACGCATCTACTGGTTGCCTAACACAAGGACATGAACCTTAGCTTCGCCCTAGCAACAATGTTAATCTTATGGGCTCAAAACGACCCATAAAATGTTAAATAGAACAATAACGGCAGTTTTAATTTAAATTAAAATTAGAATGGGCAGATCTACACAAAATTTGAAATAGACTATTGAAAAACAGCGCGTTTCTGGAGCTTGTGGCTTCCGAAATCTCATTGTCAAAGGAATTGAGCACAAACATACAAATGGAATTGATCTTAAGCATATATTTTTTTCTTGACCACAAACATTTTAGTACAAAGATAGTTTGTATGCGACGCTCATGACCGTACGCAGAATTTAAAAAAAAAAAGAAAGAAAAAAGAAAATGAAAAGCTTGTAAGTTATAAACTTGTTTATCTTTTCAGAGTAATAAATTGTAATATATATCGTAAATTATTTCTTAATATGTATCCCGTTTGTTTTCTTTTCTTTTCTTAATCTGATCACTCAAATCAACGATAAACTTAAAGAACCGATTGAATGTAAAAATATAACAAGATGAAAATAATAAAAATAACCATCAAAAAACTTTTAAAAAACAATGTATTTGCCTATTAAAACTGTTATTACTAATTAACGTAGATAATTTAGAAGCCGAGCGTTTACTAAGCATTGCTTGTTACTTTCATTGTTCTAACAAATTTGAATGGATTCATGTAAATATTGAGCCAACGAGAATTGTCATCTGCATTTTCTTGCATGGGACACCAGTTAGCTTATAAGCCAATAAGGAATGATGTAGTGGTCACGTGATGTCAAAAGAGTCGCTTAGAACAGCAGAAGATCGTAAATGACAAGACGTGCGTGAAAGTAACTGGACTGGAGAGTAGAGTAGTTGTTCAGGGAGGACGGAGTGCTCGTGTACGTTTATGGATGTGTGGTATTGTTTGAATGTGTCATTTTAACGACATATCATACTGCATTTTTCGCGAAACTTATTTCCGTACAACACATGACAAAATGTCGGGACAGGGATCACAGCGGGTACGCAAATCCTCTCCCTGCCCTGCTAAGCAAGGGCCTATGAGAGCTACGCTTCCTATGTCTTCATTGATGAGACAGGGAAGCAATATAAGAAAGAGTCAAAGCGACAGCCCCACCATTTCTCCACCATCTGCTTGGAAAACAAGGTCTTCTCCAGATGCTACTTTATCAGGTCAAAGGAGTCCTGGGTCGTTAAGCTATAGAGGTATGAGGGACATTTTTATCTTAAAAAATTATCGAGAAAATCTTGATCTGGGATTAGGCGACTCCGCGATCCTATAGAACAAAAGAAATCATCAATCCGTACTTACAGTAGGAATCCTAGATTTTTATTTTCGCGTATTTGTAGGAGCCTAGGCGAAATCTTAGGCCGTGACACGAAATTAAAAGTTCTATAATAATAAATAAGGTCATGGTTGTAGAATGGCACATTTTTTATGTGTGTGTGTAGAGTGTGTGTATTCATAGTTGTATTTACACATTCTATTTTCTAGTCCTAAGTGTACTATTGACATTTCGGGTAAGTGTAAAAATGAGAAAAGTAAAGAAAAATATACCGGTGAGGAAGTATTAATTCGTCAACACATAGAAGGCAGACTTGAATTTTATAGAATTAAAGTATTAAAGAAGAATAGTTTAAACTGTGGTGTTTGACAGGATTATATACTTGTTGCAAATAAGTAACCTCAGAACCTATTTACATTGGACTAAAAGAACTAGTAATTTTCACTCTAGAATTCTGTGCCAATAAAGTAAATAGTACGTGTACTGATCGTCAAAGTTGAAAAGTCGTAAAGAGGTACTGTGTATACTTCATTGATGATTACAGTGATGAATGGATTCCATAGTCATGAATGTTATTTTTTCTCAAAATTATTCGTGTAACTGAAAAAAAAAAATGCTAAGTTTACTTAAGTTGAAGGTCGTACTCAGGAAGAGATTTGAGTACTATTACGAGCCAGACTCTCCAGAAATAGAAATTTACACTTGGTAAATTGTAACATTGTTACTTGTGATCCGTTGGAAGTAATCCTACCCCATTAGTGCCCAATTATTTCTCACATTATATTTTAAATGTATTCGTGTGCATATAACTTTAGCTTTTTTTTTTTTTTTTTTACTGGAATAGCGTGCCTAAACCAGGATTATTCTTCAAATCAAAACTGTATGCGCGAGGAGATTTATCTAAGTGCAACATTTACAGTTTTTAGAAATCCTTTATTTTATAAGTTTAAACGAAATATCTTAACATGGGTGTCACTAATGTGAAACGTCGACGCCCTGACTTCAATGCGTGCTTTCAGTGGATGAGTGAAGAGATTTTGTCATTTCCGCCTTCAACCTAAGTGCAAGGATGTAAAGCATTATTGGTTCCAAGCAATACGTCTGCTTCCTAAACCATAGGCTGGTGTGTGTTTCACTGTTTCCTTCCCACACTTATCTTCGATCTATTTGCTCTTTGAACTTCCTTGTTTCAGAAACTTAAAAAAAAAAAAAAAAAAGGTTGCAATTCTCTCTTTCATGTAAGATATGTATTTTGTCAGTCAACCATTAGTACAAAACTATAACATAGAATTGATGAGTAAGAAAACAAATAAATTTTAATGAACAGACAAACGTTAGAATGAGATAGAATGCATACGTTGCAAAAATATCGATGTAGTCTGGTGCTATGAGAAAGTAATGGTGTTGTTATTGAAAATAGGCTATATAAGTCAGCTGATAACACTGAGAGTATAAAAGTGTATGTCCCACTAACCACCAAAATAAATTATAATGGGAGGAGGAAGGTGTCACTGGGCGACTTTTGGATGACTGTCGACTCTATGGGATCACTGAATCCGAACTCCTCACGATCCTTCCACGAATCCTCCGAGGTGCCGCAGAAATGTGGATTGACAACCATTTACACCAGAATGTTTACCTCTGGTGAATGGGGTCCTTGGTTCGATCCTCGTCAAGTAAATCTATGGTAAACAACATCGTGTCCGTGTTTTTTTTTTTCAGGTTACTCCCGTTTCCTTCCACATAATCACTTCACGTATTTTTCCATCATCATTCACTTTTCTTAATCATTGTCTCCCTTAGCCTAAAGGGCATGATAGTGGGACGTTAAACTGAGAGATTTCCTTTTCTGAGAGAGATGATCTGCGGCGGTCATGCCTACTGTGAAACGAAAGGTAACTTGTTGCATTTTTTTTAACTTGTGCTTTGATGGAGATCAATCATTGTTCAGGTCGAACTATCTTTTGTCCATAAATCATGGAGAATGGAATATAAATATTCGATAATTGTGTGTGCTCTTCCCGACCTTTATATTAAACAAACAAGCAAACAAAAAGTTCCTAATCTGGGATTTAAGATAACGTACCCTAAGTCAGTCAAAAGATAAGCATTATGAGTTCCATGTGCAGCTTACAGAGCTTCTTCGTGGCTAAGTGGTTAGCGTACACACCTTTGGCGCGGCAGACCCGGATTCAATTCCCGGCAGGAGCTCATATTCGGATTCCACGTAGATCCTGTAGATTCAGTAGATCCTGTCTTGTATAGCCTCGCTGCTCAAAGGGATGTTAAACTTCAAATCAACTCAACTCATATGCAGCTCACGACGTTTGGTACTCAGCGGAAACAAAGGAACAACGAATACTGTTGGAAATACATCATGTTTGATCTGTCCCTTTAACACTGATAGTGATAATAGTAAAGGAAAAAGTACAAAATGTGATCTGAGTGTCGGCATTACTCGAGTAGACGGTTCTGCCAAACCTAGACTCATTTCTTACATTATCATGTTAGAGCTTTGTATTTCTTTCAGCAGAGCATGCACTAAATGAGAAGCTCCATTACTTCTCGCAGATTGACTTCAGGAGAGATCAGTATAAACACAGTGTCGACGTATTCCATTAAAAAAAAAAAAAAAACCGCAGTGCATAAAATACGAACCAACTTGTGTTAACTGGTCACTGAAAAACCACGAATGCTATCTAATCGAGTCAGGGCAGGAGTGCAGCAAGGTGGTCAAGTGGTAGCAAGAAAGTGCGTATGTAGGGAGTAGGCGTCAGTGAAGGGGGGTCGTGGTATACGCATAAACGAGGATAGTGGAAGAGTACACTTATACATACAATACTTTCACTGTCATTTAAAAATTCATGTCAATATGCTGTGCATTGACAATAATTACTTATATTCACACTCTCATTCCTTCGCGAAAATTGTTTCACTTCGTATTTTACCTATACATTTTCTGTTTGATAAAACCGTCTGCTCGAGTGAACTCATAATGTCAAGTGGAGTGATGTAGTTCAAAATTCTGTGCATTCAGAAAATAAACAAAAGGCATGGACTTCTGTGTTATTAGTTGTATTTCATGATGAGTTCATGACAACTAGCAAAGACACGTATGCGATGCTAAATTTAAAATTCCTCTCTATTGTAACACATTTCCATTATATAACACAACAGTAGAGCCATTGCGTACAATAGGACACGAAAGAAGGAAGGTGAATGTTTATGTGCAGATAAAGCTTAGGGTTTTGTGCCGCTGTAGGTTAAAGATGTGAGGCTTAGATTAGGTCTCATATTTCTGGACCTACTTTTCGGCATTTAACCCACAGTTCATTAGTTCCATCATTAATATTTAAAAATATTGCCGTGCAAGTTGATTATACGGATCCATGCATAAATTCATGAAATACATACTTCATTGTCTTGCATTCACTTTTTGTACTTTCACCAGCCATTGTTGAGGTGTGAAGTTGCATGTCCAGGTGCAGATTCACTTTAAGAGGTATTGTGCAAAACCAACCAACCTGTGCTAGGTGGCAACTAAAAAGCTCGAGTGCTGTCTGATTGAGCCTGGGCAGGAACGCAGCTGGGAGTCCCAAGCGGTAGCAAGAGGCTGTGTCTAAAGGGGGCTGGCGCGTCAACGATGGCGGGTAAATGTGGAAAACCATTGCTTTCACGATACTAGGATATGTGATTGGTCCCTTCATTTACACTTTCACTTACAAAACTGAAAAAAAAAGGGGGTTTAGTATTCTCCACATCTTACGTGCTCCTACGTGCTGATGATTTGTAACAACTTCAGAAATTTGTAAGAACTTCACAAAGACTTCATTGGTTCCGCTTCCTAACTCTTCACCTTCGTATACCCAGAATCACCTTTACTTTATATTCTGTGCTTAATGGCTACATAATGGAGAATGTGTGCAGTGTGTTACATTTCAATTTCTGTTTTTCTACGTACAAATCCGTGTCGCATGTAACAACACAACGTTCTTCGATTATCCAAATACTAGTCTATTGCAATATTATTACTAATTTTTCTGTAAATTTTAGAAATTGTCCAACCTCACTACTTACCTTACGGACGAATTCGTGCAAACCACGTTCGACTGTGATTAATGTATTTTCACGTACATAAGTATCTCACAAATAAGAACACACCACATTTTTATTATTTTCATAATACTCTATTAAAATATTGTTACAATTTGTTTCTGTGAATTTTACAAATCTGTGGATCCGTATAATCAATCATCATCAATATTGTTACAAATTATCTCTGTTCTGGATAGCCTACGTAGCAATTTATCGCCGTGTGTAATGAAACAAATATCGCTCGTGGTTTTATGTTAGGTTAGGACAGGGCCATGCCGTGGAAAATCAGCGCCCGGGGCGAGAATATACGACGGCGCCCCCATACATATATTCCAAGCAATTTTTCCTTTTTTCTCCCGAATTTTTCGCCCCTTCACCGCCCGGGGCTGTCGCCCCGCTCGCCCGCCCACAGCACGGCCCTGGGTTAGAATGGGCTGCTTTCATGACTAATAGGTAGTTGCTTCGGTTCTTTTCCCGATTGCTTTCACTGGCTCCGGTAAGGTTTGTGATTCCACTTCGTTGGTTTTCCAATATAATTTTTCCAAATAAAGATCGAATCCTTTTGTTCCATTCAATTTAATGATTCTGAGTTCCATATGATATCTCCTGTCAGTCAAACTAGTCAGACGACCACTTTTATCAGTTAAGAAGCTGTTGCAAAGTTGATTTTGGTAAGGAAGGAGGGGGAGATAAGTAGAAATGTACAAGGAGGGATTGTCATGTTTCGAAGTTGTTCTATGCAAAGAAGGGCACAGAAAAAAAGGAAGAAATTGGTTGTTTCTAGACATGTGCACTAGAGTCATTAACCCAGCGGAACTTGCGTCTGTTAATGTGACTTGAGCACTGGCGCCTAGTCTCACAGACCCATTTGTTAAATTTTAAATCTTTACTAAATAATTTTTGTTTAAGTAAGAAGTTCAAAAGTTTCAATATGTTATATATATATATATATATCTTTGTTACCTTGTGTGTGCGTTTGCGTTGTTATGCCTTGTCCAATATTTCAACCACTTTTTTCACTATGACCATCTTCAGGGTATTATCTTCTATTTACAGTTAAGTACTGGTCCTCTAGATCTTCATAAATTTCATTTTCTTTCCCGTGTATTCCTAATTTATACTTCAATTTCAGGTAAAATATATAATATAAATGTAACCACATCTCGAGTACACTAACTAACTCTATGGCGTATGGAACCCGGAGGTTCAGTACCACATTCACAGAAACTGTCCATTGACTTCCGTCCTTAGCCAACTGTATCCAGTTTATACTTTGTATTCTTATGCGAGATCCATCTTAATATTGTCCTTCTATCTGCGTCTAGACCTTCCAAATGACTGTTTTCCGATTGGACTTCCAGTTAAAACTTCGAAAGCACTCCTACTTTCTTCCATTCTGACTTCATGACCTGCCCACCTGAGCCTCCCAAGACTTGGTGACGCTAAGAATGTTTGGTAAGCAGTATAAATTATGGAGTTTCCTCTATTCTGCATTCCCGTTCCTCTTGGATGCGGATATTCGTCAGGATTTTATTTTCAAACACTTTCAGTCTGCATTCTTCCCTTAAAACAAGCATGCTAAAACTCAATAATCACGCAAATACAAGGCAATGGATCTTTATTTTATTTATATAATCTGTAGCAGGTGCAATATATGCTTGGCAAGTAGTAGGAAACTTTATAAAGTTGAACCTTAGACTTTAACCACTTAGACAGAAGCTCGTTGAGTTTGATTTTTTAGATACACAATCTTTCAGCTCTGAATTAAGATTTAGGAGAAATTGTTATAACTAAAAGGTATCAAGATGGTGCTTCTGATTTGATCTCAGATCAAGTGAGTTTGTGGCGGACATAATCGTGTCCGAGTGTTTCTTCCAGATTCTCCCGTTTTCTTCCACATTTTCATTTCACTAATTACATAATTAATTAATCATCCATCTCTTTTATCCTAAAAGGCATAAAACTGAAAGATTTCGTTTTGTAATGAGTAGGGGGACAAAAGAATTGAACGTAGCGTTTGGTCATTGTAGCCATATTTGTCGTATAGAGAGAGTGAAACAAGTGGCTCCATCTAATGCAAAACTTGCCTTTTCCAAGTTAAACCAGAAATTTTATTTCATTTCGCCTGTTTGAATCTGACATACCCACGTTGGGTCTTTCAGTTCTCTACCTATTGACACGTTTGAATATATGAAAGTTTCTAGAATACCATTCTCGTACAATTCGAAAAACGATTGTGAAACACCAGAGTCGTCATGCAAGAGTTTTCCGTTAAATCTCTTCGTCTATGTAAATGCAAGTTCTGCTTTTCATGGATTCAGATGTAAAATATGTATTTACCTTTCACTTGAATGCATACGAACAATTCATTCGTTGGTTTTATTTTATTTTACTCCTATTACGAAAAAGAGTGAAATAATAGTTCGTCATATTAGAGTCAACTTCATTTTCTCGTGATAAAGAAATTCTATTCCCAATATATTTTGACTACCCACATAGCAGTCATGATAGATCGATAAATGGACAAGGTTAATATGTTTGGAAAGGTAAGTGCATAATTCTGTGAAGAATTAAACAATTATACCAATATTTAAATAAAATTAAAAAAAAAAAAAAAAAAAAAAAAAACGAAATAATTGCAGCTTATAAATCTTCACCGTGAAGATTTCATTGACCTAGTGTTGCTTTTTTAAAGAATATTGTTGCTTGAAGATAATTTTCTTAATCACTATGAACTTACTTCTGAAAGAATACACTGAAGGGTTAATGTCTAGTTTTCTTCCGTTCTCTATGTTTATTGCCTCCTTTTTACTGGATTCAAATTAGGGATTTAAACTGTACACCAAAAAAAACTTCCAGACTTTCTCTGAATTTACTGCCTTGCTTGTAAAAGATCAAAATCTAGAGTCTTTCTATTTAAAGTATGCCCTCGGAAAATATGTGAAACATACTTCGGTCCCACCCCCGTCATCACGTTATGGAGGAAACTTTTCCTTTGCTTTGGGGAAAGAAGGAAATGACATTGACTGCGTTGCCAATTTGTCATTCAGTCATTTGGTCTTGCCGACTGAAGATCGTAGGCTATTTTGCATGGCTAACAAGACAGTACACAGCGAAGCCCGGGAAATAATTAAATGTGGCAACCCTGTTCGCATCCAACAATTGAAGGATCTCGGTCAAAGTAATTGTCCTATTTCATTCGACGGAGGTACGGGAAAACACACATCGATAGTAGCGCCACCAAGGTCACACATGAAATAAAAATACTCTAGAAATATTACATCATAACCCTCCAGTGTGTCCTTCTAAAAGTGAAAAAGTAAATTCACACTGAGTAAGAAAAAAAAACTGAAAATAATTTATTCTAACACCAGGAGTTTAACTGGTAATGTGATTCTTCAAGCAACATAAAATTCCTTAAGGAAGTTGTCCTAAAGAAAACGACAAGTTGGTCAGTCAAATGTCTCAGGGGAAAATTAAAATATGGTGCTTAAGTGAGTGTAAACGATTATTAATATTCCATACGCAATTTATCAAGTCAGTGAATGACTTCAAAGATAAAATTGTTGATAGCCAAATCCTCCTCTTTCGTGTTTTACTCTCTGCATGTTGTGGATTTCAATACGTTTTGTTTTGTTTATGACCTTCTCTTTAATTTACATTTAGTTTCTAATTTGTTTTAGTAATGCTTTATTATTGTACGTAGAATTAATTCCTTGTAGTCTTATGTTTTTTACGTCGTATTCTAAAAATAATTACTCCATTGTAAATCACTTGGTTCTCCACAAGTGAGTCGCATGACAATTTTTAAGATACGTAGTAATGTTTTACATGCATATTCGTACTGTTTGTGATAGACAACGGGAATACAGAAAGAAATCCGATATTTAGCACTATAGACCATGTCCATGTCCAAAACAAGACCGACATCGTTTGGGAGGTGATTCCTGACACCAAGATAAGACGAAAAGTACAGAGTAATCTGGGTGTACAAATGCTTCCTTTCGGAGTTATGAAGTGCCGAAAACATGAAAAAATGAAATTTAAAGGTCCATATTTCCAAAACTATGGAACCTACTGTAGTCAGGTCAAGACTTCACTTACGAACTAGTATGTGCCCTATCCAAATGTCTTAAGTTTCAGAATCCTGTTGTACTTCCGCTACAATTTTTATAAAGGTAGTTAGTGAGTACTTCAGATTAAATGCCCGTAGCCAAACTCCATGTATAAAAAATGGTGGCGTGAGTACCTTAGGATTCTGAAACATGGATACTTGGATAGCGCATATTAGTTCCTAAGTGAAGTCTTGACCCGACTACGGTAGATCCCATAGTTTTGGAGCTATGGATCTTTAAATTTCATTTTTTCATGTTTTCAGCAGTCTATAACTCCGAAAGGAAGCATTTGTGCACCTAGGTTAGTCTGTACTTTTCATCTTATCTTGGTGTCAGGAATCACCTCCCAAACGTTGTCGGTGTTGTTTTGAAACACCCTTTATATGTACAAAATATCAGCGTTTTTTTTTTTTTTTTTAATAGTCGCTGTTGTTGTTCTTGATTTGGAGTTTAACGTCCCTTTCAGCACCGAGACTATATGAGACATGGATCTACAGCCCATCCGAACCACATAAGCTCCCACCCGGGAATCGAACCCTGTCTTGTGCGTCGTTGAAAATGGTTATGTAAGCAGTAGTACCATCAAGTGATTTCCGGTGGAGTGACCCTAATGAAAGTAAGCTGTTTTCAAATTATGATGTGTTTTTTTGTTTTTTTATAGCAAAATCGAAAACGTTGAACTCAAGGCCAAGTAGTAGTTCCAGCAGTGTGAGCTGCATTCGCAGAACTGCGTCCCTGGACACAATCTATTTAAAAGGACAGTGGCCGCGGGAAAGTTTTTACATGTACTGCGGTCAACTTTTAGTTGACAAAGCGACACAGGTGAATATTGCGGAGAAAGTTTTATCTTTTCTGAGGAGATAGCTGTGAGTCACTTTTATTGCAGTTGACGTGTTTATCCTTCTTTCAAAATGGTTGTAAAGATTTACATAACATATAGTTACTGATGGATGCTATAGGATACATAGTTGATAGTTAAAAGACAAAAAACATCTTACCTAACTTCTTTATTATAAATTATTATGTATCAGTCAATTATGAGATTTCAAGCTGTCTGTGTCGTAGGTGGGCACTTTCTCCACACCTCATTCAACCGTATCGTCACGTCACAAACTTGCCCTCGACCTCACGGCCCCTCACCACCTCTCAACCTCATTCACCCTTACTGCCACGGCTCCGCACCATCCTTCAACCTCTCTTGCCCTCAAGCTTATGGCCCCTCAGCACCCCTCAACCGCACTCACCCTAACCCTTACGGTCCCTCAATAAGCCCTCAACCTCACGTATTGACTTTGAAGGTGAGTGAGGTTAAGAAGTAACCTCGTGAGGGTGTCATAATACATATGTCTGACTTCCTCAGTGTGAGTACATTGAGGAAAAGTCCAGAGAAATCTTAAAATAATATGTGTTATGAATTACTGTAGATATGCCTTAGTTCCATGACAAATGTCCCGGGATCACTCGACAATCAACGAGGAGTCACAACATTTGGTGTGACTATTGATGTTATTATTCTGTGAAATAAAAGCAGAAACAGTTTTCTGAACAAACAATAATTATTTATGTTAACACTATCAATTTTCCAGGATTAAGAAAACGATATTCGTTCTGCTGTAATTGATATAAATATGTACTCTATAGCTTTAATCAGTAAAACTTTTGTGTATTACTTTATAACAAGGGTAAAATGATTTTTTTCCCTTTAAAATATTTATATAACGTCTTTGAACTAAGGAAGAATAGTAAACGTTTTTGACCATTTACACCTGTAAAACGTATGTTTTCATTTAGTTCAACGTGGCAGACTTGTATTTCTTAGCAGTAAATAATTTGTCAAAGACTTTTTTTCGTTCTGATTAGAACTCTTGTTATTTTCAGGCTTTTAAAATTTTCAATAAATTCGAAAGGTATCCACTCATCTTGCTTTTCTGTGTACTACCATAGATTAGATGAGAAAATCACGTTAAACGTAAATTTTTTGCTGGCACTTGTCAACATTGTCAGGACATGAGTAAAGGAAAGTTTTACTGAGGATAGAAATGAATTCTTTAAGTTTTACGTACCATGGTTATTCCGGCAAGGCTAAAGGAGATGGTTATTATGAGACACGCCTCAAGAGCTTATGAACACGCCTACTCCATCGCTTTACCAACATCAAATCGCGGTGAATGATGGTGTACACTGCCTTCAGTGATGTCTGTAGCCGGTTCGCGATACTCCTCTGCGTGGGTGGATCCTCCGTGGTGACCAGACTTCCCGAATTCTAGCTCGTGCGCGGCTAGTAGCAGACCGGGGTTTGGCCTGTTTCTGCCCCACAGGAATCATGTCACGCCTCGTCATACCTGTTCCTTTCAACACCCGTGATATGCCATTTTTTGGACATAGTAAATCCTCGCTCCTTGCCCAATTTGATAATGGCACTATAACTGTAGTTCACGTCGGAAAGGGCAGTTATGTAGCCCTCCTGATAAGCACTTATTTTCGGCGGCATTTATCCCGATATGCGCTTACCACACTTGGCATGCACAGTCAATGGTCCAAGGTGTCCATACAACTGACAGCTTCCTTTTCTTCCCGCTTGGTGGTGCTGCTGCACAAAATGTGTAATTTCGTCACCATAGATCGGAACCAACCTCTGTATATATATATATATATATATATATATATCGAATCTTGCAACTGTTTTCTGTTGTTCTTTGGTGTAATCCATTTTTCTGTCTTATTAGACTCCACACGGAACATTTGATTCCTTTTTCTATCTCTGCTCATCGACTCATAAATCACGCCATTATCCTTGATAAAGGCCTCTTCCGCTGTTCTGCCTTGCTTTTGTTTCCCGTTCCAATTTCAGATTTTCACTAAGATTGGTCCTTAGAAATAGTCACCTTTTTTTTATCTTATCCTTCTATTTTCAATGGTTGACCGAATTTTCTGTATTTAGTGTTTAATAAAATAATTACTAAATTATTTCAACTTTGACATAACTTGTGATGTTTCTATAACACTGCCAATCTTCATATTTGAATAATATGTATATCAGCTGATTTCTAAACATAATGTACTTACGTCGCTACACTAAAGATAATACATTAAGCTGTAGAAAGACGAGAATGTATCATTGACCATACGTAACAAAATGTAACATAATATTCAATCCATACTCACAGCATAATAATGTATGAACCATCATATTGACAGGTAGTCTGATAAATACTCCAGTATGGGCGGAGTTGTCAACAAATGTTTCTTAAAATACATGTTTTTACTGTTTACAGATGATTTGTAAAATATCTTTATTTCTTAGCCAGAATTCCGTTGTACAAATTAAATAATAATTTTTGCCAAAACAAGAGAAATCCGATGATTGTTAGGCATAACTAACTCTTTGTTTTGTGATGAATGGTTTCCAGTGCTCGTTTTCTTAATCTGTTCCGAGTATATTTTGCTCCCAATCCAAACATAATTTCTGATTGATTTTTTTCTGTCGTTTGCTGTAGATACTAATCGATGAGTTTTTGTGGTGCACCAACATCGTGTGGATGAGTCTTTTCGGGGTTCTTCCGTTTCCTCTCACTTTCTTCATTCCACAATTTCGTTAAATCATCAATCACCGTCTCCATAAACCTTGGTGCATAACGGTGGGACATTAAAAAATCGATTAACTTTTAGTGAGAAATTTGATCATAACTTAGCCTTAATCTTTTAAGACTGAGCTTTTTTTTTTTTTTTTTTTTTTTTTTTTTTTTTTTTTTTTTTGTTGTACAAGTTACAAGTGATTAGTTTTCTGTGTAATTTAGCAGAGTGTCTACTGATATTTAAAATACTGGAAGAAATCTGTTGGAAGTTTGTATCGATACTGGAAATACTAAAAATGTACTGGAAATTATTAAGCGATACTGGAGATGAGTAAAAATTCCTTTTGAGACCCTTCAAGATGACAGCCTCATTGTTTTGGTGATAGGGCTGACTAGCCAATCACTGAAAAAGTAATACATTCGAAAAAGGAAATTGGTGTATGGAGTCCGTGGGCAAGTAAGTTTGATGTTGACAACAGTGTACCCTTGGATTTTCTCGGGGTAGTCCCGTTTCCTTCTACTTTCTCATTCCACCAATTCTTCCATTATCGTTTACTTGTTTTAATCATCGTCTCCCTTAGCCTAAGGGGCATAATCGTGGGACGTTAAACTCAAATATTTCATTTCATTTTTTTAAAATTTTATTTTGCATGAAGTTTGTATTCATTTAATATTTGTAAATTATCAAGACAGTAGCACGTCCAAATATATAAACATCAACATGTTACTCTGATTAACGACGCTGAACTAGGTGAGAAAGGGTTGAATGGACTTCAACATACACACTCTCACACACAAAAGAAAAAAAAGACAGGTATTCTAGGAGAACTAAAGTCCAGAAAACACTTAATCTTCTGGTTATTTTTGGATCAAATGATCCAATATATTTCAATCAAAACATTTTTTGTAGGCCTTATGTCTGGAGAACGACATATAGTGTAGCCAAACCCAAACTATCAGTTTACTTAGTATGATGTACTTATTCCGTAGAATGGGGGCTCGGTGGCTCAGTGGCAGAGCGTTCACCTCTGGTGCTTGGGGTCCCGGGTTCGATCCTAGCCCCCGCCAAGTGAACTTTGTGGTGGACAAACACCGTGCTCGTGGGTTTTCTCGGGGTTCTCCCGTTTCCTCTCACTTTCTTCATTCCACCATTTCACTCATCTCTTATCATCACCGTCTTCTTTAGCCTAGCCGGCATAACCGTGGGACGTAAAACTCAAAAATTACATTTCATTTCATTTTTATTCCGTGGAAAATACGAAAATTCGATTTAGGAGAAATTCAAAAATTTTGTGGCCCTTGATCTAAGATCCAATATATTTCAGTCAAAAATTTTCTTCTACGCCTTATATCGGAGAACTACATATAGTATAACCAAACCCAAACTTATCAGTAAACTCAGTATGATGTGCTTATTCCGTAGAAAATACGAAAACTCGAGGGGCCGTTCAAATCTTTTGTAGCCCCCGATCCAAGATCCAGTATATTTCATTCAATTTAAAATTTTCTTGTACGCCTTATATCTGGAGAACTACATATAGTGTAGCCAAACTCAAACTATCACTTAATTTAGTATGATGTGCTTACTACGTAGAAAATACGAAAACGCAGATTTTGGGGGCATTCAAAAATTTTGTGGCCCCTGATCCAAAAACTAATTGAAGGGTTTGGTGCAAGAAGGAGGCAGCTCCACTTTGTGCCCCTATTGAGTTGCACACCCTATCACATAAAAAAAAGAAAAAAAACGCTTCGTTTGGTACAAGAATGAGGCAGCTCCAAAACGTTTTGTTTTAATTTGCTACATACTGGACAAAGTGGAGCTGCCTCCGTCTTGCACCAAACCCTTCAATTATTAGCGAAGATCGCAATCTTTTGATCCATTTTTAGGTTTCCTAATTCCCGTGTTTGTTTCTTCGATATTAACCCACTGGCTCCTGTGCGTTTTTTTTTTTTTTTCTATTAGAATGTCGAAGAAGACTTTGCTTCTTAACATATTGTGCAGGCTGTAAAATATCATAGCTTACTAATCGTAGGTGGATTATCTTTTTTTTCCCACTGTAATATACTGGAATTTTTTCCAGCAGAACACTGGAAATATTCAAGTCAACTCCATTAAACACATGGCTAAGAAATAAATTTATTCTTCCATCTACTACACATTAAATTTGGAAATCATAAACAATTATGCTATTCATACTCGTGAATTTGAATATTGAATGTACTGGATTTAATTACCGAGGAAACTCTGTTATTGTTCATCGGTTGTATAGACTGTAACTAACGTGAGCATATCTGCAGTTCGAACTCCTGCAATCGTTTATCAAATTGTATTCACAACAAAGTTAGCTAAGAACGGAGGGAGGGCCACCCGTGGATAATCCTTCTACCTGTTTGTGCACTGTGCCTTCAATGATAATATAATTGGTTTGCAAATACGTCTCCAAAATTTTTATTTTGTAAATTTCCAAACCATTAAACCTATGACTAAATCGAATAACTTAGGATGCTAAGTAGGCTGCGGTGACTCAGTAGTAGAACGTTTACCTGTAGTGTGTGGAGTTCCAGGTTCGATCCCCTCTTACGCCAAGTGAACTTTGTGGTGGTGGACAAACACCATGTGCGTGGTTTATCTCTGGGGTTTTTCCATTACCTCCCACTTTATTCATTCCACCATTCCATTCATTTCTCATCATCACTGTCTCCTTTAGCCTAACCGGCATAACCATGGAACGTAAAACTTAAAGATTTCATTTCATTTTTCAGCTTAGAATGCTGATTCCATATTCTTTTTCACCCTGCTTGTCCTGAAAGTGTGCAAAGATTGTCCGAAATATATCAATTAATTTTATTAGTTATAGTTAAGCTAATAGGACAAGCCTTCAGTTTTAGTGTCAGTAAGTTGTAGGAGGATCAGGAAATTTTGTCTTGTATGAGAGATTTAGTATTCTGTTCTTTCTTTCTAGACACCTGAAGAATGGTCAGGTGAGCCAAGGAAAACACACAGGTACCTGGAATCATGCGGAAACGAAGATAAGCTTGATAAATATATAAGACACAAGTAAGTATTAGTTAAACATAAAAACCATAGCAGTGCCTTCAGTTTTCAAATCTTATGTTCGTAACAGGTTCGTATTTAGAAAGTTATTAGGGGAGATAAAAGGGCTCTTGGATTATCTCTATAAGAAATGTTACTTTTCATGATTCAGGTTTGAAATAATCTTTAAACAAAAGTTCTTCAGTATTTCGTTTGTAAAGAAAGGATCGAATTTCTACAATCCTCCATTGTTAGTTTTCCTATCTTCCCCTGTGATCTTACATGATCAATTTAAATAGTGTATTTACACGTGTATAAAGCATGGCGTTTTTTTAAGAAATGATTTTTGTTATTTATATGTTTACTTATTTTATTTGCATTTATTCATAAAGCTGGTGCTGTGTGGCTCAAGATGGAATTGTTTGATATGTTTGAGCTTAATTTGTAGTCTCGTCTTTGGATATCTATGTATTATACCCAATGATTTGTAAAAGCATGTGATTCATGTATTTTGAATTATTTCGAATATAATTCGTAGACTGAGCTCCTTTGTGGCTAAGCGGTTGTACCTTTGGCATGGGAGACTCTGGTTCGATTTCCGGCGGGAGCTCATGTAGTTCGGATTCCACGTTAATCAGTAGGTCCACGCAGTGGCGTAGGGAAGGGGGGGCCCAGAGAGGCCGCCCCCCAAAGAGATCCGACAATGTACTTTGATGTTTGTAATTTTTCTATATGTACCTATAACAGCACTTGCTTCCTCCCAAACACACATCCTGGCTACTCTACTGGGTCCACGTCTCATATAGCCTCGCTGCTGAATGGGACGTTAAACTCAAAATTAGCTGAACTCAACTCAACATAATTCGTGGACAATACTATGTGTTACGTAAGGATTTCTCCACCTGGGAGTCGCGAATGTAGGGGAAAACAAATGTAATAGGAACTTCAAAAATACATTTTAAATTTTTAGTTTCTTGTTTTCAGAAATATTTTATATTCATACTTACCGTCAAATACGACAAAGTAAGTTAAACAAAATTTTAACCAAATAGAAAATCGTTTAGAAAAACAATACAATTGAAATAAAAGAAGAAAAAACTGTCGAAATACTCCATATTAAAATACAATTCAAAATGAAGATTACTCACATATACATCTATAAGCGAAAGTAGCAGTAATCAAAAAGCTTATTGCAAGACCGAAAATTACTTGTGGGGGGTTGGTGACAAGAGGATGTGACAAAAGTGAGTCGCGATATCAAAATAGGTTGAGAAAGTCTCTGCAGATTAGGGGATTTGTAATTTATTTTTATAAAATTGTGTATTACTGGCGTAAATAGGTGTGATAAAAAAAAAAGTCATATGGTAAAAATATACCGTGGGGATCATTGATATTTCCAACAATAAATTTATCATTTGAAAGTAAGAAACAAAGAGTAATTGCTTGAGTATTATCTTTTCTATCGGACAAAGATATTCATGTGGATATAATTACTCTCACAGAATATCATAGTGACATAAATGAATGATATAAGTATTAAAGAGTGAAGAGTTGATTTTCGAAATATAATATATTCCAGAATTCAAATTGAAATTTGTAGTTACGCATAGAACATCCACGACAATGCTAGCAAAGCTATGTTAATGAAATAAGTCATATTCACATTGTCTTTTCAAGGTCATATTAGGATACGTTTCTCAAGAATATATTATGATTCATACCATATATACTCGAATTTAAGACGAGGGGCCGCGGTGGCTCAGTGGTAGAGCGTTCACCTCTGTTGCTAGGGGTCTCGGGTTCAAACCCTGCTCCCGCCAAGTGAACTTTGTGGTGGACAAACACCGTGTGCGTGGGTTTTCTCGGGGTTCTCCCGTTTCCTCCCACTTTCTTCATTCCACCATTTCATTCATTACTCATTATCACCGTCTCCTTTAGCCTAACCGGCATAACCGTGGGACGTAAAACTCAAAGATTTCATTTCATTTTCGAATTTAAGACGCACTTTTTCTGTCAAAATTTTAGGTATAAAATGAGGGTTTGGGGGTCGTCTTGGAATCGCATACAAAATGATAATGATAGTTTGTATTCAGACAATGAAAGTGCTTTTAAGCAGTATGTCCTCTGTTCACGCTGTAAATAAGATTGTACCTTTGTTCTCCTTTTAATCTTAATATTTAAATGTTTACTTTGAACAAATAAACCCGTATGATTTAATATACTGTCAAATTCTGACTTGCTTCATTAATTTTTACGAAATGCATCTTAGAATTGAATACAAGAAATTGGCACAACTTTTAAAGTTTAGAAATGGGGATGCGTATTCGAGTATAGAGGGTAATAGAAAATCAAGTGCTTGCAGAAAAGAAGCAAATGAATTGTGAAAATAGCTCACTGTTGACTTTTATATCAGCAGAAGCTTCGAAATAGTAGAGTACGCTATTCGTTATATAATTTAGTTCAATTACTGCTAACATTTAATCATTTGTTTAAATGACAATTTCTCCTTTGAATATTTGAATGAATCTTTCCAAATCTTCTGTTAACCTTCTATTCAAATCGGAAGTGGTAGAAGTCAACCGTTTCCGGTTTTAACGTTCATCGGCATACAACAAAAACGGTAATAGATAGCGATATTTGGAGATCAGCAATCGCTTCAGCGTCTCAAGATAACATACTGTCACCATCACCAACACACTACCAAAAACCAGAAGTGGTTGGAGTTAATACTTATTTCCGTTAGGGATATCGAAAAACGGTTTTAAATACAGATTCAGCGTCCCCAAAATGAGTCTTACTTCGACTTTTATCTATCGGAAACTGAAATGGTTAAAAATTAGTTTTATTTGGACTTTTTTTTCTATCTATTAAATCCTGAAATGGTTAAAAATGAGTCTTATTTCGACTTTTATATATCTATTGGAACCTGAAATAGTAAAATTTAGTTCTGTTTGGACTTTTTTCTGTCTATTCAAACCTGAAATGGTTAAAAATGAGTCTTATCTATCTATTGGAACCTGAAATGGTTAAAAATTACTTTTATTTGGACTTTTTTCTATCTATCCAAACCTGAAATGGTTAACAATGAGTCTTATTTCGACTTTTATCTATCTACTGAAACCTGAAATTGTTATCACATAATGGATAAAAACAACAATAGTTAGCGACAAGCAGATTTTTTTATATGGATTAAGTACCAAGAATATATAAGAATATGTTTAATCTCTTATTCTTTTTGATGCAACCAGAAGTGATAGACAACAATATCACGTCCGGTTTTAATGTAATCTTATAGAGACAAAACAGTAAGAGAGAGCGAGTAATGGTTTTTTAATAAGGATTCAGCGTCCGAGGAACGCTTTGATGTTCTATCTTTGATCTAATTCCTCTGTTCAAGTACTTAGGTAGCTATAGATGTACTACTTCCAGTTGAGTATTGGATTCTCATAGTTTGGGAGTCTTACCATATGAAACTTTGAAACGAAACTCACTTGTTACTGTAATTAAGATATGTTGTCTGCGTCTGAGGTCACTGTTTCATTTTTAAGAACTGGATTTTACCTGTAAGGTTTCTATTTTAATGTTCAAATGTTGTTATTCTGCACTAGAGACGGGGCTCTGAACTAGAGACCTGCATGGGCCGGGCTCGGTCCGAGGCCCAAAGCCCGGCCCGGCCCGCGGGCCGACTCTGTTATTTCTTTGGACCGGGCCGGGCTTGGGCGGGCCGACACGGATTTCTCTTCAGGTCGGGCCGGGCTGGGGCCGATTAATTGCAATTCTTTAATAATTATTGACTTTCGTTAAACGATAATTAGAATCAAGGCAAACGTTGAAGAAGTGTGTCCGTGAAAAATGTTACAAAATGAAACTTTTAAAATTTATCGGGCCTGGGCTGGGCCGGGCCTAGGTACATTCGGGCTGGATTGGGCTCGGGCCGAAAAATTTGGCCCGTGCAGGTCTCTACTCTGAACACATCTGAGGCGAAGTGTTGCTAAGTAGATAGATATGGACCTAGATTAACTTTTAAAAATTTGTGATCAGATTTTCTAAACGTAACAAGAGTGTTATGTTGTGTTTCCCTCTTTGCAGATTACAAAGAACAAATAAGGAAAATAATAGGGAACGGACAGCCTTAATGCAACCGAATCCTGTGCACGGTGATCATTCAGTTTTATCTAGCTCACAAATCACCTCCCTATGTACACCAACTTCTTCGCATCCGAAAGGAATTCCCATCCCGAACATTCCAAAGCCTTTAGTGCCTCGTATGAGGAACTCCATAGAAGGTTTAAATCAAGAAATCGAAAGGCTAGTGTTGAAAGCGACATCTGCACACGATGCTGAGAGGGAGGAAGAAAAGGTAAGGAAAATGTGATTATAGATTTATCTACCTCACAGATCATCTTCCTGTGTTCTTCAATTTCTTCCCATCCGAAATGAGTTTCCATCCGGAACATAGCGAAGTCTGTAGTGTCCCGTATGATGAACTTCTTAAGAGGGTTTAAATCAAGAAATGAGAGGCTAGTGTGTAAAGCTTTTTTTTTTTTAAATCAATTCATACGAGATACAAGGTGTGATCAAAAAGAACGGAAATGTAGTGGCACAGTGCCATCTATCGATGTTTCCATTTCAAGTAGTTATCCCGGTAGCCTAAACTTTCGCTACAGTGTCGAATTGAAACGAGTTGTGACATGTTAGTTGGCTTCCAAAGGCAGAAGAGTGAAGATGTGTTAAGAGTGTCTGTTACGCGCCAACATTTTGTTCTAAGCTACAAGAAAGTGCTAAAAGAATCTCTCGAAATGTTAAAATCAGTGTATGGCGATGAAACGGTGATATTGAATACTGTTTAAAAATGGTAGGAGCGATTCAGAAGCGGCAAGGAGTTGTTAAAAACGAGCAAAGATCGAGACGTCCTTCGACATCAAAAACATGAAAACGTGGAAAAAGTGACACAAATGATTTGTTCAAACAGGCGAGTGACTGTTCGAGAGCTTTCCGAAGAATTAAACATTTCGTGTGAATTCGTGAAAAACATTGTAACCGCCGATTAAATGAGCAAATGTCTTCCTTCTTCACCACAAAAACGCGCCGTGTTACACCTTAGTTTTGTTCCGCGAGTTTTTTGGCCGGAAAAAGTGTTCCTGTCTGTCCACATCTGTCTTACTCAACAGATTTTGTACCATGCGACTTCTCTTCCCAAAAATTAAAACCGTGCTTAAAAGAAAACGTTTTGATACCATTCCTGACATTGCGAGAGCCACGACAAAGCAGCTGGACGCTCTTCCAAAAGAAGCCTTCCAGAAGTGCTTCCAGTCATGGATTGAATGTTGCGATAAGTGCATTGCTAGCCAAGGACAGTACTTTGAAGGAGATTAAATCAAATTCCATGGAAGCTTATTACCTTGCTCTTAATAAAATGATTCACCGTATTTTTGGTCACACCTCGTATACTTCAGCACATCAGAGAAAGATTGTGGAAATTTCTTCTTTGCATGTGAAATTCTGTTGCTTCAGTTCTTGCTTGTAATGCTATATTCTATAAAAATCTGATATTGAGCTTTAAACTAAACCACCCCAAATACCTAGTGATATCATAAATATTGTTATTATCTGTTGACAGAGATTGTTTCAACACTGATTTTGAAGGTGATACCAAAGGATACCCTTCAACGTAATAGCAGAAGACAACGAATATCATTGTATGTTGGGTGTGGTAGAGAAACATGTGAATTGCAAGACGGGTCTAATGAATGATTGTTCAGGAAAATCGTGTGGCAGTTACAGCTCTGCATAAGGTCGGAAAATCACCATCTGAAATCTTCAGTGTCCTAAGAAAGCTAAGGATAAGCAGAATTTGTCCATAGGATCATCAACATATATTATGACATGTGATTGTGAAAGCAGTGATGATGCATATTGAAAGCAGTCCTGTAAGAAAACAAGCAAGATGGCTCGTGAACTGAACATTTCTAAAATATTGATGTCTCGTGTGCTGAGGAGTTTTCCAGAAGGGGGCGCGGTGGCTCAGTGATAGAGCGTTCACCTCCGGTGCTTGGGGTCCCTGGTTCGATCCCAGCTCGCGCCGTGTGGACTTTGTGGTGGACAAACACCGTGCACGTGGGTTTTCTCGGGGTTCTTCAGTTTCCTCCTACTTTCTTCATTCCACCATTTCACACATTTCATCATCGCCGTCTCCTTTAGCCTAAGCGATATAACCGTGGGACGTAAAACAAAGATTTCATTTCATTTCATTTTCAGATTTCCAGATTTCCAGAAAAATACTGGTCATTTTCTCACTAAATAACTTCAGGTCCAGAAGGAGCAAAAATTGCAGACTCCTCCATCGTTGTGCGAAGGATGGCCACAAGATAATTCTCTTTACTCATATGATCTTCACAATTGAAGAGTCAGCGAAGTATGAAAATGACATAATATATGTCTCCACATCCGAGGACGCTCGTGCGGTAGCGCCAAGGATCCTGAGGAGTGATCTTCGTGCTTAGTGTTGGTTTGAGAGGAAAGGGAAAGTAATAGTTTTACAACGGTACACCTGAGCTTCATTTCTGTGAAAATGGTGTTAAAACGTCGGCCAAATGTACGAAGAGACAGTATTGGAGTCTAATGGTACTATCACCATGTTCCATAATAAGTCTTGGAGTGTTCAGCTGCATTCAACACTTGCCCATAAAGCAAGGACAATACAGGAGTGACTTCAGGGGAATCGGCCTGATTTCATTTCCAGCAGCCTGGACCTCAACCCACTGGACTACAAGCCATGCTAGGGGGCGTGGTCCGCAAGAAGAGGCACCCTTACATCGAAAGTCTCGTTCATGCTCTTCTGAAGAATGGCGGATTTTTCGGTAGAGACCATGCGTATAGCGATTGATGACTGACTTCAAAGACTTGCGGCCTGTGGGAAGGCTAGAGTTAGCCATTTCGGTAAGTGGTTGGTGCTCTGTGTTGGCAACACCCGTAAGTCTCTCACATCCAAATATTATTAAATTAACTTTACAGTTGTTTCTGTAATTCATTATTAATGTTGTAACAGAGTTTACCATATCAGATAGTAACCACCATGGTATGTTCGAATGCTGTCAACTCACGACGACGTTGCATTTCATACGAATCACTCACACAGCCGCTTCCAACAACGTCTCTCACACAACTACAGCCGTCGCGGAGCCCTTCAGGAGTCGTGGAACACAAGTGGTGTCCGCTCACGAATCACTGACCTACCACTCCATAAGTTTTGTATAGTGAGTGTACATTCGTAATTTGCTGCAAGCTTTAAACAAGTTTAATAAAAACGTGGGAGGAGAAACCCATTTTGGGCAGTTAAGAAATCATTTAGGTGTCCGTGCCCCATTTATCCCCCCTTCCCCACCTGTGAGTGCACCGTGGAAATAGGTAATAGCATGTCATGGTTCAATTTAGTTGACATCTAAAGTTTACTATTGTATTTTTGCTATGCTTCCATAAACTATTCAAAGCGATCTGTGGGTACTTTCTGTATTCAGTACGATCCAGGCTTACATTTAAGTTTCAGTCAGGTTTCAATGTCCGTCAGTTGAGATTGCAGGATTTCGTTATGTTAGTTACATTGGCAATCTTGTATAAATAGTATAATGGATTAAATTTAATAGTAAAGTTCTTAGGTATTCTAACAGCATATTACAAGTCGTGACAGAGGTTAATCACATATAACTCAAGTAAAGAGAAATCAGACGATTTCAAATCACAAACTTACAAAGAAATATTGACAGTCAACTTCAACACAAAATTGTACACCTGGTAAGTCATTGTCCTTTCAACTTTTCACCTGACTAAGGTCAGTATCTTACTGACTCTCAGACACGTGAGAGGTGAATGTCTTAATAGATATACCATAACAAATATAAAATATTAGTTACAGGGTCATGTCGACAGGAGTTGACTTGAGAATCTCAGCTTGTTAAGTTCACTGTAGCGGTCAGATTTTGATTCCTATGTAAGTACCATTACACCTCACGTTATCGTTGGTTATTATTACGAGGGGTGTTTGGAAAGTAACGTTCGATTGGTTAATAAGAAAAATACCAAAGTAAATAAGAATAATTTATTATGTACATCTGAGAAGTACTTCTTTGCTCTATTTTTCAACATAGTTTCCATAAACATTCAAGCACTTATAATATGTCTGTATTAGCTTAGAAATTCCATCAGCATAAAAATCTCCCGTCTGTGCCTTGAGCCAGTCTGTGACCGTATTTTTGAGCTCCTTATCATGGAATTTTACTCATACCTTGGCTCATACCATTCACTGTTCTTTAGCTCGGAAAGCTCCGAGATTGTGAAACGACGATTCTCACGAAATTTTCTATCAATTTTCTGAACGAGTTCATCAATGACCACCGATGGCCTGCCACTCCTCTCTTCGTCATGAATATTTGTTTGTCCACTTTTAAATGAACTAACCCATTCACGAACAACTCCTTCACTTATCACACTTGGTCCATACACGACACAAAGTTCCCGGTAAAAAGCTGCTGCCGAATATGGTTTTGCTATAAGAAAACGCATAACAGCTCGCACCTTGCACTTGGCTGGGCTTTCTATTGCAGCACACATTTTGATACGCTATAAAAGTGGAACTAGTGATCAGACACTCCTTCACTCTACCACGGCTGAATGCAGACTGCCCTACCGCGCAGTCTGTGCAAAGATCGCAACGCTGCCCTAACTACTTCATGCACAGTGACCAATCGGAGGTTACTTTCTGAACGCACCTCGTATTGTTATATTTCTAGCTGGTACTGATTGTAACCATCCACTAATTCAGTCTCAGTATTAAATAAAACACATTTAACTTTCTTATCATACAATTCAAATCACATATATGAAATTCAGAAGAACAATGTATGACATAGAAGGATATAGTCATCTTGTCCTCAGTTGTTAGCAGATTGCTAAAGATCAACTATACTATACACTAATAGTGTTAAGCATTTCAGTATACTTGTGTTACCAATGAACATATTAAGGTGAGGAATATATTTACA
The DNA here is from genome assembly GCF_964235325.1 of Thermobia domestica. NCBI lineage: Eukaryota > Metazoa > Arthropoda > Insecta > Zygentoma > Lepismatidae > Thermobia > Thermobia domestica. The sequence goes on from NC_137468.1 coordinate 196,111,659, forward strand.
ACAAATATTGAAAAGATCTACATTAAATTTTTGATAATAACACATCATAAAATGACAATATTATGATGATTTCATGAGAAAAAGTTAGGTCTTATAGCGCAAGACGTACCGTACTAAAAGAATCAGAACCGTGATTCAATACTCAATAAATATTGAATATTTTTTCAATATTCAGTATAAGAAATGATGTCGCAGATAAAAGAACTGCTATTTTGGAGGAATAGTTAACACTTTTTATGTAATGGACTTTAAATACTATTTTTTTATTATTATACAGGGTGTCGGTCGGTCACGAAAGTCATGAAACAGTCATAAAAGTCAAGAAATTTAACTTTTTGGTCACGATTTTTTTATATGTACAAATATAAGTAGAGACTGGAAAAAATTGTTCTATAAAACGTCAAAATTCACTGCCAAAAATGTCTATAATCGGCTTTAGACGCTACCAAATCGCAAACAAAACACAGTTCTGTCGCATGTATTAAAAATTCAATGAGGAATACAAAAGACAAAACAAAATCAAGATGGGAGTAGAATACCTTAAACAGTTGAAGGAGGAGAAAAGGAGATTGTTACGACAGACCGAAGGGGAAATTGAAGCACTTCAGAAGATCGAAAGAGCTTAAAAAAGGGTAAAACAATAGAAGCCAACTTAAAAAAAAAAAAAAAAAATGTTTAAAATCAGTGTGGCATTTTTAAAGGATTGCTAAGGATTTGTCAATTTACGTGTATTTAGATATGTAATTTTAGTGGATTTGTGAGTGTTTGCTGTTGGTTAGTTACCGAACAAACCAGACTATATACAGTGAATATAGTGATGTGAGAAGACACCAGGTTTTTATCGCTCCAGTGAACAGCCTTTGAAAGTAGAGATAAGATAAAGATAAATGCTAAAGAATATAAGTACTGCTATTAGTTTTCGAATGTTACAAAATTTTATGATTTGGTAAAGAAAAAGTTACGAAATTGGAATATTAATAGACACCCTGTTATAGTGTATCAATAGTAAGGAATGTTTTTGCAGCTGAGGTATAAGAATTAGAAGTATCCTTAAATACAAGAAAGAAGACAGTTTGCCAAGTGTATGAATAGAATCTTGATTTCTTTTCTTCAGAAGTCTATTCCTTATACAATGCTTCCAGTATAAATGAAGAGAAATATCAGTCACAAATCAAGATATGTAAAAAACTTCCATTTTCTTTTAACATTTATTGTTATTATTATTTTTCAGACTTGTCAGCCAACACCTGAAGGGCATAGGGCACCACTAGCTGATCTTCTCAGGTCAACGCGTTCCGTTAATACACAAACACCAGGAGCTGGGCGGGATTTTACGGAGAGCTCACAATCCTCAGGTTTGTGGTATTTGTGTATCTAAGGTCAGATCGGATCAAAGACGTTCGAACGATGTATATCCTTTTATGAGAAGTCCTTGAGATTTGAGTACAGAGATAAGTTTTTCGTTGTGACAAGCAGTCTTGCCAATAAGTATCTTCAGGAAATAGCTAAATGATGCACTGGCTAAACTTACAAGAAATTATGACTGAATATATAGCTAATAGAATTTAACAATATAATAAGGCGAATATTTCCTAACTTTCGCATTAATCTAAAATATACCGTACTTTTTCCCTTGATATTCTCAAATCAAACACTTACCGTTAATACTACAGCCTTACATATGAATCCCCTAGGTACCTTCCGCGGTATGGTCGGTTCTCAGTTGTGTGGAAAAGTCACCCGAGCTCCCACCTAAAAGAAAATATTATTTGTTTGACATCTAGCGAAGAATTTATGAAGATTTTGTATGCTGAAAGCTGTTGTTAGTTTTGCTACTCTGCGGTACTTCGCTGACGAACATAGATCAATGTTTCTTTACTTACTTCTGTAGTAATACATGAAGGAATATAAGTAGATGAAAAACATAGCGAACAATGTAACAGTTTCACCTGATGATAAGTTCTGCACATCTTCCACATTATGTTTCTGTTGTAAAAATTCTTCTCATGGAAGGAAAAGAGCGCTTGTTTGACGTAATATTGTAGCAATTCCATCCAAGAACACCATTAGATATATTTACTTTAAAATGGAATGTTTGAAGATCTATTTGTCGTGTATTTCGCATGTTTTTTTTCTTTTCTTTCTTATTTTTAATGCCTGAGAATACATCTTTTAAAAATGCACTCAACTCCCAGAGAGCTGAAATTTGTATATGTATATAAGTCGAGGAGCGAAAGTGTTAATTCGCATTTAAAATATTAACAATACATTTTGTTCTTTCATTGACGGAAGGTGCTAATATCCCTTGTGTTCTTTTCTTTGTTTCCAGTTCTTGTGGGGGTGATATTACTGGCCTGGCACAACATTAAAAGCATGAAAATACACTCGAAACTGTAATATTTATATTACTAACTTCAACTATTTTGGACAGTTAGTTACGTATTTGCCCTAAGTTCGTCAGAATAGGATTATTGAACCGCTTAAGACGTAGTTTACTCTATGAATGTTCAATGATTACTCGCAGAATAAAATAGACTATGACTTTTCAACGCTTACCATATATTTTCACAAAGTTTCTTCTTTAGAAATTTAATCTACATCTATTCATAATGGCGTCCTTACGTATTATATTTTAACTGCCTAAAAAAGAGACCTGCCTGGCCCCAAAACTTAACAACGTAAATGTACTCATAATCTCAAGCCACTTATGGCTCATAACAAACTGATAATAACTTGAGCCATTTCCGGCTCAATCCTGACTTCGACAAGGGTTTCAATATAAACTTCATACATATAATAAACGTAACCTAGCAACGGTATTCACTTGTTTCCGCAATTGCTCAACTAACTCGCTCAGCACTTTGTCCGATTATTTACACTCCCAGCAGTAGCATGCAAAGGAGGAAGGAGCTTAGATTGTTTATGGTGCTGCTTTTCATTTAAGTTTCAGAAATAGGTAGAGGCTACGAAGTCGGTGAAAGTTCCAAAGTCTTGAATTTTAAAAGAAAAATACAAAGATCATGAAGGAATTAATATGTGAAGTGATAGGTAAAGTTCCTATATATTTTTAAAAATTATAATAATAACTTTCTTTTTAAATAAGTCGTAGATGTTTTATTAATTAAGATTCCTAAAAGAGTGCTTTTATTGTTAAATCTACTAACAATAGTTTTATATTAGCTTAAGAGTAGTTTTATTGTTAAGTAGTTTGTTGTTCTCTATATATCCGACCATTTTTGATTCGGTGCTGCCATCTGGTATATCGTGCTGTAACTATGAATTAGCTGGCGTTTTGTCTGATCTTGTTGGTGCGTGAGTGTTATCAAATGGCGCCGAAAATCAACCGGTAATGGAAGGGATTACGTAATGGCCCTTTTCCATGCTGTTTTCGTACGTTTGCATTTTGAAACAGTGTCGGGAGAATGGGTGAACATTAGGGGTGACTACTATAAAAGCTATTGTGACCCGTTATACACAACAGGCTCACCTTGCGAAATGTTCACCACGAAAACCACCAGGAGAAGGTCTGCAAGCAAAGTAATACCCGTAGTGCTGAAGGGGATCCGTCGATTGGCGTGCCAAGAAAATCCTCCTACTCAACGTGGTATGGACCACACATTCCACCTCTCACCGTCAACTGTGAACAAAACAATTCGCAAGAACCTCAGGTTGAAGTGTGTGCAGAAGGCTCGTATACACCATCTGCTACCGCGTTACATTATCGAACGTAAGACGAATTGCAGGAAACTGTATGAAAAGTACCTGGCGGGTTCCAAATGAAAGAAAGTTGTCACAATGAATCAATCATATGTTCATCTCACTGCTGGGGGTCACATTCTTGCGATCATATACCATGACATTGACGGCAAGGGGCGGAGCAACTTTGTTTGTCAGTGCAGGGCAAGTTTCCCTCAGGCTTTATGGTTGTTACGGGATTCGGATATGAGGGTAAGTTGATGATACGCAAGGTGGACAAAAACGTGAAGGTGAATGCAAAATACTTCCAAGAATCCATTCTGACACATATCTATCGGAGAGACATCTCACAATTGTATGGAATGGACACGAACCAGGTGATGATCCATATGGATAAGGCGTCGCCCTCGCCAGACTACATTTATAATAGGAAATGTCAGAGGAATTAAGAATTCGTGTCGTTCTGTTAGAAAACATTCATGTGAAAAGCCCTAATGCCAGTCCAATAGAATTTTGCGCATTTACACTGTTAAAACGTCGTCATCAACACCGCCGCCCGCGCACCCTGGATGGGCTCTGGAAAGCTTACAGGGAGGAATGGGACATAATTTCTATTTGGTCTAGGAATTAATTCGTGCGGTTGGTACGCACACATTGAAGCTGTAGTACAAACACAAAATACATAAATACCTTAAGAAAAATATTGTCCATCGCTAGCCACCACTTTCGCCCATCTGTCAGGCAATGTACGGATTCCGTGGCGAAAGAAGTCCTCATTCTTGGAAGCGATCCAGTCAGAGACCCATGTTTCGATATCTTCTGAAGAAGTAAACCGCTGTCCAATCAAATCGTTGTTCATGCAATCGAACAAGTAGTAGTCCGAAGGAGCAACGTCTGGTGAATACGGCGGGTGGGGTAAAACTTCCCATCCGACATTTTCTAAATAGGTTTTGACCGGTTTTGCGACATGTGGGCGAGCGTTATCATGTTGAACAATAAGTTTATCATGTCTGTTCTCCCATTCTGGTCGTGTTCTGGCCAGAGCTTGCTTCAAACGCATTAATTGTCGTCGATAACGTTCTCCATTCATAGTTTCACCCGGTTGCAGCAGCTCATAGTACACCACACCTTTCATATCCCACCATATGCACAGCATAACCTTTGCACAGTGAATATCTCGTTTTGGTTGTGATGGACCTGGTTCACCTGGTTTCACCCAGGCCTTTTTTCGTTTAGGGTTCTCGTAATGGATCCACTTCTCATCACCCGTAATAATTCGATGCAGAAACCCCTTTCTGCTCTGTCGTTGAAGCAGCAATTCGCAAATGGTTTTTCGTCTTTCAACGTCTCTGTCTTTCAATTCATGTGGAACCCAATGTGACATCTTTTGAATCATTCCCATGGCTTTCAAGCGTTTGGAGACTGTTGTTTGATCAACGCCTAATGCTGCTGCAAGTTGTTCCTGCGTTTGACACGAATCCTGCTCGAGCAATGCTGTCAATTCTTCGTCTTGAAATTGTTTTGGCTGTCCAGCTCGCTCTTGGTCTGCCAAGCCGAAATCACCACTTCTAAACCGTGCAAACCACTTCTGACACGTTCGCTCAGCTAGAGCATGGTCACCATACACTTCCACCAAAATACGATGACTTTCAGTCGCACTTTTCTGCATGTTAAAGTAATGCAGCAGGACACCCCGCAAAAACACTTTATCAGGCACAAATTGCGCCATGTTCACTTAACTACAAACTGGTGTTGTTGACGCTTTAATCCACTGCCCTATACTACGAACGATACGCGATGACAGGGGTTTGCAACACATGTGTGGATACACGGAACTGTGGGACGCTCCGTTCGTTGCGCCATCTCTTGTCCACCCGCACGAATTAATTCCTAGACCAAATATATCTGCCCTACGCCGGAGCTTGCTGCAATGGAAACTGCGATATCACGTGTGATGGTCCACAATGCTGGGTGTCCAGAGGGGTGGTGTCAGCGCGGTATCTCGTAAGATGAGTGCCCGTCAAAAACGGTCGGATATAAAGCGAGCAACCTTCTGTATTAATTCAGTCAGTCGTCAGATAAATATAAACAAACATTAAGTATAGTTTAGATTTAGTTGTATTTTATTCTGTAGTAATTAATTTTTATGTTTGCCATCAGACAGATTATTTATTTTTAAAACTATATTCTTCATTTTATTTTAGGACCTCCGTCTCGTGAATCAGTTTCACCTCTTATACCCGGGACGATGGATACTTCGCGCCCTCCTAGCGACTTACAAGGTAAAATGTTTAACTACAGTTCGCACAAACAAAACCAACGTTTTCCTTTTCACCCGTATAGACTTGAACTTTCATTATTATAGGATGCTCTCAGTCTCTTTAGTGGCTCCTGATAATAGTGATAGAGGTAATTCTTGTAACAGTGGCACCATTCGAGTCATTTGACAGCTGTTCTTTTAATAGGTCTACTGCTGATAAATAAATAAATGGAAGTTGGTGGGCTACATGGAAATTTTAAAACTTTTCTCTCCTTTGGGAGAGCTGTTTTATACTTTGATAAGGTCTCTTCTTCGTAACTGCATCTAGATATTCTATCCTTGGTCTTCCTCTTGATTTTACTTCTGCCTTCCATCTATCAACACGGTGATCCAATCAGAGTGCCAAATAAGATGGCCAAGCATGCTATTTCTTCTTTTTCCTATTATCTTCATGATCTGTCGTCCTTCATTAGCTTTCTTTAGTACATCTTCATTCCTTTTCCTTTCGGGCCATGATATGCGCAGCATTCTGCGCCAACACCACATTTCAATTGCTTCCAGATTGGATATTTCAGATTTTCTCAGTATTCACGTCTCTGTTCCGTGAAGCACCACTCTCCATACCAGTCTTAATAAATCGTTTTCGAAGGCCAACGAATATTTCTAGCAGTCCTCTTTCCCTATTGAATGCTTGTTTAACCTGCGCTATTCTGGAAATTACGTCTTTTTCATTTCTTCCGTCCGAGAATATTAGAGTTCCTAAGCAGGGGAATGTCTTAACGTCTTCGATTTTCTCTCCCTGTAGCCATACGTTTACCCTTTCCTGTCCTTCTCTTGTACACTTTATCACTTTGCTTTTCTTTTTTCTTATTTATCTTCATTTTTAATGTTTTTTTTTTTTTTTTTTTCCCCAGTTGGTCGTTCAAGTTTGAAAGTGCTTCCTGCAAGTCCCTTTTCGTTCTCCGCTGTCAGTGCTATATCATGAGCAAACCTTATTGTGCTGAAAACCTTGCCATTTACTTGTACGCCGTTCTCGTTTTTATCAAAGAATTCTTTCATAGCCTCTTCTATATAGATCCATTTATATAAGATTAATTATTCCACGGATATTGAACGAGATAATGTGTCGAAATAGGTATCTTTATTCATACCTTATTCATGCCCCTGCTTAGTGTTTCTCACAGGTTGTTGGTACGTTGTAATCCTCGTAAATTACATTTTATAGTTCACTAGAACTTACTAACAGTTGCGGAATATTGAGAGGCAAACTGACTCTTGAATGGGAATGTTTTACCATTGGTTGACAGGTTTGAGCCCATACATGTGAATTTTATGATATACAGTTAACGTGCAATAGGGAATTGGATAGGTCAAAGTAAACCTTGTCTTCATTTGCATATCTGTACGAAAGCCGGATTTGTTGAAGAATATCGGTGGTTTAGAGTAATTAGCTGGAGGGGAACTTTGAATAGTATATACGTACAACATGAAAACAATACATGTAATTCACCACCACCGTGTTCTTGTTGAATCCAGAGAATACCACTGACTTGAGTTTCCCATAAATGTGAGAAATGAAAAAAATCCAGTAAACAATGCTCATCGAAATGAAGTAAGCGACAAGAAGTCAGCAGAAAGTAGACCCAAATATGATTTGGTTAACTTTGTACAGGTTTTCTCCAGGCACTCCATTTCCCCTATTTGCAATTCCTACTCTTTGAAGAACCTAAGTTTTTAAGATTTCATTTCTAATAAAATTTGTATTGTTTTTTGCAAGTAGTATTATATCAGACTAAGAATATCAATCTTCTAAACTTCACACAATAAATATAAAATACAAAGTAATGTAGAGAGAGCTGGTCAACGTTTAGGACCTATCGCAGTGTACTCCTGTTTTCTCATGTAATGTAACCTAATTAATTCTGACGGGCCGCGGTGGCTCAGTGGTAGAGCGTTCACCTCTGGTGCTTGGGGTCCCGGGTTCGATCCCAGACCCCGCCAAGTGAACTTTGTGGTGGACAAACACCGCATGCGTGGGTTTTCTCGGGGTTCTCCCGTTTCCTCCCACTTTCTTCATTCCACCATTTCATTCATTACTCATCATCACCGTCTCCTTTAGCCTAACCGGCATAACCGTGGGACGTAAAACTCAAAGATTTCATTTCATTTTCTAATTAATTCTGGCACGGAATTTGTTTTAAAATCTTGACTCACAAACATGCCGTTTAACCAGAGACTGTTATTAAAAACATATTCTTTTGTAATACGAGGTGGACCAATAAAACCTCCAACATTGTAAAGGCTAATAAAATAAAAGAAACTTCTTTATTCTAAATATGAAATGGTATTGATAACAGTTTGTAATTACTTGATCTGATTTGAATTACTCTGTTGTGTACTGAAATGACTCATCAATTGACATTACAGTTATTGTCAATTAGTGCCTATTAAACCTCCGATTCTTTATCTGCTGTAGTGCTATCAGTGAAAGGGCGAGAAGAGTGGTCCTCCCTTCCGCTCACCACTCTCCTGCTGTTTTCAGACGTCAGTATGCTTTAGTCTGGAGCTCATCGCGCGTATGCGGTCTTTTTTCGAAAGCAGCAGTTCCATGATGACTGTGCAAAGAGCTTCCCGTTTAAAGATTGCTATTCCACGTAAGACTAACTTACAGCAAATTGAGAATTTCCGAGGCTTCGCAAAAAAAAAAAAAAAAAAAAAAAAAAAAAAAAAAAAAAAAACTCTAGCTGGCCTAAAAGTGCTCGCATCTCTGAGAATACTGAGCAGTTACAAACTATAGCCTTTACAGATCGTCTTCAAATTCTATTGTTAATTGTTTTATTTCATCGTTTTCAATACTCTTTTATGTTTTTTTTTTTTTTTTAATAAACATATTTCTGCCTGCGGTACTTTTTGTTTTAATTAACATTTAAAATGTGAGAACTCATATTGGGTCACCCTGTACTTCGTTGAGAACGTGAACAAAGTAGCGTCCCTGCTGACGTCCCCATCAAACCATGGTCATCATTTACCATAGATATTCTGCCTTTATTGGCAGGTTATTTGCTGCAATTGAGCTTTTATATTCACAGTCTTTCGCTAAGCTCTTCGTCTTCACGTACGATTTTTCTGTTTTTCGCCAATTAACCCGGGAACACTAGTATGTCGTAAAATTTACGACGCCGACCTAATACTTGGTGATTTCAACCAGTTCTACGCATGCATTGAAGCTGGCGTCTCAGCTAATCTCATTTGGTGAGTAACTGTTGCTATAAGCAGATTGCGTTTGCCAGTGCTCTCGTGTAAGTGTGACATAGAGAGGCAATTCGTAGATTTTACGAGGTATTAGTGATAACGTTACAATTTTGAAAGTAACTTCCATTGTTGTGTATTTTTTTCTAAAATAGGAATTTCGAAGCCAGTTACTATTGAAGTGACTCAAAATAACTTCATAAGTGTTATTTTGAGTCACCTTTCGGTTTAGCACAGTAAAAGCGGATTCATTGAAAGTAATGTTAATTTTTTGAAGTAGACTTATGATAAAATTATAATAGCAATCAATGCATATATTGTAGATTGTTACTATACTTCAAACTATATCGTAAAAGGCAAAGATGCGAAATTTTGCGTCAAGAAACTATAGGGAGGGGGACAATGTCCTAGGCATTTTTGTAACATCACCGACTGAACAGTGTTGTCAACCCAACATAAAGTTATGTTTTTTTAAATGTTATTACGCTAGGTTATTACATTTTTCAAATTAACGTGTCAAAAACTTAAAATACCACATTTATTATTCAGTGTTGCAAGCTAGGGATGCTGCCGTTTACAACACTTCGATATCTCAAACCTCTCCGGAGATATGATAAAGATTGCAACACTGCTTAAATCATGTAATTGTGAGAACTTACTGTAATTACATATACGAAAAGCCACTGCAGTAATGCTATAAAAGAGAAAGAAAATAACAATCACTTTAAATATTTTCCGCAAATACGCCATTTTCACCAGTGTTGCAAAATTTATCAATGTTTATCATATCTCCGGACTGATTTGAGATATCGAAGTGCTGTATACAGCAAAATAATTTGTATGCTCATTGCAAACCATACAAGTAACTACATATGATACTTATTTAAGAATTTTTTCGAAACAAAGCCTTTCAAAAAAGAAAAAAAAAATCAAATCATCAAGCCTAGGTAAGTTCGTTCCTCATACAATACTATGACAATACTCTCATAGTTGGAGCGAAGATCATGAAACAACTCCTTGCATTTTGTTCGTAGTGCTTGTATGGATTAAGTTTCAGCTAGTTTTATATTTCAGTTTGAAGTATTTACTTTTTATCTATGTATTTTAATTTTCAGTAATAAAGACTATAATTTTTCGTACATATTTAATGATAAATATGTAAGAAGAAATCGAAATGAAGAATTCTAATTTTGAACCTAATTTAGCGATAGTTTTGTTGCTAATATCAACAACTTGTTCACACTGATATATTTTTGTTTTTTTGTAAGGTGTTTCAGCAGAGCATTCCATGAGTCAGTCGTAAAGCGTAATTGTGCTTTAAAAAAAAAGTAAAAATCGGTAGAGTTAATGTATTGACTGATACAATGTATAGAATACATATTACAAGATAAAAATAGTACTAACCTTTTTTTGGGCGCGTGTGTGTGTGTGTGTGCTGAGGCATATTTCATTAAGACGAGAAATCCAAAACGCAATACCGAAGAATGGAATTTAAACAAAGAATGGGACACCATACTAATTTCATAAATAAATATTAAGCAAGCTACTCTTGTAACATATGCTTTTATTACTCTGAATTTTCGTTTTAAACGAATTTTGTCGTATGTACTTATAATAAGGAAAATCTACAGTAATAACAGTTTATGATATACAACAAATAATTTTATTAGAAACCAAGTAATAAGTTTGCATGGAATTTGATTTAATCTCCTTCAAAGTACTTTCCTTGGCTTGCAATGCATCTATCCCAACGCTGAATCCATGACTTAGAGGCATTTCTGGAAGGCTTCTTTTGGATGGGCGTTCAGCTGCTCTGTCGTGGCTTTCTCAATGTTAGAAATGATGTCAAAACGTTTCCCTTGAAGCATGTTTTAATTTTTGGGAAGAGCCAGAAGTCGTATGGTGCTATATCTGGAGAGCACAGTGAATGTGGACAGACAGGAATATTTTTTCTGCTAAAAACTCGCAGTTCAAACGCAAAGTATGGCATGACCCGTTTTTGTGGTGAAGAAAGAAGCTGTTTGTCGATTTAATCGGCGATCAAAATGTTTTTCACAGACCCATACGAGATGTTTAGTTCTTCGGAAAACTCTCGAATAGTCATTTGCCTGTTTTGAACAAATCACTTGTGACACACTTTGCACGTTTTCCTCTGTTTTTGATGTCGAAGGACGTTTTGATCGTTGCTCGTTTTCAACCGATTCCTTGCCGCTTTCGAATCGCTCATACTACGTGTAAACAGTCTTCAATGTCACTGCTTCATCGCCATGCACTGATTTTGACATTTTGTGAGCTTCTTTGATACGTTTTTGCAGCTTAGACTGCCGGGCTTACTAGCTGAAATGAACACAACATTGATAGATGGCACTGTGTAACTACATTCACCGTACTTTTTGATCATACCTGGTATTAGTCATTTAGGGAAAATTACAAAAATTGAAAATCACTTACACGTATGAAAATTTGAACTAGATACATTGAACTTCGCACGAATTCCATCGTAATGGTTAGATGAAGGAAAAAAAAAACATATCAGGAGCAGTACTAAGTAGGTATTAATACTTCTTATACCTTTAAGACGAATATAACATATTGGAATTGGGTAACAGTTGTGCTGAGTGCACTTTAACATAATTTTACGTGAATGAATATTATTGCAACCCCCCACATAATAGTTAGTTTAAAAAATACAATTTGAAATTCAAATGTCTACTAATATTGAAGTTACAAGCATGTGAAGAACTTACTGCAGAATTTATTTTAAGCCTATGATCCTTGAAAATGAATAAACCATGGTTGAAAAAATCATGATTTAAAAAAAAAAAAGTCATTTTTGATGATTTTTTTATTTAAATCGATTTTTTATTTAAATCAAATCTTTCTTTTCGTATAATACAAGTCGCGAACTGAGGATAAAGTATTAGGAATTAGTATTAAATGTTAATTATGCCATTTAAGTGAAAGTATTGGGGTTCAATTTTGAACTAATCCCTAATCGTTAATCTATTTCAATCCCGAACAGTGTTTCTTAAGCATTAAGGAAAAAGTACAGACGTTTATCAACATAATACTTTTTTTTTTCTCACAAAAGATACTGATATTTGGCAGGGACATATTTTTAAAAAATCGGAACTAGCTTGAGGTACGAAATACATAAATTTCACCTAATGGACGGACAGGACATAAAATATAAAAAGACTTCGAAAAGGGGATCGGATCCCTCTAAATGCGCCCCTGTTATCTGAAAACAAACGAACAAACGCTCACACAAAAGAATTTTTGTCTTAAATGTCGATGGTGATTTCCTCGTTGGAATAGTTAAGGATTTAAAAACCCTATGTTACGAAGAGAAGAAAGCAGGATCCCCCATTATTCGTTCAAAACGGGATTTTCCCTAATCATCCTCTGCATGATACTCGTTTTCATACTGTGCTGTATGTACATTGGAGTCTCATTGTATTATGATTGTTATCTTCCGTAATCGAAATAACAGAACAGAAACTGGATTTTATATATTTTCATTTTAAATTAATTTATTTCGGAATTTGATTGAAATCGATCCACTCTGGAAGTAAATGCCTAAGTGTACGAAATACTTGAAATAATTCCATCTTCTAGAAATACAAAAAAGGTTAGTGGTATTTATATATTGTGTAATACTTTTTGATATAGTATTAATGTAGCTCATTAACTATACTTAACTAATTGTAGCAAATTTTTTGTCATTTTAGTAGGAAGCCGTAGCCCATCTCCAGATCAGGAGCCCGGAAAACTAGGTACTTCTCCGCATATTAACAAATTTCTAGCCAGAGAACCTCCCGACGGATGTGAGAAAGTCAATTTAAAATTTGTAGAAGAAACAAGGTACAAGGATTAATTTCTATCTTCTATAATGTTTACTTGTGGCAGATTTTTTTTTTTTTTTTTTAATACTAGATGCAACAAATAAGTAGTGAAGTAAAGTTGAGAAAAAAATGCATGCTGTATTTTATTCAAAACTAGCTGAAACATCCATTCTTCGCATAGGTCAGATAAAATGTCTATGTAAACAAACTGAACAACGAAAGGAAAAAAATATCGGTCATTTTCTACTACTTTTTCGTATCTCGGTAAACGCCCCCTGAGACCCCCTGGTTGTAATTTTTTTAAAAAAATGGCCTCCAGCCGATGGGGACTGTATTTGGAAGTCAACGCCTGTGGAAGTGTCACCAGCGACCGCAAAAATTGACACCGACCGACACTAATATCGGTCATTTTGGATTACTTCTACATGTCTCGGTAACTCCCGCCTCCCCGCAGGTGAGCCCCGGCCCACATACAATGGTAGATGAATTTAAAAGTCATCGCTAATGGAAGTGTCACCATTGATCTCAGCGATCGCAAAATCTATGAATTTGACACTAATATCGGTCATTTTCTACTACTTTTACATGTTTCGGTAAATGCCCCCCCCCCCCCTCGTTAGACCTCACTGGTTGGAATTTTGAAGAAAGAAAAAAAAAAACGTTTCGTCTTCGTCTGGGGGCTGGACCAAGGTACCCGTAATCAAAATTTGTTAACTCGGCGCACTCGTCAGATCCCCAGGTCGCACACAGACAGACACACAAACAAACTCTTTATTTAATTCATATTAGATGTTAGATATATTACTTATTTATCAATACGTGAGTCAGAACTTACCAAAGAGGGAACGACTTGTAAAATTCTTCCACATTTATTTATTTGATCCTGGGAGTCTGTTGACTTTGTCTTATGATTTACTTAGGTATGATGATATGTATAAATATGTCGTATACACAGGATGTTGTATAGGTATGTCTTATATACAGGGTGTATCAAAAGTCCATTGGACAACTCCGTTATAAGTAATTGAAAGAGGTGAAAGTTTTAGACAATAGGTGGTTTCAATCTTAAATATAGAGCTCCCTCGTGGCTAAGCGGTTAGCGTACATGCCTATGGCATGGGAGACCCGGGTTCGATTCCCGGCGGGAGCTCATGTGGTTCGGATTCCACGTTAATCAGTAGGTCCACGTCTCATATAGCCTCGCTGCTGAAGGGGACGCTAAACTAAAATCAATTCAATTCAATTCAATCTTAAATAGTGGATTTTTTTCCATTGCACAAGTCGTTTGAGCTCCACACTGGTAAGGCATTTATATTAAGTAAGAGCAATGTTACTAGTTCGGCAGGCTCTTCCCTTGGGCCCTAATCATACCAACAATACAGCATTGTTGGAAAACGGGTTCGAAGTTTTCCAAGTTCCTTTACATAACAATGTACTTTCTCCACTCATACCAGAGTTAGCCTTTTGCCCCAGACGTTTGATATACCTAGTGTATATATACAGGGCATTTCAAAACCACTGACAACGTTTGGGAGGTGATTCCTGACACCAAGATACGACAAAAAGTATAGACCAACCTGGGTGTACAAATGCTTCCTTTCGGAGTTATAGGCTGTCGAAAATATGAAAAATTAACTTTAAAGGTCCATAGCTCCAAAGCTGTGGGACCTACCGAAATCGGGTCAAGACTTCACTTAAGAACTAATATGCGCGCTATTCAAAAATACATGTTTCAGAATCCTAAGTTACTCAGACAACAATTTTTGTAGAGATAGTTTGGCTACGGGCATTTAATTTGAAGTACTCACGAACTATATCTATAAAAATCGTTGCGGAAGTACCGCATGGTTCTGAAACATGTATTTATGGATAACGCACATATTAGTTCCTAAGTGAAGTCTTGATCCGACTACGATAGGTCCTATAGTTTTGAAGCTATGGAGCTTTAATTTTTTTTCTTTCATGTTTTCGGCAGCCTATAACTCCGAAAGGAAGCATTTGTGCATCCAGGTTGGTCTATACTTCTTGTTTTATCTTAGTGTCAGGAATCACCTCACCAACGTTATCGATGTTGTTTTGAAACACACTGTATATATATATCATACATTCTATTTCAGGGTTGTTGTTCTCCTATATTTATAATTTTAACATTCAGTGTTTATTTTCTGTTTATACTTCAATTATAATATGTTAAGAAGTGATTTCTCTATCCGAGTTTTTAGTTTCTCTATTTCACTTCCTAGTTGTCAGGATTTATTTTATTTTTTTTTCTCGTCTTGTCGTCAGAAACAGACTGACGTTTTCCATAACAGTAGACATTTACTTTTTGGTTTGTTCTGAACATCGATCGGAGTTTCTGTAGTCATTTCTATTTAAATTCATGTTCTTATACATTAAGCCAGTTTTTTCGAGTGGTTAGTTTTCGTTATTTGAGTGTTAGGAACAGTATTTTCAGTGTTCGTGATGCAGTTGGGGAGCTTACTTGAATTAAGAGATATCGAACTCTGGTACATAAAACCAGATATAATGACGCTAAACCCCCATGCGCTGTTGTTACTAATAACGCATTTCTTCTGAGCGGTCATGAACTGTAAATCTCCTTGTCAGTTTTATATTATGTAAGGTTTGACAATAAAGTTTCGGGCTTAATGCTGGTACCTGGAAAACTGAAGTTAGTGGAGCAAACTTCGGTAACGATTATTCAAAGTAGATTCCCATTTTAACGGACTTCAAAAACAGGGAAGGGGTACTCAATACAGCACGTTTATATATATATGTTGGGATATGTATGTTTATGCATAACTTCAACATAGCTATTTTTATTATTATTATTATTATTATTATTATTATTATTATTATTATTATTATTATTATTATTATTATTATTTGGAAAACTATATCTTTCCAGTGGTCCGAGAGAATGAAACACCTCAACGGATGCTAGGTTAATATTATGACAAAGTAACATGCTTATAGGCAACCACACATTCTTAAGCGTTATTGAGGTTGCATAACAACAAAGGGGCTGTACTGAAAATTTTCAGAACACTTTCATACTACATTATACTGCCACTGTTTGTAACATTTTAAACAAGTGGGTTACGTATGTGAAATTGCTAAAGATTTTTTTAAAAAAAGGTTCTGTTATATTAATGCATAGATTCACACGTTCCACAAGGTTTGTAAAACTAGATTTGAAGTCATTCTGTGAAATGTAGTTGAGTCGTGCTCTCACAGGCATCTGGATTTCCTGAGCAGTCGTGAAATGCTGTTCCTAGAAAGATGTTCGCGAGAGCCAAGTCCTAGGAATAAGGAAAATGAGTAAATCTCTGACCTGACACTTCGCTAAGAACGTGTCACAATTACTGCTGAGTGAGGACGATCGTTGTCATCTAGAGGAACCAGCTGCCGCGCTCTCACAGGTATGGTTTCACATAATGAGTTCGTTTCAGAAAACTATCAAGAACGTCGCGATTTAAAAGACCTTTGATTATTATCCACTCCTTATGAATGATACCTTGGATGTCATAGGCACTGTCTTGATCCTTAAATTTCAGGAGACGAATCTTTTTGGATTGTGGTTTGTTTTCCTGCCCTCCATGCTTTACCTTTTTGTTGATGAATCATACCAATAGTACCACTTTTGTTGCCTATGACGATGAGATCCAGCAGTGAAGAGTCCGAGTTCACGCACTTAATTAAGTTTGTGCAGCCCTCGAACTCTCGTAGTTAGTTAGTTAGTTTCTTTCTTTCTTTTTCTTTTTTTCTTTTTCTTTCTTTCTTTTTCTTTCTTTTTTCTTGCTTTCTTTCTTTCTTGCTTGCTTGCTCTCTCAATCTCTCTTTCTCCTCTCCAATGAGGCATAAATCTGATTTCTTTGTCAAATCTTTACATGCCCTGCAAACAAAGAATATCATAGTACTAATCTCACATGATATACAATTTTCTGTTATTAGCAGGTACAGAGTACCAACGTCAGTCTTGAAACTTTATTGTTAAACCTTATATATCCCAGACAGAAAATGCAGGTGGTTTACAGGCGCCTGTGAAACATGCATAAACAGGCATATTTTTACAGGCACCTGTACATGCACCTGAAAATGGAACACTTTTAAACGCAGGAGACAAGTATCGATTTTTTTTTCAGGATCATTGCATGTTCATTTCACGAAAACAGGTATTTTTCATGTTGATAGGATTACAACCGTACAATGTGAAAAATGCGTATAAACAACATGTAGAGACTGGAAAGACATATACGTAACAGGCATATTCCATGTAGTTGACATATACGTTACCTCATGAGGATCTGACGACAGCTGCTTTTCATTTGATAAAAATGTAATCGACATGTTAAATACATGTGAAATACAGGTGTTAGCGAATTAGTGGGCGTCGCATTAAGTACTATACATGTGTTAGGACCTTGCATATGTGCATGACAAACTGGAGACTTGGTGCCTGAATATTGCATGTTTCCTACACCTGTAACATTAATGATTCACTTCAATCAACCTTGTTCATTGCTTGCATCTGTTTAACCCATTTAATGATCATTGCATTTTCCGTTTACCTGCACATTGCATATAGGTAGGTTCACACTTCTCATGTACACGGAGATAATATAGGGAATGTATTCTGTTGTAATCCCATGTATTATATATGTGTCAGGACCTTGCATAGCGAATGTCGAATTGGAGACTTGTGCCTGAATATTGCATGTCTCCTATGCCTATAACGTAAATGTTTAGCTCCAATCCACCTTGTTCACCACACGTATCTGTTTAATCCATTTATTGGCAATCATTGCATATTCCCGTTCACCTGTAGATTGCCTGTACACTGCACGTAGGGGAGTTATACACTTCGCATGTACACGAAAACGATAAATGTAAAATAACATTCTACACATCATGCGTTTTCCATGTTATACGCTAATGCATGGTATTTACATGTAATGCGAATGTCACTCATGTATATTACATGTTGATAAACAGGCATCTTCCTTGTACTTTTTATTCTTACTGTATTGCGAATGTTATCAACAATCCATTCAAGGTACTTTATGTGCACATATTCCCCCCATTTACTTGCATGTGAGTGACTACGTGTACATTGCATGTTCTCATTTTAATGTACAGGCTCTGTACAACGCGTGTTTCCGTGCAAAATTTCCAACAGAAGTTTAATACTTTTTAGATATGCATATTACCTGAAGACAATGTGCCTGTAATATTTTCTTTACATATGTTTTCGCCGAAACAGGCGCCTGTATAATGCCTGTCAAAATCTGACAGGCTTTTACAGACAGTTACATGTACAAAACATTGCATGTTTCCTCAAAAATTTTCAGAATAGTAATCTAAAAGAAGATACTTTATATGGTGATTTTTCATTGTCAATACATTAACAAAATATAAATATGTACTTGGTTATTTTTGCTATTACTATATCTGTAGTTTTTCAGTGGTTAGTAACATAACTATTATTGAATAATTACTATATCTGCCATAATAAATAGTGGAAAGTTTTGCAGTTACCTTTTTTCATATGTTTTATAAAATGTAATCTGTTTATATAGATATTAATGAAAAAGGAACCAATCGATTTTTTAACACACCAGATCCTCTGTGGATGTGAATTCTATAACACACAAAGAGTGATTGGCTGTTCTAGGAAGCGGATTGGGTGGCATAGTGGGTAACGCATCAGCACGGTATACCAGAGGTCCCAGGTTCGAGTCCCGCTCTAGTCAGCCACTTTTTGACTTTTTGTACGTTATGTAATTCACATCTACAGGGGATCTGGTGTGTTAAAAAATCGGTTGTGTCCTCTTTCATTAATATCTCTATGAAATTACAACCGTCATAGGTGATTGGTATGTGACTTCGATTGTGCAAGTACTGGTGGGGTCTGTGGTACAAGCCACGTGGTCCGAGTGAAGGGTACCGACCTCGAGAGTGAGTGGCTGTTCTGGGAAGTGGACTGGGTGGTGTAATGGTTAAGAGTCTTCATCCCGGCGAAATTAAAATACCGCTAATTTTACAGTAATTATGTGATATCTTCAAATAGATAAAAGATAATCGAAATGTGGAACAAGAGCGCCCTAGACAATATTATTTTACATGAGAAACCGTTATCACGACTCACTTATCTGCTTTTGATTTCGAGCCATTTTGAAAATCGGCATTTATTTTCGCGTTTCTAAACAGCTAAAAACGGAAAGCCGCTAGGTGACTTGTGATAACGGTACCTATCGAAAAATAATATTGTCTAGGGCGCTGTTGTTCCATATTTCAATTATCTTTTATCTATTTGAAGATATCACATAATTACTGTAAAATTAGCGGTATTTTAATTTCGCCGGGATGAAGACTTAACCCATCGGCACGGTATGCCGGAGGTTCCGGATTCTAATCCCGGTCCAGTCAGTCACTTTTTCAACAGAACTACCGAAACTTGAAAAGATAAATGCAAAAACTTTTATCATTATTACCAATATCCGTCAATTTCTCCCACTGAATAAGACATACACAAATCTACAGATAAGCAATACGCCACTATTATTTAGAATTGTGAACCTGCATACTTTATTAATTGTACCGAATTAGTTCAAAATAATTTCTGACTTGGCTCGATGGAAATTGAAGAAATATAATAACACGAGCTTAGTTATTGAGTTTCTTTACTCTTTGATGCAATACTAGGAGTGAAAGCTTGGATTTTTGCCATAATTTATTATCTATTCTTATTAACAGAATGTTTGGAATTTGTATACTGTATTACTTATACAGGGTGTTTCAAAACAACACCAACATTTGAGAGATGATTCCTGACACCAAGATAAGACAAAAAGTATAGACCAACTTGGATGCTTCCTTTCGGAGTTATAGGCTGCCAAAAATA
Source organism: Thermobia domestica (assembly GCF_964235325.1). NCBI lineage: Eukaryota > Metazoa > Arthropoda > Insecta > Zygentoma > Lepismatidae > Thermobia > Thermobia domestica. The sequence goes on from NC_137468.1 coordinate 196,131,613, forward strand.
TGAAAAAAAAAAAAAAAAAGAACTTTAAAGGTCCATAGCTCCAAAACTATGGGACCTACCGTAGTCGGGTCAAGACTTTACTTAGAAACTAATATATGCGCTTTCCAAAATTACAGGTTTCAGAATCCCAAGGTACTCACGCAACAATTTTTAGAGGGAGTTTGGCTGCGGGCATACAATTTGAAGTACTCACCAACTACCTCTACAAAAATTGTTCCAAAAGTACCGCAGAATTCTGAAACTTGGATATTTGAATAGGGCACATACTAGTTCCTAAGTGACTACGGTAGGTCCCATAGTTTTGGACCTATGGACCTTTTTTGATTTTTTTAATGTTTGGGCAGCCTGTAACTCCGAAAGGAAGCATTTCTGTACCCAGGTTGGTCCAAACTTTTTGTCTTATTTTGGTGCCAGGAATCACATCCCAAACGTTGTTTGTGTTGTTTTAAAACACCCTGTATATAATGTTCTGTCTTTTTTCTCAATTTGTTCGTTGTCTATTATTTCTCAGCAATTATTGTATATTCGTATTACTTTCTTAACTTAGTTATATTATCTGTATCATTTTATTTGTATTACTTTTGCTATGTAGATCTCTTTTGTTATATTGTTTGTATTCCCGTGGATGTATTTTTGGCCACTCGCTGTATGTGTGGAATACATCAGTAAAATTATTATTATTATTTGCTGTCGATCAGTTTAGATTTTATGATAGTACAGTGTAAATAATTTCAATTTACCATTTTGTTCATAAAATATTCGTAAAGAACAATTGCATTGTTTACTTGTATTAATTGTTAATTAAAACTAGTGCTACTTGGTGGTGATGAGGTTCGATTTTTTTAACATCACTACTGAGTATTTATATGTGTGTCGCTCAATGTATGTTTCAGTAAGCTGTAAAAAATTTGCTTTTTAACATACATTTGTAAACTATACGTACGAATGTAAAGTCTTTCCAGCCTTAGAACAAAGTAGACATAAACAAAGCAAAATGAATTACTCCGCGGCTCACACGTGCTTCGGCAGCGAGAGACGTGAACAGCAAGATCGTCTGCCTACTTACCGTCGTCGCATAATTTCCAGACTATAAGGCTGGTAAATAATTAACGGACTGACACTGACTACTGCTATGTTGGAGATATATATTTTCTTAAATCCTTATATAAACGAGATTGTCTCTTTTTCCTGTTGTCTTCTTTTGAGTTTTATAACACGAGACGAAAATGGGTTATTGCCACACATCGTCGCCATGAAACTCTGCATTCTACAATAATTTTAAATGAGTGGAGGAAGGCGCGTGAACGCATGCGCAGTAAATACTATATGTCCAGATACGGGTGAGGTTGAAATAAAGCTACATCTGTTGTTAAATATTATATATATTGCGCTTATTATAACAAACTGTAGGATAAATTCAGATATTTTTATTTGAAATTATTATTTTAGTAGGGATTATATTGCGGTAGGATACTAGTACACTGAGACCAACAACCAATCACTGGTCATCGACAAACTGGTAGTCAGGTGGGTTTGTTTACATCTTTTTTCTAAGGCTGGAAAGAGAATAGGTGGGTTTTTGTTCACCTCTCCACATAATCCCCATTGAGATTCAGCCATTTGTCTCACGGATGCACCAATTTGTCCAAACTCTTTGCGAAAAGTCAAAGCTCTGACTATTTAGCACACTCGTTATATTCTGCTTCATCTCTTCATCACCAGTTGACAGGAGACCATGTCACTTGTGTCGAACCCGAATTCTTCTTCAGGGAAACACAATTCTACATAATCGACCTGATCTCTTCTTTCTTGACGATAACGCCCACCCCACTAAGCACGCAAACAAGACACAGAATTTAAGAATTAGGGTAGGAAAGGCTGCCCCACTCTTTATACAGCCTCAATTTAGCGCCTAGTTACTTCCATTTCTTTCCGGTGTTAAAGTCTGCATTGCAAGGTGAACGTTTCGAAATTGATAAAGTAAGGAGAGGGCTAAATAGCTTTTTTTTTTTTTTCAAAAGGGTTTGAACAAATTAGTGCAACGGTCATGCAAATACCTGTATCTCAATGGGGATTATGTGTGGAGTGAGGAAGGACCCACCTACACATGCATGCGTAGTTTACGTCTAAAATTAAGTATTTTATACTTAGGGTAACTTATATGTTGAACGACCCACGTAAAACTCCTTTTTGTTTAATTTCCATTTTCGTTGTGCCAGAGATATTTAATATCTTATTTTTTTTCGTCCACAGGAGACCAATGATAGACCTGAGTGAGATAGACTACTGCCCTCTTAAGCCTTGTGTTAAATTCGAATTAAAACCAAGTCAAGGATCAGCCTTCTATCCTTTATCAAAGACTTTAGTATTAGAGGATAATGGAAGTAGCCCCACAATTGATTCAGGGGAACCTGAACACTTGCCTTTAATGCCAGGAACCTCATTTGGCGATGCCGTGGATCGAAACAGTGAAACTACCGGAATGTAGTGAGGCAAACGTTTTTAATTGTCCCATTCTATTAATCTTATAATTTTTGACATTACGATATTGCTTATGTGACATTTTCGTTATGTTTCATAGCTTTTTTTTGTCATGTTAATCTTTTAGGTTCTTAGAAAGTAAGCATTACTTTCGTCTTCTGATCTTATCTTGTGTTGTACATATGTGATCTTCTCTGTTTTTGTTTATAGAATGCATAATCAATGCTGTATATTATAGGAAATGCTAACAAATTATGGTGGGCAGAGAAATCCTCTTATAAGCAACATAAAAATTGCGTTCAAGTAATAGCAGGTGACATTTATGTGAAAACAATATAAAAAATTAGTAGATATTTTTTTTTTCCTCCAGTGCATCAGTCAGAAGTTCGTTCAGTTTTTAACAAACTATTTTACAAACCAGTGTTCTGGTCTGCTGGTGTTTTATTACTTCTGCAGGTCGTGTTTAATTTAACAGTTAAAAGGATCCAGCCTTGCTATCGAGAAGTTCCTAGTTCTGATAGCGCACGAATATTTCCTTCCTTTTCTTCAATCTCAATGTAGCCAAATTCCTTTATATATATATATATATATATATATATATATATATATATATATATATATATAAAAGACAATAATTTCTCCCTTCTAGAAAAACAATTCTTTGCGGTGGCTGCGTCTGGAAATAATAAGGGATGAAATAAAGAACAGGAGATGAATGGGGAATACTTATCGATAGTCCAAAACCTTAGCCAGAGTAAGCGGTAGGGGAATTCGATTGCTAAACAAAATCTGATTGTTCATTTACACCATACCAGATTGGGCACTTCCCTTATTTTATATCATATAGGGATATGTTATTCTCAAATAATTCACATATTGAGATCAAAACGCTGGCATATTGCACTTTCTTTGGTTACTAAGTACAGGAACATTTGTTCTTACATGCCAAATGTGTAACGAGCGCTTGTTTTCACTGCGCATGGTTCCGGGCTCGATTCCTGGTAGAGGTAATAATGGAGTAATTCGGATTCCATTCTAAAGAGCAGATTTTGTTTTATATGGCCCGGTACTAAAAAGGGACTTAAATTTTAAAATTAATCAATTAAAAAATATATTATCCTGTTCTTTTGTTTTTGAGTACATGGCGAATATTTGAAGACAGCTGCTTCGTGTTAACCTGAAAAAGAGATGAACACATGTGTATTTGTTTGGTACAATTCTATTGGTGGATGGTAGAATACGAATTTTGAAACTGAAATTTATGTCGTTTTTTAATACGAAGGTTCTAAAAATGTAATTTTTTTTAAAAAAATCTAGTCGTCTAATTGGGGTGAACTTTCAGTTTCTGCTCAGTATAATAAAAGGAAAATAAATAATTTAAAATATTTTGAAGAAAAAATAATGAAAATAAATCCCAGTGAGTAGCTGTTTGGCTTTAATTATTTATTGCAATACTAATTTATTGGAAAACACACTCGCTAATCTTATATTTGAACTAGGGGTCTAAATTCCAAATTTTCTGTGTGCTAGGAGGATGCTCCATCGATTCAGCTACCACCAGCGCGAGGGATAAACAACAGACACAGAAAACTAGGGATGGGCAATTTCGGAATATTTACTTTCCGAAATCCGGAAAGTAAAACCGAAAAAAATCCGGAATTTGGAAGAATTCCGGAATTGTTCTAAATTCCGAAATTTTTTCGAAATCAGGGAAATTTTTATCATCCCTACAGAAACTGATTTTAGTGAGTGTATTGCACTTTGTAGAGATTCCTCCTGGCAAGCACAAGATCGAGATTCGAGTCTTTGCAGTGTGGTAATCAGTTTTTCAAACATTGTTTCATACACACATTTCATAAAGTTAAGAAAATTTAAAACATGATACTTGTTTAAATATATATATAGGAAGTCTTAATTTGACGATTCTCGGTAAAAGTGTTCATTGTATATATACATATATGACACTGAAATTTATAATATATACAGCCCACATGCTAAAAATTAGTTTATCTTTTGTTAATTATTATATTATTTTTGTTATGTTTGTTATGAGGCGATTCCAGAAACTAACTTTCCCACGCGTCCCATAGCTAGGAAACCGCATGTTGTGCGAAGCGACTGCGTGCACGTGAGAGAATAAGGTCGTAGCATGGCGCATGCGCCAGCGGAACTTTCCTAGTGCTCTTAGTAGCGTCGTGGCAGTGGTTGAAGATGGACGTTCCTATTCCAGCTTCCGCCGCGTGCGAAGTGCGTCCAGTGACACAGTTTTTGAATGCACAGCGCCGATTTAAATCCATCGTCGTTCCAAAAATGTCAATGCTAACCCCATGTGCCTTTGCTTTGTGTTTTGGAGTCAGTTGCTTCTGCACCCACCTGGCACACTACTTCTTGAACAACAGGTGCTCCGTGACAGTGGTGTGCAATAAGGAACGAGAAATCTGCGGAAACTGACCGCTGAGTTCCGTTATTGAAAAGCGACGATTCTGCATAATGTTTTCCCGAACAAAGTCCACAAGGTCGTCTGTGATGACGATTGGCTCCCCACTGCGCTCCTCATCATGCACATTTTGGCGCCCTGCTGCAAATTGTCTACACCAGCAATGCGCCATCTGCTTGCTTATGACGGTTGGCCCATAAACCTGGCACAGCTGACGATGAATTTCAATCGACACTATGCCCTGTGCATTCAAAAACTTTATCACTGGTCGCACTTCACACGCGGCGGGAGCTGGAATAGAAACGTCCATCTTTAACCACTGCCACGACGCTACTGAGAGCACTAGGAAAGTTCTGCTGGCGCATGCGCCATGCTACGACCTTACTCGCTTCGCGCAACATACGGCTTCCTAGCTATGGGACGCGTGGGAAAGTTAGCTTCTGGATGCGTCTCGTACTTGTATTCCCGGTGAAGTCTTACAATTTTAGAAATTTGTCAACGCATTCTTTGCTTTAAAAAATGTAAAGGTTTTGTGCAGGTGATTAAACAAAATGAATTCACTGTACATTCTTAACGAAAAGTCATCCAGCAGACATAACCGTTCAATACTATTATTATGCCATTTTAAAGTTTTCACTGTAATTATTTCACGAAACGAATTAAAGTGAACAGATAGCTTCAGTGACGAAAATGTATTTTAAACTGTCACGGGAAATGTTTAGTAAGGAAGGACAAATGTAGATTAGTTTGAATACCTTGTAGAACAATGTCATATCATTGACCTCAGGGCATTATTAAAGGGTGGGACCTTCCTCATTGTAATTTGTGTAATTAAGAGAACAGAAAAACTCGTATAATTTTATGAAATGTATATTGTTCCCGACTTACGCTCGACGCGTAAGAATGTTAAATTTAAAATATTTAAGACAAATTTAATCTATACGGTTGGTTTCGTTTAAATTTTGAAAATTATAAGTGGATTTCTCTGTTTCCATTTATGTGAGTATCGTGCTTTTTTTTTTTCTTTCTTCAAAAAAGATTTCTTTTTTAGAGAGAAGAAAAAGAGAGAGAGAGGGTTGTAATTCCCTTTTGCTTCGGTTTGTAAATTATCGAAAAGAAAATATCTATGTAAATATTATCAAATATTTTAATAAACAATGAAACAAATTTTGATTTTAAGTACATGTTTTGATTGTTGATGAGATAATGCCAGACTTAACCGTGTAGCGTCAGTGGAAATAGTTTTTGTAGAAGTTCCCTGGTACTGACATGATATTTGAACAATTCAAGACTTTAGTGTTTACATCCGTGTTAGTATTTCTGTTTACGTCTTCTGAAGAAAGAAAGAAAGTGTAACAAATGTTGCAGCAATATATATATTCATATATATATATATAAAAATATACTATATATATAATATACGACATATATGGCAGCAAAAAAATTCCGGCGTAGTTTATTAGTAAATGACAGTTTCAATTTTATTATTATTTTGTGTCACAAATTCCTGGTTACAAATACTTTTTTTAAAAAAGAGAAACTACAATCAAAGTAGTGTTTAGGTATTTGTGAAGCAACTAAGAAATTTATAATTTTAAGGGTATCAAAACGGGAAAAAGGTCTTGTCTGTAGTAAATGTTTATTTCACTGTTTTCGAAGAATGATATATAAATTAATAATAGGCTTATAGGTTGATTAATATGGTATTTGGTTGGTTACGTATATGTTTTGAGGTAACTACCGTTTTTACGCGATTCTAAGACGCACTTTTTTGTCGATTTTTTTTTTCCTTCCAAAATCAAGATGCATCTTGGTTATGCAAATTTAGGCCAGATTAGATGGAGTTTTGCCAAAAATTGCCCGTTAGTCACGATTCTGTGAAGAATGTGTATTTTGTTTGTATTTGGTCATCAAAAGTGTAAAAACTGGAAAAAGATAGTGATGATGCCGATGAGGAAACAGATGATGAGCAGTAACGTGGTAGTTTTTTTTTTTTTTTTTTTTTTTTTTTTGCGAGTGTGATTGCAAAAGATAAGAAAAGAAACAGAACAAAAGAAATTGCTGAATAATTATTTGTTTGTATATATATATACTGTCATAATATGATAATATGGTACCGACAGTGGATTGCTAGAAAACTGACGCAAGGAAGTGTTGTACCGTAATTACATTAGGAAAAAAAGTACCAGCAGATACATGAATATACCATAAATTCCAGCAATAAGTTCAAGGTTTCTTTATTTTCCCATAACAATATTTGTTTTCTCATGTTTATTAATGTTTTTTTCTTTCTTTAAAATTAATGTAGGTAGGTTTTTTTTTTTTTTTTTTTTTTTTTTTTTTTTTTTTTTTTTTTTTGTTTCGCCAAGCGTGCGTCTTACATTTGAGGCTGTCTTAGATTCGCATAAATACGGTAATTTGTATTAAAAAGCAAGTGCTCAAAATTATTGAATTGAAATCGAGTAACAAAATAGTGAAAATCAAAAATACAACCTCACAGGTAAAAGCCTTTATTTACTAAGTCATTGCAAAGGCAGATTTAAAGGAGGGAAAAGGTACTGGTTTATCATTATTTTACTTTGTTTCCCGTAACATCCTATAATACAGGGTGTACGGGACGAAACGCTCTAATTTTAAATGTCTGTAATACAACATGTATTCGATACATAAAGAAAATTCATGTAACAATGGATACACAAAGTTTTGAAGTTTTGTTTGTGCAATCGCACTATTTGTACATGAGCCCCACGAGTGGCACGGAGGTTGTCTAACCGATACTCGATTTTTTTTTTTTTTTTTTTCAGGTACCCTTTAGCATCTGTAACGTAACTCTCTCCGTTGCAGTTCTAATTCTCTCACGAAGCGGTTCCAGATTTGTCATTTCGGTAGAGTATAACCTGTCCCTAACATACTCCCACAGGAAGAAATCCAGGGGAGTAATGTCAGGCGACTGGGGTGGCCATGGGATTGAAGACAGTTGCGCCACAGATGGTAAATGGTACGTAGAAAGAAGTGGAGTATCGAATAAACATCCTCCATGCCACTCGTGGGACTCATTGTAGAAATAGTGGGATTGAACAAACAAAGCTTCAAAACTTCGTGTATCCATTGATGTATGAATCTTCTCTATGTATCGGTACATATTGTATTACAGACATTTCAAATTAGTGCGTTTCGTTTCGAACACCCTTATTTTAAATACCTGTTTAGTTTTTCTGACCTCTGTGAGCAATACAGGCTATGATTAAGTTTCCATAAATTTTAATTGTCTTGAGTAACGATAAAATAAAAAAGTGCGTTGAAGTAATTAAAACATGACTATTACAGAAAAAAATTGTGATTTGATGTGAAAATTTATATTAATAGCACAATAGATGGTTATTTTCATACTGTAGTCGTGACGCTCAATCGTAAGGGAAGAATTTATTTTTGTAGTATGTGTAATTTTATTGTGGTATGGAAAAAATCTTTAAGTTTTTGACATTTCTCTTCACTTAATTTCCCAGCTTCTGCAGATACTTGAGATAACAGTCATTATGTTTGTTTTTTATTAAAATCCCGATCCCGAAATAGCAAAAGAAAAATAGCTTGTATTCACTGTGACGAAGCAGATCAATACAAAACTCTCCAGTTTGTTAATTAAACCGACGTTGCTGAAAATCTCTCTTCAGATTACATACTAGCTTCCCCTTCTACATGTTTTGTGAGTGAAGTCGGCACAACTGGGCCAATCGAATGCAGCTTTTTTTTTTTTTGGGGGGGGGGGGTAGGTATAAGAATGTAATATTGCCGACTCAAATCTATCCGTTCCTGTGCCGTTAAAAGAAGGACATAGGCAGGCGTCGATTTGCTGTTTGCATAGTACTGGGCGTTGCCTAAAAGGTACTCGTAATGTCTTTGTTACATTTCTACTAAAATAGGGGCCGCGGTGGCTCAGTGGTAGAGCGTTCACCTCTGGTGCATGGGGTTCTTGGTTCGATCCCAGTTCGCGCCAGATGAGCTCTGTGGTGGACAAACACCGTGTGCGTGGGTTTTCTCGGAATTCTCCCGTTTCCTCCCACTTTCATCATTCCATTCATTTCACATCATTCTCGTCTCCTTTAGCCTAGCCGGCATAACACGGGACGTAAAATTTAAAATAATAATAATAATAATCCAATTTTTATGTATCATATTATGAATAAAATAGCTAAATTTCTTTAACGTGGTCCTTCCGAGCCTATAGCTAAAATGGGTTAGAATTTAGGTGTGTTCTATGAAGGAAAGGCTATAAATCCTAAGATGACTACATCTTGTCAAATATTGATTAAGGATGGTATTCCTCCTCTCAGTTTCTATTAAGTTCTAATTGTTAACGAAACAATTGTCGTTCGTTGCCTTCGTTAATTGCAGTGCCGTGCCTTGGAAAATCAGCACCTGGGGCGATAGTGTACGAAGGCGCCCCCGTACATATGAGTAAGGTCGACAGACCAGCCGTGAAGCGCCAACATAGTTGTCGCGAAGCGTAAGAAAATTTTCAAAAATAAACCGTGCCTTACAGTGATTTTGAGCACTTTTTTCCTTCCGTTTTATATATGTGCACATGCATTTTCCTAACATGAATAACATTATAGGACCACTTCCTAAAGCAGAAAGAGAATTTAAGTACATACTAGTAATATTCCAAATAAATTTTTCTCTCTCTTTTTTCTTCCCTTTCTCCCGAATTTTGCGCCCCTTCGGCACCCGGGCCGTCTCCCCGCTCTTCCCCCTCATGGCACGGCACTGGTTGATTGCGTCGGTAAGTTCGTTGCCTCTTCTCAAGAACAAATTTTAAATTTAAATTCACTAATTGAACACCTTATAACGGCGTTTCTCAAACTGTCGTCCTCCCTTCAGGTGCCCCCTTGTGGTCTTGTTAGTAAAGAAAGAAAGAAAGAAAAAAAACAATTGAAGTGAATTGGGAATCATACACTATAGTCGAGAATCTCAAACAAAATTTAAAAATTAACATAAGTTCAAAACATATACATGCTTTCGAGGGGGCAAAAGTATGGTGGTTCGTAGAACATTCTGAGTCATACAAGTGGTCCTTGAGAAATGTTTAACCAACGCTGCCATATACCTTTCAATGTATGTCCAACTTTTCTCATTGTTTCTTCCTTGGTTAAAATTGTTGCTCGATTATAGTTATTTCCCGTTTTTGCACAGTGAGCTTGTAAATTACAAGATTTTTCAATCAACATTTTATGAAAAGGTATTTTCTGAAAGTTTATTGTTTATCCTTCACCGAACCGTAACCGTTTCTAGCTACGTATTTGGAAAAAGGTGGTACCTGTAAGCAGGCCCGTATTTATATATTGTGCGCCCCTGTGCTCTAAAATTTTCAAAAATAAACCGTGCCTTACAGTGATTTTGAGCACTTTTTTCCTTCCGTTTTATATATGTGCACATGCATTTTCCTAACATGAATAACATTATAGGACCACTTCCTAAAGCAGAAAGAGAATTTAAGTACATACTAGTAATATTCCAAATAAATTTTTCTCTCTCTTTTTTCTTCCCTTTCTCCCGAATTTTGCGCCCCTTCGGCACCCGGGCCGTCTCCCCGCTCTTCCCCCTCATGGCACGGCACTGGTTGATTGCGTCGGTAAGTTCGTTGCCTCTTCTCAAGAACAAATTTTAAATTTAAATTCACTAATTGAACACCTTATAACGGCGTTTCTCAAACTGTCGTCCTCCCTTCAGGTGCCCCCTTGTGGTCTTGTTAGTAAAGAAAGAAAGAAAGAAAAAAAACAATTGAAGTGAATTGGGAATCATACACTATAGTCGAGAATCTCAAACAAAATTTAAAAATTAACATAAGTTCAAAACATATACATGCTTTCGAGGGGGCAAAAGTATGGTGGTTCGTAGAACATTCTGAGTCATACAAGTGGTCCTTGAGAAATGTTTAACCAACGCTGCCATATACCTTTCAATGTATGTCCAACTTTTCTCATTGTTTCTTCCTTGGTTAAAATTGTTGCTCGATTATAGTTATTTCCCGTTTTTGCACAGTGAGCTTGTAAATTACAAGATTTTTCAATCAACATTTTATGAAAAGGTATTTTCTGAAAGTTTATTGTTTATCCTTCACCGAACCGTAACCGTTTCTAGCTACGTATTTGGAAAAAGGTGGTACCTGTAAGCAGGCCCGTATTTATATATTGTGCGCCCCTGTGCTCTAAATAATTTGCTCCCCCCGCCTCCCGCACATACTTAAGTCAAACAAAGAAACAAGCTGTGATTTTGCGAACATACCAGCTCTTAGGTATTACAAGTTACAAAAGTGATAACATAGTTTTAAATGGCCTAATCTATCAATGATGATTATGATGTGGTCTGTCCGAAGGTAGGTGATCGTTGGTGGACGTTACTGTGAGACCCCAATAATTATTGGTGATAACTGTTAAGAAAAACAATCGTTTACATTATTCATCGTCAGTAATGGTGTAATATAATCTATATTAATAATACAATAAGCTGTCTGACTGTAGCGATTTTCAACTCGAGAACCATAATAGATAGAAACATGAAATTTTAATGTTTTAAAGTTTTCAGAGGAATGATCAAAATGACCTGTTCCGAGTATCTAGATCACACCTGAACTGAGATATGAGGGTACAAAGTCCCCATAAGAATAACATGAGTACATTTTTAAACGAGCAATATTAGAGTTAATAGTTTTTGGGGTCGCTGAGATAAATAGTGACAGTTTTAATCCAATTGAACTTCAAGGCCATACTCTACCCGCCACGGAGGGGGCAAGATTTTAAAAGTAATCGACAAACGACCAATATTAGTGTTGGAATTCATAGTTTTCGAGGTTGCTAAGTTTAACGGTACAAGTTTCATTATGTTCAAGTTCATCCTCACCGCTTGGGGTGGGATGGGAGAGAATGACTTTTTTAAAAGTAATCAGATAAGCTAGCTAATTAGTAACTACTGTAATTAGAGCGAATTAAACACATTAACATATTTTCTCGCGCTTGCGCAGGACTCTGCGGGTTGCTAGTTTTAAATATTGCGTTATTGGGAATCTTAAAAAATCCCAAATTTTGCCGCCCTGTGCTCGAGCACAGAATAGCACTTACCTAAATACGGGCCTGTCTATAAGTTCCCGAAGATTTATCACTTTCATTCATAAGAAGATCGGTTGGAGTGCAGTTTAGTGTTCCGTTCAATTGTATGAGACTACTTGGGACGTGTACCTTCAGCTTAACTTAGGATCTGAACCACTTGAAATCCTGCTGGGAATTGAACCCGAGTCTTCCATTCCGGAGACACGTGCGCTAACCTATAGGCTAAGTAAAGGGCATGATTGAATTAAGAATTAGATTTCTGGACTTTCGGCCGAAAAACTTTTACACTTTTTCGGCCGAATGTCCCCATGGGGAATCGAACCCGGAAGCGCTCGCACTAAAGACGAGAGCGTTAGCGACTACGCTACACGGGCCCACTGGGGTATGATTTGAATACTAAAGTGAAAAAAAAAAATCTATCGTAAATAGTTCAGCGAATTGAACAATAGATGACTGTAAAAACATACGTTGTGGAGTAAATAGGAGAAATACGAGTAATAATAGGGAAGTCTTTATGTATGGACTATAAAATCTTCATTCTTCTTGAGAAAACTGATCTGGAATGTAGTTTCAGGCTTCGTCATTGTTTACTTCGATTTATATGAAGAAAACAGGTCATTGGTTGATACATCCAATTGCATCGATATATAGTAAGGTTGACGAAAGAAGTAATTACTCCTAAGATACCATTTTCAGGATGTACCCTCATAGTTTACATCGGTTCTTATGTGAAAAAATGATATTTCAGTACCAAAAAGTGTTCATAAGAATTGTAATTAAACGCTAGCGTTGTCAATACAGAATGGGAAATTGAACCTGTAGGAACGAATAATGAAGAAAGAAAAAAAAAATTGATTTCGAAACGTGTACTAAGGTCTATTTTTTTAAAGACTGAAGACGATACATTTCAGTGCTCGCAATCCTTAAAAAGTGGTTTGATATCAGTTCCACTTCTTAACTTCATTATTCCGTATATCAGGGTGTTACAAAAATTTAGTCACAATATTTTTGGGAATAGTTTTCTCACATCAAAATAAGAAAAAAAAAGTTCATATTGATCTGTGCTTGGAAGTGCATAGTTTCTTACTCGTAGGATGCCGAAAACGTGAAAAAATTAACTTTAAAGGTCCATAGTTTTATTACTATAGGACCAGTCGTAGTCGGGTCAAGACATCGCTGAGGAACTAGTATGTGAACTATACAAATATCCATCTTTCAGAACCCCCGGTACTTGCACAATCAGTTTTAGACAGGCTTTTTTGGAGTACTTGGTCACTCTCTAGCTACCTCTCTAAAAATTGGTATGCAAGTACTGGAGCATTCTTAAACATAGATATTTGTATAGTTCACATACCAGTTCCTCAGTGATGTCTTGACCCGATTACCATAAATCCCATAGTAGTGTAGCTATGAACTTTTAAAGTTAACATTTTCGATAGCCTATAAATCCGAAACTATCCACTTTTGAGCACAGGTCCATATGAACTTTTCTTTTCTTATTTTGGTGTGAGGAATATGTTCCTAAAATATTGTGACTTCTTTGTGACGCCCTCTATAGGTACTGACTTGCAAAAGTGCATCAACGCATATCAATAGGTTTCTTTTTTGTTTTTGTTTCCTCCCAACGTTTCAAATTATAAATATGTCCATATTTCTTGTTAAAGCACATGTACATAATCCAAAGCTTGTATTACCCTTTCCGTGGTAGAATTGACGAGTGCTTTAATGCATTGTCATCATCTAAGCAGTACCGCTTAGAGGGAACTTGGAGGGTATTTATTACAATACAATATCCTTGAAGAGTAATCGTATCAATAACCTGAAAGGTACTCACCTTACTCTTCAGTATTGTTCAAAAAGAGTCAAATTTTCATCCACTTTTCATAATATAGGATTATTAGTTTAATCATGATATTATTCAAGAACTACTGTTGGATAGAAACAGAAACAAATAGTTCAGTTTTCGTTCTTTTCAATTCAAGATTTGTGGGGCGATGGGGGCAGGGAAAATGAAGACGTGTGGTGCCAGCATGCTCACTCCCCACCACACCATGACGGACGCGGGATGATGGGCTGTTTGGATTTTCGGAACTTTGTCCCTGGCTTCCTGAGCTGATGACGCATACATCTTATCATTTTGGCAATGGAAACACTTTTCGATAGTGAACAACTTCTGATCGGTGAACAGAATTTGTCTGTGCCGATTTTGATCGTACCGTTGAAGCAGGCGTTTGCTTTTGTGCTTCCTTAGCTCAAACAGACGTAGCGTCAGAAAGTGTCCCGTTGATCGTCGGTAGGCTCGAATACAAAGATCGTCCCTGAGTTGCCTGGGCATCGTTCGGTTGGAGATGTTCATCGCTTGGGCTATTACTGTCTGCTTCTGTACGGAATTTCTCTTCACACACACCGCCACTGCTTTCACTTTGTGGTCGGTCAGCTCTCGGGCGATCCTGGACAGACCCAGTATTAAGGAACCGCTGGATGGTGCGGTACACAAACATGCAACTCATGTTAAGCTTTTTTTTTTCAGTGTATTGAAAATTTTAGTCGTTGGGTTTTCCATTTTAGCGTAACGCTATCACTACAATCCTATTTTCATACTCACCCCATTCCATCCTGCCTATACTGGTTACATGTGTTCCTTTCTACAGCAGCACTCTTACTGCATGATCGCACTTTCCATTGCCACGTTCAAGGGCGCCCATGCTGTGGTTTCCAGGGGGGGGGGGAAATATAAGCGAGATTTCAAATATAGTTTCAAATTCTGCTATAACTAATGTAAAAATTCTATTGGGCTTTCGATATTCCCAAGTACGATTTCCTCTTGGGGGGGCAAGCGCCCCACCGTGCCCCCCTGATAGGCGCCCTTGGCCACGTTCATTCTTTCTACTCACAAGAAACATGGTTGCAAACCTCTGGTACTTTTGTAACAGTATTTATGGCTAGGCTAAGTAGATTAATTGTGGGGCGAAAGAAATGTATTCTAAATTTTGATTATTGTATATAAAAACACATCAAAAGTTCAATCAACTAACTACATGTAGCAGTTGAAAATACGGGTAATTTTGTTAGCAAATTAAAGGTATTGGTGCGTATAATACACCATTCAAATTATAAAATTTCTCGCAACCATACATTAACAGATCTTAGGTACGTGTGTTATTGAATTGAAATTATCATTTTGACCCTTGAACGCTTCTGTTTTTATTGTAGTAGTTGAGTTTACGACTGAAAAGTTCAGATCTGAAGTATGATAGGAGAATAATTCGTATCATTTGTAATGTAAAGGATTGTTCAAGATGACAGGATGTCGCATTGTTGAGATTAAGATTCAATTTGCTATACGTGTAGTGTGTTCTGCCAATTTAGGATTGATTGCTATCAAATGAAATTGAATTACAGTTACTTATCGAGTGTATGGAACACATTGCAATACTTCAAATTACTCATCTCGTAATGTTCCTCGTCAGTCTTACTCCAATATTTCGGATGAGACATTCGACCACTCATCTTCAGGTGTACACAATGGTTTAAGTCCTTTTTCACAACACGATTAAAAAAAAAAAAAAAAAAGTGTCAGCATTTGTAATTTATGAATATTGCGAAAAGTTTTATCGATACACATGGTCGGCTGCCTTGTCCAATAATTATAGATTGCTCTCATCATTTTATTATTTAACCTCTTGCGTTCCAGGTGTCATTTTCCTATGTGCGTGCTATAATACCAGGTTTTCATTTACTGTTAAAAGACGGTCTAGACCATTATATAGGGTATAGTTATTGTGCACGTGCGAGGAGAGCATTCATATTACTGATATATATATATATGGAACTTTTGGACTGAAAAAAAGATATTTTGATGTTTTGAAGGAACTCTGCTCCTTCAGGTTGGCAACACTGGCCGGAGATCAAATACAGTTTTCCTTCTGAGACCTGCTATCTACTGAGACAAAACTTTTTTTTTTTTTTTTTTTTTAGCTTTTGTGTCAGGAAGGTTGAGTTGAGTTGATTTTGAGTGTAACGTCCCGTTCAGCAGCGAGGCTATATGAGACGTGGACCTACTGATTAACGTGGGATCCGAACCACCTGAGCTTCCACCTGGAATCGAAACCCGGGTCTCCCACGCCTGTGTGAGGAAGGTGCTGTCACCGAAAGAGAAGTAATACAGTAGAACTAACTTGTGCCTTGTATCCACTAAAAAATTTCATTACCTCCAGCATTAATACGACGCTTAATATAGGATTCGTTTTCATGACATCATCCTGGGTGTCACTATTATTTTGTAAAGGAATAATTTATGACATCCGCATGGATGTCACTGGTGCTGATGGGGTCAACAATGTATGTGTGTAGCCTTAATGCTAGTGCACTAACATAATATACTAATAACCTTTTTATTGGTGTTTTTATTATTTGGTTACTAGTAAATTGTTAGTGCATGAACATTAGGGCTACATTAGCTGTATATTGTTATATAGTAAAATGATAAGAGCAGTCTATAACTATTTGGAAAAACAGACCACTATAAGTATCGATAAAATTTGACGCAATATTCATAAATAACCATTGTTTTGAAAAAGACGTTAAGCGATTTTGTACTCCTGAAGATGAGTGCTATAAAGAAGGCTTTCCGTACTAGTTCGTAACAGCTGGGAATTTTAAAACTTAATCTTTTGAGTGTGTGGGATGTATTTCAGAAGTTGAACAGCAAAGCTTTTTTTCTATCTCTCACTCTACATAATTCGATATGAATTTCTTTGTTCCAGAGCTCATAAAGGCTCTGGCCGTCTTCGGTTGACATATGAACATATACGACTCATACAGCTCCTGATCTTAACCTGGAGTAGCTATCTTATTTCTCATTATGATGTGCCGCACGAAAAACTTCCTCGCCCCCACGCACACATATACAATATTAAACCCTGGAACATGTACACCAAAAGCAAGATACTGAGAAATACTGAGCTAAGGACAGCTACATATAAAGTAATATCCAAATGTCAAAAGCTTATATCAACCATACATATTTCAAGTAGTAGATATGGGTAAAATAACAATAATAATAATGATAAATAAAAAAAAAAGTGAAGTTGGATACCTTCGTTTTGTCTTTTGGCTAACTTTAGTACAGGGTAACCCAATAAAACCACGCATATTTTAAAGACTAATAAAATAAAGAACATTGCAGATAGAAAGTTGTTTATTCAAAAATATACAAAAAGAATATTAAAAACAGTTTGTAAACTGTCCGGGGTCATAGGCCAAGTCCATTACGAGTAAAGATATTTAAAAATGGAAGGATAGGAAAGTTACTTAAAATAAGTAGTGTTGGATCTAAAATTGTGTAATGTTTCCAATTGCACCAGCCGTTTGGCTTCCACACAGGTTTTGCGCACTATGTTAAATGAAAATTCAATGTTTCTAGATCAACAGGCTGGTCAAACGGAAAGTAAGGCACCAAAAATTACAGGAGACGTGCAAATTCTTGTGTAAGGGAAGCTAGAATATGTCGAATCCGTTTCCCAACAATGCTGTAGTGTTGGTATAGTCAGTGGTGCCCACCCCCCTTATGTCCATGACGCATCCCCCCCCCAATTGTCTATCCGTAGGTGTTCTCCCATGAAAAAATCTTCTTTTCAATTAATTTTTACACCTCCTCAATCATATTTATATAGATTTTAAGCCCCCCCAAATATTTCAATGACGCAGTTTGCGTCATAGCCCCCCCTCTGTGGGCACCCCTGGTATAGTCATGGCCATCACTACCATATGTGTAACGCGTGCATTTCCACGAGGCGGCAAAATCTATCATAACTATATTATTTAAAATAAATATTTCTTGTTGGAAACAGACTTCATGAAGATAGTAGTTAAATTTACTAAGCTGACCTTCTATTTGAATACTACATTCATAAATCATGTTCAGGTCGCAATAGTTTAAGGTCACATGGACAGCGCTAAAGCAAATGGTCAAACAAATGCCAGCATGCATTGCTTGATTGTTGTCAAATACAATAACTCAATTCTCGAACAGTAACCAACACCTGTTCCATTTAGTTAGATATCACAGTTCTGATATGAAAGCTAGTCTTGGCAGTGTCACAAACAAGTTCCTTATCATTGAAGGTGGAAACTTTTTTTTTTTTTTTTTTTAATTTAACAGGTGTAGAAGGAAAATCAAGAAATAAAGATAAAAGAGCTAGTTGCACTGAAATTGCAAAGTGATATATTGAGATTGAAACTCGATATTGAATTCTATAAAAAGGATTACCATCTTTCCTCTGCAGGTGTGTTTGCTTCATCTTTCACTAACATAACAGATTATTATTTAGAGTCGAAAAAACAGACACAACGAGATTGTATTTGTAGTGTTTAGGCCTTTGTGAATGCGAGTGCCCTTTCCCTCCGCTTCGTTGTTCATGACGGGGTAGCATACGTAAAATCATGGCGTTTAAGATTTGTTCTTTCTGTAGAAAGGAGAGGAGACCGCAAATGATGCCATTGCACGGAGCAACAAATTTCGTAGAGCCCTGGGTATAGTAAGGGATCAAGAAAACAGCCTGCGGAAGTGACAAAACAAAGGGCGATTATAGAGCACAAACGTCTGGTGTGATTGGAAAAAATCTTCCATTGTAGATTGAAAACCACCTATTTCCAATTTCCCTGTCTTTGTATTTTTTTCCGTCTCTATTCATATCGAAATTGCCCTATGACCCTGGTTTCCATACACCCTGTATAATGAATGAATGCAAAAATTAACTGTATGCGTTATATGTGACATATGCTGTAATCTCTATAGTTATCTTCGATACAAAAGTCTTCATGTTAATCACAAGGCCAGTTTGCCTTTGTTTTGAGCCGGTAGGTGGTGTTTGGAAGAAATAAAGAAACTTAATAAGAACGAGGACCTGAGAAGGGTTTGCTTTTTATCATTTTTCAGATATTAAGTTAAAGGTTAGTTTTTGTTTTTGTAACAATGAAAGAGCGGTATGTCCATTGGCATACTGACTCAGGAGAGTTCCTTCCCGGCGCAACCTCGTATTACAAGTATACGATGCGCAGGAGTACGATTCCGGTTATTTTTCTCTCCTCCCTCGTATATATATATATAACATTTTTGATACAGAAATGGATGAAAACCTTGACATATATGAAATTTAGTTCTAACGAAGTAATGTACGTTTAAAAAGATTTGGGGAAGAGCTCATTAGAAAATAAAACACAGAAATTCTCGCTCAAACATTTTCTCGTATAAATCAATGAATCAAAAAGTAAAGATAGTGCGGGTATTGGACAGCGTTAACGGCGAAAAATTATCGGCGATTATTCAGTTTTTTTAATGCTACGTACAAAACTGAAACATGAAAGGCACTCGCCAAATTACGATATGTCAGCGTTTGAAGTAAGTGAAGTATTAAAAGTTAAACTGACAGTCATATTGAAGTTAGTTTTTAATTATTTGAATAAACCTACGAAAAAGAACAGGGTAAGTCGCATTGATTTGACGTATAATTTGTTTCAAGTGTCCACAATATTAAAGAGTGATGGTATGTGCTTAACGGTTTCCGCGTAGAGAAAGATTTGAAACTGAAACACCTGACTCTCTGTTAATCACATTCGATAGATTGCAACCGAATATTGGACATAATAATGAGATGAACGCGCTAAACTTACTGGATTATATTCAGTTTTGTTTAAAGAGGTGCCATCTTTGTGGTAAGAAAATTTCAGCTGATACGCTGCAGTAGGTAGCGGTGTCACAAAATTGGTGAAAGCAAATTGTGAGCGAGTAAAATGCTTTAAAAAGGAAAATTATTAAAGATATTTGAATATTCTAAAATTATCAAATGTGTTCCAATAAATGTTCTAACCTTCAGAAGAATGACGCAAGGGTGAAACAATTGAAAACACTTATTGTATAATAACTTTTGTTTAAGAAAATATGAACCGACGTCACTGCATTCGTTGAGGTGTTTTATGGCCCAGCTCCGAAGGCTATAATCATATGAGACCACCAGAGAAGCATACTGTTTCGAACAAAGAAAGAATAGTCAAAAATCGGCGCCTATGTCGAAGTTACGTGTGAACGTACTGTTTCAAACAAATAAAGAATAGTCCAAAATCGGCACACCTATGTCGACGTTATGCGTGAACATATTGTTTCAAACAAAGAAAGAGTAGTCAAAAATCGGCGCACCTATGTCAGTTATGCATCAACATACTGTTTCAGACAAATAAAGAATGGTCAAAAATCGGCACCTATGTCGAAAATAGGCGTGAATATACTGTTTCAAACAAAGAAAAAATAGTCAAAAATGGGCTCATCTATGTCGAAGTTATGCGTAAACATACTGTTTCAAGCAAGAAAAGAATAGTCAAAAATCGGCGCACCTATGTCGAAGTTATGCATGAACATACCTACAATATTCATATAACTAAACTGGTTGAATTGTGAATCTTTTTTTTTTTTTTTTTCCTTGTTAAAAATACTCCATTAATCAACAGCTTGACATCATCCTTTTTAATTATCAACGTATGATCTTTTAACAGTGGAGTGCTTCAGAGTGAATGCGTCTTTACAACCTACAAGCATTAACCATGGCTCGAAAAATGTAAGATTGAATTTCAGTTTAGAATGGATGTAAACGAATTGTAAACAAGACTTAAATAGGCATTGGGTAAATATTTTAATATATTACTTCGATACGCAATATATTACTATACATACATATATATATGTAAGCTAACATGGGGAAGCTAATATAAGAACTTTTTTTTATTTATTCGCTGCGTTTCTTGTTTACTTGACGTGTGCCATGTTTGTTGTTAGTGTTAAATCAGAACTTAAGCTGCTATTCTGTAAGAAATAATTGCTGCTTTGAGTGAGACTAACACAAAATACAGTTGGCTTATTAAAACTGCAGGGCATTTATGTTCTTTTGTGCTTAAAGAGTAAGCGTATTAGTTTTTAAGATCTGGTGGTATACTGTATGTTGTCACAGTGTATTAACTGCAGGTTTCATATTCCTAAGTGATCCATCATGTGGGATTTTTCAAAATGACGACAACAACACGAACACGTAGAATTCCCCATGTAACCCCTCTTCCGTCCTGAGTAATGGTATAAAGTATTTGTTTACATTACTTTTGGGTATATTAAGAAAACAACAAATAGATAATGTATTTAAAAATAAAATAGGTGTCAAAAGGCGTTTTTCTTTTTTGGCACCTATCATAGGTTAAGACTGATACCCTTATCTGAAAAAGGAGTACCTGCAGATGTTGGATTTTTTTTTTCGTCTTAATTGCGTATGAAAACTAGTGTGAATGAAGACAGAATTTTGTGTATGTTAAAAATCAAATATTTTACTGTTGTAACAAAGTTCATGTAATACATTTTTTTTTCTCCAAAGGATTGGTAGTTAATATTGAATTTGTTAAGTAATGAAAATGTTTTCGTTTGTAGAAATTAGTTTGAAAATACCAAGTTTGAAAATACCTATTCTTTCATAACTCTATAGTATTCCAAGAATTTTCCTATTCGTCTAGCAGAATTTATATTTGTAAATGCCTTTTTGTTTTTGTTTTTTGTTTTTTAATGATTTTTAAGTTAAAATAATCGTAGTCAGAAAGTCCATAGTCCTTCATAATGCTATTGGGTTTCTATAGCCTGTCTATTTCAGGTGTGCTCTCGGAAAATATGCGAAACATACTTCGGCCCCACCCCCGCCTCCCTCTTACGAAGGAAACCCTTCCTTTGCTTTGGGGAAAGAAGTGAATGACCTCAGCTGTGTAGCCAATTTGTCATTCAGTCGTTTGGTCTTGACAAGTGAAGATCGTAAACTATTTAGAATGGTTAACAAGCGAAGTCCGTGAAATGATTCATTGTGGCAACGCTTCCGTATCCAACTATTGAAAGATCTCGGCCACAGCAACTTGTCCCTCGTCTTTCGAGGGGGGTAAGGAAAAAAACACATTGACAGCAGCGCCAGAAGGGGCACACTTGAAATAGAAATGCTCTAACTGTCGAATGAGTACCTATAAATTGAAGGCTTCAGTAAATTGGTCAAATTACTAATATGATTTGCCAAATTATTCAGAAAATATTGTTAAGAAGATCTGTTACTTGGTGGTATTCAATTTTTGAAGTGGGCTGTCTGAAGCTGTTTTGTAACTCTTTTCGTGAACGTGAAGTATTTTTCTGACTGAATGATATAAAAATCCTAATACATACAGTTGTGTAACCAGGATTTATAGTATTCATGTTTGCTTTAAATTATCTTTTTAAGAGTAACTCCTTTAACAAAAAGTAATTGTTCCCTTATCCCAAGCTGGATTCAAGTTCAGACGTAAAACTACTTGTATTAACATGCAAGTTGGTTAGTATTGGCTCATCTCCCTGCCTAATCTTTTATAAAACAAATAGCATCATGTTAAAGTACAGAGCCGGTCTTGAGATATATATCTACAATGAAAGATCATCTCCACTCCTACATAGTGTCATAAGTTATCTCAGAGTCTCTATTTTGTTGACGCAACGAGAAACTAAATACAAATAGACATTTCAATTCAAACTACATTCAGGAGCGAGTCCAGTTACTTACCTCGTAAATGTTCGTTTAGCGTATAGTGTATGTGGTCTCCAAACAAACTGCATTCTTTTACTTCTAAACAAAAATAAACGCATTTGGATAACATTTGGTGGTTGTAAATATGACAAAAAGAACGACATGTATTAGCTCTTAGACACACGACAAAACGAGTAATATAACGGGATTTTTAAAAAAAATCATTATTAGCTAACAAATTGAACAATTTATACGCACAAAATCAGCTCCACCGAAGAAAAAAAATTATTAATAATCTGACTTCAAAAAGTCTATGCGAATGCTTGATTAAAAAAAAAAAAAAAAAAAAAAAAACAGTGACAAAGCACGAAACGTATGCTTCAAGGTGTTGCCGCAGTAAAACAAGTGTTGCCTTATATAGGCAATGCCAATATAAAATTAGATCTTCCATTAAATGTTTTGCTGAAAGATAAAATAAAAGAATAGATGCAATAAAGGAAAGAGAGAACCCTAAAAAATCCACAAACATTTTGTCTTTTACAAACATATATGGCATGGCGTGTCAGTACGAGTAGGCATACTGTACATGGCTTACACTCTTTAACGATTCTTCTTTGTACATTTATTTCAAGTCTCCGAGCCAAACTATTGCAGTTGTCTTGCCTCACCGCCAAACCTTGATGCAGCAGTGTAGCCAGTACTGAATACTTAGGTTCCAGGCTGCCACTTTTACTTCAAAGGTTGACGCTGACCATTGTCTATTGCAATAGAATCATTTTCCTTCAAGGCTGATTGGTTCTAAAAAGAAGTACTTTTAATATTATGAAATTCCTTGTTTCATCGATTAGATTTCTTTTCATTATTTGCAGTTCTATACTAGTTTGTATATTCCACATAGTTTCCCGTCGAAGAAGGCAAAAATGCCCGAAATACAGAAGTTTTTTAGTAAAACATGGGAGAAAGGTAAATATTTCTTCCTATCGTAAACGATAATACTAATATTCACAATATATAAATATATTAAGATATTAACTACCAATTCTTCATCACATTCAATTAGAACAATGATTTTCGACAGTAAGAATACTGTAAAGGTTATTAAAAGTTCCACTTGTTGCGAAAGAATTTCGACTTTTATTGACAAATAACTTAGATTTTGGATTTTTTTTTTTAAGTAGAAATAAGTGATACAGGACTTACACTTAGTTTGTATATATATCATATGGATTAATTATTTGTGAGTGTTCTGTATTACTTGATATTTCATTATTATTTCTGGTTCTCTTATTGCAAGTTGATTTTTCAGTATTTCAAATTCTAAGTTTCTTACCGGGCCATGAATAATAGTACGAAACATTAAAAGGAGTTGATAATACAAGATAAAACCAGAAATGGTTTTCATTTTAATTGTTCGACTATTTATGTAAAAAAGGAAAGGAAAAAAATAATAATGGTTTACGTTATATGTTGTTAATTAAATCACGTTAGTTTATCGATAGATACAGTTATGTTTGAAAAACCCTGCCCACCTTTTGTGTTTCATACAAGAAAGTATGGAGATGTAGTACAGGTGGGAGTTGAACGTAATTTTAGAGTGAAATGATAAGCATATAATTTGTATTGGCATTTGTAATAGTAAGCTGGTTACCTTTAAATAAAGAGGGAAAATTGCAAATGTGTGTGTGTGTGTCGGAGGAAGGGTGGAGGGAGGGATCTTCCAGACGGTTCATATTACTTTAATATACATTCTTTTTAATTTTCGAATACCTTTCTATGTTCCCATAAGTAGTGCGCGTATTTTTGGTTCGATTCCTATTGAAGGTATAATTTTCCATGGTGACCGAGCATGGTGACGTGATTACTACTTGAATTCAGAAATACTAATCTCTGACGGTTATTAGAGCCATACGTTGTCCATACATCGGCAACTAAAGAAGCCGTTTGGCTGTCATGTCCATGATTCATCCTGCGCTGTATAGTCTGACACACTGATTTCTGCTGCAACAGAAGAATTGCCAACTAAGTATATAAAAGAACCATTGAAGCGCATCAAAATGTTACTGTATGGAATTTAAGAAAATAAAAGTAGGTACCTTCTGGGGACTTGTTTTTTTTTCCGTTGCCCGCATTGTGTGTTTTGCAGTATCTACTAGCGACAGCGAACTGTTTTTATCCTTCTTTCATGGCAACAATAGATAGTAACCATGAATAAGAATGCTGTGTGGAATAGGACGAACCAATACGCCATGCAAGGTTGCCACATGTATTTCTTTATGGGAGAGAGGGAACGAGGTACAGCAGATCTGCACCGACGATATTGTAAGTTTTCTGAAGAGTACAAAAGAATCTAGTTACAATCTTATCGGCCGGTGAACGTGATCACAGAACAGATGTTTATAGAAAACGTCGCGATGAGCGAAAATACGGTTTTCAGGGATGGGTAACGTAGATTTTGTGTTCCTCTTCATTATCAGGGACGTATAGTTAAAATTAGTTCTGTTAAAATTCGGTTAAAGTTTATCATTCAAATATTTGAATAATAAACTCTTCTAATGTTCATTATTCGATAATGAATAATTAATCAAGCAATTATTTGGATAAGAAATAATTTTAACAGCACAATAAGCTTGTAATAGGAGCTAGGGCATTATTTGATAGATTTGAATGACTGTGATGCATATGGAAAAATTAGAGGTTGCTAAGGTATTTATATAAACATACTGTATTTTGATCAAAAGATATCCATTATGCTGTATCATGATATAACTAAAATAAAACCTTAAATATAATTCATATTGGGCTTGTTTCGCATATGCTGGTCATGTGCGATTTTCACAAAAGAGAATTATAAGGTATTTGAATATCAATAAATATCAGATTTTTTTAAAACTATATTTTTTTCTTCTTTTAAGCAGAATTCTGTCTTCACTGTGTAAGTGTATGAATCATTATTTGACTGGGAAAGGAAAATGAGAGATAAGACGCATTTGTGTGAATGTTAATGAAGTGAAAAAAAAAAAAGAAATATATAATGCAGAAAATAATAGTAATAATAAAAACGATGAAAAAACTGATCTCAAAAATTTTTTGTGTGTACAATGTATGTATGTTTGTTTGTATGAAGTGCGGCCTGTGCATAACTGTATTTGCAAAATAAATAAACCAAATAGAGAAAAAGAGAAACGGTGGTAATGAAACTGTATAAATAATTAAATCCATAAACAATTCAAACTGTTCGAATGATAGACAATACATTTACCTGTTCGGAATGCAGATACCGTATCATTCTACTTATGGTAAAACAATTTCTTTTAAATTTAACAATTGAAATGTATGCAATAATGTTGGGATATGAAAGATTAAAACAAAAACTGCATTTCCAATTTTTTTCATTTGCAATGTCACAAGGTGCAAAGAAAAAGAAAAAAAAATAGAACTATTTTCCTAATGCAACTTATTTTCAGTACTGTATTGAAATGAATGTAGAATAAAACTGTCAACTTCCTTACCAAAGCAAATTGTATTCCCACTAAAATTTTAACTGGATCGAAAGTTAACAGTTCATCAATAAATATCTCCTTATTTCATGGGAAGCGTTGTGATTTTTACAACCTGTATGATATAAACTTGTGAATTGTGATGTGGTCATGCTGTGTAAGGTTTCTTTAAATTCTTGAAACTGAAGAGCTTAGTATGATGATGAAATCTTTTAAATTGGGCTGGCCCCATATAAGTGAATATGCTGATTTATGAAACCAGGCACTGTAGTAAGGATTGAAGTATCTTGGATGATTTCCAATTTTTTCCTTCATAAAATCTACTTTCTGAGTCCTTGAATTCAGAGGTTCTGAATGGAGTATTGTATTGTATGGAACAGAAATATAGACAGTACGCAAAACCAATGGAAAATGACTGTTGGCTTTCGAAATGTGGGTGTGGAAAAGAATGGAGGGAATTAGCTGGGAAGGACAGGAAACTGAGATAATGTTATAAATAGTGGGGTAGTAAAGAACAGTTTTGGATGTAATTTGAAAGAACTGGTTGAGACATTGACTGAGGATGAACTGTATCATAAGGAATGTACTACAAAGTACGGTGGCAGGGAAAAAAAAAAGGGAAGGGGCGAAAGAGGCTACAGTTCATAGACAGTATTAAAACAAAATTCGTACGTGAAGACTATAGTCCTTGGAATTTTCTCAGCAGTTCACAGATCGTTTTACATAAGTTTTGTGACGTAAAATGTGTTCATACATTTACACGTTTCAAGAGCTGTATCTCCCAATTATTC
Organism: Thermobia domestica; assembly: GCF_964235325.1. Classification (NCBI taxonomy): domain Eukaryota; kingdom Metazoa; phylum Arthropoda; class Insecta; order Zygentoma; family Lepismatidae; genus Thermobia; species Thermobia domestica. Next base: position 196,158,490 of record NC_137468.1, read on the forward strand.
GGCGCAAACTCAATTGTGACTGACTGTAAACAAAACCTAGTGTGAAGCAGGAGAGAAGTTTGATAATCGTGAAAAACGTCGAGATTTCAACTGATTTACACATTTAGTGACATCTATAATACCAAAAAAGTAATTTTGAATCCTCGTTCACCCGTCCCAATCTAATGTGTTCACTCACCCCGAAATCACATTGTTGAACAATTTCGCATCAGGTTTTAAGCTTAAGTTCTCTAGGCAAGTTTCTCGAATTTCCTACCCTAAAAATAAGGGCAGTTTACTGAAGGGTGAAAATAATAAAAATGTGCCCAACGATTTTTTTTTTTTTTAATTCGGGTATTTCATATACCAATATTGCATTAAAAACTATATTGTAGTGTAAGTCACTTCGAGGAAAAATCTGTTTATTCACAACGGTGAATACTTCTTGGGCGATTTTCTCAAAACTAACTAAGATGATTTTGAGTTGAGTTGACTTTGAGTTTTACGTCCCGTTCAGCAGCGAGGCTATATGAGACGTGGACCTACTGATTAACGTGGAATCCGAACCACATGAGCTCCCGCCGGGAATCGAACCCGGGTCTCCCACGCCAAAGGCGCGTACGCTAACCGCTTAGCCACGAAGGAGCTCTAAGATGATTTTGTTCGTGGTCATAAATATTTCATTAATAACGTGACAATATATAACTTACGTATTCTGCAGGTGTCTTCTAGTCTGGAAAACGTATAAAACCTGGAAAAGTCAGGGAATTTTATGTGTATTCTGGAAATTATTGATAAAGTTAGGTTTATTTCATTGCTTTTACATTTTATGTGCACAATGTTTGGAAAACAACTTTTCGCTGCAGCAGAAACCATAATACAATGAAGGAACTGCGTCTTGAGTTTGTGGTTTCTGATCTCTACGTTAAAAAAGGTTCCTCATGCCCACGGGTGTAGCTAGGCTATTGCAACCGGTAACTGCCAATAAGGTTCTAAATAACACTTGTTCTGGTCTTGTTGATTTTAATGTGGCATTAAGTGAGAGCCTGTGTATAGTTAACTCTAATTTATAATATAGGGGGCGCGGTGGCTCAGTGGTAGAGCGTTCACCTCCGGTGCTTGGGGTCCTTAGTTCGATCCCAGCTCGCGCCATGTGGACTTTGTGGTGGACAAACACCGTGCTCGTGGGTTTTCTCGGGGATCTCCCGTTTCGTCCCACTTCAATCCACCTTTTTCATTCATTTCTCATCATCACCATCTCCTTTAGCCTAACCGGCAGAACCGTGGGACGTAAAACTTCAAGATTTCATTTTATTTATAATATAATGCGTACGTACATAAGATATATTTAAAACTCCTATTCCATTTCCTCCATATTCCATTTTCAGTGCAATTTGGCGTTCAGCGTGTCTTTCATGATGTTTATTATTATTTTGCAGGTAATTTCTGTGAATATTTTTGGCAGTGCTTGTAACTTTTTAATAAGATCATTTTTTCTAGCAAGTGCTCATATATTTTTTTATATGGAAAACGTAAATGTAGTAGACGGAGCTCAGCGATTATTACCACACTTGAAGAAGTATGTCGATTCAGTTTTAGATAGTAATCGAGAACCATCTTGTGACAGCTTTAAAATTGTTAAATCATGTCTGAAAGATTCTTCGCTTAAAGCTAAATTAGCTTTCTTCCAAACCGTTGCCACAGACATTCAACCTTCTCTTATGAAATTTCAGTTACTCACCAATGCTTCCTTTTCTTTATGAGGAAATACTTACACTTCTAAAGTCCCTTATGATTAGGTTTTTTTAAATCCATTGTGGTTGAACCAGCACGTTCTGAAGACTTGATGAAATTTTGCCTATAAGATGCTAGTAAGGATGTGTGTTCGGCTAAGCAGATTGATGTTAGATTTGCAACACGTACACATCAAAATCAGAGCAGTTATGTGAACTGGATATCTTTCGTTTTCGGAGGACTTGTTTCCATATTTCAACAGGTTTTTGTAAGATTCTGTGTAAATTGCCGTTGAAATACAGACTTACTTATGGTGCTGCATGCCTCTCTCCCGATCTAGTTTTGAACAAGAGACTTGGAGAGGAACAAATAACCGTAGCAGTGGAAATGCTTGTAGAGAATCATTTGTCTGGCCCTGCTGTTGATGAAGTAAAACGACTCTACAGTGAAATTTGTACTCAAGATTCAGTTGTCACAAGAATGAAGAATCTAAGGATCGTTTAAATCACTTGTGGTTCTCCATTCTCGACAACACCAACACCAGCAACAACTTTCCAGCATTCGTTAAAAAAAATTCTAGTGTTATCACACGTAAACGCTTCCTTTGAACGCAGTTTCTCATTGAGTAAGGAGTTTCTTGTGGATAATCTACACGAAGAGTCTTTAGTTTCGCAGAGAATAGTACATGACGCTGTCACGTTCCACGGAGGTGTTCAGGCAATGCCAATCTCAAAGAAGTTAATTCATACAGCAAGAAATGCAAATGCCAAAAGAAAAGAGGCTGTTAGAAGGGAACAGACAACAACTGCAGGGTGTCTATCGGTCACGAAATCAGAAAACGGTCATGAAAGTCACGAAATTTAGCTTCTGGGTCACGATTTTTTTAACTGTACAAATGTAAGTACAAATTGGAAAATTTCGTTTTATAAAATGTCAAAATTCACCACCAAAAATGTCTGTGGTCGGCTTTATACGCTACCAAATCGCAAGCAAAGTACGTTTCTATCGCATGCATGAAAATTCGGCCTAATTCGCACCCAAATTTGCTCTTGAAAATGTTAGGAAATTTTATGATTTGGTAAAGAAACGGTGACGAAATTTCATTTTGGAATTTTAGTAGACACCCTGAACTGAGACAGAGAAAAATCGTTCGAAAGAAAGAAAGAAAGGAGCTGCAGAGTTGGAAGAATTGAAGAAAATGAAGAAGAAAAAAATCCTTGACAAGACAGCAAAAGAAATCAACGAAGTTGATGAGCACTTGAAAAATCTTTAGAGAAAACCCAGTAACGTGATCACGTGATCCAGTAACGTGTTCTAGATCATAAAAATATTCTGCATTTAGTATTCTACATAGAAATACTAAATACAGAATACTTTTATAATCTAGAATACTAAAACCCAGAATGTTTCTCAGTATTTGTATCTCGCAACGACATTCTTGTTAGTATCCATATATCTGTGTGTATTGTCGTGTATGTATTAGCCCTACTTCATGTCCTGGAATAACAAAAAATCTAATAATAAAATAGAAGTAAATCACTTGAATAGTCCAGTTTATGTAACTGGGTGTACCTCACAAGTACGTGGGATGAAATGGAAAATCTTTATATGCATTTTTGTGTATTATTATGTATGTTTTGTCACTCACACTTTCATATATATGTTGAAACAAAGAGCGGAGAGGGATGGCTATAAGGGAGATGGGAAGTCGTAAAAAACATTGTATTTAACAATATTGTTTTTGTTAGGAATAAATAAAACACACTTATTTTTTTGTTCATATTTTTGTAACAGCTGTCGTAGCTGAGAACAGATGTTATAAAACTACAAATGTTTAGAGAATAGCTGTTGCTTAACTTCACTAAAATATAGTCTGGAAAATTTTGTTTTGGTCTGGAAAACCTGGAAAAGTCAGGGAATTTTATTTGTCTAAAATAGTAGACACCCTGATTCTGAACAATTCTAGTACGGGTAATGGTTTTGCTCGAAATATTTTCTCAAAAACGACTCAGGTAATTTTGTTCACATTTTATTAATAAATCTTTCATTGACAGCCTGACAATTGTATAAAATTTATTGTCGTAAAAACAAAAAAACAAAAAAAGCACGAAGGGTATTTTATTTTCGGCAATTTCCTCAAAAAAGTCAGTCAATTTTGTTAATGTTTCATTAATTACTCTATAATGCTAAATAAATTACTTCTTAAGTATTGTAATGTTAATGCGTATATATATATATATATATATATATATATATATATATATATATATATATTCAAAACAACACTAACAACGTTTGGGAGGTGATTCCTGACACCAAGATAAGATGAAAAGTATAGACAAACCTAGGTGCACAAATCCTTCCTTTCGGAGTTATAGGCAACCAAAAACATGAAAACATGAACTTTAAAAGGTCCATAGCTCCAATACTATGTCAGTGTTGCCAACTCAACGTTAACGTATTAAATTAGTAAATAATCGACTAACGTCACTTGAAATATGCTTATCTACAACTACTGGGGGGTTTATTTAAAAAAAAAAAAAATAAAAATGGAGGAGAGAAGGAAGAAAAAGAGAAAAAAAAGGAAAAAATGATAAAATTTCACTCATATATACTTTATGAAGATGGTTTCTCTCTCACAAGCGAAAGCTTCTGTGAACAGCCATCTATCATAATCATATTATGTCATTAGGTTGTATTATGTGTGTCTTCTTGTTGAAAGATAATGTAAAATTAATAATAAATTAAATGATAGTTAATTGAAATTGTAGTAAAAAAAGTAACAGCTATAAAAATGATTTATAATATAATACTGATTAATATTAAAGAAACCCTGTCAAGGACTGGAACTTAACCTCAAGGATTTCCGGAGGTTACCAGTCGTAGTGCTAATAAATGTAAAATAATAATAATAATAAAATTAAAAAATAAAATAATTTTATAGTTGTGGTGTGTGTATTAGAAGTGTTGCCACCAATATATATATGTATGTGTCTGTCTGTCTTTATGTATTTCATAGTATGTGTTTTAATGTTTTTTTTTTTTTTTCTTTTTTGGCCTCGTGGAATACCGGAGGCCATCCGGCCATATAGGTTGGTTTCTAAACTAAGTTTCTTGTATAGGCCTGATAATAAGTCTCTGGAGTTCCGGAGAATTTCCAGCCTAAGAATATAGATATACTATTTGTGTGTGCAGTGTGTGTGTCCACTATGTCTGTATTGTTACTTATCGTAGTCAAGCCAAGACTTCACATAGAAATTAGTATGTGCCCTATCCAAATATCCATGTTTTAGAATCCTGTGGTACTTCCGCAACAATTTTTATAGAAGAAGTTGGTGAATACTTCATATTATATGCCCGTAGCCAAATTTCCTCTATAAAACTTGTTCCGTTAGTACCTCAGGATTCTGAAACTTTGATATTTAGATAGTCCACATATTAGTTCCTAAGTGAAGTCTTGATCCGACTACGGTAGGTCATATACTTTTGGAGCTGTGGATCTTTCTGATGTTTTCGGCAGCCTATAACTCGGAAAGGAAGCATTTGTACACCTAGGTTTGTCTGTACTTTTCAACTTATCTTGGTGTCAGGAATCACCTCCCAAACGTTGTCGGTGTTGTTTTGGAACACCCTGTTTATATATATATATATATATATATATATATATATATATTTGCACAAGCATTTTCCCTGTAATTAAATGGTTATGCTAGGAAATACTGCAAACTCTCCATCAAGGCAATGAACACCACAGCCTAATAAGACGTCACAATGCAGCAAGATAATATTTTATTTTTTCTATAATAATACTAATACTCATTTTTAATTCTACTATACTACACCCTGTTTCAAAAAGAATATACGTATTACGAAGAATTATTTTGTCCAAACTATCGGTCGCTGCGCCTCGGCTCGGCTATTGGAGAAACGAATACATAGTTTATATTAATAGCCGCTAGATGTCAGTTGTCTTCTGCTTTGCTTGGTAACCGTCATATGTTTAAAATGGCTACTCCACAGCAGAAATCATTTTGTGTTGTCGAGTTTGCGAAGTGCAATTCCGTGATTACAGTGCAAAGACGTTTCAGGTTGAGGTACAAATTGATCCTCCGAATGGGTGGAACATTCGCAGTTGGTATCACAGTTTTTAGATACAGGATGTGTGTGTAAAGGAAAGAGTCCTGTCCTCCCACGTGTTCCTGAAGAAAATTTTGCACGAATTCAAACTGCTTTCCAACGTAGTCCTTCAAAATCAACTCGTCGTGTCAGGAGTTACAAGTGCCGACAACAACAATTTGGCGTGTTTTGAGACGTCGGTTGGTTATGAAGCCGTACAAGTTACAGCTGTTACAAGCTCTGCGTCCTGATGGCAAACGTAAACGTGTGGCAACTTGTAACGAGATTCTGGATGCTATTGACAATGATAACATTTTTGCACAACGGATCGTGTTCAATGATGAAGCGACTTTCCGTGTTAGTGGTCAGGTAAACAAACAAAATGTTCGAATTTGGGGCTACAGAACACACATGCAGTCATTGAACATGTACGAGATTCGCCCAAAGTCAATGTGTTTTGTGCGATATCCCGATCATCTATTTACGGCCCATTCTTCTTTAATGGAAACACGGTTAACAATCAGCAATATCTCGCTATGTTACAAAACTGGTTGTTTCCGAGGCTGCACGAAGACAACTTCGTTTTTAAACAAGACGGGGCACCCACTCACTGGAGTCGCCAAGTGCGTGAATATCTGAATGAAACTACCGAACCGTTGAATTGGTCGTCAAGGAGCTGGCGACTTAACATGTCTCTGCTGGCCTCCGCGGTCACCGAATTTGCCACCCTGTGACTTCTTCCTGTGGAGTTTCGTTAGAGACAACGTTTATGTACCACCACTCCCACAGAACCTGGAAGAGTTGAAGAACCGTATCCGTACTGCCATAACATCAGTGACGCAGGACATGCTTGCCCGAGTATGGGAGGAATTTGAATATCTATTTGATATTGTTCGTGTCGCTGATGGAGGATATATTTAACATCTGTAATTTGAACTTTCAACTGTAATTTGAACTTGAGAGGTTCGTAAATATGTGTGTAAAATTTCGTATTCGTATGTCTTTAAGTTTAATAAATATATGTATTCGAAATATGTATATTCTTTTTGAAACAGGGTGTACTTTTGTAACAAATAAATTCAAAGTAAGATTTGAAGCTTTCCTGGCGGCGTATATTATAAAGTTCTTCTCGGGCAATCAGCCAGGTGAAAACTGGTGGATAGGCCAACGTTTCGAGAGCTGTCATCGTTCTCGTCATCAGGGCAATTATGTAGAGATCAGCGGATATAAGTAATATATACTCTGGGCTGGAGAAAATGCTGGTTCCTGATTGGCTGAAAATGCTGGTTCCTGATTGGCTGGTTCAATCTGAAAAACTGGAGCTGTGATTGGCTGGCTAAGTTCCGTAGTCCGTGCTATTGATTGGCTGAGGGTTATCTGAATGTTTGTGTGTCGTTTTCTTTGCTGTGGTACTGATGACCGGGTTCCACAGGGGGCTGAGTTGAAATCCAGTGTCTCTATTAACGTTGTTCGGTTCATGAACTATGGCGAGAGATTCGGCTACTATCCTGGTCCAGTAACTGGTGCTCTTGGTAATGATGGATGTATCCTTAAATAAAACTTTATGGCCTTCTGATAAACTGTGTTCAGCTAAACCTGATTTTTCTGGATGGAATAATCTAATGTAATTTTCATGTTCTCTGCAACGTTGTTCAATGGTGCGTCCTGTTTGTCCTATATAAGCCTTTCCGCATTCACAGGGTATACGATACACGCCTGGTGTCTTTAAGCCCAAGTCATCTTTGATCGGGCGAAGTAAGTTCCTGATTTTTGGTGGCGGCTTGTGTATGGTCTTAATGTTGTGTTTTTTCAGAATCCGGGAGATCTTTCCAGAAAGTTGTCCAGTGTATGGTAAAACTGCTATACTCAATGGTTCTTCAGTTTCTTCTTTGGATTTCCTCTGTTCAGAAAAGGTCCTTTTCAGGGCCAAACTGGATTTCAACTCAGCCCCCTGTGGAACCCGGTCATCAGTACCACAGCAAAGAAAACGACACACAAACATTCAGATAACCCTCAGCCAATCAATAGCACGGACTACGGAACTTAGCCAGCCAATCACAGCTCCAGTTTTTCATATTGAACCAGCCAATCAGGAACCAGCATTTTCAGCCAATCAGGAACCAGCATTTTCTCCAGCCCAGAGTATATATTACTTATATCCGCTGATCTCTACATAATTGCCCTGATGACGAGAACGATGACAGCTCTCGAAACGTTGGCCTATCCACCAGTTTTCACCTGGCTGATTGCCCGAGAAGAACTTTATAAATAAATTCAAATTTCAAAAGATAGCAAATACTTTTATTTGAACAAAAAATCATGATTATGTATCCTGTATGATGACTATGAGTAACCTTCGACAAGTAAACTTCCTACAAAATTGCGCAGCAAAAGCAACATCAGTCACCTTCAGAAAGTTTTACATATTTCCTTTCTCTGTTGCTAGCTTGTGGCAAGTCAAGAGAGAAAAATGTCTTTTAAAATGCATATTAATCCAAAATAATCTTTTTCAATTCCTTCAATAAAGAGCAATGTAACCATATTTTTGGATTCAGCGTCACATTATCCTTTCTGCTTCATTCGCAGACGGGTTATGTAGAGACAATTTGAAATCTTGAATACCGTAAGTATATAAGAACTGAGTAAAATATTAAGATACAAAATAGGAATTGCCATCATGAAGATCAAAACGAAGAAAATTATTTCTCAGAATTAAATCTAAAAGCTTATCACAAATTACTTTTAAATTTAGATCTCTTAAAGATTCTAAAAATAACAAATCCAACGAAAGAATGTTACAACTATGTACTTGCATTCTGAACTACTGGGTAATCGTCCTGCTATATCAATGTACCAAACATAATTAGGCTGTTTAATAGTTCTTTAAAAAAAATTCCCACAAGTTCGATTGGTTTGTCCTTGAACTTTTGACAAATTTCACAAGACCTTATATGATTCTATATATCAGTAAACATATTTGGCCATGTATATCTTCAAGCAATTTTTGAAATAATTTTCTTAACTCTAGTATGTCCATCTTGTGTTAAATGATTATGCGAGTATTCTATTATTGAACTAACCGACTTAGGTATAACAAATCTAAAATCTTCACTAGTTTCTCCTTTAGTTTTCTTTAACAATGCATTATTTTGTTATTTGTATGGTCTTTTGATTACGTTTTAATTTGGTTATGATCTCGCTTAAGTCGGTTTTTTTTCTGGTGTTTCCTCAAAAAAATATGATAAAATTAGCATATTTCCAAGAAGTTCACAAAGGAAACATTTACTTTTTTTTTTACCATAATTATCATAGAGAAAAGTTTTTTTAAAAAAAGAACAAAGCGTGTTTAAAACATGAAAAAGATTCAAAATGTTCAAAAAACATGTTTTAAACATTATGAACAGTTTAAAACATGATTTTCAACATACTTTAAAATCGTGTAATAACTTATTTGTTAATGCATTTTGATTTTTACTTGCAGCTGGTATTACAGATTCATCCTATATATAACGTCTAGTACAACATTGATGACAGAAATAAAATAGTTTGACTAAAAATGGCTTTTATAGATTTTTTTAAATAAAATTTTGTTGGCCATATTAGATTCAACATGATTTTCTAAATATATATATATATGTATATATATATATATATATATATATATATATATATATATATATATAATAGTTCTGTAGTCCACTAGTGATAATGCACTTTAATATAACAAATTTCGTTTTTGTACCAGCAGCGGTTTTGGAAATGACTTTTGAGTGTCCATGTTCGGTTCAAAATGCTGACTTTTTATTTCCGTAAGATGTTGCTGATAACGCACTTTTTTCTTTACCTGATTTCGTTTGTGTAGCACCAGTGGCTTACAAAATGACTTTCGAATGACCGTTGGATTTAATATGGCATTGTTTTCAGTATTTGGCTCAAATAATTGTATTGTTATTTGAATTAGACATATGTGTGCATAATTTTTACTCAATTGGTCACCTGAAGACGGTTGAAATTTTAGCTGCAAAATTTGATTGCTTTTTGGGAACACTGATGCTAACAAAATTATTTTAAAATAAAAAAAAATCGAAAAGTAACGTTTGGAGCACACTTATGTTGTGCTAACTTTAGAACATTTTCTGCAAGCTTATTTATTGGTTGTTTTTAAGTCATTAATTGTATTGAAGAAAAGTAATATTTGTGGTATTCAGAGCACAATGAATCCAAGTCCATTTTCAATAAAGATAAGTTTTGCTCACAAACGAATTCTATTTCAGAACGTAATATCTTCCCAGTCAAGAGTCCGAAATAAATTAAACTAAAATCACGTGAAAGGGCGTGGGATAGTTTCATATGACAGCAATAGAGAAGGTGGTCAGTGAGGGTAGGGGAGAATCCGCCTCCCACCTTGAATTTCAGGTTTTGGGCGCAGTAAAAAATCTTTTGATAAGCAAAGTCCAACAGAACATGTTTGGGGTCCTTACACAGAATAAATACGGAGCAAATACCGATGATAAAACTGGAAAGTTGCTTAAGCCCAATTTCCAGAATTTTAAGCACATCCGAATCTCGACAGTAGAGCCACCTTTCGAATCCTTGGGCCCAAATATATAAAAGAGTAATATAGGCCTATGGCTCCTTACGGCTAATGATGTAACATGTCATTAAATAGCTAAGGTTGTGAATTTTCGAAAATAATAATTATAAATCAAAATTACCCTTGCTTTTTCTGTTATTAAATGAAATAATCAGTTTTCGGCCTAGTTGTGATAATAATATGCTAATTGAGATTTAAATTCATCTCAAGAAAATTTATGGCTTTCTATAACCTCTGGTGTTATTTTTTGGAATTAGAATTTTGTTCACGTGCAGCGCTACCTGGGATCGTTAAATCACAGGCTGCTATGAAATAGGAAGGAAAACAATTATCTTTTGTGCCAAAATCAAATCTTTTCAACCTAATTGGTTTACCAAATTAAATTAAATGTTGGTAGTGTATGTGATGAATGTGAATTTAAGAGTTGGTAGTATATGTGACTGTGAATGCTATGGATGATAAGTGGAATAATCACTGTAAGTAGTTTATTGGATATTCTCATTGGAAGCTAGTACGCCATTTAACATGGTGCTTGTATTTGCTCTGTTATCGCTGGGCGATATTTAATTATAACTTTTATAGTTGAGCTTTAAGTGTAAATTGTGGTCTAGATCGAAATCATTTTGCGTTATTGTTTGTATCATCACAATTTTGAATTTAATTGTTCAAGTTCGGTTATATAAAGTGCATAATATTCGATTTAACTCTATTATTTGACTATTGTAGACCATAGATTACCTGGCATGCTATAGAGGATTTTGCTGGCAGAAATTGGATTTAATAAGTTCCTATATTTGTTCGGTTTACTGAACTATATCAACATAAGTTAGCTTATTTTCTTATTAGTGAGGAAATTGTATTCTCCTTCCTTCTAGCGCGCACCTTTAATTTTGTCTTTGCGGAGGCAAGGTGTGCGTGTAACATGCTAGTATACTTTTAATAATAATAATAATAATAATAATAATAATAATAATAATAAAAGGCTGAGTATACGTTACAATGGACAAAGATTATAACTTAACAAACTCCGTATTTATTCGTGTAAGGACTTCAGATTTGTTCTGTTGGCCTTTGCTCAGCAAAAGGTTTCTAAATCTGCATTTCTGCCCTCAAAATCTGAAATTCAGGGTAGGGAACGCGGATGAACTCTAAAAGGACGTCCCTCTCTAGCGATAATCATATAGAACTCTAGATTGCACCCTGTCACATAGTTTCTTTCTTTCGTTTCGGATTAGATATGACGTTTTCCGTCGGTGTACACTTTTTGACACACCCTGCATTTATTTAACGTAATTATGTATCACTGACTATGACATACTGAGCTTGACTTGTTAATCTTTCCCTTCCTGCAACGTTCACAAAATAATGCTAATATCTTAAATTTATGAGCAGCGAGGGAGAAATTAGCCCTTCTGTTCCCCAGAAACGCTCTTGTCTAGCAGTTGTCCTATGAAACTCTAGCCCACACCAAACCCTTTCACCTGTTCTGTGTTTCATTTATTTCGGACTCTTGGCTACGAAAATACTACGTTTGCTGAGCAAAAATGAATCTTTTTGAAAATGGTTTTGAATCCCTTGTGCTCTGAACACCTAATATCTAAAGATATTTTTTAAAAACTAAGATGGAGCCAAATTTATCCAACTTGCTCGAAACGCGTAAAATTAGTTTGTTGCTTTGATTTATTACAGTTTTGAATCAGTAGCAAGGCTATGTGAAACAGGGCTTATTGTTTAAAGTGGGACCCGAACCAATTATTTGCAAATTTTACGTAGGATTGCAGTCAAAATCTACACAACAAATTCCGAACGTCTCGTGCCTCTACTCTCAAAATTCAATATTAAAAGACCGAAAATTGTGATCTGTAGCGTGTCACCTACAGACAGACGAACATATGTAGATCAAGTCGTCCCAGGAGCCTCACTGACGTTCAGCAATGATGTGACAATAAGTATCGCGCTTTAAAGGATAGTTACGCTGGTGACTGCCATACCTTGTTCTTTCGTGCCTGATCCCTTCAATATGCTATGCCAGAGTGTAAACTTTTTAAGAAAATTTAGAACGGAGGTGTAGGAGGCGGATGAAATAAAATTTTCATAATATAATTAAAAGAAATTGATGATACAAAATTCTTACCTGAAGTTCCCGGTTGCATCTCAACCACATCACTGATGTTAGAATCATCAGAAGCAATTTTCGGATCAACACTTTTACCATCTGTTTGGCTTTCCAGTTTTTTAAACCAACTATTTCTTTCTCTAAATGATGTCCTTTTTTCTTCCCGTAAAACTCTGTTAAACGGTTCCAAGTGTACGGAGACTAAGAACCAACATGTAATGCCTGCGATATTTTAAATCAACACTTTTACCATCTGTTTGAGTTTCCAGTTTTTTAAACCAACTATTTCTTTCTCTAAATGATGTCCTTTTTTCTTCCCGTAAAACTCTGTTAAACGGTTCCAAGTGTACGGAGACTAAGAACCAACATGTAATGCCTGCGATATTTTAAATCAACACTTTTACCATCTGTTTGGGTTTCCAGTTTTTTAAACCAACTATTTCTTTCTCTAAATGATGTCCTTTTTTCTTCCCGTAAAACTCTGTTAAACGGTTCCAAGTGTACGGAGACTAAGAACCAACATGTAATGCCTGCGATATTTTAAATCAACACTTTTACCATCTGTTTGGGTTTCCAGTTTTTTAAACCAACTATTTCTTTCTCTAAATGATGTCCTTTTTTCTTCCCGTAAAACTCTGTTAAACGGTTCCAAGTGTACGGAGACTAAGAACCAACATGTAATGCCTGCGATATTTTAAATCAACACTTTTACCATCTGTTTGGGTTTCCAATTTTCTAAACCAACTATTTCTTTCTCTAAATGATGTCCTTTTTTCTTCCCGTAAAACTCTGTTAAACGGTTCCAAGTGTACGGAGACTAAGAACCAACATGTAATGCCTGCGATATTTTAAATCAACACTTTTACCATCTGTTTGGGTTTCCAGTTTTTTAAACCAACTATTTCTTTCTCTAAATGATGTCCTTTTTTCTTCCCGTAAAACTCTGTTAAACGGTTCCAAGTGTACGGAGACTAAGAACCAACATGTAATGCCTGCGATATTTTAAATCAACACTTTTACCATCTGTTTGGGTTTCCAATTTTCTAAACCAACTATTTCTTTCTCTAAATGATGTCCTTTTTTCTTCCCGTAAAACTCTGTTAAACGGTTCCAAGTGTACGGAGACTAAGAACCAACATGTAATGCCTGCGATATTTTAAATCAACACTTTTACCATCTGTTTGGGTTTCCAGTTTTTTAAACCAACTATTTCTTTCTCTAAATGATGTCCTTTTTTCTTCCCGTAAAACTCTGTTAAACGGTTCCAAGTGTACGGAGACTAAGAACCAACATGTAATGCCTGCGATATTTTAAATCAACACTTTTACCATCTGTTTGGGTTTCCAATTTTCTAAACCAACTATTTCTTTCTCTAAATGATGTCCTTTTTTCTTCCCGTAAAACTCTGTTAAACGGTTCCAAGTGTACGGAGACTAAGAACCAACATGTAATGCCTGCGATATTTTAAATCAACACTTTTACCATCTGTTTGGGTTTCTAGTTTTTTAAACCAACTATTTCTTTCTCTAAATGATGTCCTTTTTTCTTCCCGTAAAACTCATGTTAAACGGTTCCAAGTGTACGGAGACTAAGAATCAACATGTAATGCCTGCGATATTTTAAATCAACACTTTTACCATCTGTTTGGGTTTCCAGTTTTCTAAACCAACTATTTCTTTCTCTAAATGATGTCCTTTTTTCTTCCCGTAAAACTCATGTTAAACGGTTCCAAGTGTACGGAGACTAAGAACCAACATGTAATGCCTGCGATATTTTAAATCAACACTTTTACCATCTGTTTGGGTTTCCAGTTTTTTAAACCAACTATTTCTTTCTCTAAATGATGTCCTTTTTTCCTTCCCTTAAAACTCATGTTAAACGGTTCCAAGTGTACGGAGACTAAGAACCAACATGTAATGCCTGCGATATTTTAAATCAACACTTTTACCATCTGTTTGGGTTTCCAGTTTTTTAAACCAACTATTTCTTTCTCTAAATGATGTCCTTTTTTCTTCCCGTAAAACTCATGTTAAACGGTTCCAAGTGTACGGAGACTAAGAATCAACATGTAATGCCTGCGATATTTTAAATCAACACTTTTACCATCTGTTTGGGTTTCCAGTTTTTTAAACCAACTATTTCTTTCTCTAAATGATGTCCTTTTTTCTTCCCGTAAAACTCATGTTAAACGGTTCCAAGTGTACGGAGACTAAGAATCAACATGTAATGCCTGCGATATTTTAAATCAACACTTTTACCATCTGTTTGGGTTTCCAGTTTTTTAAACCAACTATTTCTTTCTCTAAATGATGTCCTTTTTCCTTCCCGTAAAACTCATGTTAAACGGTTCCAAGTGTACGGAGACTAAGAATCAACATGTAATGCCTGCGATATTTTAAATCAACACTTTTACCATCTGTTTGGGTTTCCAGTTTTTTAAACCAACTATTTCTTTCTCTAAATGATGTCCTTTTTTCTTCCCGTAAAACTCATGTTAAACGGTTCCAAGTGTACGGAGACTAAGAACCAACATGTAATGCCTGCGATATTTTAAATCAACACTTTTACCATCTGTTTGGGTTTCCAGTTTTTTAAACCAACTATTTCTTTCTCTAAATGATGTCCTTTTTTCTTCCCGTAAAACTCATGTTAAACGGTTCCAAGTGTACGGAGACTAAGAATCAACATGTAATGCCTGCGATATTTTAAATCAACACTTTTACCATCTGTTTGGGTTTCCAGTTTTTTAAACCAACTATTTCTTTCTCTAAATGATGTCCTTTTTTCTTCCCGTAAAACTCTGTTAAACGGTTCCAAGTGTACGGAGACTAAGAACCAACATGTAATGCCTGCGATATTTTAAATCAACACTTTTACCATCTGTTTGGGTTTCCAGTTTTTTAAACCAACTATTTCTTTCTCTAAATGATGTCCTTTTTTCTTCCCGTAAAACTCATGTTAAACGGTTCCAAGTGTACGGAGACTAAGAATCAACATGTAATGCCTGCGATATTTTAAATCAACACTTTTACCATCTGTTTGGGTTTCCAGTTTTTTAAACCAACTATTTCTTTCTCTAAATGATGTCCTTTTTTCTTCCCGTAAAACTCTGTTAAACGGTTCCAAGTGTACGGAGACTAAGAACCAACATGTAATGCCTGCGATATTTTAAATCAACACTTTTACCATCTGTTTGGGTTTCCAATTTTCTAAACCAACTATTTCTTTCTCTAAATGATGTCCTTTTTTCTTCCCGTAAAACTCTGTTAAACGGTTCCAAGTGTACGGAGACTAAGAACCAACATGTAATGCCTGCGATATTTTAAATCAACACTTTTACCATCAGTTTGGGTTTCCAGTTTTTTAAACCAACTATTTCTTTCTCTAAATGATGTCCTTTTTTCTTCCCGTAAAACTCTGTTAAACGGTTCCAAGTGTACGGAGACTAAGAACCAACATGTAATGCCTGCGATATTTTAAATCAACACTTTTACCATCTGTTTGGGTTTCCAATTTTCTAAACCAACTATTTCTTTCTCTAAATGATGTCCTTTTTTCTTCCCGTAAAACTCTGTTAAACGGTTCCAAGTGTACGGAGACTAAGAACCAACATGTAATGCCTGCGATATTTTAAATCAACACTTTTACCATCTGTTTGGGTTTCTAGTTTTTTAAACCAACTATTTCTTTCTCTAAATGATGTCCTTTTTTCTTCCCGTAAAACTCATGTTAAACGGTTCCAAGTGTACGGAGACTAAGAATCAACATGTAATGCCTGCGATATTTTAAATCAACACTTTTACCATCTGTTTGGGTTTCCAGTTTTCTAAACCAACTATTTCTTTCTCTAAATGATGTCCTTTTTTCTTCCCGTAAAACTCATGTTAAACGGTTCCAAGTGTACGGAGACTAAGAACCAACATGTAATGCCTGCGATATTTTAAATCAACACTTTTACCATCTGTTTGGGTTTCCAGTTTTTTAAACCAACTATTTCTTTCTCTAAATGATGTCCTTTTTTCCTTCCCTTAAAACTCATGTTAAACGGTTCCAAGTGTACGGAGACTAAGAACCAACATGTAATGCCTGCGATATTTTAAATCAACACTTTTACCATCTGTTTGGGTTTCCAGTTTTTTAAACCAACTATTTCTTTCTCTAAATGATGTCCTTTTTTCTTCCCGTAAAACTCATGTTAAACGGTTCCAAGTGTACGGAGACTAAGAATCAACATGTAATGCCTGCGATATTTTAAATCAACACTTTTACCATCTGTTTGGGTTTCCAGTTTTTTAAACCAACTATTTCTTTCTCTAAATGATGTCCTTTTTTCTTCCCGTAAAACTCATGTTAAACGGTTCCAAGTGTACGGAGACTAAGAATCAACATGTAATGCCTGCGATATTTTAAATCAACACTTTTACCATCTGTTTGGGTTTCCAGTTTTTTAAACCAACTATTTCTTTCTCTAAATGATGTCCTTTTTCCTTCCCGTAAAACTCATGTTAAACGGTTCCAAGTGTACGGAGACTAAGAATCAACATGTAATGCCTGCGATATTTTAAATCAACACTTTTACCATCTGTTTGGGTTTCCAGTTTTTTAAACCAACTATTTCTTTCTCTAAATGATGTCCTTTTTTCTTCCCGTAAAACTCATGTTAAACGGTTCCAAGTGTACGGAGACTAAGAACCAACATGTAATGCCTGCGATATTTTAAATCAACACTTTTACCATCTGTTTGGGTTTCCAGTTTTTTAAACCAACTATTTCTTTCTCTAAATGATGTCCTTTTTTCTTCCCGTAAAACTCATGTTAAACGGTTCCAAGTGTACGGAGACTAAGAATCAACATGTAATGCCTGCGATATTTTAAATCAACACTTTTACCATCTGTTTGGGTTTCCAGTTTTTTAAACCAACTATTTCTTTCTCTAAATGATGTCCTTTTTTCTTCCCGTAAAACTCTGTTAAACGGTTCCAAGTGTACGGAGACTAAGAATCAACATGTAATGCCTGCGATATTTTAAATCAACACTTTTACCATCTGTTTGGGTTTCCAGTTTTCTAAACCAACTATTTCTTTCTCTAAATGATGTCCTTTTTTCTTCCCGTAAAACTCTGTTAAACGGTTCCAAGTGTACGGAGACTAAGAATCAACATGTAATGCCTGCGATATTTTAAATCAACACTTTTACCATCTCTTTGGGTTTCCAGTTTTCTAAACCAACTATTTCTTTCTCTAAATGATGTCCTTTTTTCTTCCCGTAAAACTCTGTTAAACGGTTCCAAGTGTACGGAGACTAAGAACCAACATGTAATGCCTGCGATATTTTAAATCAACACTTTTACCGTCTGTTTGGGTTTCCAGTTTTCTAAACCAACTATTTCTTTCTCTAAATGATGTCCTTTTTTCTTCCCGTAAAACTCATGTTAAACGGTTCCAAGTGTACGGAGACTAAGAATCAACATGTAATGCCTGCGATATTTTAAATCAACACTTTTACCATCTGTTTGGGTTTCCAGTTTTTTAAACCAACTATTTCTTTCTCTAAATGATGTCCTTTTTTCTTCCCGTAAAACTCATGTTAAACGGTTCCAAGTGTACGGAGACTAAGAATCAACATGTAATGCCTGCGATATTTTAAATCAACACTTTTACCATCTGTTTGGGTTTCCAGTTTTCTAAACCAACTATTTCTTTCTCTAAATGATGTCCTTTTTTCTTCCCGTAAAACTCATGTTAAACGGTTCCAAGTGTACGGAGACTAAGAATCAACATGTAATGCCTGCGATATTTTAAATCAACACTTTTACCATCTGTTTGGGTTTCCAGTTTTCTAAACCAACTATTTCTTTCTCTAAATGATGTCCTTTTTTCTTCCCGTAAAACTCATGTTAAACGGTTCCAAGTGTACGGAGACTAAGAACCAACATGTAATGCCTGCGATATTTTAAATCAACACTTTTACCATCTGTTTGGGTTTCCAGTTTTTTAAACCAACTATTTCTTTCTCTAAATGATGTCCTTTTTTCCTTCCCTTAAAACTCATGTTAAACGGTTCCAAGTGTACGGAGACTAAGAACCAACATGTAATGCCTGCGATATTTTAAATCAACACTTTTACCATCTGTTTGGGTTTCCAGTTTTTTAAACCGACTATTTCTTTCTCTAAATGATGTCCTTTTTTCTTCCCGTAAAACTCATGTTAAACGGTTCCAAGTGTACGGAGACTAAGAATCAACATGTAATGCCTGCGATATTTTAAATCAACACTTTTACCATCTGTTTGGGTTTCCAGTTTTTTAAACCAACTATTTCTTTCTCTAAATGATGTCCTTTTTTCTTCCCGTAAAACTCATGTTAAACGGTTCCAAGTGTACGGAGACTAAGAATCAACATGTAATGCCTGCGATATTTTAAATCAACACTTTTACCATCTGTTTGGGTTTCCAGTTTTTTAAACCAACTATTTCTTTCTCTAAATGATGTCCTTTTTTCTTCCCGTAAAACTCATGTTAAACGGTTCCAAGTGTACGGAGACTAAGAATCAACATGTAATGCCTGCGATATTTTAAATCAACACTTTTACCATCTGTTTGGGTTTCCAGTTTTTTAAACCAACTATTTCTTTCTCTAAATGATGTCCTTTTTTCTTCCCGTAAAACTCATGTTAAACGGTTCCAAGTGTACGGAGACTAAGAACCAACATGTAATGCCTGCGATATTTTAAATCAACACTTTTACCATCTGTTTGGGTTTCCAGTTTTTTAAACCAACTATTTCTTTCTCTAAATGATGTCCTTTTTTCTTCCCGTAAAACTCATGTTAAACGGTTCCAAGTGTACGGAGACTAAGAATCAACATGTAATGCCTGCGATATTTTAAATCAACACTTTTACCATCTGTTTGGGTTTCCAGTTTTTTAAACCAACTATTTCTTTCTCTAAATGATGTCCTTTTTTCTTCCCGTAAAACTCTGTTAAACGGTTCCAAGTGTACGGAGACTAAGAACCAACATGTAATGCCTGCGATATTTTAAATCAACACTTTTACCATCTGTTTGGGTTTCCAGTTTTTTAAACCAACTATTTCTTTCTCTAAATGATGTCCTTTTTTCTTCCCGTAAAACTCATGTTAAACGGTTCCAAGTGTACGGAGACTAAGAACCAACATGTAATGCCTGCGATATTTTAAATCAACACTTTTACCATCTGTTTGGGTTTCCAGTTTTTTAAACCAACTATTTCTTTCTCTAAATGATGTCCTTTTTTCTTCCCGTAAAACTCATGTTAAACGGTTCCAAGTGTACGGAGACTAAGAATCAACATGTAATGCCTGCAATATTTTAAATCAACACTTTTACCATCTGTTTGGGTTTCCAGTTTTTTAAACCAACTATTTCTTTCTCTAAATGATGTCCTTTTTTCTTCCCGTAAAACTCATGTTAAACGGTTCCAAGTGTACGGAGACTAAGAATCAACATGTAATGCCTGCGATATTTTAAATCAACACTTTTACCATCTGTTTGGGTTTCCAGTTTTCTAAACCAACTATTTCTTTCTCTAAATGATGTCCTTTTTTCTTCCCGTAAAACTCATGTTAAACGGTTCCAAGTGTACGGAGACTAAGAATCAACATGTAATGCCTGCGATATTTTAAATCAACACTTTTACCATCTGTTTGGGTTTCCAGTTTTCTAAACCAACTATTTCTTTCTCTAAATGATGTCCTTTTTTCTTCCCGTAAAACTCATGTTAAACGGTTCCAAGTGTACGGAGACTAAGAACCAACATGTAATGCCTGCGATATTTTAAATCAACACTTTTACCATCTGTTTGGGTTTCCAGTTTTTTAAAGCAACTATTTCTTTCTCTAAATGATGTCCTTTTTTCCTTCCCTTAAAACTCATGTTAAACGGTTCCAAGTGTACGGAGACTAAGAACCAACATGTAATGCCTGCGATATTTTAAATCAACACTTTTACCATCTGTTTGGGTTTCCAGTTTTTTAAACCGACTATTTCTTTCTCTAAATGATGTCCTTTTTTCTTCCCGTAAAACTCATGTTAAACGGTTCCAAGTGTACGGAGACTAAGAATCAACATGTAATGCCTGCGATATTTTAAATCAACACTTTTACCATCTGTTTGGGTTTCCAGTTTTTTAAACCAACTATTTCTTTCTCTAAATGATGTCCTTTTTTCTTCCCGTAAAACTCATGTTAAACGGTTCCAAGTGTACGGAGACTAAGAATCAACATGTAATGCCTGCGATATTTTAAATCAACACTTTTACCATCTGTTTGGGTTTCCAGTTTTTTAAACCAACTATTTCTTTCTCTAAATGATGTCCTTTTTTCTTCCCGTAAAACTCATGTTAAACGGTTCCAAGTGTACGGAGACTAAGAATCAACATGTAATGCCTGCGATATTTTAAATCAACACTTTTACCATCTGTTTGGGTTTCCAGTTTTTTAAACCAACTATTTCTTTCTCTAAATGATGTCCTTTTTTCTTCCCGTAAAACTCATGTTAAACGGTTCCAAGTGTACGGAGACTAAGAACCAACATGTAATGCCTGCGATATTTTAAATCAACACTTTTACCATCTGTTTGGGTTTCCAGTTTTTTAAACCAACTATTTCTTTCTCTAAATGATGTCCTTTTTTCTTCCCGTAAAACTCATGTTAAACGGTTCCAAGTGTACGGAGACTAAGAATCAACATGTAATGCCTGCGATATTTTAAATCAACACTTTTACCATCTGTTTGGGTTTCCAGTTTTTTAAACCAACTATTTCTTTCTCTAAATGATGTCCTTTTTTCTTCCCGTAAAACTCTGTTAAACGGTTCCAAGTGTACGGAGACTAAGAACCAACATGTAATGCCTGCGATATTTTAAATCAACACTTTTACCATCTGTTTGGGTTTCCAGTTTTTTAAACCAACTATTTCTTTCTCTAAATGATGTCCTGTTTTCTTCCCGTAAAACTCATGTTAAACGGTTCCAAGTGTACGGAGACTAAGAATCAACATGTAATGCCTGCAATATTTTAAATCAACACTTTTACCATCTGTTTGGGTTTCCAGTTTTTTAAACCAACTATTTCTTTCTCTAAATGATGTCCTTTTTTCTTCCCGTAAAACTCATGTTAAACGGTTCCAAGTGTACGGAGACTAAGAATCAACATGTAATGCTTGCGATATTTTAAATCAACACTTTTACCATCTGTTTGGGTTTCCAGTTTTCCAAACCAACTATTTCTTTCTCTAAATGATGTCCTTTTTTCTTCCCGTAAAACTCTGTTAAACGGTTCCAAGTGTACGGAGACTAAGAACCAACATGTAATGCCTGCGATATTTTAAATCAACACTTTTACCATCTGTTTGGGTTTCCAGTTTTCTAAACCAACTATTTCTTTCTCTAAATGATGTCCTTTTTTCTTCCCGTAAAACTCTGTTAAACGGTTCCAAGTGTACGGAGACTAAGAACCAACATGTAATGCCTGCGATATTTTAAATCAACACTTTTACCGTCTGTTTGGGTTTCCAGTTTTCTAAACCAACTATTTCTTTCTCTAAATGATGTCCTTTTTTCTTCCCGTAAAACTCATGTTAAACGGTTCCAAGTGTACGGAGACTAAGAATCAACATGTAATGCCTGCGATATTTTAAATCAACACTTTTACCATCTGTTTGGGTTTCCAGTTTTTTAAACCAACTATTTCTTTCTCTAAATGATGTCCTTTTTTCTTCCCGTAAAACTCATGTTAAACGGTTCCAAGTGTACGGAGACTAAGAATCAACATGTAATGCCTGCGATATTTTAAATCAACACTTTTACCATCTGTTTGGGTTTCCAGTTTTCTAAACCAACTATTTCTTTCTCTAAATGATGTCCTTTTTTCTTCCCGTAAAACTCATGTTAAACGGTTCCAAGTGTACGGAGACTAAGAATCAACATGTAATGCCTGCGATATTTTAAATCAACACTTTTACCATCTGTTTGGGTTTCCAGTTTTCTAAACCAACTATTTCTTTCTCTAAATGATGTCCTTTTTTCTTCCCGTAAAACCCACGTTAAACGGTTCCAAGTGTACGGAGACTAAGAACCAACATGTAATGCCTGCGATATTTTAAATCAACACTTTTACCATCTGTTTGGGTTTCCAGTTTTTTAAACCAACTATTTCTTTCTCTAAATGATGTCCTTTTTTCCTTCCCTTAAAACTCATGTTAAACGGTTCCAAGTGTACGGAGACTAAGAACCAACATGTAATGCCTGCGATATTTTAAATCAACACTTTTACCATCTGTTTGGGTTTCCAGTTTTTTAAACCAACTATTTCTTTCTCTAAATGATGTCCTTTTTTCTTCCCGTAAAACTCATGTTAAACGGTTCCAAGTGTACGGAGACTAAGAATCAACATGTAATGCCTGCGATATTTTAAATCAACAGTTTTACCATCTGTTTGGGTTTCCAGTTTTTTAAACCAACTATTTCTTTCTCTAAATGATGTCCTTTTTTCTTCCCGTAAAACTCATGTTAAACGGTTCCAAGTGTACGGAGACTAAGAATCAACATGTAATGCCTGCGATATTTTAAATCAACACTTTTACCATCTGTTTGGGTTTCCAGTTTTTTAAACCAACTATTTCTTTCTCTAAATGATGTCCTTTTTTCTTCCCGTAAAACTCATGTTAAACGGTTCCAAGTGTACGGAGACTAAGAATCAACATGTAATGCCTGCGATATTTTAAATCAACACTTTTACCATCTGTTTGGGTTTCCAGTTTTTTAAACCAACTATTTCTTTCTCTAAATGATGTCCTTTTTTCTTCCCGTAAAACTCATGTTAAACGGTTCCAAGTGTACGGAGAATAAGAACCAACATGTAATGCCTGCGATATTTTAAATCAACACTTTTACCATCTGTTTGGGTTTCCAGTTTTTTAAACCAACTATTTCTTTCTCTAAATGATGTCCTTTTTTCTTCCCGTAAAACTCATGTTAAACGGTTCCAAGTGTACGGAGACTAAGAATCAACATGTAATGCCTGCGATATTTTAAATCAACACTTTTAACATCTGTTTGGGTTTCCAGTTTTTTAAACCAACTATTTCTTTCTCTAAATGATGTCCTTTTTTCTTCCCGTAAAACTCTGTTAAACGGTTCCAAGTGTACGGAGACTAAGAACCAACATGTAATGCCTGCGATATTTTAAATCAACACTTTTACCATCTGTTTGGGTTTCCAGTTTTTTAAACCAACTATTTCTTTCTCTAAATGATGTCCTTTTTTCTTCCCGTAAAACTCATGTTAAACGGTTCCAAGTGTACGGAGACTAAGAATCAACATGTAATGCCTGCGATATTTTAAATCAACACTTTTACCATCTGTTTGGGTTTCCAGTTTTTTAAACCAACTATTTCTTTCTCTAAATGATGTCCTTTTTTCTTCCCGTAAAACTCATGTTAAACGGTTCCAAGTGTACGGAGATTAAGAATCAACATGTAATGCCTGCGATATTTTAAATCAACACTTTTACCATCTGTTTGGGTTTCCAGTTTTCTAAACCAACTATTTCTTTCTCTAAATGATGTCCTTTTTTCTTCCCGTAAAACTCTGTTAAACGGTTCCAAGTGTACGGAGACTAAGAACCAACATGTAATGCCTGCGATATTTTAAATCAACACTTTTACCGTCTGTTTGGGTTTCCAGTTTTCTAAACCAACTATTTCTTTCTCTAAATGATGTCCTTTTTTCTTCCCGTAAAACTCATGTTAAACGGTTCCAAGTGTACGGAGACTAAGAATCAACATGTAATGCCTGCGATATTTTAAATCAACACTTTTACCATCTGTTTGGGTTTCCAGTTTTTTAAACCAACTATTTCTTTCTCTAAATGATGTCCTTTTTTCTTCCCGTAAAACTCATGTTAAACGGTTCCAAGTGTACGGAGACTAAGAATCAACATGTAATGCCTGCGATATTTTAAATCAACACTTTTACCATCTGTTTGGGTTTCCAGTTTTCTAAACCAACTATTTCTTTCTCTAAATGATGTCCTTTTTTCTTCCCGTAAAACTCTGTTAAACGGTTCCAAGTGTACGGAGACTAAGAACCAACATGTAATGCCTGCGATATTTTAAATCAACACTTTTACCATCTGTTTGGGTTTCCAGTTTTTTAAACCAACTATTTCTTTCTCTAAATGATGTCCTTTTTTCTTCCCGTAAAACTCTGTTAAACGGTTCCAAGTGTACGGAGACTAAGAACCAACATGTAATGCCTGCGATATTTTAAATCAACACTTTTACCGTCTGTTTGGGTTTCCAGTTTTCTAAACCAACTATTTCTTTCTCTAAATGATGTCCTTTTTTCTTCCCGTAAAACTCATGTTAAACGGTTCCAAGTGTACGGAGACTAAGAATCAACATGTAATGCCTGCGATATTTTAAATCAACACTTTTACCATCTGTTTGGGTTTCCAGTTTTTTAAACCAACTATTTCTTTCTCTAAATGATGTCCTTTTTTCTTCCCGTAAAACTCATGTTAAACGGTTCCAAGTGTACGGAGACTAAGAATCAACATGTAATGCCTGCGATATTTTAAATCAACACTTTTACCATCTGTTTGGGTTTCCAGTTTTTTAAACCAACTATTTCTTTCTCTAAATGATGTCCTTTTTTCTTCCCGTAAAACTCATGTTAAACGGTTCCAAGTGTACGGAGACTAAGAATCAACATGTAATGCCTGCGATATTTTAAATCAACACTTTTACCATCTGTTTGGGTTTCCAGTTTTCTAAACCAACTATTTCTTTCTCTAAATGATGTCCTTTTTTCTTCCCGTAAAACCCACGTTAAACGGTTCCAAGTGTACGGAGACTAAGAACCAACATGTAATGCCTGCGATATTTTAAATCAACACTTTTACCATCTGTTTGGGTTTCCAGTTTTTTAAACCAACTATTTCTTTCTCTAAATGATGTCCTTTTTTCCTTCCCTTAAAACTCATGTTAAACGGTTCCAAGTGTACGGAGACTAAGAACCAACATGTAATGCCTGCGATATTTTAAATCAACACTTTTACCATCTGTTTGGGTTTCCAGTTTTTTAAACCAACTATTTCTTTCTCTAAATGATGTCCTTTTTTCTTCCCGTAAAACTCATGTTAAACGGTTCCAAGTGTACGGAGACTAAGAATCAACATGTAATGCCTGCGATATTTTAAATCAACACTTTTACCATCTGTTTGGGTTTCCAGTTTTTTAAACCAACTATTTCTTTCTCTAAATGATGTCCTTTTTTCTTCCCGTAAAACTCATGTTAAACGGTTCCAAGTGTACGGAGACTAAGAATCAACATGTAATGCCTGCGATATTTTAAATCAACACTTTTACCATCTGTTTGGGTTTCCAGTTTTTTAAACCAACTATTTCTTTCTCTAAATGATGTCCTTTTTTCTTCCCGTAAAACTCATGTTAAACGGTTCCAAGTGTACGGAGACTAAGAATCAACATGTAATGCCTGCGATATTTTAAATCAACACTTTTACCATCTGTTTGGGTTTCCAGTTTTTTAAACCAACTATTTCTTTCTCTAAATGATGTCCTTTTTTCTTCCCGTAAAACTCATGTTAAACGGTTCCAAGTGTACGGAGATTAAGAACCAACATGTAATGCCTGCGATATTTTAAATCAACACTTTTACCATCTGTTTGGGTTTCCAGTTTTTTAAACCAACTATTTCTTTCTCTAAATGATGTCCTTTTTTCTTCCCGTAAAACTCATGTTAAACGGTTCCAAGTGTACGGAGACTAAGAATCAACATGTAATGCCTGCGATATTTTAAATCAACACTTTTAACATCTGTTTGGGTTTCCAGTTTTTTAAACCAACTATTTCTTTCTCTAAATGATGTCCTTTTTTCTTCCCGTAAAACTCTGTTAAACGGTTCCAAGTGTACGGAGACTAAGAACCAACATGTAATGCCTGCGATATTTTAAATCAACACTTTTACCATCTGTTTGGGTTTCCAGTTTTTTAAACCAACTATTTCTTTCTCTAAATGATGTCCTTTTTTCTTCCCGTAAAACTCATGTTAAACGGTTCCAAGTGTACGGAGACTAAGAATCAACATGTAATGCCTGCGATATTTTAAATCAACACTTTTACCATCTGTTTGGGTTTCCAGTTTTTTAAACCAACTATTTCTTTCTCTAAATGATGTCCTTTTTTCTTCCCGTAAAACTCATGTTAAACGGTTCCAAGTGTACGGAGATTAAGAATCAACATGTAATGCCTGCGATATTTTAAATCAACACTTTTACCATCTGTTTGGGTTTCCAGTTTTCTAAACCAACTATTTCTTTCTCTAAATGATGTCCTTTTTTCTTCCCGTAAAACTCTGTTAAACGGTTCCAAGTGTACGGAGACTAAGAACCAACATGTAATGCCTGCGATATTTTAAATCAACACTTTTACCGTCTGTTTGGGTTTCCAGTTTTCTAAACCAACTATTTCTTTCTCTAAATGATGTCCTTTTTTCTTCCCGTAAAACTCATGTTAAACGGTTCCAAGTGTACGGAGACTAAGAATCAACATGTAATGCCTGCGATATTTTAAATCAACACTTTTACCATCTGTTTGGGTTTCCAGTTTTTTAAACCAACTATTTCTTTCTCTAAATGATGTCCTTTTTTCTTCCCGTAAAACTCATGTTAAACGGTTCCAAGTGTACGGAGACTAAGAATCAACATGTAATGCCTGCGATATTTTAAATCAACACTTTTACCATCTGTTTGGGTTTCCAGTTTTCTAAACCAACTATTTCTTTCTCTAAATGATGTCCTTTTTTCTTCCCGTAAAACTCTGTTAAACGGTTCCAAGTGTACGGAGACTAAGAACCAACATGTAATGCCTGCGATATTTTAAATCAACACTTTTACCGTCTGTTTGGGTTTCCAGTTTTTTAAACCAACTATTTCTTTCTCTAAATGATGTCCTTTTTTCTTCCCGTAAAACTCATGTTAAACGGTTCCAAGTGTACGGAGACTAAGTATCAACATGTAATGCCTGCGATATTTTAAATCAACACTTTTACCATCTGTTTGGGTTTCCCGTTTTTTAAACCAACTATTTCTTTCTCTAAATGATGTCCTTTTTTCTTCCCGTAAAACTCATGTTAAACGGTTCCAAGTGTACGGAGACAAAGAATCAACATGTAATGCCTGCGATATTTTAAATCAACACTTTTACCATCTGTTTGGGTTTCCAGTTTTCCAAACCAACTATTTCTTTCTCTAAATGATGTCCTTTTTTCTTCCCGTAAAACTCTGTTAAACGGTTCCAAGTGTACGGAGACTAAGAACCAACATGTAATGCCTGCGATATTTTAAATCAACACTTTTACCATCTGTTTGGGTTTCCAGTTTTCTAAACCAACTATTTCTTTCTCTAAATGATGTCCTTTTTTCTTCCCGTAAAACTCTGTTAAACGGTTCCAAGTGTACGGAGACTAAGAACCAACATGTAATGCCTGCGATATTTTAAATCAACACTTTTACCATCTGTTTGGGTTTCCAGTTTTTTAAACCAACTATTTCTTTCTCTAAATGATGTCCTTTTTTCTTCCCGTAAAACTCATGTTAAACGGTTCCAAGTGTACGGAGACTAAGAATCAACATGTAATGCCTGCGATATTTTAAATCAACACTTTTACCATCTGTTTGGGTTTCCAGTTTTTTAAACCAACTATTTCTTTCTCTAAATGATGTCCTTTTTTCTTCCCGTAAAACTCATGTTAAACGGTTCCAAGTGTACGGAGACTAAGAATCAACATGTAATGCCTGCGATATTTTAAATCAACACTTTTACCATCTGTTTGGGTTTCCAGTTTTTTAAACCAACTATTTCTTTCTCTAAATGATGTCCTTTTTTCTTCCCGTAAAACTCATGTTAAACGGTTCCAAGTGTACGGAGACTAAGAATCAACATGTAATGCCTGCGATATTTTAAATCAACACTTTTACCATCTGTTTGGGTTTCCAGTTTTTTAAACCAACTATTTCTTCCTCTAAATGATGTCCTTTTTTCTTCCCGTAAAACTCATGTTAAACGGTTCCAAGTGTACGGAGACTAAGAATCAACATGTAATGCCTGCGATATTTTAAATCAACACTTTTACCATCTGTTTGGGTTTCCAGTTTTCTAAACCAACTATTTCTTTCTCTAAATGATGTCCTTTTTTCTTCCCGTAAAACTCTGTTAAACGGTTCCAAGTGTACGGAGACTAAGAACCAACATGTAATGCCTGCGATATTTTAAATCAACACTTTTACCATCTGTTTGGGTTTCCAGTTTTTTAAACCAACTATTTCTTTCTCTAAATGATGTCCTTTTTTCTTCCCGTAAAACTCATGTTAAACGGTTCCAAGTGTACGGAGACTAAGAATCAACATGCAATGCCTGCGATATTTTAAATCAACACTTTTACCATCTGTTTGGGTTTCCAGTTTTTTAAACCAACTATTTCTTTCTCTAAATGATGTCCTTTTTTCCTTCCCTTAAAACTCATGTTAAACCGTTCCAAGTGTACGGAGACTAAGAATCAACATGTAATGCCTGCGATATTTTAAATCAACACTTTTACCATCTGTTTGGGTTTCCAGTTTTTTAAACCAACTATTTCTTTCTCTAAATGATGTCCTTTTTTCCTTCCCTTAAAACTCATGTTAAACGGTTCCAAGTGTACGGAGACTAAGAATCAACATGTAATGCCTGCGATATTTTAAATCAACACTTTTACCATCTGTTTGGGTTTCCAGTTTTTTAAACCAACTATTTCTTTCTCTAAATGATGTCCTTTTTTCCTTCCCTTAAAACTCATGTTAAACGGTTCCAAGTGTACGGAGACTAAGAATCAACATGTAATGCCTGCGATATTTTAAATCAACACTTTTACCATCTGTTTGGGTTTCCAGTTTTTTAAACCAACTATTTCTTTCTCTAAATGATGTCCTTTTTTCCTTCCCTTAAAACTCATGTTAAACGGTTCCAAGTGTACGGAGACTAAGAATCAACATGTAATGCCTGCGATATTTTAAATCAACACTTTTACCATCTGTTTGGGTTTCCAGTTTTTTAAACCAACTATTTCTTTCTCTAAATGATGTCCTTTTTTCCTTCCCTTAAAACTCATGTTAAACGGTTCCAAGTGTACGGAGACTAAGAATCAACATGTAATGCCTGCGATATTTTAAATCAACACTTTTACCATCTGTTTGGGTTTCCAGTTTTTTAAACCAACTATTTCTTTCTCTAAATGATGTCCTTTTTTCCTTCCCTTAAAACTCATGTTAAACGGTTCCAAGTGTACGGAGACTAAGAATCAACATGTAATGCCTGCGATATTTTAAATCAACACTTTTACCATCTGTTTGGGTTTCCAGTTTTTTAAACCAACTATTTCTTTCTCCAAATGATGTCCTTTTTTCCTTCCCTTAAAACTCATGTTAAACGGTTCCAAGTGTACGGAGACTAAGAATCAACATGTAATGCCTGCGATATTTTAAATCAACACTTTTACCATCTGTTTGGGTTTCCAGTTTTTTAAACCAACTATTTCTTTCTCTAAATGATGTCCTTTTTTCCTTCCCTTAAAACTCATGTTAAACGGTTCCAAGTATACGGAGACTAAGAATCAACATGTAATGCCTGCGATATTTTAAATCAACACTTTTACCATCTGTTTGGGTTTCCAGTTTTTTAAACCAACTATTTCTTTCTCCAAATGATGTCCTTTTTTCCTTCCCTTAAAACTCATGTTAAACGGTTCCAAGTGTACGGAGACTAAGAACCAACATGTAATGCCTGCGATATTTTAAATCAACACTTTTACCATCTGTTTGGGTTTCCAGTTTTTTAAACCAACTATTTCTTTCTCTAAATGATGTCCTTTTTTCCTTCCCTTAAAACTCATGTTAAACGGTTCCAAGTGTACGGAGACTAAGAATCAACATGTAATGCCTGCGATATTTTAAATCAACACTTTTACCATCTGTTTGGGTTTCCAGTTTTTTAAACCAACTATTTCTTTCTCCAAATGATGTCCTTTTTTCCTTCCCTTAAAACTCATGTTAAACGGTTCCAAGTGTACGGAGACTAAGAATCAACATGTAATGCCTGCGATATTTTAAATCAACACTTTTACCATCTGTTTGGGTTTCCAGTTTTCTAAAGCAACTATTTCTTTCTCTAAATGATGTCCTTTTTTCTTCCTGTAAAACTCTGTTAAACGGTTCCAAGTGTACGGAGACTAAGAACCAACATGTAATGCCTGCGATATTTTAAATCAACATTTTTACCATCTGTTTGGGTTTCCAGTTTTCTAAACCAACTATTTCTTTCTCTAAATGATGTCCTTTTTTCCTTCCCTTAAAACTCATGTTAAACGGTTCCAAGTGTACGGAGACTAAGAACCAACATATAATGCCTGCGATATTTTAAATCAACACTTTTACCATCTGTTTGGGTTTCCAGTTTTTCAAACCAACTATTTCTTTCTCTAAATGATGTCCTTTTTTCCTTCCCTTAAAACTCATGTTAAACGGTTCCAAGTGTACGGAGACTAAGAATCAACATGTAATGCCTGCGATATTTTAAATCAACACTTTTACCATCTGTTTGGGTTTCCAGTTTTTTAAACCAACTATTTCTTTCTCCAAATGATGTCCTTTTTTCCTTCCCTTAAAACTCATGTTAAACGGTTCCAAGTGTACGGAGACTAAGAATCAACATGTAATGCCTGCGATATTTTAAATCAACACTTTTACCATCTGTTTGGGTTTCCAGTTTTTTAAACCAACTATTTCTTTCTCCAAATAATGTCCTTTTTTCCTTCCCTTAAAACTCATGTTAAACGGTTCCAAGTGTACGGAGACTAAGAACCAACATGTAATGCCTGCGATATTTTAAATCAACACTTTTACCATCTGTTTGGGTTTCCAGTTTTTTAAACCAACTATTTCTTTCTCTAAATGATGTCCTTTTTTCCTTCCCTTAAAACTCATGTTAAACGGTTCCAAGTGTACGGAGACTAAGAATCAACATGTAATGCCTGCGATATTTTAAATCAACACTTTTACCATCTGTTTGGGTTTCCAGTTTTTTAAACCAACTATTTCTTTCTCTAAATGATGTCCTTTTTTCCTTCCCTTAAAACTCATGTTAAACGGTTCCAAGTGTACGGAGACTAAGAATCAACATGTAATGCCTGCGATATTTTAAATCAACACTTTTACCATCTGTTTGGGTTTCCAGTTTTTTAAACCAACTATTTCTTTCTCTAAATGATGTCCTTTTTTCCTTCCCTTAAAACTCATGTTAAACGGTTCCAAGTGTACGGAGACTAAGAATCAACATGTAATGCCTGCGATATTTTAAATCAACACTTTTACCATCTGTTTGGGTTTCCAGTTTTTTAAACCAACTATTTCTTTCTCTAAATGATGTCCTTTTTTCCTTCCCTTAAAACTCATGTTAAACGGTTCCAAGTGTACGGAGACTAAGAACCAACATGTAATGCCTGCGATATTTTAAATCAACACTTTTACCATCTGTTTGGGTTTCCAGTTTTTTAAACCAACTATTTCTTTCTCTAAATGATGTCCTTTTTTCCTTCCCTTAAAACTCATGTTAAACGGTTCCAAGTGTACGGAGACTAAGAACCAACATGTAATGCCTGCGATATTTTAAATCAACACTTTTACCATCTGTTTGGGTTTCCAGTTTTTTAAACCAACTATTTCTTCCTCTAAATGATGTCCTTTTTTCTTCCCGTAAAACTCATGTTAAACGGTTCCAAGTGTACGGAGACTAAGAATCAACATGTAATGCCTGCGATATTTTAAATCAACACTTTTACCATCTGTTTGGGTTTCCAGTTTTCTAAACCAACTATTTCTTTCTCTAAATGATGTCCTTTTTTCTTCCCGTAAAACTCTGTTAAACGGTTCCAAGTGTACGGAGACTAAGAACCAACATGTAATGCCTGCGATATTTTAAATCAACACTTTTACCATCTGTTTGGGTTTCCAGTTTTTTAAACCAACTATTTCTTTCTCTAAATGATGTCCTTTTTTCTTCCCGTAAAACTCATGTTAAACGGTTCCAAGTGTACGGAGACTAAGAATCAACATGCAATGCCTGCGATATTTTAAATCAACACTTTTACCATCTGTTTGGGTTTCCAGTTTTTTAAACCAACTATTTCTTTCTCTAAATGATGTCCTTTTTTCCTTCCCTTAAAACTCATGTTAAACCGTTCCAAGTGTACGGAGACTAAGAATCAACATGTAATGCCTGCGATATTTTAAATCAACACTTTTACCATCTGTTTGGGTTTCCAGTTTTTTAAACCAACTATTTCTTTCTCTAAATGATGTCCTTTTTTCCTTCCCTTAAAACTCATGTTAAACGGTTCCAAGTGTACGGAGACTAAGAATCAACATGTAATGCCTGCGATATTTTAAATCAACACTTTTACCATCTGTTTGGGTTTCCAGTTTTTTAAACCAACTATTTCTTTCTCTAAATGATGTCCTTTTTTCCTTCCCTTAAAACTCATGTTAAACGGTTCCAAGTGTACGGAGACTAAGAATCAACATGTAATGCCTGCGATATTTTAAATCAACACTTTTACCATCTGTTTGGGTTTCCAGTTTTTTAAACCAACTATTTCTTTCTCTAAATGATGTCCTTTTTTCCTTCCCTTAAAACTCATGTTAAACGGTTCCAAGTGTACGGAGACTAAGAATCAACATGTAATGCCTGCGATATTTTAAATCAACACTTTTACCATCTGTTTGGGTTTCCAGTTTTTTAAACCAACTATTTCTTTCTCTAAATGATGTCCTTTTTTCCTTCCCTTAAAACTCATGTTAAACGGTTCCAAGTGTACGGAGACTAAGAATCAACATGTAATGCCTGCGATATTTTAAATCAACACTTTTACCATCTGTTTGGGTTTCCAGTTTTTTAAACCAACTATTTCTTTCTCTAAATGATGTCCTTTTTTCCTTCCCTTAAAACTCATGTTAAACGGTTCCAAGTGTACGGAGACTAAGAATCAACATGTAATGCCTGCGATATTTTAAATCAACACTTTTACCATCTGTTTGGGTTTCCAGTTTTTTAAACCAACTATTTCTTTCTCCAAATGATGTCCTTTTTTCCTTCCCTTAAAACTCATGTTAAACGGTTCCAAGTGTACGGAGACTAAGAATCAACATGTAATGCCTGCGATATTTTAAATCAACACTTTTACCATCTGTTTGGGTTTCCAGTTTTTTAAACCAACTATTTCTTTCTCTAAATGATGTCCTTTTTTCCTTCCCTTAAAACTCATGTTAAACGGTTCCAAGTATACGGAGACTAAGAATCAACATGTAATGCCTGCGATATTTTAAATCAACACTTTTACCATCTGTTTGGGTTTCCAGTTTTTTAAACCAACTATTTCTTTCTCCAAATGATGTCCTTTTTTCCTTCCCTTAAAACTCATGTTAAACGGTTCCAAGTGTACGGAGACTAAGAACCAACATGTAATGCCTGCGATATTTTAAATCAACACTTTTACCATCTGTTTGGGTTTCCAGTTTTTTAAACCAACTATTTCTTTCTCTAAATGATGTCCTTTTTTCCTTCCCTTAAAACTCATGTTAAACGGTTCCAAGTGTACGGAGACTAAGAATCAACATGTAATGCCTGCGATATTTTAAATCAACACTTTTACCATCTGTTTGGGTTTCCAGTTTTTTAAACCAACTATTTCTTTCTCCAAATGATGTCCTTTTTTCCTTCCCTTAAAACTCATGTTAAACGGTTCCAAGTGTACGGAGACTAAGAATCAACATGTAATGCCTGCGATATTTTAAATCAACACTTTTACCATCTGTTTGGGTTTCCAGTTTTCTAAAGCAACTATTTCTTTCTCTAAATGATGTCCTTTTTTCTTCCTGTAAAACTCTGTTAAACGGTTCCAAGTGTACGGAGACTAAGAACCAACATGTAATGCCTGCGATATTTTAAATCAACATTTTTACCATCTGTTTGGGTTTCCAGTTTTCTAAACCAACTATTTCTTTCTCTAAATGATGTCCTTTTTTCCTTCCCTTAAAACTCATGTTAAACGGTTCCAAGTGTACGGAGACTAAGAACCAACATATAATGCCTGCGATATTTTAAATCAACACTTTTACCATCTGTTTGGGTTTCCAGTTTTTCAAACCAACTATTTCTTTCTCTAAATGATGTCCTTTTTTCCTTCCCTTAAAACTCATGTTAAACGGTTCCAAGTGTACGGAGACTAAGAATCAACATGTAATGCCTGCGATATTTTAAATCAACACTTTTACCATCTGTTTGGGTTTCCAGTTTTTTAAACCAACTATTTCTTTCTCCAAATGATGTCCTTTTTTCCTTCCCTTAAAACTCATGTTAAACGGTTCCAAGTGTACGGAGACTAAGAATCAACATGTAATGCCTGCGATATTTTAAATCAACACTTTTACCATCTGTTTGGGTTTCCAGTTTTTTAAACCAACTATTTCTTTCTCCAAATAATGTCCTTTTTTCCTTCCCTTAAAACTCATGTTAAACGGTTCCAAGTGTACGGAGACTAAGAACCAACATGTAATGCCTGCGATATTTTAAATCAACACTTTTACCATCTGTTTGGGTTTCCAGTTTTTTAAACCAACTATTTCTTTCTCTAAATGATGTCCTTTTTTCCTTCCCTTAAAACTCATGTTAAACGGTTCCAAGTGTACGGAGACTAAGAATCAACATGTAATGCCTGCGATATTTTAAATCAACACTTTTACCATCTGTTTGGGTTTCCAGTTTTTTAAACCAACTATTTCTTTCTCTAAATGATGTCCTTTTTTCCTTCCCTTAAAACTCATGTTAAACGGTTCCAAGTGTACGGAGACTAAGAATCAACATGTAATGCCTGCGATATTTTAAATCAACACTTTTACCATCTGTTTGGGTTTCCAGTTTTTTAAACCAACTATTTCTTTCTCTAAATGATGTCCTTTTTTCCTTCCCTTAAAACTCATGTTAAACGGTTCCAAGTGTACGGAGACTAAGAATCAACATGTAATGCCTGCGATATTTTAAATCAACACTTTTACCATCTGTTTGGGTTTCCAGTTTTTTAAACCAACTATTTCTTTCTCTAAATGATGTTCTTTTTTCCTTCCCTTAAAACTCATGTTAAACGGTTCCAAGTGTACGGAGACTAAGAACCAACATGTAATGCCTGCGATATTTTAAATCAACACTTTTACCATCTGTTTGGGTTTCCAGTTTTTTAAACCAACTATTTCTTTCTCTAAATGATGTCCTTTTTTCCTTCCCTTAAAACTCATGTTAAACGGTTCCAAGTGTACGGAGACTAAGAACCAACATGTAATGCCTGCGATATTTTAAATCAACACTTTTACCATCTGTTTGGGTTTCCAGTTTTTTAAACCAACTATTTCTTCCTCTAAATGATGTCCTTTTTTCTTCCCGTAAAACTCATGTTAAACGGTTCCAAGTGTACGGAGACTAAGAATCAACATGTAATGCCTGCGATATTTTAAATCAACACTTTTACCATCTGTTTGGGTTTCCAGTTTTCTAAACCAACTATTTCTTTCTCTAAATGATGTCCTTTTTTCTTCCCGTAAAACTCTGTTAAACGGTTCCAAGTGTACGGAGACTAAGAATCAACATGTAATGCCTGCGATATTTTAAATCAACACTTTTACCATCTGTTTGGGTTTCCAGTTTTCTAAACCAACTATTTCTTTCTCTAAATGATGTCCTTTTTTCTTCCCGTAAAACTCTGTTAAACGGTTCCAAGTGTACGGAGACTAAGAATCAACATGTAATGCCTGCGATATTTTAAATCAACACTTTTACCATCTCTTTGGGTTTCCAGTTTTCTAAACCAACTATTTCTTTCTCTAAATGATGTCCTTTTTTCTTCCCGTAAAACTCTGTTAAACGGTTCCAAGTGTACGGAGACTAAGAACCAACATGTAATGCCTGCGATATTTTAAATCAACACTTTTACCGTCTGTTTGGGTTTCCAGTTTTCTAAACCAACTATTTCTTTCTCTAAATGATGTCCTTTTTTCTTCCCGTAAAACTCATGTTAAACGGTTCCAAGTGTACGGAGACTAAGAATCAACATGTAATGCCTGCGATATTTTAAATCAACACTTTTACCATCTGTTTGGGTTTCCAGTTTTTTAAACCAACTATTTCTTTCTCTAAATGATGTCCTTTTTTCTTCCCGTAAAACTCATGTTAAACGGTTCCAAGTGTACGGAGACTAAGAATCAACATGTAATGCCTGCGATATTTTAAATCAACACTTTTACCATCTGTTTGGGTTTCCAGTTTTCTAAACCAACTATTTCTTTCTCTAAATGATGTCCTTTTTTCTTCCCGTAAAACTCATGTTAAACGGTTCCAAGTGTACGGAGACTAAGAATCAACATGTAATGCCTGCGATATTTTAAATCAACACTTTTACCATCTGTTTGGGTTTCCAGTTTTCTAAACCAACTATTTCTTTCTCTAAATGATGTCCTTTTTTCTTCCCGTAAAACTCATGTTAAACGGTTCCAAGTGTACGGAGACTAAGAACCAACATGTAATGCCTGCGATATTTTAAATCAACACTTTTACCATCTGTTTGGGTTTCCAGTTTTTTAAACCAACTATTTCTTTCTCTAAATGATGTCCTTTTTTCCTTCCCTTAAAACTCATGTTAAACGGTTTCAAGTGTACGGAGACTAAGAACCAACATGTAATGCCTGCGATATTTTAAATCAACACTTTTACCATCTGTTTGGGTTTCCAGTTTTTTAAACCGACTATTTCTTTCTCTAAATGATGTCCTTTTTTCTTCCCGTAAAACTCATGTTAAACGGTTCCAAGTGTACGGAGACTAAGAATCAACATGTAATGCCTGCGATATTTTAAATCAACACTTTTACCATCTGTTTGGGTTTCCAGTTTTTTAAACCAACTATTTCTTTCTCTAAATGATGTCCTTTTTTCTTCCCGTAAAACTCATGTTAAACGGTTCCAAGTGTACGGAGACTAAGAATCAACATGTAATGCCTGCGATATTTTAAATCAACACTTTTACCATCTGTTTGGGTTTCCAGTTTTTTAAACCAACTATTTCTTTCTCTAAATGATGTCCTTTTTTCTTCCCGTAAAACTCATGTTAAACGGTTCCAAGTGTACGGAGACTAAGAATCAACATGTAATGCCTGCGATATTTTAAATCAACACTTTTACCATCTGTTTGGGTTTCCAGTTTTTTAAACCAACTATTTCTTTCTCTAAATGATGTCCTTTTTTCTTCCCGTAAAACTCATGTTAAACGGTTCCAAGTGTACGGAGACTAAGAACCAACATGTAATGCCTGCGATATTTTAAATCAACACTTTTACCATCTGTTTGGGTTTCCAGTTTTTTAAACCAACTATTTCTTTCTCTAAATGATGTCCTTTTTTCTTCCCGTAAAACTCATGTTAAACGGTTCCAAGTGTACGGAGACTAAGAATCAACATGTAATGCCTG
Source organism: Thermobia domestica (assembly GCF_964235325.1). Classification (NCBI taxonomy): domain Eukaryota; kingdom Metazoa; phylum Arthropoda; class Insecta; order Zygentoma; family Lepismatidae; genus Thermobia; species Thermobia domestica. The sequence continues at coordinate 196,196,685 of NC_137468.1, forward strand.
CGATATTTTAAATCAACACTTTTACCATCTGTTTGGGTTTCCAGTTTTTTAAACCAACTATTTCTTTCTCTAAATGATGTCCTTTTTTCTTCCCGTAAAACTCTGTTAAACGGTTCCAAGTGTACGGAGACTAAGAACCAACATGTAATGCCTGCGATATTTTAAATCAACACTTTTACCATCTGTTTGGGTTTCCAGTTTTTTAAACCAACTATTTCTTTCTCTAAATGATGTCCTTTTTTCTTCCCGTAAAACTCATGTTAAACGGTTCCAAGTGTACGGAGACTAAGAACCAACATGTAATGCCTGCGATATTTTAAATCAACACTTTTACCATCTGTTTGGGTTTCCAGTTTTTTAAACCAACTATTTCTTTCTCTAAATGATGTCCTTTTTTCTTCCCGTAAAACTCATGTTAAACGGTTCCAAGTGTACGGAGACTAAGAATCAACATGTAATGCCTGCAATATTTTAAATCAACACTTTTACCATCTGTTTGGGTTTCCAGTTTTTTAAACCAACTATTTCTTTCTCTAAATGATGTCCTTTTTTCTTCCCGTAAAACTCATGTTAAACGGTTCCAAGTGTACGGAGACTAAGAATCAACATGTAATGCCTGCGATATTTTAAATCAACACTTTTACCATCTGTTTGGGTTTCCAGTTTTCTAAACCAACTATTTCTTTCTCTAAATGATGTCCTTTTTTCTTCCCGTAAAACTCATGTTAAACGGTTCCAAGTGTACGGAGACTAAGAATCAACATGTAATGCCTGCGATATTTTAAATCAACACTTTTACCATCTGTTTGGGTTTCCAGTTTTCTAAACCAACTATTTCTTTCTCTAAATGATGTCCTTTTTTCTTCCCGTAAAACTCATGTTAAACGGTTCCAAGTGTACGGAGACTAAGAACCAACATGTAATGCCTGCGATATTTTAAATCAACACTTTTACCATCTGTTTGGGTTTCCAGTTTTTTAAAGCAACTATTTCTTTCTCTAAATGATGTCCTTTTTTCCTTCCCTTAAAACTCATGTTAAACGGTTCCAAGTGTACGGAGACTAAGAACCAACATGTAATGCCTGCGATATTTTAAATCAACACTTTTACCATCTGTTTGGGTTTCCAGTTTTTTAAACCGACTATTTCTTTCTCTAAATGATGTCCTTTTTTCTTCCCGTAAAACTCATGTTAAACGGTTCCAAGTGTACGGAGACTAAGAATCAACATGTAATGCCTGCGATATTTTAAATCAACACTTTTACCATCTGTTTGGGTTTCCAGTTTTTTAAACCAACTATTTCTTTCTCTAAATGATGTCCTTTTTTCTTCCCGTAAAACTCATGTTAAACGGTTCCAAGTGTACGGAGACTAAGAATCAACATGTAATGCCTGCGATATTTTAAATCAACACTTTTACCATCTGTTTGGGTTTCCAGTTTTTTAAACCAACTATTTCTTTCTCTAAATGATGTCCTTTTTTCTTCCCGTAAAACTCATGTTAAACGGTTCCAAGTGTACGGAGACTAAGAATCAACATGTAATGCCTGCGATATTTTAAATCAACACTTTTACCATCTGTTTGGGTTTCCAGTTTTTTAAACCAACTATTTCTTTCTCTAAATGATGTCCTTTTTTCTTCCCGTAAAACTCATGTTAAACGGTTCCAAGTGTACGGAGACTAAGAACCAACATGTAATGCCTGCGATATTTTAAATCAACACTTTTACCATCTGTTTGGGTTTCCAGTTTTTTAAACCAACTATTTCTTTCTCTAAATGATGTCCTTTTTTCTTCCCGTAAAACTCATGTTAAACGGTTCCAAGTGTACGGAGACTAAGAATCAACATGTAATGCCTGCGATATTTTAAATCAACACTTTTACCATCTGTTTGGGTTTCCAGTTTTTTAAACCAACTATTTCTTTCTCTAAATGATGTCCTTTTTTCTTCCCGTAAAACTCTGTTAAACGGTTCCAAGTGTACGGAGACTAAGAACCAACATGTAATGCCTGCGATATTTTAAATCAACACTTTTACCATCTGTTTGGGTTTCCAGTTTTTTAAACCAACTATTTCTTTCTCTAAATGATGTCCTGTTTTCTTCCCGTAAAACTCATGTTAAACGGTTCCAAGTGTACGGAGACTAAGAATCAACATGTAATGCCTGCAATATTTTAAATCAACACTTTTACCATCTGTTTGGGTTTCCAGTTTTTTAAACCAACTATTTCTTTCTCTAAATGATGTCCTTTTTTCTTCCCGTAAAACTCATGTTAAACGGTTCCAAGTGTACGGAGACTAAGAATCAACATGTAATGCTTGCGATATTTTAAATCAACACTTTTACCATCTGTTTGGGTTTCCAGTTTTCCAAACCAACTATTTCTTTCTCTAAATGATGTCCTTTTTTCTTCCCGTAAAACTCTGTTAAACGGTTCCAAGTGTACGGAGACTAAGAACCAACATGTAATGCCTGCGATATTTTAAATCAACACTTTTACCATCTGTTTGGGTTTCCAGTTTTCTAAACCAACTATTTCTTTCTCTAAATGATGTCCTTTTTTCTTCCCGTAAAACTCTGTTAAACGGTTCCAAGTGTACGGAGACTAAGAACCAACATGTAATGCCTGCGATATTTTAAATCAACACTTTTACCGTCTGTTTGGGTTTCCAGTTTTCTAAACCAACTATTTCTTTCTCTAAATGATGTCCTTTTTTCTTCCCGTAAAACTCATGTTAAACGGTTCCAAGTGTACGGAGACTAAGAATCAACATGTAATGCCTGCGATATTTTAAATCAACACTTTTACCATCTGTTTGGGTTTCCAGTTTTTTAAACCAACTATTTCTTTCTCTAAATGATGTCCTTTTTTCTTCCCGTAAAACTCATGTTAAACGGTTCCAAGTGTACGGAGACTAAGAATCAACATGTAATGCCTGCGATATTTTAAATCAACACTTTTACCATCTGTTTGGGTTTCCAGTTTTCTAAACCAACTATTTCTTTCTCTAAATGATGTCCTTTTTTCTTCCCGTAAAACTCATGTTAAACGGTTCCAAGTGTACGGAGACTAAGAATCAACATGTAATGCCTGCGATATTTTAAATCAACACTTTTACCATCTGTTTGGGTTTCCAGTTTTCTAAACCAACTATTTCTTTCTCTAAATGATGTCCTTTTTTCTTCCCGTAAAACCCACGTTAAACGGTTCCAAGTGTACGGAGACTAAGAACCAACATGTAATGCCTGCGATATTTTAAATCAACACTTTTACCATCTGTTTGGGTTTCCAGTTTTTTAAACCAACTATTTCTTTCTCTAAATGATGTCCTTTTTTCCTTCCCTTAAAACTCATGTTAAACGGTTCCAAGTGTACGGAGACTAAGAACCAACATGTAATGCCTGCGATATTTTAAATCAACACTTTTACCATCTGTTTGGGTTTCCAGTTTTTTAAACCAACTATTTCTTTCTCTAAATGATGTCCTTTTTTCTTCCCGTAAAACTCATGTTAAACGGTTCCAAGTGTACGGAGACTAAGAATCAACATGTAATGCCTGCGATATTTTAAATCAACACTTTTACCATCTGTTTGGGTTTCCAGTTTTTTAAACCAACTATTTCTTTCTCTAAATGATGTCCTTTTTTCTTCCCGTAAAACTCATGTTAAACGGTTCCAAGTGTACGGAGACTAAGAATCAACATGTAATGCCTGCGATATTTTAAATCAACACTTTTACCATCTGTTTGGGTTTCCAGTTTTTTAAACCAACTATTTCTTTCTCTAAATGATGTCCTTTTTTCTTCCCGTAAAACTCATGTTAAACGGTTCCAAGTGTACGGAGACTAAGAATCAACATGTAATGCCTGCGATATTTTAAATCAACACTTTTACCATCTGTTTGGGTTTCCAGTTTTTTAAACCAACTATTTCTTTCTCTAAATGATGTCCTTTTTTCTTCCCGTAAAACTCATGTTAAACGGTTCCAAGTGTACGGAGATTAAGAACCAACATGTAATGCCTGCGATATTTTAAATCAACACTTTTACCATCTGTTTGGGTTTCCAGTTTTTTAAACCAACTATTTCTTTCTCTAAATGATGTCCTTTTTTCTTCCCGTAAAACTCATGTTAAACGGTTCCAAGTGTACGGAGACTAAGAATCAACATGTAATGCCTGCGATATTTTAAATCAACACTTTTAACATCTGTTTGGGTTTCCAGTTTTTTAAACCAACTATTTCTTTCTCTAAATGATGTCCTTTTTTCTTCCCGTAAAACTCTGTTAAACGGTTCCAAGTGTACGGAGACTAAGAACCAACATGTAATGCCTGCGATATTTTAAATCAACACTTTTACCATCTGTTTGGGTTTCCAGTTTTTTAAACCAACTATTTCTTTCTCTAAATGATGTCCTGTTTTCTTCCCGTAAAACTCATGTTAAACGGTTCCAAGTGTACGGAGACTAAGAATCAACATGTAATGCCTGCAATATTTTAAATCAACACTTTTACCATCTGTTTGGGTTTCCAGTTTTTTAAACCAACTATTTCTTTCTCTAAATGATGTCCTTTTTTCTTCCCGTAAAACTCATGTTAAACGGTTCCAAGTGTACGGAGACTAAGAATCAACATGTAATGCTTGCGATATTTTAAATCAACACTTTTACCATCTGTTTGGGTTTCCAGTTTTCCAAACCAACTATTTCTTTCTCTAAATGATGTCCTTTTTTCTTCCCGTAAAACTCTGTTAAACGGTTCCAAGTGTACGGAGACTAAGAACCAACATGTAATGCCTGCGATATTTTAAATCAACACTTTTACCATCTGTTTGGGTTTCCAGTTTTCTAAACCAACTATTTCTTTCTCTAAATGATGTCCTTTTTTCTTCCCGTAAAACTCTGTTAAACGGTTCCAAGTGTACGGAGACTAAGAACCAACATGTAATGCCTGCGATATTTTAAATCAACACTTTTACCGTCTGTTTGGGTTTCCAGTTTTCTAAACCAACTATTTCTTTCTCTAAATGATGTCCTTTTTTCTTCCCGTAAAACTCATGTTAAACGGTTCCAAGTGTACGGAGACTAAGAATCAACATGTAATGCCTGCGATATTTTAAATCAACACTTTTACCATCTGTTTGGGTTTCCAGTTTTTTAAACCAACTATTTCTTTCTCTAAATGATGTCCTTTTTTCTTCCCGTAAAACTCATGTTAAACGGTTCCAAGTGTACGGAGACTAAGAATCAACATGTAATGCCTGCGATATTTTAAATCAACACTTTTACCATCTGTTTGGGTTTCCAGTTTTCTAAACCAACTATTTCTTTCTCTAAATGATGTCCTTTTTTCTTCCCGTAAAACTCATGTTAAACGGTTCCAAGTGTACGGAGACTAAGAATCAACATGTAATGCCTGCGATATTTTAAATCAACACTTTTACCATCTGTTTGGGTTTCCAGTTTTCTAAACCAACTATTTCTTTCTCTAAATGATGTCCTTTTTTCTTCCCGTAAAACCCACGTTAAACGGTTCCAAGTGTACGGAGACTAAGAACCAACATGTAATGCCTGCGATATTTTAAATCAACACTTTTACCATCTGTTTGGGTTTCCAGTTTTTTAAACCAACTATTTCTTTCTCTAAATGATGTCCTTTTTTCCTTCCCTTAAAACTCATGTTAAACGGTTCCAAGTGTACGGAGACTAAGAACCAACATGTAATGCCTGCGATATTTTAAATCAACACTTTTACCATCTGTTTGGGTTTCCAGTTTTTTAAACCAACTATTTCTTTCTCTAAATGATGTCCTTTTTTCTTCCCGTAAAACTCATGTTAAACGGTTCCAAGTGTACGGAGACTAAGAATCAACATGTAATGCCTGCGATATTTTAAATCAACACTTTTACCATCTGTTTGGGTTTCCAGTTTTTTAAACCAACTATTTCTTTCTCTAAATGATGTCCTTTTTTCTTCCCGTAAAACTCATGTTAAACGGTTCCAAGTGTACGGAGACTAAGAATCAACATGTAATGCCTGCGATATTTTAAATCAACACTTTTACCATCTGTTTGGGTTTCCAGTTTTTTAAACCAACTATTTCTTTCTCTAAATGATGTCCTTTTTTCTTCCCGTAAAACTCATGTTAAACGGTTCCAAGTGTACGGAGACTAAGAATCAACATGTAATGCCTGCGATATTTTAAATCAACACTTTTACCATCTGTTTGGGTTTCCAGTTTTTTAAACCAACTATTTCTTTCTCTAAATGATGTCCTTTTTTCTTCCCGTAAAACTCATGTTAAACGGTTCCAAGTGTACGGAGATTAAGAACCAACATGTAATGCCTGCGATATTTTAAATCAACACTTTTACCATCTGTTTGGGTTTCCAGTTTTTTAAACCAACTATTTCTTTCTCTAAATGATGTCCTTTTTTCTTCCCGTAAAACTCATGTTAAACGGTTCCAAGTGTACGGAGACTAAGAATCAACATGTAATGCCTGCGATATTTTAAATCAACACTTTTAACATCTGTTTGGGTTTCCAGTTTTTTAAACCAACTATTTCTTTCTCTAAATGATGTCCTTTTTTCTTCCCGTAAAACTCTGTTAAACGGTTCCAAGTGTACGGAGACTAAGAACCAACATGTAATGCCTGCGATATTTTAAATCAACACTTTTACCATCTGTTTGGGTTTCCAGTTTTTTAAACCAACTATTTCTTTCTCTAAATGATGTCCTTTTTTCTTCCCGTAAAACTCATGTTAAACGGTTCCAAGTGTACGGAGACTAAGAATCAACATGTAATGCCTGCGATATTTTAAATCAACACTTTTACCATCTGTTTGGGTTTCCAGTTTTTTAAACCAACTATTTCTTTCTCTAAATGATGTCCTTTTTTCTTCCCGTAAAACTCATGTTAAACGGTTCCAAGTGTACGGAGATTAAGAATCAACATGTAATGCCTGCGATATTTTAAATCAACACTTTTACCATCTGTTTGGGTTTCCAGTTTTCTAAACCAACTATTTCTTTCTCTAAATGATGTCCTTTTTTCTTCCCGTAAAACTCTGTTAAACGGTTCCAAGTGTACGGAGACTAAGAACCAACATGTAATGCCTGCGATATTTTAAATCAACACTTTTACCGTCTGTTTGGGTTTCCAGTTTTCTAAACCAACTATTTCTTTCTCTAAATGATGTCCTTTTTTCTTCCCGTAAAACTCATGTTAAACGGTTCCAAGTGTACGGAGACTAAGAATCAACATGTAATGCCTGCGATATTTTAAATCAACACTTTTACCATCTGTTTGGGTTTCCAGTTTTTTAAACCAACTATTTCTTTCTCTAAATGATGTCCTTTTTTCTTCCCGTAAAACTCATGTTAAACGGTTCCAAGTGTACGGAGACTAAGAATCAACATGTAATGCCTGCGATATTTTAAATCAACACTTTTACCATCTGTTTGGGTTTCCAGTTTTCTAAACCAACTATTTCTTTCTCTAAATGATGTCCTTTTTTCTTCCCGTAAAACTCTGTTAAACGGTTCCAAGTGTACGGAGACTAAGAACCAACATGTAATGCCTGCGATATTTTAAATCAACACTTTTACCATCTGTTTGGGTTTCCAGTTTTTTAAACCAACTATTTCTTTCTCTAAATGATGTCCTTTTTTCTTCCCGTAAAACTCTGTTAAACGGTTCCAAGTGTACGGAGACTAAGAACCAACATGTAATGCCTGCGATATTTTAAATCAACACTTTTACCGTCTGTTTGGGTTTCCAGTTTTCTAAACCAACTATTTCTTTCTCTAAATGATGTCCTTTTTTCTTCCCGTAAAACTCATGTTAAACGGTTCCAAGTGTACGGAGACTAAGAATCAACATGTAATGCCTGCGATATTTTAAATCAACACTTTTACCATCTGTTTGGGTTTCCAGTTTTTTAAACCAACTATTTCTTTCTCTAAATGATGTCCTTTTTTCTTCCCGTAAAACTCATGTTAAACGGTTCCAAGTGTACGGAGACTAAGAATCAACATGTAATGCCTGCGATATTTTAAATCAACACTTTTACCATCTGTTTGGGTTTCCAGTTTTCTAAACCAACTATTTCTTTCTCTAAATGATGTCCTTTTTTCTTCCCGTAAAACTCATGTTAAACGGTTCCAAGTGTACGGAGACTAAGAATCAACATGTAATGCCTGCGATATTTTAAATCAACACTTTTACCATCTGTTTGGGTTTCCAGTTTTCTAAACCAACTATTTCTTTCTCTAAATGATGTCCTTTTTTCTTCCCGTAAAACCCACGTTAAACGGTTCCAAGTGTACGGAGACTAAGAACCAACATGTAATGCCTGCGATATTTTAAATCAACACTTTTACCATCTGTTTGGGTTTCCAGTTTTTTAAACCAACTATTTCTTTCTCTAAATGATGTCCTTTTTTCCTTCCCTTAAAACTCATGTTAAACGGTTCCAAGTGTACGGAGACTAAGAACCAACATGTAATGCCTGCGATATTTTAAATCAACACTTTTACCATCTGTTTGGGTTTCCAGTTTTTTAAACCAACTATTTCTTTCTCTAAATGATGTCCTTTTTTCTTCCCGTAAAACTCATGTTAAACGGTTCCAAGTGTACGGAGACTAAGAATCAACATGTAATGCCTGCGATATTTTAAATCAACACTTTTACCATCTGTTTGGGTTTCCAGTTTTTTAAACCAACTATTTCTTTCTCTAAATGATGTCCTTTTTTCTTCCCGTAAAACTCATGTTAAACGGTTCCAAGTGTACGGAGACTAAGAATCAACATGTAATGCCTGCGATATTTTAAATCAACACTTTTACCATCTGTTTGGGTTTCCAGTTTTTTAAACCAACTATTTCTTTCTCTAAATGATGTCCTTTTTTCTTCCCGTAAAACTCATGTTAAACGGTTCCAAGTGTACGGAGACTAAGAATCAACATGTAATGCCTGCGATATTTTAAATCAACACTTTTACCATCTGTTTGGGTTTCCAGTTTTTTAAACCAACTATTTCTTTCTCTAAATGATGTCCTTTTTTCTTCCCGTAAAACTCATGTTAAACGGTTCCAAGTGTACGGAGATTAAGAACCAACATGTAATGCCTGCGATATTTTAAATCAACACTTTTACCATCTGTTTGGGTTTCCAGTTTTTTAAACCAACTATTTCTTTCTCTAAATGATGTCCTTTTTTCTTCCCGTAAAACTCATGTTAAACGGTTCCAAGTGTACGGAGACTAAGAATCAACATGTAATGCCTGCGATATTTTAAATCAACACTTTTAACATCTGTTTGGGTTTCCAGTTTTTTAAACCAACTATTTCTTTCTCTAAATGATGTCCTTTTTTCTTCCCGTAAAACTCTGTTAAACGGTTCCAAGTGTACGGAGACTAAGAACCAACATGTAATGCCTGCGATATTTTAAATCAACACTTTTACCATCTGTTTGGGTTTCCAGTTTTTTAAACCAACTATTTCTTTCTCTAAATGATGTCCTTTTTTCTTCCCGTAAAACTCATGTTAAACGGTTCCAAGTGTACGGAGACTAAGAATCAACATGTAATGCCTGCGATATTTTAAATCAACACTTTTACCATCTGTTTGGGTTTCCAGTTTTTTAAACCAACTATTTCTTTCTCTAAATGATGTCCTTTTTTCTTCCCGTAAAACTCATGTTAAACGGTTCCAAGTGTACGGAGATTAAGAATCAACATGTAATGCCTGCGATATTTTAAATCAACACTTTTACCATCTGTTTGGGTTTCCAGTTTTCTAAACCAACTATTTCTTTCTCTAAATGATGTCCTTTTTTCTTCCCGTAAAACTCTGTTAAACGGTTCCAAGTGTACGGAGACTAAGAACCAACATGTAATGCCTGCGATATTTTAAATCAACACTTTTACCGTCTGTTTGGGTTTCCAGTTTTCTAAACCAACTATTTCTTTCTCTAAATGATGTCCTTTTTTCTTCCCGTAAAACTCATGTTAAACGGTTCCAAGTGTACGGAGACTAAGAATCAACATGTAATGCCTGCGATATTTTAAATCAACACTTTTACCATCTGTTTGGGTTTCCAGTTTTTTAAACCAACTATTTCTTTCTCTAAATGATGTCCTTTTTTCTTCCCGTAAAACTCATGTTAAACGGTTCCAAGTGTACGGAGACTAAGAATCAACATGTAATGCCTGCGATATTTTAAATCAACACTTTTACCATCTGTTTGGGTTTCCAGTTTTCTAAACCAACTATTTCTTTCTCTAAATGATGTCCTTTTTTCTTCCCGTAAAACTCTGTTAAACGGTTCCAAGTGTACGGAGACTAAGAACCAACATGTAATGCCTGCGATATTTTAAATCAACACTTTTACCGTCTGTTTGGGTTTCCAGTTTTTTAAACCAACTATTTCTTTCTCTAAATGATGTCCTTTTTTCTTCCCGTAAAACTCATGTTAAACGGTTCCAAGTGTACGGAGACTAAGAATCAACATGTAATGCCTGCGATATTTTAAATCAACACTTTTACCATCTGTTTGGGTTTCCCGTTTTTTAAACCAACTATTTCTTTCTCTAAATGATGTCCTTTTTTCTTCCCGTAAAACTCATGTTAAACGGTTCCAAGTGTACGGAGACAAAGAATCAACATGTAATGCCTGCGATATTTTAAATCAACACTTTTACCATCTGTTTGGGTTTCCAGTTTTTTAAACCAACTATTTCTTTCTCTAAATGATGTCCTTTTTTCTTCCCGTAAAACTCTGTTAAACGGTTCCAAGTGTACGGAGACTAAGAACCAACATGTAATGCCTGCGATATTTTAAATCAACACTTTTACCATCTGTTTGGGTTTCCAGTTTTCTAAACCAACTATTTCTTTCTCTAAATGATGTCCTTTTTTCTTCCCGTAAAACTCTGTTAAACGGTTCCAAGTGTACGGAGACTAAGAACCAACATGTAATGCCTGCGATATTTTAAATCAACACTTTTACCATCTGTTTGGGTTTCCAGTTTTTTAAACCAACTATTTCTTTCTCTAAATGATGTCCTTTTTTCTTCCCGTAAAACTCATGTTAAACGGTTCCAAGTGTACGGAGACTAAGAATCAACATGTAATGCCTGCGATATTTTAAATCAACACTTTTACCATCTGTTTGGGTTTCCAGTTTTTTAAACCAACTATTTCTTTCTCTAAATGATGTCCTTTTTTCTTCCCGTAAAACTCATGTTAAACGGTTCCAAGTGTACGGAGACTAAGAATCAACATGTAATGCCTGCGATATTTTAAATCAACACTTTTACCATCTGTTTGGGTTTCCAGTTTTTTAAACCAACTATTTCTTTCTCTAAATGATGTCCTTTTTTCTTCCCGTAAAACTCATGTTAAACGGTTCCAAGTGTACGGAGACTAAGAATCAACATGTAATGCCTGCGATATTTTAAATCAACACTTTTACCATCTGTTTGGGTTTCCAGTTTTTTAAACCAACTATTTCTTCCTCTAAATGATGTCCTTTTTTCTTCCCGTAAAACTCATGTTAAACGGTTCCAAGTGTACGGAGACTAAGAATCAACATGTAATGCCTGCGATATTTTAAATCAACACTTTTACCATCTGTTTGGGTTTCCAGTTTTCTAAACCAACTATTTCTTTCTCTAAATGATGTCCTTTTTTCTTCCCGTAAAACTCTGTTAAACGGTTCCAAGTGTACGGAGACTAAGAACCAACATGTAATGCCTGCGATATTTTAAATCAACACTTTTACCATCTGTTTGGGTTTCCAGTTTTTTAAACCAACTATTTCTTTCTCTAAATGATGTCCTTTTTTCTTCCCGTAAAACTCATGTTAAACGGTTCCAAGTGTACGGAGACTAAGAATCAACATGCAATGCCTGCGATATTTTAAATCAACACTTTTACCATCTGTTTGGGTTTCCAGTTTTTTAAACCAACTATTTCTTTCTCTAAATGATGTCCTTTTTTCCTTCCCTTAAAACTCATGTTAAACCGTTCCAAGTGTACGGAGACTAAGAATCAACATGTAATGCCTGCGATATTTTAAATCAACACTTTTACCATCTGTTTGGGTTTCCAGTTTTTTAAACCAACTATTTCTTTCTCTAAATGATGTCCTTTTTTCCTTCCCTTAAAACTCATGTTAAACGGTTCCAAGTGTACGGAGACTAAGAATCAACATGTAATGCCTGCGATATTTTAAATCAACACTTTTACCATCTGTTTGGGTTTCCAGTTTTTTAAACCAACTATTTCTTTCTCTAAATGATGTCCTTTTTTCCTTCCCTTAAAACTCATGTTAAACGGTTCCAAGTGTACGGAGACTAAGAATCAACATGTAATGCCTGCGATATTTTAAATCAACACTTTTACCATCTGTTTGGGTTTCCAGTTTTTTAAACCAACTATTTCTTTCTCTAAATGATGTCCTTTTTTCCTTCCCTTAAAACTCATGTTAAACGGTTCCAAGTGTACGGAGACTAAGAATCAACATGTAATGCCTGCGATATTTTAAATCAACACTTTTACCATCTGTTTGGGTTTCCAGTTTTTTAAACCAACTATTTCTTTCTCTAAATGATGTCCTTTTTTCCTTCCCTTAAAACTCATGTTAAACGGTTCCAAGTGTACGGAGACTAAGAATCAACATGTAATGCCTGCGATATTTTAAATCAACACTTTTACCATCTGTTTGGGTTTCCAGTTTTTTAAACCAACTATTTCTTTCTCTAAATGATGTCCTTTTTTCCTTCCCTTAAAACTCATGTTAAACGGTTCCAAGTGTACGGAGACTAAGAATCAACATGTAATGCCTGCGATATTTTAAATCAACACTTTTACCATCTGTTTGGGTTTCCAGTTTTTTAAACCAACTATTTCTTTCTCCAAATGATGTCCTTTTTTCCTTCCCTTAAAACTCATGTTAAACGGTTCCAAGTGTACGGAGACTAAGAATCAACATGTAATGCCTGCGATATTTTAAATCAACACTTTTACCATCTGTTTGGGTTTCCAGTTTTTTAAACCAACTATTTCTTTCTCTAAATGATGTCCTTTTTTCCTTCCCTTAAAACTCATGTTAAACGGTTCCAAGTATACGGAGACTAAGAATCAACATGTAATGCCTGCGATATTTTAAATCAACACTTTTACCATCTGTTTGGGTTTCCAGTTTTTTAAACCAACTATTTCTTTCTCCAAATGATGTCCTTTTTTCCTTCCCTTAAAACTCATGTTAAACGGTTCCAAGTGTACGGAGACTAAGAACCAACATGTAATGCCTGCGATATTTTAAATCAACACTTTTACCATCTGTTTGGGTTTCCAGTTTTTTAAACCAACTATTTCTTTCTCTAAATGATGTCCTTTTTTCCTTCCCTTAAAACTCATGTTAAACGGTTCCAAGTGTACGGAGACTAAGAATCAACATGTAATGCCTGCGATATTTTAAATCAACACTTTTACCATCTGTTTGGGTTTCCAGTTTTTTAAACCAACTATTTCTTTCTCCAAATGATGTCCTTTTTTCCTTCCCTTAAAACTCATGTTAAACGGTTCCAAGTGTACGGAGACTAAGAATCAACATGTAATGCCTGCGATATTTTAAATCAACACTTTTACCATCTGTTTGGGTTTCCAGTTTTCTAAAGCAACTATTTCTTTCTCTAAATGATGTCCTTTTTTCTTCCTGTAAAACTCTGTTAAACGGTTCCAAGTGTACGGAGACTAAGAACCAACATGTAATGCCTGCGATATTTTAAATCAACATTTTTACCATCTGTTTGGGTTTCCAGTTTTCTAAACCAACTATTTCTTTCTCTAAATGATGTCCTTTTTTCCTTCCCTTAAAACTCATGTTAAACGGTTCCAAGTGTACGGAGACTAAGAACCAACATATAATGCCTGCGATATTTTAAATCAACACTTTTACCATCTGTTTGGGTTTCCAGTTTTTCAAACCAACTATTTCTTTCTCTAAATGATGTCCTTTTTTCCTTCCCTTAAAACTCATGTTAAACGGTTCCAAGTGTACGGAGACTAAGAATCAACATGTAATGCCTGCGATATTTTAAATCAACACTTTTACCATCTGTTTGGGTTTCCAGTTTTTTAAACCAACTATTTCTTTCTCCAAATGATGTCCTTTTTTCCTTCCCTTAAAACTCATGTTAAACGGTTCCAAGTGTACGGAGACTAAGAATCAACATGTAATGCCTGCGATATTTTAAATCAACACTTTTACCATCTGTTTGGGTTTCCAGTTTTTTAAACCAACTATTTCTTTCTCCAAATAATGTCCTTTTTTCCTTCCCTTAAAACTCATGTTAAACGGTTCCAAGTGTACGGAGACTAAGAACCAACATGTAATGCCTGCGATATTTTAAATCAACACTTTTACCATCTGTTTGGGTTTCCAGTTTTTTAAACCAACTATTTCTTTCTCTAAATGATGTCCTTTTTTCCTTCCCTTAAAACTCATGTTAAACGGTTCCAAGTGTACGGAGACTAAGAATCAACATGTAATGCCTGCGATATTTTAAATCAACACTTTTACCATCTGTTTGGGTTTCCAGTTTTTTAAACCAACTATTTCTTTCTCTAAATGATGTCCTTTTTTCCTTCCCTTAAAACTCATGTTAAACGGTTCCAAGTGTACAGAGACTAAGAATCAACATGTAATGCCTGCGATATTTTAAATCAACACTTTTACCATCTGTTTGGGTTTCCAGTTTTTTAAACCAACTATTTCTTTCTCTAAATGATGTCCTTTTTTCCTTCCCTTAAAACTCATGTTAAACGGTTCCAAGTGTACGGAGACTAAGAATCAACATGTAATGCCTGCGATATTTTAAATCAACACTTTTACCATCTGTTTGGGTTTCCAGTTTTTTAAACCAACTATTTCTTTCTCTAAATGATGTCCTTTTTTCCTTCCCTTAAAACTCATGTTAAACGGTTCCAAGTGTACGGAGACTAAGAACCAACATGTAATGCCTGCGATATTTTAAATCAACACTTTTACCATCTGTTTGGGTTTCCAGTTTTTTAAACCAACTATTTCTTTCTCTAAATGATGTCCTTTTTTCCTTCCCTTAAAACTCATGTTAAACGGTTCCAAGTGTACGGAGACTAAGAACCAACATGTAATGCCTGCGATATTTTAAATCAACACTTTTACCATCTGTTTGGGTTTCCAGTTTTTTAAACCAACTATTTCTTCCTCTAAATGATGTCCTTTTTTCTTCCCGTAAAACTCATGTTAAACGGTTCCAAGTGTACGGAGACTAAGAATCAACATGTAATGCCTGCGATATTTTAAATCAACACTTTTACCATCTGTTTGGGTTTCCAGTTTTCTAAACCAACTATTTCTTTCTCTAAATGATGTCCTTTTTTCTTCCCGTAAAACTCTGTTAAACGGTTCCAAGTGTACGGAGACTAAGAACCAACATGTAATGCCTGCGATATTTTAAATCAACACTTTTACCATCTGTTTGGGTTTCCAGTTTTTTAAACCAACTATTTCTTTCTCTAAATGATGTCCTTTTTTCTTCCCGTAAAACTCATGTTAAACGGTTCCAAGTGTACGGAGACTAAGAATCAACATGCAATGCCTGCGATATTTTAAATCAACACTTTTACCATCTGTTTGGGTTTCCAGTTTTTTAAACCAACTATTTCTTTCTCTAAATGATGTCCTTTTTTCCTTCCCTTAAAACTCATGTTAAACGGTTCCAAGTGTACGGAGACTAAGAACCAACATGTAATGCCTGCGATATTTTAAATCAACACTTTTACCATCTGTTTGGGTTTCCAGTTTTTTAAACCAACTATTTCTTTCTCCAAATGATGTCCTTTTTCCTTCCCTTAAAACTCATGTTAAACGGTTCCAAGTGTACGGAGACTAAGAATCAACATGTAATGCCTGCGATATTTTAAATCAACACTTTTACCATCTGTTTGGGTTTCCAGTTTTTTAAACCAACTATTTCTTTCTCTAAATGATGTCCTTTTTTCCTTCCCTTAAAACTCATGTTAAACGGTTCCAAGTGTACGGAGACTAAGAATCAACATGTAATGCCTGCGATATTTTAAATCAACACTTTTACCATCTGTTTGGGTTTCCAGTTTTCTAAACCAACTATTTCTTTCTCTAAATGATGTCCTTTTTTCCTTCCCTTAAAACTCATGTTAAACGGTTCCAAGTGTACGGAGACTAAGAACCAACATGTAATGCTTGCGATATTTTAAATCAACACTTTTACCATCTGTTTGGGTTTCCAGTTTTTTAAACCAACTATTTCTTTCTCTAAATGATGTCCTTTTTTCCTTCCCTTAAAACTCATGTTAAACGGTTCCAAGTGTACGGAGACTAAGAATCAACATGTAATGCCTGCGATATTTTAAATCAACACTTTTACCATCTGTTTGGGTTTCCAGTTTTTTAAACCAACTATTTCTTTCTCCAAATGACGTCCTTTTTTCCTTCCCTTAAAACTCATGTTAAACGGTTCCAAGTGTACGGAGACTAAGAACCAACATGTAATGCCTGCGATATTTTAAATCAACACTTTTACCATCTGTTTGGGTTTCCAGTTTTTTAAACCAACTATTTCTTTCTCTAAATGATGTCCTTTTTTCTTCCCGTAAAACTCATGTTAAACGGTTCCAAGTGTACGGAGACTAAGAATCAACATGCAATGCCTGCGATATTTTAAATCAACACTTTTACCATCTGTTTGGGTTTCCAGTTTTTTAAACCAACTATTTCTTTCTCTAAATGATGTCCTTTTTTCCTTCCCTTAAAACTCATGTTAAACGGTTCCAAGTGTACGGAGACTAAGAACCAACATGTAATGCCTGCGATATTTTAAATCAACACTTTTACCATCTGTTTGGGTTTCCAGTTTTTTAAACCAACTATTTCTTTCTCTAAATGATGTCCTTTTTTCCTTCCCTTAAAACTCATGTTAAACGGTTCCAAGTGTACGGAGACTAAGAATCAACATGTAATGCCTGCGATATTTTAAATCAACACTTTTACCATCTGTTTGGGTTTCCAGTTTTTTAAACCAACTATTTCTTTCTCCAAATGACGTCCTTTTTTCCTTCCCTTAAAACTCATGTTAAACGGTTCCAAGTGTACGGAGACTAAGAACCAACATGTAATGCCTGCGATATTTTAAATCAACACTTTTACCATCTGTTTGGGTTTCCAGTTTTTTAAACCAACTATTTCTTTCTCTAAATGATGTCCTTTTTTCCTTCCCTTAAAACTCATGTTAAACCGTTCCAAGTGTACGGAGACTAAGAATCAACATGTAATGCCTGCGATATTTTAAATCAACACTTTTACCATCTGTTTGGGTTTCCAGTTTTTTAAACCAACTATTTCTTTCTCTAAATGATGTCCTTTTTTCCTTCCCTTAAAACTCATGTTAAACGGTTCCAAGTGTACGGAGACTAAGAATCAACATGTAATGCCTGCGATATTTTAAATCAACACTTTTACCATCTGTTTGGGTTTCCAGTTTTTTAAACCAACTATTTCTTTCTCTAAATGATGTCCTTTTTTCCTTCCCTTAAAACTCATGTTAAACGGTTCCAAGTGTACGGAGACTAAGAATCAACATGTAATTCCTGCGATATTTTAAATCAACACTTTTACCATCTGTTTGGGTTTCCAGTTTTTTAAACCAACTATTTCTTTCTCTAAATGATGTCCTTTTTTCCTTCCCTTAAAACTCATGTTAAACGGTTCCAAGTGTACGGAGACTAAGAATCAACATGTAATGCCTGCGATATTTTAAATCAACACTTTTACCATCTGTTTGGGTTTCCAGTTTTTTAAACCAACTATTTCTTTCTCTAAATGATGTCCTTTTTTCCTTCCCTTAAAACTCATGTTAAACGGTTCCAAGTGTACGGAGACTAAGAATCAACATGTAATGCCTGCGATATTTTAAATCAACACTTTTACCATCTGTTTGGGTTTCCAGTTTTTTAAACCAACTATTTCTTTCTCTAAATGATGTCCTTTTTTCCTTCCCTTAAAACTCATGTTAAACGGTTCCAAGTGTACGGAGACTAAGAATCAACATGTAATGCCTGCGATATTTTAAATCAACACTTTTACCATCTGTTTGGGTTTCCAGTTTTTTAAACCAACTATTTCTTTCTCCAAATGATGTCCTTTTTTCCTTCCCTTAAAACTCATGTTAAACGGTTCCAAGTGTACGGAGACTAAGAATCAACATGTAATGCCTGCGATATTTTAAATCAACACCTTTACCATCTGTTTGGGTTTCCAGTTTTTTAAACCAACTATTTCTTTCTCTAAATGATGTCCTTTTTTCCTTCCCTTAAAACTCATGTTAAACGGTTCCAAGTATACGGAGACTAAGAATCAACATGTAATGCCTGCGATATTTTAAATCAACACTTTTACCATCTGTTTGGGTTTCCAGTTTTTTAAACCAACTATTTCTTTCTCTAAATGATGTCCTTTTTTCCTTCCCTTAAAACTCATGTTAAACGGTTCCAAGTGTACGGAGACTAAGAACCAACATGTAATGCCTGCGATATTTTAAATCAACACTTTTACCATCTGTTTGGGTTTCCAGTTTTTTAAACCAACTATTTCTTTCTCTAAATGATGTCCTTTTTTCCTTCCCTTAAAACTCATGTTAAACGGTTCCAAGTGTACGGAGACTAAGAATCAACATGTAATGCCTGCGATATTTTAAATCAACACTTTTACCATCTGTTTGGGTTTCCAGTTTTTTAAACCAACTATTTCTTTCTCCAAATGATGTCCTTTTTTCCTTCCCTTAAAACTCATGTTAAACGGTTCCAAGTGTACGGAGACTAAGAATCAACATGTAATGCCTGCGATATTTTAAATCAACACTTTTACCATCTGTTTGGGTTTCCAGTTTTCTAAAGCAACTATTTCTTTCTCTAAATGATGTCCTTTTTTCTTCCTGTAAAACTCTGTTAAACGGTTCCAAGTGTACGGAGACTAAGAACCAACATGTAATGCCTGCGATATTTTAAATCAACATTTTTACCATCTGTTTGGGTTTCCAGTTTTCTAAACCAACTATTTCTTTCTCTAAATGATGTCCTTTTTTCCTTCCCTTAAAACTCATGTTAAACGGTTCCAAGTGTACGGAGACTAAGAACCAACATGTAATGCCTGCGATATTTTAAATCAACACTTTTACCATCTGTTTGGGTTTCCAGTTTTTCAAACCAACTATTTCTTTCTCTAAATGATGTCCTTTTTTCCTTCCCTTAAAACTCATGTTAAACGGTTCCAAGTGTACGGAGACTAAGTATCAACATGTAATGCCTGCGATATTTTAAATCAACACTTTTACCATCTGTTTGGGTTTCCAGTTTTTTAAACCAACTATTTCTTTCTCTAAATGATGTCCTTTTTTCCTTCCCTTAAAACTCATGTTAAACGGTTCCAAGTGTACGGAGACTAAGAATCAACATGTAATGCCTGCGATATTTTAAATCAACACTTTTACCATCTGTTTGGGTTTCCAGTTTTTTAAACCAACTATTTCTTTCTCTAAATGATGTCCTTTTTTCCTTCCCTTAAAACTCATGTTAAACGGTTCCAAGTGTACGGAGACTAAGAACCAACATGTAATGCCTGCGATATTTTAAATCAACACTTTTACCATCTGTTTGGGTTTCCAGTTTTTTAAACCAACTATTTCTTTCTCTAAATGATGTCCTTTTTTCCTTCCCTTAAAACTCATGTTAAACGGTTCCAAGTGTACGGAGACTAAGAATCAACATGTAATGCCTGCGATATTTTAAATCAACACTTTTACCATCTGTTTGGGTTTCCAGTTTTTTAAACCAACTATTTCTTTCTCCAAATGATGTCCTTTTTTCCTTCCCTTAAAACTCATGTTAAACGGTTCCAAGTGTACGGAGACTAAGAACCAACATGTAATGCCTGCGATATTTTAAATCAACACTTTTACCATCTGTTTGGGTTTCCAGTTTTTTAAACCAACTATTTCTTTCTCCAAATGATGTCCTTTTTTCCTTCCCTTAAAACTCATGTTAAACGGTTCCAAGTGTACGGAGACTAAGAACCAACATGTAATGCCTGCGATATTTTAAATCAACACTTTTACCATCTGTTTGGGTTTCCAGTTTTTTAAACCAACTATTTCTTCCTCTAAATGATGTCCTTTTTTCCTTCCCTTAAAACTCATGTTAAACGGTTCCAAGTGTACGGAGACTAAGAACCAACATGTAATGCCTGCGATATTTTAAATCAACACTTTTACCATCTGTTTGGGTTTCCAGTTTTCTAAAGCAACTATTTCTTTCTCTAAATGATGTCCTTTTTTCTTCCTGTAAAACTCTGTTAAACGGTTCCAAGTGTACGGAGACTAAGAACCAACATGTAATGCCTGCGATATTTTAAATCAACACTTTTACCATCTGTTTGGGTTTCCAGTTTTTTAAACCAACTATTTCTTTCTCTAAATGATGTCCTTTTTTCCTTCCCTTAAAACTCATGTTAAATGGTTCCAAGTGTACGGAGACTAAGAATCAACATGTAATGCCTGCGATATTTTAAATCAACACTTTTACCGTCTGTTTGGGTTTCCAGTTTTTTAAACCAACTATTTCTTTCTCTAAATGATGTCCTTTTTTCTTCCCGTAAAACTCATGTTAAACGGTTCCAAGTGTACGGAGACTAAGAATCAACATGTAATGCCTGCGATATTTTAAATCAACACTTTTACCATCTGTTTGGGTTTCCCGTTTTTTAAACCAACTATTTCTTTCTCTAAATGATGTCCTTTTTTCTTCCCGTAAAACTCATGTTAAACGGTTCCAAGTGTACGGAGACTAAGAATCAACATGTAATGCCTGCGATATTTTAAATCAACACTTTTACCATCTGTTTGGGTTTCCAGTTTTCCAAACCAACTATTTCTTTCTCTAAATGATGTCCTTTTTTGTTCCCGTAAAACTCTGTTAAACGGTTCCAAGTGTACGGAGACTAAGAACCAACATGTAATGCCTGCGATATTTTAAATCAACACTTTTACCATCTGTTTGGGTTTCCAGTTTTCTAAACCAACTATTTCTTTCTCTAAATGATGTCCTTTTTTCTTCCCGTAAAACTCTGTTAAACGGTTCCAAGTGTACGGAGACTAAGAACCAACATGTAATGCCTGCGATATTTTAAATCAACACTTTTACCGTCTGTTTGGGTTTCCAGTTTTCTAAACCAACTATTTCTTTCTCTAAATGATGTCCTTTTTTCTTCCCGTAAAACTCATGTTAAACGGTTCCAAGTGTACGGAGACTAAGAATCAACATGTAATGCCTGCGATATTTTAAATCAACACTTTTACCATCTGTTTGGGTTTCCAGTTTTTTAAACCAACTATTTCTTTCTCCAAATGATGTCCTTTTTTCTTCCCGTAAAACTCATGTTAAACGGTTCCAAGTGTACGGAGACTAAGAATCAACATGTAATGCCTGCGATATTTTAAATCAACACTTTTACCATCTGTTTGGGTTTCCAGTTTTCTAAACCAACTATTTCTTTCTCTAAATGATGTCCTTTTTTCTTCCCGTAAAACTCATGTTAAACGGTTCCAAGTGTACGGAGACTAAGAATCAACATGTAATGCCTGCGATATTTTAAATCAACACTTTTACCATCTGTTTGGGTTTCCAGTTTTCTAAACCAACTATTTCTTTCTCTAAATGATGTCCTTTTTTCTTCCCGTAAAACTCATGTTAAACGGTTCCAAGTGTACGGAGACTAAGAACCAACATGTAATGCCTGCGATATTTTAAATCAACACTTTTACCATCTGTTTGGGTTTCCAGTTTTTTAAACCAACTATTTCTTTCTCTAAATGATGTCCTTTTTTCCTTCCCTTAAAACTCATGTTAAACGGTTCCAAGTGTACGGAGACTAAGAACCAACATGTAATGCCTGCGATATTTTAAATCAACACTTTTACCATCTGTTTGGGTTTCCAGTTTTTTAAACCAACTATTTCTTTCTCTAAATGATGTCCTTTTTTCTTCCCGTAAAACTCATGTTAAACGGTTCCAAGTGTACGGAGACTAAGAATCAACATGTAATGCCTGCGATATTTTAAATCAACACTTTTACCATCTGTTTGGGTTTCCAGTTTTTTAAACCAACTATTTCTTTCTCTAAATGATGTCCTTTTTTCTTCCCGTAAAACTCATGTTAAACGGTTCCAAGTGTACGGAGACTAAGAATCAACATGTAATGCCTGCGATATTTTAAATCAACACTTTTACCATCTGTTTGGGTTTGCAGTTTTTTAAACCAACTATTTCTTTCTCTAAATGATGTCCTTTTTTCTTCCCGTAAAACTCATGTTAAACGGTTCCAAGTGTACGGAGACTAAGAATCAACATGTAATGCCTGCGATATTTTAAATCAACACTTTTACCATCTGTTTGGGTTTCCAGTTTTTTAAACCAACTATTTCTTTCTCTAAATGATGTCCTTTTTTCTTCCCGTAAAACTCATGTTAAACGGTTCCAAGTGTACGGAGACTAAGAACCAACATGTAATGCCTGCGATATTTTAAATCAACACTTTTACCATCTGTTTGGGTTTCCAGTTTTTTAAACCAACTATTTCTTTCTCTAAATGATGTCCTTTTTTCTTCCCGTAAAACTCATGTTAAACGGTTCCAAGTGTACGGAGACTAAGAATCAACATGTAATGCCTGCGATATTTTAAATCAACACTTTTACCATCTGTTTGGGTTTCCAGTTTTTTAAACCAACTATTTCTTTCTCTAAATGATGTCCTTTTTTCTTCCCGTAAAACTCTGTTAAACGGTTC
Organism: Thermobia domestica; assembly: GCF_964235325.1. Classification (NCBI taxonomy): domain Eukaryota; kingdom Metazoa; phylum Arthropoda; class Insecta; order Zygentoma; family Lepismatidae; genus Thermobia; species Thermobia domestica. The sequence goes on from NC_137468.1 coordinate 196,219,616, forward strand.
CAAGTGTACGGAGACTAAGAACCAACATGTAATGCCTGCGATATTTTAAATCAACACTTTTACCATCTGTTTGGGTTTCCAGTTTTTTAAACCAACTATTTCTTTCTCTAAATGATGTCCTTTTTTCTTCCCGTAAAACTCATGTTAAACGGTTCCAAGTGTACGGAGACTAAGAATCAACATGTAATGCCTGCGATATTTTAAATCAACACTTTTACCATCTGTTTGGGTTTCCAGTTTTTTAAACCAACTATTTCTTTCTCTAAATGATGTCCTTTTTTCTTCCCGTAAAACTCATGTTAAACGGTTCCAAGTGTACGGAGACTAAGAATCAACATGTAATGCCTGCGATATTTTAAATCAACACTTTTACCATCTGTTTGGGTTTCCAGTTTTCTAAACCAACTATTTCTTTCTCTAAATGATGTCCTTTTTTCTTCCCGTAAAACTCTGTTAAACGGTTCCAAGTGTACGGAGACTAAGAACCAACATGTAATGCCTGCGATATTTTAAATCAACACTTTTACCGTCTGTTTGGGTTTCCAGTTTTTTAAACCAACTATTTCTTTCTCTAAATGATGTCCTTTTTTCTTCCCGTAAAACTCATGTTAAACGGTTCCAAGTGTACGGAGACTAAGAATCAACATGTAATGCCTGCGATATTTTAAATCAACACTTTTACCATCTGTTTGGGTTTCCCGTTTTTTAAACCAACTATTTCTTTCTCCAAATGATGTCCTTTTTTCCTTCCCTTAAAACTCATGTTAAACGGTTCCAAGTGTACGGAGACTAAGAACCAACATGTAATGCCTGCGATATTTTAAATCAACACTTTTACCATCTGTTTGGGTTTCCAGTTTTTTAAACCAACTATTTCTTTCTCCAAATGATGTCCTTTTTTCCTTCCCTTAAAACTCATGTTAAACGGTTCCAAGTGTACGGAGACTAAGAATCAACATGTAATGCCTGCGATATTTTAAATCAACACCTTTACCATCTGTTTGGGTTTCCAGTTTTTTAAACCAACTATTTCTTTCTCTAAATGATGTCCTTTTTTCCTTCCCTTAAAACTCATGTTAAACGGTTCCAAGTATACGGAGACTAAGAATCAACATGTAATGCCTGCGATATTTTAAATCAACACTTTTACCATCTGTTTGGGTTTCCAGTTTTTTAAACCAACTATTTCTTTCTCCAAATGATGTCCTTTTTTCCTTCCCTTAAAACTCATGTTAAACGGTTCCAAGTGTACGGAGACTAAGAACCAACATGTAATGCCTGCGATATTTTAAATCAACACTTTTACCATCTGTTTGGGTTTCCAGTTTTTTAAACCAACTATTTCTTTCTCTAAATGATGTCCTTTTTTCCTTCCCTTAAAACTCATGTTAAACGGTTCCAAGTGTACGGAGACTAAGAATCAACATGTAATGCCTGCGATATTTTAAATCAACACTTTTACCATCTGTTTGGGTTTCCAGTTTTTTAAACCAACTATTTCTTTCTCCAAATGATGTCCTTTTTTCCTTCCCTTAAAACTCATGTTAAACGGTTCCAAGTGTACGGAGACTAAGAATCAACATGTAATGCCTGCGATATTTTAAATCAACACTTTTACCATCTGTTTGGGTTTCCAGTTTTCTAAAGCAACTATTTCTTTCTCTAAATGATGTCCTTTTTTCTTCCTGTAAAACTCTGTTAAACGGTTCCAAGTGTACGGAGACTAAGAACCAACATGTAATGCCTGCGATATTTTAAATCAACATTTTTACCATCTGTTTGGGTTTCCAGTTTTCTAAACCAACTATTTCTTTCTCTAAATGATGTCCTTTTTTCCTTCCCTTAAAACTCATGTTAAACGGTTCCAAGTGTACGGAGACTAAGAACCAACATGTAATGCCTGCGATATTTTAAATCAACACTTTTACCATCTGTTTGGGTTTCCAGTTTTTCAAACCAACTATTTCTTTCTCTAAATGATGTCCTTTTTTCCTTCCCTTAAAACTCATGTTAAACGGTTCCAAGTGTACGGAGACTAAGTATCAACATGTAATGCCTGCGATATTTTAAATCAACACTTTTACCATCTGTTTGGGTTTCCAGTTTTTTAAACCAACTATTTCTTTCTCTAAATGATGTCCTTTTTTCCTTCCCTTAAAACTCATGTTAAACGGTTCCAAGTGTACGGAGACTAAGAATCAACATGTAATGCCTGCGATATTTTAAATCAACACTTTTACCATCTGTTTGGGTTTCCAGTTTTTTAAACCAACTATTTCTTTCTCTAAATGATGTCCTTTTTTCCTTCCCTTAAAACTCATGTTAAACGGTTCCAAGTGTACGGAGACTAAGAACCAACATGTAATGCCTGCGATATTTTAAATCAACACTTTTACCATCTGTTTGGGTTTCCAGTTTTTTAAACCAACTATTTCTTTCTCTAAATGATGTCCTTTTTTCCTTCCCTTAAAACTCATGTTAAACGGTTCCAAGTGTACGGAGACTAAGAATCAACATGTAATGCCTGCGATATTTTAAATCAACACTTTTACCATCTGTTTGGGTTTCCAGTTTTTTAAACCAACTATTTCTTTCTCCAAATGATGTCCTTTTTTCCTTCCCTTAAAACTCATGTTAAACGGTTCCAAGTGTACGGAGACTAAGAACCAACATGTAATGCCTGCGATATTTTAAATCAACACTTTTACCATCTGTTTGGGTTTCCAGTTTTTTAAACCAACTATTTCTTTCTCCAAATGATGTCCTTTTTTCCTTCCCTTAAAACTCATGTTAAACGGTTCCAAGTGTACGGAGACTAAGAACCAACATGTAATGCCTGCGATATTTTAAATCAACACTTTTACCATCTGTTTGGGTTTCCAGTTTTTTAAACCAACTATTTCTTCCTCTAAATGATGTCCTTTTTTCCTTCCCTTAAAACTCATGTTAAACGGTTCCAAGTGTACGGAGACTAAGAACCAACATGTAATGCCTGCGATATTTTAAATCAACACTTTTACCATCTGTTTGGGTTTCCAGTTTTCTAAAGCAACTATTTCTTTCTCTAAATGATGTCCTTTTTTCTTCCTGTAAAACTCTGTTAAACGGTTCCAAGTGTACGGAGACTAAGAACCAACATGTAATGCCTGCGATATTTTAAATCAACACTTTTACCATCTGTTTGGGTTTCCAGTTTTTTAAACCAACTATTTCTTTCTCTAAATGATGTCCTTTTTTCCTTCCCTTAAAACTCATGTTAAATGGTTCCAAGTGTACGGAGACTAAGAATCAACATGTAATGCCTGCGATATTTTAAATCAACACTTTTACCGTCTGTTTGGGTTTCCAGTTTTTTAAACCAACTATTTCTTTCTCTAAATGATGTCCTTTTTTCTTCCCGTAAAACTCATGTTAAACGGTTCCAAGTGTACGGAGACTAAGAATCAACATGTAATGCCTGCGATATTTTAAATCAACACTTTTACCATCTGTTTGGGTTTCCCGTTTTTTAAACCAACTATTTCTTTCTCTAAATGATGTCCTTTTTTCTTCCCGTAAAACTCATGTTAAACGGTTCCAACTGTACGGAGACTAAGAATCAACATGTAATGCCTGCGATATTTTAAATCAACACTTTTACCATCTGTTTGGGTTTCCAGTTTTCCAAACCAACTATTTCTTTCTCTAAATGATGTCCTTTTTTGTTCCCGTAAAACTCTGTTAAACGGTTCCAAGTGTACGGAGACTAAGAACCAACATGTAATGCCTGCGATATTTTAAATCAACACTTTTACCATCTGTTTGGGTTTCCAGTTTTCTAAACCAACTATTTCTTTCTCTAAATGATGTCCTTTTTTCTTCCCGTAAAACTCTGTTAAACGGTTCCAAGTGTACGGAGACTAAGAACCAACATGTAATGCCTGCGATATTTTAAATCAACACTTTTACCGTCTGTTTGGGTTTCCAGTTTTCTAAACCAACTATTTCTTTCTCTAAATGATGTCCTTTTTTCTTCCCGTAAAACTCATGTTAAACGGTTCCAAGTGTACGGAGACTAAGAATCAACATGTAATGCCTGCGATATTTTAAATCAACACTTTTACCATCTGTTTGGGTTTCCAGTTTTTTAAACCAACTATTTCTTTCTCCAAATGATGTCCTTTTTTCTTCCCGTAAAACTCATGTTAAACGGTTCCAAGTGTACGGAGACTAAGAATCAACATGTAATGCCTGCGATATTTTAAATCAACACTTTTACCATCTGTTTGGGTTTCCAGTTTTCTAAACCAACTATTTCTTTCTCTAAATGATGTCCTTTTTTCTTCCCGTAAAACTCATGTTAAACGGTTCCAAGTGTACGGAGACTAAGAATCAACATGTAATGCCTGCGATATTTTAAATCAACACTTTTACCATCTGTTTGGGTTTCCAGTTTTCTAAACCAACTATTTCTTTCTCTAAATGATGTCCTTTTTTCTTCCCGTAAAACTCATGTTAAACGGTTCCAAGTGTACGGAGACTAAGAACCAACATGTAATGCCTGCGATATTTTAAATCAACACTTTTACCATCTGTTTGGGTTTCCAGTTTTTTAAACCAACTATTTCTTTCTCTAAATGATGTCCTTTTTTCCTTCCCTTAAAACTCATGTTAAACGGTTCCAAGTGTACGGAGACTAAGAACCAACATGTAATGCCTGCGATATTTTAAATCAACACTTTTACCATCTGTTTGGGTTTCCAGTTTTTTAAACCAACTATTTCTTTCTCTAAATGATGTCCTTTTTTCTTCCCGTAAAACTCATGTTAAACGGTTCCAAGTGTACGGAGACTAAGAATCAACATGTAATGCCTGCGATATTTTAAATCAACACTTTTACCATCTGTTTGGGTTTCCAGTTTTTTAAACCAACTATTTCTTTCTCTAAATGATGTCCTTTTTTCTTCCCGTAAAACTCATGTTAAACGGTTCCAAGTGTACGGAGACTAAGAATCAACATGTAATGCCTGCGATATTTTAAATCAACACTTTTACCATCTGTTTGGGTTTGCAGTTTTTTAAACCAACTATTTCTTTCTCTAAATGATGTCCTTTTTTCTTCCCGTAAAACTCATGTTAAACGGTTCCAAGTGTACGGAGACTAAGAATCAACATGTAATGCCTGCGATATTTTAAATCAACACTTTTACCATCTGTTTGGGTTTCCAGTTTTTTAAACCAACTATTTCTTTCTCTAAATGATGTCCTTTTTTCTTCCCGTAAAACTCATGTTAAACGGTTCCAAGTGTACGGAGACTAAGAACCAACATGTAATGCCTGCGATATTTTAAATCAACACTTTTACCATCTGTTTGGGTTTCCAGTTTTTTAAACCAACTATTTCTTTCTCTAAATGATGTCCTTTTTTCTTCCCGTAAAACTCATGTTAAACGGTTCCAAGTGTACGGAGACTAAGAATCAACATGTAATGCCTGCGATATTTTAAATCAACACTTTTACCATCTGTTTGGGTTTCCAGTTTTTTAAACCAACTATTTCTTTCTCTAAATGATGTCCTTTTTTCTTCCCGTAAAACTCTGTTAAACGGTTCCAAGTGTACGGAGACTAAGAACCAACATGTAATGCCTGCGATATTTTAAATCAACACTTTTACCATCTGTTTGGGTTTCCAGTTTTTTAAACCAACTATTTCTTTCTCTAAATGATGTCCTTTTTTCTTCCCGTAAAACTCATGTTAAACGGTTCCAAGTGTACGGAGACTAAGAATCAACATGTAATGCCTGCGATATTTTAAATCAACACTTTTACCATCTGTTTGGGTTTCCAGTTTTTTAAACCAACTATTTCTTTCTCTAAATGATGTCCTTTTTTCTTCCCGTAAAACTCATGTTAAACGGTTCCAAGTGTACGGAGACTAAGAATCAACATGTAATGCCTGCGATATTTTAAATCAACACTTTTACCATCTGTTTGGGTTTCCAGTTTTCTAAACCAACTATTTCTTTCTCTAAATGATGTCCTTTTTTCTTCCCGTAAAACTCTGTTAAACGGTTCCAAGTGTACGGAGACTAAGAACCAACATGTAATGCATGCGATATTTTAAATCAACACTTTTACCGTCTGTTTGGGTTTCCAGTTTTCTAAACCAACTATTTCTTTCTCTAAATGATGTCCTTTTTTCTTCCCGTAAAACTCATGTTAAACGGTTCCAAGTGTACGGAGACTAAGAATCAACATGTAATGCCTGCGATATTTTAAATCAACACTTTTACCATCTGTTTGGGTTTCCAGTTTTTTAAACCAACTATTTCTTTCTCTAAATGATGTCCTTTTTTCTTCCCGTAAAACTCATGTTAAACGGTTCCAAGTGTACGGAGACTAAGAATCAACATGTAATGCCTGCGATATTTTAAATCAACACTTTTACCATCTGTTTGGGTTTCCAGTTTTCTAAACCAACTATTTCTTTCTCTAAATGATGTCCTTTTTTCTTCCCGTAAAACTCTGTTAAACGGTTCCAAGTGTACGGAGACTAAGAACCAACATGTAATGCCTGCGATATTTTAAATCAACACTTTTACCGTCTGTTTGGGTTTCCAGTTTTTTAAACCAACTATTTCTTTCTCTAAATGATGTCCTTTTTTCTTCCCGTAAAACTCATGTTAAACGGTTCCAAGTGTACGGAGACTAAGAATCAACATGTAATGCCTGCGATATTTTAAATCAACACTTTTACCATCTGTTTGGGTTTCCCGTTTTTTAAACCAACTATTTCTTTCTCTAAATGATGTCCTTTTTTCTTCCCGTAAAACTCATGTTAAACGGTTCCAAGTGTACGGAGACTAAGAATCAACATGTAATGCCTGCGATATTTTAAATCAACACTTTTACCATCTGTTTGGGTTTCCAGTTTTCCAAACCAACTATTTCTTTCTCTAAATGATGTCCTTTTTTCTTCCCGTAAAACTCTGTTAAACGGTTCCAAGTGTACGGAGACTAAGAACCAACATGTAATGCCTGCGATATTTTAAATCAACACTTTTACCATCTGTTTGGGTTTCCAGTTTTCTAAACCAACTATTTCTTTCTCTAAATGATGTCCTTTTTTCTTCCCGTAAAACTCTGTTAAACGGTTCCAAGTGTACGGAGACTAAGAACCAACATGTAATGCCTGCGATATTTTAAATCAACACTTTTACCATCTGTTTGGGTTTCCAGTTTTTTAAACCAACTATTTCTTTCTCTAAATGATGTCCTTTTTTCTTCCCGTAAAACTCATGTTAAACGGTTCCAAGTGTACGGAGACTAAGAATCAACATGTAATGTCTGCGATATTTTAAATCAACACTTTTACCATCTGTTTGGGTTTCCAGTTTTTTAAACCAACTATTTCTTTCTCTAAATGATGTCCTTTTTTCTTCCCGTAAAACTCATGTTAAACGGTTCCAAGTGTACGGAGACTAAGAATCAACATGTAATGCCTGCGATATTTTAAATCAACACTTTTACCATCTGTTTGGGTTTCCAGTTTTTTAAACCAACTATTTCTTTCTCTAAATGATGTCCTTTTTTCTTCCCGTAAAACTCATGTTAAACGGTTCCAAGTGTACGGAGACTAAGAATCAACATGTAATGCCTGCGATATTTTAAATCAACACTTTTACCATCTGTTTGGATTTCCAGTTTTTTAAACCAACTATTTCTTCCTCTAAATGATGTCCTTTTTTCTTCCCGTAAAACTCATGTTAAACGGTTCCAAGTGTACGGAGACTAAGAATCAACATGTAATGCCTGCGATATTTTAAATCAACACTTTTACCATCTGTTTGGGTTTCCAGTTTTCTAAACCAACTATTTCTTTCTCTAAATGATGTCCTTTTTTCTTCCCGTAAAACTCTGTTAAACGGTTCCAAGTGTACGGAGACTAAGAACCAATATGTAATGCCTGCGATATTTTAAATCAACACTTTTACCATCTGTTTGGGTTTCCAGTTTTTTAAACCAACTATTTCTTTCTCTAAATGATGTCCTTTTTTCTTCCCGTAAAACTCATGTTAAACGGTTCCAAGTGTACGGAGACTAAGAATCAACATGCAATGCCTGCGATATTTTAAATCAACACTTTTACCATCTGTTTGGGTTTCCAGTTTTTTAAACCAACTATTTCTTTCTCTAAATGATGTCCTTTTTTCCTTCCCTTAAAACTCATGTTAAACGGTTCCAAGTGTACGGAGACTAAGAACCAACATGTAATGCCTGCGATATTTTAAATCAACACTTTTACCATCTGTTTGGGTTTCCAGTTTTTTAAACCAACTATTTCTTTCTCCAAATGATGTCCTTTTTTCCTTCCCTTAAAACTCATGTTAAACGGTTCCAAGTGTACGGAGACTAAGAATCAACATGTAATGCCTGCGATATTTTAAATCAACACTTTTACCATCTGTTTGGGTTTCCAGTTTTTTAAACCAACTATTTCTTTCTCTAAATGATGTCCTTTTTTCCTTCCCTTAAAACTCATGTTAAACGGTTCCAAGTGTACGGAGACTAAGAATCAACATGTAATGCCTGCGATATTTTAAATCAACACTTTTACCATCTGTTTGGGTTTCCAGTTTTCTAAACCAACTATTTCTTTCTCTAAATGATGTCCTTTTTTCCTTCCCTTAAAACTCATGTTAAACGGTTCCAAGTGTACGGAGACTAAGAACCAACATGTAATGCCTGCGATATTTTAAATCAACACTTTTACCATCTGTTTGGGTTTCCAGTTTTTTAAACCAACTATTTCTTTCTCTAAATGATGTCCTTTTTTCCTTCCCTTAAAACTCATGTTAAACGGTTCCAAGTGTACGGAGACTAAGAATCAACATGTAATGCCTGCGATATTTTAAATCAACACTTTTACCATCTGTTTGGGTTTCCAGTTTTTTAAACCAACTATTTCTTTCTCCAAATGACGTCCTTTTTTCCTTCCCTTAAAACTCATGTTAAACGGTTCCAAGTGTACGGAGACTAAGAACCAACATGTAATGCCTGCGATATTTTAAATCAACACTTTTACCATCTGTTTGGGTTTCCAGTTTTTTAAACCAACTATTTCTTTCTCTAAATGATGTCCTTTTTTCTTCCCGTAAAACTCATGTTAAACGGTTCCAAGTGTACGGAGACTAAGAATCAACATGCAATGCCTGCGATATTTTAAATCAACACTTTTACCATCTGTTTGGGTTTCCAGTTTTTTAAACCAACTATTTCTTTCTCTAAATGATGTCCTTTTTTCCTTCCCTTAAAACTCATGTTAAACGGTTCCAAGTGTACGGAGACTAAGAACCAACATGTAATGCCTGCGATATTTTAAATCAACACTTTTACCATCTGTTTGGGTTTCCAGTTTTTTAAACCAACTATTTCTTTCTCTAAATGATGTCCTTTTTTCCTTCCCTTAAAACTCATGTTAAACGGTTCCAAGTGTACGGAGACTAAGAATCAACATGTAATGCCTGCGATATTTTAAATCAACACTTTTACCATCTGTTTGGGTTTCCAGTTTTTTAAACCAACTATTTCTTTCTCCAAATGACGTCCTTTTTTCCTTCCCTTAAAACTCATGTTAAACGGTTCCAAGTGTACGGAGACTAAGAACCAACATGTAATGCCTGCGATATTTTAAATCAACACTTTTACCATCTGTTTGGGTTTCCAGTTTTTTAAACCAACTATTTCTTTCTCTAAATGATGTCCTTTTTTCCTTCCCTTAAAACTCATGTTAAACGGTTCCAAGTGTACGGAGACTAAGAATCAACATGTAATGCCTGCGATATTTTAAATCAACACTTTTACCATCTGTTTGGGTTTCCAGTTTTTTAAACCAACTATTTCTTTCTCTAAATGATGTCCTTTTTTCCTTCCCTTAAAACTCATGTTAAACGGTTCCAAGTGTACGGAGACTAAGAATCAACATGTAATGCCTGCGATATTTTAAATCAACACTTTTACCATCTGTTTGGGTTTCCAGTTTTTTAAACCAACTATTTCTTTCTCTAAATGATGTCCTTTTTTCCTTCCCTTAAAACTCATGTTAAACGGTTCCAAGTGTACGGAGACTAAGAATCAACATGTAATGCCTGCGATATTTTAAATCAACACTTTTACCATCTGTTTGGGTTTCCAGTTTTTTAAACCAACTACTTCTTTCTCCAAATGATGTCCTTTTTTCCTTCCCTTAAAACTCATGTTAAACGGTTCCAAGTGTACGGAGACTAAGAACCAACATGTAATGCCTGCGATATTTTAAATCAACACTTTTACCATCTGTTTGGGTTTCCAGTTTTTTAAACCAACTATTTCTTTCTCTAAATGATGTCCTTTTTTCCTTCCCTTAAAACTCATGTTAAACGGTTCCAAGTGTACGGAGACTAAGAATCAACATGTAATGCCTGCGATATTTTAAATCAACACTTTTACCATCTGTTTGGGTTTCCAGTTTTTTAAACCAACTATTTCTTTCTCCAAATGATGTCCTTTTTTCCTTCCCTTAAAACTCATGTTAAACGGTTCCAAGTGTACGGAGACTAAGAATCAACATGTAATGCCTGCGATATTTTAAATCAACACTTTTACCATCTGTTTGGGTTTCCAGTTTTCTAAAGCAACTATTTCTTTCTCTAAATGATGTCCTTTTTTCTTCCTGTAAAACTCTGTTAAACGGTTCCAAGTGTACGGAGACTAAGAACCAACATGTAATGCCTGCGATATTTTAAATCAACATTTTTACCATCTGTTTGGGTTTCCAGTTTTCTAAACCAACTATTTCTTTCTCTAAATGATGTCCTTTTTTCCTTCCCTTAAAACTCATGTTAAACGGTTCCAAGTGTACGGAGACTAAGAACCAACATGTAATGCCTGCGATATTTTAAATCAACACTTTTACCATCTGTTTGGGTTTCCAGTTTTTCAAACCAACTATTTCTTTCTCTAAATGATGTCCTTTTTTCCTTCCCTTAAAACTCATGTTAAACGGTTCCAAGTGTACGGAGACTAAGAATCAACATGTAATGCCTGCGATATTTTAAATCAACACTTTTACCATCTGTTTGGGTTTCCAGTTTTTTAAACCAACTATTTCTTTCTCCAAATGATGTCCTTTTTTCCTTCCCTTAAAACTCATGTTAAACGGTTCCAAGTGTACGGAGACTAAGAATCAACATGTAATGCCTGCGATATTTTAAATCAACACTTTTACCATCTGTTTGGGTTTCCAGTTTTTTAAACCAACTATTTCTTTCTCCAAATAATGTCCTTTTTTCCTTCCCTTAAAACTCATGTTAAACGGTTCCAAGTGTACGGAGACTAAGGACCAACATGTAATGCCTGCGATATTTTAAATCAACACTTTTACCATCTGTTTGGGTTTCCAGTTTTTTAAACCAACTATTTCTTTCTCTAAATGATGTCCTTTTTTCCTTCCCTTAAAACTCATGTTAAACGGTTCCAAGTGTACGGAGACTAAGAATCAACATGTAATGCCTGCGATATTTTAAATCAACACTTTTACCATCTGTTTGGGTTTCCAGTTTTTTAAACCAACTATTTCTTTCTCTAAATGATGTCCTTTTTTCCTTCCCTTAAAACTCATGTTAAACGGTTCCAAGTGTACGGAGACTAAGAATCAACATGTAATGCCTGCGATATTTTAAATCAACACTTTTACCATCTGTTTGGGTTTCCAGTTTTTTAAACCAACTATTTCTTTCTCTAAATGATGTCCTTTTTTCCTTCCCTTAAAACTCATGTTAAACGGTTCCAAGTGTACGGAGACTAAGAATCAACATGTAATGCCTGCGATATTTTAAATCAACACTTTTACCATCTGTTTGGGTTTCCAGTTTTTTAAACCAACTATTTCTTTCTCTAAATGATGTCCTTTTTTCCTTCCCTTAAAACTCATGTTAAACGGTTCCAAGTGTACGGAGACTAAGAACCAACATGTAATGCCTGCGATATTTTAAATCAACACTTTTACCATCTGTTTGGGTTTCCAGTTTTTTAAACCAACTATTTCTTTCTCTAAATGATGTCCTTTTTTCCTTCCCTTAATACTCATGTTAAACGGTTCCAAGTGTACGGAGACTAAGAATCAACATGTAATGCCTGCGATATTTTAAATCAACACTTTTACCATCTGTTTGGGTTTCCAGTTTTTTAAACCAACTATTTCTTTCTCTAAATGATGTCCTTTTTTCCTTCCCTTAAAACTCATGTTAAACGGTTCCAAGTGTACGGAGACTAAGAATCAACATGTAATGCCTGCGATATTTTAAATCAACACTTTTACCATCTGTTTGGGTTTCCAGTTTTTTAAACCAACTATTTCTTTCTCTAAATGATGTCCTTTTTTCCTTCCCTTAAAACTCATGTTAAACGGTTCCAAGTGTACGGAGACTAAGAATCAACATGTAATGCCTGCGATATTTTAAATCAACACTTTTACCATCTGTTTGGGTTTCCAGTTTTTTAAACCAACTATTTCTTTCTCTAAATGATGTCCTTTTTTCCTTCCCTTAAAACTCATGTTAAACGGTTCCAAGTGTACGGAGACTAAGAACCAACATGTAATGCCTGCGATATTTTAAATCAACACTTTTACCATCTGTTTGGGTTTCCAGTTTTTTAAACCAACTATTTCTTTCTCTAAATGATGTCCTTTTTTCCTTCCCTTAAAACTCATGTTAAACGGTTCCAAGTGTACGGAGACTAAGAATCAACATGTAATGCCTGCGATATTTTAAATCAACACTTTTACCATCTGTTTGGGTTTCCAGTTTTTTAAACCAACTATTTCTTTCTCCAAATGATGTCCTTTTTTCCTTCCCTTAAAACTCATGTTAAACGGTTCCAAGTGTACGGAGACTAAGAACCAACATGTAATGCCTGCGATATTTTAAATCAACACTTTTACCATCTGTTTGGGTTTCCAGTTTTTTAAACCAACTATTTCTTTCTCCAAATGATGTCCTTTTTTCCTTCCCTTAAAACTCATGTTAAACGGTTCCAAGTGTACGGAGACTAAGAACCAACATGTAATGCCTGCGATATTTTAAATCAACACTTTTACCATCTGTTTGGGTTTCCAGTTTTTTAAACCAACTATTTCTTTCTCTAAATGATGTCCTTTTTTCCTTCCCTTAAAACTCATGTTAAACGGTTCCAAGTGTACGGAGACTAAGAACCAACATGTAATGCCTGCGATATTTTAAATCAACACTTTTACCATCTGTTTGGGTTTCCAGTTTTTTAAACCAACTATTTCTTTCTCCAAATGATGTCCTTTTTTCCTTCCCTTAAAACTCATGTTAAACGGTTCCAAGTGTACGGAGACTAAGAATCAACATGTAATGCCTGCGATATTTTAAATCAACACTTTTACCATCTGTTTGGGTTTCCAGTTTTTTAAACCAACTATTTCTTTCTCCAAATGATGTCCTTTTTTCCTTCCCTTAAAACTCATGTTAAACGGTTCCAAGTGTACGGAGACTAAGAACCAACATGTAATGCCTGCGATATTTTAAATCAACACTTTTACCATCTGTTTGGGTTTCCAGTTTTCTAAACCAACTATTTCTTTCTCTAAATGATGTCCTTTTTTCTTCCTGTAAAACTCTGTTAAACGGTTCCAAGTGTACGGAGACTAAGAACCAACATGTAATGCCTGCGATATTTTAAATCAACATTTTTACCATCTGTTTGGGTTTCCAGTTTTCTAAACCAACTATTTCTTTCTCTAAATGATGTCCTTTTTTCCTTCCCTTAAAACTCATGTTAAACGGTTCCAAGTGTACGGAGACTAAGAACCAACATGTAATGCCTGCGATATTTTAAATCAACACTTTTACCATCTGTTTGGGTTTCCAGTTTTCTAAACCAACTATTTCTTTCTCCAAATGATGTCCTTTTTTCCTTCCCTTAAAACTCATGTTAAACGGTTCCAAGTGTACGGAGACTAAGAACCAACATGTAATGCCTGCGATATTTTAAATCAACACTTTTACCATCTGTTTGGGTTTCCAGTTTTCTAAACCAACTATTTCTTTCTCTAAATGATGTCCTTTTTTCCTTCCCTTAAAACTCATGTTAAACGGTTCCAAGTGTACGGAGACTAAGAACCAACATGTAATGCCTGCGATATTTTAAATCAACACTTTTACCATCTGTTTGGGTTTCCAGTTTTTTAAACCAACTATTTCTTTCTCTAAATGATGTCCTTTTTTCCTTCCCTTAAAACTCATGTTAAACGGTTCCAAGTGTACGGAGACTAAGAATCAACATGTAATGCCTGCGATATTTTAAATCAACACTTTTACCATCTGTTTGGGTTTCCAGTTTTCTAAACCAACTATTTCTTTCTCTAAATGATGTCCTTTTTTCCTTCCCTTAAAACTCATGTTAAACGGTTCCAAGTGTACGGAGACTAAGAATCAACATGTAATGTATCAACGAATGCCTGCGATATTTTAAATCAACACTTTTACCATCTTTTTGGGTTTCCAATTTTCTAAACCAACTATTTCTTTCTCTAAATGATGTCCTTTTTTCTTCCCGTAAAACTCTGTTAAACGGTTCCAAGTGTACGGAGACTAAGAACCAACATGTAATGCCTGCGATATTTTAAATCAACACTTTTACCATCTGTTTGGGTTTCCAATTTTCTAAACCAACTATTTCTTTCTCTAAATGATGTCCTTTTTTCTTCCCGTAAAACTCTGTTAAACGGTTCCAAGTGTACGGAGACTAAGAACCAACATGTAATGCCTGCGATATTTTAAATCAACACTTTTACCATCTGTTTGGGTTTCCAATTTTCTAAACCAACTATTTTTTTCTCTAAATGATGTCCTTTTTTCTTCCCGTAAAACTCTGTTAAACGGTTCCAAGTGTACGGAGACTAAGAACCAACATGTAATGCCTGCGATATTTTAAATCAACACTTTTACCATTTGTTTGGGTTTCCAATTTTCTAAACCAACTATTTCTTTCTCTAAATGATGTCCTTTTTTCCTTCCCTTAAAACTCATGTTAAACGATTCCAAGTGTACGGAGACTAAGAACCAACATGTAATGCCTGCGATATTTTAATTTCAGAACCGCAATTTAGTAAAGAACCCTTTGTTTGTTTTCTGAATGCAACGCAAAAACTTGTTTCCAACATAATTCTTTTATTTATTTTTAATATCATTTCTACAAATAGTCCAACTTTCGACTGTGGCACTTTCTTACAAGTTAATTGATAAGCATTTAAACAATACAATAAACGCTAAAAGCAAGGGAAAAAGACACACAATACATTGTAGATCGCCACATTCAACTGCTGTGGGCACGAGAAATCAAACATTCACACGGAAGCCTTCTGAATGTGAAGAACTTTTTGACAAGTTTCTTTCTGTGAAAGATCTTTTTACAAAAGTAAAATAAAAGAAAAATAAACAAATGTTTACAACAAGTCCTAAAATACATGTGTTTAAAACGTATATTAAATTTATTTTAAACAAAATAAATTGTTTAAAACAAAACAACCCTGATAATTATTGGTAATTTCTATAGAAGTTTCATCCTTTATATAAAATTCAATATGGTTACTAACATGACAGAAAAATCTGCAATACAATTAGTTTTTGAGCGAATGTGGATTATTCTAAATTTGAAGGAAACAAGCTTTTCTTAACAATGTCCTTGTCGTCTCTAGCGTTTATGGTTCGTAAGAAGCCAGGCCAAACTTTTACAGTCACTACACAATACAAATTTATTTATACAAATAATATTTAAACCGATCAAAATAAATATTAAGAGTTTTCAATTCTAATTCGTATTAGTTACAATCAGTAAGTGGAATAATTTTGGAGAACATACGAATGTGACTAAGAATGCCTTGGTCATCATACTGCGTTAACACATCTGAATTTTAATATTTATTTTTAAAGTGCGTGAAATGACGCTAACTACTGTCAGAATGCACGAAAGGTTTTAAAACATCAGAAAAAACATCTTTTAAGTTTTAAAATGCAATGCAATGGTGTTAAGCCCACTTAAATTGATTTTTGAAGAACAAAGTTCTTGAATTGGAACAATCAAATGCAAAGAAAGAAGATATTTTATTTAGACCTTTTCTGTTCTTGGGTTTAGGTATCTTGAATAGCTTTTACTTTTCTGGATCTATGCTCATATTACCTTTTTCAAATCGAAGGACTAAATATTTAATTGAGGTTTTAAATAGGTAAGTGTCCTTAAGCGAAATAGTAATTCGTCACTTTCGCAGCCGTGACACAACTTCCTCTATCAAACTCTTATGACTCAATATTGGAACTAAAGAGGAGAACATCATAAAATATTTTGAGCTTTTTTCCTATTAACTCTTTTAACACTTATTAAATTACTAAGGACGAACAGGCTGTTTAAAAAGCCCACAGGACAAACTTTAAATTGGTGTGATTTGTTTGTAGTAACAAATGAAGTACAATGACGACTATCTTTAGAGGACAGCTGGAAGAAGGAGGAACGGAGAGTCAACTTTGAATACAGAGTATAGTTCGAAATACTTGGAATCACATTTCCATATTCGTCGAAAGTAACAGCTACTTGCTTGTTAACCTCTTCGTATGCCATTACAAAACGAGCGTTATCTGAGTTCTTGACGACATAACAGGATGATGTAAAAGAAGTTCAACTTCCTAAACTACGTCATCCTTCTCGAGTTGTATATATTCCTCCAATTCGTCCTGTTTCTAAGTTGAAGCAGATAGGATTGTCGAATAGGTGCTTCATTGGTTAGCTCTATACAATGCTCAAAAATTTTAATATAACCAACATTGCTTATTATAACGTCTTTATAATCCTCTGAATAACACACACCTGTAAATTGGAATCCAACTGTAACAGTTTAGGTGAAACTATAGTTACCTTGCATTAAGTCCAAAAGTGGTGGTGCCGGTGGTTGATGCCATATCCCTCCGTGGCACAACAGCAGTTGACGGAACAGCATTATGACAAATACCAATTAAGGTATTAGGGCCAGAAAATGTTTCCAGCGAACCTTGGTAGTTACCATCTTCGATCCTCTTCCCTAGAAGTAAATAGGGGAGAGAGAGAGGAGTTTCTGAAAACATATGGAAGGCACTGGTGATTAAAACGCTTCATTTTGTTTTGTAACTTATAGTCTACATGTGGTTAGAAATGTCTATTATCGGATTGTACTTGGAGTAAAAAGAATTCCCAAGAGATCAAAATCTTCACAGTTAATGTAATAGTTCGGAAAACTGTTGACGTCCTATAGGGAAGTAAATCTGTAGTCTTTCATCAACTAATTTGAGTATTTCGTACTCCAGTGGTTTATGCGTTTAAGGTTTACTGAGGTATTCAAAATAATGTTGACTGACATAATTGCTACAACTGCCCTATTTATTAAACATAGTACAATTTTCCCTTTATATGCACTGGTACAGAAATAAAATTTCGAAGTAAAATATTCATGGAGGATGAACTACCATTAACACTACTTTTCATTGAATTATTTACATTACTACCAAAATCGTATTGACATTAGATATTATGATTTGTCTTCATACAATTATGACCGATGGAATTTATAGAATTATCGTAACAAACATGATTATATCGTTTAACAGCTTAATTACAATATTTACTCCTAGGTAACGCTTTAGGAAAATTACAATTTTGACTCGTATGTCTCAGAGAACAGTATAAGAGTCTCACAATTTTGACTCATGGTATATTGTTGACTGTGGATTATGTTTAGGTTATACTGCCTGCCCTCTTGTATTTTTAGCATCAATTATAGTGGGAGGTCTTCAAGACGGTACCTGATCCCGTCTATCCCTACTAGTTTGGGTACGTAATCACGTCTCTTGTTACAGAGAAAATAAAGGATAAAACCATTTGTATACAATTCTATGCTTAAATTCTGCATCTTTTGTAAATTGCTATAACTGTCTCTGTGTGCACAATCTACAGTTTTAACAAACATTTCATCATCCAAATTCCAACGAATATTGATTATGTGGAAATTCTGATAGTGTAGTATTTATAGAATGAAATTGTAAATAAGCGTTACGGTCTTTCAAACTGTATTGCCCTTCTGGAACGACAATTTTTCTATCACTATATTTAAATTTATTTCTTCCTTCTTCTAATGTTGCGAGTCAAATATGCGTTATAAATAAAAAGCAAACCTATATTTAATTCGTTATTATTATTATTATTATTATTATTATTATTATTATTATTATTATTATTATTATTATTATCTAATTCATAGTGAAGTCTTTAACACTAAATTACTGTGAGTCAATTTAAAAACCTTACTCATAATTTCTCATAAACAAATAAATGAGTTTGATTTGCCTAAAATCATTCTAAGAGAGAAAATAAGAAAATAATCGAAGACATCATATGAAAATCAGAATATAATTTAATGGAAAGACGTGATTTCTACTTGTTAAATATGCTTATTATAGCTTAATCACTTTATTAGTATTATCTGCAACAAGTGGTTTTATGAATGTATTTAGTCCTATCACTATTTGATTATGACATCTTAAGCTATTGAAAGGGTCTATCGTCTAAATTCAACATTGGTTTAAAGAAAGATGAATACTAAAAGCTTATATATTGTATTAACTCACTTAAAGAACAATTAGAAATGATTAGAATATTAAGGTGGGTCACTAGATGTTCTCTGTACTATGCCAAACGCTGCTTGAATAGTGCTGCGTTGCCAGGTAGTGTCGAGTGCTTACTGGTGCCAGCTAATAAAAGAAGTAATCATGGAATTCTGCTTGGATACTTACTGGAGAAATTAGTTTTCGACCCTTACAACAATTCACAGCTAAGTTCCGCTTCTCGAACTGCAGCGCTGGAATCCAGGAATTAAACGAACAAATTTGGCAACAGCGCATTATGGCGTTCTGTGCAAGTTTCTTCTCAAAATCTATTTTCTTAAATGTAAATTAATATTTAAATAAAATGTGAAACATAACACGTAAAACGGTCAAACAATATATCTACTTCGTAATAAGATCATTACTTTAAAACACTTTACACATACAAATAAACATTTCATAAAATTGAGCACTTCTTGTAAGATCTAACAGCAAGTGCCATCTTATGTGCTCATTGTAAAACGAATCAAATATTTTCTTTTATTTGTTCCCTTTTTCGATATTAGAAGCCACAACCAAACGAATCAGTATCTTGTAGCTGAAACATAACTTTATCTTATAGTACAATATTTATAATATGTACGTAGTTAAGGGAATGAGCTAAATTATGTACTGACTTCCGGGTGGTGATCCTCCTTAAATGGAGATATGGATTAAGAGTATATTAAAAAGATGTCAGTAAACTTTAAAAAGATATTTAAAGCATTTTGTCTATAATAGATTAGCCAACTTTAAAAATCTATCAACTGGGATATAGAAGAAATAATTAAAGAAAAATCAGTTGAAAAAGGAATGGAGAATTACCTTGGTATTATCTGATTATATAGGTCTTATTTGGAGCTAATGTGGGTGTGATAGAACGTTTATTTAATTTTTAATGCAATTGGACGAATCAACCTAAATATGATCAACTACAACAGTGATTTAAAGCAGAATCTAAATTTAAAGTTAAAATAGCAACATTTTTATCCAGTAATGATTCTATTATTCAAATTGCTCAATGTATAGATTATTCTATTGCTATGTTTTATGATTTTATATCAGAAAACGAGAACAACATTAGGGATCTTTTTACAAGAGAAAGACAGACATTCACATTGTTTTTATGTTGCACAAATATATTCAAAAATACCAAAACAATTAACAAGAGAATATTTATTTCTTATATATATTCCGTCAAAATGATATAAATATTAAACATGTATATAATGGTTAGTAGAGGTATGTCTTACGAGAAATTGATAGAGATATGTTCTACTTGCTGGAAAGTTAATGATGGTACCCTCATGATAATACCACGTGACATTATGACATGGTCGGGTGGTGCAGCTTCAATTAACATGTGTACTACGGGTACGGGCCAACAGATAATTTCAAGCAATCAGAAACGTGTATTTAGTTCGTATGGCTAGAATCGAGCGCGAAAAAAATTGCCATTGCACGTTGGCGAACATAATGGTATGTCACATTTTTTGATTTCCGAGTAAAATGGAAAATAATGTTGACTTTTCCCATACAATTCAATGCAATGACATGCCAAACAAACGTTCTCTGCCATCAGCAGATGCATTTCTGAAATTAAAGTACCTACATACTTTTCTGTGGTTCAAGCACAACCCATTTCACCTAATATCTCAATTTCACTGGAAGTGATGTTTACTATTATGATCGGCTGAGTCCCTCATATTTATTGTGGACTTAGAAAGTAAAAATAAAAATCAATATTTTAATTTTA
Organism: Thermobia domestica; assembly: GCF_964235325.1. Classification (NCBI taxonomy): domain Eukaryota; kingdom Metazoa; phylum Arthropoda; class Insecta; order Zygentoma; family Lepismatidae; genus Thermobia; species Thermobia domestica. The sequence goes on from NC_137468.1 coordinate 196,240,082, forward strand.
TCGAAATTTTTATGTTTATTTCAAGCACTTGGATTTCTTAGTTTCTTTTTTTTTCTATCCGAATCTAAATTTATCCAGACAAGCCAGAAGAGAATAGCGTTATATTTACATATGTGAATTATGTTATTTGTCTCCATTGTATAACTTCTTTTAAAACACAGTTTGTGACCAGAACAAATTAATTATATTAATAACTATACGTTTTTTTTTTTTTGTTACAGTTTCAAGGACCTAACATCCTCTTCATCAGACATTTAGAAAAGACAGATGACATCAAATCTTATATCTTCCTCAGCCGTTAGTTGGCATATTCATTTATATAATTTTAATTGTTGTTGTTTTTTTATATAAATTTAAATTTGTAATATGTAACAATATCATATTATTACATTGTTAATACCTGAAATTTTACAATTATATTGATCTTTATATATATATATCTTTTTATAAATAAAATAAAATAATATAAGAGAAATTTGGAAATTATTCAAATTGCATTAATAGTCTTTATGCACTTTTCTTTTTTTCTTTTCTATAACTTCTAATAATTTCTCCCATTGCTCATGTATATTTATACCACTTAAGAAAATAACATTTTTCTTAAGATATTTCCTAGGATTTATCTCATAGTGTATTACTTCCGTATCATGTAAAACTGTGTAGACATCAAGTTGTAACAAAATATAGGAACTTCCTAGTTACTTATGCTGATAAACATATTTCTCTCAAACTGACATTTTACTTCCATACATCGAGTTTTTGGATTTGAGACATCACAGATAGTAGTTTTCCACATTTCAGTTCTATCTTTTCTTTGGTATATGAAGACCAACGCAACGATAACTCTGAACTCAACCTATTCTATGAGAAGTAAGGTTAACTATACACTATGAGATAAATCCTAGGAAATCTCCAACGATTTATCGTAGAGTGAAAATCTCAACGTGTATGACATCAGATCGCATGTCATTTCCTATGCTCTAAACGATCCTATAAGATTTCTCTTGTTTAGAGAACGCTCTATTTGGGAGGAAAATTCGTAAGATTTCGATTTAAGCGACAACAGGTGAGAGAAAGTGAAAACAAATTTGCTTTCTCCCCGCCTGCAAAGATGTTATTTGCGCACTTATTAGTACGTACGAGGAACATATATTTCTATATAATACAAAGTCAACGTTCTATTACAACAGAACGAGAAAGGCAGAAGGCACTGGAAAACATTGCTGGCCGAGTATTGTTGTGAAACCTGGCACCTCTTGGGAGGATATGAAACAAGAAATATCTTTACCTGTATGACACAAAAGGGTAGGATTTCCTACGAGATATGTTGTAACACTTTTCTTAAGATAAATCCTAAGATATTTGTTAGGATTTTTCTCATAGTGTATAGCGAACTAACATTCTCGATTACCATCTATTCCAATTCTCTGTTGCACTGAATAGGTAGTGAATCGAGTGGACTTCGGATCTAATCTCAACCATCGATGTACAAAAACGAGCCATTTCCAGGTTCATAATAGGGAAGCCATCTACATAATCAATAGCACGTTAGTGAGAGAGAAATACGTTCCCTGTAGACATAAATTCACTACACTACACTACACTCTACATTTCCTAAATATTCAATGAAAGACTATCAAACTCAAATATAAGACACACTTCTGTGTCAAGCAATTCTTTTCTGCGAAAATATTAAGATTACCAATACAAGATTGGTAAAGTACTTGTGTCTTTATGGCACTGAATATTGTAGTATTTAAGCTCTACCTTTATCCATATAACAGTGCCATAAGGCATGTTGTCAATATTTATCTGCAAAGTATTTCATGTAGTCAGTGACTTCAAATGCTGCCTGTCCCAGGCCTTTGGTATTCTAACGGTCAATACTACTCACCTGCTTTCGGACACATTCAGTGATCGTCAGTCTGCGTACTTCTGTAGCATCTTCCATTAAAATGAATTAGTGAATGTTCAACCTGAGATAATATAGAGACTGACACATGAATACTGTATTAACTTTTGTATTTTTACCTCATAAATTATTATTATTACAGTGGTGGCCACCCCCCTCATGTCCAGGACGCACCCCCCTCAATTGTCTATCCGTAGGTGTTCTTCCATGAAAAAAAAAACAACTTTTCGATTAATTTTTACACCCCCTCAAACATATTTATATAGATCTTTAACCCCCCAAATATTTCAATGACGCAGTTTGCGTCATAGCCCCCCTTGTGGGCACCCCTGATTATTATTATTATTACTATTTTATCAAAGCTTAATAGCAGCGTATAAAAAGTAGCAGCAATGAGTTTTTTTTTAGTAAATTAAAGAAGACACCAAGAGCTAATACCGTTTCTTCTAAAGGACGAAACTTCTGCAAATACTTAAAGAAATTGGGGTCAATTGGAGAAACCAAAGACTCATTCGCAACCTGTACATAGGACAACGAGTCAATTTTCGCTTGAATGAAGGAGAAACCAATAGTGTGGAGATTGGAAGAGGTGTCAGACATGGATGTAGAATGTCGCCCTAATTATTCAACATTTACAATGAATATTTAATGATAGAAGCATTAATGGAATTGAGGATTTCAAGATTAGAGGGCAGATCATTAACGAGACCAGGTATGCAGATGATACGGTTATAATAGCTAAAACCGAAGGAGGGACTACAGGAGATGATTGACAAAATAGTTTACACCGGAAAACTATATGAAATGAAAATCAACATCGAAAAATCGAAAGTCATGAGAATATCCAGTGGAAATACGTCCTTACGGGTCAGAGTAGAACAAAGAATACCTGAAGAGGTCGGTCATTTCAAATACCTGGGAAGTATTTTGACGAAAGACGCGTTCTGCACGAAAGAGATCATACCGAGAATTGCCATAGCCAAAGAAGCATTCAACAAAAGGACACTCTTAACTAGCAGCAGTGGTGCTATTCAGCCTGTTCGCGAGAACCGGTTGATCAAATATATCAGTTTGCAGAACCGTTTGTCATACATAACAATAAATTTTACAGAGTTATACCCAGAGACAGCCAATTTTAGTTTAACTATCTTTATTATTACAAATTCTTACAGCTACAGGGTTAAACACATGATCTCTCAGATCAACGTATAAGCGCTTATTTCTTAATCTCAAATGATCAGACATCAAGAATGACAACTTGTATCACATGCGGGAAGTGGTGAGGGTTATTTATTCATATTTGAAACGCATATATATACAATTATCAATTGTTCATCCATTGCTGGATTAAGGTTTTTCTAATATTTTTGACAACCGTCTAACTTGGATAATTCGTTTCCAAGATATTCGCAGTACCACCTAACTTCATGACAATACTTTGTATTAGGATGTTGTATACAGGGTGTTTCGAAACAACACCGACAACGTTTGGGAGGTGATTCCTGACACCAAGATAAGACGAAAAGTATAGACTAACCTGGGTGCACAAATGCTTCCTTTTGGAGTTATAGGCTGCCGGAAACATGAAAAAATGAACTTTAAGGATCCATAGCTCTAATACTATGAGACTTAACCGTAGTTAGTTCAAGACTTTATTTAGGAACTAGTATGTGCCCTATCCAAATATCCATGTTTCAGAATCCTGCGATACTTCCGCAACAATTGTTATAGAGGTAGTTGGTGAGTTCTTTAAATTGTATGCCCATAGCCAAAGTGCCTCCATAAAAAATGTTGTGTGAGTACCTTAGAATTCTGAAACATGTCTTTTAGGATAGGGCACATATTAGTTCCTAAGTGAAGTTTTGACCCCGACTAAGGTATGTCCCATAGTTTTGAAGCTATGAATATTTAAACTCCATTTTTTCATATTTTCGGCAGCCTATAACTCCGAAAGGAAGCATTCGTGCACCCAGGTTGGTCTATACTTTTCGTCTTACCTTGGTGTCAGGAATCACCTCCCAAACGTTGTCGGTATTGGTTTGAAACACCCTGTATATCTCTACTTGTCACTTGTGGTATTCAGTAAAATATTCATTTTGTCTACCTTGTATTCTTTGTTCCAAAGAGAGTTATACCTATTTATCTACTTATCATTCTACTATCTTTCTTTCTTTCTCTCTCTCTCTCTCTCTCTCTAGTCCTGGACCCATAGTATACCCCCGTAAAAAAATCGAGGTCCAGAGAATTTGATTTTTGATTTGTGTTCTCGGATCATTATTGAATTAATTTAGCTTGGGTAGACATTTCTAATCCGGGCCGATTAGGTTCTGAACGTCATTTTAACTCTTTCGATACGGTGCGCTTTTTGATGTTTTCGTTGACGAAGTTATGCAGGTGCTACAGCTTCCCTAATCATCCTATTGAAACTTTCTGTGGTGCGTTGTGTTGGCCAAAGACAAGGTTTTCAGATGTTGGTATATTTGTTTCAATCTAGCTAATAAGAGGGAAATTATAGGGGGAAAAATGGAATTTTTTCAAAATTTTCACTTAAGTCCGGGAATTAAAATTTCTCATGGCTGGAAACACTGCCACTAGATAGATGCAACTCATCTTAAAATAAACTTTGGTACACCGCTAATATCTCCAAGAAATATCATATCGATATCTAACAAACTAAGCATGTAATTTTAAAAAAACATATCATTCTATCTTTTAAAAAAATCCCCATTTTCTGGACGTCATTTTTAAGAATGGCGAATATATTTTAAAGATGACTTAATATTTCGTGAATCATGAGATCTACATTCAACATTCTTGTGTCAAAACGTAGATTATGAAGGTCAAATATCCTTATAAACATAGAAAGTAACCTATCAGAGCAACCTTTTAGTCATTTTACAAAATAGCGAATATTATATAGGAAACTATCATAAAGAATGTTATTTTTTTGGTTTGTTTGAGTTATGCCATAGTAGTTAAAGGAGACGTGGACCTATTGATTATAGACGAATCCAAACCACTTTTTAGTTCAACTGTACCCCCGGGAATTGAACCCGGAACTATACACTCAAGGCATGCGTGCTAGCAACTAAATTAACTGTAGGTCTAACGGAAAGTTATGATGGAGGCTATAATAAATAACGAATAGACATGTATTGAAATAAACTAAATATAAATAGGTTTCAATCTTTTATTGTGATCAGCAAAGAATGTCTAAGATCATGAATAGAAGTAATTAACACAAGTAGATAAAATACATAAGTTTGCCTATGGGTACACAAGTATACAAATTCAAATTATAAAGAATACTCCTCATAAGTAATGAATACATGTATATAAATTTGTTTGATTTACATTTGTATGAAATACTTGACAATTTTCTTAAGCTATATTAATTCAATAATGATGCAAAATTGCAAATCAAAAATGAAATTTTGTGAAACACGATTTCTTTTTACAGGCGTATATCGTGAAGCTCGATTTAAATACGTCCATTTGCAATTACGCGTTTTTACAGTCACTTGCATTACTTTCCAGCATGACGAACATTTCAGAAGAGCGTATCGGCAGGAGCATCTTTTCGTAGCGCAGGTTTTGCAGTTACATGTTCACTGAGTAGAGGCTTTAAAAATTTAATAGGTTTAAGAACACCATCAACGTTTTCCCATCGAAACTCACAGAGGTCTTTTGGAACATACGAACGATTCTAAACATTTACATATCTTCTGAGTAAATAAAATGCTCTTTTAATGTGTCCATGCACGGACGACGACGTTGGCGGAAGGTCACTTAGTGGGACTGATCTCTTGAACTCATTGTAGGAAAGTTCATCAAAAGTGCCAACATCACACTTTGTTTTCCACACTCGCACAATATACTTATCGACGTCTTTGAAGTCACAGTCGTCGTCAATCTCAGCAAATTCTGTTAGAAACTTCACTGGTTCAGCGGCTAGAGCTCCCCGCTTAGTTCCTATTTTGCTCATAATGTCATCACCTGTAAGAATATGGGCCTTGATGAGAACATTGTAAATCTCTGAGTTGAGTCTATGGTACAAAATATGAAGAGGTATGAAGCGTCCTTTTACACCTGTTCCATAACATATCCATAATTCTTCCAATCCTTGACTTATAAGAAGTGCAACAAAATGAAGTAACAGAATAATTACATCTGTGTTATTCGATAGAACAATTATTCACTTCAAACCTTTTCGAACTGCCCACTCTACATGTGGAAAGAACGAAGGTAAGCTTCCTCCAATTTGTATTTCAGTTCTTCCACAATATGGCCTGCACCGTTTGAATATATTTGTGCCGGCATCAATTCCTCATTAACAATCATTCCACTAGCAATAATTGGAAATTCTGAGTTTGCTGAAACATCAGTAATATTTTGCCGCATTAGCATCTCCAGATTAAGTTTGTTTGATGTAGATGATCATAATTTATCATGTTGGAAAGGCAGAGGTGTAGAATTTTTTATACATGCAAGTTCGATTCATCCAGTTGTAGACATTCGCCTCATTTTCTCACACTCTTTGAGCGAAAGTTCAAGACAACTATCAAATATGATATGCAGTTCTTACAGTGTACATACTGATTTTGCTATTTGTAGAACTCTCTGAATAACCTCTCCAAAATTTTTCATGGATGACAGCTTGACCGTTCGCAATTGGGACATATAATCCACAATAACAGCAGTGTTTAGTGCAGGGACCTTTTCGAAATAAAAATCGCCAGATGAAATATATTTTTCTAATTCTTTAAAGAGTGTGTGTTTTACTGGTTTTGTCGCAGCATCTCCAACAAATAATGCATTTGTTGGAAGAAGGTCGTGAGACATAATGTTCTTGATAGATTCCCCACTTTCTTTTGTCAGATCTATCTCTATGTTGACTTGGGAAAGAATTTTATTTGAGATCACCAGTGGAGCTTTTCTGGTTGATGGTTCTGTTACACTGTTCCGATTAAAGCGTGGAAGGTTTGCTTTATTGATTACGTCAAAAAACGATTTTATTTTCAATACAAACTTCTCCTGCTTCAGCTGTGTATATAATTCTGACCCATGTGAAAAGATATCTAATAGACGTGCCTTTACATCATTATTCACATGTTTTGAGACAAACTTATGCAGCCTCTCAGGCTCAATCATTTCAAACGGATTTCCTCATCGCTGCATAAAATGAACAAGGCTCTCAGCATTTATATTGAAACGTTCTCCTCTCTTTCCCATTAGCTCATGGTGAGGAAAAGTTTCACGGTGGTCTATTAATTTAGAATTAGTCACCTCTTTGAAAACGTTACAAATAGAAAGTACTTCGTGGTAAACTAGTTGTCATTGAGCAACATAGTCACTTTTAGGTGTTTGACCGACAATTCCCTTGAATCTTTTCTGATCTCTGAATGGTTTGTTCTAATTTCATATCAGGAGCTACAGCATTGAATCGTCCTTCTTTGTCTTTGATCACGAAGTGTCCTTGAACAAATTTGTTGTGAAGGTACTTGTTTTCTACTTCTAGTTTTTTTATTCTTTCCAAATATCAGGAGCCATATCTCACTTAGTTTATACAATTGAATTCACGAAACACAGGAATGAGTGACTCCACAGTTTTTTCTGCAGTCACCTTTTCTAATAGCATGTACTAGGTCCTTCACTAGACCGATTAAAATTACATTTTTCCAGTACTTGCAAAGCTCTGACTTATCCTTGCACTGTTTGATAAACTCTTCAAACTTGGCTCTTAAGGTTTGTGATATTAAACGAAGCGTAGTAAATGTTGCCTGACTCTGCATTGTGTACCTTGCACAGTTCTTCCATAACATCTGCGAAATCTAATTTGTTATTCTTCTTCCAGAAGGCCATCCAACGCAATGTTTCTATAGCCTCAGAGATGGTGAGCATACCCTGTAACGATCGAACATAATGAGTTCCGCTCAATACAAATTGCTCAGTTTTGGCTCCAAAGATTTCAGTCTCAATGAGTGTATCTTCTATGCCACATCCTGTTAGATAACTTCCTACACACCGCAGTGCAACTTTTGTCATGTGAAAAATGCCCATCATTGGATAAAGTTCACTAAACTCTTCTGGATTGCTCATACAGATCTCAGCGACAATACGGAAGACACCTTTGTCACAGAATATTGGGAGGATTGGTTGATCTTCAAGCTGAGCACGCACATTTTGGAAATTTTTTATAGCTGTTGCGTAGTTTGTGACAGGAGATGATATTACTGGTAAAAAGCCAACCTTTTTCAATAAGACGGTACTCTGGGAGATTAGAGCATGAATTCTAGCCCATGGAGGAACTGGCTTGTGCTGATCTTTCAGTCCACACTGAATAAGAATAATAACAAATTCAGTTTCCTTGGTTTTACAGATTGCAGTATCGGGCACTAGATGATGCATATCCTCAGCCACTTGGAAACTTTCTGGTAAATCGGGACGTGTTTTTGGCTTGTAGTAGTTTTGCACACACTGAAAAGGCAGCTGTGTTATAAGTTTACAACTTCGTTTCTGTATATTTAATGCTGACACTGGTTGTTTCTTTGCATCTAACTCATTGGCACGGTCTTGAAAAAGCACCATTGCCGTATTATGTGTGCCATATGTGCCGGCAAAGAAGAGCTGTCTTCAAAGTCAACATTATCAAAGGCTGCAATTGTAAATACTTTGTTAGTAAAGTGACTGGGGAGTGGTCTTGGCCAGAGATATGAAAGACATTCATAACCTACGTCTGACACAAGAATATTGAATATAGGTCTCATGATTCACGAAATATTAAGTCATCATTAAAATATATTCGCCATTCTTAAAAATGACGTCCAGAAAATGGGGATTTTTTTAAAAGATAGAGTGATATGTTTTTTTTTTAAATTACATGCTTAGTTTGTTAGATATCGACATGATATTTCTTGGAGATATTAGCGGTGTACCAAAGTTTATTTTAAGATGAGTTGCATCTATCTAGTGGCAGTGTTTCCAGCCATGAGAAATTTTAATTCCCGGACTTAAGTGAAAATTTTGAAAAAAATCCATTTTTCCCTCTATAATTTCCCTCTTATTAGCTAGATTGAAACAAATATACCAACATCTGAAAACCTTGTCTTTGGCCAACACAACGCACCACAGAAAGTTTCAATAGGATGATTAGGGAAGCTGTAGCACCTGCATAACTTCGTCAACGAAAACATCAAAAAGCGCACCGTATCGAAAGGGTTAAAATGACGTTCAGAACCTAATCGGCCCGGATTAGAAATGTCTACCCAAGCTAAATTAATTCAATAATGATCCGCGAACGCACATCAAAAATCAAATTCTCTGGACCTCGATTTTTTTACGGGGGTATACTATGGGTCCTGGACTACTCTCTCTCTCTCGGGTGTTCCAGAGCGACACAGACACTACCTTTTTCTCGAGAACGGTACATGCTATCAAGTTGAAATAAAAAATTGCATCACAAATGTGGGAGCCCCCCTTCGTGATATAATGGGGGGGGGCACATTCCTCGTTTTTGCGGTTTTCAAATGGGGAAGATTTGTTTCGAATGCACATTCGGAAAGGTGGGGAAAAAATAAGATCGCCCTACGATACTTTGCCCGTACTACCTACCGTTTTCCGTATACCAATTGTTTTTTCAAAAAAAAAAAAAAAAATGAATGTGCGCGAATTACAGTATACGGAGTTTACTAATTAAAATAATGTAATCACCGTCACAGTTTCGGGAAGTGCAAGACACACGCTTTCCAATGATATGCCACATCTTGACTCAGAGCCTAAAAAAAGAAGAAACAGTGTGACCCAAAAAGAGGGTCCAAAGTAAGGTCAGAACTCGAAATTTTCACATGGAAAGGGGGGTCGAGTAATATCTCGTTGCAAATGTTGAAAGAATTCGAACACGATTTTGGAATACACTAACCACTTTCAACATGGCGACCATAACAATATCGAAACCCTGAATTTCTGGTTCGTCATGAAGAAATACTGTAACTTGGACCGCCCTTCACACTTTTTCCAGGTTTATTACTGGCAACGATTTCCATTCACAATAAGGAATTCGTTAGCATGTTTAACGGCTGCTTCGCCAACTGAAAAGGTTCTTCATTGTACAGAAAATGATTTCCACAACGTTGCTTGACAAAAGATAGTACATTAGTCTTAAGTGAAATAGAAAGAAAAACGAAACACAATGAGAAACGAATGATAAACGAAAACGAAAAGAATAGGTAAAGCACTGACTTCGATGCACATTTACCAACTTACAGTAAATGTTCGAAATGCTTGCCCTGTGCCTGAATGCATTTCTCCGCAATAATTTCCTCCTCACTGATCTGTATGCATGCAGCAACTATGCGCTCCATCATGTTGTCCTTTGTTGTTGCAATGTTGATAAACGATTTCGTTAAGTCGTCCCCATAGATAATAATCTAGACATGTTAAGTCTGGTGACCTAGGAGGCCAAAGCACAGGTCACCCCTACCTACCCAGTGACCACGAAACATTGCATTCACCTGATTCCTCGCTGTCAGTTCAAAATGTGCTGGGCAACCATCTTGTTGTAGCCACATGTGTGTCCTGATGTGTAAGGGGACGTCTTCCAGAAAAATGGGCAATTGTTCTTGCAGAAATGTACAGTAAACAGCACCCGTAAGACTCGCTTCAAAAAAATGAGGTCCAATCATTCTTCCACCGATGATTCCACACCACACATTCACAGACTATCTCCGTTGATGATCAACCTCTTGCATCCACTGTGGGTTTAAGGCGGCCCAATAAACATGTTCTGACGATTTACCTGACCATCACTTTTAAATGTAGACTTATCAGACCACAATACTATTTCGTCAAAGAATCGAGCATTTGCATGTTCTTGAGCTTGTCACCACATGCAAAAGTCGAGCCTGCTTTGAAAATCAGTGCCATGTAACTCTTGATACAAGGAAATATGATATGAATGAAATGTGTTAGCCTTCAAAATCCTTGACATTGTAGTTGCGCTGACACCATAATCGCGAGCAGCTTGCCTGATACTCATGTGAGGATTAACATGGAAGGCTGCAAGTACATCAGCAGACCTATTATCTCGAGCTATGCGTTTATTCCCGTGACTGCTAGAAGGCTGAACATTTCCAGTTCTGCGTAGACGTTCGGCAAGGTTGCGAAACACATGTTTCGAGCGACGTTCCCGATCTGGATACCTAGCAGCATACATATGAGCAGCAGCGGAACTATTTCGTTGGCACTCACCCAACACCATGAGGATATCAAATGCTTCTTCGTTTGTAAAAGGCATTTCAACTTACATGCAACGATTTGCCAATGCGAAGTAATTGACAGAACTGCACACGACTACGAAAAATGTACGTTAACAAATCCAGACTTCTCACACAATCCATTCGACGACGCAACGTCTTGCAACAGACAACGGTAAATGAGACCAAGATTGGAGTGGAGTATTCATGTTATCAGTGGAAGCACACTAGAACTGGCAGAAGAGCTTGGCACACCTTCACCTGTGCGACATAACTTCAGTTGAACCGGGCAGTGTGAAAAGCTTACGGGCAGTCAAATGGAACGTGCTTCTTTGTGGTACTATTACGTGCCCGCCCTTTTTTTGGTCAAGTGGGCAACTTCACTAGTACGTTTTATTTCTTCATGACGAACCGGAAATTCAGGGTTTCGATATTTACTCGACCCCCTTTCCATTTGAAATTTTCGAGTTCTGACCTTACTTTGAACCCCTTTTTTTTTGGGTCACGCAGTTTCTTCTTTTTTATGACCCTGAGTCACCATGTGGTATATCATTGGAAAGCGTGTGTCTTCCCGAAACTGTGACGGTGCTTACATTATCTTAATTAGTAAACTTCGTATACTCTATTTTGCGCACCTTCATTAAAAAAAAAAATCGGTACACGAAAAACGGTAGGTAGTACGAACAAATGTTTCGTAGGGCAATATTATTTTTCCCCACCTTTTCGAATGTGCATTTGAAACATATCGTTCTCATTTGAGAATCACAAGAACGGGGCATGTGCCCCCCATTACACCACGAAGGAGGGCTTTCGGGATTTTGTAAATAATTTCTACGGATTCTTTGGACCAACATTTGTGATGGTGCGTTTTTTTTATTTCAACTTGATAACATGTACCGTTCTCGAGAAAAACGTAGTCGAGAATATATATACCGACAACGTTTGGGAGATGATTCCTGACACCAAGATAAGACAAAAAGTATAGGCCAACATGGGTACACAAATGCTTCCTTTTGGACTTACAGGTTGCCAAATTTATAGGTAGAAAATTTGAAAAAATGAACTTTAGAGGTCCATAGCTCCAATATTATGTTACCTACCGTAGTCGGCTCAAGACTTCACTTATGAACTTATATGTGCGCTATCAAAAATACATGTTTCAGAATCCTAAGGTACTCACACAACAATCTTTTTGGACGGAGTTTGGCTACGGACCTAATTTGTAGTACTCGCCAACTACCTCTATAAAAATTGTTGCGGAAGTACCGCAGGATTGTGAAACTTGAATATTTGTATAGGGCACATACTAGTTCGTAAGTGAAGTCTTGACCCGACTACGGTAGGTCGCATAGTTTAGGAACTATGGACCTTTAAAGTTCATTTTTTCATGTTTTCTGCAACCTATAGCTCCGAAAGGAAGCATTTGTGCACCAAGGTTGGCCTATACTTTTTGTCTTATCTTGGTGTCAGGAATCACCTCTCAAACATTGTCGGTGTTGTTTTGAAACACCACACACACACACACATATATATATTACAACGAGATACTTTGTGTAAATTGATAATTACTTGTATTTTTGGGCAGAAAGTGCTTCTACATAAGCACTATACCAGATATAATGTTAATTTAAAAATAACAAAAGAAGAATGTTTTTAATATATATAAGAAATATACATTATAGTATAATTAGTTGCTATGTAGTTGTTTATAGATACCTAATCAACATGTATGTTTGCAAGACAGTTTGAGTGAAAATACGTTAAAAGAGTATCAACTAATAAACCATTTAATATCGATCTTGTAATTTCGATAGAAAAGGTGAGAATAATAGTGTATATACTTATTGAAGATATTTTTATGTGTAAACAATTACTACCACTCAAGATTTACTTATATCATTAGCCGAACCAGGTTGACGACTACCTTTGGTGAGTCGTTGTAAAAATTTTGGTTTACCTCACCCGGGAATCTTGTAAATTCATATCCCGAAGTAAAGTAAGGGTGAATTTACTTCTGTAATAAGGTTAATGACTACGAACTTGACAAGACTTAGAAGTGGTAGAATAATCACAAGAAATATGAACGGTGAGGCAATGCAGAAAGAAACCAGTGATAGTGATAACGGTGAACGAAGTGCAGCACCAGGAATGACATTAGAAGACCGAATTTTACTAGTCTTACAGCGGCAAGAACAAAGCCGAAAAGACGATATGGAAGCCATGAAGCAGGAATTAAAGCAGACGATAGACAGACAATATGAAGAATTAAAGCAGACGATGGAGCAGAAGTCCGAGGAATCCAACAGACAATATGAAGAATTAAAGCAGACGATGGAGCAGAAGTCCGAGGAATCCAACAGACAATATGAAGAACAACAAAAGATTCAGGTCACGGATAACTCCAACCAGATACGTGTGAATACACAGTTGATAGCTACCTTACAAGAGAAAATCAGGACACTACAGATCAAGGACAACACATACCACAACAACATGAATAATGATTGTGTAGAATTCCCTTGTTCACAAGAGATGACTTCGCCTTCACCCGTATCTGATGAGGACATTATTTTGGAAGAAATTCATCCGAGAAGTACAGATGGGCGGAAAAGAGATGGTGCAACTACACATCACGCCATAGGTAGGAATTGTCACACAACAAGAACACGGAATGATAAAAGGAAGGTAAAGTTAAGCGTAAAGATGAGTGAAATACGTGCTATGAGTAAGTTCAGTGGTAAATGTAATGAGAATGCTACTTCTTTCCTAGAAAAATTTCAGGACGAGTGCAATATAATGTGTATAGATAGATCACAATATATGAAACTAATCCCTCATTTATTACTCCCACCATGTTCTTTATGGTTTAAAGCAGTACGAGATCACGTTAGTACGTATGAGGAATTCAAAGCAGCGCTAATCGCAAATTACGAAAATGACTTTTTGCTTGCAAATAGAGATGCCACGATTAGAAACCAACATTTCAATCCTCGTTTGCACAAATCTGTTGTCGAGTTTGTTGTAAATACATACAACGAATTAAAAGTTGTAAATCCATTGCAATCGGAATCTAGAATCATAGCATCAATTCGAAATTTGCTACCGTTTAAGTTACAACAGATCTTGTTTTCTACCCAGTGTATGAGTTTTAACCATTTATTAATGCTTGTTCAATGTTATGAAACTCAATACCATGCTCTGAATCAACAAGCAGGAATAGGCAAAAGTAAAAATAATTCAGATCATTTTGTACCTGTTCGGAATCTAAATATCCGTAGTGTGAACGATACGGAACACAACCTAAACCGAATAAATTCAAGCAATCAGAACGATCAAAATAGGCAAAGCTATGTTGGTAATCAACCTAACCTAAACAATCGTGACAATAATTATGTCAGATCATTCAACCGAAGTAGACACAAAAACAATCGAAATACATGGCGAAATTCTAGAAATGCTACAAATTCTATGTATAGACATAATCGTTGTTCAAGAGATGGCATGTCGTATCAAAATCAGAATCACGACGCAATACATGTACAAAATATTGCGGAACCTAATCATGATAGTGCAGTACAATGTACTTTATTAGAATCATATGCTAGTACAAATTTAAACTGACTCTAGTTAATGAAGTAAGGGTTAAACCCATACCAGCTATAGATTCTTGTGAATATTTATTTTTAAGTCTATGTGTTAATATCAATAATGAAAACAATTCTTATGACTTCGATATACAAGCATTATACTTGATAGGATTAGTTAATGAACTCATAAATATTTTTTTCACATTTGTTCCAACAAATGATAATTTTCAAATGATTTTAATTCTTTCTTGTTAATATGAAGAATTATAGTTCGATTCATTAAAAGCAAAGGTTATTTATAGTATATTTGATTTATGTTGAAACTTAATTGTCAAAAAGATTATGTTAAGTATATGATTCATTCTATTAAGCTAATTATTCAACGACTGTCTTCATGCACAATCTTATATGTTACTTGAATAAGATTCTTCTATATTCTGGCGCCTAATTGATACAATGCATACTGTATAGTATCATCTAAAGTAATTAATATATAATGCGCCCTTGATCATGGTGACTCATGTTTTAAAATGTAATTGCTTCTTACTATTTTGAATTCGTACCCTTCGTTAATTATATAAATAAGCGACGACGTTTTAATAATAAAATATATATTAATGTAATAAAAGATAAATGATAATGAAATGAAAGATTAATTATAAATATATTTATATGAATGAAAATAAATAATGTTATATATATGCGAGGGTCGATCAAAATGTATAGGACATAATTAATGGAATATTGTTCTTGTAAACGGACCAGTGGTTCTTAAATATAAAAACCAAGCTCCCTTGTAACTTTTATATTCAGTCCCATCGTCGGGCGACATTTTTATACAACGAGATACTTTGTATAAATTGACAATTACTTGTATTTTTGGGCAGAAAGTGCTTCTACATAAGCACTATACCAGATATAATGTTAATTTAAAAATAACAAAAGAAGAATGGTTTTAATATATATAAGAAATATACATTATAGTATAATTAGTTGCTATGTAGTTGTTTATAGATACCTAATCAACATGTATGTTTGCAAGACAGTTTGAGTGAAAATACGTTAAAAGAGTATCAACTAATAAACCATTTAATATCGATCTTGTAATTTCGATAGAAAAGGTGAGAATAATAGTGTATATAATTATTGAAGATATTTTTGTGTGTAAACAATTACTACCACTCAAGATTTACTTATATCATTAGCCGAACCAGGTTGACGACTACCTTTAGTGAGTCGTTGTAATATATAATGCGTCATGTGGACCCACAGACAAAGGATATATCCTTTGTCTTTGTGTGGACCTTCCTCTTCCGTCAGCAGTAACCAGTTCACCTGTGGGTGTCGTAGTGTGAAAGTGGTGCGGTAAAATGGAGGACCTGACTGACTTCCAAAGAGGCATGATCGTTGGTGCCCGTCTGGTTGGAGCTTCAGTGGCAACAGTGGCGAACATTGTGGGGTTATCGAAAGGCACTGTGTCCAATGTCACGAAAGCATACACAATTCATGGGCAAACGACATCTGCAAAGCACAACAGTGGTCGAAAAACAATCCTGTCAGATAGGGACCGGAAGGCATTAAAACAGATTGAAGCAGCTAAAACGAAGACCAGTGCAATGAAAATTACGTCTGAACTAGTGTTGCCACGAGACGACCACGAGACGAGACATTTCTCGTGTGTCGTCTCGTCTCGTCTCGTAAACGAGACGAGACACGAGACGGGCCAGAACCCTTTTAGACGAGACACGAGACGAGACAGTCTGCTTGTCCCGTCTCGAAAATGAGACGAGACACGACACGAGACGGGACGTCTCGTGGAATGTCTCGTCTCGTGTCGTGTCTCGAAAATGAAAATGCTGGCGGGAATGGCCAAGATTGAAATTGCCAGTGGTCATATAGATTGCAAAAGGAAAATCCCCTTTGTGAGAAAACATGTTGAAAAGCCTTTATAGAAAAGTGTCCTCTGTCTATTGAATGAAACAATCTTGATACATGAGCTTCCAGGAATATCATCCTTAATGTCTTGTCCCCAATTCCCCTTGCTGTAAACTGAGGAATTCTCATTTTTTTCATTTCTGGCTGGAATGATGACAAACAAAATCAAAGACAGGGAAGATTTTTTACAAGGTCAAGAAACCGAACTACTACCACCATCTATTCAATTTGGAAACTGGGTAAGGTCTATACTCATTACAGGCTGTAGTTGAAAGTTCTGGCTGAGATGGCGGAAGAGACTAGAACAGACTACACTTGTCTTTATTCTCTGGTGGCGGTATTATTTTTGCTATATGAACCGAAATGAACCGAAAACGGCAATTGAAGTACGTTATCTTGCAACTAAAATTTTGTTTCTCTCTCTCTCTCTCTCTCTCTCTCTCTCTCTCACACACACACACACATACACATAAAACACACTTTTACCATTTTACCAATCGCTCGCTTATTATACAGCAGTCATGTTGTAAAATTCACCTCTTCGTTTGGAAGGCGGGCGAAGGACAAAGAAAGCAAAGATATTATTGACGAACCCTTCAAATTGTTTTGCTTTCAGCAAATTTATGATACTAACAATAACACTGGAAGTGAAGAGGTTTTACAGAGGGGCCTTTGTTTTGTTACGCGGAAATGTTTGATCTGACCAGAGTGTGAAATTGCCCTCTGCTTCCATGTTGTGAGGTTGGGAATACTTCCCTTTCCTAGTGAATAATATTCATTAGGACCTGAATTATCTTCAGAAAAGGTTTCTTACTGAGTGTAAAGAACATTTGGTATAATATTCATGGAACTCCGTTGAAAGCCGAAAATATCATGAGAATGATCAAAATTCGAACATTGAAGAACATAATTAACAGAAAAGAAATAGGATACCCAAACCATATTTTTAAACTTGCCATAAAATGTATATCCTATATTTTTACTAATTCCTTACTCCCATGAAAGTATCCTGGGGAGGATATTCTCTCCAATTTTTTCAGACTGAAATCCTTTTATCCCGTGCGATTTCGCCCCCTGACATAATACGAAAAAACAAATGCTGTTAAAATCCATACACATGACACTTCCGGGACTCAACCCGGGTCCTTCAAGCCGATGGTCTATCGCCGCAGACCGCTCGGCTTGGTATGAAAATGTACGTTGTATGATTGCGAATAGATCACGACAATATAAAAAACTTTAATCCAAAATGGCCACCCAAAAATCAACTTTTTTTTAGACCACTAGCTAATCTGGGTGTACTGTCATGAGTTTGTTACACAAACGGGGCAACCACCATATAGTGGCACACAACCCCGCTGTTATGGGAACAGATTTGTACCATGGAGGTGAAGACTGGTCCCAAGCATTCTTTCGTCCGATGTGTCGTTCAGCTCCCATTACTATGGCACTTTAAGTAGAGCTTACTGTGCAGTAACATAAAGTTTCAATCAAATACTTTCCATTACTCAATAAAATTATTTGGTTCCGAGCTTTTTTTTTTAAAAAAAATAATAATTGCAACAAATCTAAACATGCTAAAATGGAAAGTAGTTTTTGGATTGGTGTGGTTAACACTGTGAAACCTAAAGGCTGGAATATATGAAATCAAAGTGTACATACATATCTATCTCTCTATTTATCTATATATCTTTCCATCTCTCTCTCTCTCTCTCTCTCTGTATATATATATATATATATATATATATATATATATATATATATATATATATATATATATATATATATATATATATATATATATATATACAGACACTATAAAGCAAGTGGGCTGATAGTATACGATAGTGTCGGGGATGGTGACACCTTTAGATCGAACTTTGCTTGTCGTGTAAACATTATTTGACATTAGTGTCTTCATCTTCGACGTACCTATGAGCAATTTACTGTATATTCGTGTATTGAAACTGGTGAAACAAATTTCAATGTTTCAGAATGTAAATAATAATAAATTAAAAAAAAAACAGGGTCGAGAAGTCTCAGACAACTAACAGCAGAGATATATTATCTTGTAAACTATTTGTCCTTGCCTTGTGAGCTTATTTGATTTTATTTTTAAGACCTTTAGGCAACTTTGACCCACCCCGAATAGATGATGATGGGAAAATTAGTGGAATGAAGAAAGTGGTAGGATATTAGACAACTTCGAGAAAACACACACATTCGAAAACTGAAACGAAATGAAATCTTTGAGTTTTACGTCCCACGCTTATGCCGGTTAAGCTAAAGGAGACGGTGATGATGAGTAATGAATAAAATGGTGGAATGAAGAAAGTGGGAGGAAACGGGAGAACCCCGAGAACACCCACGCACACGGTGTTTGTCCACCACAAAGTTCACTTGGCGGGGGCTGGGATCGAACCCGAGACCTCTAGCACCAGAGGTGAACGTTTTACCACTTTTTTTAAAAAAAATCCACTGAGCCATCGACAATCTGCTAGTTAGACTTAAGTCTGATAACGATATTTCTTGGTCAGTTTTGAAATACTCAGCAAGAAGTATCATCTCTCTATCACCATACAACATCTTTTCCATATCGACCATGTTAGTTGGCAATTTCGACTCATGGAGAATAGAAACTTCACGCCTTCGATAGGGAATATTGTGAATAAATTATCAATTAAAGCCTGATAAACTGATGATTTCTTATTTGTTTATAAATTTAATTTTTGTAATTACACATGAAGGTTTGATGCCATTCCCAAGTTCCCTCTCCCCCGTCTAGAAAGCGAAAGGGAACGAGGTTCCTGGAAAGTGTTCATAGATGAATAGGAATTTCCCTCCTTCTTCCTGTTCAATTACCACGTTACTGTTTGCCCTGTGCCAAATTACGATGAATTTCAATTAAATTATCATCGATACTTTTGAGTGGAACAAAGGATGAAATTTGAAACTTCCAAATTAAGGTAAGTATACGAACGTAAATGTAAAAATAGTGTAAAATTTTCCATACAATTATGCGTACAATCCAAACTTTAAATTTCCGTGTAATTAATCTTACAGTCAAATTTTATGCCTATTTTAGTCACAACTTTATGGGTTGATTGTCCTGTGCTGTAAGCGCTCCATATAATAAACATAAGCTTCAGCAATTATTATAGTAGAAAGCAATGGATATATGAAGCCAAACACTGTATTTTTTGTTTCTGATTTTTTTTCTTAAACAACATCGATCGTTTTCGATCATTTTTACAAACCAACTCACTACCAATTTTCCATATATAGAATGTGCCCCCCCTTCCCCATAAAGGAGAATTTTAAAAACTGCTAGGATGTTTATTTTCAATAAACAGTTAATACACTGACTTTCAGCTCCGTAAGTTTAACGGCTTGCGAAATACTTATTTTGTTTCGCAAAAATTCGGATTCTCACTACCTCCTTAGGATATTATGCATTATAATAAAAGCAATATAACATCCCAGTTTGGATTAAGACCTAACTATATACCAAAAGTAATTTCATTTGACTTTGCAATTTGACCGTGATGATCAGGCACACATAGTTACATTCATTTTTTCATATAATAATTTATATATTACAGTGATTCAAAAATGTATTTTTTCCAGTAGTTAGCTCCTCTAAAAACCACAGGTCTCGAAAGCCAAGTAGTAGTATAAGCCCTATTGCTATTATTACAATTAAAAATATCAATATCCAAAAGTGCCTGAAGGTTTTTTTTTTTTTTCACTTGGTTAGATTTACTCAGTTCAGGTAAGTAGACAGAAATAAATGGAAAAGGAAGGGAAATGAAGGTCTTGAAAGTAAAACGAAGGAAAATTTACATTATTCAGAATATTCTGCCTAGAATGCAGTGAGCAGAGTGGGTCGGTAGATCATACTGAGCCGGTGGGCCACAGTGGGTCATGGTGGGTGGTAGATCGCAGTGGGTCACGGTGGGTGGTGGGTCGCAGTGGGTGGTGGGTCACAGTGAGCCACATGCTGTTGACCCACGACCCACTCAGAAAACTTGACCCACTTGACCCACTGACCCACCGACCCATTGACCCACTCCATCTCTGTTCTTGTCTTGTGTGTTCAGGGTAATAACTTAGTTGTATCTTGATTAGCATGGTGCAGCCTGCTAGATTTTACTTTCGTTCCCATGGTATGCTGCTATATTTTTACGAGACAAACGAGACGAGACGAGACGGGACGGGACAGAACCTCTCGAGACGAGACACGAGACGGGACGAGCACATTTTTTCGAGACGAGACACGAGACGGGACATGCTTTGCACGAGACGAGACGAGACAGCCTGAAGTCTCGTCTCGTCTCGTCTCGTGGCAACACTAGTCTGAACTCAATTTCGGCCTACAGAACTCGGTTTCATCGAAACAGTGCGACGGGAACATCACAAAATGAAAATTCATGGCAGGGCCGCTATCGCCAAATTCCTGGTCACAGCAGTAAATGCGAAGAGACGTATCCAGTGGTCCAAGAACCACAAGGTGTGGACTCATGAGCAATCGAAACACGTAATGTGGTCCGATAAATCGACCTTCACCTTGTTTCCAACAACCGGTCGTGTTTACGTATGGAGAACACCGTCGCAGGCCTATGATACAGACTGTCTGCTACCAACTGTAAAGCATGGGGTGGTTCTATTACAGTATGGGCAGTGATATCGTGGTTTTCTGCGGGTCCCATCATAGCCCTGCATAGAATGATGAATGCTAAGGCGTATGAGGCCATTTTAAGGAACCAGGTTCTACCCATGGCCCAAATATTGTTCCCTGATGGTGATGGCATCTACCAAGATGATTTGGGACCCTGTCACGCTGCAAAAACGGTGAAATCATGGTTTGAGGAGCATGACCAGGAGCTATCACACCTCCCTTAGGTCCCACAATCACCAGACCTGAGCATAATAGAGCCATTGTGGTCTGAGTTAGAAAGGCGTGTTCTGTCTCATTACTCTCCACCAGCATTCCTTAAGGAACTGGAGCATGTTTTGAGGGAACAATGGCTCAAATTTCACACACCACGATTCAGGAGCTGTATATGTCCATTCCACGTCGGATCCAAGCTGTTTTGGACGCAAAATGAGGGCCCACACCATACTATGTTTGATTTTCGCACTTTGCAAACGTTTTAGATTTTTTGTCCAACTCCTATATATAAAGGTATATATATATATATATATATATATATATATATATATATATATATATATATATATATATATATATATATATATATATATATGTAGAGAGAGAGAGAGAGAGAGAGAGAGAGAGAGAGAACCGGTTGTTAAAAAATTAGAATAACACCACTGACTAGGAGCCTTAATATTGGACTAAGGAAGAATTTGGTCAAATGGTGTATATGGAGCATTAGACTGTATGGTTCAGAGACATGGACATTACGGAAGTTAGAGAAGAAATATTTAGAGAGCTTCGAAATGTGGTGTTAGAGGAAGATGGAGAAGATAAAATAGACAGAAAGAGTAACAAACGAAGACGTTTTAAAACGGATAGGAGAGAAGAGGACGCTTCTAGCCACCATCCTTCCGTAGAAAGGCCAATTGAATTGGACACATCTTGCGAAGAAATTATCTTCTTCATACCACCATACAAAGAAAGATGGAAGGAAAGCGAGGAATAGGAAGAAGATGAACATAAGCGATTTGAAAAACAGAAGAAAATATTGGGAGTTAAAAGAGGAAGCTAAGGATCGGAAAACGTAGAAGAAACCTTTCCGGGCCCAAACCTAAAATTGAAAAAAAAACAACTAATTAGTCCTAGGACCTGCCAAAAAGCAGAAAACTTAATAATAATAATAATAATAATAATAATAATAATAATAATAATAATAATAATACTCAGATGGGAGAGAGAGAAGACATTATTGTTGACGTATATTAAATGTTAACCTTAAGTAACATAACAGCAGATAAACGAGTGCAACCAATCATCCCCACGACCCTCATAACCTAATGAAAGCAAGTACGAAATGAACTAAAATATTTCACTTTTATGTCTCACTGTTATGCTCTCTGGGCTAAAGGAGCATTGATCATCAGAACCAATGAAATGGTGGAATGAAGGAAGAGGGAGAACCCCCTAGAAAGCTCACGTACACGGTGTTTGTTCACCATAAAGACTACTTGGCTCAAGTTGAAATCGAACTAGCGACTTTGTATCTGACGCGAACTATCTATTACTGAGTCACCTCAGCCCCCATGTATGCATTAAAGAAAAATGGACTTCGGTTTGATACAATGTACACTCATGTCCAAAATTATTGTCGAATGCCTATAAATACGTTGTTCTAGTAATATAATTTGATAACGAATTCGCCTGGTATTTCTTATAATGTTAGTATGTGTATAATCGGCAAAGACAAGTATGTGGTAAATTTCATGTCAAAAGAGCACTAAATAACAACAATGAAAGGAAAATAAAATTTTCTTGCCTATGTAGTTACATTTTATTTTACTCATTTTGATTTTCGTATTTATAATACTTTTCTTATGAAATTTACCACAAATATACATTTCCTGATTATACACATAGTATCAGTATTAAAAGTACCCTCCAAAATCATTATCAAATTATATTCTTACAAGAAGACAGTTATAGATATGCGACAATAATTTTGGACATGAGTGTACATAACAACTTCCAAGCTTGATAAAATAATGTCCCGACTGAATTATATTGTTATTATTATTATTATTATTATTATTATTATTATTATTATTATTATTATTATTATTATTATTATTATTATTATTATTATTATTTGATATAATATTAAAGTAAATTGACGATATATTAGACCATATAAAATTAAATTTTGTTTCTATTGTTGCTCAACAATGCACAGTAGAAATGGGACTCAGAAGTCCCGTCAGGCGATTAGGTTTCGACATATGTGTATATATAAAGGTAACCAAGAGAGGTCTGTCGCTTTTTCACCCACCAATTTCGAACATCGATATGTCACCTTAGACGTACCTGGAAGATGAAAAATAGTCCCCATCAGCATCGAAGGCCTTCTGCCAACGTTCTGGAAGGTTATGGATTCCATCGCGGTAGAACTTGGTGGGTAATGAAGCAAAGAAGGTATCAAGTGCGTTTTGCACCTCTAGTATGGGTTTGAACAGACGTCCTCTAAGATTATTGTCCAAGAAATGGAACAGGTGATAATCGGACGGTGCAATGTCAGCGGAGTGTGGCGGATGCAATAGTATTTCCTATCCAAGGCGTAGAATAGTGTCCCGGGTCATCCTAGCCACGTGGGGCTTAGAGTTGTCCTGTAATAGGAGGACCCCTTTGTGATTCAGAATTGCTGGCTTCAGTGTTTTGAGTTTTTCTTGAACATGGCTCAACTGCTGACAGTACATAGTTGCATTGATGCTCTGACCAGCTGGTAGCAGTTCCCGATGCACGATGCCGCAAAACACACAGGAGATCCTTCTTCTGGTTTAGTGCTGGTTTCGGCTGTTTTGGAAAAGGTTCATGGGATGCTAACCAATAATAACGGCGCCGTGGAGCTTCGTACAGGACACACGTCTCATCACATGTCAACACCCTGTCCAGAAATGGCTCCTTCCTCAGATGAGAGAGCATAGAAACACAGGTGTCTGGCCGCGTTGCCTTCTAGCCCGGAGTCAAATCATGTGAAAACTATCGACCCAACTTGTAGTGCTTCTGCTTCCCAAGTTGATGGAGATACTGCCGAGTGTTTTCTCCACTCACACTCAATTGTAGTCCCAGTTGTAGTCCCAGTCCCAACTGCTGTTTGAAAATCTTCATTTTGTACATGTGTTGGTCTTCCGGCACGTGGTGCGTCTTCGAGTGTTTCGTCGTCGTCCTTAAATTTGTTAAACCACCGCTGCACTGTCCGTGTAGTCACGGCACTCTCACCAAAGGCCTGGCATATCTTCCACCCAGCTGCAGCGACCTTTGATCCCAGTTTGAACTCGTACAGCATACACGCCCTTCTGACGCTCTGTAACGCTCCGCTTAACGGAACTGCCACAACAGGTAGTATGCTGGATATACCCACACCAACAACTGACCTTCGTCTTATCTCCATTCACATTCATCTCACGGTGTGAGAGCCAATGGAACACATACCTCCACAAAAAGCGACAGAATTTTTTTGGTTACCTTTATATATATATATAAATAGATGGATATTTGGAAAGATTGCTGAGGTAAAGAATAAAATAGTTGGTGGTACTTCTACATTTATTTTGTAAATAGACATATTTCTATTGGTTATGCAGATGCTACAGAATCGTTTTGATTTTCTTACTAATTGCAATCATATTGATGACGTCATAAAAAAATGGAAACGTCAAAAAATAACAATGAAATATATGTAAGATAGATATAAAATTATCGCGATTTGAAGAAAGAGTGTTCATGAACTTACATTTTGAGGGTGTTTGATTATAACTTGTTCATTGGTTCATGGTTTTTATGTATCCATAACACTAAAGATTGAAATAAAATTCTTTACACTAAGATTCCAGTTCTAAAGCATCTAAGGACTCTAATCGGGATGATATTCAAAAGCAATTTTTCTTTTCGTTTGAGCAAAGAAGAACTTTCGACATTGTGCACTTTGAGTGTGACTGACTCTATGTGGTTGTGAAGGCCCCACTGTTGCTTGCTTCTCATTTACGTCTACCTGTGAAGTTCCAGCTAATGGCTTGTTGGCATCAGTGCCACCACCTTCATTATGTTCATCTTCAGATTCATTATTCGAGCCTTCTACAGGGGTGCTGACATGAGAAGGAATGACTTCTTGCAAAATTGCATGCAGCACTAGTCGCCTGACGGGACTTACAAGTACATAAAAGTAAATCCATAGCCAAAGTTATATCAGAAATTTAACATAAGTTTTTCTTTGATAATATTGTTGCTTTCTAATTCTAAAACAACATTAAAAAATAATAAGTCCTTACCTTTCATGTGGGACAACAAAACTAGCGCCAAACACATGACGAAGTGCTCACCACGATTACTATAAACACAACTTCAAGAGCTTTTAAACATTCCTTTTTTTCCTTCCACTTGCAATGTCTCGAGGAGTTCCTGCCATCTGTTGTTCTTTCTTGGTACTCTCCACTCAAACCCAACAAGTTCTGTCAGTTCACAACACCAGTCAACGCACACAGGAGAAATAATGTATGAGGAAAGAAAATGGGACTTAAAAGTCCCGACAGTCGGAAAATAGTTAAACAAAGTTAAGTTTTTGCAAAGCAAAGAATCATGTCACAATACTTTTTAATTGTTCATTTTTAAATATTGATGGTTTCAATCTTAATTTAAAACCAAGGCAGGGATGTAAAATATCTATAGATTCGAAAAGTTATATACTGAGGAGCCAATAGTCATGGAATAGCGGTAGTTAATTAGTTGACGTCGCGAGAACATCGCGGAAAACCAGTTAAACGTCCCGAAGGAGCGTCAGTGCTGTCAGTTAAACTTTCGCGAATTCAGTGAAACGTCGTGTAGGTGATTTTAATCAGATGGAAGTCATCAGCTTTCGAGAGATAGATGATAGTTGATGCATTCCATGGGAAATTCCATTTTGGAAGTCGTCAGAATGTCGAGTCTCTCGCTCCACAGTGTCAATGGTGGACAGAGTCTATCGCATTACAGGCATTACGATCAATAGGTCAACGCAGTGGCTTCCTAAGTATTGTGATTTACCGCTACCGGAGATATAATAAACATTGGTAGAGTTTGCAACACTGCTTTAAAATGACGAATTTGTAGGGAATGTTTAAAATGATCATTACTTTATTTTGTAATTACAACGACAGTATTTGGTAGTTGCAATTATAACACTTTTAAGCAATGTTGCTAGCACTACCTACGTTCACCACATCGCAGGAACAGTTTGAAATATCAAATTGCTGTAAACGGCATTTTTTATTAGTTTGTCAGTTGGAAACCATGTAACTCCTTAGGTACGATACTTATCTGAGCCTGTATAAAAAATTAAATTTTCAATTCCTTGTGGCTTTGTTCATCTTTGTCCAAAATGCATCATATCATGATCTTAGTACTCGATACTAAGTTACTTTAGATATGCACCGTCTCGTTTATCCCAGTAGCTTTATTACTGTTGTAGAGCCCTCCGAAATTTGGATATTTTTGATATTATAGCACACTCAGTTCGCAACACTGAATAAAAATTTGTGGCACTTTAGAGTTTTGTTTTACATATAGGTTTGAAATATGTAATAATCTTATGTAGTAGCATTTGAAAAGATGGAACTCTATATTGAGACGGCAATTTTTAGTCTGGTGATATTGCCGTGTGTGTGAGACTTTTCCCCCTTTTCGATATTTGGTTGGTAGAAAATTTCAGCTGTTTCTGTCAATTAGTTTAGAAGTTACAAGGAGGGGCCATTTTAAGTGGTTCATCCTGTATATATGAAAAGCTCATGATAACGCCTAACGTGTTTCTAGATTAAAGTTATTATAAACTATAAAAAAGCACTATACAGCTAATTTTAGAACCTTAAATTGAAGTATAACAGTCTTGTAGGAAGTTCCAGAAACCATTTAAAGGTACAGGGTGTCCCACAAAAATGTACTCACATTTTAACTTCCTATTACACGCATATTTAACTTTGATTAAGATATAGACATGTTTACAAGTGTAGTAGAATAAATTAACAAAAAATATTAACATTATGGAGTAGATTGATCTTTTCCGCAATGTACACTTTTTGTAACAAAACAAAAAAGTATGTGAGTCAACGCAGACTGAGCACATTTTTATGGGACACCCCGTAGTGGTTATGTTGGTCAATGCAATTCGGATCTATTTGCTGCCGCTATCGTGATTACTCATTATTTTTTCAGAATTTGGGAATATATCAATGAATGATAAATTCGATCTCTAGATAACATTTGCAAATGTGGTTAAAACCTGGCTTAAGTCGTGTGCTTAATGCAGTTTATGTTCTCAGAGTTCAGACAACGCACTTCCGACCTTCAGTACTTTTTGGATCTGAAATTCTCTGTTTGGAAATGTAGTGAAATCAATAGGACCTTGGACTCGCGGGATTCCATTTAGAAAATTAAGAATCTTGGGACTTTTCATCATTAACCCACATTTGAACACTTTGGGATCCATCGTCCAAAACCCAACAGCACTGAGCACAACAGTATGTTCATATATTTCCGTGCAGAACAATTTTCAGTGAAAACTGTAGGATACCAATTGCAAAATCAAATTGGGTCCCTATGGAGCCATGCAAAGCACTATTCATTTTGATTGGCCCACCCATCTGATACTTTTCTTGATTTTCTGCAAGTTTCGTATTTATTCCGCCGTTATGGAAATTTTCACACCTCTCATCGTGATACAGTTTCCGGCTCTGTAGGGAGTGGGACTAGCTTTGAACACTACATATTGTGATTTAGTTTGTTCCGTAGATACCGAATTTAGAATAAAAATGGGGACCTCATTAAATATATCTCTGATTTAATTTGCCTCTCCCTCAATATCTCCACCTTGCCGCGTTGGGGGCCTTGCGTGTTCTAATGATCCCAAGAGCTATGCCGGAGATAGCTTTGCTATCAAAGGGCTTCCCATGCCGGACAGGTCTTTAGGTGTAGGAGAAAGACGAAGAGAGATATTATGGTAGTGGGCAGCAGCTCAATCATTACCACACGGAGGCTGAAGATGATTGACATCGGCAAGGCTCAGATGTGGATAGAAAGAGGCAGGACAGGATGTCCTCTATAACTGTTTCACTGCGAGGTGGAAGGACCTGGGACATCACAACTTTACTCAGTCCCTAGAAAACAACATGGAAAGAGAAAGAAGAAAATGTAATATTAGGAAATACAACACTACTGTTTCACAGAGAGTCGTCCCCGGCAATGGAAGGAAACAAAGCAGGGCTTCCTTGATCGTCATCAAACGAAACTTCTGCAGGATAGGAACCTGGAATGTGTGATCGCTGTTACAGGATGGAAAACTGGAAAACCTGAAGAAAGAAATGAAACGCATGAAGATAGATATCCTGGGAATCAGCGAAGTTAGGTGGCTGATGGAGGAGACATGTGGAGCGAGATCTTCAGAATGATTTACTTAGAAGCTGCTAACGGTACAGCAGAAGTCAGTTTTGTCTTGGATAAGAAGATAGGACAGAAAATTATAGGTAGCTGGAAATACAATGAAAGGATAGTAATGTTGAAGATAGCAACCGAACCAAGGAATACGACAATAATCCAAGTATATATATCCCTACATCAGGCAACACAGATGAGGAAGTAGAAGAAACTATTAACAAATACAAGCATTCATGAAAGTTCAAGACCAGAACAATTTAATCATCATGGGTGACTAAAACGCAGTAGTCGGCGAAGGCAAAGAAGGCATCATGGGTAACTGGAAATTTCGGCATGGGAGAAAGGAATACGAGAGGCGCACAACTAGTCGAGTTTTGCAAAAGCCATAATCTGACTGTAACAAACATTCTCTTCGAACAACCAATAAGAAGAAGATACACATGGACAAGACCAGTAGACAAAGAAAGATACCAAATAGACTATATACTGATCCCACAAGCATTTAGAAATCAAGTGAAGAACAGTAAGAGTTACCCAGGTGCAGACGTTGACTCAGACCATAATTTAGTTTTGATAAAGAGCGAACTTCGACCACAGAAGAAAAGAGTGGTAACACTAAACAAATGATGGAACACAATCAAGCTAAGAAGAGATGAAAACACAAAAAGGGAATTTGCAACTGCGACAGACAATGAGATGTCTAACGTAGCTTCAGCGGGTGATGACATCAACTCAAAATGGGAAGCCATGAAAGCAGGAATTACAAAAGCAGCCGACAAGCATATAGGAAGAGAAACAAGAACCCAATATAAGCCTGGATAACAGCAGAAATATTGGAAATGATGGAGAAAAGAAGACAGTTCAAGATAACAAACAACGAAGAGGAAGATAGAAGGTGCAGAAATCACATCAACAGAGAAGTAAAGAAGGCCAGAGAAAATTGGATAAACAATTTATGCAAAGAAATTGAGGAAAATATAGTCAAAGGCAATACAGAAATGGCATATAGAAAGGTTAGAAAACAGTTCGGTGAGAAAAAGAAACTCACAGACATTATCATAGATAAGGACGGGACAGCACTAATAGAAGAGGAGCAGATAACAAGAAGATGGAAGGAATACATTGAAGAACTCTATAAAGGAGGCAGAGTGAACGAAGTAGAGATAGAGAAGGGAGAAGACGTCGATGAAAATGAATTAGGACTATCAATTTTACAGTGCGAGTTTGACAATGCTTTGAAGAAAATGAAACATGGTAAAGCCCCAGGAATAGACCAAATACCAACGGAAGTTATTAAGAATCTCGGATCTCGGGAAAAATACCAAGAGACTTCGAGAAAAGCATATTGGTTCCTATTCGGAAGAGAAAAGGAGCATGGAAATGCGAAGAACATAGAACGTTATGTTTACTTTCCCCTGCATCAAAAATACTGTGCAAAATTATCACACAACAAATAGAAGGGAAAATCGAAGAACGACTATCGGAGGACCAGTTTGGATTCAGGAGAAAAAGGGGAACAAGGGAAACAATACTGTGAGCCTGCGATATATCATGGAACAGCACATTAGAATAAACAAACCAATTGTGGTAGCATTTGTAGATATAGAAAAAAAAACTTTGACAGTGTAGATTGGAATATAATGTTCAAAGTGTTGAAGAATCTGAAAGTGGATTACTGAGACAGAAGAATAACATACAAACTTTACAGGAACCAGACAGCCATGGGCGTCTTGGCGTGGGACAAGGGGGACGCGTCCCCCCAATATTTTGAAGTACAAAATATTCAATATTCTATTCTAATTTAATTTATTTACTAACGACAGAATGACATATAAATAGTAGTCTAATATCGATGTAATAAGGGCGTAAGCGAGTTTACTCTTTTCTTTTCTTTTTTTTTTTTTTTGCATCAAACGCATTTGTGGCGTCTGCCATGCTTGTTTAGCCTCCTGGTAACATTTCAATTCAATATCGGAATAAAATGCTGTATATTACATTGTTTTATGTAAGAAAAAAAACATTACTTAAATATTCAAGATCATTTTTCTCCAACTGCATGTTTCAGACTTAGTCCCTTATTGATCGAACTCCTCAATTATATTTATTTGTAATATAACATTCAGGCTATGAAACGATTATAACAAAGTTCCTGATATGCCTTAGGGAGTCTGTGAAGGTAAGCAGAAAAGTAACAAATGGAATCGAAGATAATAAACAGATTGGGCTAGGTAGTACCATTTAAATCACTTTCTCTGATTCCTCCTCCACCCCCACCCCCAAATTTTACATGCCAGAGACGCCAGTGAAGACAGATGTTATAGGAAGAGGTCAA
This sequence comes from Thermobia domestica, assembly GCF_964235325.1. Lineage (NCBI taxonomy): Eukaryota > Metazoa > Arthropoda > Insecta > Zygentoma > Lepismatidae > Thermobia > Thermobia domestica. Next base: position 196,271,214 of record NC_137468.1, read on the forward strand.
AAGGAAGCAAGAATAAGTAAAGGAGTAAGGCAAGGATGTGGACTTTCACCTCTCCTGTTCAACGTCTATATAGAAGAGACTATGAAAGAATTCTTTGATAAAAACGAGAAAGACGTAAAAGTAAATGGCCAGATTTTCAGCACAGTAAGGTTTGCACATGATATAGCACTGATAGCAGAGAACGAAAAGGACTTGCAGGCAACACTTTCAAACTTGAACGACCAACTGGAAAAAAACATGCAAAATGAACATAAATAAGAAAACCAAAGTGATAAAGTGAACAAGAGCAGGACAGGAAGGGACAAACGTATGGCTAGATGAAGAGAAAATCGAAGATGTTAAGATGTACACCTATTTAAGAAATCTAATATCCTCGGACGGAAGAAGTGAAAAAGACGTAAGTTCAACAACAGCACAGGCTAAACAAGCATTCAATAGGAAAAGAGGACTACTAACATCAAGAAATGTGTCGTTGGACGTTCGTAAACGATTTATTAAGACTCTGGTATGGAGCGTCGCTTTACGGATCAGAAACATGGACATTGAGAAACATATCATGGACCGAAAGGAAAATGAATTAAGACGTACTAAAGAAAGGTAATGACGAACGACAGATTATGATGATAATAGGAAAAACCAGAAACAGCACGCTTGGTCATCTTATTCGGCACTCTGATTGGATCACTGTTCTGATAGAGGGAAAAGACAGAAGGAAAACCAGGAAGAGGAAGACCAAGGATAGAATAATTAGATGCAATTACGAAGAAGAGACCTTATCAAAGTATAAAACAGCTCTCCCAACGGAGAGAAAAGTTTTAAAATTTCCACATTGCCCACAAACCTATGGTTGAGGAGAACAAGAAGACATTTAAAAAATCACAGTTGGGCCCCGTGGAGCACACACAGGGCCGCACATATTTTTACAGGTACGGGCTTCCGATAGGTATGTTGATATCCTGTAACTTCTGTATCTTTTAAATTTTCAGAAAAACGCGTTCCAACCAAGATATTTAGTAGCCGTTCCGGAACGCTTGACAAGCACTATATATATATCAGGGTGTCCCTTATTTAGGGTAATTTCGTTTTGTGATACGCACATCCGCTAAATGTATTCTATGTGACCGTAAACACACATTAGTGAAATAGCAACTCCCTACGAAAACGTTAACCTGTGCCGACGACGTTTCCACATTATAATTTAGAATCTCCAAAAATGATAACGGAGAAACCAAAAAGAGACAGAGGAACGAAACTTTGCACGAAGCAACTAAAGGAAGGAGGACATCTACTTGTGTATTGTCGAACATCACTAGATGAACAGTGTTGCCAACCCAAGAGAAAGTTATGTTTTTGTAAATCGAATGATATAAATTGAATATTATCATTGGGAGCAACAATAAAAATAAAGACAAAAGGGATGGTAAACGCAGATCAGTGTTGCAAACGTTTCGAGAAATAAGGTGAAACATGTGTTAAATGCAAACGTCGTTGAAGTACGCAGCGTTCCCATCTTTTAAAAACCGTACTTCTCAGCTTCAACCAAATACCGAATATCTCGGTCAGTACGTGACTAATCGATCTCACATAACCACCGTACTGCTCCTCACACTCTACCGCCTTGCATTATAGGTTTCAAACCATACTGCACTAGTGACATTTTCCGAGTTATTGTACCTTTTCCAAACTCAACTTTTCTCTTTTGTTGATGGCAACGCTGTTAAACTGATCTTTCTAGATTGGAGTCAATGTAAATAGTTCTTGTCAATTTTTAAGTAAAGGTGTACAAAACGTTAGTACCTCACTCCTTGTGTGCCCCACGGATCCCTGTGTGCGATACTGATCTGCATTTATCATCTTTTTACCTTTATTTTCATTGTTGTTTCTGATGATATCCAATTTACATCATTCGATTTACAAAAACATAATTTTCTCTTGGGTTGGCCACACTGTTCATCTGGTGATGTTCGTAAATACACGGGCAGATGTCCTCCTTTCTCTAGTTGCTTCGTGCAAAGTTTCGTTTCTCTGTCTCTTTTTGTTTCTCCGTTATCACAGTTGGACATTCTAAATTATATTATAATGTGCAAACGTTATTTCATGACTTTGTCGTCAAGTCGGCACGGGTTAATGTTCTCGTAGAGAGCTGATATTTCATTAATGCGTGTTTACGGTCACATAGAATACATTTAGCGGGTGTGCGTACCGCAACACGAAATCACCCTAAATAAATAAGGGACACCCTAATATATATACTATTTGCATGGTCCTTAAATTTTGATATATATATATACAGGGTGTATCTTTAATGATGGGTCAAACTTCAAACTTCAAGGGGTGATGGAGAATGACAAAAGAAGTGGTCCACATATACGGTGGTCCTCAGCTAGTCTCTTCGTTTTGAAGTAGCAATTTTCTGTTTTAATACCTTCCTTCAACTACAGTCTCCTTTGCCCCCTCCCTCTCTTTCCTTCCACCATATTCTCTAGCTTGTCCCTCATAAAGTCCCTCCTCAGCCAATGTCCCTACTAGTTAACTTTCCCTCTCTTAACTACATCTAAAAAAAATTTCTCCCCTACTGCTACTATTTCTAACACCTCATTCGTTTTCCCTTCAACCCAGCTAATTCTCTCCTTTTATCGAAAGCCTCCAATATTTTTTTCACCGCTTTTGCGTAATGTCCATGTTTCTGTTCCATAGAGTGTATATTGGAATCAGTAAAATAAATTCTCAATATTTAATTACAAGTTTGTTCAATTCAAAGATTAGCTAATCTTGGTTGAAAATAAAAAAAAAAATTCTGACGCCTTTAGAGTGTAAAAATAATTAAGCAAATTATTGTATTTCAGTAATATGTGCCGTCTTGATTTTCTTTCATATGTTTCCCCAATTTGGGAACCAGTAGAGTATTTAATCAGTTAAAACATATAAAAAGATTACGAAACGTTGTAATTTATCTTATAAGTAGTGAAGCTTGGGGACCCATAAAAAAAAAGGCAATCAACTAAGTTGCATAATATCATCATCTTACACGAAGGTAAACTATATTTAATTTAGAAACATACATTGTATTTTCGGTGTAAAATTTACGTACGAAAGTTATAATAAGATTTCTTAAAAGCAAGACTTGCAAGACTCTTGCAGCAAGACCAAGATTGGGTGTGCAAGACCGAGACCAAGACCAAGACTAAAGGTTCCAGTTCAAGACCAAGACCAAGATTGGGTGTGCAAAACCAAGACCAACACCAAGACCAACACTGGATGTGCAAAACCAAGACCAAGACCAAGACCAAAAGTTCCAGTTCAAGACCAAGACCAAGATTGGGTGTGCAAGAACATGACCAAGACCAAGACCAAAGGTTCCAATTCAAGACCAAGACCAATACTGGATGTGCAAAACCAAGACCAAGATCAAGACCAAGATCAAAAGTTCCAGTTCAATACCAAGACCAAGATTGGGAGTGCAAGACCAAGACCAAGACCAAAGATTCCAGTTCAAGACCAAGACCAAGACTGGATGTGCAAAACCAAGACCAAGACCAAAAGTTCCAGTTCAAGACCAAGACCAAGATTGGGTGTGCAAGAACAAGACCAAGACCAAGACCAAAGGTTCCAGTTCAAGACCAATACCAAGACTGGATGTGCAAGACCAAGACCAAGACCAAGATTGGGTGTGCAAGACCAAGACCAAGACCAGAGGTTCCAGTTCAAGACCAAGACAAAGACTGAATATGCAAAACCAAGACCAAGACCAAAGGTTCCAGTTCAAGACCAAAACCAAGACCGGATGTGCCAAACCAAGACCAAAGGTTCCAGTTCAAGGCCAAGATCAAGACTGAATGTGCAAAACCAAGACCAAGACCAAAGGTTCCAGTTCAAGACCAAGACCAAGACTGGATGTGCAATACCAAGACCAAGATCAAGACGAAAGGTTCCAGTTCAAGACCAAGATCAAGACTGGATGTGCAAAACCAAGACCAAGATCAAAACCAAAAGTTCCAGTTCAAGACCAAGACCAAGACCAAAGGTTCCAGTTCAAGACCAAGACGAAAGGTTCCAGTTCAAGACCAAGACCAAAGGTTCCAGTTCAAGACCAAGACCAACACTGGATGTGCAAAACCAAGAACAAGACCAAGACCAAAGGTTTCAGTTCAAGACCAAACCAAGACTGGATGTGCAAGATCAAGACCAAGACCAAGACGAAAGGTTCCAGTTCAAGACCAAGACCAAGACTGGATGTGCAAAACCAAGACCAAGACCGAAAGTTCCAGTTCAAGACCAAGACCAAGATTGGGTGTGCAAAACCAAGACCAAGACCAAGACCAAATATTCCAGTTCAAGACCAAGACCAAGACTGGATGCGCAAAACCAAGACCAAGACTGGATGTGCAAAACCAAGACCAAGACCAAAGTTCCAGTCCAAGACCAAGACCAAGATTGGGTGTGCAAGACCAAGACCAACACCAAGACCAAATATTCCAGTTCAAGACCAAGACCAAGACTGGATGTGCAAAACCAAAACCAAGACCAAGACCAAGTCCAAAGATTCCAGTTCAAGACCAAGACCAAGATTGGGTGTGCAATACCAAGACCAAGACAAAAGGTTCCAGTTCAAGACCAAGACCAAGACTGGATGTGCAAAACCAAGACCAAAGGTTCCAGTTCAAGGCCAAGATCAAGATTGGGTGTGCAAAACCAAGACCAAGATCAAGACCAAATATTCCAGTTCAAGACCAAGACCAAGACTGGATGTGCAAAACCAAGACAAAGACCAAGACCAAAGGTTCCAGTTCAAGACCAAGACCAAGATTGGGTGTGCAAGACCAAGACCAAGACCAAAGGTTCCAGTTCCAGAGCAAGACAAAGACGGAATATGCAAAACCAAGACCAAGACCAAAGGTTCCAGTTCAAGACCAAGACCAAGACTGGATGTGCAAAACCAAGACAAAAGGTTCCACTAAAAGGCCAAGATAAAGACTGTATGTGCAAAACCAAGATGAAGACCAAGGGTTCCAGTTAGAGACCAAGACCAAGATTGGATGGGCAAAACCAATACTAAGACCAAGACCGATAGTTGCAGTTCAAGACCAAGACCAAGACCAAAGGTTCTAGTTCAAGACCAAGACCAAGACCAAAGGTTCCAGTTCAAGACCAAGACCAAGACTGGATGTGCAAAACCAAGAACAAGACCAAGACCAAAGTTTTCAGTTCAAGACCAAGACCAAGACTGGATGTGCAAGATCAAGACCAAGACCAAGACCAAAGGTTCCAGTTCAAGACCAAGACCAAGACTGGATGTGCAAAACCAAGACCAAGACCAAAGGTTTCTGTTCAAGACCGAGACCAAGACTGGATGTGCAAGACCAAGATAAAGACCAAGGCCAAAGGTTCCAGTTCAAGACCAAGACCATGACCAAAGGTTCCAGTTCAAGACCAAGACCAAAGGTTCCAGTTCAAGACCAAGACCAAAGGTTCCAGTTCAAAACCAAGGCTAAGATTGGGTGTACAAAACCAAGACCAAGACCAAGACCAAAGATTCCAGTTCAAGACCAAGACTGGATGTAAAACCAAGACCAAGACCAAGACCAAAGGTTCCAGTTCAAGACCAAGACCAAGACTGGATGTGCAAAACCAAGACCAGGACCAAGACCAAAGCTTCCACTTTAAGACCAAGACCAAGACTGGATGTGCAAGATCAAGACCAAGACCAAGACCAAAGTTTCCAGTTCAAGACCAAGACCAAGCCTGGATATGCAAAACCAGGACCAAGACCAAGACCAAGACCAAAGGTTCCAGTTCAAGACCAAGACTAAGATTGGGTGTTGAAGACCAAGACCAAATGTTCCAGTTCAAGACCAAGACCAAGCCTGGATATGCAAAACCAGGACCAAGACCAAGACCAAAAGTTCCAGTTCAAGACCAAGACCAAGACTGGATGTGCAAGACCAAGACCAAGATCAAGACGAAAGGTTCCAGTTCAAGATCAAGACCAAGACCGGATGTGCAAAACCAAGACCAAGACCAAGACCTAAAGTTCCAGTTCAAGACCAAGAATAAGATTGGGTGTGCAAAACCAAGACCAAGACCAAAGGTTCCAGTTCAAGACCAAGACCAAGCCTGGATATGCAAAACCAGGACCAAGACCAAGACCAAAAGTTCCAGTTCAAGACCGAGACCAAGACTGGATGTGCAAGACCAAGACCAAGATCAAGACGAAAGGTTCCAGTTAAAGATCAAGACCAAGACCGGATGTGCAAAACCAAGACCAAGACCAAGACCTAAAGTTCCAGTTCAAGACCAAGACCAAGATTGGGTATGCAAGACCAAGACCAAGAAAAAATTGTTCCAGTTCAAGACCAAGACCAAGACTGGATGTGCAAATCCAAGACCAAGACCAAGACCAAAGGTTTCTGTTCAAGACCGAGACCAAGACTGGATGTGCAAGACCAAGGCCAAGAACAAGACCAAAGGTTCCAGTTCAAGACCAAGACCATGACCAAAGGTTCCAGTTCAAGACCAAGACCAAAGGTTACAGTTCAAGACCAAGACCAAAGGTTCCAGTTCAAAACCAAGGCCAAGATTGCGTGTACAAAACCAAGACCAAGACCAAGACCAAAGATTCCAGTTCAAGACCAAGACTGGATGTGCAAAACCAAGACCAGGACCAAGACCAAAGGTTCCACTTCAAGACCAAGACCAAGACTGGATGTGCAAAACCAAGACCAAGACCAAGACCGAAGTTCCAGTTCAAGACAATACCAGGACTGAATGTTCAAGACCAAGACCAAGACCAAAGGTTCCAGTTCAAGACCAAGACCCAGATTGGGTGTGCAAGACCAAGACCAAGACCGAAGGTTCCAGTTGAAGACCAAGACAAAGACTGGATATGCAAAACCAAGACCAAGACCAAAGGTTCCAGTTCAAGACCAAGACCAAGACCAAAGGTTCCAGTTCAAGACCAAGACCAAGACTGGATGTGCAAAACCAAGACCAAAGGTTCCAGTTGAAGACCAAGATCAAGACTGGATCTGCAAAAGCAAGACCAAGACCAAGACCAAAGTTTACAGTTCAAGACCAAGACCAAAAGTGGATGTGCAATACCATGACCAAGATCAAGACGAAAGGTTCCAGTTCAAGACCAAGATCAAGACTGGATGTGCAAAACCAAGAACAAGACCAAGACCAAAGGTTTCAGTTCAAGACCAAGACCAAGACCAAAGGTTCCAGTTCAAGACCAAGACCAAAGGTTCCAGTTCCAAGACTGAGACCAAGACTGGATGTACAAAAGCAAGAACAAGACCAAGACCAAAGGTTTCAGTTCAAGACCAAGACCAAGACTGGATATGCAAGATCAAGACCAAGACCAAGACCAAAGTTTCCAGTTCAAGACCAAGACGAAGACTGGATGTGCAAAACCAAGACCAAGACCAAGACCAAGACTAAAAGTTCCAGTTCAAGACCAAGACCAATATTGGGTGTGCAAGAACAAGACCAAGACCAAGACTGGATGTGCAAAACCAAGACCAAGACCGAAACCAAGACCAAAAGTTCCAGTTGAAGACCAAGACCAAGATTGGGTTTGCAAGACCAATACCAAGATCAAAGGTTCCAGTTCAAGACCAAGACCAAGATTGGGTGTGCAAGATCAAGACCAAGACCAAGACCAAAGGTTCCAGTTCAAGACCAAGACCAAAGGTTCCGGTTCAAGACCAATACCAAGATTGGGTGTACAAAACCAAGACCAAAGGTTCCAGTTCAAGGCCAAGACCAAGACCAAAGGTTCCAGTTCAAAACCAATACCAAGACTGGATGTGCAAAACCAAGAACAAAACCAAGACCAAAGGTTTCAGTTCAAGACCAATACCAAGACTGGATGTGCAAGATCAAGACCAAGACCAAAGGTTCCAGTTCAAGACCAAGACCAAGACTGGATGTGCAAAACCAAGACCAAGACCAAAACCAAGACCAAAAGTTTCAGTTCAAGACCAAGACCAAGATTGGGTTTGCAAGACCAATATCAAGATCAAAGGTTCCAGTTCAAGACCAAGACCAAGATTGGGTGTGCAAGATCAAGACCAAAACCAAGACCAAAGGTTCCAGTTCAAGACCAATACCAAGATTGGGTGTACAAAACCAAGACCAAAGGTTCCAGTTCAAGACCAAGACCAAGACCAAAGGTTCCGGTACAAGACCAAGAACAAGACTGGATGTGCAAGACCAAGACCAAGACCACCCAGGTTTTGATCTTGGTCTTGCATTTGCTCATCAGTAATTTCGGCTATAGCTCAGCATTTCTTCATTTCCGAAATAGGGATTCGTCTCTCGAATTCTTTCTGTATCATTTTATCCTCCCGGGAAGTTTTACCCAATGTTTCCGAACCCAACCAGTGCTGTCATATGAGCCTCCCTTTGCGCCGCCATTGTTTCTCGTCAATTTGTACATGAATGGATCTCCAGGTCAAATAATGCAGTATTTCCCTTGACCCGCCTTTCTCCGACAATTCGTTCTCCAGTTCTATTAATCTTAGTGATATTTTGGTACATTTTCGGCGGCTATAGCTCACTAGGGAAGTACATGATGTGGTGCGCGGGGGTCTGCATGTGTCAAATATCGTTGGAAAGGTTACACCGAGTATATCTCACATGTGAAATTCTCGCTTGAATGGTGTCTGTGGGGGGCGTGGCGACCATTGAAGATCAGAACAAGGCATGCTCTGAAACACCAGAAAACATGGACAAAATAAGAAGCTCTCCCGGAATTGTTTTGAAACGCGGTATGTATAGGTTTAAAAGGTCGCTGAATACGAATATGACATCAAATGTTTACAAATCAAAATGGCGGATCCAACATGGCGGACACATATTACAATAAAACAAGCTATGGATCTGAAATTAGGTATATAGAGGCATTCGACGTCGCTATGTATGAATTGGATACCAAAAGTGTAAAATTCAAAATGGCGGACAAAATGCAAAACACTGCTATGGATCTGGAAGCCAGTAGGTAGAGCTTTTCGTGGTCTCTGAAAACGAATTCAATATGACGGATAAAATGTGGCGGACGAAAAATGCAAAAAAAAAAAAATGTACATAACGGGTATATGTTATTCTTACACATGTAGTAGAAAAATACCAATAGTACATAAGGAGGCAAGTAGAAGCAGGTGATGTTTTACGATAAACAAGGAACGTATTTTACTATACAATCTTGCCAAAATTGAGGCACAGAATGCAGGGCAGGTTTTGTAGCGCACATAAAAGGTTTATGATACGAACAGATTACAATCATAGACAATAATTATTTTACTACCAACTTTCTATCCTGCCCCCGAACAGATACGCAGGGATCGGCATGTGTTACTTGTCGCTGAAAAGCTCCATCGACTACACTTTACATCTGTAACATCTCGCTTGAATTGCGTCTGTAGAATATGTTGCTATTATTTGCAGATACTATCTGAAGACCCGAACAATGACAGTGAAAAGTGCGCGTTTAAAACATCGTTATGCTTCAATAATTGCCTTTCCGCTTTCACAATATATCGTGTAAACTTGTGAGCAATATGTATGTATGTGAGCAATATGTCCACTCTCCGTAGTAGGGATGGTACTGACACCCAGAGAGTTTCGATCCTGTTTCGATCTCGTCTCTAATCTGCTTTTCCAAATCGAGACGAGATCAAGACGGAGAACAGGCTCGTCTCGATACACATACGTCCATTATGTACTTTTGCACCTTTTGTTCACCATATTGGATGCGTCATCTTGAATTTTGCACTTTTATATTGAATTCGTACACCGCGACCATGAAATCTCTACCTACCTGCTTTCAGTTCCTGCAGTGTTTTGCGTTTTATCCGCTATATTGGATCCGCCATTTTGAATTTAACAGTTTGGTATCCGATTCATACATAGAAACGTCGAGTGTCTCTATTTATCCAATTTCAGATCCATAGCTTTTTTTTTTTTTTTTTTTTTTTTTGTAATTTGTGTCGGCCATGTTGGATCCACCGTTTTGATTTGTAAATATTTGATGTCAGATTCGTACCTTTTAAACCTATGTATACCACGTCTCAAAACAATTCCATCATAGCTTCTTATTTTGTCCACGTTTTCTGGTGTTTCCGAGCATGCTTTGTTCTGCTCTTAAATTGGTCGCCACGCCCCTACAGGTCCCATTCAAGCGAGATATTTCACATGTGAGATATACAAGGTGTGACCTTTCCAATGATATATAACACATGCCGAGATCTGGGAGACCATCAAGTGCTACCACCACGGAAAACATTGGCCTGGTACTTGATATGATCATGGAAGATCGCTGATTGTCAACTCAAATATCATATTCTGTAGAATGAACTTGGTATAACAAAAGTTTCTGCTCGATAGCTCCCACGTCTTCTGACTTACCTCTTCTCCGTGGACAATTTGAAACTGTTAGAACGTGATGCGGACGATTTTCTAAGTCGATTCGTCATTATGAACGAGTGTTGGGTACACCATTACCAGCCTGAAACAAAACAACAATACAAACAGTTCAAGCACCCCACCTCACCTATTCGAAAGAAGGCAAAGATGATTCCCTCCGCCGGCAAAGTCAGGGCCTCTGTTTTTTGGGATTCCCAAGCTGTGATATTCATTGATAACCTGCAAAGAGGTCATACCATCCTAGGACAATAGTATAATGATCTTTTTTTTTTTTTTTTACAAAAAATCGAGTATAAATTGAAGAGAAAAGGCCACAAATGATGTCTAGAGGCGTTCTATACCATCTATACAATGCTCCCGGGCACACATCAGTAGTTATCATGGCTACTATAAACGGATGCGGCTCTGAACTCTTTCCCCATCCACCCTATTCTTCAGATATAGCCCCTCAAACTTCCACTTGTTCCCTAATCTAAAAGGTCTCTAGCAGGACGACGTTTTGCAAGCAATAACGACGTCATAACAGCTGTGGAGAAGTTTCTGTGGATACAACCTAAGGAATTTTCTCTACTGGGATAAGAGCACTGCAGCACCTGTGATACAACTGTGTTGCTGTCCAAGGGAATTATCTTGAAAAACAGAGAAATTACAAAATCTTTACGTTTTATAGTTTCCTCAAGAATCAAAACTTTTCGGTCACTCCTCGGATATATATATATATATATATATATATATATATATATATATATATATATATATATATATATATATAGAGAGAGAGAGAGAGAGAGAGAGAGAGAGAGAGAGAGAGAGAGAGAGAGAGAGAGACAGACAGAGAGAGAGACACACAGAGAGAGAGAGAGAGAGTATGTATTAATAATATATCAAAGAATAAAACAAATTTTCAAAATAAAATGAAATGTACAACTCTCTGCTTCATTTATTAATTAGCCAAATGTAAATATACAACGAATTACGACCATGGAACTTTGTTCGAAGTAGCTTCCAACCATAATAATCCATATGAGTAGTTATCAAAGAAAAATCAATTGGAACTCGCTTAAATGTCTTATCCATGCGAGCAAATTTTCAAGTCCAAAGCGACCATGTTATTTTGTTCCAAGTAGCTTCCAACCATAATAATCCATTTGAGTAGACATCGAAGAAAACTCAATTGGTACTCGCTTAAATGTCTTATCCATGCGAGCAAATTTTCAAGTCCAAAGCGATCATGTTATTTTGTTCCAAGTAGCTTCCAACCATAATAATCCATTTGAGTAAGCATCGAAGAAAACTCAATTGGTACTCGCTTAAATGTCTTATCCATGCGAGCAAATTTTCAAGTCCAAAGCGACCATGTTATTTTTTTCCAAGTAGCTTCCAACCATAATAATCCATTTGAGTAAACATCGAAGAAAACTCAATTGGTACTCGCTTAAATGTCTTATCCATGCGAGCAAATTTTCAAGTCCAAAGCGATCATGTTATTTTGTTCCAAGTAGCTTCCAACCATAATAATCCATTTGAGTAAGCATCGAAGAAAACTCAATTGGTACTCGCTTAAATGTCTTATCCATGCGAGCAAATTTTCAAGTCCAAAGCGATCATGTTATTTTGTTCCAAGTAGCTTCCAACCATAATAATCCATTTGAGTAAACATCGAAGAAAACTCAATTGGTACTCGCTTAAATGTCTTATCCATGCGAGCAAATTTTCAAGTCCAAAGCGACCATGTTATTTTGTTCCAAGTAGCTTCCAACCATAATAATCCATTTGAGTAAACATCGAAGAAAACTCAATTGGTACTCGCTTAAATGTCTTATCCATGCGAGCAAATTTTCAAGTCCAAAGCGATCATGTTATTTTGTTCCAAGTAGCTTCCAACCATAATAATCCATTTGAGTAAGCATCGAAGAAAACTCAATTGGTACTCGCTTAAATGTCTTATCCATGCGAGCAAATTTTCAAGTCCAAAGCGATCATGTTATTTTGTTCCAAGTAGCTTCCAACCATAATAATCCATTTGAGTAAGCATCGAAGAAAACTCAATTGGTACTCGCTTAAATGTCTTATCCATGCGAGCAAATTTTCAAGTCCGAAGCGATCATGTTATTTTGTTCCAAGTAGCTTCCAACCATAATAATCCATTTGAGTAAACATCGAAGAAAACTCAATTGGTACTCGCTTAAATGTCTTATCCATGCGAGCAAATTTTCAAGTCCAAAGCGATCATGTTATTTTGTTCCAAGTAGCTTCCAACCATAATAATCCATTTGAGTAAACATCGAAGAAAACTCAATTGGTACTCGCTTAAATGTCTTATCCATGCGAGCAAATTTTCAAGTCCAAAGCGATCATGTTATTTTGTTTCAAGTAGCTTCCAACCATAATAATCCATTTGAGTAAGCATCGAAGAAAACTCAATTGGTACTCGCTTAAATGTCTTATCCATGCGAGCAAATTTTCAAGTCCAAAGCGACCATGTTATTTTGTTCCAAGTAGCTTCCAACCATAATAATCCATTTGAGTAAACATCGAAGAAAACTCAATTGGTACTCGCTTAAATGTCTTATCCATGCGAGCAAATTTTCAAGTCCAAAGCGACCATGTTATTTTGTTCCAAGTAGCTTCCAACCATAATAATCCATTTGAGTAACCATCGAAGAAAACTCAATTGGTACTCGCTTAAATGTCTTATCCATGCGAGCAAATTTTCAAGTCCAAAGCGATCATGTTATTTTGTTCCAAGTAGCTTCCAACCATAATAATCCATTTGAGTAAGCATCGAAGAAAACTCAATTGGTACTCGCTTAAATGTCTTATCCATGCGAGCAAATTTTCAAGTCCAAAGCGATCATGTTATTTTGTTCCAAGTAGCTTCCAACCATAATAATCCATTTGAGTAAACATCGAAGAATACTCAATTGGTACTCGCTTAAATGTCTTATCCATGCGAGCAAATTTTCAAGTCCAAAGCGATCATGTTATTTTGTTCCAAGTAGCTTCCAACCATAATAATCCATTTGAGTAAACATCGAAGAAAACTCAATTGGTACTCGCTTAAATGTCTTATCCATGCGAGCAAATTTTCAAGTCCAAAGCGATCATGTTATTTTGTTCCAAGTAGCTTCCAACCATAATAATCCATTTGAGTAAACATCGAAGAAAACTCAATTGGTACTCGCTTAAATGTCTTATCCATGCGAGCAAATTTTCAAGTCCAAAGCGATCATGTTATTTTGTTCCAAGTAGCTTCCAACCATAATAATCCATTTGAGTAAACATCGAAGAAAACTCAATTGGTACTCGCTTAAATGTCTTATCCATGCGAGCAAATTTTCAAGTCCAAAGCGATCATGTTATTTTGTTCCAAGTAGCTTCCAACCATAATAATCCATTTGAGTAAACATCGAAGAAAACTCAATTGGTACTCGCTTAAATGTCTTATCCATGCGAGCAAATTTTCAAGTCCAAAGCGATCATGTTATTTTGTTTCAAGTAGCTTCCAACCATAATAATCCATTTGAGTAAGCATCGAAGAAAACTCAATTGGTACTCGCTTAAATGTCTTATCCATGCGAGCAAATTTTCAAGTCCAAAGCGACCATGTTATTTTGTTCCAAGTAGCTTCCAACCATAATAATCCATTTGAGTAAACATCGAAGAAAACTCAATTGGTACTCGCTTAAATGTCTTATCCATGCGAGCAAATTTTCAAGTCCAAAGCGACCATGTTATTTTGTTCCAAGTAGCTTCCAACCATAATAATCCATTTGAGTAACCATCGAAGAAAACTCAATTGGTACTCGCTTAAATGTCTTATCCATGCGAGCAAATTTTCAAGTCCAAAGCGATCATGTTATTTTGTTCCAAGTAGCTTCCAACCATAATAATCCATTTGAGTAAGCATCGAAGAAAACTCAATTGGTACTCGCTTAAATGTCTTATCCATGCGAGCAAATTTTCAAGTCCAAAGCGATCATGTTATTTTGTTCCAAGTAGCTTCCAACCATAATAATCCATTTGAGTAAACATCGAAGAATACTCAATTGGTACTCGCTTAAATGTCTTATCCATGCGAGCAAATTTTCAAGTCCAAAGCGATCATGTTATTTTGTTCCAAGTAGCTTCCAACCATAATAATCCATTTGAGTAAACATCGAAGAAAACTCAATTGGTACTCGCTTAAATGTCTTATCCATGCGAGCAAATTTTCAAGTCCAAAGCGATCATGTTATTTTGTTCCAAGTAGCTTCCAACCATAATAATCCATTTGAGTAAACATCGAAGAAAACTCAATTGGTACTCGCTTAAATGTCTTATCCATGCGAGCAAATTTTCAAGTCCAAAGCGATCATGTTATTTTGTTCCAAGTAGCTTCCAACCATAATAATCCATTTGAGTAAACATCGAAGAAAACTCAATTGGTACTCGCTTAAATGTCTTATCCATGCGAGCAAATTTTCAAGTCCAAAGCGATCATGTTATTTTGTTCCAAGTAGCTTCCAACCATAATAATCCATTTGAGTAAACATCGAAGAAAACTCAATTGGTACTCGCTTAAATGTCTTATCCATGCGAGCAAATTTTCAAGTCCAAAGCGACCATGTTATTTTGTTCCAAGTAGCTTCCAACCATAATAATCCATTTGAGTAAGCATCGAAGAAAACTCAATTGGTACTCGCTTAAATGTCTTATCCATGCGAGCAAATTTTCAAGTCCAAAGCGACCATGTTATTTTGTTCCAAGTAGCTTCCAACCATAATAATCCATTTGAGTAAACATCGAAGAAAACTCAATTGGTACTCGCTTAAATGTCTTATCCATGCGAGCAAATTTTCAAGTCCAAAGCGACCATGTTATTTTGTTCCAAGTAGCTTCCAACCATAATAATCCATTTGAGTAAGCATCGAAGAAAACTCAATTGGTACTCGCTTAAATGTCTTATCCATGCGAGCAAATTTTCAAGTCCAAAGCGACCATGTTATTTTGTTCCAAGTAGCTTCCAACCATAATAATCCATTTGAGTAAACATCGAAGAAAACTCAATTGGTACTCGCTTAAATGTCTTATCCATGCGAGCAAATTTTCAAGTCCAAAGCGACCATGTTATTTTGTTCCAAGTAGCTTCCAACCATAATAATCCATTTGAGTAAACATCGAAGAAAACTCAATTGGTACTCGCTTAAATGTCTTATCCATGCGAGCAAATTTTCAAGTCCAAAGCGACCATGTTATTTTGTTCCAAGTAGCTTCCAACCATAATAATCCATTTGAGTAAACATCGAAGAAAACTCAATTGGTACTCACTTATATGAATTTTCTGTGGAAACAAGTTGGAATTCCGTTAATTATTTTTAAAAAGAAAGTTTGTTATTATACGTAAATTGGAAATTTGTCTACATAGAAGCTGAATTTTATGTTTCACGTAAGGAGTATTGTTTATTCTGAGTGTTTCGAAGAATAATATATAGAAGTTGGAAATTACATGTGTGGTTTATGTGTGTTATCTGCTGAAGCAATTTGTCGACTGAAATTTTACCTTTTGTAAGAATTATCTGTGAAATGGAATGTGATTTATTTGAAGATCTGTTGTATTTGATATAGGTCAAGTTACAGCTTTTCAAGTTGAACCTCCTCTCGGTAAACACTAGTCATTTGTGTCAGATGATTATCACTAAGACTTTTTATCAGTTAGTCTTCCATATCGAAAATTTCAGAGTAGTTCATTGAGGAATTACGTTTAGCATGAATCTTATGACAGCTTTTTTTTTTATTTTGGTCATTTATTGCCGCATTACAGATATTATTTTATTTATTTGTATGCGTCCCTTAGAGATTATTCAGGGTTCAACATCGTTATTCTAATAGAAAATTTTTAATAACTTCTGGGTTTGTAATAGATGATACATACAGTGGCGAAAGGTCGTAAGAGGCTCTGAGGCCCGGCCTACCCATTTACTTTCAGAAATTAAAATTTATAATTAATTTATTTTCCTTACACGAAATGTATGATAGTTTTATAAGTTGAACAAAAAATATTTTTCGATAAAGAAATCGTGGTTAGCACCACTGCTGGGAGGCTCACCGAGCAGTGTTTCAGGCGGCAGTTCTACTGCCGCCAAGCTACTCAGAAATTCCCGCGAGAGAACGTGTTGGTAATAACCTGCGAAAGAGACTGGCCTCAGCGGTTATCGACTTTCGTTTCTACATAAAGCGTTTCTCTCTAGACCTTCGATTTCGATTCGATATGTTAAACAAATAAAGAGCAAGACAACGTGGGGCCATATTCCGTACCAACTTTGCTTAATTTTGCGGACTCTAACGCAACGGAAAAGCTGGAACAAGGAATTCTAAAGGTGCTACGCCTATTATCCCAAATTCAGTTACGTTGACGCAAACCTGTACGAAATAAGACTTATTGAGTTCATTAGAATTGAGTAGAGAGTGTGTGTTTTTGAGATTTCTTACATTTGCAAAAATGAATGATAGAAAATTCCGGTAAGTGGAGATTATGAACATAATATAATCAGTGTTGAATTCAGACATTTTTACCCGAGGGGGAATGTGAACTCCTCGGGGGAGGGGGTTGTTTTTCTGTATCTTTGCAAGAAAGCAGCATATTTAACAATTCCATTCACACGCACATCTCAGCTAATATTGAGACTAATTGCTTTTAAATACTCAATGTGAGATTATGATTTTTAAAAAATCGTTTAATTTTATCTAAAACATTAAATAAAGACTGGCAAAAATATTTTAAACTAAACTTTAACTGCTATTTACAGTAGAAATTCTAGTTATTTTTTCCTATATTCAGTAGTTACCGTTTGTTACTAATGTAGAAGTTTTTAATAATATTTAAATTAACTCAAATATTTTTTGGCCTAAAACAAACATACATAGGAATATCTTAACAAAAAGTAATCATTCTTTCTCACACTTCTGATTCTAAATCAAGTATATTAGCCTTGGTTTCTTTACTGCATACACATCAATAATTTAGTTTACGAAATCTTCAGTAGGATTAGTGGCGAGTCGTGGAAAATCAGCGCTTGGGGCGAGTATACGACGACACCCCCGTACATATTAGTGAGGTCGACAGACAGCTGCGAAAGGTGAGAAAATTTTAAAAAGTAAACCCTGCTTTTCCTTGATTT
This sequence comes from Thermobia domestica, assembly GCF_964235325.1. NCBI lineage: Eukaryota > Metazoa > Arthropoda > Insecta > Zygentoma > Lepismatidae > Thermobia > Thermobia domestica. Next base: position 196,288,799 of record NC_137468.1, read on the forward strand.
TGAGCATTTTTTTTATTACTTTTTCCTTTCAATTTATATATGTGCACATGCCCACATGTGCACATGTGTTTCATTCCTCTCTTTTTCTTTCATTCTTTTCTTTTCTTTTTCCCTCCCGATTCGTGCGTCTCTTACTTCGGTGCCCAGGGCCGTCGCCCCGTTTGCCCCTCCTTCGTCACCTTCAGTAGCGATCTTTCACTTATATACTACTATTATATTGATAAATTCTATATAAATCTCTAACCCAGGAGGGATAACTGTACTTCCCCGATCCCTCTAAATGACGCCCTCTGAATCTTACCCTTTAACTGACTTATTTTTAGTTAAAGAAAGGTGTGTTTACTTTAACAATCGTAAAACACATTTACGTCTGTTACTTCCGATGTGAGAAATGGGATTTAGGCGCTCTATTTCAAATAATGCAAGAACTATATATTTTCAAAAACTGAAGTCTGCTGACATCAGAGATCATATGGAATGATCGAAAGATCTTCCCTATCTTTCCTTTCCTATCTCAATCTGTGCTAGTGCTACGTACTAATATATAATATAGGGCGAGAGTATAGTACCGACTAAGATGCAAACCAGTAGAAAATAGCATAAATGTATACAGGAAGTCCTCTTTGATAAGACTTTAATTCCCATATTAAAACGTATAGTATAGAGTGGAAATTATCATTGTGTGTTCCCTTGAATAGCACTGGGGGAGATTAGACCCGGAAGTGATAAAAATTATCAAGAATGATTAATTTTGTGAGTTGATAATTGGAGCGGAAGAAAGTTTGATACTTTGAAAAAAATCTTTTATGATAATTTTAATTAGAGCGGAAGAGGCTGTGATATGATTTTTTTTCTCCCCTTTTGTAGCGGAAACTGAATATAAGATATGAATAAAGTCACGGAAAGCAATATATGCTTTGAGTCACGTAACTTGTGTGTTCGATTAGAATATCAAAGGAAGTAATGATATGTGTATCATCTTGTTTTAATTGGAGCAGACTTCCATCCTTTTGCGTGGGCAAAAGGGAAGTTTTGGATAATAAGCATAGAGATATTGATTTCGTTTGCATGAACGGGGGATGAAATACGTGGGCGAAGATAAATCCCTCCTCCTTTTGTGGATAAGAAGCAAAAAACTGATTTATAAATAAAGTATATTGCCTTACATGATTTTAATGTTGTGTTTTTAAGTGCTAAGTTGTTTGTAGACGGTGTAATTTGATTGGAACGGTTGGATTTATTATTGAAGGTAAGGAATTTTATTTACTTATATGAATTGAATATTAAAAAAATATAAGATGAGATAAATGCCCTGTTATTAGAAATATAATGGTAGTACTTTGATTGTTGAGTTACTTTTGAATTAACTCAATTATTGGCAATTATTAATTATTGGTAGCGAGGCTATATTGTTGTATATGCTTACAAGACTTTGCTTATAATGATTATATTAACAATTTGAAAGACATAAGTTGCCGCGGGGAATGAAACCCAGCTTTTGTACGGCAGAGACGCGCACGTTAGTTAACGCCGGGAATGGAATTTGGCTTTGCCACGGCAAAGACGCGTATGCTAGCTGCCGCGGGAATGGAACCCGGCTTTGCCACGGCAAAGACGCATATGTTAGTTAACGCCGGGAATGGAATTTGAATTTTTTATGGAAAAAATGCGTACGCTAGCCACAATGGATGTTTATTTTGGTGCTGGGGTTTGAAGCCAAGCGCTTTAAACTTGGAAGTTAAAAGAGCTTTATTTGAAAAAAGAAACTATTTACATGTAATTTAAAACAGAATTATAAAAATAATGAAGAGACTTTGCTTGATTTTTAAAATGGCTGAAGTGTTGTTAACTATTAGTAGCTGTTGAATGACAGGAGGCGGGACTGAAAACTGGTATCTTGCAGAGCTCTTGAAAATTGACCTGAAGGAGTTTTAAGCTGTTGAAAATTGACAGGAAGGCGGGGCTGAAAATAGTGCTATCTTACAGAGGGTGTTGAAGACATTGACAGAAGGGTTGACTTTAATGGGTGGAGTGTCGGTTAAGATAAATTGGTCATTGGTGGTTTTCCACCATTTTGTTTTTCTTTTAGCAGAGTAAGAAGCAATGGCGAACATAAAGATTTTTGAATGAATGAATAAATGGTGTACAAGTTTTAAATGACATTGCCTTATTTAAATATGTAGGAAAAAAAAGAGACTGTTTTAGCATACAAAGTATGGTACATTTGTGAAATGAGATGTGTGAGTTTAACGGGAGACGTATGATTAAAGTAAATGAATGATGATGGGCGGAGAAGGGGAAATATTGAGAGAACTATGTAATGATTTTATTGTGTTACGTCCGATGATTATGCCGGTGAGGTAAAAGGAGACACTAATTTTTGCTGTAATGGTTTTATGAAACTTGTAAAGAAAAAAAGTATATAGAAAGTGGAAGGAACTCCCGAAAAAAATGCACGCATACGGTTTTTTTTGTTTGTATGAAAAAATGTTGAAATAATTGGCGGGGACCCCAAAGACGAAAGCACCAAAGACGAATACTTTAACATTTTAGCTTGCAGACAATAATGAAATTTAAGTTAGTATATTGTTGTGTTGGTCCGAGCTTATGAATAGTAAGAACATAAGAATGCAATTATATATTGTGAATGGAATAAAACAAGAAATAGTTTACTTACCTAATGTCCATATGGCAGAACACATTGTTGGCTTAACACACTTTACGTTACGGTAACTGATACTAATGTATAGTAGAAACTGTACATGTTTTGAATGAAAGAACATAGGAATTTACTTGATTTATAGTAAACTGATTTTATATGTATGCGGAATATACTTTTGTGAACGATTTTGTGTACGGAACGACATTTGTTTTGCGTGACCGCTAATTTTGTTGAGTAAGAGTTTGCAGCGGCACGAGGAATTTCCGTGACGAAGTATATGCGACCCGCCTTTTGCTGTGGTGCGATGAAAAAATGCGGGCATTGCGTATATGGTTTTGACGGTAGCGTATTATGGTGAGGCGTGCGTAAGAGATATTTGTGGAAATGGTCGCTTATAGTATGCAAAGTTGCAGATTTAAAAACAAAGATGGCCGACATTGCCAAGTTTTATGTACAGTGAATATTAATGGCAATAAATGTCACATTGTAAAAAAAAAGTATATTATATTGCGTATAGGTACACCGTGAGTAGTATTGGCATTAAATATGCACAACAATAGATGCTGTGCTATATGCAGTATACTATATTGCATATAGGTACACCGTGAGTAGTAATGGTAATAAATGATCACAACAATAGATGCTGTGCTATATGCAGCATACAATATTGCAAATAAGTGAACAGTGTATAGCAAATTCAATGGATAACAGCGGGAAGGCATGATGTGTTGTATATATCGTATGGAAAATGCAAAATACATATATAATGCGTGTTGGGTGACACTAGTATTAATTGATGATGTATATAGCGTACGGAAGGGTAAAAAATACATGGCTAGGAACTAGTACATATAATGGGTGACAACAGCATGAACGGAAGGCGTATATAGCGTATGAAAATGCAAAATAGATGCATGACATTTAGTAAATATGATGGTTGAGAATGATATTAAGGGATGGGTATATAATTATACTTATGGATATGTAATTTACTTGTATAGCGGGTGACAGTAATATGATGTGTTGCCTTTTATAATATTACGTGTGAACGCACAGCGATGGTATGAAAGATACAGCATTAGCACAGCGGCGGTATGATAGCGACTGCTATTGTGTACATAGTATACATTAGATTCTATAGATACGGAAAATAGACGCAAAGCGCGTACTAAATGGAATAGCTTTCACATTGTTTATGTTAGCGACTGCTATCGTGTACATAGTATACTTTAGATCCTATGAATAGTGAAAGTAGACGTATAGCTGATAGTATACGCAGTAGGTACCACACTATTAATGTTAGCGACTGCTATCGTGTATATAGTACACATTATTGCTAATGGATGATCAGTAAACGTATAACATAAGAAAAGAATAGCGTGAGGAATTTCCTTATATGCATTATGTGTAATAAATATGGCGACCATGCATAATACAGACATTGGCGTACACTGGGTGGCATGGATACCCTATAATTTAGTTTGATTTTGTTTATGTATAGCAAATAGGGGCGGTTACCACTTAGTATTGGCACAATTTGATTTTTATGCCTCGTATATATATTGATATACATAATACATGGGAAATATACCGCATAATACGTAATATTAGCATAAAGGGTTTATATTAGAATATAATAAAGTATTGGAGATTTGTTACTATAATAATGTATTAGTAGACCATTGTACATTGACACATTGCCCGGCTAGCTTTTAGTAATCGTGAAACTTTTCCGCCATTTTTATATTAGTACGTTTTAGGCGCTATATGTAATAAAGTATAGTAGATATGATCAATGCATACCGGATATCAGTTAGTACTAATATTAATGTGAACATTTTCACCTTTGCTACGGTATATGGAATAAAGCATAGCATAGAACCGTAGTGGTTGCCATATGGGCCGTATAATTTTACTATGTCAGTGAATGGATAGCAAAGCAGTTTGTATTAGGTTTACAGCATACATATATTACTATTTGAATGAACGTATACCAGCTACCACTTTATGTGATACATACCGACTCATATTGTAGACAGCAAGGAAATATTAACAGATTTTTTATTTTATGTGTATATGAAATATATACAATGGTTGGCTACCGCTTTGTATGAAGCTTACATGTTCATTTTATAATACATATATTAATATACCATTGCACGTATACACACTAACACTTTGTATGAGGTTTATTGGCTTATTATACGGCAAACATATTTTATTGCCTTTTTTATCCGATATATTATACACTGTAGTGGGTAACGATAACATTTATAGTAAATAAATATTAACTTCTGTTTATGTATAGCAACTGGTTACTAATTAGTATTCATGTTCCGCCATTTTTATATTCATTTGTTTTATATGTTGTACGTATTAAAATAGTCATAGTGATTGGTATATGTACAGTATAAATTAGTTAATTTTCCACCATTTTTATTTTACGTTTGATTTTTAATTATAGTACGTATAGCAAATACGTACAGTGCATATTAATTTGTATTGGGAATATATTAGTTTGTTGTAAGTGGAATGCACAGGATACGTACCGGTTAGTATTAAAGTGAATGTTGTGCGTACTATAGGATGTAGTACATATATATATAGTAATTGAGTTGATTATTTAATACTGTTTTAGTATTTTATTGAATTTTAATTGGTTCACTTCATGTTGAAGCTCCGAACAATCTATGATTGTTATTATTTATTGAATCGCTTCTTATAGAAGCTCTGAACAATCTTTGTGATCGAATAAAATTATATGTTTCGAAAATAATAATAAAAAATAGCAAAAATAATAATTATTTAACGGTTCGCTTCTAAAGAATCTCGTTATTTATTTATTTATTTATTTATTTAACGGTTCGCTTCTAAAGAATCTCGTTATTTATTTATTTATTTATTGAATCGCTTGTATAGAAGCTCATAAAGAGAAAATGTTGAAAAATACTGAAAGTTGTAATAGTAAAGTAACAAATAATTTGTTTTTTTCTACCATTAATAAAGTTTTGATTGACGGTATAAAGAATGTTTGTTTTCGGTATTTTTTCTCCTTATTATCAGTAAAGTATTTTCATTGGTGCGGCATTTGTTTGTTTTTTCCCCTACTATTGTTTTATCAGCGATTTTTTTGTTTGTGTTGGCAGATGTGTTGAAACATGCTGAAACTGGTTTGAACCAGTTTATTATCTTGTAGTGTATATATACTGCATTGTTCAGGGAATGTTATCATAAATTTGTTGGCGAGGATAGCTGTATGACGTGTTTTATTGCTTGTGCAAATTTAAGCTAATATTTTTATAATAAAGATATCACAGTTAATACATAAAAGAAGTATTGTAATATTCATTATATATTTGCAGTTGTACATATAAAAGGAAGATTTTAAGAGTAGCAGAGAGTGCAAGAGACATCATAAAAAACGCTAAAGGGGAAAAAGAAGAACTGTTGTCAGACTTCCAGCAGAGTTAGCAGATTAAATTAGAAGAAAATCGTAAGTACATTTATATTATACATACTTGATTATTTAAGGTTGATTTTGAAAGAAATATTGAATGTTAATGAAAATTATAATTATTAGGTTATATATATATATATGCGAGTATTTGAATAATGCAATACAATTATTTAAACTTAATACATTTATGTATAACGATTTTAGCGAACACATGTATTTATTATTTTCAAATCATATTTTTTAAATATTTTTTGGTTTACACTCATTAAGTGTTTTATTAAAATTTTAATATTTTCACAGTATAGCTGTTTTGATGTTGATTTTTTAAGATGAAAATTCTAATGTATATGTTGTATGTATTTGTTTATAAAATACTCAAAATTATTTTATGTATATTTTTAGATGGAATTCCTCGGCGCATCGATGGTAAACGAGTTTAATGAAATCGACGAAATTTACCTGGCTGCTGTTATAGAAGGCCTGCACACGAAGGAGCGCGTGTTGGAGACTTGGTGGCGTATTATGGATAAGCAACGCCAAGGTCTACGGGGAACTGAAAGGTATGATACCTTGCTTTCCACTCTTTTTAATTTTTATCAAAATGATCAGGCGGTAATCTTACAATACGCAATGTCTAGCGCTGACATTGTTGATTTGTTTACACACGGATTTTTCCGTGAACAAGTCATGTACCAGTGGGCACATGACAAATTTATACATTTAAATTATTTTAATCAAGGACAGGTTGATAGAATAAATGCAGCGGAGGTAGCCGAATTTTGTAATTATGGTTCGCGATTTATTTCGATTAATAACGTGGTGCCATCTGTTGTTCAGAATCCCGTAACTTCGGTCCACCAAGAAAGTGAATCCTTGGAAAATACACTTCAAGAAGAAGACTTTAATTTAATTGATGAAATTCTTAATGAACATTTAGTAAATGAAACAGATGGTACACACATGAATCAAAATTCCGCTGTGGTTGTGAATCGTGATGAATACGGAACATCTGACTATGTGGAGGCCTTGTTTAATGAATTATCTGAAATTGGACAAAATCAAGTGAATGTTGTACCTGAGGAAATAGAACAATCAAGTGTACAATGTTCACGCGATACTCGGGGTTACGGGATGAGGTCTCCACAGCCCGGGACGTCTGGGTACGTCCCTATGGTGCAACGTAGCGCACAAAAAGATGTTGAAAATACAGGGGAAGGTAACTTCGAAGTGATACGTGAAAGCAGAAAAAGTTTCACCAAGTTTAACTTGGTGGGACATGAAATTGCGGTTAGGCCAAGGGGAAATCAAGACATTAGAAATCCTGCGGCCTATATTGAAAACTTAATGAACTTCGCATTAAATAATGTACTTACTGATGCGAGACCTAATGATTTTGTTGGGATGTACATTGATTCCTCAAATAGTAAGGATAACAAGGCAATGTATGTTCCATGGAGACGCCGCAAAGATATTTCTGCACAATCCATCTTAGCTTCTATTATTAGAGTGTTAAATAGTAATGAAGACTTCCTTTTAGGTCATCATGTCCTGTTTCGTTTTCAAATAGTAAACGTAATGTTCGGTGCTGGAAAAAGTAGAAGTAATAATTCCTCACTGAACAAATATTTACCCCTGAACGAATTTTTAGTTCAGCATTTAGTAGATCTTCCGGGGAGCGATACGGACAAACTTTGTTTGCCAAAGAGTATCGCTTGGGGCATAGCTAAGCATACTGAAAACCGTGTAAATTTAAGTCATTTAACAAACCCTGATCGAAACACATTAAAGCATAGAGCTATTGCCCTCTGTACGCGTGCAGGTGTTAGTGTTAAAGGAAGAAATGGTTGTGATTTTAATGATGTTGAATTATTGCAAAAACATTTAAGTCCAAACTATCAAATTATTATTTATGAAAAAGTTCCCGAAACAATACGGGAATTTAGAGTACGTTACCCAAGAACAGAAGTAGAGCGAACAAATTTACAGGGTGCAAAACCAATTTACATTTATTATGACGAAAGGGGGAGTATTGGTCATTTTAGGCCAATTAGAACCATTACTTCATTTTTAAGGAGAAAGTATTGTTTACATTGTTTAGTTGGTTATAATGGAAATCCTCGAACACATAAGTGTGAAGTAGTGTGTTCATCTTGTGAACATTGTCATCAGCGAGATATTAACATGTATAAAATGAAATGTAATGCATGCAACAGATACTTTACTAGAGGTGAATGTTTTGACAATCACTTAAAAGGTAATAAAGTTGGCAAAAGTGTGTGTGAATATGTTAAAGTTTGCACCAACTGTAATGCAATCTATGATTTAAGAAGACGGAAATCGGATCATACATGTGGGGAATACTTTTGTAGTACATGTCATGAACATGTACAGGAAGGTCACACATGTTATGTGAAGAAACTGAAACCAACTCATATCAAGAGGTTTCTTTATATTGTTTATGACGTGGAAACCATGCTCAAGCCGGAAAATGAGCGTGGGGAAAGGGAACATGAAGTTTGCCTAGTTTGCCTTAGACATGTTTGCCATGTATGCATAAACAAAAACATTGATGAACCCTGCACTACATGTGGTGATGAAAACGGTAATCGTTCGTTTTCTTATAAAACCATTGATGAGTTTATTACGCATATTTTATTAGATAGACCTCTATTTATTAAGATTTGCGTAGTGGCACATAATGGAGGTAAATATGACAACATTTTCTGTTTGAGATCTCTCATTGAGTCCCAGCATATTATTCCAAAAACTTTAATTCAGGAGATAAAATCATTTTTAGAGATTCTTTTCTTTTCCTTGGATGCAAATTAAGCAAATTACCAAAGACATTAGGCCTTTCTGGAAATTTGAAGAAGGGAGATTTCCCATATTTGTTTAATACTTTAGAAAATCAAAATTATGTAGGACCATATCCGGAAATAGAATACTATGACCCTGAATCGCGGAGTGCTGAAGAAAAGCAGCGGTTGGAGGCATGGCACGAAGAACGTGTGCGTTTGGGAGAGCAATTTAATTTGCAAAAGGAAATGCTGGAGTACTGTGAAAACGATGTGAGAATTCTCACAGAAGCTGTTATCAAATTTACTAATATTATAGAAGAGAAAACGGATGGGTTACAGTGTTTTCTTGTTTCGTCTACAATTGCAAGTTTAGCCATGCAAACGTATCGTACATCATATCTTCCTGAAGAAAGTATTTCTGTTATACCACCTTTGGGGTTCCATCATAAAACTAAAACTAGTGAAAAAGCAATAAAATGGCTAACATATATGGAACACCAATTGGGTATAGAAATCCAGCATGCTGGACGAAATGGAGAACAATCTTTTGGAAGGTATAATGTTGACGGATACCACGCAGAGCTTAACGCTGTTTTTGAATTTCTGGGATGTTTTTGGCACGGGTGCCGGCTTTGTTTCCCGTATAACCGTAATGCCGTAGTAGATAACGCACATGGACCGTATAGCACATTCGAAAAAAGATACGAACATACGGAACTCCGTCGTAAATATTTCAAGGAAATTCTAAAAATGAATTTGTATGAAATATGGGAGTGCTCTTGGGATGATAAAGTTCGCACAGATGTACAGTTGCAAAAGTTCCTTAAAGAACATTGCACTAATGCAAGCGACTTTCTTATTCCTAAGAGTTGCTATAACGGAGGACGTACAGAAGTCTTTCGTTCGTATGTGGATTGTACGGATAATGAAACCGTAAAATATTACGATATTACATCGTTATACCCCCATGTCATGGCAAGGAAACCTCTTCCGGTGGGACCACCTAAGGTGCATAAGGGGCCAGTTTTCCCAGATGTGGGAAAAACAAATGGGATTATAAAATGTACTGTATTGGCTCCAAAACAACTCTTTTTTCCCATTCTCCCGTACGTGGCACAAGGTCGATTACTATTTGGACTTTGTAAAACATGTATGGAAGAAGAAAGTATTGACAATTGCACACATAGCGATTCTGAACGCGCAATGACTGGAAATTTTTGTACACCAGAGCTTCACCGTGCTCTTGAAAACGGTTATCAAATCGTCAAAATATATGAAATTTGGGAATTAGAACTTATGGGTTCAGAAGATCGGAATTCACCTAGTTTATTCCGGGACTATGTGAATACGTTTCTTCAAATGAAGCAGGAAGCTTCAGGCTATCCTGCTTGGTGCAAAACTGAAGAAGACAAACAAAAATACATTGACGATTATTATGCTCATGAAGGCATCAAATTAAATAAAGAAAATATTAGGACGAACCCTGGACTTAGGCAATGCGCAAAGTTGTACCTCAATTCCTTATACGGAAAATGGGGACAACGTACAGATATGACGCAGTGTGTGATTGTTGATAGTGGGGCAGAGTTCCATAGGTATCTTACAACACCGCGATATGAGGTTCATAGTGTTATTCCAGTTGGTGACGAACATCTTATTCTCACATACAAAGACCTGGAAACTGAGAATGTACCTCTGGAATTTTCCAACGTTATACTTGCTGGGTTTATTACCTCATGGGCTAGGCAAGAATTATATGACTTGCTTGTAACTGTAGGACCTGATGACGCTATTTACTGTGACACTGACAGTATTATGTTTACGTGCAGAAAAGATAAGGAACCTCCGTTAAAGCTTGGAAACTATTTGGGTGATCTGACTGATGAAATAGAAGAAGGGTGGGAGTTTGTAACATTTATAGGTCTTGGGCCCAAAAACTACAGTATTAGGTTTAAAAATGCCTCTGGGGAATTTCGATATATACACAAAATTAGGGGAATTACATTGAATGATAGAACTTCTCAAAAAATAAACTTTGAGAGCTTCTATGCATTAGTTAGTGGTGAAATAAATTCAACAACTATAGAGAATCCAAATAGTATTGTGCGAAAACAGGGGTTCAGGATCTTTTCACGTAAAGAAACAAAAACACACCAGGAGGTAAACAAAAAACGAAAACGAATTGACGACATACATTATACTGGACCTATACCAAAGACACGAAGTTTACCTCATGGTTATGTACAGTAATTTTAGCCTGACCTATAAGTGATTATTTTATTTGATCGTTTGCTGTGCAAACTGAGAGCAACATAGTTGCAAAATATTAAAATTCTTATAGAAGCTCAGAACAATCGTAGATTGTGATTTTTACGTATCGCTTGCAGAGCAAGCTCCGTTTATTTATTTGATCGTATGCATGGCATACTCGTTGTAAAAAAAATGTTTGGAACTTGTAAATAAATCGCTTCTTATATTTTATATTCTTTTTTCTATTTTTCACGGATCGTTTCTTATATTTTATATTCTCCTTTTCTATGAAAAGTCGTAATGATTACTTGAACAATCGTAGATTGTGAACCTACAAATTGTTGGATCGTATGCTAAGCATACTCAGCTTATTTATTTAACTTTTCGTAATGATTACTTGAACAATCGTAGATTGTGAACCTACAAATAGTTGGATCGCTTCTTATAGAAGCTCAGCTTATTTATTCTTTCGTGTTATTTATAATAACACTCGTTGTTAAAATTGATTGTGATCGAATAAAATTATACGTTTCGAAAATACTAAAATGTGTGATTATATTAAGAGCTCATTGTAAAATGTTAAATGTGTGTGTATATATATATATATATATATATATATATATATATATATATGTATTTGATTGAATGTATATAAAGTAAGGTATTTGTTGTATGCATTCAGTTTAAAACAAAATGTTAAAGTTTCAACATCCTTCTACTATTTTAATTGCTGGTCCTTCAAGTGCAGGTAAAACCTGTTTTGTGAACCGTTTATTAAATGAACGCAATGAAATGTTTACTATAAAGTTTAATGAAATTGTATGGTGTTATGGTGCAGTAATACCAAATTTGGATGCAAGTGCACAAATTAGATTCGTAGAAGGAATTCCAGATATGAATAATTTTGAAATACAAGAAAATTCATTATTAATATTAGATGACTTAATGTCTGAAACCAATGGTGATGTTGCAAACTTATTCACAAAATATGCACATCATAAAAAATTAACTGTTATATTCATTGTACAAAATTTATTTCCAAAAGGAAAACATGCACGTGATATAAGTTTAAATGCACATTATATTATAGTATTTAAAAATCCACGTGATAAATTACAAATACAATATTTATCTAGACAAATCATGCCCCGATATAGTAAACAAGTTGTAAATGTGTTCGAAGAAGTAACACGCCAACCTCACACTTATTTGTTATTTGATTTAACGCAAAAAACAAGTGATGCATTACGATTACGTACAAATATTTTTCCTGGTGAAACACTGCACGTATATGCAAATGTAAAAGACAGTAATTCTGTAGTTTACGTGTAGTTTAGTTCAAGATGTTGAAGGTGAAACAACACATTGATAGTCTCCGTGCTTTGTGCAAATGCAAAAGTGCAAAGCGGAAACAAATGATTCAACATGCGTCTGGTGATTTAATACGTACTATTTCACAAGTTGCTAAAATACAATAAAAGGAAACATTCCGTTAAATTCGCGTCAGAAGCAACGTTTACGTAGACATAAAAAGATCTTGCGTGCTTTATCTGCGCAACGTTCATCACTTAAGAAGAAAAAGAAAATTTTATTACAAAAACGAGGTGCATTTTTACCATTAATCTTGGGACCATTACTTGGTGCAGTAGCAAGTAGTTTATTTGGAAGGTAGTTATGTCAGAATTTCGTAAAATGATATTAGTTCCTGAAAATGCTATGCAACAAATGCATACAAATATGAAATCAATAGATTCACATCAATCTCGTTTAGATGAAGAAATGAATAATATTTTAAAACGTAATGATCTTAGTATTGATGAAAAATGGAAATTGTATCAACAAGCATTGCAACAGTACTTAAATTATACTTCATCAGTTTCACAAAATCCTATCACATTACCTATTATTGAAAAAGATGTTGTTGAAACAACAACTGAAGAAAAGAATAATTCTATTTTACCCTTTGTATCTGATATTTTACAATCAGTACCAAAAACACAACGAAGGAAAACAGACCTATTATTAAAACAGTTAACAAATTCCAATAAAATTCATTGGGATCAATCAGGAACAGTGCGTATTCAAGGAAAAACAATACCAGGTTCTAATATTATAGATTGAATATATGATGTTGTACGTACACGAAAATATTCAAGAAATCCAATAGGCATTCATGAATTTAAAAGTTTATTAGATGATCTTAATGTACCACGTGAATTTATTTCTACTCCTATAGTAAAATCACATAATAAAATTAAAAAATCACAAAGTCCGTCAATAGTAGCCAATATATTTAAAAATTGGAAAGATTATAAAATGTGAAAATGGTAAAATTATCAAAATTATATTCTGATTATACCAATCCTGCTTCTTTATCTAGTATTAAAACAATACAACAGAAAACCAAATTATCAAAAAAGAAAATTAAAGATTGGTTAGCTTCTCAAGATGCCTATACATTGCATGCACCAGCACGTAAAGTATTTGAACGTAAACAATATTATGTTAGTGCACCAAATGAAACATTACAAATGGATTTAGCAGATATGCAAAATATTGCAAAGTATAACAACAATTATAAATATATTTTGTGTTGTATAGATATTTTTTCACGATACGCGTATTGTGTTCCCTTAAAAACAAAAACAGGTCCTGAAATGGTAAAAGCAATCACAAAAATTTTAAAAAACTTTAAACTACCCGTGTTTAATGTACAAACTGATTTAGGTACAGAATTTTATAATCGTCATGTAAAACGTTTATTTAAAGAATATGAAATTAATCATTATAGTGTGCATTCAGAAATTAAATGTGCATTAGCAGAACGGTTTATAAGAACATTAAAAGAAAAATTGTATCGTTATTTTACTGCTAAAAATACATATCGTTATATAGATGTTTTAGATCAATTTGTAAAAAATTATAATCATACGTATCACAGAAGTATTAAAATGGCACCTGCTAAAGTAAATTATTCTAATGTAGATCAAGTGTGGAATACGTTATACGGTGATAAACTGGATAAAAAGAAATTAATATGTAAATTTCATCCAGGTGATTATGTACGTGTTAGTAAATATAAACATAAGTTTGAAAAGGGGTATTTACCAAAATGGTCACAGGAAATTTTTATTATTGATAAATGTATTCCAACAAATCCTATTACGTATAAATTAAAAGATTGGAATGGGGAAGAAATTAAAGGTATATTTTATACACAAGAATTACAAAAAGTAAATCTTAATTCAAAGAAAACATTTTTAATTGAAAAAGTCTTAAAACGAAAAAAAGATATGATGTATGTAAAATGGTTAGGTTATCCGTCAAGTATGAATTCATGGATTAAAACAAGTTCTGTTCAGTCTTCAAAATGAGTTCAACGATAAAACATGATTTCTATGTTACTCTTCCTTCAAATGCTAGTAGTGACATTTTTAGTAATAATACAACGTCATCATTTACAGTAAAGCTTGCACAACCTTTTCACTTAAATGAAGGAGAATGGTATGTTGCATTAACACAACTTAATATACCATTTAGCTTTTATAATGTTCGTGAAAAGGAAAAAATTGTAATTCAAAGCATCATTGATGATGAACTTGAAATTAATGATATTCATATAATACCAGGATATTATTCTTCCGTTCAATCTATTTTAGATATGATTCCGGAACATGTACGCATGTTAAAATATTATAAAAATAAAAATCAAATTAACATTAAGCATTCTTTAAAATTAAAAGATCAATGTATAATTGGTATAACAGAAGGATTACAACATATCCTTGGATTTCTAAATGAAAATACAAGCTATGCTCACGATACTGTTTTTCTAAAACCTTTTAATATAGAAGTTCCATCAATAACACGAGCAAAATTTCCATGTAATTTAGAGTACAATATACCAAACATTATTAATGTTTGTGTTGATATTGTAAAACAGCAAGAAAATATTGGTCCGATACTTCGTAAAATTAGTGCGTATAATATTGAACATGGGCATGTAAAATGTTTTCTATTTCACACACCACATTATGTAAAAGTTGAAAAATCATATTTTAACACGATTGAAGTAAACTTAAAAGATGAGCACGGTTTAAAATTGCCATTTCAATTTGGAACTTCAAACTTAACACTTCACTTTAAACGAAAATGATTTCTGAAAGTATAGATGATAGTTTTTACATCACGCTAGTTTCAAATGCTAGTACCGATGTGTATCCTAAAAATAATCCGTCACATTTTATAAATCAACTAAAAAATAATATTCAATTATCACAAACCGATTGGTAAGTAGGATTAACTGAATTACACGTTCCTTTAACATGTTATAATGTTACCGATGGTAAAAATGTTATTTGGTATAAACTAAAGAACGGTGAACCGCAAAAAAGTAAAATTGTAAGTGGATATTATCCATCTGTACATCATATCATTGATGAATTAAATAAAGTATCAAAAGATATAAAATTTTCTCTATCAACTATTGTGCAAGTAGATTGTAATGAACGCGTTGAATCGGTTACTTTGTCACCAACATTAGCGTTACAATTAGATTTTCCTGAAAATAAAAATCTTGTAATTTATCCTCGCGGAATTAAACAACCGTACGTTGATATTGGTTATCCACATCAAATTTTTATTTATACTGATATCATACAATATCAGTTTTTAGGTGATACAAAAGCACCTTTATTACGTATTGGAACAATATCAAATGTGAAATACGGTAAAGTGCGAACATTAACATTTCAAGATATTCATTATTTACCACTTGCAAAATTTTCCTTCAACACTATTGAAATACTACTAAAAGACCATGCAGGGCGAAATTTGCCATTTCGTTCTGGGACGCTGAGTGTAACACTTCATTTTAAGCGTGCTCCTAATAAAATATAATTTATTTAAAACATGAAATTTAAACGACATTACGGGCATGGTATCCCATACTTTTCAGGACCTGTATATCAACGAGGACATGGCATAGGTAGTTTTTTCCAAGGTTTATTTCGATTTGCATTACCATTTCTTAAACAAGGTGCAAAAACGATAGGTCGTCAAGCATTACAAACGGGAATACAAGTAGCGGGTGATGTATTACAAGATAAACCGTTTAAAGAGTCTGTTCGCGCACGTGTAAAAGAAGCTGGTGAAACATTAAAGACAAAAGCTGCTAACAAAGTTGGTCAGTTATTAACTGGAAGTGGTAAGAGACGGGCACGCAAACGTAAAGCTCCGACCATTATTCAATTTGGACCTCCAACAAAACATAAACGCACAAACAAAAGTAAAAGCAAACGAAAAAGGAAAATAAATCGTGTTAAAGATATATTTTCATAACGGCATTACTTAATTCAGGCAGTGTAGAATGTTGCACCAATGATTTTGATTTATTTAGTACGCCAATGACACAAACTGCAATTGAGTCTTCAATCAATGCTGAATATCGTCCTATTTCTACATTAACTTCTGATGGTCCTATTGAATTTTTTATACCGGGTGAAACAGGTGAATTTATTCATACTGCATATCTTTATCTATATGTTCGTTGTAAAATTACAAAACCCGATGATACACCTTTAGGTGAAAATGATAAGGTAGCACCAGCCAATAATTTTTTACATTCATTATTTAGTCAAATTGACATTTCATTAAATGATAAATTAATTACTTCATCATCAGGATTTTATCCTTATCGTGCATACATTGAAACATTATTAAATTATTCCCGTGATGCTACTGATACACATTTAAAATTAGGTATGTGGTACAAAGATACCGCAAAACAATTCGATACATTAACTGCTGATAATACAGGTTTCCAACAACGTGCTAATTATGTTAAAAATAGTAAATCGTTTGAAATGTATGGTCGTTTGTATACAGACATTGCTGGATTGCCACGAGCACTGGTAAATAAAGTAGGTCTTCGTATAAAATTGCATCGTACTAAAGATGCTTTTTGTTTAATGTCTCCTGCAAATACTTCTTATAAAGTAAAACTTGAAGATGTAACTTTACATATTCGACGTATAGATGTTGCACCCCATTTAGCAATGGAAATTAATACTAACACGGTTCGGGAAACAACAAAATATCCTCTCACAAGAGTTCAAACCAGATCTTATACTATTCCTGCAAATGTTAATTCATACAATCTTGATAATATTTTCTTGGGTAACGTACCTAAAGGTCTCGTTATTGGGTTTGTTTCTAATTCGGCATTTAATGGAAAATCTGAACTAAATCCATTTCATTTTCAACACTTTAACGTTAACAAACTGCAGCTACAGGTCGGATCAAAATCTTTTCCTCCCAACCCTCTTACCCCTGATTTTAAAAATGATTTGTACCTTCTAAGTTACCATTCTCTGTTTTCCGGTACTGGTTTATATTATAAAGATGATGCACATACTATTACTCCTGAAGAATATCCACACGGCTATACTCTTTATGCATTTATCCTATCACCTACAGCAACATTAGATGACTGCACTTGGGACCTTGTGCATGATGCACCTGTAAATATCAAAGTTTCTTTTTCTGAAAATTTAACTGAACCTATAACTTGTATTGTATATGCACAGTTCGATTCCTTAATTCAAATTGATAAAGATAGGAATATATATACCGATAATACTTTTTAAAATTATCATTTTACTAAAAGAAGTATAACTGTAAACTTCTAATCAATCAATCAAATTACATGTGTTCTACTGGTACAAAGTTGGCGCTAGACATTCTATATTGTAATATACTGCCTGATTATTAAAAGAGTTTGCAAGGTGTCATACCATGAAGTGTGTGAAAAGTATTTTCCTATCGTTAGCACCATTTATAATTATTGGTAAAGTTATAAAAATATCTGTCAATAATATTTTCAATATGTTAATTGAATTCATGAGAATATTTCATATACGTCACTAAGTCTTCCAACATATACGCACGTGCGTATAAAATGTGATGTGTTCCAAAAAGTCATGTACACGGACGATATAATAAAAGTGTTACTTCGTGATAAACTCACTGGTGCAAGTGTTACTGGAATTTATGCAATTGATAGAATACCTAAAAATGTGCAACCACCGGGTGGACTTATCATAAACTTGGACTCTTCTGCTCCTACTGGATCACATTGGGTGTGTGTATTCATTAATGAAAATCAAAGAGGCTATTACTTTGATAGCCTGGCATTACCAATTCCAAAAGAAATAAAAACGTTTTTAAATAAAAATTGCAAAATATATTTTACAAACAGTTCCGCATATCAAGATGGAAATTCAATCTTGTGTGGATATTTCGTTCTATATTTTCTTCATCATATTGTACGCAAGAAAAGTTTTGAAGCATGTTTAAATTTATTCAATAAAAATAATCTTAAACAAAATGATAAAATTGTATTTAACCATGTAACCAAAATATTAAAAAAGAAAAAACAAATAGATTAAATTAATAAAATGTTTTATTTACAATTTTAAATCTTGTGTTTTTATTTACAACAACAACAATAATCACATTCTTGCAAATGCATTAGTTAATGATGTTGATCTTACATGTTTCCACCAAGAACATAATTGTTGTGCATTACGAAATGCACATCCGGATTTTTTCTCAAGTTTAATATTTTGTTCATGAAACGAACACAAATCATTAAATACGTTCGCATGCAATGTGTTTAATGATGGACATTGTTTCCTTTCTAAATCAATAACATTATCTAATGCAAAAATCTTTTTAATCCAAACTGATTTTTCTGCACCTTTGGAATAAAAGGTTGCATCTTGTTTACAAAGTTGATATACAAGGTTACGTATGTGTGATATAGTATAACCACATTTATCATTCCAACTTAGTCCATGTAAGTGTAATGTTAACCAATCAATTTGTTTTTGACAACCTAACGGTAGTAAATTATATTCTATTGGTGATCTTATTAAGCAATGCAAATTTACTGTATCATCACATGCAGTTAAACAAAATTCACGAATAATAAATACATGGTTTGAAATCTTGAAACCTTGTATGTCAATAATGTATTCATTAGCAAATGGTGAAATTTCATGTTTACGTTGCAATAAAAATGGAATAATTTGTCCAACAAATTCAGTGTTCTTTAAACATTCACGCGTTTTTCGTATAAAGTTTATATTTGAGATTTCACTATGTCTTTCTTCAAACACTTCAAACAAATCAATAAGAGTTATTTCATTGGATAAATACTGCACTGCAAAATCACCAACGTTCTCAGAATTCAGTACAATTGGATTAAAGAGTAAGTATACGTTTATAGTTCTCAAAACACATTGTTCACTAATTTCATCATCACTACAATATACACATATACTATTTTCGCAAGACATTTTGTTAACACAGTTCAATCACATTCACTATCAGAATTATATCTGTCTTTTTCAAGTAATATGCGTACGAGATCTTCTCGTGCATTCATATCAACCGTCAGTTCACCATATGTAATATTAAAATAGTCTCTTGTTAATGGACCAATAGCATGAGTTAATCCGTAAATATAAAACAATTCGTCTTGTACACGAGGAGTCATCAACACAGACCATGCACGTATACCTAAAATGTCATCCTCATAATAAAAACATTCATGAGCCCACTGAAATGTTTCATTCCAATAACATGCATAACATATCACATAACCATCGGGAATCCATTTCACAATACAATCTCTAATACAGTTTACATCCACATGGTTATCACTACATTCACAATTCCAAGCTAATTCCGATGCAGCAGGTGATGGTGCCGACGTATCCACATTTGATACCACGGCTTCGTGTGATTCCGCCTCAGAATCCAATTGATCCTCCGAAAACTCGTATACTTCGTCATCGGATAAATCATTTGTTTCTTCACTATCTGATGATAAGCAAGGATAAACTTCTACATTATTTGCATATCTTTCTAACAACGTTTCATTAAATGATGAATCGGGAGAATCTGGATGGTCTTCTATTTTTGATTTCTTTTTACAAGATGTATCATTCTCATCGTCAGACTTTCGCTTCTCAACAAGTTCTTCAACCAAGTGATGCTTGTCCATGACTGACAAAATTATACACTCAAATTTTAACAGTAATATTTAAAGAAAAATTTTCAATGACGTCACGCGCTCGCGCCCGCGCCCGCACATATTTCCCGTTCGCGTCCCTGCGCCCACACCCCCGCGCCGCGTCGCGTTTTCCGGAACTTATCTTTATTATTATCATTTATGTGATACTCACCCCTCTTCTACTACATCCTGTTCCTATTTATCATTTTCTACTTATCAACAACATACCACTCACCCCCTTCCACTACATCCAATTAACGTTTATCATTATCAACATCCGGAAAACATTGATATCAAAAACATAAAGTCTCTATAACATAGTGTATACCGATACCGGAAATACATTGATAAATCAGTCTTATCTCACCGGACTTCCTGTATACATTTATGCTATTTTCTACTCAAACCTTTCTTCAACAGTTGACAATTTCATGTTCTGCCAAACTCGGTCATAGCATTAAGAAATATAAGTTTTATTGACTATTTTGGTATTCTATCTTAGATGTTACATGTTTAATATTTATATAGAATGGGTCTGCGTCATTTATATGTATATTAAGAGATCGGATTTCGCCTGCACGTGCACGGAAAGAAAAACAAATAATTGGGTAAAGTAATTTATACATTTTGTGATTGAAATTTTGGGAGCTTCTCCGGGGGGGAATGAATTTTCTTCGTGGGGGAGATTCCCCCCGGGCTACCCCCTGAATTCATCCCTGAATATAATTCCTATTAAAGAATCCTTTATGTCAGTGGTCTGTTGAAAATTAATGTATTATTAAGGAACGAAGATCAACACCTGTGTCGAAAATAAAACAAACAGAGGTGTTGACATAAAGAGCAGCGTATGAAAAAAAATATTTAAGTCTTATTCTGTTTTAAAGGAGAATTAAGTGAAATACAAAATGACTTGATTGAATGCTTGTGCTTTGAACAATATAATTAAAGACGAAATTTTACAAGTTTGTTTCAGTACAAGTAGACGAAACAGCATATATTTCTTGTGAAGCACAGACAATGCGATAGTCCATCGTTCCCGCCCGATCACGCCCAATTAAAACAATTAATTGCATTGCGGTGAATTAGATCAGCTCAGATTGAATAAGTGCTGTTGATGGTCTACAATTACGTGAAATTCATGTGAATTTGTCTTCTTGTGTTTCTGTAGTAAAATATTTATGTTCAGTGGCATATTTACAATTTTGTTTCGGGGGGATCTTGGCTAACCTGGTACCTGGAAATGTGAAAATTTTGCAAGATATTTCATTTACTTTAATATATTAAATACAATTTCGGGGGTCTTAAGCCCAGGATCCCTCCTTAAATACGCTTATGTTTATGTCTATCGATAATTTGATTATTATTATTATTATTATTATTATTATTATTATTATTATTATTATTATTATTATTATTATTATTTTATGACATTGGGCCTACCCTCTTAATACTATTACGCTTCGCCACTGGATACATAGTGGTTTATAATACACAGTACAGCTCCATATATCTTATAATTAGTTAGCTCGAAAATTGACTTTTTACTAGATATTTGGTGAAAGTGCAGGATCTTTCGTGTGGGGCCTATTTTAAGACAAAATTTCTTACTCCATATACGATACAAATACGAAATTATAAATGAAGCATCAAACAGGTTCACTACTTTACATAAACAAAACAGAAAAGAAAAGATAAATTTTTAAAAAATGAGTCGTGCGCCCATTTCAGTAAGAAATGTCTACTATAAGAGACCCTAGAAATAGGGGCGGATCCACGATTGACCTCTGGGGAGGTCATACTGCTACTTTTAAGGGCTCCAAACTTTGGGATGGGTTTTATTTATATATTTATATAATAAGAAAGTTTCCTCTTCTGGGGAGACGATCGCCCTGATCGCCCCCCCTGGATCCGCCATTGCCTAGAAATAATATTATTCATATGGCTTTGAGATTCGTCAATAATGTTCCCTTAATTAATTTGTCATTTATGGAACGGGCACAGGGGCGTAACTAACGGCCCCTGGGACCTTATCGTGCGGGAGGGCCCACAGGCTCTAGGGGGCCATAAAAAGTAAGAAAAAGATGGAAAGAAGGGGCCCAAGAATTAGAAAAACAACTTTTTCTAGGGGGCCCAAATACGCGTATTAATGCTTGCCTGCCCAGAAAAAGTCTTAAGTGTTGGCCCTGTGAAAGTGTATATGCACTGTGACATTTTTTAAGTATATACAGTAAATCGTAGAGCAAGGAAATACGATGTGAAAAGATAGAACCGGATTAAAACCAGTTGTTCACTGAAATGTTTGGGTTGTTTGCGATGATGCCAACTTGGAATCTTATAAAATCCCATTTTGAAAGGCAGAAATTCCCGTTTTGCTCTTAAATTTCCCACGTGCTATACTAGTTACAAAAGTTATAAAATAAGAACATACGTGACTTACTTTTTCGATATCTCAGTTAATTATTTGTAAATTCCGATCTTCTAAATCCCTAATAAGTATTTTCCTTAATTAAAAGAGACTATTGAATTTGTTGATGGAAACAAGCACATTTTGTTGTCAGAATTTAGTATCTTCATCACGCTTTTGTGGCAAATATTCTATTGAAGTAATGAAATTAGGCAAACTTCATTCTCCAGTTCTGTCGTGTGGGACATTTTAGAAGTTGGTTGTTTCTCATGTAGTAAATTACTTTCTTCCGTTCATGATTTGTTATTATTATTTTTTTAAAATTTAACTCCAGGGTACAATTTACGTTTCTTGTTGATTGGTTTATGAGATTCAGAAGTTTCTGTATAAATCACTTTCACACTAATATGCACTTTCAAATAACAATATTTAACAATTAACACTAATTTCACATTTATTCGAGCGTCGTTAGCCCACTTCCTGCTCATACAGAATTTTGTTGGCGTTGATGAAATAAACATGAGATAAATCCCAATTTTGACAAAAAATTCCCTATATCCCTATTCGAAAAATTAATGTCAAAAAATCCTATAAAATGGGATTTTTTTACATGGGCTGGTATCACTGCTCACTTGCAAATTGCCGGCACGCTAGCAAGTAAATTACTTTCTTCCGTTCATGATTTGTTATTATTATTTTTTTAAAATTTAACTCCAGGGTACAATTTACGTTTCTTGTTGATTGGTTTATGAGATTCAGAAGTTTCTGTATAAATCACTTTCACACTAACATGCACTTTCAAATAA
Organism: Thermobia domestica; assembly: GCF_964235325.1. Taxonomy (NCBI): domain Eukaryota; kingdom Metazoa; phylum Arthropoda; class Insecta; order Zygentoma; family Lepismatidae; genus Thermobia; species Thermobia domestica. The sequence goes on from NC_137468.1 coordinate 196,312,255, forward strand.
CAATATTTAACAATTAACACTAATTTCACATTTATTCGAGCGTCGTTAGCCCACTTCCTGCTCATACAGAATTTTGTTGGCGTTGATGAAATAAACATGAGATAAATCCCAATTTTGACAAAAAATTCCCTATATCCCTATTCGAAAAATTAATGTCAAAAAATCCTATAAAATGGGATTTTTTTTACATGGGCTGGTATCACTGCTCACCTGCAAATTGCCGGCACGCTAGCGACATCTCTTGATGAAATAGGAAACAGCCCAACTGTGACATCTATTACCCTGACTGCGAACTGTTGTTAATTAGCCAGATACACTAATGGACAATTTTGCAAGAGATGAAACACATTTTCAGCCATAATGGTTTGTAACATAGAGTGCAGTAAGTACAGGCCCAGGTGGCTATGGGGCGATCGCCACCCAGACAGGGGCCAAATCAAAACGGGGGCCAAATGAAAATTTTAATAAAGAGGTCAGAAGGAAGAGGGCAAAATGGGGAAAACGTGTGCGACTACTAATATTCTTGTGAACAGCCACGGCGGTAATCTGCATACATCGTCTTTGAGCGTTTCATAAAAATTTACTCACGTCTCCTTAAAGTAAGAATGGACCATGCCAGCTTCTGTCATGTCTGTGCAAGCAAAATTAATAGTGAAATCTAACACCCTTCCTATCGCGAAATTTAAAAGGAGGCCGAAGGTATAGTGGCCTGGCAATACAATTCTTGAAGGTTTAGTTTCCTAGCCCAGGAAAAATAACAATTTGCAACCCAACAGAAAGAGTTCTGAGATCACTTTCATGATTTATATTACGGCGTAGCGCCGTCTCCTCTGTAACAAGATTCCATGATTTTGGCATTGTTGAGTCACTCATGAGTGCTTGGTTTCATCTTTCAGTAGCTCCTAATTTTATCAGCCAAGTCGAGCCAGTTATTTAAAGTTACACTTTAAGGTAGTGTATGTCCTTATCGTGTCGTTTTGAGAATGACTGTGGGGACTGAGGTTAGTGCTTTTATAACGTGTGGATTATAAATTCGGACTTCTTGAATCTACAGCATTGATAAGTGAAAAATTAGCGAATTCTTTGTACGTAGGTGTTTCTTTGAAATAAAACTGTGGCTACTGTTGAATCCGGCTTCACGGTTGTCGTTGTTTATTCATATACTACAATTGCTATTGTAGAAAGAACCCGATATATACATAAAGGAATAAAATTAAGTAAATCGAAATGAAAATTCATTACACCATCTTCTGGTAGCAATATTAAGATTTACAATTGATAATTTCTTTCCTGATCTTGATCACTTCGCAACCATAGTAGGTAATTCCATTACGACCAACCTGTAGGCCTATATGTGAGCACGATTTGCATAAATACACCCAATCTAGGTACTTGACATAGTTCGTGGACCATAAGTGCCGATATTCATATACTTACGAGAAGATTGTGTCGTACAAGCTCCGGAGGGTATACCCCCGAAAAAAAAATATTTATGGCTACGTGCAGCGGGCGCTGTTTTGCAGCTTATCGTAGCCCTTGTTCAGGAATACTGAAACCGCCAGAGTCACCACGGCATGGCGCGTCCTAAGGTTGCGGATCGAGGAGAAGGTCACTAGCTATGGAGGTTAGCTGCGAATATACAGAATAACCAGTCGCGGACAGACAACAAGGAATGGTCCTCCACCTTGGGGGTTTGGGTAAGGCTAACAACGTCATCCTGTAGAGAAGGCACTTGTTCAGAAAAATTCACAGAAGCCTCGGAAAAGGACTGATAATTTGGCACGACCTCCGCTAAAGGAAATGGACATGAGATTTGGAACATGGAATATTAGAAGTCTTTATGGGGCAGGCGCGTTAAAAATCCGTAACGCTTGAGTTAGAGAAACTCAGGATGGACCTAGTTGGAGTTCAGGAAGTTAGGTGGGAAGGAAATAGAACTGTGAATTCCGAAAATCTTACGTTTTTTTTTTACGGGGAAGGAAATAAAAATCACCAATTAGGAACAGGGTTTCCGTTCACAAACGAATATCAGCAGTTAAGCGGGTTGAATTTGTTACTGACAGACTTTCTTTTATTACTCTTAAGGGACGGTGGTGTGACATTATTGTTTTAAATGTACATGCCCCAACTGAAGATAAGGATGACGATATAAAAGACAGTTTTTACGAAGAAGCGGAACAAATATTTGACCAACTCCCGCGATACCACATGAAAATTCTATTAGGGGATTTCAATGCGAAGGTAGGACGAAAGAATATTTTCAAACCGATTATAGGGAAAGAAAGTCTGCATGAGGAAAGTAATGACAACGGTGTTAGACTCGTGAACTTTGCAACATCCTAAAACCTAATCGTGAAGAGTACAAAATTCCCACATCGCGACGTTCATAAATACACTTGGACATCACCAGACGAAAAAAAAAAAAACAAAAAAAAAACACACATAATCAAATTGATCACACTTTAGTAGATAGAAGAAGACAATCTAACATAATTGATGTCCGGTCGTTTAGAGGGGCTGATTGTGGTACTGATCATTAACTGGTAGCAGTGATAATAAGAGAGAGATTATCGTTGAATAAAGGAAATATTCAATGTTTGAATAGGAGAGGAATATCAGATTGAAGTTTCGAATAGATTTTCGGCTTTGGAAGATACCTAGTGCATTAGTATTGAGGATACTTGGGTTGAAATTAGAGATAGCATTAAAATTTCAGCAAAAGAAAAATTGGGACAGGCGGAAATATGTAGGAACAAATCATTGTTCGACCAGGAGTGCATTAAACTAGCAGAGAAGATAAAACATGCAAAATTACGTTGACTAAAAAATCCGAATGAAATAACTAAACAAAATTTCGTAGATATCAGGCGGGAAACTTCCAAAAATTTTAGAACAAAGAAAGCTAAAATTAAGGAACTTGAAGATAATAGTAAAAATAAAAACACTCGGGACATGTATAAGGGGATCAACGAATTCAAAAAAGGCTATCAACCTCGTGTTTATATATTAAAGAAAGCTGACGGAACAGTTCTCACTGATACAGATAGTACCTTAAATAGCTGGAAAGATTTTTTTGACGATTTGCTTAACACACAGCCAGAAACTAATTGTGTGGAGAAAGGGAAATACACACCGCAGAACCGTATATTCCAGAACTCAACCGAATAGAAGTAGAAATTGGTATAAAGAAATTAAAGAAACACAAATCTCCGGGTGTAGACGAAGTTCCGGTTGAGTTAATTTTAGCGGGAGGCGAAAAATTGTGGAACAAGATACACAAACTCATTCTTCTTTATCTTCAACAAGCAAGAATTGCCACAAGAGTGAAAAGAACCAATCATTTTGTTCCAATTTGCAAGAAAGGTGACAAAATTAATTCTAATGATTATCGAGGCATTTCTCTTCTGCCAACATCATATAAAGTTTTTTCAAACATTCTATTAGCAAGATTTACCCCATACGCAGATGAAATTATTGGAGATTATCAGTGTGCATTTAGACGAAATTGGTCAACTATTTACCAAATATTTACCATTCACCAAATACTCGAAAAGAAGTGAGAATACAATACCCCGGTAGATCAACTATTTATTGATTTTAGACAGGCTTACGACTCGGTTAGGAAAGAAACATTGTACAACGTACTTACAGAATTTGGAATATCGAAAAGGCTAATTAGATTAATTAAGGATGTTAAAAAGTCCCAAAGTAAACTCCGGCTGAGAACATTTTTGTCCGCGAGCTTTCACGTGGAGAATGGCCTGACACAAGGAGATGCGTTGTCGGCATTATTATTCAACTTTGTCCTGGAATACGCTATAAGAAAATTCAAAGATAGCAACTAGGGCGTAGAGTTGAACGGTGTTCACCAGGTTATGGCGTATGCTGATGATATAAATTTTATAGGGGATGATCGGAGAATTATAAAAAGAAATGCAGAGGTCTTATTAAACGCTTGCAGCGACATTGTTTAAGTAAATGCAGAGAAAACTAAATACATGGAAGTGCGTTGGGGCCGTAACGGTAAATTATGGATGCGTTAAAATATTAAGTAATACTTTTGATAAAGTGGATACTTTAAAATATTTAAGATCAATATTAACAGACGAAAACCATATTGAGAAGAAATTAAATGAGTAAAAGCACGGAATTCGTGTTATTATTGAGTTCAAAATCTCTTGTCGTCGCTAATTCTGTCAAGGAATTTGAAGCTTAAAATATATAAAACTATAATCATACCTGTTGTTCTATATGGTTGCGAAACATGGACGCTTACTCTGAGGGAAGAATGTAAACTGAAAGTATTTGAGAACAAAATCCTGAGAGGAATGTTCGGAACAACGAGGAGCAAGAATGGGTTATGGCGGAAACTTCATAACGAGAAACTACATAATTTATACCAAACATTGTTAGGGTAATCAAGTCTAGAAATCTTAGGTGAGCAGGTCATGTAGCTAGGATGGAAGAAAGTAGGAACACTTTCAAAGTCTTGACTGGAAGACCAATTGAAAAACGACCATTAGGAAGACTTACGCGCAGATGAGAGGATAATATCAAGATGGATCTCGCAGAAATAGGAATACAAAGTAGAAACTGGATCCAATTGGCTAAGGATGGAAGTCAGTGGAGAGCTTTTGTGAACGCGGCATTGAACCTCCGGGTTTCATAGGCCATAGAATTAGTTAGGTAGTTGTCTAGTTCTTTATCAACGAATTACAAATCTCAGCCATCCCTAGTCAAGATGAAAAAATATGCCAATGATTATTGTGTGTGTTGTTCTCGTAAATATTTTTACATAACATATACCCTGATTCTATATTATGATCTTTATGGTATCATGTACGGTGTAGCTAGGAAAGAAATGTGTGCTTTACCTAAGATAATAGTGTATTTTTATCGTGTTAAAACAGTGGGTAATTGGAGTAGTGGTGGATGGGGGGAATTGAGAATTCGGGGCCAAACCAATATGTCAGCCGCCGGGGCCAACTGGTAGCCAGTCCGGGCCTGAGTAAGTAACCCATATATGAGTGCAGATATTGTGTAAGGTTTATTACCAAAATATGCCAGGAATTTCTCAATCATGAAAAGGAACAGAATGTGAAAAACCAAACACATGGAGAGCGCTATGGGATAATGTCAGGTGTCATGAATAGAAAGGAGTTCAGAGCAAATTAGTAAGGCGTATAAATACCTCGGACACCAATGCATACTGTACATCTGTTTGCCATGTTGTTTACGAGAGAGTTCATGAGTTACACGGATATGTTGTTTTACTTTTCCTTTAGAGTATTTTTCTTGTTCTAAAGAGATAAAGGTGGTGGATTCCTCTATGTAACTCATAGTCGAAGGGCATGCCAGGCATGCTTAATGGAATTGAAATCAGGAGGATACGGTGGCCAGTCCATGCGGTAGATATTCTCATGCTCCAAAGCCTCTTCAACTTGGGAAGTTCTGTGGAGACGTGCGTTGTCATCCATGAACACGAACTCTGGACCAACTGCACCACGAAAAAGACAAACATATCATGTCAGTATCTCATTACAATACCATTCCTCAGTTACGGATCCTCCTGCACAACTATACAGTTGAGTTCATCGATTTTTCATGATGCCCGCTCATACCATAACATCAGTGCCACGATATATGCCCCATTCAAGAATGTTCGGTGAATGGTAAAGTGTTTCTCGTTCTTGCTACACCAATTCATGGCCAGAATCACTCATCTGAAATTATGAGTTACCTCAGTCTCATCAGGTAACTCATCTCAGAACATAACATTTTCCCAGTTCCCTTAGTCCCAATCAAGATATGCCATACACCTGGCACGACGGTGGGTAGTGCATTTTGGAACACGCTTAATGGGTTTCCGCACATACAACGCGACACCATTGTTCGGGAGGACACATGAACATCTGATACCCCGGCAAACTCACCAGCAAGTTCCGCAGGAGCGGCACGTCTATTCCTAGTCAATTGGTCAATGCAGCGAACCTTTCGAGCTGTTGTACTCCTCCTACAATCTCCACTATGAACGCATACAGTCGTTCTTCTGGTCACAACAGATTTCTTCAGTCATGAAATAACGCATTGTGCTACTCCCATCACAGGTGCAACCTCTGTAACATTTTGACCTGTCTCAAGACGACCAACAGCTCTTCCACAATCATAATCAGAGATGAACCTTCTGCGCCATTTTCCAACAGACAAATTACCTTGCCCTACAGTAATGTTCTCATAACAGCGGCTGTCTTTTACTTGCAACCTTCTGACTCAGTCTGACGTTTGTTCGTGAGCAGAAACCTCGCATAGGCCTGTTGCCTCTCCTCTTAGATGCAATGGCTCACTAGTACCCTCTACTGATATATCTATGCCACTACATAGCCACGAATCTGCCTTCTCAAAACTTATGACAGAAAATGTGTTTCATCCCTTATTTCCGTATATATATATATATACCGAACGTGTGACTAAGGAAACAGAGGAACATTGTGTCCGAAAGGGAAGTGTACAGCAGTAACTGCAACATGAAGGCGCGTATTACTCTGCTGGAATGTAGCCCCCGGCAGGCCACTAAAGAAATTACAATCGAGTCCCTTTAGTACAGGTAATGCCGAGGACTAAATTCCAGCAGAATAACGCGAGCTCTCATGTTACATGTACTGTCCTACATTTCCTGCCTGAACAGAATGTTTCTTTTTCTTTTTCGGCTGCGCAATAACCCGATCTCTTGCTGATTGAATACGTGTGGTTGAATGTTGCAAACGTTTCTCATAGCTACATGGCTTACCATTCTCTAACAGGACATCCAAGGGCTCATTTCGATGCTGCGTCATGTTGCAGTCATCCTGATCGCCATAATGGGACCACAGGCTACTGACCATTGCTTGTTCTACTGCGCTGTAGTGACGTTATCACGAGTCGTACAGAGCGTTAAGTCTAATAATTTGGTACTTGTATGACAAGTCTCTGCATCCAACGTTGGCGATGTTATCTCCTTGATGTTTTATTTTTAATGGCAAGCAGTGTATATAAATCTTACCAAAGTAAATGTTCATGTTCCATAATATCTCGAACAAAAAAAGAATTATATTCCAAAACCCCTCCTTGCATATGGCATGATCTGCTTGTATCATATTGCCTACTTTTTACTTAAAGTATAGTCAATTGCCGTACGTTTTAAGATTATATTGAGATAAAAATGTAGAATTAAGTTATGCCAGATTTAAAAACTAGACAACCGGGATATACTCCGAAAGAAACACGAAGTATGTTATATTAGGTGACTATAACGTGTTGCTCTTATGATTGTCGTGGATTAAGGCTTGGGCGGTAAACCAATTTCTTTTCTCAGTGATTTCCGTTTTGCGCTATCCCCGTTTATGTGTGTACCCGCCTTCACTGAAGCGCCTTCTCCCTACAGACGCATCGGGGCGCGGTGGCTCAATGGTAAAGCGTTCACCTCCAGTGCTTGGGGTCCCTGGTTCGATCCCAGCTCGCGCCGTGTGGACTTAGTGGTGAATAAATGGGTGTTTGTGGGTTTACTCGGGGTTCTCCCGTTTCCTCCCACTTTCTTCATTCCACCATTTCACTCATTTCTCATTATCACAGTCTCCTTTAGCCTAACCGGCATAACCGTGGGACGTTAAACTTAAAGTGCCTTACGCAGAGCCGTTATGAAGTCTGATTAACGTCATACTACTAGGTTGACTAACGGATGGTTATGAAAATTGTATTCAGAGTCTCCGATTAGAACGTAGTATTTGATTAAGTTAATCACATGTGACTAATTAATCTACAGCAGAGCCTAACCTCCTACCCACGGTTTAGCGTGAGACACAACATTTCGTATTTCATATATTTTCATTTTTACAGACTATGCATGCGCTCATCTACTTTTCCGTAGTTGCCACATTTATTTTTCTCGCCCGATGCATTGGAGTTATATAAGTTAATCATTCCCCAATTAAAACTTTTTAGTTGTACTCAAAGTAGACTCTGAATACCACAAAGTTCATCTTCCTTAGTAAAGAGCTAGTACGCCACTGACTAGTCTGTGACTAACCTTCGATTAATGAATTCTCTCTGAATACCGCCCAAAGATTTCACTACCACTAGCCGCCACCTGCTATGCTCCTGCCCTGACTCGGTTAGATAGCATTTGAGGTTTTTAGTGGCCATCTAGCGGGATTTAGTGTCTTTTGCAAAATAGTTCTTATAATGTACGTTACGTATACTGAGTGGCCGATCTAGCTTGGGGCTGGGGGTGCCTAGGTCCCTTCCAGTTTTTTGAGTAATTAATGTAATGTAAGGCATAGTATATACTTTCAAAGTTTATAGTAAACTCTTGGTACACCTATCACAGTCTGGGTTCTGGCTGCCCCCCCCAGTTTTTACCTTCTAGATCTTCCTGTGCGTACACTGAAGCAATCCTAAAGCGAATCTGTACAAAGGAATGCAAGTCACCGCTCTCCCCCCAAATATGATTGCTTAAGATAGAGATTCGATTTACTGAGAAAGAAGTACGTATGCAATGAATTTATGCATGGATGCGTACAATAAATCTGCACCAAACTTAAAGCCATCGTGTTTTGAGGAGAGTTGGATATTTCTTTAACATTGTTTTAGTAGAAATCAGTGATACTATTGGTGAAAGATGAATTGGTACTATTAATTTTATTTCTAACGCCTACATAGAATACCAGATCAATTCAAACAGGCTTCAAATGTTATGGCAATACAAAGAATGCTCAGAGATCATTAATACTGAGTAGCCTAAATAAAAATTTGCTGTGGATAGTTTTTTTCTGCTCTCGAGGTTGTTCAGAAGCGTGTGTATTTATGGAATTCAGACGTGTAATTTGTGGTTTATGAACAGATTAATCAGTCAGTATTATCATTGAGATTAACGATTTAGAAACGTCTCTTTTGATGTGGTATTGCATTTGATTCAGAATGCACCGGTTGGCCGGAACTGGTCTTTCTTTCCCTTCGAACTCTTGCCCATCACATGAACTATGTACAACCTCCGAAAGTAGACAAACAAAACGTCAAGATGTAAAAAAAAATGTCTTAAACCACAAGTACTTTTTTAAAGACAGTCACAGCCTGACACTGGCGCAAATCCCAGGGGGGGACGATGGGGACATGTCCCCCCAATCTTCGACCTGGGGGGGACTGTCCCCCCCAATAATCTGACTTAAAAAGTGCTTTTTGGGATAATTTGTGATGATTTGTGTCCGACTGCCACAAAGAAATATAAGATGAAATTTATTTATCTTGGCTTTTCCATTTTTTAAAAAGAATCGTCTTCTTTAGTATTGCAAACTGAACTTCGTGCTGTAGTGCGTTTAGTAGTTTCATCAATATGTACTAATTCCACTTCCGCTACTTGAGTACAAATTGCAATAAATGCCAGAGGAGGGTATGCCCCCCTTCTCATGCTGGAAAGTTGTCTCAGCTGTAGATACGGGCACAAATTCCAGGGAAATGGGGAGACATATCCCCCCCAACACGGAACTGGAGGCTTTCCCAATAATCCGATTTGAAAAGTGCTTTTTGCAGATAAATGTGATGATTTGTGTCCGACTGCCACAAAGGAAAGTGAGATGAAATTGGTTTCTCTTGGCTTTTCCATTTTTAATGAAAATGAAGGTGTGCGATTGTGCGTGACGTAACCTGATATGAAATCTTATCTCCTCCTCTCCCTTAGGCTGTAGCACACGAAGAGTATATAGACTATTCAATGTCAGTAGAACCCATTTTTTCAATAAATGCGCGTTTCATCTATTTGAGTATCAGCCTAGGCATCTACTCATGCTTCGTAAGCTAACTAACTCTATAGCTATAGAACCCGGTGGTTCAATGCCGCGTTCACAAAAGCTCTCCACTGACTTCTATCTTTAGCCAACTCGATCCAGTTTCTATTTTGTATTTCTATTTTTGTGAGATACATCTTAATATTGTTTTCCCATCTGCGCCTAGGTCTTCCTAATGGTCGTTTTCCGATTGGTCATACCGCTAACACTTTGAAAGCGTTCCTACTTTCTTCCATCCTGGCTATATGTCCTGCCCACCTAAGGCTCCTAGACTTGACGACCCTAACAATGTTTGGTAAGCCGTATAATTTATGTAGTTCCTCATTATGAAGTTTCCGCCATTCCCATTCCCGTTCCTCTTGGCTCCGAATATTCGTCTGAGCATCTTATTCTCAAATACTTTCAGTCTATGTTCTTCCCTCAGAGTAAGCAACCATGTATCGAAACCATACAGAACAACAGGTATGATTATCGTTTTATATATTTTAAGCTTCAAATTCTTCGACAGAATTCGCGACGACAAGAGATTTTGAACTGAATATTAACACGAATTCCCTGTTTTTAGTCGATATTTAATTTCTTCGTGAATATGATCTTAGTCTGTTAATATTGATCCTAAATATTTGAAAGTATCCACTTTATTAAAAGTATTATTTAATATTTTAACACATTCATAATTTGCCGTATTACGGTCCCGACGAACTTCCATGTATTTAGTTTTCTCTGCAGTTACTACTAAACCCATGTCCCTGCATGCGTTTAATAAGACCTCTGCATTTCTTTCTATTGTTCTCCTATCATCCCCTATTAAATTTACATCATCAGCGTACGCATAACCTGGTGAACACCGTTCAGCTCTAGGCCCTGGTTACTATCTTTGATTTTCCTTATACCGTGTTCCAGGACAAAGTTGAATAATAATGACGACAACGCATCTAATTGTTTCGGGCTATTTTCGACGTGAAAGCTCATGGACAAAAATTTTCCTACCCGGACTTTACTTTGAGATTCATTTAAACATGCCTTAGTTGATCTAATTAGATTTTTCGGTATGCCAAATTCTGTAAGAACGTTGTACACTCATGTCCAAAATTATTGTCGCATGTCTATAAATATGTTGTTGTAGGAATATGATTTGATAACGAATTCGCCCGGTATTTCTTATAATGTTAGTATTGTATAATCGGCAAAGACATGTATGTGGTAAATTTCATGTCAAAAGAGCAGTAAATAAGAACAATAAAACGAAAATAAAACTTTCTTGTCCATTTAGCAACATTTTGTTTTTCTCATTCTTATTTTCATATTTATAATTCTTTTCCTATGAAATTTACCAGAAGTATACATTTTCCGATTATACACATGGTATCAGTATTAAAAGTACCCTGCAAAATCATTTTCAAATTATATTCTTACAAGAAGACAGTTATAGATATGCGACAATCATTTTGGACATGAGTGTACAATGTTTCTCTCCTACCGAGTCGTAAGCCTTTCTAAAATCAATAAATAGTTGATGTACCGGGCTACTGTATTCCCACTTCTTTTCGAGTATTTGGCGAATGGTAAATATTTGGTCTATAGTTGATCGATTTCGTCTAAATTCACACTGATAATCTCCAATAATTTCATCTGCGTATCTGGTCAATCTTGCTTATAGAATGTTTGAAAGGATTGATAGAAGAGAGATGCCTCGATAATTATTACAGTCAGTTTTGTCGCCCTTCCTGTGGATTGGAATAATAATTGATTCTTTCCACTCTTGCGGCAATTCTTCCTTCTTGTAGATAAGGAGAATGAGTTCGTGTATCTTGTTCCACAATTTTTCGCCTCCAGCTAAAATTAACTCAGCCGGAATTCCACAATTTTTCGCCTCCAGCTAAAATTAACTCAGCCGGAATTTACTTTGCACCCGGAGATTTTTGTTTCTTTAATTTCTTTATAGCGATATTTATTTCTATTCGGTTGGGTTCTGGAATATACGGTTCTGCGGTGAGTATCTCCCTTTCTCCACGCACATTAATTTTTAGCTGCGTGTTAAGCAAACCGTCAAAGAAATCTTTCCATATATTTAAAATGCTATCTGTATCAGTGAGAACTGTTCCATCAGCTTTCTTTAATATAAGCACAAGATTGATAGCCTTTCTTAAATTCGTTGATCCATTTATAAATGTCTCGAATGTTTTTATTTTTACTATTATCTTCAAGTAGCAAAATTTTAGCGTTCAAAAAATCGAGTTTGTTTGTTCTAAAAGTTTTAAAAGTTTCCCGCCTGATGTCTACGAAATTTTGTGTAGCTATTTCATTCGGATTTTGTGGCCAACGTAATTTTTCCTATTTTCTCTTTTCTGCTAGTTTGAAGCATGGTTTGTTCCTATGTATTTCCGCGTGTCCCAGTTTTTCTTTTGAAAGAGGATGCTTCGTAAGCAAAGAAAAAAAAATTTAATTTCTGGAATATTTTTCTCCATAATCTTAAGGTTACCTGTTAACTAAAGGGTATATGATATCCGTTAGATTTCTGTAATGATTCCTGTAATGTTATTGAGATTATCATCATTTTGCTCAAAAAGTATTGTTGCGTCATACATAATTGATATTCTTTCTTCATAGTTTTGGGGAAGCAATTATTTATATTATTATAAAACAATTTTAACGTGGATCTTTGTGGATGCCTAATTAGAAACATACCAATTATAAATATGCATGTATTCAGATTTCAGAATGCGTTCACGGCAGTGATTTGTAATACTGATATGTACTCCTACTTTATCTACATCGCCTAATATATAATATACTCTACAACAGTTAATCAGATTCATCTACCGTAATGTGAGTTTCATCTCCCTTCTCTAGAATAAGCCTCAAATCTGCCCACCTCCCAATGTTGAAGACAACCAATGGTGTATTTAGGATTTTGTTTAGAGGGGCTATGCCCAACACAAGGAAGGAAGTGGGCAATTGCCCATCTGAGTTTAATTTATGCATTAATTGAAGTTATAATGGCAAGATTTGCAGACCGATAAATCCTATATATGATATGATACAAAAATTTAGGAGTGAATCTAACCCTTTATTCTATTCATACAAGAAAAGAAGCATCCTCTTGGCCTTCCTAATTTCACGGGCTAATTATTCCCCCGTTTTGATCTTCTTTAATTCAAACATTTCCTTCTTTTAAAATAACTAAACGATATAATTTTTCCTTTGTTATACAGTAATAACTGAAGTCCTGTCATGTTGAAATCCGCGCATGTTGGTGTGGAACACTAGTTTCGCTTATCAACTCCTCTTAGTTTTGGTGTTACTGATGACGGCCGACTTGAATCACAACTGACAACGGTCGATAAAGTATGATAGGCGAAATGAAAGAAAGTATCGTCAAGAAAAAGAAACAGAAAAGTAGAAAGGACGAAAGAAAGAACAAAAGGACTCAGTTCTTACATGGAATGAAATTTGGCAAATACAGTATTATTTCTGGACAAGGAGCATAAGAAAATGGAAAGTCAATGACATTCTTAGAAATGGTAAGAAGGATTATTGTCGTACGTGGAATGCGAAAAACTAACAAATTTATTTCGGGGGGACCTTGAGCCCGACAGCCTCCTAAATACGACAATGAAGACAATTCTGCTCTCCTGATCCTTCCCAGCATTGTTTTTCAAGTTCATAAATATCTTGAACATCGCTTATTTATATCTATATATAATATGGGAACGGTCTTACCCGTCCCCCCCAATGTTGAAGACAGATATGCGCCGGTGCAGCCTGAGAAGGTAACTTGAAAGTGGTAGGCAAGGTGAAGTGCGAAGGGAAGAAAAGACAGCTTTTGTTATTTTTAAAGAACGATTTAAGCGGCATCAGAAGTGTCACTGTTTATCTAAGCAAACTATGGATGCGACACTAATATCGGTCATTTTCAATATACACTATATCCCCCCTTTCTTCCTCCAAATTGAACCTTTAAAGTGAAATGATAAAAAACATCGCAGGCTCGAACCTCATCTATGTTTGAAAATTTTATCGAGATCGCTCTGTTGGTTCAAGAGTTGTTAACTTACAAACATAATTACTTTCATTTTTATGTAATTTGTCCCACTAGAAAACAGGTATTTGCCTACATACAAAATATCGTACATAAAGTTTATATAAAAGCCTATATTAGAATATTAAATAATAGTAATTATATGTTTTAGTGCATGAGTATTAGTGAAATTTACCTACTGATCTCTCTCTTAAGAAGTAATTTGGTTAAAGTTAACAAAATTTCACGAGATCAGAGAGCACATTAAGAACTCAGTTTCATTCAAGAGCCCTATTTGTTGCAAAAGAAACGTTTTATGATGGTAGATGTGTATGCAATTGTAAAAGTTCTGTAAATACGAGGGTCACTAAGAAAGTTTTGATATGTGAAATAACTTACATACTTAAAATCAATTTAACACTTACATTTTCTCAAAGTATTTATCATTACACTGTACACACTTTTGCATCCTCGAAAACCACTTTTGGAAGCAGTTTTGCCAGTCTTTTTCTTCAAGTGTTGAAAGTTCATTCTCGTAAGCCACTAGAGCTTCTTCAGGGCTGCAAAATCTCTTCCCACGCATGCGATCTTTGATCCTGGGGAACAGAAAAAAATCACACGAGGCCAGGTCAGGGCTATACGGCGGATGCGTCATAAGTTTGACCTCCATAGATTCTAAAAACTGAATTGTGATGTTGGCCGTGTGTGCGGACGCGTTGTCATTATGAAGCAGGATTCCACACAATCCAGTTCTTGGACGCAGTTCCCGAAGCTTCTGGAACACTTTTGTTAGGCAAACAGTGGTGTACCACTGAGCAGTAACAGTCCTTTGTTCTTCAAGTGGAACAGTTGCAATATGGCCAGATTTGGAGAAGAAAGTTGCGACCATCTTCTTCCCCACACTTCGCGGTCGCTTCACTTTCGTGGGTGGATTTTCGTCTGGAAAGATCCAAACTGTAGACTGGCATTTATTTTCAGGGTCAAATTGATAGATCCAAGTCTCATCACCAGTAATAATGTCAGAAACGCATCTAGAATTGCCTCCATCAAATCTTGCAAGCATTTCTTCACACCATTCCACACGCATGCGCTTTCGCTGTTCAGTCAAAGTGTGAGGCACCCAACGAGATGAAACCTTCCTGAGCCGAAGATGATCATGAAGACTCTTTGTTACTGCTGGCGATCCAATGTTCACTGTAGATTCAATGTCCTTGAAAGTTGTTCGAGGATTTTCTCGAATCATTTGTTCTATAGCAGCAATGTTTTCATCTGACACAGCTGTTGCCGGACGTTCAGCTCTCTCTTCATCTTTAAGCGATGTCCGGCCTAGCACGGGAAGGAGCAAGGTCGCCAAATGCTCCCTGCAAACGGTCAAGGCTTTGTGTCTCGTTCAAACCACTTTTGAAATCGTAAAGGATCATTGCCCGAAAATGTTCCCTTTCGAGCTCCATTTTAGACAGCCGAATACTGCTCACATCAACAAACAAGTGAAGGCGATACGGCCACGCCGATAAGCGAGGCGAGTTGAAACTTGCTTCGCTTCTTCGCTCTGGATACCACTACCGAACGCAATTGTTGGAATTCAAATACTGTGCCATAACAATGCGTATCTCAAAAACTTTCGTAGTGAGCCTCGTAATGCACAACCACGAATAAACGACTAAAAAGCACATAAAGGAAATGAGTGCAGACTATTAATTTTCAAGAATAATTACAAGTTTTATTTTCGAATGCTTCTTTTTTAAATATTCGCAATATTTAAATTTTTACATTTTTCACGCGTTCGAAAAAAAAAAACAGTAAAATTAACCTAATACAAATATTTTTGTTATTTTCCCAAATTTTCCGGAAAGAAACAGGAAGAAACGATTTTTTACCAACAGGTTTAAAATTTCCTGAAATTTTACAACACTAGGTTAGAAGTCTAATATTTTTTAATATTCATTACTTGTAATTTAAATTAAACAAAATACAGAATCGAAATTAAGAAAAGAAAACAAGAAGGAGACAATAAATAAATAAATAAGAAAGAAAGCAAGGAAAAGAACTTACGTGAAGCAGAGAATGGTCATAAAGACCTGTGTGGTCATGAAGACCTGAAAACAAAGCAAATAAATTAGAATTTTCCAGGAAGTAGGTTTAACATTGTGAAGTGCAACTATTGTACTGCAATGTAAATATAAAATAATGTTATACCTTGAGAACATTTTTACTAAAATGAAAAATTACAATTTTTGGTAAATTTCCGTATAGTTTCAACAACAAATTCTGAAGTATTGTCATTGAAAACACCCTTAATGAAACTAAGGCAAGCTTCTTATTTGAAATTTCTGGATAAAGTTAGGAAAACCATAGGCATCTATCCCTGAGGGCCGAGTCCCTCCCCCTTATTGCCTGAAGTTTATTTAGACATATAGATTTCCATTAAAATACTCATTTTTTCTGACAAAACTGAATGACTCCACCCAAGAAAAAGTTATACAGAAATCGGGTCCACTACTGAAGGTGAAGAAGATAGAAACTACTTCTTTTATAGTTTTAGGAATAAAAAACATGATACATTTACCTATATCTAATGTGACCCGTACGAGACGAAACGAGACAATTTTGGTATCGAGATACGATACGAGACGAGACAGAACTTTTCCAATAGAAAAATACATGCTTTTCGAGAAGAGACTGCACTTTCAAAATACTTTTTTTCGAGACAAGACAGTAGTAATAGCTTCTTAATAGATCATACAGCATACACAGATAAAAATCCGTTCTCCGGACAGCGGCATATTGTACAAATATACGGTATCCTCTTGCTTACTATAGAAATCAGTACGGAGCATACGTTATCCGTATGCTACATAGGCACTGCCCTTAGATGTTACATCATGCCGTTGCAGGATGACTGACATCTAACAGTTTTCCGTATATCACATGCATATACTTATGTTACCTTCGTCAGCTATATGTTATATACGTCCATTTGTATGTGAGATCCTGACCGCCTACATTGTTCCATACGGAAAGTACGTATAGATGGAACACTTATACAGAAAGTATTATAAAACATGCGTTTTCAGTAATACGTCTGCTGTACGTTGTCCAAAAACTACAGGAATTACGCATGTAACCTATCTTTTTAAGTACGCCACCTACATTTTTTTCTCAGTATACATCTTATAATGCACAAGGATGAAAGTAGATCTGAAAAGGTAGGAGAACGCATGACGTCACAAAGTCTCCCGTTCCTATCCTTGTCGATTGTAAATTATCGGCACTTCGTTTGCAAACTACTATGTTAAACGACATAATTTTACCCGAATTTCGTCTTGTTCGTTTCACGCAAATCTCAAACCAAGATATAGGAGAGACTCGTAAAGGTGTTCCATGCGGGAAAAAATTATTATTATTATTATTATTATTATTATTATTATTATTATTATTATTATTATTATTATTATTATTATTATTATTATTATTATATTATGAGCACAGTGGCTCAGGAGTATGAGGGATTCCTGGTTCGATTCTCCCCCAGGGGACCTTGTGATGGGCGGCATCAAACTCGTGAGGTTTTGTCGTTTCCTTTCTCTTTCCACCAATTATTTCGTAAGCACTTACTTCCATTAATCTCCATCTCCTTTAGCCTAAATGACACAAACGTGGAACACATAATTAGAAATGTCATTTCATTTTGGATTTTTTTTCGCCTTGCTCTTTAACCGATTTGAATTCTAGCCAATAAAATTAATTTCTAATTCTCAAAGAACACATACATTTAAACTAATTCATTTTGTTTAGTGAATGTTATACTGAAAGATTTTCTTGAAGTCAGGCTTAACTCTAGTAGCAAGGAAGCGTTCGGCCACTCATCGCGTGCTTACCTTTTTGGCTTTCTACGCTTGCACTTGAAAAGCATGCTTTCATAGAATCTGCAAACAATGCTTTAGATCCTTCGCAGAGCATCATAGCATCACTGGCCGTTCATTGGTATTGTCTTGACTTGCAAAACGCTTACGTCAAGCTTGAATGGAACACTGAATGCAAGCTTGCCCCTATATTACTTCGTTACTGGAATCCAACTTGCGGCATGCTTGCACGTTTTCTAATCAAGCTGCATGCAAACTTCGCTGACTTGCAATTCAAGCTTACAGCAAGTTGTTTGCGAATTGTCTCTGCTACTAGGAAATCTTTAAGTTTGGTTGTAAGCAACAGATCCCGTTGGATATTTACCAAAGAAAGAGAAGTATATGTTTCATGGGAATTTTTAAAAAGAAAATTTATTGTTAAATATGATTTTAAAATGGATTAATTTTTCCCTTACTGATTTCAATGCACATTGGGAAGCCTCAAGAAACACTTAGATATTTATCTTTCAGTTTAACGTTCCACGATTATGTCCAATAGGCTAAGGGAGACGATGATTAAAGCAAGAGAATGATGGTGGAAGAATTGGTAGAATGAGAAAATGGGAGGAAACAGGAGTACCCTGAGAAAGTCCACGGACACCATGTTGTCCGGCCAGAAACTTACTTAGCCGGGGATCGAATCAGGGAACCCTTAGCACCAGAGGTAAGCGCTCAACCACTGAGCCACCGTGCCACCCACACTCACATATTTAGTAAAAATGTTCTCAGTATTTTTTTTTTTTTTTTTTTGGTCAACTAAAGATGAATGTGCTTCCCTACTCTCATTAATCTCAACTTCATACACATTTTGTTTCACGAAAGTCAAATTTGTTTTATAAAATTACATAGAACTTGTTTAAAATCGAAAAAAAAATCATCCCTTATTCTTGACAAATTCGAACTTTAAGTAATGGGTTTCATTTTATTGCATTAAAATTGAAGAAAATGAGTTATTTTGGATTTTTTTAAATGCACTATACAGGTAAATTTTCCGAAGTCTCTCGTGGCTAAGCGATTAGCGTACGCGCTTTTGGCGTGGGAAACCAGGATTCAATTCCCGGCAGCGGCTGATGTGATTCGGATTCCACGTTAAGCTATAGGACCACGTCTCATATTGCCTCACTGCTGAAAGAGACGCTAAACTGAAAATCAAAGCAAATCAAATCAACGGGTAAACTTTCAATTTACGATTGATTGATTTACCCTCTTTCACTCTTCTAAACTTGCAGATTTCAGCTCCAAGCAATTACTAATACTAATACTAATAAATCCTTCGACTATTGTTACAATAACTCACCTGAGGCGCCTCTTCTTTATGTGAGAGAAGATTCCAAGTGTCTGCAAGGTTAAAAGATAAAAAATAAATAATACCTATGAATTCATAATTATAATAAAGGTAAGATGAACGAAGCTGTTTACAACACGTGATTAAGAAACTGATTAAACTAAAAGCTATTTCATGATAGATATTATGTCTATGGCATGTTAAAAGACTAGAAGACAGATGCTTATAGGCTCCAACGAAATTTATATGAAAATCGTGAGGTAATTGGGGAGCTACTTCAATTAAAACCTAGTGGGTTCCGGTTTCCATTTCTACCACTGAAATTCATCATAAATGTCCTTCATCGCTCTTATATCAATTCATATTAATTGACTCATTAGATAACTTCATCACTAAGTTGGAATTATACTTTTTTTCTACTCCAATTAATTTATTCTTTTTCTGCCTTCCTTGTTTCCTCCATAAAGGCGCGTAGTTTATCCAAATAGTCAGGAAATGATTGTGTTTCCAGGGCCGGATTTAACACTAACTCCACTATCCAGGATCTAGGGGGGTAAACAGAGGCGAATCTATCGCTGGGCCGGGGCGCTAGCCCCCTCCCAGTATTTTGAGTGACGAAAATAATTCAAGCTATTATTTATATATTTTTCAGTTTATAGTAAACTCATGATATATCTATCATAGTCTGGGTTCTGGTTGGCTCCCCCAGTTTTTACTTTCTAGATCCGTCTCTAGGCACAAAGTTCTTTAGGGCGCACGTTAGACCTACTGGCGGATCTGGAAGGTAAAAATTAGAGGGGGCAGGCAGAATTTAGATTACGATAGGTATATCATGAATTTACTATAACCTTTAAAAATATATAAATAATAGCTTCAGTTATTTTTGTCAGTCAAAAAACTGCAGAGGCCTACGCCGCCCAGCCCCGGACAAGATACGTCACTGGTTAGACCAAAATGTAATAACCAACACTAAAAAGATTTGCAGAGGTTCAATAATGATAATAATATTATTAAAATAATAAACAAACTTTCTGATTCTCTTTCAAAACAACCTTTTCTCCTGTTTCGTTTACATTTGTGGTTTTACGGTGTAGTGTAAAAAGAAATAAAAATAATCATTTTGTATTACAGGACAAACATAAAGAGTGCGGCAAACAAAGTATTAGTCTTTAGCCCCAATTTCATCTCCCCATGAATTTGCTCGAATTTGAGTGCAAGCGATAGCGTCAATGCATAAAACACGACTCTGAAGAAACCAGAGCGGTCAGATGCACCGTTCCTGCGTTATCCCATTCCAAAGTGTGGGATGCCACGAGATGGTGCCAGTATCGAGGCGCAGCTACGAGATCACCTCTTAACGCCTCGAAGATATTTGTATAAACTGTAAAGCTGTCATGTTATAATGGTCACAGATATAACTCCGTATCGTATTAAAGTCGTCGACCAGCTCGTTCTTGCGACTCTGGAGCACGTACAGTAGGATGTTGTTCACACATGACCACCATTATTTGATACTTCTCTTACGGCCACAACTATGACTTTGTTGTGCCCGGTCATCGATTGTCCAACGTTTCTCTTCGCATTGAAAGAACTTCCGATGATGAGGATTTTTCTGATTGAGTTTCATAAACTAAAGTGCCACCATCTG
Organism: Thermobia domestica; assembly: GCF_964235325.1. Classification (NCBI taxonomy): domain Eukaryota; kingdom Metazoa; phylum Arthropoda; class Insecta; order Zygentoma; family Lepismatidae; genus Thermobia; species Thermobia domestica. The sequence goes on from NC_137468.1 coordinate 196,332,926, forward strand.
ATGGCATCCCACACTTTTGAAACGTGATATCTGAAGAACGGTGCATCTGTCAACTCTGGTTCCTTCACATCACAGTCGTGTTCTACGCATCCGAAGCTATCGGTTGCAATCACGTTCGGGCAAATCCATGGGGAGACGAATTGGGGCTAAAACTGAACGCACTCTTTAAGTAATCAAAACAACTATTCTATTCGCTTTAGTGATATTTCCGGTGTTTGAATATTCATACTATTAGAGACAAAAATTCGAAACGAATTTCTTCTATTAACGTGCGAGTGCATATTTCAAAAATAAAACTAGTCATTGTCCGCAACTTTATTTGTAAAGATTTAAATCTTTCTTTATCCCTTGCGTTCCAGTTACATGCAGGTGGATACCATAAAATAGTCCGTTGCAAAATACCTGTGACAATCTTGGGGATGTCATGAAAACGTATCCTATATTAAGGAGTATTAATCCTGGAGATGATGAAATTTTTTAGTGGCGACAAGGCGTAAGTTAGTTCTACTGTTTCTCCTTGGGTTAGGTGCTGTATCGCCGGACCAATTGTAGGAAATTTACCGCATCAATTGGAAAATTTATTTAAGTTTGTGAGAAAGAATGAGTCAAACTCAGGTAAGGGAAATAATAATAGTTAATGTACAAAAAAATTAAAATCACTGAACTTTATACAATAACTCTGTTATATAACGGCGTAGACCTCTTTTAACAGTAAATGAAAACCTTGTATTACAGCAAGCACATGGGAAAATGACAAATGGAACGCAAGTCGTTACAGAAGATTCAAAATGAGATGATGAAATTTCTTAGTGGATGCAAGGCACGAGTTAGTTCTACTATTTCTCCTTAGATTACAGCACCTTACTTACAGAAAAAATGTTTTCTCTCAGTAGATGGCAGGCCTAAAGGAGCATTCAATTACGACACACACGTCTTTTTATTAGGTTATAACAACAGCATGGTTACTTTTAAATATTAACATTTTCTTCAAACAATGAATTGATAGAGGCTTCGAAAACATGAATTATTTTCTATTCAAAAGTGAACTTTTTGCATGGACTAAATCACAATTTATTACATAAACTTTACATTCATTTTGGAAGTGCTCCTTTTTCATATAAATTCATTTTAGTAACAAATCAACGAATGCTAATCAAGGCATTAATACAAAAAAAAAACTGTAAATACAAAAAAAAAGTCATTCCAACGAGTATGAATCCCATCAATTTTTACAGAAGAAATTATTTAACTTACAACTTCATTCTTTTCAGCATTTATGGCACATACTGGTTATTTCCTGGTGCCCTTTTTCTCTAACACTCTTAAGAGTGAAGAAGTCAAGTCAAGTCAAGTCACACGTCTTTGTTTTGACGATAAACAACTAGCAAATTCGAAAAATCTTTTCAAAGAAAGAAAATAAATCTTACAGTTTTACGTCCCATGCTTATGCCGATTAGGCAAAAGAAGGCGGTGATTATGAGAAATGAATGAAACGGTAGAATGAAGAAAGTGGGAGAACCCCGAGGAAAACCACGAGCACAGTGTTTGTCCACTACAAAGTCCACACAGCGCGAGCTGGGATCGAACCAGAGACCCCAAGCACCGGAGGTGAACGCTCTACCACTGAGCCATCGCGGCTCCTTAGCAAATTCGAGATTGGAAAGAAGAAAAAAGAAAGAAAAACTTTGTATTTGACCTTTGGTCACTGTTGCCAACCCGAAACAGCATAAAATCCCTTCAGAACATCCAAATTTCCCTTTTTCAGTCGAAATGTTACACAACTCATATACCTATATATATATATATATATATATATATATATATATATATATATATATATATATATATATATATATATATATATATATATATATCGGGTTTTACAACCCTTGAGATGTGACTCCTGCCACTGAGACAAGAAAAAAAGTTCTCTTGAACTTTCGGCTATCGGACATAGTGTCGGATCTACAAGGTGCCGAAAGCGTGGGAAATGACTTTCGGACTCCAATTGTTCGGAAACTATCCAATGTAAAGAGGGCGGGTATAAAATGCACTGAAGAAGTCATACCTGCTGTATTGAATTTTGCATGTTTCACAATCCTACCATGCACGCGTAAGAGATTCCCCAAAGGAACGTAGGGAGTCTCGGATAATCTGCCAAATGAAAATTGGTCTAAATGGATATGAATTGATATGGTTTCTACCAGGTAACAATAATTCTTTTGCATTAAGTCGATATCTGAAACAAATACAAAATGGCGGACACCTTCATGCCCGTTGTGTGTAGTTCCATAATCGCCAATTGAGTAGAGTTGATTTTGAGTTTAACTCTTTTTCACCAGCGAGACTATATGAGGCGTGGACCTACTGATTAACGTGGAATCCGAACCACATGAGCTCCTGCCGGGAATCGAACCCGGGTCTCCCACGCCAAAGGCGCGAATGCTAACCGCTTAGCCACAGAGGAGCTCTGCATAATCGCCAGGTACGGATGCTGGCCAGCAGCGACGTTCTGAGTATTAAGTGTAGCGAATTTGTACTCAAAAGCTCTAGAAAGACATTTGGAGTGTCGGTAGAGCACAACAGATGAAGCAAGGTGATTCACATCTGTGGAAACACGTAACGCAAAATGCCCAGAAATGCAATCATAATAAGTAAACGTGAGTTCAAAGCGTCGGAAATGTAAGGAATAGCATCAAGAACATGAAAGCCATTGCCGATTCACCAATAATATTCCATCAACCCGATGCAATATGATGTGCACGGTTGCATACCAATAAGGATGCAACAACTGAGGCCAAGTTGAAATTGTGCATTGGGACTCGTAAAGTAACTGGCTAAACTAAATGAATGTCACTAGTGGGATCGCATGATTGATATTGAAATATGGCCAGTGGCGGATCTAGGTCAGGGCCGGGGGGCCTAGGCCTCGAGTTTTTTCAGTGACAAAATAATTTAAGCTATTATATATTTTTGAAAGTTTACATATACCTATAATAGTCTGGGTGCTGGCTGCCCCCCCCCAGTTTTTACCTTCTAGATCCGCCACTGCGCGTGGGGTTGTTCACGTTGTGTTTTTCGTGAGATTTTGTCAGGGGTGTAGCCAGCAGGTTTATGTAGGGGGGGGGCCGTCGTTTTTGAGGGGGGCCAGCTACAAAGCCAAAAGAATTATGTTGCAGCTAGTGTTTTTGAGGCATGAAAAAACTGGCAAATTTTGGTTTCCAGCTTCTTCTTCTTCTTCTTTTATTATTATTATTATTATTATTATTATTATTATTATTATTATTATTATTATTATTATTATTATTATTATTATTATTTGCTTTTTGTGCATAAATTATATTCCAGGTAGTTTTTATTATGTTTAACCAATAATCACTGTCCCGGACCAAATTCCTTACCGGACCCGGAATATACCTTTTGCATAACTAGTTTAAGCCCTTGTACACAGAACCTATCTACATAAGGCTAATTTTCTTTGAAATTTCACTTATTTTCTTTAAGATTTCCTGACAAAAATAATTATTTATTATTCGTGACTAAAAAAAAAAACATAATTATTTAATTAACATCTATGTCTTATTTCCTGTTCTAGGGGCCGTCCACATATTACGTAACGCTATTTTTGACCAATTTTACCCCACCCTTCTGCTTGTCACACTTTGTAACGCAAGGCCGAACCCCACCCCTTTGTTACGTAACACTTTTTGATCTTTATTTTTTCATTATTTTGATTATTTTAGGGTAGAACTTTTTTATTAGAAAATGCTTATATTATTGTGAATATATTTATAGCGTTTTTCGCCAACAAATCAAAGTATTAGAAAATGGTAGACTCGTAATAATCTTTTATCCCCATAAGGTTGTTTAATTAACGAAGGAGGTCGCACCCATCAGTTTAGGTCACTGGTGATTGGCAAGGAGAATTTACTGCGGAAGATGCAGTCAAAACAGGATTTAAAGAAATAACATCGACTTCTTCTTCCGAGATACAGGGTGCTTCGTGCATTTGAAGTTCGCCAGTCTTAACGATACAGAGTTCTGTTCCTCGTCGACCACAAATTCGAAGTGGCTGCACACGTGAAGGAGCAGGGACATCTCGTTTGTAAACAAGCTTTCGAGCATCTTCTTTGGACTTCGGACTTCAGTTTACCACTTTATAAATTCTTTTTTTAAACAAATTAGTGCGAGAATGCGAATAAACTCGATTTCTTCAGAAACATTCAAATCCAAAAATAATAATAATAAAGTAGTACGACAATAATATCCGACGAATAAGGTTTTTAATATCTTTAGGTCTGCAAATCGTGCATTGTTCCGTCAAAAAATGTTTCAAGAAAAAAAAGTTTCTTCTGTTTCACATGCGAAATTTCTTCGAAGAAAAGAATGGGTAATGATTCGAATCAGAAGTTTTAAATAATATTCTCAGAAATAGCGATGCAAGTGGGAACGCGAAGGAATTTTAAAGCGGTAGTTACGATCACTAACAACTAACTCCAGAAAATCGTGTGACGTAAATGCAATGCTGCGATAGCCGCAAAACCGAGTTTTATTGTATTGTGATACACACAGAGTTCTTCACCAGTCATGCTGGTGTCTAGTGCGTCTTCGAATAACTTCTGTATGATTCAATTTACATAGGCTATAGTTCGAAACTTTCCGAAATAATAGCCTATAATTATTTATTTATATATCTATATATACAGGGTGAACGGTAACTACGTGGACGAACTTGGATGGGCGATAGTAAATCTTAGTAAAGCAAAAAAAAAAAAGTCCTAGTGATCATGGGGGAAATTCCGTCCCATTTAGCAATGACAGAGTGTTGAAAGCATGGGAACATGTACTTCAGAGGCCAACAGCTTAAAAACAGCTTCAGAGGCCAACATTGTGGAGAGTGTGGTTAAAAACGTCACTTAGAAACTCATACCTACTCTATTGAAAAATCCATATTTGAAAACGCAGCTACGTGTGCGCACGGGATTAACAACGTGTGACACTTCTTTCCTTTACAGCATATCCGGGAATCCCTCCGTTCCTTTGGGGAATTCCGTGCGCACGCATAGCTGTGTTTCCAAACATGCATTTTTCAACAGAGTAGGTATGACTTTCTAACCGTAAGTTACATTTTTAACCGCATTCTCTATGATGTATTGCTTTCGACACTCTGTCAGTCCTAAACGGGATGGAATTTCCCATATTCACTACGACTTTTTTTTTTTTTTTTTTTTTTTGCTTCTTATTAGATGTACTATCACCCGCCCAAATGTGTCCACGTAGTTACCATTCACTCTGTAATATATATATATATAATGAAATTACTACATTTGTAACAACTCTTGAGCCACCCGACTGATTTCGATTAAATTTTCAACGTAGATGAGTTTCGGGCCTTGAATGTTTTTTATAGCTTTACTTTGAATGTGCACTTTGAAGAGAAGCGGAAGATATACAAAAATGATCGAAAATGACCAATATTAATGTTGAATCATAGTTTTCGGAGTGGCTGATACGAACAGTGCCACTTCCGATGCCGTTTAAATCCAAATTCAGTGGCCATTATTACTCCTAAGGGGGATGATGACATGTGAAAATAATTGAAAATTACCGATTAATTGAAATCCATACTGAAAAACGTTTTTCACCAAATTTTTCATCTGGTATAAATATGTTTTTTTTTTTTTAAATACTAGTTACAGCATATAAAAAATGTAATGCAGGCCTACTTACAAATCAGTTTAGTACCATTGTTTTGTGGTAGTATTTACAGTAAATTGTTGAAACGTTTGTTTTCAAAGTGTCAAATATAAATCGCAGTAAACTGTGTGATCTGCTGTAAAAAAAAATAATAAACCAAATTTTTTTTCCGACTGGTATAAGGAGGAAATACCATACTATATTTCGATTGGTATAGTAAAATAGTATTTTTCCATAATGTTTTACCGTAAATTATCAATTATATGTAAACTTTGTTATTTTCAAGTGACTGAAGCGAGGTAATCTTACAATGATGTTTTAAAAGCTGGTCATTTGGGGGGGCCAGGAAGTCATTTGGGGGGGCCGGGCCCCGATGGGCCCCCCCATGGCTACACCCCTGGATTTTGTATTTACTAGAAATATAAATTTATTGCAATAAACATATATATACTATATATTAGCTCACAGTAGGATTTAGACATGGTACAGTAGCTCAGAACCTTCATAAGTTTGGCGGCCACTGATTTAAATATATATTTAAATAATTTTTTGTTAACGAACTTATACAAAATTCGCTAGAAGTTACTCTACATGAGAAAAAAGATATTCTTACCTCATTAGTAACACCTCAATCTCCCAGATGTTGTTGGGAGAAGCTTAAAGATTTCGTAGACTTTTTACTTGTTTTTCTTTTTCTTTCTTAAACAACAGAAACATAGCAGATTTAGCAACCTCGATCTTCTAGGTGTTCTGTTACTTCCACGAGATGATGGGACGGTGGATGTACTGTTCAATGAAAAGAGAGCTTATGTTAGTGTGATACTATTCCTTACTGAAGCATGGCGTTGGCAAATCTAAATAAGCATTAGAAATGGATTTACAGAAAAGTACGAGAAATCAAAAAGTAAAGGGACTTGAGAAAAGGTATGTACATTTATTCTAATGATAGAAAATTGAAACATACATTATTTTCCCACATTATCTCCCTGCACGTCAACACTTTTTTCCCAACGTTTCATAAGTTTTTTTTTATGTCGTTGGAAAAAACGTTTTTCCGTGGCACCTGTAACCAATTTTGCACCGCATCAAATGCTTCTGCATCGGTTGCAAATCTTCTTCCCCAGAGCGTTTCCTTCAAATGGAATACGCTGAACCATGACTGATATGTAAAATATTGGTGATTTCGTCCACTGTGATTCGTCGGTTTTCCATCACCATTCTCTCAACGACTTTCAAATTGTCCTCAGTTGTTGACGTCGATGACCTGCTCGATCTTTCCTTGTCACATAAAGTAGTTCTTTCCTGTTTGAAACGCTCTATACATTCGTATTTCTTGCTTCGCGATAAACAGCTGTCACCATACTGCGCTTGCATTCGACGGATAATTTCCTCCTTGGTGCAGATCGACAATGAAGCTGCCATGTTGAACAGCTGCTGCACTCCAACTAACACGGGAATAAGAGTGATACGTTGCATAGAAGCGTTGCAGACGACACTAATTCAGCGCTGGATACTAGCAGTGTTACCAAACCCTAGTGCAAGAAATTGCAAAAGTCCCTTTCTGTTTAACTTCCCCTCGTACTTGTGCTAAAGCCAATGTCACCATCTAAACTATAGCATCTTTATATCAACATAGGCGTATATAAGAACTAAAAATGTACTATTCGCACTTGCATCTACAAAATTAACATCAATAAAACGCGTTCTAGTTCTTTCTATATTCAAAGCATAAGTGTTGTGGACAGTGGTGCACGCAGAAGTTAGTAAAGAGACATTCAAGCTTGCAACTTTATATACGAGGGGCGTTCAATAAGTTATCTACCTAGACAGGAAGGGAGGGTGGAGCATAATAACGCCTGACACGCATTTATGATCCATTTATGATTATCCCCAGTAAACATTTTTCAATGTTGCCAGCCTAATTTTACAAGTTGTGAAGAAAGAATAATATCGGCATATTTTATGTCCCCTGTGGGGGACGCCGGGACCGACATGGTTAAAAACATAATTTATTATAATATTGGTGCTGCTTTGAAACTTATTAGAGTGAAAAGTATGTGAAGAGGAATATCACTGACATAAGTTTCTCATTTTAAAAAAAATGATTCAGTCGCTAAGCACATTAGAGGCAAACAAGTTTGAGAAAAGGAAAATTTATTTTCCTCACTTATCTCATTGGCGAAAGATAGAACTGATAATACAATTCGTCGGAAATCACACGGTCACTTCTTACGTATACCAATTCATGAAGAAGGGGGATGCTAATTTTAAATACCTAACTGCAGCCTAGTTTAAAGAGGAAAAATAAAAGAATAAAAGTGACCCATTTCCCTGCAACCATATGTAGCATATTCTAATACACTACTTTAACTTAGATAAAGATCATAAGAGGTTAAAAAAAAAAAAAAAAAAAGACGTACCATTGAATTAATTCCACCTATGGGTAAGAATACAGGTCTTCTCAAAGAAAGGCGAGTGGGCAATTTTTTTTTATTTTAAACAATAGTGTGGACCTGGTAAGTTCAAGCTTCAGATACTTCATGTCATCTGGCTAAACTTATATCTTCCAAGTCGTTAAGGGTAGTTTGGAAACATATTCAATAGAATAGCATGCTAGTTTTATTTATCCAGAAAGACGGTTACAAAAATGACACTAGGCTTGCTCACACTATGCAACCCTAGGGATTAGAATGAGTTCTTTGTCACCGGAGTGCTAGAACCAGAGATAAATTCTGAGAGGCTTATGTAGAGTCGTTTTCACGTATCATTAGCTTCATATTAAAGGCCTAACTACTGCAGAAAACAAATGTTAGTCGAACTCTTTAATATGGTACTAATCACTCTGCACAAGATCCTAACAGTCCAGGGGGATTCCTTGTAAGTTCTGGGTTTATTAAGTGCTGAGAAAATAATATTTACACTAAATTATTCATGTTTTATTAACTTATGTACTTTTATTGCAGCTCTACAAAAGGATTCGAGAAGTATTTAAGGAGTCGAGGTAAAAGATTTCTTATAATGAAATTTTAACAACAATCCTGAAATGCAAACTATTCAATATCATAATTCTGTGAAAAAGGCAGGAAGAAGTTCTTTCTCTTGCCCTGGAGGGTTCTCATTCCTGAAGTGAAATCGTCTGAGTTCTCCCCTAACTGAAATTTGATCAAATCGTTCATGTGCCAATCGATAAACATATATTTAGAACAAACTTTAAACGCAATCGCCATAAAGTTTGTTGATCTTTAAACAACTCACTTTAACCTTAGCTTGATTTAAACTTAAACTTACAAAATATGAAGCACTCTAAACTATCAATTCCAAATTCTTAGTCATTGATATCGCCATTCCATCCTTTACAGGTTGCTTCTGTTTTATAGCACTTAATAAAACCTAATAAAAAATGATAAATTTCTACATAAGCTGGTTAATGCATAATACAGGCTCAGTGAATTCCTATGTTGTTCGCGCGTTAGTGGTTTCCACGTACATTCAATCACAACTACTGTATATAAGTGGCTCATCCAGGAAGCAACTTTCCCATGCGTCCCATAGCTAGGAAACCGTATGTGGCACGAAGTGACTGCGTGCACGTGAGAGAGAGTAAGCTCCTAGCATGGCGCATGCTCCAGCGGAACATCCTTAGTGCTCTCAGTAGCGTTGTGGCAGTGCTTTGGTTGAAGATGGACATTCCTATTCCAGCTCCCGCCACGTGTGAAGTGCGAGCAGTAATAAAGTTTTTGAATGCACAGAGCATAGCGTCGATTGAAATCCATCCTCAGCTGTGCCAGGTCTATGGGTCTAACATCATAAGCAAGCAGAGGGTACGTTGCTGGTGTAGACAATTTGCAGCAGGATGCCAAAATATCCCACGTTTCATCCCCTCTGATGACCCGGTCCAGAAACTCTTCTCACGCATTGTGGTATCGTTGCAAAAATGTGAATACTGATTATATGCGCCTCGTTTTGCATTCAGGAGTCAGTTGCTTCGGCACTTTATCACTACTTGTATAGGAACGTCCATCTTCAACCAGTGCCACGACGCTACTGAGAGCACTAAGGATGTTCCGCTGGAGCATGCGCCATGCTAGGACCTTACTCTCTGACGTGCACACAGTCGCTTCGTGCAACATACGGTTTCCTAGCTATGGGACAGGTGGAAAAGTTGCTTTCTCGATACGCCTCGTAATTTATTAAGTGCAAACAAACTATTTCTAATAACTTTGAAAAAAATTTCGATTCACAGCACCAGTGAGACTCTTCACTTCCTTGTCACACCCTGCTCACCCAGTATCTTCGCTAAACAGAACACTGACACCCCAAGTCAAAAACGGTACGCTTATGTTGGTCACGTAATAAGAAACACAATTATAAACATATTATTAAAGAATAACGTTTTCGATGGTAACTTACTTATCCTGACTAATGTCTCTGCTGTTATTAACTGTTTCGTTGATCAAATAGGACTGATCAGTGGAGGATGGCGTTGGAGGATGGCGTTGATTTCTGGAAACTGAAATAAAACAAAAGATTGCTCTTATATGCGTGAAATATTTTTATTTATAGGCCCTATTTTCTATCTAATTGTATTGTCGAAGTCTAAGAAAGCAAAATCACACAACTACCTCTATGGCCTATGAAATACGACAGTTCAATGTTACATTGACAAAAAAATTCTCTATTGACTTCTGTTCTTAGTTTACTAAATCAAATTTCTCCTTTGTATGAGGTGTGTTCAAATAAAACCAGTTTTTAATTAGCAGGTCAAAGACTTTAGATGGCGTGCTTCGGCAGTTGTATACAATACGCACCTAGCGACATATCTTGGTAAAAGATCACCTTTTACTTGCTTTCGATCTGTGTGTTAGTTGTCGAATAATAATTATTAATTGGGTGCCGTGGTGCATAAACTGATGAAAAAGTAACCGTGAAGGAGTTGGACGAATTTTCGTGATTTTTTAAATAAAACTGGGGAAAACTTTCATAGGAACATTCCAAATATTTAACTAAAGTGTGCAAGATGATTACATGAGTCAAATACAGTTAAGCATTCGAAATGTGGCAGATATTCTGTGGACGACCTTTCATGTCACCAGAAGACCAACATGTTGAAATTATGCATGTTGTAATTAATAAAAATCTTCATTTAACCGTCTGTAAGATTGTTGAAGACGTTGGACGTCGCGTCATTCCAGCTTATAGAGAAAATACAGGGAAATGACACCAAAATTCCGCACGCTATCCACAAAAGTGATTTCCAGCAGGTGTTCCAAAGTTGGAAGAATCAATGCCAACGGTGTGTTGATAGTAGAAGGGAGTAATTTTAAGGCAATAATGGTTCAAAGTTTGTGTAATGGGGAGGAAACCAAGACAGGAAATGGTCAAGCTTTTTTTGTACTGTGGTGTAAATCACAGTTCAGAAAAAAAGTTACACATTTTTTTTAACTTAATTTTCTCATACACGTTAAAGAACCTGAGATTTCTTTCTTGGTGTTCTTTGAGTTAAAAGAGACCAGAAGTTTCCAACTAACAGTATAATTCTAAATATCATTTTCTATGATAGGTGAGTGAGTCATAGCAGAAACAGGTTAAAAGGAATTTATCAACAATTACACGATACACATAAAAAGACTGCCGTCGATTTAACTTCGGGGTCAATTCGGAGGAGAAGGAAGGCAGGCAGATCGTCTTAATTGGAATCTGAATTATACATCTTCTAAAGTCTCCGTCATTAGGAGTTCTGATATAGATCTCTCCCGCTTATCAAAGGTTGAATCTTTAGATCTCGTCCGCTGAATATTAACGTAAATAACAATCCCTCTCTTATCCTAGAATATGGATAAGTGTTTATTTGTGATGTTCATGATTCTTAACATGTAATTCGAAATGTCTCCCATTAACGAGGATCACCACCCGGAAGTCAGTACATAATTTAGCTCATTCCCTTAACTACTGCGCAATGAAACGTTACATATTATAAATATTGTACTATAAGATAAAGTTATGTTTCAGCTACAACACAAGATACTGATTCATTTGGTTGTGGCTTCTAATATCGAAAAAGGGAACAAATAAAAGAAAATATTTGATTCGTTTTACAATGAGCACACAAGATAGCACTTGCTGTTAGATCTTACAAGAAGTGTTCAATTTTATGGAATGTTTATTTGTATATGTAAAGTATTTTAAAGTAATGATCTTATTACGAAGTAGATATATTGTTTGACCGTTTTACGTGTTATGTTTCACATTTTATTTAAATATTAATTTACATTTAAGAAAATAGATTTTGAGAAGAAACTTACGCAGAACGCCATAATGCGTTGTCGCCAAATTTGTACGTTTAATTCCTCGCGTAATAATGCGTAGCAGTTCGAGAAGAGATTGCGGCAAGGATTGAAAACTAATTTCTCCAGTAAGTATCCAAGCAGAATTCCATGATTACTTCCTTTATTATCTGGCACCAGTAAGCATTCGACACTACCTGGCAACGCAGCACTATTAAAGCAGCGTTTAGCATAGCACCGAGAACACCTAGTGATCCACCTTAAGATATCACTTTTGTCATGAAGTGTCCGAATCAAGTATTTTGAATTAATTAACATTTTATACTGAGTTTTATATATATTCAATAATTTTTTTTTAGTAATTTATCCTAGTATCTTTTTCTTGCATCATTTATACTTATCTCTTTTAAATTATGATGGCACAACACCTGTGCCATGACGTCGACCTTCGGAATTTGCTTTATAAATCTCTAGTAAAGCTTTTTAGATCAGGTTTTTTGCATTCATTCAAATATGGAAGTATCATAGAACATATTTTATGGGCATTTTGCAGCCTCGCGTGCTCTGTCTGGGGGCTGTGACGTCACAAACGTGGACGATGGGTTTTAAAAAGGGTATATTTGAGAAGTTTTTTAAAAAAAATCCCTGACACATTACTATTTACCCTAGAATCATGGTTTGTACCTCGTTGGTTTCGTTATGAGACAGGTTTTCGAAATGTAGCACTCAAATTTCCCTATCGTGTACCAGAAGCGGGAAAATCTCGTCCAAAATGAAAAAAGGGAATTTTTTAAAGAAAAATTTCCCTTTTCCCCATTTTTCTCTTCACAGGTACACGATAGCGAAATTTGAGTGGTACCATTTGAAAGGCTGCTCTACGCTGAAGAAAATGAGATATGACTCATGTTGCTAGAGTCAACAGACATGCGTCAAAAAATATCGATTTCTTTATTTTTTTCATTTTTTACACATTTTTAGCCAGTTACTTTAGTAAAGTATCTACAGTATTATCACTATTTATTCTAAAGTCATGATACGTACCTCGTTTTCTTTGGCATAAACCAGTCTTTCAAACGAAACCACTCGCATGTCTCTAGCATGTACCATAGTGGATAAAATTTGCAAAAAAAGTGAAAATTTTGTCAAAAAATCCCCTTTTCCCCGATTTTGGGCCCTCTCCACTATGGTACATACTAGAGACATGTGAGTGGTACCGTTTAAATGACTGATCTTGGCCAAACAAAACGGTGTATCAATCATCTCTTTACGGTAATTAGGGATTGGTCAGGAAATTTTTATATAAAAATGGGTTATCCATTGCTCACATAGGGGAAAGCTGATACTGTTTGCAAATGAGGCAATATTTTTCCTTTCTTATTTTTCAAGATATAACATTGACTCTTCGTACAGTTATTACACATACTATGTAGTATGTTTGAGATTGTTTGGGGCTCTGTGGATTGACACAGGGGCCGGCCAGAGGGGCCCAAAATCTGAGAAAAGGGATTTTTGACAAAAATTTCCCTTTTTCGCGAATTTTCTCCACTGTGGTACATGCTAGAGACATGCGAGTGGTACCGTTTAAAAGACTGGTTCATAGCAAAGAAAACGAGGTACAATTCATTTTTCCACAATGAACAGTCTAGATGATGATGATGATGATAGTATAGAAATTCACTAAAAAATATTATCAAGGGAAAATATGTAAATCGGCTGTAGCATCAAAACTATTCATCCCAGAGCCACTCTTTGTATCTCATTCTCTTCACCATAAAGCAAAGTTTTTTTAGTAGTATTCGCATGATCGTATCCTATACCAAAGTGGAGATATTCGCGATAAAAAAAAGGGATTTTTAAAAAGAAAATCCCTTTTTCCCACTTTTAGCGGAAATTTCCCGCACTTGGTACACTTTAGGGAAATTTTACGGACGGTTGAAAACACTGCTTTACTTGAAACAAAACGGGGTATGAACCATGATCCTACGATAAAGAGTCTTGGTGCAATAGATGATTGAGTGAAAGTCTACAAAGTACCTCAAAAAAGCCATAATTTAAAAGGGTTATGCTCCTTGATGTTTCTTATAATCAAGGCTAAAGATGTAAATTATGAAATAGTGACAGCATTTTGGAAAACCTATATTCTTTCCAACGAAATTTCCTTACATTTATTTATTTATTTATTTATTTATTAAGGGCATTAGTAATAGTAGAATTCTTTAATTGCATCAGATTTTAAGTACACCTCGTATACCTATTTCTACAAGATTCATCTTAATATTGTTCTCCGACATCTCCTACGTCTTCCTAGTGGTCTTTTTATGATTGCATTTCCAGTTCCAATTTTGAAAGCTTGTAAGGAAAGGTACATAGAAGAATGTATACAGTGGTGATATTCACCGGAGCGGTTCGCAACGGTTCGATAGAACCGGTTGTTAAAATATTTCGAGTTCGCATAACCGTTTTTATACCCAAATATAACAGTAAATTTTACCTAGTTATACCCAGGAACAGTAAATTTTAGTTTAACTATCTTTGTTTCCAGAAATTCTTTCAGCAACAGGATTAAACACATGATCTCTCAGAATAACGTATAAGCGTTTATTTCTTAATCTCAAATGCTCAGATATCAAGAATGAGAACTTGGATTACATGAGTGTAGTGGTGAGGTTTATTTATACCTGAAACGCATACATACCATAACCAACAATTGCCAATCCATTGCTAGATTAAGATCTTCCCAATACTTTTTGACAACCATCTATCTTGGGTAATTCGTTTCCAAGAGATATTCGCAGTGCTAAATAATATTGTCGCATCACCTTGTATTGGAATGCTGTGTAGGTCCCTATTTTACTTGGCCTATGTTTAGCAGAAGGGGTCCAGCTCTTTTCTCTAAAAAATGTTACAATTCTGGTAATTTCTGTTCACATTCGGTTAGTTTAGGATAGGTTAGGTTAGTTTATGTTATATTAGTGTAGGGGTCCCGCATAATTTTCCAAAAATGATAGAATTTCGCTTATTTCTACTAATATTAGGTTTGTTCAGATTATCGTAGGTTAGTTAGGTTAGGTTAGATTTGGTTATGTTATGCTACGTCTAAGTACTTGCATCATTCATTTCTCCTGTAAATTTTGTGTTTTTTACGTGCTTCTGGACCCTTCTGTATTAAACATACTCCCTTTACTTGTCACTTGTGGTATTTAGTAAAAAGTTTGCTTTTGGCTGTCTTGTAGAGTTTGTTTTCTGAGAGTTATATCTATCCATTTACTATTTTTCTGTCTGTTTCTCTCTCTCGCTATATATATAGTGTTATAAAATAGTATTATATATAGTGATATATATTATAACGGTAAGTTCGTTATAGTGGACTCTTCTTAATTCGAAGTCCAAGAGGACACGAAAAAACTTCGAATTATCGAAAATTCGAATTATCCAACAACATTCATTTTCACATATATAACAACAAACAAACCAAAGTACTGTGCATCAAAAACATATTCATATGGTGTAAACTTTACCTTTAAAGCAGCTTATTATTTGCGTGATCGAATACCGCAAACTAACAAACGACATTGACTCCACATAATTCAAACTACGTGTACAATGGAAAATATATTTACGTACAGCACTACAACATACATTGAATAGCCCAAACAATTAAACACCAGTAACAATTTGAATATTCTGTTCTCACTTTTAAGAAGTCGTAAACCTCATTTGCTTAAATTTGATTGTTTTTGTACGGTCAAGAAATCTTGAATTTCATGTATTGCGTGGAATACGATATTAATAACATTTGGTTGACTTTATCAATAATTCATCTTAAATTTTCAACCAATTCTGAAACAAGATGAGATTGGCACACGTTCTCTATCTTTACTTCTTCCCCAACTCACCTTCATTTTTATCATTACATAGATTTCCTATTTATCTTTTGTATTACTCTTCCCTATGGCTGCATCTGAATAACTGAAAACATGTTAAAACTGTATTTCTTTGTTTACATCTGTTCAACATTAAAAATTTTCAACTGTATTTACTTCCAATTATCCAAAACATAGGTTCAAAAGTTCGATTTATCCACGATTTTTTACTCTTGTTTTCAATACAGTTTTCAAGGGGAATGGATTTCTGTTCGAATTATCCAATATTTCGAATTATCCAAGTTCGAATTAACGATACTCCACTGTATATTATTCTCCAAAGTCCACTATTTTATAACACTAAACGTGATAACACAAGTTGAGATTTAACTAATTCATTTATTTAATATTTCACCTCTAAACACATGTAAATTGGATTAATAATTTAGATATTATACTTGTTTTTATATATCATCCAATTTCAATAATTAAACTCTATTTATACAGAATATATTTGTTCATCTTCTAACTACATAAATTACATGGCGCTTATATACGGGCACTTATAGCCAACGGGCACCACGTGTAGTTTGGGGACCAGACAAGTGAACCAAGAGTTACCAAATTTTGGTAACAGTACCTTGGTCCAGGCCCCAGATCAAGACGGAGCGTTTTTTTTTTTTTTAATTCGAATCAGGTGTGTTTCAGGGAAGGGTGTTTACCGGGACATGTAAAAGTAGTAGAAAATGACCGATATTAGTGCTGAATGCATAGTTTTCGCGGTTGCTGAGATCAATGGTCAAACTCCGATCGCATTAACTTCCAAATTCACCTCATTTAGCTGCGGGCCGGGGGTCACCGGGGGGATATCGAGACATATAAAAATAATCCAAAATGACCGATATTAGTGTCAAATTAATAGTTTTCGCGGTCGTTGAGATCAATGGTGACACTGCCATTAGCGATGACTTGCCAATTCAGCTACTATAGTATGCTGACATGTTAGCGAGACATGTAAAAAAAATTAAAAAAAAAAATGACCGATATTTCTTTTCGTTCGTTGGTCAGTTTGTTTACATAGATAATTTATCTGACCCATGCGAAAAACGGGTATTTCAGCTAGTGTATACATACATACATACATACATACATATAGTGTCATTTACGGAGATCTCGACACTTTTAAGATCTGGCAAAGGTAGTGACCATACACGCACGCAACAAGGAACATTCAGCGTGGAAGATTAGGGCAGCTGTACACTACGAGATAAATCCTAGGAAATATCTTAGGATTTATCTTCGAAAAAATGTTTGACATATCTCGTAGGAAATCCTACCGTTTTCTGCCATACACGTGAGAAGTTTTCCTGTCTGAGCGAATGACGTTTTTCAATATTATGAAATAGTTCTATTTAATAAAAGTAAAAGATTGATGAGTTCCAATGCTAACTACCCTGCACATCCTACTAATATTAATACCAGGCGCTATTTTGTTAAATTGGATACCTCTAAAAAAAAGCATAAAAATCAGAAGGGTGCTGGTGTACCACATTTTAGAAGATTTATAAGTAAAATTCAATTCTTTCCATGAAAAGACATATTTATAAACAACAAATTTTTGCAAGAAATAGAATTAAATAGAAAGTAATACACCTATATTTTACGATAACAAGTGTAGGTTTACTAATGTAAAATCATTATGAGTGTTTTACTACGGATGAAATAAGTGAGGGACAATGTTTAGCAGAAGGAGTCCAGCTATTTTTTTCTGAGAAATGTTACAATTTCGGTAGTTTCTGTTCACATTAGTTTAGTTTAGATTAGTTCAAGTTAGTTACGGATAGGTTAGGTTATATTGTTATATTAAGTTATATTAGTATAGGGGTATATAATTTTTTCTATCAATATTAGGTTTGTTTAGTTTCATTAGGTTAGATTTGGTTATGGTGTGTTGGGTATAAATACCTACATCTTCCATTTCTCTTGTAAATTGTGTATTTTTTACGTTCTCTTGGACCCCTTCAGTGAAACATTTTCCTAAGTGAGTGCATCTAAAACATGACCGATGGTACTATTTTCCACCACCGGTGTATTTCCGCATAGTTTACAGAAGCTGTAACTTATGTTTACAAATGGAGCTACTAGCATGATACCATGACAAGTGCTGTTCAAAGTCGTATCATTGACAAAACCCACTCGTTTTCACTACCTTCGCCGACGCGCCTGCTTCCTTCGAACGCACCCCTTCGCTAACTCTCGGGGCCCTGCACTCACTCGGTTAGATACCATTCGTGCTTTTCAGGGCCACCTAGCACAGGTTGGTTTGTGTTTCTGCACTATAGTTTTCATACTATATATCCGGACGCCGTATTTATAGGCAAATCGTACGATAGAGTATACCCTCTGTATGCATGTGTGTCAGGCTGACACTCATTGCTTGTTATAGTGACAACTCATGCCAGCTTTTGTTTATCAATGCATTTAGGAGATAAACTGACAGTGATTTTAGGGAGATTTAGACATGTAGTTCCTTTGTTATAAGGAAAGTAATCAGACAAAAGAACTACCGTCTGGTTAATCTTAGTGTATACATCATAGGTTTAGGTTACATAATAAACACGCTTTCTCAGCTTCTGGGTCATTTAGTTAGGTGCAAGCCTAATTGTAAGGTTCCTTTAGTGTTAGATTAGCACAGTACATGTGTAAAAGATTCTGACATATTGAAGAAAACCCCTAATGCTTCCACTACACAGTACTCAAAATTGACAATCCTTAATATCTTTTTTCCGTAGTTTGAAATACAATTTCAACTTATCTTACGGCAACTTTGTTCGTAGGAACTCTGGCAAAATATTGTGAAAGAAGACTTTGAGAATGTCAGTTGTAAGAAATCAGACTCTGTTGGATTCTTCGCATATGGATTCCGAAAATGATTGTGTTAAATTGTGATTTTCGATTATTTATTATTATGCGTAGTGAAATGTTGAAAGCAACAGGTTGAAAAGAAAGTTCGTTATTAACGAGCTTACATTGTTTCAGTGTTATTGTATTTCAATTTAGTTGTAATGAATTGCAGAAAAGTTTGCAAATAAGTCATATGTAGGGGAGCAGGAAAATTCGGTGTAGGAAATTTCGGTGTAGGAAAATTCGGTGTAAGAAAACTCGGTGTAGGAAAATTCGGTGTACAGAAAATTCGGTGTACGGAAAACTCGGTGTGGGGAATGTTCGGTGTAAAGAAAGATTCGTTGTAGTAGACCGTAAGATTTATTGAAAACTCAACTGAGGATAAATGAGCGTATTAGTTTTAAGTTCAAACTTTGCATAGAACGTACTTTTAGTCTACTATACCAAATTTTGAAAAATTGTGATCGTGAAATAATTTGAATTCTAGATTTCGACTGATTTTAACATTTCATGGCCCTTACATGATGAGAATTTTTTTTTTTATGTCCGTTCTTGTGACAGCGAAGCGACTATCGCTACCAATCGACATTTTATTTAAAACTTAAGTTTTTAAGCTGTTTTGGAAGATGTCTCCTAGACTTTTCTAGTTCAAAAAAAAAAAAAAAAAATGTAGGTTACTAAACGGGTAAAGTTGAAAATTGTAGATTTTTCAAAAATGTTCTGACGATTTTATGTCTATTTTATAAATAAATATTTAAATCTAAATTCTTCAAAAACGACATAGTTTATTTATGTTACTCAAAGGTGTAAAAAAATAAATGCCTCAACTAAAGTATCTACGCCTGATTGAAGGAGAAGTCAATAAGGAGTCAATAGGATTGCAGAACTGGTTTACCTTAACTTAAGGCAAACAAACTAAAGTGTCTGATTGGAAAAGAAGTAAACTATTTGTACAAATATTACCTGATAAAACCATCCTGCTTTATATTGCCCTTTCCACTAAGACTTTCTTGATCAATATATTTTTGTATCTTACATATGTATATGCAGATGTTCAAAACTCACGGATTCATTTGGCTCTAGAATTTCTAACTGAAGTCTGGTTTTCATGCGGTTTGTCGCAAATCATCAAGGAAGGATGGGAGATTTATAGGATTATGTTTACTGGTTTAAATTCATCCGTGGTAATATCGAGCAGGCCGTAAGAAAAACAGCAAATATTCGCCATTGAACGTAACAGTTCGAATGAGATATTGGATATTTGAAGCGAAATTGAAGAATACGTAGTGAATTAAGTGTTAGTTAAATGAAATGAAATCTTTAAGTTTTACGTCCCACGGATATGCCGGTTAGGCTAAAGGAGACGGCGATGATGAGAATTGAGTGAAATGATGGAATGAAGAAAGTGGGATGAAACGGGAAAACCCCGAGAAAACCCAAGAGCACGGTGTGTGTCCACCACAAAGTCCACACGGCGCGATCTGGGATCGAACCAGGGACCCCAAGCATCGGAGGTGAACGCTCTACCATTGAGCCACCACGCCTCCCAAAATTAAGTGTTAGTGGTAACGCACATAAATCACATGTTGAATAGCCGGTTTCTCGCTAGAAACGACAGAGGGATTTCTTGGGTGACTTAAAAGAGTCGGTAACTCACGCCTTCCACAACATCCTTCAACGGGGTCCGATGCTTCCCTGTCTTACTCAGAAGCGATCCTGTTTCCAGCAATTTATTCACTAGCGACCATATTATATTCCTGTTTGGGGCAGAACGTGAGGCAAAGTTGCGTGTAACTGCCCTTTGCGTAGCAACAACAGATCCCGGTCTCCAAAATCTTTTTTAACGATAAAATCACGTTGCTCCAAAGAGTACATTATTGTAACTGTGTCCTGATCGTATTGGTACAGTAGTACAGCATTATTCTCAATACAACGGCCCAGTTTCCTGTTTCTTATTGACCGTCGCGAGGTTGACATCTAACGAAGAATCTCAAATCTCCACACCGCACCTCACCTAATTCCAATTCGGTACAGTGGCGAATATTTGCTGCTTTTCTAGAGGCGTGGCCGATATTACCCCAAATGAATTTAAACGACTAAACATAGTTCTATAAATGTTCCAACGTTCCTTGATCATTTGCCACAAACCGCATGAAAATCGGACTTCAATTAGAAATTCTAGACCCAAATGAAATCCATGAGTTTTAAAAGAATCACCTTGTATATGTTCTATGATGTACTATATAGGAAAGGTGTTTTTAGTTGTTCCAATAACTATTCTCTGAACTTGTAATTGTTTTATTTCTGACAAAAATGTCAGCTTCATTGTGTGATGAAAAGTAGTTTATAGTAATATCCCGCAAAAGACATGCAAGAGGTATTGGACTCAAGGCAGAAAAATAAATTTGCTTTTCTTGAAATAGGTAATAAAATTTTATTCGTTACATTATATGGTTTTCGTTTTCACAATATGAAATGTCGTAACTTATCGTAAGTGGTAATATTAAATATGTATTACACCGAATCTACCGTACACCAAAATTTCCCCACACCGAGTTTTCCGTACACCGAATTTTCCTACACCGAGTTTTCTTACACCGAATTTTCTTACACCGAATTTTCCTAGACCCCATATGTAGATAGTAGAAACCTTACCCCTAGTATTTGATTGCGTTTTATGTTTGTTGTAAGTAGGACACTGTTTTCAAAGATATGAAGGATTTCATTTTATATGTTGAGTTCTCCCGCAAGATTTCCAAAATCTACATTCCGTTTATGTGTTCTTGAATTTGCAAGTACTGCATTCGTGGGCAAGATGTTGTGTTTCATAGCTAGGGCAATTATTATTGTCAAGTAATATCGCTTTTGCAGAATAAAATTATCGTAACTTTCATGGTGGTGTCAAGTTGTTTCTTAACGTGTCGAAATGTCTCTAAATGATCTTATATATATATATATATATATATATATATATATATATATATATATATATATATATACAGTGGAGTCTCGTTAATTCGAACTTGGATAATTCGAAATATTGGATAATTCGAACAGAAATCCATTCCCCTTGAAAACTGTATTGAAAAAAAATCGTAAAAAATCGTGGATAAATCGAACTTTTGAACCTATGTTTTGGATAATTCGAACTAAATACAGTTGAAAATTTTTAATGTTGGACAGATGTAAACAGAGAAATACAGTTTTAACGTGTTTTCAGTTATCCAGTTGCAGCCATAGGGAAGAGTAATACAAAAAATAAATACAAAATCTATGTAATTAAAAAGATGAAGGTGAGTTGGGGAAGAAGTAAAGATAGAGAACGTGTACCAATCTCATCTTGTTTCAGAATTGGTTGAAAATTTAAGATGAATTATTGATAAAGTCAACCAAATGTTATTAATATCGTATTCCACGCAATACATGAAATTCAGGATTTATTGACCGTACAAAAACAATCAGATTTTTGCAACTGAGGTTTACGACTTCTTAAAAGTGAGAACAGAATATTCAAATTGTTACTGGTGTTTAAATGTTTGGGCTATTCAATGTATGTTGTAGTGTTCTACATAAATATACCGGTATTTTCCATTGTACACGTAGTTTGAATTATGTGGAGTCAACGTCGTTTGTTAGTTTGCGGTATTCGATCAAGCAAATAATAAGCTTATTTAAAGGTAAAGTCTACACCATATGAATATGTTTTTGATGCACAGTACTTTGGTTTGTTTGTTTGTTATATATGTGAAAATGAATGTTGTTGGATAATTCGAATTTTGGATAATTCGAAGTTTTTTCGTGTCCCCTTGAACTTCGAATTAAAAAGAGTCCACTGTATATAAAAGTGTATACAGAACCCGTTGTTAAAAAATTAGGATAACACGACTGGTCGGTGGCTTCTTAACCTACCGAGTGTGATCATTTGATCAAATTGCTTCAGCTTTTAAGTCTTGCGTAAAATAGAAAGTGATCTCTATCGTACTCTAACTTAGACTTATGTAAATGTGTGGAAACAAATGCCACTGAAGTTTACCATCTTCTGAACTGTAATGTGAAGTTAAAGGTCTCTTTGAATAATTTGGGTCTTACTAAAAATACGTACGTTCTAATCCATTAATCCGATTGATTCTCAAATGCTCTTTTCTTAGGAAAAGTAAAGCTGGGTTGTCACTTTACAAGAATTTTGTAGCTAACATTAAAAAAAAAAACAAAAAAAAAAGTCTTCTAACTCTACAATACTTCTCCATGTAAACATAGTCTTGAAAGGTGCTTACAACATTTTTTTTTTAATCTTACAAGGAGTCAAACCATGTGCAACTTTCTGGGACGTCTTGCTTGCTACCTGCTATCGCCCTCCCGCTGACATAAAGGAAAAACCAGTTTCGCCTTTTCCGAAACAACGGATTCTTTTGAACAGAGACGGAAAGAGCGCTAAAATACACGTTTATAATGAGGAGGTTCACTGTTTGTCACTAGAGTGCAGTGCTACATGGGTGGAGATATATTTCTTGCTTTCAGAAAGTTGTAATGTGTAAACAGTAAATAGGAAGATCGGATTACAAGATTTTTTTTTAATGACAGCTACAAGGTTCTTGTAAAGTGACAACCCAGCTTAACACAAAGAAAATCAATTGTGCTAAAAGAAGACAATTAGCCCATAATGACATTGACAACGTGCTGCTGTTATTAAATTGTAATAGTGCTTCTAATCGGCCTTGAATTGAATGGTAAAATTTATTAAGTTTTAGGTAATTAATTTTATCAGAAATTAATGGTAAATAGGAGTGAATTAAAAGCGTTTTGAAAGTCCTATCTGTCCATTTGAATAATTCAGTAATTCGATTTTATATGCATGTACGAGTATTAAATAATAATAATAATAATAATAATAATAATAATAATAATAATAATAATAATAATAATAATAATAATAATAATAATAATAATAATAATAATAATAAATTTAATACACAACAAGACTTGAAGTATATAGTATTACTACTTACTAATTAGAAACATATGTAATACAATGGTTAGGACCAATACAGAAAAAGGCTTACCTGTTCGCTGGGCAGTTGTTCCACCCCACGATTTTTCAGAGTAACTGAAGTCTTTTCGTCCAGTTCCAGAAAATCCACCTGAGCTACTTTGATTACCTGAAGCAGTGGAGCCACCTTTAGACCACGAACAGTTGTTCATGTTGGATCCAGAGAATGTTCCAGATGTTTTAGCTGCCGAATGTACGCTTTTACCTTTGCCTTTCCCTTTGCCTTTAAATCCATTCGCCCAGGAGTTTTTGCTCTGATGAAAATGAGCGTTATTGGGCTCACTACGGAAAGGTCTAAGCGATGATTCTCCTAGATATTTAAATAATAATAAATCAGTGGAAAGAACAAGAAAATACATTTCAGATAATAGTAGGCCTACTACTTACTAAGCAGAAAGAAACATTGCCTCTGACGAGGGGGGCTTTAACGTGGAGAAAATTAAAAGGGTGTATCCGGATAAGGTGGTGAAAAGTGACCTTACACGGATTGCTGTGATACTTACACCAAAGGTATCTCATATCCAAAGATAACGTTAGCCAGAGATTCAACTTCAAATTCCTTCGAATTTCAAAGTTATTGTTGAAAATTTGTAAATAAAAAATTCTTTATATCTCGGAAGCGAATTAAGTTACGAGGGTGAAACAAAATATGAATATACTTGGCATGAAGGGCTTTATCGAAAACTAGAAACAATGTATTTCGCCCTTCAAATTTCTAGCAAAAAGCGTTGAAAAAATTTAAATTTAAATATTTTTGCTTTATGTTTGAGGGACCACTTTTTATTTCCCACCATAGAAGCAGCACCAACTCACTTACAATATATTTTGATCATGGTTTGATACTCGTGGTGCAACATGGTGTAAAATAAGGAAAATCAAAGTAGGACATGCCTAGAAGATGTGCAATCCAGTTACGCCACAAATGTTTTGGCCAGCACGAATACTGTCAGAAGTCAAAGATGGTCTAGAGTGAAGTTCTACGTGGGAATATAACTCTCATAATTGTACCTCTTCCAGAAACAGGATGAAAGCACGAGTGCCACTGATTTTCAATCTGCCTTAGTAGAATACCAATATTTTAAATCATGATTTACAGGAAACAACGTTTTTGATTATCCCTACATATAATGTATACCCATACATAATGTACAAAATATTATAGTGCACAAGATGATGATAATACTAAAATATTCAAAGTGTTTCTGCAATGTCTTTCCTGTATTAGAAAACATTACAAGGAAAACGAAGGACACAGTATGTGGAACCTTCAATCTTAATCACTATGTGCGTTTATTACTGGAGTGACAAGACCAGTAACTCACAATTTACTTAAAATTTCTGTAGGCCGAACAATCGTAGTAAAGTATTGAGCACGTGAAAGGCAATAAATGTTTTTAACAACATATGAACAACAACAAACTGTTCGATTTCCATATGCACATTCACAATTATACGGCTTTAGACCCGAATACCCTATTGTAATGGGAACAAAATCAATATAACATCTGTATGTCTTCCTACTAATATGTCGAGGTCATACCTCGAATTCAACGATGTGGGTATTTTCTTTCAGGAAATGGAGGTTGATGCTTTATCTTCATTTATCATTGCATGAGTTGAGCTAATTTTGAGTTTAACGTCTCTTTCAGCAGCGAGGCTATATGAGACGTTCACCTGCTGATTAATGTGGGATCCGAGTCACATGAACTCCCGCCTGAAATCGAATTCAGATCTCTCACGCCAAAGAGGCGTACGCTAACCGTTTAGCCACGAAAGAATCTCTCGTTCATCATTTGGGCCAAGTAGGAAACTGCCTGAGACAACTGATAGGAACCTGTAAAAAGATTTTTTAGGTCTCTTTCTTTCAACTCCGGGAAGTCCAGGATGTCTACAGATGTGATTCTTGCGAAAGAGAGTGTACAGCTGTCCCAACTGTGCTCTTCTGCTTCTAATCCTAATGTGTTCTCTACGATGCGCTGTCGTTCCATTTGTTGAACTTCCTCGTCGAGGCAATCCTCAGGATTAAGACAATAACCAAATAAGAAGCTATCCGACATAACAATCTAACTTCAGGAAAGAACTTGTTGTCCAGTTGGTGACGTAGAAGACAATACTTGTTCAAGAATACTATGAATGGCCTCGACAACCCAGCGAATTTTTGTAATGAAGCAGGAAAAGTTTGGTTTCACAAGGTACATTCACGAAGTGTCCCCTCGGGATTCGTGTAAAATCCTCCGCACCCCAATGTGTATTGTACTAATTTTAGCGGCCCATACGGGTTATTTGCATATTTATGGGCATTCATATATTTGGAATTCAATCACACACTACTATAACGCTCGGACACATAATTGCTTTTAGTTTCTTTAGATGTAACTGGACATGAATGTGGGCATATGCAAAACAAATTGGATCAAGTACTGCTTCCCTGACACGTGTTACTCACTCAAGTCGCCATCTTGGATCCACCATTTTGGATTCCACTTTCGTTTTTTTAAATGGGAATAGGTGCAAGTGATACATCAAATTCATGTACAATTTTCTAGGAAATTCATTGATGTAGATAATTTTACCGTAGCTTTTAAGAGTATATACAGCATATGTGTGTTACAGTTTCGGCTGTGCAACACAGATATATAATCTTAAAATATATATACTACTTTGGTCAGTTGGAGTTTTATTAGCAATAAAATATTAAAATATAATCGGTTTTATGATATAGACCGAGAGACTTACACACAGGTGCCCATTGAGTGGAATGGGAAAAGGTCACTGAACTCGTTTCAATTATTCATATAGTCCTGTCTAAGGGCGCCCATGTTGTGGTTTCCAAGGGGGGCAAATATAAGCGAGGTTTCAAATATAGTTTCAAATTATGCTATAACTAATATAAAAATTCTATTGGGTTTTCGATATTCCCAAGTACGATTTTCTCTTAGGGAGGGCGAGCGCCCTACCTTGCCCCCCTGATGGGCACCCTTGGTCCTGTCACCTATCGTATGTGATACGCATTCACTTGAATTTTATTTATTTTTGAATTAATGTTCAATCTAAGAGGAAGGCTCGAGGATCACAGTTTATGAAACACTAATGTAATATTTAAGAACCAGAATTACCTGGACTATGTTGTACGTTCGCCATCTCTGGCAGATCACGAGAGCAGCAAGGCTTTTGGTCGTCATCAACGACTGAAGATGCTGAAAAGAGGAAAGAAGATAAACTTTTAGTTTATATTAAAATTGTAGATAACTTAATTAAGAGTCTTCATCCCGACGAAATTAAAATACCGCTAATTTTACAGTATTTATGTGATATCTTCAACTAGGTAAAAGGTAATCGAAATGTGGAACAAGAGCGCCCTAGACAATATTATTTTACATGGGAAACCGTTATCACGACTCACTTATCTGCTTTCGATTTCGAGCCATTTTGAAAATCGTCATTTATTTTCGCGTTTCTAAACGGCTGAAAACGGAAAGCTACTAGGTGACTTGTGGTAACAATACCTCATGCAAAATAATATTGTCTAGGACGCTCTTGTTCCATATTTCAATTATCTTTTATCTATTTGAAGATATCACATAATTACTGTAAAATTAGCGGTATTTTAATTTCGCCGGGATGAAGAACTTAAGCAGGCTATCGGTAAGTAAGGGTATAAGACCTGCCAACTGTTCTTGGCTTATCACCATTTTAAAGAGTCTTTCAATGTTAAAATACGTTGATAGCAACTATGAGAACATCGAAAACAAATATTAGCACTTCAGATATTGTTAATTGTATAAAGATAACCAACAAAGTTATGTCCGTTTTGTGGATGTCTATGTTCCATTAGCCCACCGTGAGTTAAATGCGAATGGAGATAAGACGAAGGTCAGTTGTTGGTGTCGGTATATCCAACATACTACCTGGTTCTGGCAGTTCAATTACACCGTGAACTTGCGTAAGGACAAAGTGAACATGGGATCTCCACAGAGCGTCATAAGGGCAAACTGGGGTCAAACGCCACTGAAACGGGGCGGAAGATATGCCAGGACTTTCGTGAGGGTGTCGTTACCACGCAGACAGTGCAGCAATGGTTTAACAAGTTTAAGAACCGTGACGAAACACTCGAAGACGCACCACGTGCCGGAAGATCAACACATGTACAAAATAATCTTCAGGCAGCAACTGAGGCGAACAGTAGACAGATATGTGAGGAACTGGGACTACAATTCAGTGTGAGTGGAGAAACCATTCGGCAGCACCTCCATCAACATGGGAAGCACTACAAGTTGGGTCGATGGGTCCCACATAATTTGACTCAGTGGTAGAGCGCGGTGGCTCAGTGGTAGAGCGTTCACCTCTGGTGCTTGGGGTCCTGGGTTCAAACCCTGCTCCCGCCAAGTGAACTTTGTGGTGGACAAACACCGTGTGCGTGGGTTTTCTCGGGGTTCTCCCGTTTCCTCCCACTTTCTCATTCCACTCATCTCTCATCATCACCGTCTCCTTTAGCCTAACCGGCATAACCGTGGGACGTAAAACTCAGAAATTCCATTTCATTTCATTTTTCATTCAAAATGTGCAAAGATCAACAACAAAAACCAACATTGTGAACACCTGAAGCTTATGCCGCCAGTAAATTTCCCATCAAGAGTGCCAGAATCAGTGACGTAAGCAAACTTCTGCTTTATGTTCCCGATGAGCACAAACACTTCTACGAAGAGATCATGAATTGGCCTCCAGTTGAGCAGATCGACCCAGAAGTCCAAGACGATTGATGCTGTTTTCTTTTTAATTTGGGAAGAATAATCCTTGCACCCTGTGTTTACTAAATTAATGTGGTTAATAAACGTATCAGTGTTTCCATTTGGAGTTACGTTTTGTATGCTTACTATAGATTTTTAACTGGGCAAAAAATGTCTTAACACAATTTTGTGTTAACAAAGACATAAAATTATAAGCATATAGGGCTTCGTCTATAATTTACGTGCAAGGAGGGCTTCAGTCCATTGTGAAAAACAATTTTCTACCATGGTAACTAAAACCTTTTTGCAAAGTGGTTCAGGTAAGGAGCACTATAAAATATATAAAGACAAGAAGTAATTATCTACTTACACCTTCTTCTTCTTCCCTCGGGAGGAAGAAAATGCCGTCGATGATATGGGACTATGGCCGACCTGTAATTTAACAAATTAGTAATTAACATTTATTTGCAGTCACTGGAAAAATAATATAATCTATATTGTATTTGCTAGTCTTTTGTTTTATAATCAAAAATGGAGAAGAACAAGTTGCATAATTTTGTTTTCAAGGACATAGTTTCTTTCTTTTTTTCTCTCTGTAGTTTTTAGTTTGTAATCATAGCGTTTGTTGTCATCAGAGCCATAGCTATAAGGGGGTTGGGGCTAGTGGGATCGTCGCCCCGGACGCTAATAGCAAAAGGGCGTCGATCGAGCATGAAGTGTTGGAAATCAGTAAACCATGCGTCGTCGCCTAGAAAAAGTATTGGAGCCCTATTACATCAATATTGTTATCGGTTTGCAAAGAAATAGATTTCTTAAAAATTTTCTTTCCCACTCCGCTCGCAAACCAAACGTTTCAATAAGTGTCACAACAAATTTTTACTTATTACTTAAACAAAATTGTTGCATATGATTTGTTAATGATGATGTGATATGCAAAATGCCGAGTAATGACGTACAGTGTACGCAAGAGCGTTTTCAAAATCAGAAACAGTCAAAGTCTGAAATACGTGTTCAGCGTTTTGATGGTGATGAGTTTGCTTAGTTAATCACGCTTTTCTACACAATCGGGTTAATCACGACAATGAAAATGAAGGTATGAAAATGAGAGAAGTGTAGAGACAGACGCAAGCTGATATTTGCGTGGGAATATTAAAAATGAATATAAACAAGGGGAATAATAACATTTTCGAACTTGAAGCAGTTGTAGAATAGGGGATTACGGGGACAGAACTTAACCCAACGAATTTTATCTTTTTCGAAGATTGTTTACTATCCGTGTTTTTATTATTGTTCCATTGACATGAAATGCTTCCAGTTTGAAGGAATTCATTGGGATCATTTCTCCATCAACTGCTCCTATTTGTGTGGTCACATCTAATCTAACATAAATAAAATAGTTTGATTGTGTGTTTGTCTGTCTGTCTGTATGTGGTCTGGGGACAAGACGAGTGGACCGAGAGTTACCAAATTTTGGCCAGGGGTACCTTGGCCCAGGCCCCAGATCAAGACGAAGCCCTTTTTTTTCAAATTTGGAACCAGAGGGTCTCAGGAGGAGCGTTTACCAGAGCCGGCTTGGGAACCAGACAAATTGACCGAGAGTTACCAAATTTTAGTCATAAATACCTTGGTCCAGGCTCCAGACTAGAGTTAAATGTTTTTGTCAAAATTCGAACCAGGGGGGTCTCAGGAGAGCGTTTACCGGGACATGTAAAAGTAGTAGAAAATGATCGATATTAGTGTCGAATTCATAGTTTTCGCGGTCGCTGATATCAATGGTGAAACTCCGATCGCATTAACTTCCAAATTCACGCTATTCGGCTCCGCGCTGGGGGTACTGGGGGAGGGGTTAGATACCGAGACGTATAAAAGTAATCCAAAATGACCGATATTAGTGTCAAATCCATAGTTTTCGCGGTCGCTGAAATCAATGGTGACACTTCCATTATCGATGACTTGCAAATTTAGTTACAATTGTATGCGGACCTGGAGTCAGCGGGGGAGGATACCGTACCGAGACATGTAAAAAAAAAAAAAAAAAAAAAAAGCCCAAAATGACCAATATTAGTATCAAATCCATAGTTTTCGCGGTCGCTGAGATCAATGGTGATACTCCCACAGGCGTTGACTTCCAAATACAGCCCCCGTGCGAAGCATGGGTATATTCAACTAGTATAGAATAAAATTACAAAAGTTTACAATTATTACTGGAAATTAATGCTGTCACCCATTTCGAACATTTTAAAAGCACATAGTTTCTAATGTATTGAAATTTCATTTCTTATCGATAGTTTGAAACGTTGTAAATACAGTAATTGTAAATTTCCATTTTCTAAGCGGATTTCTATACAAGGAAAGATAGTTTTGTCAAGTTTAACAAAAAGTCTAAAATAAGCCTCTTGAAAACAGCTTTTATTTGTAAAAGAATGCATAATAATCGCTTTTGGCTATTGCAATGGTCTGTCTAAGCAGCTTAATAAAAATTCAGCGTAGCATAACAACAAAAGATGCTTCTCTTATATGTAAAAAGAAAAAGAGTGGGGGAAGCTTGACAAGGTGAGTGTAATGGGGGCGCCGAATTGTACTTTGCCTCAAGTGCCGAAATCTGTAGCTACGGCTATGGTTGTCACAACTCTCTTAGTTTCAAAATATAATTATGTAAGTCCTTAAATTTGAGATTCAATTATTTATTTTCACAAGTGTCCTCAGCTGTAAGTGATAAACATAATTAACAGAGAAGCTAATGGGTTAAAAAGTAAAATTTAATTATTCGGAACTACTGTCTGTATCAAGGTACTGTTAGGAAATAGTGTTTCATACATGTGACTTTAGGATAAAATTTAAGTTGAATTTTTAAAACAATTTGAAATGTAAGTCATCATCGTGGAAAATTAAAATAAGATATTTTTTAAAGAAAGGTTAATTCTTTTAAATACACGTTTTCAACAGGGGATTTAGGATTTAGATTTCTGGGCTTTCGGCATCTAAGGCCATTTAGCCCTTCACTTCCCTCGGCGAGCACACAATCCTGGGAAAGGGAAGGAAGGAAGTGGCCTGGGACCCATAAGTTAGGCATCATCCCGGTATTTGTCTGGTGTGAATGAGGAATACCCAGGAAAAGCTAATTCAGGGAGGCTGGCCTGAAAAAGCGTTTTACACTTCTTCGACCGAGTGCCCCCACCGGGAATCGAACCCGGGACCGCTCATACAGAAGGCGAGAGCGTTAGCGACTACGCTACGCGAGGCCACACGTTTTCAAAAGGTCGATGCAGCAAACCCCATTTTCACCTAAGCCAAAACCATGGAGCTATAACGTGGATGCATTTTCCCCACTTATCTACTGACTAGCCTCTGGTATACGATATCCTGGGATCGATTCCCGATAGGAGAGCAATGATGGATTGATCTCACTTTACCTATAGGCCTTCTCACTTTACCTCACTTCAGCCTTGCTGCCAACAAAGGATTAAATATATTAATAAATCACTCAACATGGATAAAGCCAGAAATGTTTGAAATATATACCCGGCATTCTTCAAGAGGAAAGTATCAAGGATAACGTGCCACAACAATGTCTCACAAATGGAGCTGCAAAATATGCAATCAATCACATGCGGAGCTTTACCTCATCCACAATATTCACAAGACCTCTCATCCACTGACCTACATCTTTTCTGCATCTAAACAGCTTCTGGCAGGGATAATCTTTTCAGGTCTTTTTGAAAAATAATATACAGGGTGCGGCATAAGTAACGCCCTTTATAGCTTTAATTGCTCTCAACTTACCAAGGGTTATAGCTTGGGTTGCCATTTCTTAATGGGAATAATAGGGCCGATATTCTTTGATGGCACTGTTAATCAAGATAATTATTTACGTATGCTACAAACTGAATTCTGGCTCCGAGTTCAAAATCAGAATGGCATTTACTTTCAGCAGCATGCATTAAACATTCGAGAATGGTTAAATGTTTATTTTGAGGGCAGATGGATAGAACCACGTGAAGCAATTGAATGGCCATCAAGGTCACCAGACCTAACACCACCAGACTTTTTCGTGTGGGGTGTATTAAAATATCTTGTTTACAGCCTGAAACCAAAAACAATTCCTGAGTTAAAACAAGCAATTTCCGACAAATTTTCTGAAATTAACTTGGAAATGAGTCAAAAGGTTTCTAGAAGTGTTGCTTGGTAGGGTTCAACATTGTACTGAACAAGAAGGTGGACATTTCGAAAATGTTATTTAATCTCAATGAGTGACGTTGTTTTGTTGTTTTCATGGAGCAATACTTAATTTCTTAGAAACTACTGTACTTTATGTTATACATCTAACTAGTGCAATTAATTTGAGTAATTAAAAAAGGGCGTACTTATGCCGCATCCTGAATTCTAAGGCAACTAATGGGATATTTATTTATGAAACATGAACGAAAGCTCTTGAGGCGTTTTCGAGAAAAGGCTATAAAAGTAACTTATCCCCAAGAGTAAATACCCGTTCTGGATTCTTGCGAAAGGTGACTTATAATATGGTTCTTAATAATATATTATTTATTTAATGATGAAATGTCATTAGAAACAGTTTTCAAAAAATTTGCATGTTTTTTAAAAAATGTCATCATTCAGTAAACTACTCTCCAATAAAAATGTATTTATGTATAAATTCATACCTGTCTACGGTCTCAGTAATAAACTCAAGTATTTCAGATAACGGCGAGCCACGAACAAACCTCAGCCGAATGATCAGTCTTGTTGTTTGTACATTCAGGTTCGTCTGAAAAAAGATATTAATAAATAACGACTAATACTCTGTTAAAAATTATTTAATCTACACTAGCTCTTTTCTTGGTAAAAAGAGAAAGAAGAATCAAAATACTTCTAAATTGTTCATCAGTATTTTCTCACAATTAAAAGCAAAAACAACTACTACTTCTGCTACTATTAGTTCCACTATAAATATTATTATTATTATTATTATTATTATTATTATTATTATTATTATTATTAATAATAATAATAATAATAATAATAATAATAATAATAATAATAATAATAATAATAATAATAATAATAATAATAATATTCATTTCTGTACCATGAACCAAAGTTGTGAAAAACCAGCCTAGTGAGTTTTATTGGGTAATATTAGGTTTTATTTGGTAAAATTGGATGTTATTGTACAAAATTAGGTTTTATTAAATTTTGTACGTACATTTAAAGCCATATATCTCATTTAAAATACCACTTAAACATTCATAATCTATTGTACACATTTGGGATGAAACTATGGAATTCCCCTGTCGCACAAAGAAAATCCATGGAAACCCACCCGCACTTTGCACTCGTTTATATTTCGATTTCTCGAAAGGTGGAAATAGACCCTATTACATTCAGGATTTCAAGGCCAGCCGTCCTGACAGAAGATTTTTTTTTTCTTTCATTCAAAACAAGCCAGGTAAACACTATGATAGTATCTCAAGTCAGGAGTCAGAGACAAAAGAAAGTGGTTTTGTAACCCTTTTGGCACAAACGCTGTGTCATGCACACATGAAACGTTATCACTAAGGCCCGGATTTTTATGTTTTTACATATTTTTTCCTTTGTATGTACGCTGGTGAAAATATGAAATGTTCGCAAATTACGAAGTAAGGAGCCATATAAACCAAAATCACGTTACATATTTTTACATATTTTGAAATCTGTTACATATTTTCCGTCTACTGTACATATTTTTAAATAAATTCAGTTTTCTGGCTCCTCTTCGCTAATTTTCTTTAAATAATACGCAAATAAAAATAGGCCCATATATGGAATAATAACTCAAAAAGTACTTTATTTAATGATCTGTATTTTTACTCTCACTTTGTTCAACCGATTTGCATTGAGGGAAAGCTGGGTTAAACCAAATCGTACACTCTACAATATGAAAAAAAAAACGTCGTCAGTTATCGCTTCCAATCCTGAAAAAAATCAGTTTTCTTATATATAAATAAAGAAAACAATATAAGGATTTTTGTGCTTATCGCCTTTGCAAGCAGACGCCACTCGGATGTGTGCCGACAAAACAAACTAAAACGCATACAGTTGGCTGGCTTTCTCACCTTTTTTTGTATGTGCAACCTCTACGGAAACACAAGAAACTCAACATTCTGCAGGGAGAAACAGGTGCGAAAATTGCCCGAAAGTTCCAGTCAGTTTGAAGAGGATTCCAGGATACCTAACATTGAGGACTGCATGCAGGATATTGGATGGAGAAGAAACGGAGGCCCCTGAGGAAATCAGTCCTGGAAAATGTCATTTGCTGAAGTTCGCGCCTGTCACTTCCTGCGACGTGGAGAGGTCTTTCTCAGCCTATAAAAGGATCCTGACTGACCAACGACTCTCTTTAGCTCCTGAACAATTGGAAAAGTATGTAGTGGTTCATTGAGATTCAGCAAAGTAAGCGCTTTTTTTTCTAAGATTTTTTTCATCATATACAATAATGTGGTTTTCATTTTTTCTGAGACAATTTCATTTGTTACTAGTAAAAGCTTGAAGTATCTGTGGGAAGTTAGAGAATTTTTCAAATACCATCATATAAAATACTTAGTGGTTCATGGTGCGCTCCGAAAGTAAGCGCTCGTTATTTTTAATATTTTTTTTTCTATTTCGATATTCAATAATGTGATTTTCATTTCCCTACTATTATAGACAATTTTATTCCTTTTTTTAAAAAAAATTGAACGTATTTGTGTCAAGTTAGTAACACTAAGTGTTTGAATACGCAATTCATTATATAAAATATTTAGTGGTTTATTTTTCGTCTGGAAAGTAAGCGTTTTTTGTTTTGAAGATTTTTTTCTATTTTGATATACAATAATGTGTTTACAAAGTCTATTTGTTCCTTGTTAAAGCTAGAACGTATCTATCGAAAGTTAGTGAAGTTTTCAAACGCGCAGTTATAAATTTGAAAGTTCCAAAGGTAAGCGTTCTTTCTTTTAAATATTTTTTTCTCTTTTGATATTCAATAATGTGATTTTCATTTCTCCACGAGACAATTTTATTTGTTCTTAGTGAAAATTTGAACGTACCAGTGACAAGTTAGTGAGAAAGTTTTTCCATTGCGTAAAATTATTTAGTGGTTCATTGTTCGTCCCAAGAGTAAGTGCCTTTTGTTTAAATAAATATTTTTTTTTGTGTTTATATGTTCAATAATGTGATTTTTTAATTTCTTTATACATATTTTCATTTGTTTCTTCTGAAAATTTATACGTATCTGTAGGAAGTTATTTACACTTGTTAAGCTTTTATTACATAAATATGTTACAGTATATTAATTAGCTAATAAAATAGCACAGACACAAAATAAACACGAAAAAACATTTTTACACATTTTCATATTTTTAACATATTTCTTACATATTTCATTGATTTTTGCTAAATATTTATGTACATATTTCGGTACTTTGGACTACATAAAAATCCGGGCCTTAGTTATCACCAATTATCATGGCCTAGAACAGAGTCGTACTGCAACCCAGGGGCCCACCAGGAAGGTGCTTTCTTGGGGACCCATTCACATGTACGTACTGCTCCCCTCCCCTGACAATTAAAAGGAGTCCGGGAGTGTCACTCCGATCAAGCATCCTGAAAAGTCTTATAAAATGCAGATTTAAAACTTTTTAGGCAACAATTTCTCCCCTGACACTAACTGATCTGACGTAATGCTCAATCCCCCATTCTTCTCTTGCAACTCTACAATCATCCATTAATTCACATCTCTCTCTAAAAATAACAATGGCATACCTGTGTCCATGGGCGGCGATTAGAAGAGGTAAAGGGAGCAGTTGCCCCCACCTTTTTGAAATTACCCATTAATGTATATAGTTTCATTTGGAAATATAAAGTTTTTGTATGTATTAATGGTTCATAGGATAAAAATTGTGTCATAAAATATTTGCCGTCCCGTGAGTGCGTATTGGTTGTCTTCCCGTTCAGTTAAGAAAGCTAAAGGAATTGCGTTTTAATTGCCAATTGCCACAAAAAATGGCCCAAAAATTAACCTCTTGGAGCGTCACAATTCGAGTGTACTTTCATTCTTCTTACAAGGGCTCAATAGGTGTCAGCCGCTTTGGTAGTAATTGAGATAACATTTCGTTAAAAAAAAAAAGTCCTTCTCAACTTGTGAATCACGTTATTCTTTAATTGCACAAAAATCGAAAGTTCCTAAAATGTATTTTCATCTTTCTAATAGTAAGGAATATTTTGATTTGATTTTTTAAGTTTAACATCCTGTTCAGCAGTGAGGCTATATGAGACGTGGATCTACTGATTAACGTGGAATACGAACCACATGAGCTTCCGCCAGGAATCGAACTCGGGTTTCCCACGTCAAAGGCGCGGCAATATATGCAGTTAATATACGAGTTTAGGGATGTACATATATAATTTTGTATATACAATTAAATTTAGTGAGTTGAGTTGAGTTGAGTTGATTTTGAGTTTAACGTCCCGTTCAGCAGCGAGGCTATATGAGACGTGGACCTACTGATTAACGTGGAATCCGAACCACATGAGCTCCCGCTGGGAATCGAACCCAAGCCTCCTACGCCAAAGGTGCGTACGCTAACCGCTTAGCCACGGATGAGCTAATTAAACTTAGTGAATTCAACATAATTCTAGGTTTTAGGATTATTTTGTATAACTGGAGTATTAATCTAAGTATTATTGAGTTTTGATGTATTCCAAGAAAGTGAAAACTGCACCTAATGGCAACGAACATGTTTCGGGAAGCTGCAAAAGTAAGTATTTCTTTAAATGTCGTAGCATATGCTTGTAGTATTTATTGTCTTTCTAAGAGTAATAACATACATTTAATAGCATGTGTGGAATTAAAAATATAAGTTGTTCATTAATCCCTGGTTTCAATGTAACTTTTGCAAAAAAAAGCATCATTTTTCATTAGTATTCGATTAATATTATAATTTCTGTTCATTTGTTTTGCAAATTTGTTATTAAATAATCTGATCACACAATTTTTCAGACAGAATTTTAAGATGTTCTTGAGCAAGGAATCAAATCGCTTCTTACACCTTCGTTGTTTAAGAGTAAAAAGCGCTAGTATCTACTTGCGTTGCTCTTGCTAATTTACTTAATAAAATATGAAACACGATACACGGTATTTTAACTGGAAAATATAGTATAATCCGGCAGCTAGGAAAGTCCTGTTGGGAGTTTGAGAGCCAGAAGGTTTGGTTGTTTTACCGAGTTCTACTATCTTTAGTGTTTAAAAAAAAATTGGTCACATGTTCTGAATCGTGGTCATTATTGCGCAATGGCCGCCATCTTGAATATTCCTTTCGTATTCACTACATTTTTCTTAAATACATCTAGCTCAAGCTGTAATTGTCGCAAAGTTATCAGTTATACCTCGTTCGATTTGCAATAGTATAGGCTTTTAGGTGACGTTATTTACTTGTCAGTAATGCACACAAGAGGGAAGTAAATGAGGGAAATTTTGAAAATTTCCCTAAAATTTTTCCCTTTTACCGATTTTTTGCTATTCTTATATGGCAACGCTGGGTTCTAGGCGAGAAAGAAAAATTACATACATTTCCTGTAATGTGATAAATATATGCTGAAAGTTTTGTCTTGATTGGTTCACTAGCAGAGGAGTAATAAAATATTTTGTATTTTATGATTTTGGTCGCTCTAACAATCTTTCGATTTAATGAAAGTACTTTTGTCACATAGAAAGACCTCCAGCTGAGACTGTAATTGCCGCAGAGATACAAATAATATCAAGATCTACTTTTAATGATATAGGCCTTTAGGTGGCTTCCCAGAAGTGCGTATGGGAAGGATCAAAAAATGTGGAAAATACGATTAAAAATTTCTATTTTTCTCTGTAGCACAGTAAATACAAGAGGAAATTTCTTGGTGCGTAGGTTGGCAGCACTGTTCGAGTCTTGACTATGACCAAAAGTCGAGGTTAATGTCTAAGCCGTCAATAAAGCGAAGATTAATGATTTAAAGGTAAGTGATTTCAGATTTTCTTCCTTATAAAGTACTGGTTGTTACTCTTAATCTATAGAATAAGTCACGGCCAAAGCAATGGAAAAAGTTCCTTCACGAATTAGTACCCTCATTCTGTAAATCATCAAGTACTCAAAGTAGACGCGATACCTTATTTCAGATAAACTATTTCTTAATACACAATGGCTTAAAAAAACACCGTTACATGTCGCTAATGCTCAAGCAATACACCATTTAAGTAGATCCAAAACTCTCATCACCATGTTGAACCGTCAAGGGCTATGCTGCAGTTATGATGATCTACTACGTTAAGATCAAATGCTAGCAAACAGGACTATTATTAGGGCTAAAGGACACCATGTTCCCATACCTCCATCAATAAAACCCAACATTCCTGTTCGAGGTGTTATGGACAATTTTG
Source organism: Thermobia domestica (assembly GCF_964235325.1). Lineage (NCBI taxonomy): Eukaryota > Metazoa > Arthropoda > Insecta > Zygentoma > Lepismatidae > Thermobia > Thermobia domestica. Next base: position 196,371,874 of record NC_137468.1, read on the forward strand.
ACAGAGAAGAAGCTACATTTTCAGGAATGCATGGAACACACGACACAGTACTTGTCTTGTTTCAAGACCATCATCTGAGTGATAAACTTAACGTCTCGTTAGAAGAACCTGATAGTCCAGAGAGATACCTGGGAACGTTTGGCATTGATATCACTTCACGGACTCTCACTAAAGATATACATGCCCAAAAGCTATTGTACTACACAAAGCCAAAAACAAGGTGCAGTATCCTCAGTACTTTCGTTCCTCGCAGTGACCTAATTACAGCAAATGAAATAAAACAGCCAGGCAGGTGGTTTCTTTTAAGTTTCTCATATGGTTTCTTTCAAGATTTCTTAAAAAATCCAAAGTACCTCAATTAGATTTCCCTCAGGAAGTTAAGATTCCCTCTAGAAACTCTTTTATGAGTGCTCTGTCTGAACATCCATCTCACAGGATCATTACGGGATATACTCCAACACTACCCTATCCTGCAACTCGGTATGACTCTATTTATACAACAATGTGTAATTTCCAAGATATCTTGCACCAGTTAAATGTCGAAGAGAGTTCACTGTGGTGTGACGAAGGCGTATATCATATAGCTAAAGAAATTCAGCTTCTTCAACCCGAAAAGTTTTCAAACATATTTCTTAGCCTCGGAGGATTTCATCTTCAGAAAGTCGTGCTTGCATGTATTGGTCTATACCTCAAGAGCAGTGGAGCTTTGGAAATTCTTGTTCAGACTGAAACCATGGGTCCACACACTGCTAAAAGCGCTTTAAAAGGAAACCACTATAGCAGGGGAGTTAGAGCAATAGGAATGCTTTGTGAAATAATGGAAACACTGGAGTGGAAGGCGTTCATGGAACAGGTTAACACAACTAAATACTCCGAATTGTTCTCAATAGTAAAACGCATACATTTATCAGTGTATGAAGAACAAAGTTTAACTAAAGAAACTAAATGTGCTATCGAAAACCTAAGTGATATCAGAATGGACTTTGAGAAATTTAGAGAAAGTGGAGCACAAAAAAGTGAAATGTTTGCTTATTGGGAACAGTTTGTCTCCACACTTGCTCCTCTTCTCAGAGACAATTCGAGCAGACAGAGAAAATAACTGGGACTTGCATGTGTGCAGCCAAGAGAGTGTTTGCCACTCTTCTTCTCATTTGACAGAACAAATTATGCATGATGGTGTACTCTATATTACCACGATTGGTTAAAACTAGAACAAGAACATCCTCTGATCTATAATGAGTTTAAGAACGGTCATTCCACAGTTCAACATCGTAACAATAGATTTAGCAGCGTTGCATTGGATCAAGCACTAGAGCAACACTACAATAAGCCAGCTAAGGGATCTGGAGGTATAACCGGAGTAACCAGACGAAAAGAAGCCGTGACAAAACACGATCTTATCAAACATTAGAAAGAAAATATAACATACTTTTTGAGGCGGTTTTGTGGCCTTAATGAAGACGATTAATATGCTCTTCATCATGAGTTTTCGAAGTCTTTAACAATTCAAGAGCAGCAAAATATTTTAGATTTGATAACTCTTGTGCTTAAGAAAGGAAATCCCTTTTCGAAAGTTGATAGTTGTGGAATTTCTAACATTATAAGTGGAACAAAAATTGGTCAAGCAATAGCTAAGTACTTACTCTCTATACAAGGAAAAGGAGATACTAGCTACAAAAACTTCGTTCAAGAAAGGTTTATTGACAAATCCAAAGGTATTCTAGATCCCATACATAAACAATTTCCAAAGATAAAGAAACACATATCTGCAACCGAGACGGCACTCCAAGAAACAAATAATGCTATTCGGTTCATAGAAGTAGCATGTTCAAGAAATTTCGATATTGAGACAGTACTAAAATACGAGCTTACATCTACATCGTATTATCTAACAGATGATGAGTTCTTAAAGAAAACAGATAAAGCACAACTCAGCAAAGAACTTGAAAAACACTTTTTAAATAAGAATTATGTAGTTAGTCATCTACCAACGCAGGAAACGAGAGCAGCAATGGTGACTGACTTTATGGTGTACGCTCGAAAAGTCTATGTCAAACGACTTATGTGTAACACGTTTGGAGACTACTTTGACTATTTGTGGAAAATATTTTTAAAACTCTCCGAAGGTTGTTTGCGCACTGACATAGTGTTTGACTTGTATCAAGATAAAAGTATCAAAAACTGGGAGCGACTGAGGCGACAAAAAAATGTTGATCCTATTGATGTGATTCCTAGTAACCCAAATGCAGCCCTTCCTGTCAACATGGATACTTTTTTGGGCTTCAAGCCAGAACAAAGCTCGTTTGCAAGAACTATTCATCGAGTGGATTGTCGATCAAGGAAATTCTATAAAATCTTTGCATTTGGGAGGAGGTCACAAACATAACCCAAAGCTATGCCTGAAATTAACCGAAGAATCTGTTAGTTTGGTACCAGATCTTTACTGTGAATGTGAGGAAGCTGATAATAGAATCATGAAACACATCCAACACATGGTCGAAACTGATTCCATTGAAAGAGTTATGATTGCCTCAGTAGATACAGATGTTATGATTTCGGCACTATATCATTTCAAAAAGAGTTATAAAAAATGTGGCCTGAAAGAACTGTGGGTTGTCAAAGACACACGACCATCTATGAGGTACATACCACTTCACAAAATGACGGAGAACATGGACGACACACTTTTATATGTTCTTCCTGCTGTTCACAGTTTAACTGGTTGCGATACCACAAGTAAGGTTGGGAGAAAACTTATGGCACTTAAAACAGCAATGACATCAGGAACCCTGTTGAACAATTTTGGGGTTGCTCCCTTGAATGAAGGAATGATACAAAATGCCGAGCTTTTTATCGCAAAAGTACTTGGTTCACCAAAAACAAACTGTGGTATGGTACGATTTGAACAATACCACAAAGCAAAAGCTATCAACTTTTCTCAACTATGTCCACCATCATCAACGATAGTCTTTCATATACAGCGTGCATATCTTCAGTGCTACATATGGATGACTGTGCTGGATGAAGCCCAACCACTGAATCCATTAGAGTATGGTTACATAGAAGGAGCAGGATATCTTAAGCCAATAATAACGACTGGATATTTCAGACCTCCTGAATTTGTCTCTCCTTGTATGTGCAAGACATGCGCAAAAGTTAATGTTTGTCCTTGCAGAGTGAAACAAATGCCGTGTTGTCCATTCTATAAATGTAAAGTGAAGAATATGTGTGTAAATGTGGGATGAAAGTGTCAGTTTATCAGACATTTGTGGACTATTTCTTAATTACGAAACATGAAATGTTATGATTTTTAAAAAATCTATGTCTTCACTTGTGAATTAAATATTGGGTATTAATGTTTAGTGAATTTCTAGTAGTTCCACTTCTATCTTTTAGTGTTTCCACATCATTAAAGGAAAATATTTCGTGTGAATTTTATATTTATTTCCCTTATAATTCCTTGTCATAAGTTATAATGGCATATATGTAAGATTAATCCGCACCATTTATTACTCTAATCAAACAAATTATAAAACGAAATATTATTTGTACCTCTGCGGCAATTACAGTCTGAGCTGGAGGTCTTTCTATGTGACAAAAGTACTTTCATTAAATCGAAAGATTGTTAGAGCGACCAAAATCATAAAATACAAAATATTTTATTACTCCTCTGCTAGTGAACCAATCAAGACAAAACTTTCAGCATATATTTATCACATTACAGGAAATGTATGTAATTTTTCTTTCTCGCCTAGAACCCAGCGTTGCCATATAAGAATAGCAAAAAATCGGTAAAAGGGAAAATTTTTAGGGAAATTTTCAAAATTTCCCTCATTTACTTCCCTCTTGTGTGTATTACTGACAAGTAAATAATGTCACCTAAAAGCCTATACTATTGCAAATCGAACGAGGTATAACTGATAACTTTGCGACAATTACAGCTTGAGCTAGATGTATTTAAGAAAAATGTAGTGAATACGAAAGGAATATTCAAGATGGCGGCCATTGCGCAATAATGACCACGATTCAGAACATGTGACCAATTTTTTTTAAAACACTAAAGATAGTAGAACTCGGTAAAATAAACAAACCTTCTGGCTCTCAAACTCCCAACAGGACTCTCCTAGCTGCTAGACTAAGTATCCTAATAGTTATACAACCTTTCGTCAAACAAAATGTTAGAAGCAACCATGAAAACTAACATTGATATACAAATATTGAGATCATGTCTTGCCCCACTTTTAACGTCCAACCGCCGCCACTGCCTGTCATGAACCCTTTATAGGTGCCGCTGGTGCACATACAAACACATATATGAATAATTAGAAGCAATTTGTAATTTATACCAATGCAACACTTCTCCATTGCCCTGTATTACCAGTGAGTAAGGGGTCCCAAAATTTTTAAAAATTACTGAAAATATTTTCACCATAAAAGTTTAAAAAACATTACATAAGTCACTCCTATATAAATCATGGACCCTTTTGAACTTGTTGAGAGAGGACCCATCATAAAAGTTTTAATGGGGCCCCCTTGTATTTTCAGCTCCAGAGCCCCCAATGGTCTTAATCGGGCCCTGTATATTTTCTATACGGAAAACAATGGTGATGTAAAATGTAAATTATTATTTAGTTTCAAGTTATGGCATCATTTGAAATTTCAATTTAACTGAATACTTCAATATTAGCAAAATTAGAAAGCAGAGTGGGAAATCAGGAATCTTCCAAAGGTTGAATTACGAAAAATGTGAAAGGCTATTTTCGCAATATCATGGGCTGGCAACACTGGTTTGGGATTAGCTGATTGTATTACTCAAAGATGTTATAAATAGAGGATCTGCCCATGTGTATCTTCATCCTATTAAATCGGTGAAGCCAAAAAGCAACCGAGCATCGGCACGTCTGATTGGCTACTCTCGTTTCTACGATCGTCTGATTGGCTACTTTCGTTTCCGCCATGATTGTTGGCTCAAAACATTGCGATCCTATTGGGCAGAGTGGGCAGAATAGGGGTGGCGAAACTGTGACGTATGACTTCAAGATTTTGTTGTAAGGGCAGATCCTGTATTTTATAAGATCCTTGCTATTACCGGTATCCGTTCCGTTACTCCCATATGCCAGGAGTACGTGACGTGTGTCATTTTGTGCATATACCGCTACGTACGATACGAGGCAGAGAGCCTTAAAAAAAAAAAAAAAAAAAAAAATCACCGTTCAGGGCCCACCGGGAAATTTTCCGGTTTCCCGCCTCTCCAGTACGACCCTGCCCTAGAACTTACATGCTTGCTTAAAACGTGATTTTTTTCTTATCTTCAGAGGATATAATATTATACATTTTCCATTTTTTGCGTTTGACGATGTAAGATGATGGCGGCCCTTCAAATTTGGGCTTGAAATGAAACCGCGTGTTCTGGGATAGCGTAAAAATATGGAACGAAAAGAAAGTTAATCACTTATTTTCATGAGCGGAGCGATGGGGGACGTGGGGGGCACTGTCCCCCAACTTTTTGACAAAAAAATGAGTTACTCATATTAAATCTACACTCGTCTAGAAAGTATTCCACAGATCCGAGACCGACCAAAAATCTCCTCCCCCCAGTAGACAATTCCTAACTCCGCCCATGCTTACTTTACGATACTTTAGGTCCACAGTTCATGCGTATATATTAACACATGATCATTATAGTGTTTTCCTCCTTTCTCTCTCCTCATTTCCTTACCTACATCCACAAAATTTTATATGATTTAGTTCTGTGGCAATCAAGGGCCATATATTTTAATCATACTCGACTCTAGCCATAGGAGATAAATACACGGTTCTGATTGGTTGAAGTTATCCGTTTCTCGCCATGTGGCATACATATAGCACAAATCAAACCGCAACACCTGTCGATCCTCCTGGCTGAGCATGCTAAGATATATATATATAGAGAGAGCCTACCACTTTTCCATATTTATATAAATATATGATATTTGGTATTATCAAACAGGATTGAGAAATATCTTTTCCTCGCAACTATTCTAGAAATAGCAATGAACATGGCACACGCATTACGTATAGAGTAGTTTTTCCAAGGTAGATTATGTTAGGGAAACTGTAGTCGAGGTCGCTCCAGGAGGGTACCAAATTTCAAAAAAGTGATTTTTTTAAGCTTTCCCCTATTTTACCTCAAATTTCCCTTTTCTTGTATATCATGCACATATGCGCATGATACCATTTAAAAGCTTATTTCATTGAAAAGCTAATGACGTATTAGCCATTACATTCGGATGAATAGTACTGAAGCAATACCTATGTACTTGTAAGTAACTTTGGTTGCGATCTTGGCAATTAAAGTGGATACCAATTTTGTTTTTAAAACAACTTTACTATTTAACAATTCCAGAATAATAGTCGACATGGCTAATGGCCACGGCATTTCTATTATAAAGCCACCATTGTGGTTATAGAACAAGCACAAGTAGTTTCGATAACGGACAATTCGAAATTAAGTATTTTAGAATAATCATACGAATTCAATTCTGTTTAAGTTATTGTAGTATCCAACGATATTCATACTTTATGTAAATAATTGTGGGGTTAACTTTACAACGCCCGCTCCAACTGGTATACTCACTCAGAACAGAGAAACCAGACTCTATTAATTTTATGAAAATGGGTAAAAACTTTAATAACCTTAAACTAATCAGTTCCTGCCCCTACCCTACTTATCCCTATCGGCAGGAGTTTACTTTGTGCCGACCAGTGACTGCAACCGATTCACCTGATCTAGTTCCCGGAGGAACAGTTCAAGAAGAACAAAACCCAACCAACTCTTGCGGGGCTTCTAACCCGTTCCTACTACTACTACTACTATTACTACTACTACTACTACTACTACTTATACTATGGAGTCACTGGTCGGCACAAAATAAACTCTTACCTCCCTATCTTATTCTACTCTACCCTACCCTACTCTACTACACCCTTTTCAAGCGATTCTATTATTGATGCACAGGTGGAGCGTGTAAAGTTTACCCTAATTGAGTGCGTATATATAAAGGTAACCAAGAAAGTTCTATATCTTTTTCACCCACCATCTTCGAACATCGATATGTCACCTAAGACGTAACTGGAAGATCAAAAATGGTCCTCATCAGCATCAACGACCTTCTGGCAACGCTCCATGCCAGGCCATGCATTCCATTGCGGTAGAACTTGGTGGGTTGTGGAGCGAAGAAGGTATCAAGTGCATTTTGGCACCTCTACTAGGGATTTGAACTGACGTCCTTTAAAGTGATTTTTCAATGAATGCAACAGGTGATAATTGGACGGTGCAATGTCCGGGGATTATGGTGGATGCAATAGTGTTTCCCATCCAAGGCGTAGAATGGTATCCCGGGTCATCCTAGCCACTTAGGGCTTAGCGTTGTCCTGTAACAGGAGGACACTTTTGCGATTCAGAAGTGCTGGCTCCAGAGTTTTGAGTTTTCCTTGAACACGGCTCAACTGCTGACAGTACACATTTACATTGATGATCTGATCAGCTGGTAGCAGTTTCCTATGCATGATCCCGCGAGCAGTCCACCAAACACACCGGGGGACCTTCTACTGGTGCAGTGCTGTTTCGGAACCGCTTCATGGGATGCTAAACCAATGATGACGGCGCCGTGAAGCTTCGTACTAGACCCACTCCCCCTCAATGTCAATACTCTGTCCAGAAATGGTTCCTTCCTCAGACGAGACAGCAGAGAAACACAGATGTCTGGTCTCGTTGCCTTCTGGCCCTGAGTCAAATCATGTGGGACCCATCGACCCAACTTGTAGTGCTTCCCAAGTTGATGTAGGTGTTACCGAATGGTTTCTCCACTCACATTGAATTGTAGTCCCAGTTGCTCACATGTCTGGCCACTGTTCGCCTCAATTGCTGCCTGAAGATCTTTATTTTGTACATGTGTTGGTCTTCCGGCACGTGATGCGTCTTCGAGTGTTTCGTCACGACTCTTAAGCTTGTTAAACCACTGCTGCACTGTCCGCGTAGTCACGACACGCTCTCCAAAGGCCTGGCATATCTTCCGCCTCGCTGAAGTGGCCTTTGACCTCAGTTTGAACTCATACAGCATTCACGTCCTTATTACTCCCTGTGGAGGTTCCATGTTCACTTTGCCCTTACGTAAGTTCGCAGTGTAACTGAACTGCCATAACCAGGTAGTATGTTGGATATACCCACAGCAACAACTCATCTTATCTCCATTCACATTCAACTCACGGTGTGAGAGCCAATTGAACACAGACCTCCATAAAAGGTGACAGAACTTTCTTTATAGTAATGTTGTTCAAGAGGAGAGAGCATGAATATGTCGTACTAATTTGAATCCGTGAGAATTTCGTAATTGGATTATCTTTTATCTTGTTTAAATAATGGCTTTCATGTCAGGAAAAATAAAGTATGTTACTAAGTTCATGACAAAAGACCCAACATATGTCATTCAATAACATACTTGTTTACTAGCTAAGTTTATTAAGTTTTCCATACCGCGTAATTCGTTTGCCTTCTGTAACTAAATGATCATTCTTTTGTTGCTATACAACGAAACTATTAAAATGTAGTTGTATTTGTGATGATATGATGCGAAAGAACTGTTTCGGAAGGAGAAAAGGCTTATTTTGTGGTTCTCTGAATAAAGGACTAAATAATTGTCTTATATACATTGCTGGCGTAAAGTTTCCGGACTAATTTCATAAAGTGAAAAGTATTATCTGAAGGAAAGTGATGGCTCTTCTGTTTCAATGTAGTCATGTCCTCTCTTGATGTACAACTTTGATTGTTGATGCAGCTACTGGAAGCCATTGAAGAAGCCCTCTCCTTGGTACCCTTGAGTTCTGTTGTCGATTGTGTTGATGACAATCATGTTCTAAAAAATTTTTGCCTTTGAAGAGGACTTTTAGCTTTGAGAACATAAACTGTGGCAAAAGATGGCAGAGTCCATTTCTTGGACAAAAGATGTGGAGAGATTCGAATTGCCGAAGCTTATTAATTGTGTCCTAACAGGCCCATAGCCAGCCCAAAAATGTAAGGGGAGAGCGATCCAACCATATTATAGTTCATTTGCAAGCCGTGAAATTTTAGGGAGGAAGCAAAAATTATGGGGGCGGCCCCCCAGACCCCCCTGGATACGGGCCTGTATCTTAATATGGTCCATTCACTAGCAGAGTTGTTTTATGACCTCTAACTAGAAGCTGGGATTGATGGTCTTACCTTCTGTAACGAATGAGACAATTGGCATCGAAATCAGACAATGAACAAAATGTTGACTCGTGACTTCAGTACACGAAACTCAGGGGATCTTGGTACTCATAGACTGATCCATGCTTTTGACTGTCGTTCCTGCAACGTTATGTAGAAGGCCAGCGTTCTCCACGATTGGAGAAGACCAACCGATGCGAGAAGAAGAATAAGCCAATCATAGATCATCTTCAGAAGAATGAAATACTAGAATGGGAAGTAAAAGTTTGTGCTTTTCACTACATGAGTTACTTGGCAAAATCCTGAAGAAAACATTTCCATAAGTACAAAAACTGTAAACTAAATTTCTTACGATGGGACAATTTGATTAAAAAGAAGAAAAGATCATTACTAGTGTGTACTTACCACAATCCTTTCAGCCAAAAGGAAGTCAATGTGTTGTAATCCAGCAATAATGGTCATTGCTCTAGCACCTTGTAAGCAATTGCTGAGGGCTGCAGTTCCAGGCCTTAACATCCTCCATGTCTGCTGATATGTTCTCCAAATTCCTCTCCAGTGTTCCTCGTTGTCCATAATTAACAACTGTTTTTTACATTTAAATAAATATATTCAAATTAATGAACAGATTTTAAAAACACGAAAACATTGTATAGCTATTTAAGAGTTAGTATAAACTCGAAGCTTAACGGATTTTCATGGTACCATACAGGGTGAGTCAGAAATACGAATCTACACAATTGATGTCACAGTATTCCCTACTGATACTTTTATTAGAAACGCAAAGCGTTATTTAAAATTTAGATGTTGAAAGTAGATAGTAGTAGAGAAGATTTTGCTAATAGGAGAATTACTATCTACTAATACGCAGTTTTTTCTTTTCTTCTATCTTTTAAAATAAATTACTACCAAACCTTTTCTTCTTCCGCAATAGAGGCAGTGCCGTGCCATGCGGGGGGGGGGGGGACGACGTCCATGGACGCCGAAGTAAGGGGACGCAAAATTCGGGAAGAAAAAAGCGTGTCTTCACTGTTCGCCTTTTCCCGTTTTGCCTTATGATTCTTATCGCAACAAACGCCAATCATAAATTGGTACTTCATGACTTGTTATCGTAAGGCAAAACGGGAATTTCCCTTTCGCCTTACAATAATTTTCAAATATTGGTAGCCCTACTTTAGCAAATATAAATGTAATTAAAAGTGTTCAACAGAAGGATTCTGAGAAACTGGAAAGAAACCAGTTTCATTGAGAAAGAAGGTAACAATGTAATGAATTGGAATTCATAACTTAGAATTAATGATCACAGGGCAGGGGTGGACTGGCGAACTTTGGCCCACCATCGTAATTTTGACCCACGAATCCGACCATCAAGGCTCACGAATTCGGATTTTCGACACCCTACTACCATTCACGGCAACAAAGTTATACCTAATCACAAAAAATAAAGAAAGAAAGAAAGATAGAAAAAATAGAAAAAACAGCATAAACATAGTTCTACAAGTTCTGGTGTGCGTAGTGTCTGGTTTTGTACGTAAAACAGTAGAATCACTTTTAACACTATCCACTTTACATGTATTTTATTTCTTTTAACCTCAATGACAAATGTTTATTCTGTCTACAGAAATAGAATTGTAACTCCTCGAAAATAACTTAACTCGAATCAGGAGTGCAGAAAAGTTTTGAAGAGTTAAGAAGAAAAACCGCCGACGCTCATTACTTATGTGTAAAGAAAAAGAACAGATTAAAATGATAGTTCTCATAATCATGTTTCATTTATTGCGTAATGAAAACATTTTTGCACAAATTCCGATTCACAAAACTTCCCAGACATCAAACAGTCTGAATCCAACGTTCATTAGTGTGCAAAAAATGTCAAGCAAAAAGTGTACGACTATACTTAAATAGGGGGGGGGGGAGGAAGAAATAAACTCTTCCCAACCTAAAATGAAATTAAATCCTTGAGTTTTACGTCCCACGGTTATGCCGGTGAGGCTAAAGGAGACGGTGATGATGGGTAATGAATGAAATGGTGGAATGAAGAAAGTGGGAGGAAACGGGAGAGCCCAGAGGAAACCCACGCACACGGTATTTGTCCACCACAAAAGTTCACTTGACGGGGGCTGGGATTGAACCCGGAACCCCAAGCACCAGAGATGAACGCTGTACCACTTCGCCACCGCGGTCCCTTCTTCTACAACCTAAAGGGAGGATAAGTTTATTTGGTAAAGTTAACATTAAAAAAAATAGTGAGAGCAACAAGGAACTTACAATAGCGATATATACAGGGGTAACCAGAGAGAGGAAAGCGAAGCTGGACCTCCAAACCATATCCTGTCACTTGTTATATGTTAATTAAACTTGTTTAATACTTACAACCAGGGACGTGAGCAGAAATTCATTTCGGAAGAGATGTTTCCATATTCAATATGAGGGCAAATTGTATTAAAATTTGTAATATCGCCCCTAAAATTAGACAAAATTTACAGAAAAGTCGGGATTTCGAGGAGGGGGATTCGGACTGCCAAGACCCACCCCCTGCCTGCAGCAAATGAAGAGTGTAATATAAAATAATTTTAAAAAAAAAAAAAAAAGAAGTGAACAATACTTTAAAATGATTTTAAAAAATGAAATTAATAATCCACTGCGATACTCTGATTTGCCTAACTGGATACACAGTTGCGAATTTATTGCTAAACTACATATTCTATAATGGAGTCTGAGTTTAATATATTTTCTTCGAGCTTTTTTCTTTCATTCATATCAGATAAAATCAAATAAATTGACTTTCATAAATGATTTTTGCTTCCTTTTAATAGTTTATAGGTACATTTTGTACAACCTATTATTGTAAGTCCACGTACAGTGAAGACCAAAGCCTCAATAAGATCGCATACCCAACACATAATAATAAACGCATATGAATCATAAATATTTCCAATAATCATTGACAATACTGTACTTATTATTCTGATACATTTTAACCATATTTTATACATTATGATCAAATCAAACCTTCTTTGATTTTTAAAAATATTGTGCATGGAAAAAAAAATTAAAACAATCTAGCAGTGGAAGGTGTTGAAAGCATCTATCTAGCATACAGACTAAAGATTAAATTTTCGAACAAAATATTTAACCTAGAAATATACTTTCTTCTTTGTCATGTTGGCAATTGCCAGGTAGCCAGGTAAGCAAGTCCGCTCTTGCCAGTGGGATAAATTATTTAAAAGGCATAAGAATTACCTATACATGTAATTAATATTATTTCTATGCATTTGTAAGGATAGAGCAGGGGGAAGGTATTTTGGAATTTTTGTGTAATTTCTTTCTCTGTAAGTTGATTGATCGTTAGGAATGAATCAGGGATCAGATTTCCGATTAGAAGTCTCATTTAAAGATCTTGTATTTTGCTCAAGTATTTTCATACTGAGTCTGATGAGTAAAAATTCCTTATCAGTACTGAGTTTGTCACTCGAAAGTGCGTAAGTGCAAGCGTGTTTAAGTGTGTAAAATGGCTGTATCTTTCATTGCAATGAAACGAAGGAGAAGGTTATTCTGTTGGAAAGAACATATACAGGGTTTTCATAAAGTATGGACGGATTTAATTCCCTTATAATTCACATAAAAATGCTCATATTGAAATCAAATAAAGTGCAAACGGTAGCGGAAGGATTAAATTTTTACCTGTAATCTGCACGAGCTCAGTTCATTCACCGCCACACATGGAATTCAGAGTTCCATGGACGGTCTAGGAATCGACTTCTGTGGGCTGTTGATGATGCTTTCCCTTACCCTGCTCACTGTTGCAGGCGATGTTGGCGGCCTCCCACTTCGAGGACGGTCCAGGACGCTTCCTGTCTCCAAGAACTTAGCATGCCACTTTCGGATTGCACTCTCAGTCGGTGCCGGCTTTTTGAACTCTTTGGTGAACTTTCGACACACCAGAATTGGTGATTTTAGCTCTGCGTACCACAGAACACATTGCGCTTTCTCTTTCACCGACGCCATCTTTGATACGGTAAAAAAAAATAGTCTTCTCAGAGGAGTTTTTCATTTATTTATTTATTTAAAAGACACACACACCAATACAGCTTACAACTTACTTTTAACAGTCAACATTGAAACAACAATGGATGGAATTTGGTAAGAAACTGACCCTTGCCCTCCCTCTCCCTCTCTCAACGTGTTCAGAGTTGTCGCTTATCTAACAGTGTTGCCAACTAAAAATTTAATTATGAGCATTTTTATGAAAATTATAAGCAAATTAAATCCGTCCCGTCCAGACTTTATGAAAACCCTGTATATCGGATAAACTATCGTTGCGAGTCAAAATAATATTGCAATTGTAGTGAAGGGGTGTAAGGTCACTATTGTTCTAATTTGTGATGAATTTCAATCTTAATCTGGTGAATATACGCACCCTCCGAGAAATGAGCAGCTCGAAAGTTCTATCATACGAAACGAAATGAAATCTTGAAGTTTTATGTCTCACGGTTATGCCGGCTAGGCTAAAAGAGACGGTGATGATGAGAAATGAATGAAATAGTGTAATGAAGAAAGTGGAAGGAAACGGGAAAACCCATAGAAATCCAAGCACACGGTGTTTGCCCACCACAAAGTTCACTAGGCGCAAGCTGGGATCAAACCAGGGATCCCGTACACCAGAGGTGAACGCTCTACCACTGAGCCATCGCGGCCCCCGAACACTGGCCGAATAGCAATAAATAGAAGAGAAGCAGTTATATACTAGAAGTCTTTGGGGTCCCTGAGAAAGGATAAGGTACAAAAGTCTTGATTTTTTTTTATATGTTATTGTCAATTTATTTATTTACAAAGCTGTGATGTTTAATAAATCTAAGAAATGAGATATTTAAGTTTTACATCCCATGGTTATGGCGGGTAGGCTAAAAGATACATCAAATATAGACTTGTATTAAGGGTGGGAGACTCGTTACAAGTCTGGAGCTCTGCCTTGCAAGCTTAGGTCAAATTTATTATGCTGTTATGTTGTTAGGGAGTTAATACACACTGCTTCACGTTCTTAGAAAGCAGCTTCTGATTGTTTGAAAGACCTTATAGTATGACAAGGTGCTTCCAATTATCAAATTCAATTTACAATGGTCTTTATTACATAATTTCATTATGTTTATAATTCAATTACCACGTATTCTATTGTTAATACTTTATTGAGAAACTTTCAAGGGAATTTTTACTTCATTTCTGGACCCATTATGATAACCATTTATTTGGAACCATTTTGATAATGAAGGGGACAGGTCTACAAATCGAGCAGAGGGTTGGCACTCAAAGTGAAATAAGAGTGCTGGGAATCCTCACCTCAATATATATACCTAGTTAGGCTAATTGAGTTACTGAAGCAGGAGCAATCAGAAAATGAAGCTTCAATGGCCATGTTTATAGCAGGACATGCTACAGACACCAGAAATATAAGTGGAGACAATTAAACATTCGCCTGCGTACTTTGAAATGTAAAATGAGTGGTAAACAGATTTCTCTAAGGCAATATGTAGATGCTGTTGCTCATTGTATACACATGGAAGATAAATAGCATCTTGTATAGATGTTCTGTATTTCTTGTAGTTACTGCACTTTATTTGTTATATCTATGAATGCATTTGCAAGCCTACCAACATAAAGTTGCCGAAACGAAATGGGAAATGCACATCGAGATTTCCCGTTCCGCCTTACATCAAGATGGAAAGTGAAAATAGGTTTCACATGTAAATTCCATTGCTAGAGGTCATAAGACGAAACGGGAAAAGGCGAACAGTGTAGGAATCGAAAAAAGAAAAGGTGTAGGATAGAAGGGAGATTAGGAGGTATGTTTTTGTCAACCTTTTTTCCCCTCACAGGTTATAGATGTTTTTCTAGTTTTAAGAACTGATTATATGTCGCAGGTTCTTCTGCACCTACTATGATAGTGGTAAGCTTTCGCCATCTTTACTTTTGATAAACCTATGGGGGTGGTTGGGTGTAAATGAAGAAAACTCAAGCTTTCATTTGGTGTACATAACTTGCATTCCACTTAAAACCTAGTAGTTTTATGTGACCTAGAAAAAAAGTACCTTTGTTTACGCAAAATAAGGAGTAACTTATTTCTAAATCTCAAAGATATTTAAATGCCTTTTCAAACCTTCCAGTTATTGTTTATAACACAATATATTGTCCTGTGAACTTACTACAAAATGTTCCATACACACACACAAAAAAAAAAAAAAACTATAAGCGGTCAAAACTTTGGCCGAAAACGTAAAAAAAAAAGAAAAGAAAAGAAAAGAAAGAAAGAAAAAGAAAAGAAAAACCAAGAGAAGAGGCCCTGATATTCAAACAAATATAGGAGAACGTAATAAGTCTAACGTTAAATAGCTATAAATTATTCCAATAGAACATGCGTTGGAATTCTGGATTGATAAACAGGTCCTATTTATAGCATCAGCACTATTGACATACGCCACGGCCACTGGAGGCCTAAGTTGAATGAAATGGAAATGAAAATGAAATGAAATCTGTGAGTTTTACGTCCCACGGTTATGCCGGTTAGGCTAAAGGAGACAGTGATGATGGGGAATGAATAAAATGGTGGAATGAAGAAAGTGGGAGGAAACGGGAGAACCCCGGGGAAACCCACGCACATGGTTGAATGGAATGGCTTAATAAACACAATGCACTATGAAAGAAAAGAGTACACCACAAAAGACAATGGTAGCACAGCATTGAAATGAATTCTAAGCAAAAAAATGTTCACTTAAGGCATTCCACCCATTTACCCCCACATCATGCGCCCAATTACATGCCGGAGGTACAAACTTTAACAAAAGTTTAACTGTCTCACAGTGAGAATTCAAGATTGCTGCTCTTCACGACACCATCCTTACGATGATTTTAAGCAGCAGCAAAAAATCTGACTGAAAACATGAACAGATGCGCGATTTGTTGCGACTCAAACCAAAACACACACAAACATGGAACTCGGTTTCAAATATGTTATTTCTCAACAAAATTGTTTTGGGTTTTTTGTCATTATTACAGCCTCTCAAAATTCATCTTTTTCTTTCTTTCTTTCTTTCTTTTTTTTTTCAACATCTACCCACCCAAAGTTTTGGTGTAATTAAATTCCATAAAAATATACTGAAATGCAAAATATAAATTTTTAAAAGTTTTCCGTCCAATTATCCCCTAAACCCAATTTCACCCTCTACCCTATATAAAATGGAAAGAAAAAGTAATAAAAAGTGCTGAAAATGAAGGAAAAGCAGAGTTTACTTTCGAAAACTTTCTTACGCTTTGCGCCAATCATGGTAGCGCTTCGCAGCTAGTCTGTTGACCTCGCTCATACGTACAGGAGCGCCGTCGTATACTCGCGCCCCGGGCGATGATTTTCCGCCGCACGACACTGAATAGAGGTATTATTGCTATTTAGTAAGATACTTTGAAATGAAAGGTGCTTTTGAGTACCATTTTTGCACAGATTTTTCGCATGTTTAAGTTTTCGGTAACAATTTCAAAAACTTCCACCTCCTTTGATTGTCAGTTCCACCTCCTCTGCAATCCCCTAGAGACTTTAACGCCTGTCTTTGTCTTAAAGAGCTTTCACACGGGCTACCTTGAACGCGGCGTACCAGATGCAAACTTGCGTACGGACCATCACTGCCTCGCCGTAAGCTTTCCGTAGCAAGTTTAAAGTCTCCGAAAAGTTTCGTTTCAATTTAACACAAAATTTTACGGCGTTACTCTGTTCCAAAGTGCACTTCATTGTCACTAAATCTACCAAATACAAATTCTCGACGATATTGTTTCGGTACACAACACGACGATAGCACCTCAACCACTGCTCGCAGGTAACTGAGCGAGGCTTGGTTTTGAAGGTTAAGGTCCCCATTAGCACCTGTCGGCGCTTATCCACAGTCAGGCCGCGGTGGCTCAGTGGAAGAGCGTTCACCTCTGGTGCATAGGGTCCCGGGTTTGGGTTCTATCCCTGCTCGCGCCAAGTGGACTTTGTGGTGGACAAACACCGTGTGCGTGGGTTTTCTCGGGATTCTCCCACTTTCATCATTCCGACATTTTATTCATTACTCATCATCACTGTCTCCTTTAGCCTAGCCGGCATAAACGTGGGACGTAAAACTCAAACA
The DNA here is from genome assembly GCF_964235325.1 of Thermobia domestica. Lineage (NCBI taxonomy): Eukaryota > Metazoa > Arthropoda > Insecta > Zygentoma > Lepismatidae > Thermobia > Thermobia domestica. The sequence goes on from NC_137468.1 coordinate 196,389,250, forward strand.
TTTCATTTCATTTCATTTTCCGCAGTCTCAACCGATTCTCGAGCCTCGATGCGGACAGTTCGGATACTTTCCAAAGTGGACCCTGCATGTGGAGTAGACCGCGCCGAGCACCAGATGAGGTATTTCGTTTATGAAAGCACTGATTTCTACTACCTCGAACTTTCCATTCTTGTTTGTAATATACTTTCAAAATATCAGGAAGTTGTGTCGTATTATTGAAATAAATGAAGTATCTATCACTTCTCACTTGTAATTGGCATTGTATTTTTTTTTCGATTAAAAAATAAATAAAGATTTTAATTAAATATAAACTAATTATTTGCTGAGCAAAAGTATACAAACATTCCATAAGCAGCTAAAGAATAATTCATACGATAGAAAAAAAAATAAAGTACAGAAGATGGGAGAACAAAAATGGAGAAAGAGAAGAAAGAAGACAAGAGAAGGACGAAGTGAAGGAGGGATAGGAGAAAGAAAACTGTGGTGGGGGATGGAAAGTTTGGGAGAAGAAACAGAAATTATTAAAAGAATGTTGAAGAAGATGTGAGGCATATCAACATACAGAAAAGGAAGCAGGAGACTACTGGAAGTAATAAGGGAGAAAAGAAGGAAGAAGAGAGAAGAAGAGCAAGAGGTATTGATGGAGAAAAAAGGAGTGATATACAAAGTTCAGTGCAGCGAGTGTGATATGTGTTATATTGGAGAAACTGGAAAGAAACTTAGAGAACGTATAAAACAACATAAAGATGACGTTAGGTTAGAAAGGGACAAAAATGCGGTCTACAAACACATAAGGGACACGGGACATGCAGCAAATTGGAAAGAAGTGAAAATATATATATATGTGTGTGTGTAATTCTTTACTTAATTGTTTAAGTTAATTAATTGTTAGTTTAAATTAGTTAAGATCGTCATTTTGTGTAATTAGCAACAATAGAATGCATCTATAAAGAAATTTTCAAATAAGTATAATTGAAAGGGATTTGCTGCTGCCAGTAGCCAATCAGAAGAAAGATATCTTAGCTGTTGTATGTATATACGATTGTACAGTTATCCTGTATCACATAGTGTCTGATGAAGCCAAAGAGTTAGTTGGCGAAACTGTAACACGTGTTGAATTTTAATGAAAATATATAGTTTTGCTCAGCAAATAATTAAAGCAAAGCAAAGCTTCTACTTATGGAAAAGATTTTAAAGGAAAATCAGCGTAGCGATTAAAAACGTGGTACTTTTAATGCTTATAATAATAATAATAATAATAATAATAATAATAATAATAATAATAATAATAATATGACTCAGTTAAAGAGCACTCACATCTGATACAAAGTGTCTGTCGTCAATTTCAAGTCATATGAGTTTATGCTGGACTCCATCGTGTCTGAGTTTTCTCAAGATTCTTCCGTTTCCTCCCATGTTATCACCGTTTCCTCCCATATTATCATTCCACCAATTATTTCATAAATGTTTATTTGTTTTCGTCAAAGTCCCTCCTCCTTTAGCCTGCAGGTCGTATTCATAAGACGCTAAACTAAAAACTTCATTTTTCCATTTCCCTTTCTACTACTACTGCTACCTACTATTACTACTACTACTATTACTACTACTACTGCTACCTACTACTACTACTACTACTACTACTACTACTAATAATAATAATAATAATAATAATAATAATAATAATAATAATAATAATAATAATAATAGACCCCTAATAATAATAAAGAAATCTAATGTATAGCCTGTTACCTATAACATTATACAGTCAATTAAAAATATTTATTGATACATATAGTGGAAACTTCTTTGTTCCCGAATGATTAACACCAGCAAGAGAAGTTAAACTGCAATCCCACCTACCAACATCACAGCACATAATAAAAATTTTTACTATATATATATTAATAAATTATATTAACTTGTAATTTAATACTATGTAGTATATAAAAATGTTATTTATGTACTTACAATCGATGAAAAATTGATACTTCGCAAAGTCACTGTGAAAAACCACTTAATCTTGTAGAGCAGCGCGATTGTACGTCTACGAAATACTTTAAGAGCCACTGCTCTGATTAATAATCGTATCTATAGAAATAAAAATGAATAACCAACAATGCATACACTCAAATAATAAAATATTTTTTAAATTAAAATAATGTGTACACAGAGTAAGGCATTATTGTTAATATTTTATTCTCCATTAATAATTAATTAAATTGAAGTAATATTTCGCAGCCATCTGATCATGGAAATGATTTACTTTTTGCGGCCCTGACATTTCTAGTATTCATATTTCTTTATGGGTAATATGTACATCAATCGATTTAGAACAACGAAAGAAAAAATTGAAATCTTTGAGTTTTACGTCTCACGGTTATGCCGATTAGGCTAAAGGAGACGGTGATGATGAGTAATGAATGAAATGGTGGAACGAAGAAAGTGGGAGGAAACGTGAGAACCCCGAGAAAACCCACGCACACGGTGTTTGTCCACCACAAAGTTCACTTGGCGGGGGCTGGGACCGAACCCAAGACCCCAATCACCAGAGGTGAACGCTCTACCACTGAGCCACTGCGGTCCCCGAGAACAACGAAAGAAATCTAATCTTGGCTACTTCCGGAAAGTAATTTCTACTTTATTGTCACAATTTATATTAAGGGACCTGGGCATTTCTAGTGAACCCTTTATATAAGGCGATTCATACCAATCTTCCGGACAGACACTTCCGATTTTTAAGATTACAATATACAGGGTGATTATAAATGATTCATTAGGATTGAAGGGGTTGTATTAAAAATGTGTAACACATATACTGTAATGAATGGTACCAAAAACTCTCCAAGTTTCAGATATACTGTTCCAACTGATATACAATCCTTCCTCTCGTTGCACAATGCATACGAGGGCTGATCAGAAAATAAGGTTACTAAACCTGCAGTGAAACGTATATATATATCATACAATCAATACAGCCAACAGAGACTACATACATTAGATTATTATTCGACATACTCTCCATATCACTTGATACACCTGTCACATCATTAGATGAGTTTGAAGATCTCCTATTTATAGACATGCGACAATCATTTTGGATATGAGTGTATATTAACATACCATTTTTACCAGTGTTTTATTGTGAACGTAATTTTGTAAAAAGGAGTAAGACAAGAGTATTAATTCAAAACACTCCCTGTCAAAAACTCGCCAGGAAGAAAGAAGAAAAAGTTAGTTGTTAAAGTGACATGAAAACTTTTTTTATTATTATTATAACAGACGACTCTACCGATTAAAATAAGTTTATGGACTTACACCCCGAAGAAAACATTAAATTGCAAGAAGTGTAAACCAGAACAAATTGAACAAAGCTAAAACTGGCGAGACAAGTCATAGCTCCGCATACTAATACCCAATGTTTGATAATTGACTATTAAAATAAAATTTAAAATTGTAAATAAGCTTAAGTGGAAGCTAAACTTTGTAAATAAAAAAAGAGAGTGGAAGCAGCGAGTATCATTTAAGCATTTTTTTTTTTTTTAACCAGCCATCAACCACAAACATCTTGCCAAACGAACGACAGAGACGAACATCTCACAGCAACGGGTTTTTGTGAGAAGAAGAGGGACCATGGGACTCAAGCTGGCGTTTGGTTTGTAAATTGTCTTTTAATTTTTATTTATTTTTTTACGGTTTTTGTTGAGCTGAGAATTGGGTAGGATAATCGGTATCCCGTGAGTGGATAATCCTTGTACAGTCCGCATCAAAAAACCTGCAACATGAGCATGTAAGTTGATTGTGAAACAACGAAGTCTATTGCCCCAAAATAAGTGTCCAGTTGAGGACGCCGAGGTTTCTCCTGGCGTAATTCGTGCCACTTAGCGTTATGTTGATTCCTTGCGCTGTTAGGCGTAGTTTCACAATAAACTTACATACTCATGTTGGAGATTTTTTGCTGTGGACTGTACCACTATACATATTTAATTTGTAATCTGTAGCTGTTAACAAATCTTCCAGTTAAGAAAATCAAAAAGTCTAATGTTATAGTTCAATAGCAGATCTCTTCTGGCTTTAAATATTAAAACACATTTTTATAGTTATCAGATCACAGAAAAAACGATATGGTTGAATCAAAAAAAAAAAGTTAAATTTACCAAAAAAAAAATAGAATTATTATATGGACAACTATATTATAGTTCAATTTACAATAAAATATGGTTGAAACAACTAGTGGTAAAATCAACCTTCCGAAAACCTTATATGAGTAAATTCAACTATTTCATTCAACCCTATTATAGTTGAAAAATATGGTTGAATTTACCATATGGTAAAAACAACCTATATATGGTAAAAATGACGACATGAATGACTTCATATAGTAATGTCAACCATAATATTTGGTTGAAAATTTTGCTACGCATTCAACCATATATGGAACCAACGCATTCAACCATAAGGGACGGTGGTGTGATATTATTGTTTTAAATGCACATGCCCCAACTGAAGATAAGGATAACGATATAAAAGACAGTTTTTACGAAGAAGTGGAACGGATATTTGACCAACTCCCGCGATACCATATGAAAATTCTATTAGGGAATTTCAATGCGAAGGTAGGACGAGAGGATATTTTCAAACCGATTATAGGGAACGAAAGTCTGCATAAGGAAAGTAATGACAATGGTGTTAGACTCGTGAACTTTGCAACATTCAAAAACCTAATCGTGAAGAGTACAAAATTCCCACATCGCGACGTTCATAAATACACTTGGACATCACCAGACGGGAAAACACATAATCAAATTGATCACGTTTTAGTAGATAGAAGAAGGAAATCTAGCATAATTGATGTCCGGTCGTTTAGAGGGGCTGATTGTGACACTGACCACTGTTGTATGATTGACGTTTGCGTCACGCGCAGGTTCTTCTTTTTCTTCAAATAAAATAGGATCTCTTTTTGGTAGGCGTGATAAGTTTATTGAAGTTAATAAGAAAAAATAGAAGTTACAAGTTCCACAACAAACAACTACAAAATCTCACTGACTGTTCTTTCAGTAAAATTACTATAGTTCCACTTTAGATAGAAAACAAGACACCAGATACGATAAAATATAAGAATATACGATGTAAAAATGTCGTTAATAAGATAGACGAAAATACAAGATGTTATAAAACAAGTTACTATGACGAATCAAGATACAGTAATTTTAGACACAGTAGTCTCAGATACAGTAACGCTAGATACAGAAGTCGCAGATACAGACCGCGAAGAATTTAGTAACAATATCGAAGTGCTTCCCCGGAATGTGCCGAGCCTTGTATAGCAACTAGTATATAAAACTATCGTAAGCACAAAGATCGAATAATCACATGAGTTTAGGTCGACACGTGGACGCACGTGGAGACCTATCATACAGACTTTGAAACTGGACTTAGTAATCCATGCTCTCACTGCGTGATGTACACGCGCGTACATTATCTTACTTCCTTGAAAAAGAAACCATTACAAAAGAGAGTATTTTGAAAGTACATACACTATCATCACATATGTGTGACCCTTCAGTGACCCTACATCCTGTTCTTGGCTGGCACATTATCAATAGCTTAAAGAATAAAGATTCGTCTTTTATACAATATTAACATTGACTTCAAACATAATATAACAACTATAAAATACACTAACTTATAATCGAACCCCGAACCTTTATATACACTATATACAGTGACATTCCAGGTAAGTACTGCTAAGAGGGGAGGTGCATCGAAGGTGATAAACAAAATAAGAAAAAGAAAAGAAAAAAATAACAGTAAATATATGTTCATACAACACCTCCCTCCTTTTTTGAATTTTCATATCAAATTGCGAATTTGGTTGCGAATTTGGATACTGAAAATTCACAGTCTGATATGAAACATTAAAAGATTTTCTTTTTACCTTTCCTTACGTAGATTAGGACTTTTCTTAGGGGGAACAGCTACCTGTAACTCATCTGTAATCTCAGTAAGCTGCTCAGCAATTTTTGACATGACTACAGGCTCAGTGGTATCTTGTTTTTGATTTATTTTGGTAATAATAAAAGGTTTAATGCATATTTGTTTACAACAGCTATCATCATCAAAATACCTTTTGAAAAAGCGAAAACATTTACATCGGTAACAACAACAAAATATTAATATTAGAGCTATCAGAACTGTACCAAAATATGAAAACCAAGAGAGATGAGTTACCTTTTCAGAATGAAGTAGTTTCCATTGTTCATCATCTATTTTCTTTTCTACTTCCTGAATTTTATGGCTTGCTACCCTTAAGTCACTAACCGAATTAATTACATGCTGAATAGGTAGGTTAATTTGCATATCTTCCAGGTATATATGAGAATTTAATATTTCACAACAATTATCAGTAAGATTTAATTTCGGAGTAAAGTCTTTACCTGTAACATTGGTTTCGTACCATGTTTGTGTTTGGAGGATCGCCTTCAAACCATAAGCTTTACAATTATTATCTAGATGAATAATACCTGAATTTGTTAAAATTAAATCATAAGGTTCAAATCCATTACATAATATTGTCATTTTCTCTTCCTGTGGAGCAGCAAAAATCCACTCATTGTTATTTAAGGTTACAAATATACAATGATCAATTTGTATCACATGTTTATTACAATCCATGGGAACATAATGAACATATTGTAATAATTTCATTTCACACTCTTGATTTATATGGCTTGACAAGATAGGAAACGTTTGTTTACACAAAAACCAATCTTGTTTAAGAATCTTACATTTATTGAACTCAATTTCAGTCATTTTTGCGTAATATTGTTTAATTGAATCAACTAAAAGGTAAGGTTTTTCAGGTTGAATAAAAACAAATTTATTTGTTGTATTCTTTATTTTAGTGGGGAAGGGAGTTAACTTATATACTAGATAACGAATGGAATCTGTCAAAGGGAGACGAATTACATAGGCTAATATTCCATTATTGATAAACACATCTAAATTAATTATTTTCAATAACAGGTAACTATTCCTAGTACTTGTCCCAATTGGTAAAGATAACGCACTATGGAGGTCACTTTGACTAGCCTTCCAATGTTGGATTATTTGATAAGGAGTGATTATGTGAGGCTGTAATACACCTTTCTGTGCATTTAAAATTGCTTGCAAAACAATTTCATACTGATCCTTTAAATCTCTTAAATACCTTTCAACTTTTGCGATATGTTCATTTATTGTATACTTTAAATTTAAATCCAAAAATGCTTCATTTAAATGTCTCTCTCTTTTTGATATCTCTTTACTTATATGCTCTAAACCTTGACTCAAAATATTTTCGTTAGTTTCTACTGTATGAAGAGTGTTATTAATACCTTGAAGGGTAGATTTAACAATAGTCATCTGCTCTTTACTCAATTTCAAGAAATCTAATTGTTCTTTTTCTAATTTATTGATTTTTTGAGTGTAATAATTGGCATCTTCATCGTCCAAGGTGCCAAATAGAAATTTAGCAAGGTGACCAATACCATCTATTAACCCTCGTTTTCTTCTACTTTCTTGCGAAGAAATTTTTGTTACTTCTTTTATTATTTCCTTAACCTCTTTGATATCAGATACCTTAGTCAAAACTTGATTTACGAACACTGTAGCACAACTTGTTTTATTTGATTTCACCACTGAGTGTCTACACAGGTTTTGTGTCCTATCTACGTAAGTTTCCAAATTACGAAAGCTTATATCTAGCTTAGTTAAGTTAACGTAAGAGACCAATTGCCAGTAAGTATTATATAACTGAACCTCTCCTAAAGAGTCATAATAAATACCTGCCGTATTTTCAAATTTCTTTATGCGTGCTCCAAGCTCTAGACTACTACATATAAGAGAAACCAGTAGAATAGCTTTAAGTCCTATCATTTTGAACAATCCTGTAAATATAGAAACGTTATTTTACTTTCCTTACTTTTTTTTTTTTTTACAAGATAACATGAAGAATTTGAGTTACTTAATAATACATCTTTAATCTATTGGCATGCACAGTCATCTCTTGTTTGCCAACCTTTAAGGTACAGTTTACACCTTTTGTTCGAATTATATCGTACGGTCCGCGCCACAGACTGTTAAGTTTCTTTGATCTGCCGCGGCGGACTGACTCATCATATAATAACACTTTATCTCCTTTCTGAAAAATGCATTCGTTTTCGTTTCTATCATAATATTCTTTACTTTTCTCCTTTTTGTCAATGAGGTTTGCTCTAGCTAATCCGTGCATCTCCTGCAATTTGTGTTTCAACTGTTTTACATAGTCATCGTAATTGTATACAACTTCAGAGGGTTTTCTTTGTAATACACCTGGTACATTTACAGGTTTCCCGAATAACAGTTCGAAGGGAGTGTATTGAGTGGAACTATGAGGAGTAGTATTATAACAGAAAGTAGCATATGATGCTAATTCATCCCAATTATTCTGATTTTCTGCCACATAACATCGCAAGAAAAATTTTAAAGACTGATGGAATTTTTTCTATACCACCATTGGATCCTGGATGGTATGGGGTTGTATGTAGTTTTTCTATTTGTAACAATTTACAAATACGCGTGAAGACATCGCTTAAGAAATTACTTCCGCAATCTGACAATATACTGTGTGGAATGCCAAATTTTAGCACTACATTCTCGACAAAGGCTTTGCTGATTGTATCAGCATCTTGAGAAGGGATGGGAATTGCAATAACAAATTTGGAAAGGTTATCTTGTACAGTCAATAAATATTTGTTTCTATGTTCTAAAGTTTCTGGGAGAGGCCCGACTAAATCTAAAGAGACCTTTTCAAAAACTGTACTGGGCGTGTCAGTTATTACCATCTTCATTTTTACCTTTTGTTGTGTGTTTCTATTCTTTTGACATATTTCACACCCTTTTATGTAATCTTCAACATCTTCCTTCAGTTTTGGCCATTCTTTAATGTCAATATTATTTAAAGAAAGGTACTTCCTAATCTTTTCATAACATCTATTCATTCCTATATGTCCACCTAGAATTTGAGTATGAAACTCTTCTAAAATTTTGTTTTTCGTTTCTAAGTCTAAAGCTTCAGCTTTTTCTTTCTGTTGTGAATCACAATTTGATACTCTATCTTCTTCTTCAATAACATCTAAAGAATACATTCGTGACAAGGCGTCAGAATTTGTATTTAAGCTTCCTTTCTTATACACAATTTCATATTGATATTCCTCTAAAAGTATTCTCCATTTCAAAAGTCTAGATGTCGGATTTTGTACTCTAAAAACCCACGTTAGTGGCTTGCAATCTGTGACAAAGGTTACTTTTGTTCCGTAGATGTACGGTCTAAAAACTTTGCTAGCCCACACTAGAGCCGCCAGTTCCCGTTCAGTCGCTGAGTACGATCTCTCTGCTTTATTGAAAACTCTACTAGCATACGCAATTGGAAGATCTTTGTTTATTTCACCCTGTGAGAGAATAGCTCCGCAGGCAAATGCCGAAGCATCCGATGTGATTATAAAAGGCTTTTTAAAATCAGGATACTGCAAAATTGGAGGAGTTGTCAATTTCTCTTTAAGTGAATCAAATGCAACTTGTTGTTTGACTCCCCAAGAAAACTGGACGTTTTCTTTTAATAAGGACGTTAAGGGTAAAGCAATTTTACTGTAGTCTTTTAGAAATTTCCTATAATATCCAGTAAGTCCTAGAAATCCCTTAATTTGTTTCTTATTCTGAGGAACAGGAAAGTTCTGAACTTTCTCCACTAATCTTGGATCTGGTTTTACTCCGTTAGGTGTAATGACATGTCCTAAGTATGTTAATTCTGGCTTCAAAAATTCAGTCTTATCTACACTTAACTGCAGGTTGCTTTTGCGAAATCTTTGCAAAATCTCACGTAATCTACTATTATGCTCTTCTAAAGAACTAGAGAAGACCACTAAATCATCCAGGTAGATGAAACAACTCGTACCTGTCAGCCCTGCTAACACTGTATTCATCAATCTTTGAAAAGTGGCCGGTGCTGTCGCCAGACCGAAAGCAAGTCGCTTGAATTGATAATGATTTTCAGGTGTACTGAATGCAGTTATAGGTCTATCCTTTTTCCCTAATATAGCATTGATGGTACCCACTATGGAGATCTAAACTGGAAAAGTAACGCGCATTGGCTAAATTACTCAAAATGTCGTCTATGTTAGGTAACGGAAAGGACGAATGGACACATAAATCATTGACAGATCGATAATCGACTATTAGTCTATATTTCTGTTTTCCTGATGCATCGAGTTTCTTTGGAATAAGGAAAATAGAACTGTTCCAAGGAGAAGTAGAAACTTCTATAATGTCTTGTCTTAACAACTCTTCTATTTGTCTATTTAATTCTTCCTTATGACATTCTGGCACTCGGTAATTCTTTTTGTTAACAATCTTGCCTACATGTTTAGGATCAATAATAATTTCATGTTCAAGAACATTTGTAGCAGTTAGTTTGTCTCCTGGTAGAAAGAAAACATCATTGAATTCATCACAAAGTTCAAGTATACTTTCTTTTTCTTTGGGTGGTAAATGACCTAGCCTTAAAAGCTTATGAAGTAATTTTAAACGTTCAGTTAAACTTTCTGAATTTGACTTTTGTGGAACCCTGTCTTTTTCACATTGAATATTTAAAACATGGTTTTCTTCTAATTTCTCTAAGTCTATCGGATCTAAAGTTATATTCTCTACGGAAGAATTCACATTTAACACACTAGCTATACATTTATTTTCTTTCGCTACTGTCAAACAAGAAGAAAGAAAAACACCCGGTTTAATCTCTCGTTTTTCTACAATTCCAATTCCTGTGCTGTTTGTGGGAACAAAAACTAGCTTCTCGCATCGAGCTGGAATACTATATGTCAACGGTAGTATAACCTTATCGCTGCCCTTAAGGTCAAGTTTCTGGCAAGCATGTGTTGACAAGGGAGGAGGAGGGGGAGGATGGAATTCTAACAAACAATTTTTTTGTTTCAAAAAATCACGACCAAGAATGTGTCTGCCTTCTGATAAGCATCCTTCCGAAATAACGTGAAATTTATGTGAGAATTCTACTCCTTTTATCACTAACGTTAGATAAATAGTACCTAGTGACCTAGTTTTAACATTGTTTAGTCCTTTCAATGTCACAGTTTGTGTTGTATCGATATTCTTTCTAAAACTGCATGGAAGTGCATGGATTTGCCAAAGACTTAAGTCACTGCCTGTATCTAAGAGAAAAGTTGCATCAACATGCAATTCTTTAATGAATGCCGTAATAGTACCTTCTTCTTGATTTGTTACTATGCAACCCTTCGTGTTATCTGAGATGCAAACAGGTTGCTCATTTACATCCATTTGCGGTTTCCCTGACCATTACAACTTGAGCACATCTGACTACTGCAGGCTTTTACATCATTAAAATGCAGAGAACTTTGTTCTTTATCCCAAATTCTCTCATTTCCACTAGTATTTACCTTACTAGCAACATGCAAACAATTGCTATAACCTTCCGTGCCTCGCGCGGCGCTCTCGGAAAAATTACAATTAACCCCTCCTGTGCCTCTCGCGGCGATCTCAGGAGAATTACCATTATTACATCCTGTGCCTCTCGCGGCGATCTCAGGACAAATTTCACAAACATGTACCGTTTTCATAAACTGATTAGAAGAATTTCCTCTTTCCTTTCTTTTCTGTAATTTGCATTGAGCTTTGGTGTGACCAGGCTTATGGCATAGGTAACATACTAATTCTTTCTTTTGAGCTTTCTTACTATTTACATTTGAAAAGGGGAGAGAAGTGTGGGAAGTGATCTGTGTTTCTTCTTCTAGAGCGAGTTCGATAATATATCCTAAGGAAGTATCATCATCGCTTTTAGATCGTACAATCATCTGAATTCTGTCATTTGTTAGCCCCTGAATAAAACTTGCTTTAGCTAAAATTTCAACAAGTGCTATAGCTCCTGGCAATTTAGATGCATCTATAACACGAGCAACGGCTTCGCGTAATTGACTTTGAAGAGTATCTACTTTACTTGCCCATGAAGCAATTGAATCAGATTTGGTTTGTCTAGCACTAAAAAGCTGGCATGCATAAAAATCAATAGTTCGTCTAATGGAATAATTTTCTATTAATATTTGTTTAACAGCTTCCCACGTAGTAGTGGTTTTTCTAACTAACAATTTAGATCTAGCATCCCCAGTTATTTTGGCTTTAACAAATTTCAAAAGGGTACTATGCTTAGCTGGGTCAACCAATTCAAAAGCAGCATCTACATTAGACAGAAATTCTTCTAATGCTTCTCTTTTTCCCGAAAATGGTACTGAAATTAACTTTAGTGCTTCTGACACACTACAATACTCTACTTCTGTATTAGAAGAATCAGCACTACCACTGGTAGCCATTGGCAATTAGTACTTACGTTAAACTATACAATTTAAATTTACAAAAATTTTGTTAGCGACAATACCTTTCTTACACCTTCTGTTTTGCCAAGTATTCCCAAGATTAAACGAATGAAATATTTTAATCCTTCCCTAGAGGAACGGTGAATACTAAAGCCTTCTATCCTAGACTGTTCTTGTCTTGATTTTACGTTATTCACTTCACAAGTAAACAACAACCGCGGTAACCAAAGAACAAATCTTTTCTAGCTCCAGGCGTAACACTTGAAAATTTTGGAAGTTCAAACAAGCAATGAAAATTGTAACCAACCTTGAATTTCCTGTGATGGGGGGTGCTGCTGGCGTCGATCCTGGTACTTTCCTGCTGTTGGTTTAAAGATGAGGCCTCTGGATTTCCACAAGATCTCGGCTTGGAATGTTGCTCAACTGGGACCAGCCACACTTGAGAATGGTACTGCTTACTGGATCTCTGGAACTGGTTGCAATAAAACTGGAACACTGGAACGGTGTGTACGCCGAGGTATCCGCTACACCTTGAACAGGCAAGCTTCTTACACTCACAGTAAAAAAGGTGTTGTCGACGAAGTGCGGTCTGTATCTGGACGTAACGATATTTTAAAAACGTATCAGCTTCGTGTCGAAGAACGAACTCTGACTACAATGATGAATGTTCAACTTAGTAACTGTGGAACGTGCACTGGAATCGAACTTCGAGTACTTCGGTTGAGATCCTGCCTAGCTGCCACCACTTTATTTTCCTGTTGTATGATTGACGTTTGCGTCACGCGCAGGTTCTTCTTTTTCTTCAAATAAAATAGGATCTCTTTTTGGTAGGCGTGATAAGTTTATTGAAGTTAATAAGAAAAAATAGAAGTTACAAGTTCCACAACAAACAACTACAAAATCTCACTGACTGTTCTTTCAGTAAAATTACTATAGTTCCACTTTAGATAGAAAACAAGACACCAGATACGATAAAATATAAGAATATACGATGTAAAAATGTCGTTAATAAGATAGACGAAAATACAAGATGTTATAAAACAAGTTACTATGACGAATCAAGATACAGTAATTTTAGACACAGTAGTCTCAGATACAGTAACGCTAGATACAGAAGTCGCAGATACAGACCGCGAAGAATTTAGTAACAATATCGAAGTGCTTCCCCGGAATGTGCCGAGCCTTGTATAGCAACTAGTATATAAAACTATCGTAAGCACAAAGATCGAATAATCACATGAGTTTAGGTCGACACGTGGACGCACGTGGAGACCTATCATACAGACTTTGAAACTGGACTTAGTAATCCATGCTCTCACTGCGTGATGTACACGCGCGTACATTATCTTACTTCCTTGAAAAAGAAACCATTACAAAAGAGAGTATTTTGAAAGTACATACACTATCATCACATATGTGTGACCCTTCAGTGACCCTACATCCTGTTCTTGGCTGGCACATTATCAATAGCTTAAAGAATAAAGATTCGTCTTTTATACAATATTAACATTGACTTCAAACATAATATAACAACTATAAAATACACTAACTTATAATCGAACCCCGAACCTTTATATACACTATATACAGTGACATTCCAGGTAAGTACTGCTAAGAGGGGAGGTGCATCGAAGGTGATAAACAAAATAAGAAAAAGAAAAGAAAAAAATAACAGTAAATATATGTTCATACAACACCACTACCTGGTAGCAGCGATAATACGAGAGAGGTTATCGTTGAATAAAGGTAATATTCATTGTCCGAAAACGGAGAGATTCAATTTAAAGAAATTAGAAGAGAGCCAGGTAAGAGAGAAATACCAGATTGAAGTTTCGAATAGATTCTCGGCTTTAGAAGATTCGGAGTGCACTAGTGTTGAGGATACCTGGATTGAAATTAGAGATAGCATTAAAATTTCAGCAAAAGAAAAATTGGGACACGCGGAAATACGTAGGAACAAACCATGGTTCGACCAGGAATGCATTAAACTAGCAGAGAAGAGAAAACAGGCAAAATTACGCTGGCTACAAAATCCGAATGAAATAACTACACAAAATTTCGCAGATATCAGGCGGGAAACTTCCAAAACTTTTAGAACAAAGAAACGCGATTTTCTGAAAGCTAAAATTAAAGAACTTGAAGATAATAGTAAAAATAAAAACATCCGGGACATATATAAGGGAATCAACGAATTTAAGAAAGGCTATCGACCTCGTGCTTATATATTAAAAAATCTGACAGTACAGTTCTCACTGACACGGATAGCATCTTAAATAGATGGAAAGATTTCTTTGACGATTTGTTTAACACGCAACCAAAAACTATTGTGCGTGGAGAAAAGGAAATACACACCGCAGAACCGTATATTCCAGAACCCAACCGAATAGAAGTAGAAACCGCTATAAAGAAATTAAAGAAACACAAATCTCCGGGTGTAGATGAAATTCCGGCTGAGTTAATTTTAGCTGGAGGCGAAAAATTGTGGAACAAGATACACAAACTCATTCTCCTTATCTGGAACAAGGAAGAATTCCCACAAGAGTGGAAAGAATCAATCATTGTCCCAATTCACAAGAAAGGCGACAAAACTGACTGTAATAATTATCGAGGCATTTCTCTTCTGTCAATCCTATAAAATTCTTTCAAATATTCTGTTAGCAAGACTGACCCCATACGCAGATGAAATTATTGGAGATTATCAGTGCGGATTTCGACGAAATCGATTAACTATCGACCAAATATTTACCATTCGCCAAATACTCGAAAAAAAGTGGGAATACAATACCCCGGTACATCAACTATTTAGTGATTTTAGAAAGGCGTACGACTCGGTTAGGAGAGAAACGTTATACAACGTTCTTACAGAACTTGGAATACCGAGAAAGCTAATTAGATTAATTAAGATATGTTTAAATGAATCCCAAAGTAAATTCCGGGTAGGAAAATTTTTGTCGACGAGCTTTCACGTCGAAAATGGCCTGAAACAAGGAGATGCGTTGTCGCCATTATTATTTAACTTCGTTCTGGAATACGCTATAAGGAAAATCAAAGATAGCAACCAGGGCCTAGAGTTGAACGGTATTCACCAGGTTATGGCATATGCTGATGATGTAAATTTAATAGGGGATGATAGGAGAACAATAGAAAGAAATGCAGAGATCTTATTAAACGCTTGCAGGGACATGGGTTTAGAAGTAAATGCAGAGAAAACTAAATACATGGAAGTGCGTCGGGACCGGAATACAGCAAATTATGGATGCGTTAAAATATTAAATAATACTTTTGATAAAGTGGATAGTTTCAAAAATCTAGGATCAATATTAACAGAGGAAAATCATATTCACGAAGAAATTAAATGTTGACTAAAAGCAGGGAATTCGTGTTACTATTCGGTTCAAAATCTCTTGTCGTCGCGAATTCTGTCGAGGAATTTGAAGCTTAAAATATACAAAACGATAATTATGCCTGTTGTTCTGTATGGCTGCGAAGCATGGTCACTTACTCTGAGGGAAGAACATAGACTGAAAGTATTTGAGAACAAGATCCTGAGACGAATATTCGGACCCAAGAGGAATGGCGGAAACTTCATAACGAGGAACTACATAATTTATATGGCTTACCCAACATTGTTAGGGTCGTCAAGTCTAGGAGGCTTAGGTGGGCGGGTCATGTAGCTAGACTGGAAGAAAGTAGAAACGCTTTCAAAGTCTTCACTGGAAGACCAATCGGAAAACGACCATTAGAAAGACCTAGGCGTAGATGGGAGGACAATATTAAGATGGATTTCGCAGAGATTGGAATACAAAGTAGAAACTGGATGCAGTTAGCTAAGGATAGAAGTCAGTGGAGAGCTTTTGTGAACGCGGCATTGAACCTCCGGGTTCCATAGGCCATAGAGTTATTTAGTTAGTTAGTTAGTTTATGGGTTGAATTTACTATCTTTATAGTAAAAACAACTATACTATAGTTGGCAAGTAGCCCAAATGCCGAAAGAGAATACCTGAAATATATATTTTAATTTTTGCGACATAAAATCTGTGTAACAGTGTTATATTGATAATTATTAAAAAAATATTCTTAAATATTTATCAAATATAGAACTTACACAGATTTTATACTGCAATATTTTAAAATATGATCAATATTTCATTTATTCGATTTCGGCTTTTAAAGATTACAAACGAAAAAAGAAAAACGAGATTACACTATATTCTACGTACCTTTGACTATTGTAGAACGTAATAACCACGCATGTTCTGCCATTTGTTTCACCATAGCACAGGTTTGTCGATGTCCATTGCGTAGAAGGACCGGAGATTGTAATCATTGGGCGTTACGTTGGAACTACACGGAGGATGCTGTGGGCCGCGGTGGCTCAGTGGTAGAGCGTTCACCTTTGGTGCGTGGGGTCCCTGGTTCGATCCCCGCTCAACCCAAGTGAACTTTGTGGTGGTCAAACACCTTGTGCGTGGGTTTTCTCGGGGTTCTCTCGTTTCCTCCCACTTTCTTCATTCCACCATTCTCTGCAGAGAGTGTAATGCAGTTGCCAGTAATGCAGTTACCAGTAATAATGAGGTTCAGGAAACTGTCGCCTTCCTCCTTGTAACAGTGCGAATGGTTTAGTATTAATCATCCGTTTGTTCTTGTGAATAACATTAAGAATATTGTAAAACATAATATTTAACAAACTGAATATTTAATAATCGTTAAAGTCAATCAATATATGTTTTGTTATTTACATCTGTTGCAAGGTAAACCATTTGTAAGTATAAAGGACAAAAAACACTTATCTACCAGCACTAGCGAGAATAATGTGTCAAGAAAGCAAACAACAATTGATTAGTAGTACATATCAATATATTGATGTTCTACCTTTTTAAATACAATAATAGTAAATGAAAATTTTACAAATTCCCGGTATGCAAATAACGTTTTCAGTCTACTATATATATATATATATATATATATATATATATATATATATATATATATATATATATATATATATATATATATATATATATATATATATATATATGTGTGTGTGTGTGTGTGTGTGTGTGTGTGTGTGTGTAATAGGTAAGAATGTAAAAATACATTTAGGGAACATATAATTATACATATACTTTAGATAAAATTACACAGTACTTTAGATAAAAACGTAAAATTATACTGTATAGCTAGCGTGAGCAGGAAAAATAGTACGTCACAAAGTGTTGTTGTTCACGGAATATTTTTTCCTGTCAGACATATACTAAAATTTTCAAGACGCGATTACTCAATTCAGGTTTAGAATTGACTGACAAAATTGTACTAAAGATGGGAATCATCATTTATAGATCTCAAGTATGGAATTTTCTCATTTTGGTCGGGTTTCTGACTTTTACTCTTTTACCTGCGCACACTGGATGTATTCTAACTTAAAATTATATTTAGTTTCCTATAAAAGGAAAGTAAAAGCCTTTCTTATCAAATATAGATCCACGTAACATAACTGTTAAACTACTCTTCAAGAACATTTCTGACGTAATATGAATATATTGTTTTTTTTTTTTTTTTTTTTTTCAAAGGGAAACTCCCAATCTTGAGAGCTGGATTTATTTCAAACTTCGGGAAATAGGTATTTCGAAGTCACTGAGAATGATGATGATAGTCACTCAATTCGCATTTGGCTTGTTGTGGACATACGCGTCTCGGAAGATCATTTTAAACACAAATCGACTACATAGGATAAAATGGACTTCAAATATAATATCTTAAAAGTAATTACAGCGATCAAAACAAAACTTACACAACGTAATACTCACTAAAGTCAGTATCGAAAACAATAACCAGTGTTACCACTTATCGATCAGTGTTGCCAACTCAGTACACAAATTATAAACTTCAAATAGCACTATATACGTAGTATTACATTAAAAAAAAAAAAAACTACTTACAAAACATAGCCAAATACTAAAATTAAGAATACTGCATAGTTAAAATTTGTAACTTATATGCTGAATTGGCAACACTGACTGGTGGTAATACTAGTTGCTGTTTTCGGTGCAGTTTTTAGTGAGTATTACGTTGTGTAAATTTTGATATCTTTAATTCTTTTTAAGATATTGCATTTAAAGCCAATATTTCCACACTCAATTTCTGTGAAAATTGAACCTTCTATACCCCTTAGCCCTTAACACTGCGTTGGTCGCGCCCTCAACCATTACGTGATTGTTCGCGCGTTCTACTATTGTAGAACATCAGTATTTTTTATAGTGTTATGATTTTTGGCAATATTTGATCTTGGGTATGTCAGTTGTACTATTATAGACGTTTTAAAATATTTTTTTAAAATTATTTTATTTGATTAATACAAAGATATTAACAAAAAATAAACATTAGGTACATCTTATTTAACATATCAATAATTTTGAACAGAAAATCTAATAAATGTTTAGGACAAGTGTTGAAATAATAGTATGAACCTTCCCCTGTGGTATATCATACAGATAGAATAATTTGATTTTTTTTTTGAATGATTGTCTACTCCAAGCAATAGTCACACACGCTTTTCTGGTGGTCTGGACACACCCATCTCTGGCATTTTCCACACGTTTTCCTTTTTGATTTGTTGCGAGAACGGCCACAAAGAAATATTTTCCTACCCAGGTTGGAAGCTCTCTCTTGTGGCAATGGAACATCTACACTGATACCAAGCAGAAGTCTTCCTCTGCGTAGAAGCTCTTTTGGCAAGGATTCCATGGCTACACGTCCACTTATTGTTGGTTTTATCAACTCAAAAGCTAGATCTTGGAGGAAATTCTTGCGTTTGACATTCTCATCGTTCTTATTTGCTTTGAATATGTTAAGAGCATTAATAATAGCAACGTTCAAGAGATGAAAAAAAAAAAATTGTTAGAGGCCATCTTCGGAAATTCCTTGAGACATCATGTCTACACATCTTGTCTAAGATGTACAAGTGTGTCTGAACTAGTGTTGTAAAATTTCCGGAAATTTTGAACCTGTTGTTAAAAAACCGTTTGTATTAGATTAATTTTACTAGTAATGATATATTTTTTTCAAACGCGTGAAAAATATAAGTTCAAAAATTTCAATATTGCGAATATTAAAAAAATAGCACTCGAAAATCAAGCTATTCCAGTTAATATCTATATATTAAAATACTAGATTTATGCGTATATGGTTGTCCCCATAGAAAAGTTTATATGTTTGTCTCCAGTTCTTTCGGCAATGAGATCTTGAACGAACAAGTGCTAGAAACGTGCCGTTTTCATTGGTCGATTCCAAATTTTGTGTAAATTGTCCAGTCCTAATTAATATTTAAAAAAAAATAGCATGGCCATTAGTTCTTTATTACATTTTTAGTGGTACACTGGAAGTACTGAAATTTTTGTAAAAGTAAAGCATCATACCCTATGACTTATATATTCCAACATCACATAGTTGTATATAGGAGTTGTATATCTCTCAGGTGTTTGTTTCATGGCCAAATGATAAGAAAACGAAGGATAACCATTTCTCCAGTCTAAGATGAAACTTCATTGTTTGGAGTTTTTTTTTTTTTTGCCCAATGAACTCTGTATATCACTGACATAATTAATTGTGTGTGTAACTTATTTACTTATTACATAATGGATGCAAAAAGAAAGAAAACACTGGTCATATATGAGTTAGAAATTCCAACCACAAGTGGGCTCAAATCTTGCAAACGGTGCGAGATATTGAAAAAAATCGAAAAAAATCCCGTTTATGATACCCCTTGCCGATTTTTATGAAAGCGTCCTACACTTGTATCTGTAAAGTGACATGTAGAGATATGAGGAATTACAAGGAGATTCATGCTCATATATGAATGATGAGCTGTGTAGAGAGCGCAGGTTCAGCTAGTTGAAAATTAATAGTCTACGCTTATTTCTCTTATGTCGTTTATTTGTGGATGTGCATTAATTACAGAACTTTTACAGTTACATAGAAGCCTACCAACATGAAGTGTTTCTATTGCATCAAATAGGTCTCTTGAATGAAACTGAGTTCTTAATATGCTCTTTGATCTGGTGAAGTTTTGTTAATTTTAACCAAATTACTTCTTAAGAGAAAGAGCAGTAGGCAAATTTCACTAATACTCATGCACTAAAACATACTCGTATAATTACTATTATTTAATATTCTAATATAGACACTTATATAAACTTTAGGTACAAAATCCTGTATGTAAACAAATACATGTTTTTTAGTGCGACAGATTATCAATTACAACCAAAATAAAAGTGACTATGTTTCTAAATTAATAACTCATCAATCATCAGACCGACCTCGATAAAATTTTCAACATAGATGAGGTTCGAGATAGTTGTTTTTTATCATTTCACTTTGAAGGTGCAACTTGAGGGAAGGGGAGAGGGGAAAATGACAGATATTAGTGTCGAATCCATAATTTTCGGGATCGCTGAATTGAACAATGACACTTCTAATGCCTTTTAAATCAAAATTCAACCCCACAACTTGGAAGAGGGAGGAGATATATAAAAATTATTGAAAATGAGCGATATTAGTGTCGAATCGATAGTTTTCTGGGTCGCTGAGATGAACAGTGACACTTCTGACCGTTTAAATCCAAATTCAGCCCCGCAACTTGAGGGATATTCTGGTGGTACGCAACGGTACGGCATACCAGCACATTTTAAAGGTAGCGGAATATTTCCTTTTCTGTCTTAAAAATGGGATAACAAGAAATTTTAAAAAAATACCAAATAGTAAATGTATATGTTTATTTAAAATTAGAGTGTTTTTTGTTTGTTTATTTTCGTTTTCCTTTATTCTTTTTGGAGAAAGAGCTATAAATCTTTGTTCCTTCTTGAAGCCAGTTCAGAGATCTTTCGCTCGCTGGTATGTCCTCACGCTTCGCTTTGTTCATTGCTTTTTCGTACGGTAATATAAACCATAAAGGCTCTGAACCGACCAGATTTTTTTAAAAAAGACCGACGTCTCACAACAAAATAATTCCAACAAATTTGTCTGTCGCTAATTCAATGACCATTAGAAATAAAAAGTTGAGGATTGAATCCCTGACATAAATAAAGCAATAAGGGAAAAGTGGACGCTGAGCAAAAGTCAGACTCTCTCTCTCTCTCTCTTTCACACATACACACATATTATAGATAAAATTTGAATTCAATTATCTATACAAGCCGGCTACGAGTCTTTTGTTTTGGCCACGGGTGCAGTCCAAACTACCTTTTCCTCCTACCAATTTTACAATAGCCTACCGAAGGACCACACAGATGTTATCGAAACTATTGTGCTATTGTTTCTTTGTGTGCTTTCGCAGGAACTTCTTTAGATATCGAAGCCCGCTCACTTTTGTTACTTGCGGACACGTTGAGAAAAGCAATTTAGTAAACCAAGCTTTCTGTCTAAAATCTTAGTTTTTTTCCGCATTGAGAAGCAACTTAACTCGTCGCGCTCTCGAGTTTGTGCTCAATTACAGGTGGAAAAGATTGAAGTTCCAACCACAGCGGCTCAAGAGATCCTGTGAATCTGAACATTTTGCAAGCGGCTTTGGTTTCGGGAAGACTAAAACGTCGTGGGATGGATTTTTAGCAATGAAGTATCTTTCATTTAGTTGGTTGTGTGATTTGTTGTGTGGTATGGCATACAAGAAAGCTGTAAATATTTTTTGAATTATGAAAATTTTAATTGAATCTTAAACGTACGTACAAGTGTGTAGTGTATAGAGATACGTCGAGCAGTTATCTCCAGATATGACAAAAAATACAGTCGCTTTTTTAAAATTATCAAGGACCATGTGAGTGCTAAATTGCTGTCTGGAATAGGCTATAAAACGTAGATATTTCAACAGGGACGTACGGTGGGGGTGGGATTTGAGGGTCCGGACCCCTCGAAATGCTTATTTGTGTGCAAATTTAGTCTAATTCTAGGGACAAGTTTACAAATTTTAACATAATTTATCCTCAAATTGGATTTGAACCCCCCAAATACCTTTGACTCTTCCGAAATGAATAGGGGGCGCTGTGGCTTAGTGGTAGAGCGTTCACCTCCGGTGCTTGAGGTCCCTGATTAGATCCCAGCTGTGAACTTTGTGGTGGACAAATACCGTGCTGGTTGGTTTTCTCGGGGTTCTCCCGTTTCCTCCCGCTTTCTCCAATCCACAGTTTCATTCATTTCTCATTATCACATTCTCCTTTAGCTTAACCGGCATAAGCATTGGACGTAAAACTCAAAGATTTCATTTCATTTCAAAAGTGTAGGGTTTGAAGTCTGAACCTTCGGAGCTAATTGTGCTATATATTGTGCTCATTATTATTATTATTATTATTATTATTATTATTATTATTATTATTATTACCTTGAAAGGCATGCAACCAACTTTTCAATTTTTTAATCGTTATGAACGTGAGGTCTAGCGTACTGGCACCTTTATTATTAAAAAAACACTATATATATATATATATATATATATATATATATATATATATAGATATAGATATATAGATAGATAGATAGATAGATAGATAGATAGATAGGTAAATAAATATAGATATATACATGATCGAAAATTGCCGTCGAATCCATACTTTTCGGGGTCCCTGAGATGAACAGAAGATGCCGTTTAAATCCACAAATTCACTCTCATTAGTAGGCCTACTCCTAAGGGGGGACGGGACCATGTAAAGGTACTTGAAAATTACCGACATTAGTGTCGAATTCATAGTTTTGGGGCTTGTTCATTGGTGACAGTTTTGGTCCCCTTTATGTCCAAAATGAAACGTATTCTCCCCGTGCAAGTTATTCGGCTAGTCTGAAATAATAACGAACGGAAGTTTCACATATTCAACCCTTTAATATATTTCTCGCTGTTTAAATTTACTCACTTGTGCGGTATATGTGTGTATGTGCAAATAAGATCATATATCTTTTTGAATTATTCGAAAAACATACAAATAATAAAGAGGAAGGATTTTACCAGAAATCAGAAAACGAAAAAAGTAAAACCTGGTGCTTTAAGTATTTTTCCTGTTAGCAAAATACATTGTATAATGCTGCAAACATGTTACAGCAAGTAAAATTACTAGCATCAGACGAAGAAATAGTTTTTAAATTATATTTTCCGGATTTTGCTAATATTTCCGAACAAATTACTTTTTTTATTAATGGGTTCAAAATTTTTGAAAATTTTACCGACCTCGATAAAATTTTCAACATAGATGAGGTTCGGGATGGTTTTTATTATTTCACTTTGAAGGTGCAGCTTGAGGGAAGGGGAGAGGGGAAAATGAGAGATATTAGTGTCGAATTCGTAGTTTTCGGGTCGCTGAAATGAAGAGTGACACTTCCGACCGTTTAAATCCAAATTCAGTCCCATTAGTACTCCAAGGGGGGATGGTGACATGTAAAGATAATTGAAAATTACCGATATTAATGTCGAATTCATAGTTTTGGGGTTCCATAAGTCCGTTGGTGACATTTTGGTGCCCTTTGTGTTCAAATGAAACCTATTCTCCCCGTGCGAAGAACGGGTATTCTGCTAGTCTGTAATAATAACGAACGGAAGTTTCACATACTCAACCCTTTAATATATTTCTCGCTGCTCAACTTTCTCACGTGTGCGGTATATATTTGTACGTGTAAATAAGATCATCTCTCTTTTTGATTTATTCGAAAAATATACAAAGAATAAAGAGGGATTTTACCAAAAATCAGAAAATTAATAAGCAGAATTAAAACTTGTTGCTTTAAGTATTTTTCCGTTAGCGAAATACATTATATATACAGTAGAACGTCGATAATCCGAACGTCAAAAATCCGAACGCGGTCCCTAGAAGCTTTCTTAACGCTAGTGATAAATAAACAATAGTATGTCCGTCGACGTTGTGTGAAGTCATTGTTTTTACAAAAGTACATTCATATGTAATTGTTTGGCCAGGCCCGGCGCGAGGGGGGGGGGTCGAACCGTGCAAATCTGATGGGCGGCAAAATTTGAAAAAAGAAAAGGATACATGGTCGGCAAAATTTGAGAAAGAATATAATAAAGGGGCGGCATGTGAAAGTATCGCTCAGGGCGGCAAAACTTCTAGCGCCGGCCCTGTGTTTGGCATACATATTTTTATTTTTATTTTCTCTTAGGCCTATAAGTTTTAAGTGGGACGTACAAGATCAGTGTAATTTAGTGTACGAGCAGGTTCTTCAGAAACATTAAATGTAAGTAGCCTTACGTACGGTATGTAGTTACTGTGTGTACTGAATAACCACTGTATCGATAGAAGAACATACAGTACAGTATATGTAAGCCTAAATGGCATGTTCTTGGTCATTTTCGAAAATCCGAACAATTTGAAAATTCGAATTACCTGTGGTCCTAATTAGTTCGGATTTTCGACTTCCTACTGTATATGCTGCAGACATGTTACAGCAAGTAAGATTACTAGCATGAGGCCAAGAAATAGTTTTTAAACTATATTTTCTTGTTTTTGCCAATATTTCTGAACAAATGATTTTTCTAATGAATTCAAAATTTCCGGAAATTTTACATAGACCAAGGAAGATATTTCTATAAAATACATGTTTGATTTAACATATTAACTAAAATGATTCTGGTTCCATTATTTTAACACTTTCCTGCCATCAAGAGGGAACTTCATAAGATTGCTCAAGGTAATTTTAATGCGTCTATACTAATTAAGCTAACTAGGATTATATTTTAATTTCTTTTGTAGCTATAACTCCCTTCTATCATGGTGCTAACTTTGAAGTGTTTGAGTTGTGCACAAAATTTCCCTATTCTAATACAAGAAACATAAGTACTCAATTATCTTAACTCTAAACTAGTAAATACAAAATAGTTTTAATTTTGAAAGCATAATATAATAAAATATTCGAAAATTTCAATTTTACCCAAATGTTCCGTTTTTTCCAAGCTCGGAAAGACCGTAAAAAGGTGTTTTTTTTAAACCCAAAATTTCCGTTTTTTTCCCCAGGCCTTCACAACACTAATCTGAACACACAGTGCACCGAACACTCCTAACAATGGGCCTCCGCAGCCGACGACCCATTCATCTTCGAATGTTAACACCATGACATCGGCAACTACGACTGAAATGAACACGTGACCATCACCACTGGAGCTTGGCACAGTGACAGAGCGTTGCATTGTCTGATGAATCCCGATTACCTTCTTCATCATCACGATGGGAGTGTGCGAATACATCGTATTCCAATGGAACAGTTCCTTGGCACCTGTGCTGCGGGACGGAGACAAGCTGGCTGCGGCTTAATTATTATCTGGGGAACATTCACGTAAACATCCATGTGTGTAGTGGAGCTCGAGCAAGGCATCATAACGGCCGAGGCGTATCGCATACTGCTTGCAGACTACGTACACCCTTTCATGACGTCCATGTTTCCTAACGGTAGTGGCATTTTTCGACAAGATATTGCACCATATCACAAGGCCAGGAGTGTGATGGTGTGGTTCGAGGAATGCAGGAGCGAGTTCCAAGTGATGTGCTGGCCCCCCAACTCGCCGGATCTGAACCCAATCGAACACATCTGGGATGTGATTGAACATGACGTCAAAGCGCATCGCACCCTCTCCCGAATTTACGAAAATTAGGTGACCTGTGTGTGCGTATGTGGTGTCAACTCTCTCCAGCGACCTACCAAGGATCATTGCGTGTATACCAAGACGCGTCGTTATTGTTATCCGTGCCAAAGGTCGACATACTGACAATTATGTAGGCAACCATAATGATCTGGCCGATGTGTGCGTATGTTTTAACTCGTATATTTTGTCTCGACTCGAATTTCGAGACGTCTCGACTCGAATCCGAGTCGAGTCGAAACAGAGACCGTCGAGTCGAGACAGAGACCATCGAGTCGAGACAACATTTTCTCGAGACAGGCTTAAATCTCGACTCGACTCGAGTCGTGCGTTTCCCTACTCCTTCCGTCTTACAGTGCCGTGCCGTGGACAATCAGCGCCTGGGATAGGACCTATATGATGGCATCCCCTACATATGACAATGAGATCGACAGACAGACCAGCCGCTAAGCGCCACCGTAGTTGGCGCGAAGCGTAAGAAAATTTTCAAAACTAAACTTTGCTTTTCTTGATTTTGAACACTTTTTTTATTCCTTTTTCCCTTCCATTTTATATATGTTCATATGCATTTTCTAACATGAGTAACATTATAGGACCACTTCCTAAAGCAGGAAAAGAATTTAAGTACATACTAATATTCTAAGCAAATTTTCCTCTATTTTTCTTTCCTTCTTTCTTTCCTTTCGACCCCCGAATTTTTCACCCCTTTACTTTGGCGCCTGGGACCGTCTTAAACTAAACATGTCGAAAAAATTTAGGATTCAAGAAACTATAAATGGATAGATATATTACAAGAATTGTTTAATGAGTATAATAATAAAGTACATAGAACAATTGGTATAAAGCCTGTAAGCCTGTACAAGTTAATAAGAAAATATAATTCTTTTTAAATACGTTCTGGCAATGTTCTTAAAGCATTCTCAACTGGTTTTATTCTAATTTGATATAAAACTTCGTATTTCAACTCTACATTAACCGTCTAGAAACGGAGCCACCAAGGGCGTCTCTGGCAGGAGGGACAAGGAGGACGCGTCCCACCCCCAATATTTTGAAGTACAAAATATTCAATATTCTATTCTATTTTAATTTATTTACTAACGACAGAATAACATACAAATAATAATTATTATATTTATTTGGAATATAATATTCAGGCTGTGAAACGATTATAACAGAGTTCTTGATGTCTCAGGGGGGTCCCTGAAGATAAGCAAAAAGGTAAAAAAATGTAATCGAACATAATAAACGGGTTGAGGTAGGTACTACCATTAACATCACTTTCTTTGATATCCCTCCAAAAATTTTACATGCCAGAGACGCTAGTGAGAGCCACTCCGCCCAATGACTCTTCTGGACTGGATCCTTAGTACTTCTTTATTTCTCTCAGTTTATCTGTTCATTATTAAAATCAAATAATAATTAAAAAAACTGCAGTTTTAGCCAATGCTTCTTTCGAAGTACTAAAGCAGGTGTTCCGTATCGTCATTAGAACAAGGTAATTTCTCTCGCTATTATCGATGATTTAGTTCTGAAGCCTACCGTTAGATGGCTTAAAGAGCAGCACTCGAGACCTGTCTGGGAATCATATGTTGTATTTCCGTGAACCCTTGTGCGAGGTTAGCTCATGCTTCTGCCGCTTGGGGTGTTGCTGTCAGTTGGCAGTCGAATGCGTGGTATCGCTGGCTTCCTTCGGTTTCACGAGGCGAGGCGAGGCGATGGGCGATGTGTGTGCACACGAGTGGAGATTGTAGTGTGTTAGGCTGCTGCAGTTGATTGTATAAAAAGCAAAAGTAATTAAAATTGTGTTTCTCTGTCAATTAGAGGGAATACAATAAACCCAGAACATACAGATAAAAAATAAGCCGTTGTGTTGTGTACTTATTCATGGGATAGCGATGTATTTTTAGTGCAGGTGTAAATGTGATATTGTTTTGGAAGTTGTGTGTGATGTGGGAGTGAACCGTAGGATAGGATACGATACGATACGACAGGTTCAATTTGAGAGAGACAGTGCATACAGTGTGAGCGCTGTGTTTTGGGAATTTTCGACGGGGGAATAACAGTTACAGAAATCGAATACTTTATTTTTTTAAAAAAAAATATATATACCAAGAAAGGTATGTTATTTTCATAGTATGTGTTTTGCGTGTTTTTTGTGTTATTGTGAGCAAATTATTTTAAATTTTGAGAAAAGTAGAAAGTGCTTTTTTTTTTTTTACTTTTTAATATTAAAAAGAAAATTGTGTTGTAGCTAGCTTCAATCAAATTTGATGTGGAAGGAGTGATCTGTTTATATTTTGGCATTACAGTTTTAAAAGTAATATAGTCTCCAAAATGAAATTAAAGAAACCCTAACTAAGGTAAGTTGACATTTTTTTTTTTTTACATTTAAGCAGGGGCGTCATTTAAGGGGGCACGGAGGAACAATTACCCCTGAGTTTGAGATTTATATAGATTTTATCAATAAAATAGTAAATCAGTGACAAACGCGAAATTTTATTTATATTAAGCGGTCTTGCTCTTCCCCCCAAGCAAAATTTGAAATGACGCTTCTGCATTTTTAGCAATAAGGAAGTTTTATTTTTTTATTTCCTCGTGAGATTTTTAGACGGAAAGTTGAAGATAACAACACATTAGTTACGATTGTGATTTTTATTTCTCCCGCATTGTTATTGTTTATATCTGAGAGTCGTCTGCAAATGTTTTTCTCCCAACGGTTAAGTGAAAGTGTTTGCTTATACCGTCTGCTCTAGCGAGAAAAACAGGAATAAATGTGGGTGGGACGGCAGTTTTATTATTTTTAAAAACTGTTGGACATTTAAGAGAAGCAGTAATTAAGTCTTTTATTACGTGATCCATAATGAGGAAATTACTTCAACTTGCTGGTTGTTTTTCTTCCATACGTACGCTTCCACCCATTGTGCAGCAGTTTAGTATGGCAGAAAATTTCATGTTGCTAATCAATGTTGAGATTTTCGTTTAATTCTCTTATCAATAGACAGTAGTTATCAGAAATAGTTGTATGGTAAATGACTCAGTTATATTGGATTGCGAGAGATAATCCGTTTAAGGCGGTGTTCAGGAAGAATGCAACTCCGGAAGTTAAAAATATACAATTGATTTATATGGAAGAATATTGGCTGTCTCATCTAATAAGAGAGAATTAGATAACTGAAATTATTTGAGCTATATCACACGGTCTCGGGATTAGCACCTATGCAGAGTACGATGGAGTGTGGAACACTCCCCACCTTATATACGTATTACAAAGTACTCAAGACCAGCATTTCTTACAGGCATGTTTTTGGAGAGCACTGTTCCCCGAAGGAGATCAAAATAATACGTCAATAATATACTAAAAACTAAATCATACCGAAACCGTGTGAAAATATGTGCCTTCCCCCCGGAACCTTTTTTTTTTTTTTTCTGAAAGAAACACTGATAAGGACTCAAGTGCAAAAACTTGATTAATTTTCTTCATGTATTGAAACAGGATTTAAAACAGCAATATCAAATGCGGTACGTATAAATATATTTGAAATCATATTAAATTACTTTTGGGAGATTGGATAGGTGCGGTTCCGGAGATATAGCCTTGGGCGCCAAAGTGTTAATCCTGCCTGTATCTCGCCTGCTTGCTCCAGAAAGTCATTGGAATCCGTTGGGAGTTCCTGACCCCCACACACCCTGTTCGCCTAAAATCTCTTCTGAATCGCAAAGTCCGAGGCTTGTCAAAAGCTTTATCTCACTCAAAAATGACATTACTTTAAATCGTCTTTATTCTCTTCTTCAAGTGGTTTTTCACAATGCTACCCTTAAATATTTTCTCGCTATATCGAATCGTTTCCTCACACCCGGGAATCTCATTTCTTTTTATGAATTTAGATTTTTAGGGCTTTCGGCATCTATGTCCATGCAGGGATGGACCAAGGGCGCCAAAACGAGCCTCAAAATGTAAACTTTATAATTCTAGTCATTGTGTGTGTGTGTTATATTCTTGTAAGGTATCGTCAATTACGTCTTTTCCCATTCCACCATGGAAGAAGGGAGTTTCATGTAGGATAAGGGGCAAGCCCCAAGATGTTACTTTTCCCGGGTGAAAATTTTACCTTGGTTCGGCCATGTTAGCCTGTCACGTTTGAAGGATGACTTCCCTCGACGAGCACACTATCCGAGGAAAAGGAAGCGGCCTGGGACCTATATGTTAGGTACCATCCAGGCATTTGTTTGGTATGAGTGAGGGAAACTTCATTCAAGGTGGCTGGCTTGAAGAAACTTTTAACACTTTTTCGACCTAGTGCCTCCACCAGGACTCGAATCCAGCACCGAAGGCGAGAGCGTTAGCGACTACGCTACGTGGGGCCATTTATTCTTGTTAAAATAAGTAGATAAAGGAAAGGGAATTGCTAGGCCATTCAATTTTTCACACCTTTTAGTCCATTTATAATATAGTTTATATATGTGGGATTCGAACGATATGTAGTTTGTGATCAATGTTTCGGCGGCAAAAGTGCACTTTGAGTAGAACGTTCAAAGAAACCGATTCACAATGGAATAGAATAGAATATTTATTGTCATTTGTTGCAATAGACATTGTCAGTATATAAATAAATATATACAAAGAAAGAAAGAAAGATAAAAGTTACAATTTACACTTGTCTTCAAATTCGTTGATACTATAAATAGAATTACTTACAAGAAAAGATTTACAATGTTTTTTGAAATCATTATCACACATCATTCGTATATGCACTGGCAATGTATTATATAGTTTCATTCCTATATATTTATAGCTTCTTTGTGTTATACTTAGCCTAATATAAGGCGTATTTAAGTCATCTTTATGTCTAGTATTATATGAATGGATATTATTACGATAACCTAAACTGCTCTCATTTTCTTTAACGTACATAAGACAACTATAAATATATAGAGAGGGAACTGTCATAATTTGTAAATCCGTAAAATATTGTCTACACGATACACTATCAGTTAAACCTTTTATTGCTCTTATGGCTTTTTTCTGCCATTTAAATACAGTCTGGGCACCTGGTGAATTTCCCCACAATATTATGCCATACTGTAGATGAGAATGAAAAAAGGCATAGTATGCTGCAAGAAGCATTGTTTCTGTAACTGTTGTTTTCAGTTTACGTAATAAAAATAACACTCTAGATAATTTCCTGCATAAATTTTCAGTATGTTCACTCCAGTTTAATTTCGGATCTAGATGGATTCCCAGTAGTTTTACAGAATGGTGCATATCTACCTGAGTCATATGATTACTAAGAGAAAAATATATAGTCTCTGTTTCAGATTCATTCATATAAAGTTTATTATGCTTTAACCATATAGATGATATTTCAAGCATTTCATTGCTTTTAGTTTTAACACTAACTAAATTTTTACTCGTATTTAGAAGAGTTGTGTCGTCAGCATATAATACAGATTTACAAGGTAGAAAACTCGGGAAATCATTAGTACTCGGGAATAAGTAGAATACGAGGAATTAAACTATTTTTTAACAAAATGAGTCCAATCTTCCCTAACCCTAAGGTAACCCGACCCTACCCTACTTATCCCTACCTTTCCTTATGTGAACAATGCCACATCCTGTGACAAAATCACTTGTTCAACTCAAAGTGCACAATTACCAATGTTTCTTCCAGATGTACTTTTCGGGTAGTTGTGTCCCCTGGAGTTCGCCAACCGCCCTAACTATGGGCCTTAGAGCGAGAGAACCGGGTTGGATTCCCGATAAGAGGTCGTGTGGTTCGGGTCCCACATTAATCTTTAAGTCCACGTCTCACATAGGCTCGGTGCTGACCAATAAATGTTACTCTTACATAGAACACCAAGACACTATTTAGTGTAGCCCCCCTGAGACTTGGATCTTCGTCGGTGGAAAATTTCTGGAAGAAAACTTGTTTATAAATTGTGATGATTTCAGAAAATAACTCGGCCGCCATTCGTCTTCCCCGTCCCCAGGAGGCATGCCTCATTTCGTGTTTAATACAGGTTTTCGCTATTGTCACAGTACGGTACTACTTTTGAACCCCAGTGTATTAAAATTCCTCTCAAAGAGTATCTTCAGAATCGTCACTGCTTATTATTATCCTGAGATTACAGGAGCTATTTCTTTGTATTGCTATCCAGCAGTTTCTGAATTAACACAAACAAATGGATTTTTTATTTTATTATTATTATTATTATTATTATTATTATTATTATTATTATTATTATTATTATTATTATTATTATTAGTTTTGAATTTTACGTGATAGTGTCTGCGAACTCCTAAAGAATCAAGACTTCCAAAGCGACTATTGTTTTTCTTCATCCAGGTGCTATCTGCGTGAACTATGCCCTTTCGTACTACTTCTCTTCTTCCTCGCCTTGTTTACGGTACTAGAACACAGGATGATTCCACGTAGTATTCTGTGTTTTAAATAAATTAGGAAGCAGTTGGGTAGGGTATACACATGTAGTGCTATGGATGAGTTAAAACGATTTCGTCGCTTTTGGTGACAATGAAAAGTGCAGGCGTGCAAGGAACTAGCGCAAAGATCCAGGTTGACTTAATATATATATATATATATATATATATATATATATATATATATATATATATATATATATATATATATATATATATATATATATATATATATATATATATATATAAGCCTATACAAAATATTCTAAAGTTAGCATAACATGAAGTGTACTTCAAACATTACTTTTCGAAAATTTATAGGGATGGGCACGAGCGAGTTTTCTTTGAAACTCGACTCGACTCGAAACAGACATGTTTAAGCTTGACTCGAGAACTCGGCTCGAAAGATTTCCTGCAACTCGGCTCGATTTAGGGTCGAGTCAAACCAAATCGAGCCTAATCCTGGTGTAATTTCATGTCTACATAAATAATATAATTATCAATGATACTGCTACTACCAATTATTATTATTATTATTATTATTATTATTATTATTATTATTATTATTATTATTATTATTATTATTATTATTATTATAACACAGTGTATAAACATGAACGATAGGCGATTTGTATCTGAATACCAAAAACTAGGTGACTGCCGACCTCGGAAGTCGTGAAGTCTAGGAGGCAAGGCCATCGTTCACAAGGTTCTGGGTTTGAGTTTCGGGGGGGAAAAGTATTCGCGCTCGAACCAAAAATTGTTGAAAGTTAATAGGGCGCCGGCCAAACATGTTGAACACCGTTCGACCCGAGTTTAGGGTTGACGGCCCTGGTCAGTCCAAATAAGCCGAGCCGGATCATCTCAACCGAACCAAACCGAGCTGATGGCTACCTCAACCGAACTGGCTCGAACCATGGGCTCAACTGAGCCGATTCCATAGCTCATCCACACCGAGCCGGCTCGAGCTGTTCGCTTAGTTGAACCGAGCCGAGCCGGTTGATATCATTACCCAGGTTGGGTTTCTGCTTGGGCTCAAATTTGGACCATGCACGTCTCAGCTTTGATGGTAAAAGAATTACAGTATATATTTAATTGGTGCTCATGACGTTTGAGGCTGCCTCTAATGAGCCTCGTTATCGTTCGTTATCCATTGTCGTCTCGTTATCGAGTCAAGACGAGATACGAGCAGTGTCCCCTCTCGTAAGCAACACAAAGTATTCTACACTACTGCTTACATTTCTCATGGCTTTCATTTTTAGGGATGCGCACGAGACAGGATTTTCCTGACAAAAATTCGAGTCGAGACACGGCTCTTCCAATAGAAAAATATACATTTTTCGAGTCGAGACATCACTTTTACAGCACATTTTCGAGACGAGACAGCCACAAATCTTGTCTTGTGCGCATCCCTATCGCTTTCCAGTCTAATCAGACCATGATTTCAAAACGAGCTGAGCGAGCGAGCCATTTATGAAACTCGGCCTCAAAAACAGTGACTCGACTCGTGCCCGTCTCTAAAAATGTATTATCTTAAAATAATTTTATTAGCACCAGTGCTCTGAAATGTTAATCAAAATTTACTACTAGAATCTCACTCGCCTCCACGGACGTGAGCTTAGCCCCTAAGGGCATAATTACTAAACTTTCAGAAGCAGTAACTCCGAAATGACTTGTTTTGGGGATAAGCGTATTTCTGGTAAAATTCTAGCCTTAAACCTTGTAACATGACTCCCTTTGCATTTGAAATTTCAAATGTTAATCAAACATGGCTGCCATAATACCTCTGATGTGTCAGACCACTTGTAGGTTTCATCATTCTCCCTAAACCCATTCTCAACGCACAAGAGTGGTGAGGACTTTCGTTTCTCCATGTATATTGATAGATTGTGTGAAATCTCCATAGTGGGTAGATTTTAAAATCTACCTATAAAGCTTATTACAACCAAGAAAGTACTTATGAGAGTTACTGGCAAGAGGGTGTAATAAAACGGGGTCTTGATATTAAATAAGTTGAGAATTACTAATCTATACTGAAATATTCTGTACCCAACACAGTATAGTCTTAACCAGGATAAAATAAATGAAGAGACCGGTTGCAAGTAAAGAGCAAAAAGTCTTAACAAATAAGTTATTACAAGATATGTTCAAAATCATGTTTTAAACTGTTCAAAATGTTTAAAACATGATTTCTTGTGAGTGTTTTAAAACATGTTTAAAGCACTTTGAACCTTTTTCGTGTTTTAAGTACATTTTGTTCTTTTTCAAAGGAAAAAAAGTTTTTTTTTTCAACCCTGGTATGTATGTGGTGTCAAAAGTGGGGAGGGAATTAGCGAATTTTGTTTCTGTTGAGGTTAGCATCCCATTCTGCACTAATGCTAGATGAGACATGGACCTATACCTTCCCGCGGGATCCAAACCAAATGAGCTCCTAACGGGAATCGAAATATGGCCACGAAGAATTTCAAATACACATTTATACAGAAGGATCACTCGTTAAGGGAAGGTTACATGATCTGTAATACAGAAACGCCCACTTGGGAAACTAGTTCAATAGATTAGGCCTAATTTTTTTCCGAGGAGGAAGAGATGAATCCTAGGCTCCAGTCTACTTAGTTAAGGCGCTGTTCAGGGTCTGATGAGGGAAGAGCGCGATGTCATTCAGAGATAATTACACCAAATTTGGTGTAATAGAATTCACCTTACCGAATTCGGGCACATCTTTAGAAATTTTTACCATTTATCAAAATGTTATATACTAAAATGTTGCGATTTTCAAATAAAATCATTGCAATATGTGGAAAAATTAGAAAGACGGCCACCAATTTATTTATTTATTTATTTTTTTTTAAATAACATTTTGGGATTATCTTTATACTAAACATAGAGTTATAGACTTTCCAATAAGGAATTTACTTCATTTACGTTGCCTGTTTACAATACTACTTCGGGGTTGTTTCTCGGACTCTAGTGAATCGGCGTCCATGTCATAGCCAAAGAAGGAGGGATCTTTATACTGACAGTAGTTAAAACTCCAATCTTCTGATTTCCGGGAGAATACTTTTCTAAGTTGACAATGATATTGCAAATGTTGTATTATTAAACGTCATCTGACCGAGAGGGAGTCTCTAGGCAAGTTTGTGTGTTAACGTAAGCCATTTTTTGTGTGAATATTAAGGGTCTTCACTACAGCGAAATTAAACTACCGCTAATTTTAGAGTTTTTCTGTAATATCTTCAAAACAAATAAAAAACATTCGAAAAACAGAAACGTAGTGAACTAGACAATACGATTTTGCATGTGATATACCTTTACCACAATTAACCTACCTGCTTTTGGTATGCCGCTATTTACACAACCGCAAAAATACTAAATCTATCTGCAGTTGCAAATTGAAAGCAGATAGATGAGTTATGATGACGGCATCGCATGCAAAATCATATTGTCTATTCCACTACGTTTCTACTTTTCGAATATTTTTATTTGTTTTGAAGATATTACAGAAAAAGTCTAAAATTAGCGGTAGTTTAATTTCGCTGTAGTGAAGACCCATAAGAGTGGTAAGCAGTGTTCATTTTAGGGGGTGGCCCGCGGGGAATTTCCCTCTAACGGGAGCTACGAAATCCTGCGGGGTAGATCTCCGATCGTGCTTAATAAGTATTACCAATATCTTCGCAGTACTGCTTTGACCTTTGGCGTATTAACATTTCTCTGGGAAAAATCGTCTAAACTCATCACTAGTGATGAGTTTTTGCATTTAAAGATGCTGTTTGTAATTTTCTGATGTACGTTCGTTCTCATAAGCTACTAAACTAATGGCATGTTCAGATGCATAAAACTCAGGACAGATTGTAATTTATTTGCATATCTCAGAAATGTGGTTTATGATATGTATCATTACGTAGTATAACGAAGACGTTTTAAAACAGATAGGAGAGAAGAGGACGTTTTAGGCAACATTCTTCGTAGGAAGGGTAATTGAGCATATCTTGCGAAGAAATTGTCTTCTTCATACTGCCATAGAAGGAAAGATGGAAGAAAAGCGATGAATAGGAAGAAGGTCTTAAGTATCGATGATTTGAAAAGTAGAGGAAACTATTGGGAGTTAAAAGAAGAAGCTGAAGATCGAGAAACGTGGAAGAAATTCTAGTCCCAAATCTGAAATTGGAAAGAAAATCCTCATTAGTTCCAGGACCTGCCGAAAGGCAGAATATTTAATAATAATAATAATAATAAAGCATAATTGTTTTAAGTAGAAAAGTCGATAGAGCAAAAATTTTCCCCAATGAAATTTTGTCATACACGCCGAACTTCTGTGATTGTTTTTAAAGTCAGGCAGTGTGAAATGGTCCATCAAAAATAGGGTAACCATTCGTAGTCACCAAATGGTTTTGATATTGCGCATCTTCCCGCAATCGTGAAGACAATTGGGGAGCTACTTAAAAACAAGGAAGTAGCTAACAATTGTCTAAAATTAATAGGAAGAAGAGCAGATGTGCTGACTACACACCACCCCAGAGGTAAAAATGTCACAAACCAATTGGTAGGCCCTGATCCGCTACACGCCATTGCACCAAGAGTTCTTTACGGGCTGTTACACCGTGCTTAATGCATCCATTACCAATACTTCAAAACAAAAAGAGGGACGCTAAATTTCAATCAAATCCATCAAAATTTCCGGAATTGTATTGGTTTTAATCGCACAAAATACACATTTGTATTTTCGTCCTTAAATAATTGAAGTCTGTGAAGAATATAATAATACATCTTTATAAGCTATTGGATTTGCTTTGGTTTGATTTAAGTTTAACATCCCTTTCAGCTTGGAGGCTATATGCGACATAAACCTACAACTCAACGTTGAATCCCAACTCGGATCTCTGCCAAAGGCGCGTACATTAATTGTAAGCCACGAGGGAGTTCGTATATTAGGATCTGTACAATCTATATCTTATGAAAATTTATTTTTTGCACAATCTGTCCGTGTTTAAGGTTCTCAATTATACGCAGTTCACTGAATTTTATCTTTCTGTCTCTTTTGGACTAATGTTCATTCTAAGAGGGCCGCAAGAACAAATCGGGTTTGCAGTTTGAGAAACATTAGTATATAGCCATTGAGGTTAATATCTTCAAGACAGCTACTGTAGATATGCTTATTGATCTTCTAAGGAGCAGGCCGACGTGAAAGCGTCTGCAGGCACTTAGATGTATGGCTAAAATTTTAGTCACGCGTGCATGCTTGTAGTATCATGATAATATGTTATTTTACGTTAGGGAGATCAGCACAGCAAGCCCTTCACGCAACATGGGTTCGTATGATTTTACACAGGAGTGGTTCTCTAACGCACTTTTATTCACTTTCCATGAGTTTATAATTAAGAAAATAAGCTACTCTATAACTTCACTATACCAAGTTCTTGCGTGTTCTGCGTTGTTAAGAAATAAAAATGGATACCTTCTACCCTCATTAATTAGTAAGAACTTTGAACTTCTAATTATATTTTCATAGTGCATGCGCTATATTGTTGTATTCTTACTTTTTAATATTTTCCCACAATTAAACAAGTATCAGTGTACACCACGGCAAGAAGTTTGGTTTGGTTTTTAGTAATTAACAACCAGATCAAGCCTAAATATAGCATTTTACCTAAAATTAGTATATAGAATTTTGAAATTAAAAAAGAAATGTTTAAAGAATTTCCATGAATAGATTAGTATTTTGTATCCTGAGCATAATGCTAACCCGCTAATCTCAAAAGCACTGCAGGGTAGTCTATGAACCAAGGATGGTATCCATAATTATTACTCCCATAGGGATACATGGGAAACCGGATTTTGTCCATACTTTGGGATCAAAGGATTTTGAATTAAAAATATTGTGCTCCCCAGGCGAGATTCCCAAATGAGCGACGTGCCTCGCCATCTTTAGGGGTCTTGATGTACTCGACCCTATATTGCATTATGTTAAGATACGTTTTTATTATTATTACTTGCTCTCACTGTCAGTATGGCCTTATGCAACCCTTAAAACATATATGAGAACATGGAGGTCTATAACTTTCACGCAGTTGATAACGTGGTAAGGTAGCCAAATCAGCTCTTACGATGTGATGGGTTGCAGAACTACAGTTGCTGGCAATCAATGCAGTACCAGTTACAAAATGAATCAAGATAACCAGGATCAAGATAATCCTGGCTGAACGTGGGGCGTTCTTTCAGTTTAACGTCCCACGTTTATGCCCTTTAGGCTAAGGGAGACGATGATTAAACCAAGTGATTAGGATTAGGAATTAGATTTCTGGGCTTTCGGCATCTAAGGCCATTTAGCCCGTCACGTTTGAGGGATGACGTCTCTCGGTGATCACACTATTAGGGGAAAGGGAAGGAAGGAAGCGGCCTGGGACTTATAAGTTAGGTACCACCCCGGCATTTGCCTGGTGTGAATGAGGAAAACCCCGGAAAACTTCATTCAGAGTGGCTGGCCTGAAAAGCTTTCTACACTTTTTCGACCGAGTGCCCCCACCGAGAATCGAACCCAGGACCGCTCGCACCGAAGGCGATAAAACAGGTGAATGATGATGGAAGAATTGATGAAATGACAAAGTGGGAGGAAACGGGATACCCCGAGAGAAAACCCGCCACAAACTTACATGACTGATGATCGAACTAGGTGCCCCACGCGCCATAGGTGAGCATTCAACCACTTAGCAACCGTTCCCGGCCCCCCGACATATGGAGCTCATGAATACTGAATATTTTTAAGGCTTCTTTTTAATTATAGAATCCACTGCATAAAGAAGGTGTCACTTTAATAAGAAAATCAATTTTAAAAAACAAAAAGCGAAAATTTTAACTTCTCCCGCAAAAATCTGGCTTTATGAACAAGAAACCTCCATCCCTAAAAACCGGCTTTTTTTTTTCATCTATACTAAAGTATGATCAAGAGTAGGGTAGCCAGTTACTCTTCCCATATTTCAAACTTGAATATGCAAAACTAGAAATTACTGAACTGGAGTGAGGGAATAGAGTGAGGATTGGGATTAGGAACAACTTATGCAAGAATTAATCATGAGCATAATATCTCTTCCTACCCAGATGTTCTTATGTATATAAGAACTAATTTTCATTTAAAGGGTTCTATTTCCATCAAAGATAGGGCAGCAAAAGGTTATTCCTTCTTTATGGTCAGTGACTCAGTCATTAGATATAACGTAAATGTCAAGACGCATTTATAGCACTCTGACTTCCTATAAAATCAATTAGTTTAGAGAATTTCCACTGCATATTATACTAAAAGTCACGAAAATTTGGTTATTAATTGGGTACGACAAAGTTGTGGATAGTCTTGCAGAATCCGACCCTATGCAGGATATCCAGGTTATCCGGAGGGGGGGGGGGGCGGAAGCCTAACCCTGTCTACCTCCATGTCTTTCAACAAGCACCAGGAGGTACCGCACCAACAAACCATCCCCCGTACCCAACGGCACGCCTAGTCGTCCATTTGGGAGGTACTTCGAAGGCTTTCCTCCCACAGGGTTCCAGCCCCTGCCTACCTCATTTTACGTAAAGGGTACACCGTACATTGCCGGTATCAATGGATGATGTAGTCCGGCTGCACCAGGCAGATATTCCCATGTGAGACAAGAATTGTTTGAAAAACTTCTAGAGTTGCCTCTGATGAACATACCAATAATTATAGGCGAATCTCTATCCACGTTTTGTCGAAAATAAGACAAGACCTTTTTTGTCCCAAAGGATGGATTAGTGTTAATTTTCAGAAAAGACGTACACTCATGTCCAAAATTATTGTCGCATGTCTATAAACATGTTCTAGAAATATAATTTGATAACGAATTCGCCCGGTATTTCTTATAATGTTAGTATGTGAATAATCGGTAAAGACATGTATGTCGGAAATTTAATGTTAAATGAATAATAAATAAGAACAATAAAACGAAAACAAAACTTTCTTGTCCATTTAGCAACATTTTGTTTTACTCATTCTAATTTTCGTTTTTATAATTCTTTTCCTATGAAATTTACCACAAATATACATTTCCCGATTATACACACAGTATCAATATTAAAAGTGCCCTGCAACATCATTGTCAAATTATATTCGTACAAGAAGACAGTTATAGATATGCGACAATCATTTTGGACATGAGTGTATCTGTTAATTTGGAGCATAATCATTGCTAAGGTGCTCGTTAAGTAGGCGGCTATTTGAAGCGTTCGCAAAGCGTTGCGGCGTATTGCTCATGCGTACGCTTAGAATACGCTGATCATGTATTTAAATGTGGATGGCTAATCACAATGCGCTCCAAACGCCAAAGCAATATAAACGCGGAGAAAACGTCAGCTCGAGCGTATTTGGTGCGTTTCGGAACAGCAGACGCCTGCTGTTTAAAAGATGTCAAAAGTAAGGAAAAAAGGAAAGACGTGTTGCTAGGCAAGAGGATTTTTAGCATGAAACAGCTGCTTGGAAGATGCTTTGTGCAGAGTATTGGAACTCTGCTATTATAGACCTGGAACCCGTGACTGGCTCACAGTATGATTTGTAACTGTGGCGAAACGCTTTGCCACCGAGTAGTAAAATTACCGAGTGCCACCTAGATCGCGTTCGCTGCGAGGGATAACGCATCAAAGACGCATTCTCGAATAGCCATACGCTAGATGTTGCAAGAAATGCGCAAAAAGTTTTGTCATGTGGCTTGGGGTAGAGATTATTCTTGAAATAAAGCAATCTGAAAAATTCCACTAGGTCTTATTTTCTGGTTTGGTGTATTTTCACGGAAACACTGTAGTATCCTAAACACCCATATGGTACACTAAGCCTTCATGTGATGCATATTTTTGTACATATTCTGAAACTTACGACACGTCCTATGTTGTTTCCATCTGTCTATCATCAGAAGGAACAATTTTGAATGCGTCCATCTAGATTCCTGTGCCAACCTCTCCGGTTGCGGTTGGTACGTTCCTTGCACTGGAAACCTATTTTCGCACACATAACATAACGATTTGTGCGTGCATGTGTGTGTCTCCTGTAACGTGATGCAATAATGCTTGTGTGAAGTGCTCGCCCAAA
Organism: Thermobia domestica; assembly: GCF_964235325.1. Taxonomy (NCBI): domain Eukaryota; kingdom Metazoa; phylum Arthropoda; class Insecta; order Zygentoma; family Lepismatidae; genus Thermobia; species Thermobia domestica. The sequence continues at coordinate 196,430,814 of NC_137468.1, forward strand.
TAACGTTGCATAATATTTTGTTGAGCGTCGTGCCAACTGGGGATGACTGGGAGGAGAAAGAGGGCGTCTCGAGGGATGCGTTGGATATCCATTAGCTGTTGGAGGAAGAAGAAGCGAGCGCTCGTGTGTGGATGGACTGCATGTGAAACGGAAGAATGACGATGCTAATTACGGTTGTTTAAATTGATTTTTTCTCTCTTTCTCTAGAAATGTATTGTATGAGGATTTTGTTTTCACAGAGAATTTAGTGTAGCTTATATATGTGTAGCGGTATATGTGTTATAAATACATACACGTTTCTTTTCTTCTTTTTTTATTTATAAAAAAGAACACACATATTTGAGCTCGTACGGCCTTTTGTGGAATTTTAATTTTAATTCTGTTTTATTCCACTTGCACATATTCGTTCGAATTCTGCTTCCTTTTTAATCTTACGTCTTACGCTTATGCCCTGTAGGCTAAAGCAAGTGGATCAGTAATGAAATGATTATGATATAATTTGTGGAATGAAACGGGAGACCCAAGAACACCCACGGTTGCAATATTATCCACCACAAACTCACATAGCCTGGAATCGAATCAAGGGCCCCTTTAACCAAAAGTAAGCACCTTGCCGTCCTACTTCCTACATGCATAATACAAAGTAAATGCGACAAATATTTGAAACACCGATATGCGTCATGAAGTACAGATACCATTACCAGAATTAGTTAAGAGAACGAGGTATATAGGTACTTGGAATGTGTAAAATATAAAGATAACCAAGAAAGTTCTGTCGCCTTTTTTTGGAGGCATGTGTTCCATTCGCCCTCACATTCTGAATTGAATGCGAATGGAGATAAGGCGAAGGTCAATTGTTGGTGTGGGTATATGCAACATACTACCTGGTTGTGGCAGTTCAGTTACACCGGGAACTTGCTTAAAGGACACAATGAACATGGAACCTCCACAGAGCGTCATAAGGGCCTGTATGTTGTACGAGTTCAAACTGGGTCAAACGCCACTGCAGCGGGACGGAAGATAATTATGCTAAGCCTTTGGTGAGAGTGTCGTGACTACGCGGACAGTGCAGCGGCGGTTTAACAAGTTTAAGGACCGTGACGAAACACTCGAAGACGGGAGACCAGCACATGTATAAAATGAAGATCTTCAGGCAACAATTGAGGCGAAGAGTGGCCAGTCATGTGAGAAACTGGGACCACAATTCAGTGTAGGTGTGGGGAAAGAAAAAGAGGGAGAAAGGGAAGACTATTGTGTTTGATATATTAAATGTTATTTGTACAGACGACGAAGGTAGTCTGTACATAATATTTATTTATCATTAAGTTTGCAGTTAGTTACCAGCTAATCATAGACAGGCCGGTAGCCAGCCCCAAAATGTTGGGGTGATCCGGTAGAAGTTGGGGGAGGGGGCGATCCAACCATATTATAGTTCATTTGCAAGCCTTCCATGAAAATTTTAGGGGGAGCTAGAGAAATTTAGAGGGGCTCGCCCCTCTAACCGCTGTGGATACGGGCCTGATCATAGTATAGTATTATCATTGATGATGATGATGACGTAATGACTGTGTTAGAATTCATAAATCAAAAATTTCTGTGTTTTCTTTTACTCTTATTTATTCTGTATTTCTTTATTATGAATACTTTGACAGTAGGAGAAAGTGCACGTGAGTAAGAATCACGTCTCGTAACATTCACATCATCCTCAAAGAAAATCAAGCTAGTCGACCTTCTAAACAATTGGAAGTCCATTCATTACTGTAGAAATTAAGTTAGTGTGTATTTTAGTAGAAGGGGGAGGGGTTTGTTTATAAATTTAGTTAGCAAGGCGTCCACTTAATAGTTTTTTCTTCTTTCTTCTAATGTTGTGCAATAGCAAGTATTTATGCTATCAATCATGGTGAAGTGTTGCTGTAGATTAGCTGACCCAAATAGAAACGTCACCACATAACAAACAGTTCGTATATTACTTGTACGTAACAGAGGAAAGGGAGGGAGGAGGAGATTCGAAGAGGTGAGAGGTCGTACCAAGACACGCATAAAAAGAAGATTGATTGAATCCAGTAATCTTTGATTGGTCAGTTTATTTATGTTGTTTCGTCCATTTTCGTTTTTAGAGCCCACGATATCGACGAGCATTAGTATTTGGTATGACATGCATTATTCTCACATTAAAAATTATATTAATTTCTGGTCATAAATTACATTTTCCTCTGATTTCTGATTTGATAAGTAAGTCTATTTCAGTACAAAATCTACAAACTCTTGGCGCAACAGCCCGTAGAAACCTTGAGATCTACAGGTTGGTGTGTGACACTCAGGAGCGGATCCAGGGGAGGGCGATCGCCCCCCCAGAAGAGGAGACTTTCTTATTTTATATATATTCATCCCAAAGTTTGGAGCCCTTAAAAATAGCAATATGACAACCCCCCCCAGAAGTCAGTCCTGGATCCGCCCCTGGTGACACTCATGCTTTTTGGGGTGACGTGTGGTCATCACATTGCTTCGAGTTACCGTTAACAGCCTGACATACTAAAAATAATACAAAATTTGACATTTTTCTCTTGCGTGTTTTTCATAAGTGAAAGGAGATAATGAAATGCAACTTACCATAATTATAGATAATGTTATTCTACAACAGAACATATTAACCTCAAGAATGTTCAGTGTTGCCATCCACAGAAATTACAGTGTTGCCAGAATAACATTTTCCCCAAAATCTAAGTCATGGTAGCGACTAAAGGAACGTAATAGTTGTATTTAGTTTGTAATACACAAAATAGTTTTAACATGCACTTATTAAGATTAAATAATAATGTTATTTAAAAAGTAGTTCACAGGATACCACAATAACATAATACGTAACCAAATGCAATTGAGTTCGTTCCTCTAGTCGCTGCCTTAACTTAGATTTTGGAGGGATTGTTATACTGGCAAAACTGTAATTTCTATGGATGGCAACAGTGAAAATTCTTGAGGTTAATATTTTCTGTTGCAGAATAACATTATCTATGATTATGGTAAGTTGCATTTCATTATCTCCTTTCACTTATGAAAAACGAGCAAGAGAAAAATTGTAAATTTTGTATTATGTTTACTATGTCAGGCTTTTAATACAGGCTTTCTAGACGAGTCCGCTACTTTTCTTTCAAGTACTTCCCCAATTATTCTCACGACGCAGTACCTACACCGTCTGGTGAATACGATGGGTCTCTCATTTTCTTTAGACCAGACGCGGGACTGCTTGACTTCACTGTTCTCACGAGATGGGGTATTCCATTGTGGCATGGTGACTTTATTTCAGTACATTTTACTATAAAGTGTGGATATGCAACATACAAGTGGTACTGGGTGTTCTAGAGGTGAGCGAAAGTTGTTGTACTTGTTGTACTTGCATATGTTGTACTTGTTCATTACAGTCTGTACAAAATACATTTTTCCCATCAATTAATAGAGCATCTTCGCCAACAACCCACAGCTTCCCACATGGGAATAGTTTGGAAAACTTTTATTTTGATATACAATGTACGTACAACAGAAAAATTTTGTCAACTGGCTTCATTCGTTGAATGTAAAGTGTTTCTACTGTTGAGGTCAGTCATCCGCGCCAAAGATATGTCTTGTTTAGACTCAACATATGATTCATGCTTTTTCCTCTCTTCTGATAAGCCCAGAAATCCGACGGAGATATGTTAATTAAGAAATAACTAATTTAAACGTCTAACCAGGTCATCTACTACCTTTGAACTCAAAGTTCTATGGAGAAACTACTTTATTGAATGAAGTGTAAAAGTGATTAAGCGTAATTATTCTACAAATTGTGCATTTATATGCAGTGATGGTAAAAATGTGCACCAATCTCGTAAATATGCATTATATATCCTATAAATATGGTTATTTTATCTGCAAACCAGCTGTAACGCATTTACTGTATACGGGGTGTTTCAAAACAACACCGACAACATTTGGGAGGTGATTCCTGACACCAAGATAAGACAAATAGTATAGACCAATCTGGGTGCACAAATGTTTCCTTTCAGAGTTATAGGCTGCCGAAAACATGAAAAAATGAACTTTAAAGATCCATAGCTCCAAAACAATGGAACCTACCGTAGTCGGGTCAAGACTTCACTTAGGAGCTAATATGTACGCTATCCAAAAATATATGTTTCAGAATCCTAAGGTACTCACGTAACAATTTTTATAGAGGAAGTTTGGCTACGGGCATATAATCTGAAATATTCACCAATTACCTTTATAAAAATTGTTGCAGAAGTACCGGAGGATTGTGAAACTTGTATATTTGCATAGGGCAGATACTAGTTCCCAAGTGAAGTCTTGACCCGAGTTTCGGAGCTATGGACCTTTAAAGTTCATTTTTTAATGTTTTCGGCAGCCTACAACTCCGAAAGGGAGCATTTGTGCACCCAGGTTGGTCTATACTTTTGGTCTTATCTTGGTGTCAGGTATCCCCTCCCAAACGTTGTTGGTGTTGTTTTCAAACGCACATCGACGATGGACGAGACACGACATGTGAAAAAGCATGGAGAGCATAGAATGTCAGTTGGAAGCAAACTTGTTGAGATTCTCGGAATAAATAAATGAGTACAAGCTCCTGTCATTATGGGCTCTGTGAGTGCATAGCGACTGATAATTCGAGCGAGTGGGCATCTCAATTAGGTTGGTGAGCGCGTGCCCAATGACGATAATAAGGGAGGTATCGCGAACCTCATTGAAGATGAGCGAACGCCAGCTCAGGCGAGATTGAGTCTGAGTTAACGTGAGTTTCATTTAGGTTAGTGAGCACTAGCGTGAGTCTGAGTGAGCTCTAATTGCAAGCGACTTTTGGTTGTGAAACGCCTTTGGGAAATGAAAACCTGACCCACGACCCACTATGACTCACTTTGACCCACGACCCACCATGACCTAGCAGTCATCTTGACCCACTCGTGAGATATTAAATTCTTCGCAAAAATTCTGACCCCCTGCTCTGTCCTTAGGATATGTATTATAATGAAAGAGATATGATAGCATTCTAGTTGGGATTAGGGCCTAACTATATACCAAAAGTCATTTCATTTGCCTTGAACATGTGGCTGTGATGATCTCGCACATATAGTTATATTCAATTTTTTATATAACAATTCATATATTAGAGATGATTCGAAAGTATATTTTTCAGTAGGCATCTCCTGAAAAAAACTCTCGGCTGTGTCTTGAAAACCAAGTAGTAAGTCCTATCAATATCCAAAAGTGCCTGAAGTGCTTTTTTCACTTAGAGATATAAGGCCTTATGCAGAGTCGTTCTGACGCATGATTAGTGCCATACTAAAGGGTTCGACTAACATATGTTTCCTGCAGTAGTCAGGCCTTTAGTATGAATTTAATCATTCGTCAAAACGACTCTGCATAAGGCCCATAGCTACTCATCTTAGGCAAATAAATAGTAATAAATCGAAAAGGAAGAAAAATGGATGCTTTGAAAGTAAAACGTAGACAAATTCACCAGTGTTCAGAAGATGCTGTCTACAATGTGCTGAGCAGAGTGGGTCGGTGGATCAGAGTGGATGACAGTAGGTGTTGGGTCGCAATGGGTTACGTCCTGTTGACCCACGACCCACTGATCAACTCCATCTCTGGTGATTACACGACCACAGTTGCAAAGATTGAGTTATATGTGTAGCGTTTTCATGCCTTGAAAAGTGAAGTGAAAAAAATACTGATTTAGACCATTTAAAAGAGAGTATTACTTCTGGATTTGATAAATTATAACCCAACAACATTACTGATGTAATATGTTGGTGTGTACTTAAAAGATGTAATTTGTGCATTCAAACTCACGGAGGATACTTTGAACTTAGATTAGAAAGTAAGGCTACTTAAACCAAACTTAATGTTGTGATTTGAATTTCGTAGTTGATAATAATAATATATTTCAAATGCATTTTGTCAAATGACTCATAACCACCATGGACAATTCATTGGTATACGTTTGGACTGTAAGTAAACTCTGCTTGTACAGAAATTACAAATGGATGTCTTTCTTTGTTCCTCTTCATTTGTTTTAAAAGCCAATTACTTTTCTTCTTCCCCCACCTCTTTCTATTTATATGTGTGTTCGTGTGTGTAGCTGAGCGTAAATCCTGTTGTTGCGTGTTATAGCTGTGTGTGTGTGTGTGTCTGGTTGCAGTTTCAAGAACATTAAATATTGCAGAATCTATACTTAATGTTGCACTGAACGTCTATTTATTTCTGAAGGAAGTTTTGCAGCCATTCTCGAACTGGCCAGGGCCGGAATCCTGGCTGGGGCCCCATCCTCAACTTCGTTTCTTATATATATAAATTTTTAATCCTTATGTAAGTATGTACAACATAACAAAAAGAACCACGAAATTCGGACCTACATCAGATGCACGTCACTGAATATTCCCACGGACATAAGAAACATATCTGTAGAACTTACTACGTCCAGAAGGTCCCCAATAACTTACGGACTCCTTCCCAAAGGTTACTGCGATGTATAATACAATAGAAATAGCATTAAGAAAACATAGCACATCCGTAGTTTCTCGTTCAATTATGATCATCATTACAGCTTCAATTTACAATAGAGCAAACATAATGATGCACATTTTCTCATTACAGTAATTGAATTTATGCAATCAGTAGGGCTGGCATAATTATAAATTTTACATATTGTATATATAAATACATATTTAAGGATTTTTAACGTAAAATGAATATTTCGGGTATTTATGTTGCTGCTACAACTAAACGCTAAATTTATGGAACTAAAATAGTTATTGTCTGTCCGTCACTTGAAAGTAGTAGAAATTAAATAACTTTGTGGAAGAAACAATGAACTATCTTCTTAGTTTTTTGTTGACTGACCTTATTAACAACTATTGGCTCTGTAGTTTGTATTCCATAAACAAAATACGGGACATTTTAGCGTTCCGGCAAACGTTTTTGGGACACCGAGGCAGAAGTCTGAGGCAGGAACGATCCCGTATTTTACGAGATGTATACGACCTCTACCGTGGGGTCCCTAAACTGCTCTTCCGGCCGGGGCCCCGGGGAGCCCAGTCCGACCCTGGTGATGACTGAAATTTACGTATATTTACTCTTATAAAATGTTCATTATTTACAAATCTCCCGCATATATTAGCGTGTGACTTTGCCCGTCTGCCACGATGTGTTGTAATGCTCCTGAAATATTGAAATTCGAATGCCGGTCCATGGTACTCACTTACAATTGTTCGAGTTCGTTTCTTTTAGAGATACAAAAAAGGCAACTTTTTCAGGTTAAGAATAGCGTTCTTTAATATCGTCTGTTAGTTGGAATATTCTTCATTCCCCTTTTACTTTCTCTCTTAACTTCTATTACATGACTAATAAGACAATTTCTTCTGTAACAGTGTCCAAACCAGTTTCCGAGTGTTCACCCCGGCGAAATTAAAATACCGCTAATTTTACAGTAATTATGTGATATCTTCCAATAGATAAAAGATAATCGAAATGTGGAACAAGAGCGCCCTAGACAATATCATTTTACTTGAGATACCGTTATCACGACTCACTTATCTGCTTTTGATTTCGGGCCATTTTGAAAATCGGCATTTATTTTCGCGCTTCTAAACGGCAGAAAACGGAAAGCCACTAGGTGACTTGTGATAACGGTATCTCATGCAAAATAATATTGTCTAGGGCGCTCTTGTTCCACATTTCCATTATCTTTTATCTATTTGAAGATATCACATAATTGCTGTAAAATTAACGGTATTTTAATTTCGCCGGGATGAAGCCTCTTAACTTCTATTACATGGGTAATAAGACAATTTCTTCTGTAACAATGTCCAAACCAGTTTCTTTTTCTTCTTTTAACTCCTTTGAACTATTTCCAGTATTACTCTTGTCTCCTCCAAAGCCTGTTTTAACTTTCCTCCATGCCTTCTATCATCCCTTTCTTTTCTTCACACACTTTCTTTTCTTCAAATAATGTCTTAATAAGTTTTTCATTTTTTAAAATACTATCTCTGGTATTCTCCTTCGCTCCAATATTTATTCTTTCTTACCTTCTACAGTACCTTCTATCACATCTCTAATAATACAATTCATTCTCAAATAGCGTCCTAATTAATTTCTTTTCATAATTTTAACTACTTCCGGTATGTTTTTCTCCAAGTTTCGCTAACGCTTCCTTTCAGAACTTTTTCCAAGACTGCTGATTTTCTTCATTCTTCCACAGGGATATATTTTCAACTCTTCCAACTGTTTCCCATTATTTTTCCTCTGTATAGTTGACGTTTTGCATCGTACGGTATAATCCTTCAGACAAAAAAAAAAAAAAAAAAAAAAAAAACTTTTTACGAGTCTTTTCAGTAATTTCTTAAGATTACCTCCCAGATGCATACATATCAAAATCCTTCCCAGATGTGTAAAAGTACCATGGGCAATGACATGACATATTTTGATATTGATAAGAGTTTTCCTAAAGGCTCCTTTCGCCGCTACTATATTTGATTTCGTCCTTATAGGAAATGAACAGAATCGCTATAGAGTCGTCTGAAAAAATGTCAGAAGAGAACGTGTACATTTTTTTCTCAGAAAAATAATTCTTAGTGTATTGTGCAGGGTTTCAAATCAAATATTGGTTTGAAGTACGAAGAAAATAGTTCGAGCCGTTTTTGAGATGTCTGCAGTTTCTGATTTTCACACTTTAGTAAATCATCCGTATTTTCGAGGATAATAAGAAAATCTGATGAAAGAAAATATCTTTCGATAATATTATAAGAAGTTTAAAGGTTGGTTTGAGTACGTTGAACGGTATTGCTTCTATATGAGTGTACATGCATAAGGACTAACAGACGGACATACATCCAAAAATCACTTTGTAGGCATTAGATATAAATCCCTTGAAATAACTAACTCTATGGTGTGTGGAACCCGGAGATTCAATACAGCGTTTACGAAAGCTCTCCATTGACTTCTGACCTTAGTCAACTAGATCCAGTTTCTACTTTGTATTTATATTTCTGCAAGATCCATCTTAATATTTTCCTCCCATCTGCGCCTAGGTCTTCCTAATGGTTGTTTTCCGATTGGTCTTCCAGTTAAAACTTTGAAAGCGTTCCTACTTTCTTCCATTCTGGCTACATGACCTGCCCACCTGAGCCTCCTAAACTTGATTACCTTAACAATGTTTGGTAAACTGTATAAATTATAGATCCTTATTATGAAGTTTCCGCCATTACCCATAACCGTTCATCTTGGGTCCAAATGGATCTTGTTCTCAAATACTTCCCTCAAAATAAGCAACTATGTTTCCCAACCATACAGCACAACAGGCATGATTATCGTTTTGTATATTTTAAGCTTCAAATTCCTCGACAGAATTCCTGATGAGAAAGATTTTCAACTGAATAATAACACTGAATCCGTTGAAATATCGAATCCAATTTTTTCAATGTGCAGCAGAAGTAGATTATCTGAGAAACCCATCAAGTTAGGCAGATAAAACTCTGTATATAAAGTTCTAATTTAAAAGAATTTGGCACAGGTTTCAGTGTTTCCTAAAATTGCACTTTTAAAGGAGAAAGAAGGGGAATTTCGATAATATATTTTCTATTTTGTATTCATGAAACAGCGAAAGTGAGGAGAAAAAGGTTAAACTTTTAAATTAATTTTTTTAAACGTAGGACTTGAATTTGATTTAAACTATTCGCTGAGCAAAACACATTTATTTTAAAATTTATCAATATGTAACAGTTTCGCCAACTATCCACTGGCTTCGTCAGACACTGTCATAGTATTTGATGAAGATAGTGTTTAAGATAAGATAAGATAGTCTAAGGTAGTCTGACGAAGCCAAGTGAGCAGTTGGCGAAACTGTTACATGTTGATAAATTTTACAATAAATATACTGTTTTGCACAGCGACTAGTTTAAATCAAATTTAATTCTATGAAAAGCAAAGATTGTACAACGGAAAATAACACTTCAGTCGAGCCTGTCATTTTATTACTACATTATGAACATCCTAAGTAGGAGTAAAGGAAGATTTTTTTTGGGGGGGAAGGGGCAACTAATGGCTATTGAACCTTTTGAAATAATTATTAAAAATAAAAAAAAACGGATGGAGCTAGGCGTTAGTCATTTGATTTCGATTCCAATAAGCATTCTATTATTATTATTATTATTATTATTATTATTATTATTATTATTATTATTATTATTATTATTATTAGGTATTGTGCCTTTCGGCAGGTCCTGGGACTAATGATAATTTTTTATTCAGTTTTAGATTTGGGCCTGGAAATGTTTCTTCCACTTTTGTCGATCTTCAGCTTCCTCTTTTAACTCCCAATATTTTCTCCTATCTTTCAAATCATCGATCAGCTGTGTTCTTCTTCTTCCTATTCCTCGCTTCCCTTCCATCTTTCCAACCGGCATAACCGTGGGACGTAAAACTCAAAGATTTCATTTTCCATCTTTCCTTCTATGACGGTGTGAAGAAGACAATTTCTTCTCAAGATCTGTCCAATCCAATTGGCCTTTCTACGAAGAATGGTGGTTAGAAGTGTCATCTTCTCTCCTATCCGTTTTAAAACATCTTTGTTTGTTGCTCTGAATAAGCATTCTAATGTTAGGAATATTCGGACCCAAGGGGGCGGGAATGGGGAAGCTTAGGTGGATAGATCATGTAGCCAGAATGGAAGAAAGTAGGAACGCTTTCAAAGTTTTAACTGGAAATCCAATCGGAAAACAACCATTAGGAAGACCTAGGCGCAGATGAGAGGACAATATTAAGATGGATCTCGCAAAAATAGGAATACAAAGTAGAAACTGAATGCAGTTGTCTTAAGAATAGAATATTCGGACCCAAGAGGAACGAGAATGGGGAATGGCGGAAGCTTCATAACGAGGAACTACATAGTTTATACGGTTTACCCAACATTGTTAGGGTCGTCAAGTCTAGGAGGCTTAGGTGGGCAGGTCATGTAGCTAGAATGGAAGAAAGTAGAAACGCTTTCAAAGTCTTGACTGGTAGACCCATAGGAAAACGACCATTAGGAAGACCTAGGCGCAGATGGGAGGATAATATTAAGATGGATCTCGCAGAGATAGGAATACAAAGTAGAAACTGGATCCAATTGGCTAAGGATAGAAGTCAGTGGAGAGCTTTTGTGAACGCAGCACTGAACCTCCGGGTTCCATAGGCCATAGAGTTAGTTAGATAGTTAATATAGGAGGAGGGGTCTATATACCTGTGACATATCTTTCATAAGCTTTTCTTCCTGTCCAAAGAGCGAGCATTTCAGCTAGTAAGTAAATATTCAGGAAGCAATGACTATTAAATTTAAATCAAGTAGATGAGGATAAAGTTTTTCCATTTAAAGGAAGGCTGAAGTAGTTCAATTGGCTTGGTGTTGTTTAATAGAACTGGAATGCGGTGGAAAGTCCTCGATAATAGCCCACACTTACTTTGTTACTATGCACTTTGTTACACACGTGTGTGTGTGTGGGTTGCGTGGTCATGTTATGTGCACAGTTAATTCGGTTGTCACTGAGACCTTGTGCAAGAACAAACGTTGTAGCATTTCTTCATTTCTCTCGTTCCCACATGATGCTCTGCGACTTCAAACGGGAATGCTCTCCAACGTTCGTTGTGATCTCCTTTCAAACGAGTTCTTCTGAGAAGAGAAAGGGCTTTAGTGTAGCATTCATTCATCCTATCCTCACAATGCTTCTTCATATTTGTCAATGTAGACAGAATGCTGGAGATGGGAAAAGAGAGTTGAAATACAGGATTCGACTCACATGCTCTACTGAAGTTCATCTTTTGTAGAATTGCCATCGACAATGTGAAGGCTTAGTACACGCACTGATGTTTCTCAGTCTGGCAGAGGGCGCGGTGGCTCAATGGTAGTGTTCACCTCCGGTGCTTGGGGTCCCTGGCTCGATCCCACCTCGCGCCATGTGGACTTTGTGGTGGATAAACACCATACTCGTGGGTTTTCTCGGGGTTCTCCCGTTTCATAGCACTTTCTTCATTCCACCATTTCATTCATTTCTCATCATCACCGTCTCCTTTAGCCTAACCGGCATAAACGTGGGACGTAAAACTCGTAAGATTTCTTTTCATTTTTTGTTTCAGTCTGGCAATTACACCAGAAATCATACTTTACGTGGCTTTTAGAAGTCACTAGGTTAGAAGCAAGGATGTTATAAATAGAGGATCAGCCCATATGTATCTTCATCCTATTAAATCGGTGAAGCCAAAAAGCAACCGAGCATCGGCACGTCTGATTGGCTACTCTCGTTTATGCCATCGTCTGATTGGCTACTCTCGTTTATGCCATCGTCTGATTGGCTACTCTCGTTTCCGCCATGATTGTTGGCTCAAAACATAGCGATCCTATTGGGCGGAGTGGGCAGAGTAGAGGTGGCGAAACTGACGTATGGCTTCAAGATTTTGTTGTAAGGGCAGATCCTCTATTTTATAAGATCTTTGTTAGAAGACGGAGAGTGTGTTTGATTTGACAGTTCGTGTGCGGAATTGTCAGTTCCTTGTAAATATTTGTTTTGATTGAGAAGTGAATATGGATGAATAATTAAATATACATCTGTGAACCTGCTATTCATAATTGTCTTTCGGGTTGCAGAGTTCCTGATCAGAGACAAACAAATCAGAGAATTTTATATATACTAGCGTCTATTTCCCGCTTCGCTGGGTTAAAATACCAAAAAAAAAAAAAAAAAAAAAAAAAAGTAATATGTTCCGTTAGTCAGTCACTGTTTACTATTACTAAAGCACTTTCTGATATCGGTCATTTTTTATCATTTGTATATATATCTCCCTGTCCCAAGTTGCGAGGCTGAATTTAGATTTAAACGGCATCAGAAGTGTCATTGTTCACCTCAGTGATCCCGAAAACTATGGATTCGACACCAATAGCGGTCATTTTCGATCATACATTCCATCATCCCTCCCGTAAGTTGCGTCGTCAAAATGACATGATAAAACCATCCTAGACCCGAACCTCATCTATGTTGAAAATTTGATCGAGACTGGTCGGGTGGTTCAAGAGTTGTCACAAACATAGTCACTCATTTTTATATAGACTAGCTGAACCTGCGCTCTCTACACAGCGCGTCATTCATATATGAGCATGAATCTCCTTGTTATTCCTCGCACCTGTACATGTCGCTTTACAGACACAAGTGAAAGACGTCTTGATAAAAAAAAAATCAGCAAGATATACCATACCGTTTCAATCAGAACTGGACAATCTATGCAAAATTTGCAATCGATCAGCTAAAACGTCATCTTCCTAGAGCCTGTAGTTTCCGAGATCTCACTGTCGAAAGGATTTGCCACAAACATATAAATGTCCACAAACGTATAGTTTAAAAAACTCCAGAGATGGTAGCACAATCCATTTGCATTTATTTCGGAGAAGGCTTATTAAATTGCGAAGGTTTTTACAATAATTTAAAAGGATAAACTTTGTGTGGAAAAAATCTCTTTAAGGAATTTATTTAAAATACACCTTTTTAAAAATATTTGTCTTTGTTATAAAAATTGAAATCACAAATAACCGTAAATCAAAAATTTGAAAGCTAAAATTATAGGTTGGAGCTCAGTCGCATTTAATTGCTATTGTTATTGTTATTGTAATAGATAGATAATAGATATTGATACAAGATATACGCCTGTGACTATACAACCCGCGTAACGTAATTTTGTTTCGGGCTGCATAAGCTCCTGACCATGGACAAACAAAGTAGAGAACTTTATACAGTGGACTTTTTTTAATTCGAAGTCCAAGGGGACACGAAAAAACTTCGAATTATCCAAAATTCGAATTATCCAACAACATTCATTTTCACATATATAACAACAAAGAAACCAAAATACTGAGCATCAAAAACATATTCATATGGTGTAGACTTTACCTTTAAAGCAGCTTATTATTTGCGTGATCTAATACCGCAAACTAACAAACGACATTGACTCCACATAATTCGAACTACGTGTACAATGGAAAATATATTTACTACAACGCTACAACATACATTGAATTGCCCAAACAATTAAACACCAGTAACAATTTGAATATTCTGTTCTCACTTTTAAGAAGTCGTAAACCTCATTTGCTTAAAGTTGATTGTTTTTGTACGGTCAATAAATCTTGAATTTCATGTATTCCGTGGAATACGATATTAATAACATTTAGTTGACTTTATCAATAATTCATCTTAAATTTTCAACCAATTCTGAAACAAGATGAGATTGGCACACGTTCTCTATCTTTACTTCTTCCCCAACTCACCTTCATCTTTATCATTACATAGATTTTCTATTTATCTTTTGTATTACTCTTCCCTATGGCTGCATCTGGATAACTGAAAACACATTAAAACTGTATTTCTCTGTTTACATCTGTCCAACATTAAAAATTTTCAACTGTATTCACTTCGAATTATCCAAAACATAGGTTCAAAAGTTCGATTTATCCACGATTTTTTACTATTGTTTTCAATACAGTTTTCAAGGGGAATGGACTTCTGTTCGAATTATCCAATATTTCGAATTATCCAAGTTCGAATTAACGAGACTCCACTGTAGGTGAAATGCGGATGCTTGAATATACGACCAAAACTTTAAACAACCTACCATTAATATTTTATTCCGGGTTGCATAACTTCTCGACCACATAAAAACAGACTAGAGAAGTATGTGTATGTGAATAATTGAATGTATGCCTGAAATTTTATTTAACCTCCAATGATTACGAGCAAATTACTACATTGATTTTTGTTTCAGTAACGATGCTATAAAGCAGTGCTGTTCAACAATTTTTTCGCGTACCCCTAGACAGTTCGCTATTCAGTTGTGTACCCCTGAAGCTGTTTAAAAGAAATTAAATCGAACTTATTAAACGTAAAACACATGTTCTGTTGATTAAAAAGAAGGACAAATAGAAACCTAACAAAGGACAATCAGTCTGCCAATCAAAAGACTATTTACATGGGGATAAAGTGCACATCCGAAAAAGAAAAATTAACGTGGGGAAATTTAAAAACATATGGGGGACATCCTGTTATACTGAGGGAAATTTTCTCCAACTATGATTATTCAATAAATATTAGAAATATGTCTATTTTAGGATTACGTACCCCGAGAAACATCTTCACGTACCTCCGGTTGAATACTACTGCTATATAGAACAAGATATATAGTTTAAAGTGGAATCTAAACAAAGATGCGTTCCCTTCGGGAATCGAACTCCTTTCCACCCTACCAATGCTCCTGGCCACTAGACTAGGGACAAATGCGATAAATATATTATTATGTATAGTAATGTGAAACCGATACACTGTTATGCCCTACAACAGCATTATTTCGTACATTCTTTGTGTAACAAATCTTGAGGCACAACAGCCCTCAGATGACCAGTGTGTCACTCATGCCTCTGGGGTGATTTGTGCGGTCAGCACATCACCTCGACTCACCATTAGTGCTGGCTTTCTAGAACAGAGATCGTTACTTCTGTTTTTGAAGCAGTTCCCCAATTGTACTCACAACGGTGAGTGCACACCGGGATGCCAACACCATTCGGAGAGTACAGTTGGTCACCCATCTTCCCTCTGACCAATCCTACCACTGCTTGAGTTCATTGATCGCACGAGAAGCGGCTAGGGCGTTGTTCCAGATAACATCTACAAAATTTTATTAAATTAAGTGGCAAATACTTCGAGATTTATTCTTCTTATAGACTGCTGGTTTGGATTTGCATTGTATGACGTTAGGATAATCGGGCATTCACATTCTGTTGAAGGTCTTGAAAACAGATCTCAGCTCATTTAGTATAGTATTTTCAGTCAATTGGTGCAGTTTCAAAAGTTCTCATATTGTTGTTGTTGTTGAGTACAGTGGAGTGTGAGTTATCTGAGGTGGTCCTAAAGATAAAGGAGAAAGGGAAGAAACGTCGGAACAAACGGCACACGTTTCAAATGGCGCACTTTGTAGCACTGATTACCCTGATCCTCCCTATATTCCCTGACACTCCCTATATTCCTAATGGAAATTCAAATCGTTCCCACAATGCAATAAAAGTGACTTTTCGACACTACCGGCTACAGTTGTAACTAATCGCATCGTCTGCTACTGACAGTAGCTAATTCTGTCATTGGCTATTCTATCAGACTCAAGCATTCTGAATGATTTTATTCGTTCTTGGTTTTAGTAGTTTGTAAGTACCAAACTTCCTTGAGTGGTGGCACCACAGTTTCCACAGTTTCAGCGGGAGGAGCAGCTTTCTTTGTAGTATATAAGCAGAAGCCGAAACAGTTGATATAAATTAACAAAAATAAGAAGGAAAAAAAGGGTGAAAAGAAGTGGAGAACGTTCAAACGTCCGAACCCGTGTTCACTTGCATAAAGCTCTAACATGCACGCCTACCGGACCGCTCTCGATGTCGTATTTGGAAAATTTAGTCTTTCCCTTTATTTTTCTCCCTTATTACCTTTACGCCCCCCACACCCATCCCCGCACGTAGTAATGGAACAACTCCATAAACATGTGTAATCCTGTCAAGCTTCAGAACTAGTTTATGATGGAATTTTGAAAAATATTGTATTGAGAGCTTTCTTTTTCTTTCTTTCTTTTACTTTTTTTTAAATTTTGTGTGTTTTTGTTTTATCAACCTACATTGGAACTATCGAACGTGCTGTACGGCAAATAATAATAATAATAATAATAATAGTATGTCCTGGGACTAATCAATTTTAGATTTGGACCTGGAAATATTTCTTCTACGTTTCTCGATCTTCATCCTCCTCTTTTAGCTCCCAAGTCATCGATCAGCTGTGTTCTTCTTCTTCCTATTCCTCGCTTTCCTTCCATCTTTCCTTCTATGGCGATATGAAGAAGACAATTTCTTCGCAAGATGTGTCCAATCGAGTTGGCCTTCCTAGGAAGAATGATGGCTAGAAGCGTCCTCTTCTCTCCTATCCGTTTCAAACATCTTCATTTGTTACACTCTCTGTCCATTTTATCTTCTCCATTTTCCTCCAACACCACATTTCGAAGCTCTCTATTTCTTCTCTAACTTCCGTAATGTCCAAGTTTCTGAACCATAAAGTCCAATGCTCCATATATAGCACTTAAGCAACTTCTTCCTTAATCCAATATTAAGCTTTGTAGTTAAGCGTGATCTTTTCTTGTTGAATAGTTCTTTGGCTATCACAATTCTTGACCTAATCTCTTTGGTGCAATAAGCGTCTCTCGTCAAAATACTTCCAAAATACTTGAAATGATTTATCGCTTCAAGTTTTCTTTATCCTACTTTGACCCGTAAGGGTGCGTTCCCACGGGATATTCTCATGACTTTCGACTTTTCGATGTTGATTTGCATTCCATATAGTTTTCCAGTGTCAACTATTTTGTCCATCATCTGATTTGTGTGGTTCTAGCTATAATAACTGTATCATCTGCATAAATAATCTTATTAATGGTCTGCCCTTCAATCTTGAAATCCTCAATTTCCATTAATGCTTCCTTCATTAAACATTCACTGTAAATGTTGAATAATTGGGGCGACATACTACATCCTTATCTGACTCCTCTTCCAATCTGCGCTCCATTGGTTTCTCCTTCATTCAAGCGCAACTTCATTCGTTGTCTAAAAAGTTGACCGAAAAATAATTGAACACCGTAAAGAGAGATTTGAAGAACTTAGCAATGTTTAAAATTTGATTTTGAGGTATATTTTCCATTTCAGTGTCATTTCTTAAAATATCGTACATTGTACTTGAAAAAAAATTGTCGAGACGGACTCTTCCCCCCACCCTCCTCATTCGCTACACCACTACCTAGGAATAGACATCATATGTGATATATATATATATATATATATATATATATATATATATATATATATATATGTTGAGTTGTCCGTTACGGCAGGTGATTCTCGTTGTCTTTTGCTATTTATTCATTCATCCTGGAGAGGCGAGTGATGTTGCTGGAATCTTAAGACTAAGGACGTTTGCACACGGCAACGATAATATCGGTGGAAGCCCCGATAATATCGGTGTCGGTGTCGGCGTACTTTGCACACGTCGCCGACAATATCGGTGGAAGCCCCGACAATATCGGTGTCGGCGATAGTTTGCACACGTGGCCGATAATGTCGGTGCTGAGACTAGTATTGGACAGGACGTGAAAGAGAGAAGATGAGTCCAGCTATCAACAAGAGATATCTTCTTGCCTTGTTGTACTTACGACGTAGAAACAGGAAATGTAGATCGCGAAAGCTTTGGGTTCATCCATTATTGACTGTGCGTTATGTAGAAGGTGCTTTTTATACACTATATGAGAAATTACGCGAAGACGATGCAAAATTTTTTAATTACTATCGCATGTCCACACAAACTTTTGATTTTTTAATAGAAAGAATTGGAAACCATATTCAACGCCAGCATACAGAAATGAGACCCTGTATTCCACCCATAGAAATGTTGGCAGTTGCAATAAGGAGTGTCTATTATTATTATTATTATTATTATTATTATTATTATTATTATTATTATTATTATTATTATTAAAAAGATTTTAAAATATTCAAGAGTGGGTATACGTTACGGCAATAATTTCTAGAATATCACTTTCAATGGAAAAGAACGTTTTTTCCCGTCGACGGGCTTTAACTCTGACGAACAATTATACAAACAAGCGTTTTATCCAGTCAGGGATTCCGCCAGACCCCCCCGATAGGGGGTGTCACCCCTAAACTTCGAGTAACACCCTCCAAACTTCTGCCTTGATCCGAGCCTGAATAGGCGATTTTTCACAATTATTTCATGTTTTGTGCGAAGAAGTCCTATTTGAATATAGAACTTTCAAACGATTGAAAGAATAAGTTTCTTCAAGGGATTTCTAATGAAACTTTCCTGTGAAGAATATAAATCCATTATATTTCCTAATTTGTCAGCTCTGGCAACAAAACGTGTGCTTGTTCCAATCGGTACCGCTTCAGTCGAGAGATCATCTTCAACAATAAATAGAATTTTAACTTCAGAACGGTGCCGGCTCCCCCAGAACACGTTAATAATTTGAAGGCGTCCTTGGAAGAACCTTGTTTACTGATGTTTGAAGTGAAAATAAAAGTGTTGAGGCTGATTTTGAAAATTTTATAGGTTGTGCACAGGCCCACCCGCCCGTATCCAAGGGGGTCTAGGGGGGCGGCCCCCCTAATTTTTGCTGCCCCCTCCTAAAATTTTCACGGTAGGGTTGCAAATGACCTATAATATGGTGATGAACTATAATATGGTTGGATCGGGCCATCCCTAACTTCTGCCTCTTCCCCCCTACATTTTTGGGCTGGCTACCGGCCTGGTTGTGCATACGGGAAATGGTTCAGAAGTCCTATACGAGTGACATCGGTTCAGTTAGACCATGAGTGAATCAAAATAAATGAACTTGCGTTTCAAAGAACATTAAAGAACTTGGAACAGTGATTTTCAATCTTTGTAAGACTGCGCCGCGGTTCACAAATATGCTTGTAAATATATTTCCAATACTTTTTTTTTTTTCATTAGGATCACAAAGAGCATTTAACTTGCTTATTAAACAAACCCGCATAAGGCATGTATAAGTTATAAAGTGGTGTTACAATGTGTGGAAATGTGAAGAAGCGTAATAATGACGGTTCAGAGGAGAGAGTGTCAAAATATGCATACGGTAGTCATCAAGACTATTAATACATTCGTGAATATATGAGTCACATTGGTAAAAAATTACAAAATTACAAAATACAAAATTACATTGGATATAAATTTAAACGAATTGAGTTACCTACAATGTTGCGATAAAGGTACACTCATGTCCAAAATTATTGTCGCATGTCTATAAATATGTTGATGTAGGAATATAATTTTTGCTTTTCAATTTTGTCCTTAAAAGAGTCTGTTGTCTTACCCCATATGCAAGGTCTGCATTCCACAAGTTCGATAAGGGTTAAAATATCATACGGAAAAATTTTTGCCATCTCTAAACTTGTAAGCAAAACTAGAAAGGTAAGAACACAAGAACACACAACCTTTTCACCCACTCACTATAGCTAAACTGGAGAACTCTATCAGGTGGTCGATCCCGGTACAAAGGGGACAGGGAAAACTTGCATACATAGCTCTGGTCTTTGTTTCCATTTGCCATTCCACAAATTCTTTTAAAAAATGGGGGTACGTTGGAAGTTAGAGAAAAGATGTGCGACAAGTGAAGCGTGGAGTCACATCCCTGTTTTTGAGATCACAATCAAGAGAATGCCAAATGAGTCACTTGTCCTCGGGAGCTTTGAAAAAAACGTTTGATTATCCTAGGTTCGTTTCAAAATAATAATAATAATAATTCTACTTGTCAATAAATATTCTATTCAATCATTGCTTATCGAGTGAGACCGGGAAAATTGTGTGCACACAATTCTGACGTAAATAAAAGAAAGTAATAATAATCAGGATTTTTCCATATGCTTATGTTCACAGAGTATCAATCTTTGAAAATTACGCTTGAATTAATTTCCAGAATATAATAAAACTTAAATGCATTAGTAGATTTAAAAAGATACAATCAAAGATAGAGAGAGAGAGAGAGAGAAAGAAAAAAAAGGAGTAGAAAATAATCAACGGAAATTGGTTATGTAAATTTCCTATATTCTATTTGATAACTATTTAGAGGGAAATCAGTACTCTTCAGACTTCCCACATTTTATATTTATTTAATAAAGGGAATTAGCTACTCCAAAACAGAGACTGTAAAAAAATAATAAGCTGTTCCAAAGTTGTTTATAGGACAAGATAATAATAATATTATACAATTGTAATAGAAAAAATGGTAAAACAACAAAATTCCAAAGAAAAGAAAAAAAAACAAAAATACACAGCGCCTTGTCACTCTCTTCATCTAACCCGCTGGCCGGCCGACATTATCGGTGGCGTGTGCATCCAATCATAAGAAAACATTGCCCCCGACAAAATCGGTGTCGGCGGTACCGCCGACAGTATCGGGGGCTTGGCCGACAGCATCTGCGTGTCGGAGGAACGGCCGATAATATCGGTGGCGTGTGCAAGCTACGATTTGAATACATTGAAGTCGATTTCACCGCCGACATTATCGGTGGGACCACCGATATTATCGTTGTCGTGTGCAAACGCACTAAAGGCTGGCGGTGTTAATGGTTCTTGTCACGATTCGGATTGCGTGAGGACTGGCGTTGCATAGCAATGAAAAGACCACATACACTCTCTTGTTTTGATAGCAATCTGGTAGCAGTCAACTTCCTGGCTGTCTTTTCCTCCTTATATTGATATACATTGAAATTTACTATGAGTTACTGATACCGCCCTTCTTTATAGGGCCGTCTACTATATTTTAGTTTTGACTCGAATGGTTAATTGGGGCCGCGGTGGCTCAGTGGTAGAGCGTTCACCTGTGGTGCTTGGGGTCCCGGGTTCGATCCCAGCCCACGCCAAGTGAACTTTGTGGTGGACAAACACCGTGGGCGTGGGTTTTCTCGGGGTTATCCCGTTTCCTCCCACTTTCTTCATGCCACCATTTCATTCATTACTCATCATCACCGTCTCCTTTAGCCTAACCGGCATAACCGTGGGACGTAAAACTCAAAAATTTCATTTCATTTCATATTTTAGTTTTATCAAGGCAGGACTCGAAAGGTTAATTGAGGCCGCGGTGGCTCAGTGGTAGAGCGTTCACCTCTGGTGCTTGGGGTCCCGGGTTCGATCCCAGCCCACGCCAAATGAACTTTGTGGTGGACAAACCCCGTGGGCGTGAGTTTTCTCGGGGTTCTCCCGTTTCCCCCACTTTCTTCATGCCACCATTTCATTTATTACTCATCATCACCGTCTCCTTTAGCCTAGCTGGCATAACCGTGGGACGTAAAATTTAAAGATTTCATTTTTTCGAAAGGTTAATTCATAATAATAATAATAATAATAATAATAATAATAATAATAATAATAATAATAATAATAATAATAATAATAATAATTGTTTATAGTTCTAGGAACAGTGATCAGTTAAATATAGCATCCTTTGAAAATTCAGAAGTTAGTATATTCAAAGGCATACATGTTGAAAATAAATGTGTAAATTCACTGTTCTCTTACTTGTTTGTACATGTTTGTATCAATCTCAAATTTTACAGCTATATCTACAGCTTTCAAACAATCTTTATTTATAGTTTGAGCTACAACTATCATTCAATTGACCGTTCGTATTAAATCGTGTGTTGGGTTCTTATTTAAATACTTGAGAATAGAATTATCACAACTCTGTGTTTTATTAATATTTTGTTGAGGTTATTTTGTCATTATACACTAAAACCCCTCTCATCCGCCCTCGCCTGGTCCGCCACTCCGGTTGATCCGACCGTGCTTCAGCCGAACTACTCGTAAAGCCTGTGACAAACATCTTGGTATTTCAGTTAAACGAATAAAACGCAAGCTCTGGCGTGACGTTGCCAAGTGGTAAAGGGGTGTGGCTATGGTTAAATAGACAAACTACAGCGCGATCAGGTGACAAGGAATAGACGTGAATGTGTACAAAATAAACGTTGCAATACCGCTGGTCTCGCATTTGCTAGCAGCATTTAAAGGGAACTTGGAGCTCCGCCTTCAAATGTCAAGATATTTGTCACGCCATTTATTCCCGACTCGGCTCGGTGACTCCCCGATTTTGTCGGGATTGTACCGATTTCTGACTTACTTGTCCCGCGTCCCGATCGGACACACGTCGGGACGCATATTGTCCCAATTTATCGATTTACAAAGTTAATTTTGTACTGGGCCAAAGATTTTGTGTGATGACTAGCTGAACCGGCCCTCTCTACACAGCGCATCATTCGCATATGAGCATGAATCTCCTTGCCATTCCTCACAACATCTCTACATGTTCCTTTACAGGCAAAATTTAAAGACGTCGTGATAAAAATCGTAAAGGATACTATAAAAGTGGGATTTTTTTCGATTATTTTTCCAATATCTCAGACCATTTGCAAGATTTGAGCCTACTTCCGGTGAAGTTTCTAATTCATGTATGATAAGTGTATTCTTTTTTCTTGCATACAGTATGTAATAAGTAAATACATTACATACACAATTAATTATAATGTCAGTTATATATGTTGTTCATTGGGCAAAACACTCCAAATATAAAGATTCATCTTAAAATGTTAGACTGGAGAAATGGTTCTCCTTCCTTTTTCATTATTATTTATCCATGAAACAAACGCCTGAAATATATACAACCCCACTATACAATTATGTGGTGTTGGAATGTGTAGTGCATAGGATATGGAGCTTTTTTCTAATTGGAACACTTCCAGTGTACCCGTGAAAATGTAATAAAGAATAATGGCCGTGGTTTTTTTTTTTTTTTAATATTCAATTAGAACTGGACAATCTACATAAAATTTGCAACCGATCAATAAAAACATCATCTTTCTAGAGCCTGTAGTTTCCGAGATCTCATTGTCGAAAGGATTGGCCACAAACTTACAAACGTCCACAAACAAATAATCTAAAAGAACTCCAAAGATGGCAGCACGGTTCATTTGCATTAATTTTGGAGAAGGCTTATTGAAATACAAAGGCTTTGAACAATAATTTTAAAACATTGTGAAAAAGATGTACTGTATTTAAATAATTTATTTAAAATACACACACTTAAAATGTTTGTCTCTGCTAAACGTGAAATCACATATAACCGTAAATGAAAGATTTGAAAGCCAAAGTGGACCTCAGGCGTTTTTAACTGCTATTGTAGCATTTTAATAGATAGACTAGCTGAACCTGCGTTCTCTACACAGTGCATCATTCGCATATGAGCATAAATATCCTTCTCATTCTTCACAACATCTGTACATGTCCCTTTACAGACACAAGTGAAAAACGTCTTGATTTTAAAAAAATCGGCAAGGCGTATCATAAAGGGGAGATTTTATCGATTATTTCTTTCTCAATATCTCTCCCGTTTACAAGATTTGAACCTACTTCCGGTTGAAGTTTCTAATTCAAGCATGGCCAGTGTTTTCTTTCTTCTTGGATGCAGTATGTAATAAACACATACATTACATACACAATTAATTATAATGGCAGTCATATATGGTGTTCATTGGGCAAAACACTCCAAAAATAAAGATTTATCTTACACTGGAGAAGTGGTTATCCTTCCTTTTTAATTCTTATTTGGCAATGAAACAAAACGCCTGAGACATATGCAACCCATGTATACAACAGTGTGGTGTTGGGATGTATAAAGCGTAGGATATGATGCTTTTTTTTTAAATTTCAACGCTTCCAGTGTACCCTTAAAAATGTAATAAAGAAATAAAGGCCATGTTTTCTTAAAAATTATTCAATTAGAACTGGACAATCTACGCAAAATTTCCAATCGATCAGTGAAAACATCTTTCTAGAGCCTGTAGTTTCCGAGATCACATTGTCGAAAGGATTGACCACAAACATATAGACGTCCACAACATATAGTTTAAAAGAGCTCGGAAGATGGAAGCACAATTCAAGTGTATTGATTTTCGAGAAGGCTTATTAAAATACAAAGGCTTTGAACAATAATTTTAAAACATAAACGTAATGAAAAGAATCTAGTTAAAAAATTTATTTAAAGTACACATACTCAAAATGTTTGTCTCTGTTAGACGTGAAATCACACATAATCGTAAATAAAAGATTTGAAAGCCAAAGTTATATGTTGGTGCTCAGTCGCTTTTAATTGAAATTGTAGCATTTTGATAGATAGATAGAAAAAAAAAAGACTTGGTTTTAGTGATGCTTTTTGTCATTAATTCCTTAACAATGTTATGCATTCATCTGTGATTTAAAAAAAAAAAAGTTGTACGTAGTTTTCTCTCTAAACTTTGTTCATATTAAATAAATTGCATTGTTTTTGATTTGAATTTGTTGCATATATTGCATGTACCTAGTGGTGAGCAGTGGGTGAGTAAATAAAAAGTAATGTGCCACATTCATCAGGCTTGTGTTATTCAGCTGATCATTTACAATGTTTTCAACGGCTCGCCGTACGTGTAATTGTCTCTGTGGAGGTGGGGAAGGTTCTCCAATATTGATTGTCCCGTCCCGATTTTTTCTTAAGGAAAATTGGCAACTCTGCTAACGATTCAACTTTTGAATAAGTGATTGCTTTGGCCAATCCTGTAAGTGTGTAGTGCTTAAAAGCTAACTTCCAAAGACGCAGATTAAAGTTGAATACAACGACTATAACTGTGTTTATGAGTAAGCTAGAATTATGTTGAAAAAGTTACAGAAATATACTATTCGAAAAATAAAAACTTTGTGTGTGTGTGTGCACGCGCGCAAGAATCCCTCCGCCCGTAATTGGAGTTCAAATGATTATATTTTGTTCATTCTTAGGTTATGTCCTCCGAAATCGGGAGGTGCAGTGGTCCTGTCGGAAATTCTGAAAATCATTGTTCTTATCATTTTACATGCAAAATGTTTGCTGGAGAATGCAGTATGCTTGTGATATCAGAAACTGCTATAAGGCCACTTTATTATTTTAACAAAAAAATGATAAAAAGAGTAAAGACACAAATGGACAGAGCCTATATATTGAAACTAATCCCAGCATTCTTCTCATGAGACTGGGCAAAACCTTATAAAAAATCTCAGTAAAAATGACCGGTTGTAGAATTCGAAAGCGAATTTCCAACGGTAACCATCTGGTGGTCAACAGTTCCTCGGGTATGTACTTCGTACTCAAATTCTGTCCAGCGTTTTGTATACGTATGTTCAGTGCAGAGCATTATATTTTTCAACGAACTTCAACAGGTTCGTTTCTGAATTTTCTCTCTCTCTCTCTCTCTCTCTCTCTCTCTCTCTCTGTGTGTGTGTGTGTGTGTGTGTGTGTGTGTGTCTGTGTGTGTGTCTGTCTCTATGTCATTTGCGATTTTTCTATTTCAATTTTGAGCCCTCCATTCGATAGAGCAGCGTTTCCCAACCGGTGTGCCGTGAATGGTCCCCTAGTGTGCCGCGAGGAAATCGAAACAAAATTATTAATTCTATAGCAATCAAATTGCAAAACGTAGGGGAAAATGTATATTTGCATTGCACATTACTATGAACCTCTACTATGAATCTACAATTTCATGCCGTGTTACTTTCCTGTACATTTCTGATGTTGAAGAAAGTATTTGTTATTGTTATGACCATTATTGCTTCTTTATTGTTGCAGACTATTTCGTAACTTGAAAATTTAAAATATCATTCAATCCTTTCGACAAATTACCTACATTGGTGTTTTAAAACTAAAGATCTGTTTGTTCGTTCGTTATTTAGTGATCTTCCTTCGTAGTAAAAGGGTGGATACAGTTTTCGAAAAAGAAAGCGTATTTTTAAAAACCTGAGTCTAATATTTCATTGCAATTGTTTTCTGTTTTTAAATTAGGATAAAAAAAATAAGCATAGTGATTTACCACGGGGAAAAACCAGTAATCGAGCTTTCTTCTCTGTGCGAAGGAGATCAGTAATCAAAGAAAAAAATACCACTGTGTTTTATATTTACAATATCTATAAGTGTGCCACGAGAATGCAAGTTACATCCGTAGTGTGCCGCAAGTTGAAAAAGGTTGGGAATCGCTGCGATAGAGCATCAAAAACTATCTAACAAAATTATGGAATTTTTCGCGTCACACTTACTGTATCCGAAATATTGACCAAAAATGGCCGATTTCGGGAGATTTAAGCAGCGATATCTCGAGAACCATAAGTTATAGGGAGATGATATTGGTGTTGATCAATACCTAAGAGGACGGTGAATATTTTGGTAACAAATAGTAACCGGTGACCACTGGCAAACTTGCCATCGTTTCTCAGATATTGGCCAAAAT
This sequence comes from Thermobia domestica, assembly GCF_964235325.1. Classification (NCBI taxonomy): domain Eukaryota; kingdom Metazoa; phylum Arthropoda; class Insecta; order Zygentoma; family Lepismatidae; genus Thermobia; species Thermobia domestica. The sequence goes on from NC_137468.1 coordinate 196,457,761, forward strand.
TTTGAATTTTGGGATATTTAAGGAGGCTTATCTCGAGAACCGTGAGCCATTGAGAGACGATAGTTTGCCAATTTTGCGAAAAACAGAAGGTGCGGACAAAAAGATTTACTTTTACATGTAGGAACAACCACAGTTATCCTTCCCGCTGCATCTCTCCATTCTTTTTAAGTTCTTTGTGGCAATGCTTTTGGAGCATTCTCAACTGGTTACATTTGAAATTTGTGAGAGCTAAGATTTTTTTCTTTTTTCGTGAGCCCTAATTTGAGTTTTTAACAATGAAAATAGCAGTTTTTGTTCTGCAAAGTTTATTTATAGCCTAATCCTGTTACAGTCAGAAGCCGTACAAAATAAATGACTAACTCGTAAGTTTGAAACTGGGACAAGCATTTCTTTTTACAATGTCAGGAGTTAAGAGAGAAATAAAACAAAAAAAGAATAGATTTAAATCCTATTGGCGAATCGTGTTAAGGCTGAGATATTGAGCGTTAAGCTTTAGTGATGTGTGAACAGAAATAAAGAAAGTCAAGTGAGGGGGGGGGGGGGATAAGAGTGCTTGAGAAACAGGTTCTGGAAAATTCCACGCGAACAAAATATCTTCTCGCATCGCACCTCCAGATGATAAATATCGAACATGAAAGTAAGAAACCGGAAACTGCCACCACACCCGACAGTGGCGCCTCCTAGGCGATCTTAAACATTTTGTTGATAACTACAGCAAAATATGTCGGCTGGATCCAAAGATGAATCGGACAGAGAAGTTCGTATTAACTTACACGTTCTCTGCAGATTTTTTAGCTAAAAAAAAGAAAAAAAAAGAAAAAGAAAGTAATTAGTAAAGCGTAAATTAATAGACAGCCAAGTGTTCTGTTGTCGTATGTTCTGTTTAGTGTTCATTATGGCAATTTCGGGGAATTTCCCCCTGAATTCGGTCAACCGAAGATGATATTATTATTATTATTATTAGTAGTAGTAGTAGTAGTAGTACTACTACTACTACTAGTACTTGTACTAACAAAATAATAATAATAATAATAATAATAATAATAATAATAATAATAATAATAATAATAATAATAATAATAATAATAATAATAATGGACAACAAATTTTAACTTTTTTCATGCTTCGGAAAAGAAAAGTACATTTTCTTATGCAAATGAGACTGCAGAATACGAAAATGACAATAAAGATGCTGAATTGGTTCGAGTTTAAATGTAATCGACAGAAATATGTGTTATGTAGTGTTGACACTTAGATTCTTGAATTTTATATTTGGTCTTTCAGTTAAGTAGCTATTGCTAATTGCTTCAGTTTTGTTCATCCGAGTATCGTGGTTCATATGTCATTCCCTTCAGAATAAACCAAGCTTCCAAATGGTACTATGCGCATGTGTACATGATGTATAAGAGGAGGGAAATTTAAGGTAAAATTGGGATTTTTCGGTCCCAAAATCCCTTTTTTCAAATGTAGCACCCCTTGGTACGGCCCCAGCTAAAGATACCCAAATATAATATACCGTTAAAACTACTGTAGTTTATACGTAATATACGTGCCAAGTTTCATTGTTATATCTATAATAATTGTGAAGGGGAGAATATTTCTCAGTTCTGCTTGACAATACCAAATTTCACATAGGGAAAAGTAAGATATAAAATAAAAACACATAAAGTGATGCTTCTACGTAAAGACAGGGATGTATGTAGAGGGTGGGTCTTAGGAGTCTGGACCCTCCCAAAATCCCGACTTTTCCGTAAATTTAGCCTAATTTTGGGGGTAATTTTACAAATTTTAATAGAATTTATCATCTAATTGAATTTGGACTCCCCGAAATAAATTCGTGTGTACGTTCCTGGCGCCAACCAGTTTGATAGAAACATATTCTAGAACGTAGGATGAAATGCCAGTAACCAAGGACGTTATATTCAATAACAATATAAAAATATTTCAAATCACTGCACTTTATTAGTTTCTTTTTAATTCTTCTGAAGAGACCTGGTCCCGGCGAAATTAAAATACCGCTTATTTTACAGTAATTATGTGATACCTTCAAATAGATAATATATAATGGAAATGTGGAACAAGAGCGCCCTAGACAATATTATTTTACATGAGATACCGTTATCACAACTTACTTATCTGCTTTCGATTTCGAGCCATTTTGAAAATCGGCATTTATTTTCGCGTTTCTAAACGGCTGAAAACGGAAAGCCACTAGGTGATTTGTGATAAAGGTGCCTCACGCAAAATAATATTGTCTAGGGCGCTCTTGTTCCACATTTCAATTATATTTTATCTATTTGAAGATATCACATAATTACTGTAAATTTAGCGGTATTTTAATTTCGCTGGGATGAGGTCTTTTAACCTTCACACAATCTAGGATTAGGAATTCGATTTCTGGGCTTTCGGCAGCTGTGGCAGTGTTAGACCGTCACGTATGAGGGATGACATACTAGAGGGATTTAAATTTTAGGAACTATTGAGATGAATTCTTACTTATCCCCTGGCACCTGACGGTAGAGGTCTGCACGGGCCCGGCCCGAGCCCACAGGCTTAAGCCCGGTCCGGCCCATAGGCCGGGCTCAGGCCTACAATGCATATATCACTTCGGACCCAGGCCAGGCTCGGGCCGTAAATTTTTAAATATACAACCATATTTCTCGGGCCTTTTCGGGTCTAACTTTGTAAATATATTGTACAACGATATTTGTTGCACCGTTTTTCCTGGAGAAGTTTTAAAGCACAACTGCTAAATTAAGCCTCTTAATTGCTGTAAATAAAAATACAGTTTTGCGTTAATAATTAACTTTCTGTAATTCGGGCTTATTTGATTATTACACGAGCTCAGGCCGGGCTCGGGCCTAAAGGCTAAAACATATGTCGGACTCGGGTCGGGCTTCACATTGTAAATCCACGAGCCGGGCAGGGCTCGGGCTAAAATTTCCGGCCCGTGCAGATCTCCAACTGACGGGCTCGACAGTAAACTATCTGTGCTAAAAAAGGTAAATTGCCAGTTTTCTTCACACATAGGCTATCACGAGTTTTCTATGTGAGGGTCTCACGTAAACGGCACACATCAAGCCAATACTTAGGGATGGCCACAAAGTTCCGGTTCCGCGAAGAACTGGTTCTCGGAGATCCGGTTTTCAGAACCGGTTCTGGAACCGGTTCCAGACTTGGATCCGAAAACCCGGTAACAGAACCGGATCTTAGGAATCGGTTCCAGACTTGGATCCGAAAACCCGGTTCCAGAACCGGATCTTAGGAACCGGTTCCAGATTTGGATCTGAAAACCCGGTTCCAGAACCGGATCTTAGGAACCGGTTCCAGACATGGATCCGAAAGCCCCCAAAGACCCTTAAAGGAGGCACAAATTTCACCTTCAAAACACTGCAAGGAGGACCATGCGCTTGTGCCCTCCCCGCTCAGACTCGCTTGTGCCCCCAGAAAAAAATTTTGGTCCACCAGTTTTTTAAAATTTTTATTTTGGTCCACCAGTGGGTGTTTAGCCAAATGAGTTGGCCAGTTTGCCTGTTTAACCATTGAGTTTGCCAGTTACCCAGTTTATGTAGCCAAATGAGACAAGCGGCCGGCGCCTGCCTGTCGCTTCCACCATTTCATCTAGCACACTGTTCACAGCCTTCCAGCAGCTCGGGTTTAGCGTAGGGATCGTCGCAAAGTTTCGGTTCCAGCGGAACCGGTTCCCCGAGAACCCGGTTCTTGGAGATCCGGTTTTCAGAACCGGTTCCAGACCTGAATCTGAAGAACCGGTTCCGGAACTGGATCTTCTAGAACCGGATCCGTTCAGACCCGAAAACCGGTTCCAACAGGAACCGGTTCTGGCCATCCCTATCAATAGTCTGTCGTCTGCCAAACCTTTTGTAGCATGTTGCGGTCAGTATCATGAATAGCTGCTGTGACGCAGGCACGCAGATCATCCAATGTTGTTGGAAGTGGTGGTACGTAAGCATAATCCTTTACAAAATCCCACATGAGAAATTTCATGGAGTCAAGTCGGACGGTCAACGCCATTTTTCTTAATTGTCCGCTGCTGACTCCTGGTGGTAGAAAGTTGAAACACTGCGTGGAAACTAAGCTTTGAAAGTTAACCTTTGAAAGTGTATTTCTCACAATAACATAGCATATTTTTTTTTAGATCTCACACAATAAATTTGTGAAATCAGGTCCATCATTTTTTACTTGCCCTGTATTTAGTTATGGTTTCAGTAAAAGTGGGTTGGCACGTTAGAACTTGTAGCTATCATAAAAAATCTTGAAACCCTACCATATTTCACCATGCACATAGTCTTGAAAGGGACACACAACATTTTTTCCATCTTGCAAGGAGTTGAACCATGTGCAACTTTCTGGGACGTCTTGCTTGCTACCTGCTATCGCCCTCCCGCTGACATAAAGGAAAAACCAGTTTCGCCGCTTCCGAAACAACTGATTCTTTTCGACAGGGAGGGGGTTCACACGTTTTTAATGAGGAGGTTTACTGTTTGTCCACTAGAGTGCAGTGCTGCATAGGTGGAAATACCTTTCTTGCTTTCAAGAAGTTGTAATATATACACAATAAATATAAAGATTGGGTTTCAAGATTTTGTTAATGACAGCTACAAGTTTTTGTAAAGAGACAAGGTCTCTTAACAAGTATGTAGAGCCGATATGGGACCCTTTCTTGAGACGTTGAATCCATCCAAAGAACGTTTTTGTTTTAAGAGGCCGTATCACTGCGAATTTAAAATACCGCTAATTTTACAGTAATTACATGATATTTTCAAATAGATAAAATATAATCAAAATGTGGAACAAGGTCCCTTTAGAGAATATTATTTTGCATGAGGTACCGTTATTACTAATCACCTAGTAGCTTTTCCTTGGCAGCTATTTAGAAACGCGAAGATAAATGCCGATTTTCTAAATGGCTGGAAATCAAAAGGAGATAAGTGACTCGTGATAACGGTATATCATGTAAAATAATATTGTCTAGGGAGCTCTTGTTCCACTTTTTGATTATCTCTTATCTAGTTGAAGATATCATACAATTACTGTAAAATTAGCGGTATTTTATTTTCGCAGTGATAAGGCCTCTTAAGTGTATTTTACAGTTTTTACACTGATAGTCGGCAGACAGACAGCAAGATAAAGTAATTCTGTGGAAGTTAAAAAGGATATAAATAAAAAACAGTAATAGCAGGTTCATTATCCTTTATTTTTATGTTCTTCCCATTTTCTAGGACTCGTGTTGTTACTGTGATCACGGGCCTTGTAATAACACTAAGCACTGCCTCTGGTATAGCAAAAGAGAAAGTTCTATTTCAGTTATTAGTGGTGTACTAATCCTGCTGCGACCGGTGGGATTTCTCCAGTTAATGGGAAATTGGAGCCTCCAAGCCACCAGCTACAATGGAGTTCGTTTCAAAAACCTCTTTGTTCTACAACATTTAGAAGCCAAAAAAATCAATTGTAAGTGTTGCCAGCCCTTTTCTTATTCTATCTTTAAAATTCTCCCTATGACCAAGAATCAACAGCACAGTGGATTAAAAATTAAATTTATTAATTAAAGCCAATCTGAAACGCTCTCCGAAAATTGAAATTACGTATTTACTGTATTATGAACGTTTCTGATAAAATCCTTGCACAGTAGGAATAAGTAATAGCGGAGAATGGGAAGTTCTTTGGGTTATCTTTAAGAGTCTCCATCCCGGCGAAATTAAAATACCGCTAATTTTACAGTAATTATGTGATATCTTCAAATAGATAAAAGATAATTGAAATATGGAACAAGAGCGCCCTAAACAATATTATTTTGCGTGAGGTACCGTTATCACAAGTCACATAGTGGCTTTCCGTTTTCAGCTGTTTAGAAACGCGAAAATAAATGCCGATTTTCAAAATGGCTCGAAATCGAAAGCAGATAAGTGAGTCGTATGTAAAATGATATTTTCTAGGGCGCTCTTGTTCTACATTTAGATTATCTTTTATCTATTTGAAGATATCTCATAATTACTTTAAAATTAGCGGTATTTTAATTTCGCCGGGATGAAGACTGTTAAAGGAACTATGCCATCATTTCCTTATGAGGTTGATTAACAACAGTGGAATAACATGCCATGTGCCTGAGTGTGGGACTCAATCCTGGGACTTTCTGGTTCAAATCCAGATGCAAATCTTTACCTACGAACGGGTTGCACAGTGGCTCAGTGGTAGAGCGCATATCTCTGGTGCGTGCGGTCCCTGGTTCGATCCTCTGCCAAGTAAGTTTGTGATGGCCAATATCGTAGCCATTGGTTTTCTCGGAGTGTTTCCGTTTCTTTCCAAATTCTTGTTTCACCAATTTTTCCATCGTCATTCACTTGGTTGAATCATCCGGTTATATTTAATTTTCTTTACTTATGGAATCTTAAGTTTAACGGGTATGAGTACCCGTCCCATCTTTTTTTTTTTAAGAGTCTTCGTCCCGGTGAAATTAAAATGCCGCTAATTTTACAGTAATTATGTGATATCTTCAAATAGATAAAAAGATAATTGAAATATGGAAGAAGAGCTCCCTAGACAATAATATTTTACATAAGAAACCGTTATCACGACTCACTTATCTGCTTTCGATTTCGAGCCATTTTGAATATCGGCATTTATTTTCGCGTTTCTAAACAGCTGAAAACGGAAAGCCACTAGGTAACTTGTGATAACGGTACCTCACGCAAAATAATATTGTCTAGGGCGCTCCTGTTTCACATTTGAATCTTTTATCTATTTGAAGATATCACATAATTACTGTAAAATTAGCGGTATTTTAATTTCGCCGGGATGAAGACTCTTAAGTCGATTTATTCATATGGGAGAATTATTTTTCTGTTTTTGGGGAGTTTCCTGGCAGTCCAAGAGACAACATCTCCCAGGATGTAGTGTGTCAGAAGTTACAAATGGAGTTCTTTAATGGAGGTGATCAGGGCCGGATTTAGGGGGGGAGGGTTCAAAGGTGCACGTGCACCCTCCCCCCTTCCTTGTAAATATACACTACCTAAAGTGAGAAACTAGCAGTGAAAATAGCAACCCTTTCAAAACATTTCGGCCGTCATGTGTTCGTTTGGGCTTAAATCATTGGGAAATTTTCCAGAATCATTAGTTTAATTCAATTTTCTAACAGTTGAAACAAAAAGATCAACCAAAAGCAGATTCTTAGCATTCGCATTGCAATTCTTCATTCACACCCCAGATGCCGAAAGGCATTTAAAAAATTCAAATTCAATTCATATGTACAGCTCATAGATGACGAGAGGAACCCTAAAACTGGGGCAGCGGGGAAAGGTCAACGACACGGTCAAGTCCATTTTCGGTTTTTGAGGTGTGGTCTATACTTAGATGTCGTCTGCTACTCCGGGTAGTTATCTGTCTGCTATTCCGTGGTGTCATTTGAAACCCCCGTGCGAAAAGTGGGCGAGCCCATACCTACGTCACACCACTTCTGCTTGGGTTCTTCTCGTCATCTGTGAGCTGTACTGGTAGTTATTGGTGTAACCCCCGTCAGAAAATCCTGGATCCAGGAAGTGATCCACCCAGTTGATCCTACGATATGGACAATCAAAAATTGGTTCGTCTTGTATTTTTATCGGAGAAATCATTGTGGATATCATCTTTGGTTGAATAACTATCCGCAATGTTGTTGTGATTAGCGTGTTAGTATACTACTAAGGATGTAAAGTGCAAATCTCTCATAAAATACTGCGCTAAAATGAATCTGATGACATTTTACTCGACACATCTAAGGAGACTTTAATATTTTCTATTTTCAAGTATTTACTCATTTCGCTAGTTTGAGTGAGTGGAAAGTAGAAGGTGAGAGGAAATGCAAAAAAAAAAAAAATTAATAATAATAATAATAATAATAATAATTAATAATAATAATAATAATAATAATAATAATAATAATAAAAATAAAATAAAATAAAATAAAATAAATAAAAAATAAAATAAAATAAATAAATAAATAAAATTCAAACTTCTATTTTCACGTCGTATATACAGTGATAAATTCCTTTTGATGCTTCACTGTGACAGTGTTACTTATTTTTCGAAAGGAATTCAAATTTTAGTTATGTATTTTTACTCATTTCTTCGTCAAAGTTTATTAAATGTCTCTCACTTTCTCAAAATGAATTTGAATTGTAGTATATATATTCAGCAGTAGTGATTCAAAAAGTAATGGCCCCCAAGGTGATACCTTTATTTGTGTTTGACAGATCGCATTGATACAAGTATTAGTGGAAAGCTTGCAATGTCAGCTACAAATGGTGGCATCATTTTACAGCATAGTACCCATTACGGACAACACACTTGCGCCAACGCGAAACAAGGTTTTTCTTCATGCCGTCGGCGAAAGATTGTGTTGGCTCCTGGCGACACCATTGCCATCTCCGCGTCACAACTGTAGCGTTAGCTCACAAGGTGATCCTTAACTTTGGGGAAGAGCCAAATACTGAAGGGCGCAATATCTGGACTATAGGCAGGATGAGAGAGAAAGTCAACAAACACTTTGCCAGCAGGTGGAACAACTTTGAATATTTTTTTGGCGGAAGAGAGTACGTGTGGCGGTACTTCAACGACTGACGCTTCGTTTTCGGGTCGTAATGGGGTATCCGCGACTCGTTGCCAGCGATAAATGTTCCTGGGCTCACAACCTTCCGCAGTCAGAAATTCAATGGCAGCCTGCTGTTTCAACCGGATGTCATCACTGGATGTCATGAATCGCTCTATTAGTGTGGAACAAGAAGAGATAAAAAGATGAAACAAGTGAGATTCTATACTTAAACATCAGTGCATTAATATAAATAGTTCAGAATGTTTGCAGTACTATTAACCAAGTAATGGGCTTGGAATATATATATATATATATATATATATATATATATATATATATATATATATATATATATATATATATATATATATATATATATATATATATCAGAGATGCAAATAATCACTCGCCCATTCGTCCAAGGCGAGTAGTTCATCGGTGCGGGCGAGTATTTAATTTCATGCCGAAGGTAAGTAAATGATTTCTATTGTGTGATGTGGGCTAGTAGCTTCTTTCTTGGGCTAGTAAAATTTTGTAGCTTATTTGCATCCCTGATATATATAGTTAGTGTTGTTAAAATACTGCTTCTTAATCACGTATCTAATCCCCCACTCCTTTTCAAACATGGAAAATTTTTCGCCGTACACAAAGGAAGGGACGTTTTAGTGTATTTCCAGAAGGAATCAGTGAAACCTTTATTTCAAAGAGATATGTTGCTCGTGAGGCCAGAAGTTCCGTGTACCATGTTCCAGTGGAGAAAAAGGGACGACATCCAGAAAAATTTATTTCCTTTTTTATTCAAAAAAATTCTAAAAGGGAGGCATTAAAAACTTTAGTGAACAATAGGAAGAATATAAAGCAATAACTGTCCTTAACACGGAAGAGAATTCTTCGCAAAACTATTAACAGCCACTGCACAGAAAATCTAACAGTCTTTGAGTGACGTCACAGTCAAAAGAAGCAGAAGAAATAGGTTCTTCAACGGAAATATAACTAAGTGTCCTCATTACAAGATTGATGGAAAGCGGTGACCGAGTTTACAAATATCAAAAATAATATTTTGGCCAAAGTGGAATAGGATACAGGGGTATGACGTAGTTGGGTCAAAGTTACGGTTTGTAATGTGAAAGAGAATTGAGATGCTTTATAACGACTTGTTTCGGTTCATTCGAGGTTCAGTACGATTCAGACCTATACGTGAGCTGGATCTCTCCGCACAGTCTATCGCGCTTCATAACCCGCGAAGACCCATCCGTGGTCTGTAGGGCAAGTAAATAATCAGCTCCGAGACTTATATCACCTAGCTGAATTAACTTTCGGCCAAAGTGTACTTGTGTTGAAGTCACTTTGTGTAATCGCGATTTTTACTCGTCGCTACATTTTGTTACATAGTGTAGGAATGGTTGTAATTATGTAAGTACAATAAGTCATATATTACAAGTATGCATAACTGATTAATTAAGATATTGCAAGATAGAGTTAACTAGGTCTCATTATGACGTTGGCCAGGTGTATTCTGGAGTAGAAAGGGAGCTTAATATCGCTTTCTCTCGAAATTCGTCTTCAAGGCGAATGACTCTTTGTATACACTTATAATTACATTGTGTAATGTATATGTTATATATTAATGCTGTCAATCTAGGTTAAAATGCTTTATGTTTTGGACAGCTCGATCCTAGAACCCAGGATCTTTGATACTCTGTACTACCGTTGTTATGTACCCAGGACCTTTGAAATCATCTCTGAAAAGAACTATAATTCATTACAATAAAAGGTATCGAAAGTTCCAATTTGATTTGTTTTCATTTAATGGATAATTGGTAACTAAATACCTAGGTTATATCTTAACTATGTTCTTAAAATATGCATATATATAATACAACGACAGAAAGTATATCTAAACATTTTTAGAGACAGTAAAAGTATATAGAATGGCTCCCCGACTTCGAGGTTTAATTTCTTGTTTTATCTTGATAATTAGTTGTGCATACTGCTCTGATTTCATATGCTGTTATTTAGTGTAACCTATGTTTATGTGTTGATTTAGCGCTATTCTCTCGTATATTTGATTGTTGTGTTCTCAGTGCATTTTCATTATGGCAAACACGCGTTCCAGTTCTCGTTCCCATGCAACTGATTCAGTTATTTTCCCCTCCCTTTCGCTAGAAATTTTCTCTGCTTCTCCCGGCGAAAATGCTGAAAAATTCTTATGTGGGTTCGACAGACTAATACAATTAAATTCTTGGGACAATTCCAGGATAGCAGGTTTGTTTCCCACTTTTTTGTCAGGACCACCTTTGTACTGGTGGACATCGCAAGTGGATGAATTAAAAGCGAAGGAATGGAAGGATATTAGGGATCTCTTTCTTGAACATTTCGGAACAGGTCAGACCACGATGAATGCATTAGAAACATACAGGTCTAGGGTTCAGAAACCTGGAGAACCACTTACTTTCTATATATACGAGAAGAAACATCTCGCCGACAAGTTTAATTCGAAACTTGCATTTAAAGAATTTTATGTTGATTGCGTTTTAGGTATGTCCCCGGAATATTTACATTATTTTTCACAGAAAACATTCGGTAGTTTCGACGCTTTTGTACAGGCCGCATGGACCAGACAAAAGGCTGACATGCTGATGCATAAGAAACTACAGGAACAACCACACAGCTTTCCGAGTAGTTCTCAGACACCGGTAATCGTCTCTGAACTTCCACGTACTCCCCCTCCCCCTCCCAACACAGATTCATATTCGGAACTGGCAGAAAAACTTGAAAAATTACAGTTGCAATTCAACAGCCAGATGAATACCCGTGCTCAGGTTCATTTTTCTGAACAAGGCAACAGAAATCACGTTTATACTCCTCCAGCCTCTCCCCACCGCACTACTTCACCTACACGATACGACACACGCTCGTACTCCCGATCTCAATCTCCCGTTCACGCGTGTGAGTATCGACACCGGACATGTAGTTCTCCGTGTGCTAGACAGGCATATGCTTGTGCAGCACATTCTTGCGGTACATGTTCCAATAGGACACATTTTGGAACACATTCTGAAAATACTTCTTGCCATTGCAAACATGCCCAAAACTCGCAGGCTCAGTGTACTAACAGTTCCCCACCACCTACGCAAGGTAAACAGAACGTTACTACACAGAGACAAGGCAGTACCGCACAGGAAAGCAATGATAAGCCAAACCAAGGGAATGGAAAGAAAAATAAAAACAAAAAACAATACAAGAATAAGAATGGAAACAAACAGCAATTTCATGCTGCATACATGAATCAGGCACAGTTTCTTCCGGTCTATCCTCCCACATTCCCATTCTACAGTTACCCTCCCCCTTACCCTGCTTATTCCTTACCACCACAGCAGGTAAATCCGGTGATGACCAACCCTAATCCTGCTTCTAGTCCAAAAAACTAGGAGAGGAACGGGAGATTCAATCTCCCCCAGAATCACATACCGATTGTGACAAACTATACGGGACAAATATGAGCTCTGAATTGTTCGCTTCACAATCTACCACAATTAAGTTACCAATGGAACAACAAGGCCAATTGAATTATATCACTGGTACTGTAGGGACAACAAACGTTAAACTCTTACTCGATTCTGGAGCTGAAGCGAATATTTGTCCATTTTCAGCTTTGCCCGCCCATGCTCGTGTATTTCCTTTACGTACCTCGCTTTACGGCATATCACAGGTGCCGACGGAGCTCACGAAAGCTGCATATTTGACAATACGTTTAAATGGCAAATCGTTCACAGTGTTGTTTAGATTAATTCCTTTGCCCAAATTTCCAATTATTCTTGGTAATGGATTCTTGAAGGAACACAATTGTCAATTGGATTATGTTACTAACACACTTACGCTTGAACATTTTGGTTGCAAACCACCTAAGAAAAATGCTAAGAAACCAAAAATTCACAAACTTTCTACAGTTCTGGCACAGGAAATTGCAAATAATCAACATTTCACGCTCATTTGCAAACAAGCTATTACAATTCCACCCAAATCATGTTGTATAGTGCCTCTCGAATTCTCTCTCGATATGCCTATTAAAAATTTTCACGTACATACACCTGTAAACAAATTTCTCAAAAAGTGTTTTATGGTACAAGCAGCTGCTTCAGCTGAGAATCCAGCGGTTCCTATAGTGAACACTTCTCGGTTCACAAAACATTTCAAACAGGGAACACCTCTAGCCATAGCGTCACGATTGACGGAAGACAGTGAAACAGTACACGTAAACACAATCAGGAAACTTTACACACCAACCCCTAAGCAGGTGCAAGAAAAAGTTTCAAAACGCATGCAAGAAATTGGCCATCTGATTGACGTCTCGAACTTTAATTTAGGTAAAACATTGACAAATGTACAAAAACAGAAATTACAAAATCTGTTGTCTCAGTACGCCACTGTTTTCAAGTGGAGTAGTAATGACTTCACGGCTATAGATGCTTTTGATGTATCTCTAAATCTTCAATCCAGAGAACCGTTTCAAGCTGTCGCATATACAATTCCTCACAGGCTTCGACCTCAAGCGAAAGATGAAATTCTTAAACTTCTAGACCAAGGAGTCTTAGAGTATGCCGACAGTCCTGTACGCAACAATGTTTTATTTGTTCCCAAACCAGGTGGAAAACAGGTTCGTTGTGTAATGGATCTCAGAAAATTGAATGATAATTGTATCAGTATCAACGATCCAATCATTTCGGTTCAGGATTCTCTCGAAAAACTATCTGACGCCAAATGGATCTGTTCATTGGACTTACATATGTCTTTTTTTCAAGTCACACTTCGCGAAGAAGATCGTCCTTTTACTGCATTCAGTGTACCTAGCTTAGAATTGCCTAGAACACAAATGCAACTACGGAAATTGCCAATGGGATATAAAAATTCCACGATATACTTGCAACGTATATTACGACAAATTTTTGAAGATATAGATTCTTCTCGCGTTGCTTTGTACGTAGATGACATGTATGTAATCGGAAATTCATTTGAAGAAATGCTTCAAACGCTTGAAAAAGTGCTTAAAGTAGCACAGCAATATTCCGTGCTTTTCAATTTAGACAAGTCGCAATTTGGTGTGCATGAAGTAAAATGTTTAGGTTACATTGTGAACAACGGAACAATTCGTCCCAATCCTGATAAACTTGACGCGATTCTAAAAATTGAAAAACCGAAAACTGTCAAACAACTTCGAAGTTGGCTCGCTTCGATAAATTTTTTTCGAAATTTCTTTAAGGATCTTTCCCTCAAATTGGCGCCTTTGTACAACGCCCTCAAAGGAAATCCTCGAAAACTTCATTGGGATGACGCTTGTGAGCTTGCGTACCAAGAGATGCGCAAAGCATTGACTTCTCCCCCACTCCTACAAATGTACACAACACGCAATACCGAACACGCTATAGTCTGTGATGCATCTCTGCTTGGCGTCGGCTCGGCATTACTACAGAGAAAAATCGGTGAAAAAGAGTGGAAAGTAGTTATGTATGCTTCCAGCAGGCATCCCCACAGAAAAACCCCTCCCCCCACGTACGAACTTGAGGTATATGCTGTGTATTTTTTTTTTTGCAGAAATTTTACAAGTATTTAGTGGGTCAACCGTTTACTGTGTATACAGATAGCACTGCCGTCACAGCCCTGCAAAAGTCTAATCACTTAAGCAGCAAACTTCAGCGTTGGCGTGACTATTTCTCAAATTTTCAATTTCAAATTCAACATATAGCGGGAACTCAGAATGGACTTGCTGATCACATGTCAAGAAATCCTCTCCCCGCCACTGCTGACACATTACAGGACGCAGCTACAGAACTGCATCCACTACACATGTTGGCACTCGATAAAACTACTGATATTGGTTCACTATTACGAGAAGACAATTACTTTGGGAAAATCATAAAAGTACTAGAAACTGAAGATAAGCAACACCCGCAGTACAAACAATGGAAAAACGCTTACATTTTAGAGAAAGGATTGCTATACAAACGTATCAAAGCAATACCAGAAGACAGAAAAGTTCTGTGTATTCCTACACGCCTTCGTAACTCTGTTTTCTCAGAAATACATTCAAATGTGTTAAGTCATGTAGGCTTTCAGAAAATGTATCTTGTGCTCAAATCGAAATATTTTTTCCCGAACATGAAAAAGTGGCTATTTCATAAGCTAAAACGCTGTCATGACTGCAGCATGTATAAAAGAGCATACACTCCGCTTAATTTGCATGTGCAACAATTACCCAGTCACAGCCTCTTTTCTTGCTTCTCGATTGATTTATGTGGTAAGCTAATGCCATCCAAAGATGACCACTACCAATATTTCTATCTCGCCACATGTCACGCTTCCTCATATGTAATAACAGCCCCTGTAAAATCGCCTACCAGTGACGAGTTCATTGCATTTCTTATGGACAAGATCATAACGCCTTTCTCTGTTCCATCTGTTTTGTATCTCGACCAGCAATCTAGCCATAAAAGTCAGAAAACTAAGAATTTTCTAGATAGTTTGGGTATTACAGTGAAATACGTGCTTCCGAAAGGTCATTTTTCCTTAGGTTATGCCGAAAGCAGAATCGGCTCAGTTCAAAATGCGTTGCGTTTTCTTACGAAAGACTCCCACGCAGACTGGCCTCGTTTTTTACAACTCGCCACCCAAACGGTGAACAAAACACCAATTTCAGAAGTTGGTATAAGCCCATTTCAAGTAGTTTACGGCATAGAGCCAGTTTTTCCTATTGATCGTGTTTTGAACGCCCCTGCTGACCAGCCCGGAAATGAGGAACGCTTAACACGTCTCAGAGACACACGAAACTATGTGTTATATAAGCGAAATAAAATCTTCGAAAGGCAAAAAGCGAAATTGCATTCACAAAAGCCTCCAACCAGCTTTCTTCCGGGTACGAAAGTCGTTATAGAACGTTTATACACCAAAGCAGATGAGTGCAAAAGTCTAGCCCCTAAATTTGAAGGGCCGTATTCTGTTATCTCATCGATTGATGAAAACAGTTACTTACTGCAGGATTCCAAGGGAAAAGAAACACCTGTTACCAAAGCACGCATGAAACTGTACGTCCCTGACGACCAACCCAACCCCGAGTTTGTGACAAAATACAAACAATACTTAAAATAGTTTAATTGTGCTGTACACCGTGGTTAGCAAGACTCCTTGTTCACAATCATATTTCTCACAATCCGTAAAAAAAAAAAAAAAAAAAAAAAAAAAAAAAAAAAAAAAAAAAAAAAAAAAACACGAATACTTTGGATCTTAGCAGGGATGGAAAGGCCCCATCCCCCTGCTGTGAAATCTTCTTTTAATTGTTTCAAGGACTCAACATTAGATTCCTTTTGACATTAGAATGGCCCACGAGACGAGAAACATTTGTTCAGTGCAACCTCGAATCACGTACGTTTCACCCCTTCACCCCATTTTCAGACAAAGAAAATGAGCGAAACGAAAAATTCATTTTTGTTTCTTTCAAACTCTCTGTATCAGGGATATAACAAAGTAATAGCATCATTGCAGCACACTTACCTTTCATCTGCACACACAAAAAATGATCATGCTGATGACCCCTCTCTTGAAATTCTCGATGCGCCCCTGCAAACACTTCGATAGGTTTTTAACTGACACACACACATACTAACATTTTTTTTTCTTTCCTTCACAAGAAAACCCACGGAAAACCTCCATGTAGTCATTTTGCAACTCTACCAACGACTTCACTACACACATTTCACAGATTAAATTGTCACGTTTTACCGTGTAACACGAAGCACTAACCACGGAGATACTATTTTCCTTATCCAAACTTAGACGAGTGTAGTACTTCCTCCAGCGTTGCAATCAAACTTGCTCCAGTTTTTCGTAGTGTTTTGCATGATTGCCCTATGCTGTCCACTACGTTATCAAAAACTTTCTCTTTGCTCGCGATTTGCAACCCTGGTGATACATTTCTCCAAATAGTTTGTTGCAATTGGCAATGACCTATGCGTCGTTCTATGACCTCCGCATTCATGGAAATGCTGTCTTTTCCTTGTTCTTCAGCAAAGCTTCCCATCGAACAGATCTTTCAAAAAAAAAAAAAAAAAATCAGAAATTCGTTTTTACGTTTTACCCATAACTTTCATTTCAAGACCCCATCCTGAAACATATTTTTCTTTCTTTCAGGGAATTTATCTTGATGGTTTTCTGTTCGACCCTCACGATCAGCCATGCTTCTACCGGAACATCATACGCAATAGGAGTTGCTATCACAATTGTAATGTTAGTTTTACTAGTGATTAGCGTTATCACATTATTCTGTTATTTTCGTTACTGTTGTACCAAACGTAAGACTTCGAGCCTATTCCGACGACAATTACAGTCCAAGTATGCTCCATGTCCCACCATTCACGATACCAATGGTGCAGACGAAATTCAACGACAAGCCTTACGCAATTTGTCTCCGATACCAGAGATTTCTTTGTCTGAATCTCCCGATCAATCCGACAGCCAAACTCCTCTCCCTCTTTCTCCTTCCACCACCCCAAGCAGATTGCCTATTCCGATAACTACTTCAACACCAAAACACTCTGCCACTGATAGCGTTACAAGTACTCAAGACGAACCACTACCAGATGACATCTCTATGCTCGATTGGAGATATTTTACTTCGGAATAACATTGTATATAGTTGGTGTCGGGATTCATTTTTGTTGGGGGATAAAAATTTACAAAAATGGAATTATCTATGCCTTTTAAGAATTCATGTTTTCGTATCAAGCCCCCCACGTTCCATTTCCCTCAGTTGCACTCATGCCATTCAACTATTTAAGAAAAGCATGATGAGACATACTACGAGAGATTGGAGCACGAATCAGCTTTCAAAGGGTTACGGAAACATCGATATGAAGAATGAGAATATTTGACATTATGGTGCTTACATAAATAGAGAAAGAATAGCATTAACAATTTATTGTAAAACACTTGTCTGTCATATATCTCATTGCAACTGAAATCAGTGTAGTAAATTTTCACTATGTAACATTTAAGGTTAATTACAGATATCAATTTACAGAGTATGCTTGTACGAAACTCCCTATACACGGCCAACGTTCATTTTCACTACATGTAAATATTAGAACATGAGTTACTGTTTTGTATGGTGTTCGAGACCATTGTTCTCTCTCTCAGAAAAAGGGTATTTCAGGTTATAATCATGAGTTATCACAACGATTTTCGTGACTCTGATTGTATATACATTGAATTTCAATATTCATACTGAATATAATCTAATCCTTTTTTTCTCTGTAGCATTGCATACAGATGGTTTTTCTTTTACTCATTCTCTTTCACAAGTTTTAACTTTGGCAACATATGTTCATAGACCCTAACTTGTCAAAAGAGAGAGAAACGGCCAACAGTGAAGGTGTTAAGTGAGAATTTTGTGTTTTGATTTTTAGTGATTATAAGTGAAAGTGTTTCTTCCCGTCTTATTTGACTATATGCCTACTCATCTAGAAGCTCAGCGTTTCACTTCCAAGAACCGTACCCGTACATTCATGGTGAACTGCGTTGCTCAACCGAGTGCACATGGACACTTGAGGAACCTCAATAACGCTAGACCTGTGATCGCATCCTACTAGAGTCATGGTACTCATCCAGAAACAAGAACTTTGTCATACATTTCAGTATTGACCGGGTGTATTTCGTTAGCATGGGAGTACCATGTTCCAGTGGAGAAAAAGGGACGACATCCAGAAAAATTTATTTCCTTTTTTATTCAAAAAAATTCTAAAAGGGAGGCATTAAAAACTTTAGTGAACAATAGGAAGAATACAAAGCAATAACTGTCCTTAACACGGAAGAGAATTCTTCGCAAAACTATTAACAGCCACTGCACAGAAAATCTAACAGTCTTTGAGTGACGTCACAGTCAAAAGAAGCAGAAGAAATAGGTTCTTCAACGGAAATATAACTAAGTGTCCTCATTACAAGATTGATGGAAAGCGGTGACCGAGTTTACAAATATCAAAAATAATATTTTGGCCAAAGTGGAATAGGATACAGGGGTATGACGTAGTTGGGTCAAAGTTACGGTTTGTAATGTGAAAGAGAATTGAGATGCTTTATAACGACTTGTTTCGGTTCATTCGAGGTTCAGTACGATTCAGACCTATACGTGAGCTGGATCTCTCCGCACAGTCTATCGCGCTTCATAACCCGCGAAGACCCATCCGTGGTCTGTAGGGCAAGTAAATAATCAGCTCCGAGACTTATATCACCTAGCTGAATTAACTTTCGGCCAAAGTGTACTTGTGTTGAAGTCACTTTGTGTAATCGCGATTTTTACTCGTCGCTACATTTTGTTACATAGTGTAGGAATGGTTGTAATTATGTAAGTACAATAAGTCATATATTACAAGTATGCATAACTGATTAATTAAGATATTGCAAGATAGAGTTAACTAGGTCTCATTATGACGTTGGCCAGGTGTATTCTGGAGTAGAAAGGGAGCTTAATATCGCTTTCTCTCGAAATTCGTCTTCAAGGCGAATGACTCTTTGTATACACTTATAATTACATTGTGTAATGTATATGTTATATATTAATGCTGTCAATCTAGGTTAAAATGCTTTATGTTTTGGACAGCTCGATCCTAGAACCCAGGATCTTTGATACTCTGTACTACCGTTGTTATGTACCCAGGACCTTTGAAATCATCTCTGAAAAGAACTATAATTCATTACAATAAAAGGTATCGAAAGTTCCAATTTGATTTGTTTTCATTTAATGGATAATTGGTAACTAAATACCTAGGTTATATCTTAACTATGTTCTTAAAATATGCATATATATAATACAACGACAGAAAGTATATCTAAACATTTTTAGAGACAGTAAAAGTATATAGAACGTGATAAATTCAAGACGAAAATTTTTACGAGTCTCGGGAGCAATACTATTTCACTTAAGGTTAGTGTAAAGGGACAGTTTTTGCCGATAGATGTCTCTACAGTCTTCGTATCTTTCCCATGGTTTTTTTTTTTTTTTTTACCTTTCACAAAAATTTACAATTTCTTTTACAAATTTCAACGTAGAAACTTCAAATTTTTAGAGAAGGAACTTCATAACCTATTAAAAGGAACAATCCGTGCCGATTTTTTTTTAGAATTTTCTTCATTGTTAAAACAGTTCCATTGTTAAAGGTTTGGATATCCATTTCAACAATCAAGCAATTTCAACAATGAAGAAAATTCTAAATAAAAAATCGGCACGGATTATTGCCTTCGATAGATTATGAAGTTACTTTTCTAAAAATTTGAAGTCTGTAGGTTGAAATTTGTAGCAGAAATCGTGAATTTTCGTGAAAGATAAAATAAATCTGTATCTCAAGGCGGTCAAATGAGTATGAACATTGTTATGGGAAAAACGAAGGTTGCTCCAATCAAACAAGTGTCTTTGCCACGATTAGAGCTCTGTGGTGCATTGCTATTAGCTAAAATGATAAATTTCATATTAAATTCATTACGTTTGGAAGTGCATAATGTGATTGCCTATTCTGACTCTACTGTTGTGTTATCGTGGCTGAATTCGGATTCAAGCAGATGGAAAGTGTTTGTCGCGAATCGTGTAGCAAAGATTCAAACTCTTTTGCCATCAGTGAAGTATCATCTGAAAGGAGTAGTAGACAATGCTGTGTTAAATTTTGAAGAAATGTCAACCGTGCTGTGTCAAATTGAAGCGTGCCTGAATTCACGGCCACTTACCCCTTTGTCTTCAGATCCCAATGATTTGTGTAGTCTAACTCCAGGACATTTTCTCATTGGAGTTCCAATGTTGGCATTATCTGAACCAGATTATGCAGAAAAGAAACTTAATCGACTGTCAAGATTGCAATTAGTGCAAGGACTTCAGCAGAACTTCTGGAAGAGGTGGAGTGTGGAATATATCTCTGTTACAACAGCGTCCAAAGTGGTGGAAAAGAAACAACAATGTGAAGGAAGGTGATTTAGTTTTACTTGTGGAAGATAACTTACCTCCTTTAAAATGGAAGTTGGGACGTATTGTAAATACTCATCCTGGAAGCGATAACGTTGTTCGTGCAGTGACTGTAAAGACCTCAGATGGAGTTTACAAAAGACCAGTTGTGAAAATATCGCCATTGCCATTTGACTGAAAAAGACATTTTTCATTTACCGTTTTGTTTTACTTTTTATATTTCATTTCCAATATATTACTAATTCATCTTTTGTATGTATCTTGAACTTGATCGTTCAAGGGTGGGGGCTATGTTTAGTCCTAACTTGTTTATTTAAATTGTTTAGTTTTGTTTAAAGATGTTTGTTCAATGTAACTTGTTAGCTATAGAAGAAGAAGAAGCAAGGTGTAGGTGCTTGTTGAAACTGTGTATAGCAACAGTGTGTGTGAGCGCGTAGCTTATAGCTGCATCATCGTAGTGTTCAATGTGCATTTTATTTAACTCGGGAATTGTAAGAAATATTAACAAAATTATTAAACCGAACTATTACAGAAGGAACCAACATTTGTGTTATACAGTCCATCATAAAGATTTGGTACTGTACTGCCATCAGTCATAATTGTACTGCCATCTATCGACAAAACTTGTCCCTAGAATTTAAACCAGGCCGGTAGCCAGCCCAAAAATCTAAGGGGGGCCCGGTAGGAGTTAGGGGGGACCGATCCAACCATATTATAATTTTTCACCGTATTATAGTTCATTTGTAAGCCTACCGTGAAAATTTTAGGGGCAGTGAAAATTTAGGGGGATGGCCCCCTAGACCCCCCTCGACACGGGCCTGATTCAAACTCTGTTTTAGTGCTACATGTTTCATAGTATAAAAACTATAATGATAAGGTGATTGTAGGAACACAATGAAAAGCAATTATGAACATTTAAAGATATACAAGTCATTACATAGTACAGGGTGGCCCAAAAGAGTACAGGGTGGCCCAAAAGTAGTTATACAGTCCCATACTGATCAAGTCATTGTTTTTTATATCATTCCTCACTGTTATTCATCAGTTTCTTTGTTATTTGTTCCTAATGTCTTTTTACTTATATCTTAAGCTCGGAAAAGCCGAAGCAAATATACCTATAAGCTAAAATGTTACACTTGATCAATGCAGGGGTGTATACCTACTTTTGGGCCACCCTGTAATATCATAACTAGCTGAACTTGGGCTCTCTACGCAGCGCATTGTTCACATATGAGCATGAATTTTCTTGTCGTTCCTCACAGCATCTGTACATGTCCCTTTACAGACACAAGTGAAAGACGTCTTGATAAAAATCGGCAAGGGGTATCATAAAGGGGAGATTTTTTCGAATATTTTTTCAATATCTCACACCGTTTGCAAGATTTGAGCCTACTCCCGGTTCGAGTTTTTAATTCAAGTATGATTAGTATTTTCTTTTTTCTTGCATGCAGTATATAATAAGAAAGTACATTATACACACAATTAATTACAATGTCAATATATATATATATATATATATATATATATATATATATATATATATATATATACAGTGGCGGATCCAGGATATGATCAAGGGAGGGGCTAAACCATAATTTGCCGTTTTATCCAGTGTAAAGCAGAATTGAAGCCCATTTTATCCAGTGTAAACATGAGCGTCAAGGGGGGGGGCTATAGCCCCGTAGCCCCCCCCCCTTAGATCCGCCCTTGTATATATATATATATATATATATATATATATATATATATATATATATATATATATAATATGGTGTTCATTGGGCAAAACACTCCAAACAGTAAAGATTCATTTTAGACTGGAGAAATGATTATCCTTCATTTCTCATTATCATTTGGGCATGAAACAAACGCCAGAGAGACGTATACAATCCCTGTATTTAACTGTGAGATGTTGGAATGTATAACTCATAGTATATGGTACTTTATTTTTTTAAATTTCAACACTTCTAGTATATCCCTAAAAGATGTAATAACGAAATAACAACCACGTTTTTTTTTTTAAATATTCAATTAGAACTGGACAATCTACACAAAATTGGGAATCGACCAGCGAAAACTGCACGTTTCTAGCACTCGTGGTTTTCGAGATCTCATTGTCGAAAGGAGTGGAGACAAACATATAAACCTAGCATTTTAATATATAGACTAGCTGAACCTGCGCTCTCTACACAGCGCATCATTCACATTGAGCATGAATCTTCTTGCCATTCCTCACAACATATGTACATGTCGTTTTACAGACACAATGAAAGAAGTCTTGATAAAAATCGGGAAGGGTTATCACAAAGGGGAAATTTTTTTCAATATCTCGCACCGTTTGCAAGATTTGAGCCTACTTCCAGTTGGAGTTTTTAATTCATGTATGATCAGGGTTTTCTTTCTTCTTGCATGCAGTATGTGATAAGCAAATACATTACATGCACAATTAATTATAATGTCAGTTATATACGGTGTTCATTGGGCAAAATACTGCAAAAATAAAGATTCATCTTAGACTTGAGAAATGGTTATCCTTCCTTTTTCATTATTTGGCCATGAAACAAACGCCTGAGAAATGTACAACCCCAATATACAACCATGTGCTGTTGGAATGCATAACGCATAGAATATGATGCTTTAGTTTTTTTTTTTTTTAATTTTCAACACTTCCAGTGTGCCCGTAAAAATGTAATAAAGAAATAATGGCCATTTTTTTAAATATTCAATTAGACCTGGACAATCTACGCAAAATTTGTAATCGATCAGTGAAAACGTCATCTTTCTAGAGCCTGTAGTTTTCGAGATCTCATTGTCGAAAGGATTGGCCACAAACATATAAACGTCCACAAACATATAATCTAAAAGAACTCCAAAGATGGCAGCATTGTTCATTTGCATTCATTTTGGAGAAGACTTATTAAAATACAAAGGCTTTGAACAATAATTTTAAGCTTTATGAAAAATATGTATTTAACTATTTTATTTAAAATACACACACTTAAAATGTTTGTCTCTGCTAAACGTGAAATCACATATAACCGTAAATGAAAGAAAAATAAAATTAAATATTTGAGTTTTACGTCCCGCGGTTATGCCGGTTAGGCTAAAGGAGACGGTGATGATGAGTAATGAATGAAAATGGTGGAATGAAGAAAGTGAGAGGAAACGGGAGAACCCCGAGAAAACCCACATACACGGTGTTTGTCCATCACAAAGTTCACTTGGCGACGGCTGGGATAGAACCCGGAACCCCAAACACCAGAGGTGAACGCTCTACCACTGAGCCACCGCGGCGCCGTAAATGAAAGATTTGATAGCCAAAGTTATAGGTTGGAGCTCAGGCGTTTTTACCTGCTATTGTAGCATTTTAATAGATAGATAATAAGTATGACTTAAATGTTGATATATCGCTTCTTCGTGGACTTCTCGTGACGCGAAAGGATTCTAATAACTTGTAGATGAAATTAAGGGAAAAAAAGAGCATAAATTTTGCACATAAATTTGCAAAACGAAACCAGAAATGTAGTGGAAAGTACACGAAAGAATCTGAAGTTAGCCAAATCACGGAAACCCGTTAGGGGAGAAAGGTAGGCCTGGAATCCTTCTTCCTAGTTATTGTGAACAATTATTTCAGGGGGTGGTCCTGGGGAAATTGCTTTTGTCACGTCTCATCCCCCCCTTGAAATGTGAAAAAATATCTCTTGAGATCTATTGCTTGTGCCCGTAAGTCAAATAATTGAACATCTGTTGTTAATGGCACCTAAATTATGGGTTTTATCTGGTTTCTTTTTCTGTATATGGCATTGATTTTTTTTCCTGCACCAGCAGCTGTGATACATAGTTTCATACCTGGAAGGTGTTCTTGCGTTGCAATTCGTCGCACATAAGTGGCGAGGAAGGATGCATTCGTAGGTGCAGTCACGTTAGCTTTCTTCGGTATGAAACTTGCATGCATATCTTTATCTGTATACACGAGATTATAAATACTCGTAAAAGTAATGTAACAATGTTTTCTCGCTAACTTCTTCTATAGAACGCAGCACCGTTTTGGTACGTGAGAGGGCCCTGGCGTAACTTATGACCTCAGTACATTTTTGGCAACGGAGTTGAAGGGGTGAAGAAGTGACGTGTAAAATAACCGCAAACGACCGATATTATTGTCCAGTCTATAGTTGTCGGAATCGTTAAAATGAATAGTAGCACTCCCGGTATCGTTTAAGTCCAAATTCATCCCCGATCGGCATAGGGGTGAGGGCCGGAGGTTATAAGGAGGTTACATGCAAAAATAATCGAAAACGACCGAAATTTGTGTCCAATCCAAGGTTCTCGAAGTCGCGAACCAAAGTCCAGGGTATATTTAATTTCATTTTCGAGGCGTGACGAGAAATTTCAGAAATCCCGTCAGCAGCGCTAGTTCACCCAAATCTTAGTTCTAAAACAGTGTTTTAGTGTCACATAATCCACAGTATAAAACAATAAATTGAGGCGATTGTACGAAGACAATGAACAGTATTTATCAATGTTTAAAGGTACTCGCAAGTCATTTCACAATATACTCCAATAATAAATATGGTTTAACCGTTGTTATATCACGCCATTTACGGACCTCTTATGACCTAAATTAATTCTGATAACTTCTAGATAATATCAAGATGAAGCCAGTTGAGAATGCTCCATGAGCATTGCCACAACGAACTTAAAAAGAATGGAGAGATGGAGCGGGAAGGATAACTGTCATTGTTCCTAGATGTAAAAGTAAATCTTTTTATCCACCTTGTTCTGTTTCTCACAAAAATTAGCAAACTATGATCTACCTATGATTTACCGTTCCCCAGATGTGGCTCCTTAAATCTCCCGAAATTCGAACTTTTTGGCCCAATATCTGAGGAAAGTTGTCCAGTTAGCCTGGCCAGTTGGCCACTGCCCACCGGTTACTATATGGTGCCAAAATGTTCACCATCCTCTTAGGTATTGATCAACACCAATACGATCTCTCTATGACTTACAGTTCGCAAGATAGGGCTCTTTAAATCTCCCGAAATCGGAACTATTTCTTGGCCAATGTCTCGGGAATGGTAAGTCATGGTGAGACGATATTGGTGTTAATCAATACCTAGGAGGATGGTTAAGATTTTGGTACCGATATTAACTGATGGCCACTGGCCAAACTAGTGGGCAGTAGGAGAGTGACCACCGGTTACTATTTTGTACCAAAATGCTCAGCATCGTCTTAGGCATTCATCAACACCAATATTATCTCTCTATAACTTATGGTTTCCGAGGTATGGCTCCTTAAATCTCCGGAAATCGGCCTTTTTGTGTTCAGTATCTGGGAAACGGTAAGAGTGACGCGAAAAAGTACATACTTTCTCAGTTGTTGATGCTTTATGGAATGGAGGGCTCAAAATTAAAAAAAAAAAAAAAAAAAAAAAAAAACGCAAATAACAGACACACACACACACACACGGACAGATATAGAGAACGCTATAAGGAATATTTTAAGTCCATTAAAAATGAGACGAGACTTTTTTTTTTTTTTTTTTTTTTTTTTTTTTTTTAAAGAATCGAGATGGCATGAGTAGTATTCTTCGAGAAACGAGACAAGACAACCTTATTTCGTGTCGTGGGCAATGCTATATCACCCAAGATCTTGCCTATGGAAATAAAATATACTCTGTACATATCGACTCGGCTTCATGGCGTTCCGGATGCGCAGCAATCTCAATACTAATGTATTATTTTTGTAACAAAACCTAATTTCGTTTACATTATGAAAACGCACAGAATTTCCGAGAAGAATTTCTGGGACAGTAGGATAGATATTGATATCAGCTAAGTCTATGTAGCGCCTGGTAGTACTTTGTGTAGGCGTACGGTGTCCTTATTTCTCTGTTGAACATTTCAGGTAGAAGTTCGAAGTCAAATCTCGGCCGAGGTGCAATATGTAATTTCGTGATTTTATTATAGAGTAACCCAGTTAACTCTTTCTAGTTCGTGTCTGTCATGTTGGTGTTATTTTACTGCACTTAACCCAAATCGAATTGTAGTCAGTTATAAACGAATAATGGTACTTTTATCTTGCATTGTAGACAGTTTGTTGCCTATTCTTACGTGCTGCACGTCATCACTATTGGATGCAGTGTTACCAAATGGAAGGGAAAGTTCCGCACGAAAAAAAAAAGAAGATAATTTTGTTTTAGAATTGGGCGGTTTGTTGTATCTCTTTCCGACAACGAGAGTGTTCGAGAGTTATAGACCTATAGCTTAACGTGGTATTCGCACGACATGAACTACCGAGAATCGAACGCGGACTGGGATGGCAGTAATGCTGTAAATTCAGCATTATGAAGTTCAATTCGGAATAGGAGAATATTAATTATTTATTTCTTCTTCTTATTATTATTATTTTTTTATTGTGAAGCTGAATTTCTTTGGCTTGTCTCACATTCAACCATTTCTGTACACCCATGGAAGAGAATAAAGTTCAACGAAAATAAGTAGGGACGGGCTAACCAGTCTGGAGAGAACCCGAAAACTGACACTTCTGCTTTCTCCAAAACCACTTTCGAGCTCATTCGTGACTAAGTGGTTAGCGTACGCGCTTTTCGGTTAGGGGAAACCCGGGTTCGATTCCTGGCGGGAGCTCATGTGGCTCGAATTTCACTGTAATTAGTAGATGCACGTCTCATATATAAAAGTAACCAAGAAAGTTCTGTCGCTTTTTGTGGAAGTCTGCGTTCAATCGGCCCTCAGACCATGAGTTGAATGCGAATGGAAATAAGGCGAAGGTCAGTTATTGGTGTTTGTATATCCATCATACTACCTGGTTCTGGCAGTTCAGTTACACCGTGAACTTGAGTAAGGACAGAGTGAACATGGAACCTCCACAGACCGTCATAACAGCATGTATGCTGTGCAAGTTCAAACTGGTCAAAGGCCGCTGCAGCGGGGCGGAAGATATGCCAATGCTGCTGGGGACTATGTTTGATCTTCCAAGTGCGTCTGTGATGACATCATGTTCAAAGGTGGTGGGTGAAAAAGCGACAGAACTTCCTTGGTTACCTTTATAGCTTCGCTGCTGAAAGGGGTGTTAAACACAAAATCACTTCACCTCCAAAATCAGTTTGGTTTTTCTTCGAAACTGGTTTTTAATGGAAAACTGAAACCGTTTTTGATAGAGGGGCCGCGGTGGCTCAGTGGTAGTGCGTTCACCTGATCAGATGGCATGTCGATATATATAAAACTAACTAACTCTATGGCCTATGGAACCCGGAGGTTCAATGCCGCGTTCACAAAAGCTCTTCACTGACTTCTATACTTAGCTAATTGGATCCGGTTTCTACTTTGTATTCCTCTCTCTGAGAGAGAGAGAGAGAGATCCATCTTAATATTGTCCTCCCATCTGCGCCTAGGTCTTCCTAATGGTCGTTTTCCGATTGGTCTTCCAGTCAAGACTTTGAAAGCGTTTCTATTTTCTTCCATTCTAGCTACATGACCCGCCCACCTAAGCCTCCTAGTCTTGACGACCCTAACAATGTTGGGTGAACCATATAAATTATGTAGTTCCTCGTTATGAAGTTTCCGCCATTCCCCATTCCCGTTCCTCGATATTACAAACTTATAAGAAAAAGTGCACATGAGTTTATAAGGTTTTGTATTCTAATTAGAAACTCAATATACATACAAACTACAACATATACTTGGTTTCTGTGAAAGTTCTATAGCAGTATAACAAGAAATAGGTTACGTATATGTCCACCGGAAGTGGTAAAATCATTTTCTGGTTTCAACGTTAATTGCCGTAGAGCAAAAA
Source organism: Thermobia domestica (assembly GCF_964235325.1). Lineage (NCBI taxonomy): Eukaryota > Metazoa > Arthropoda > Insecta > Zygentoma > Lepismatidae > Thermobia > Thermobia domestica. Next base: position 196,486,153 of record NC_137468.1, read on the forward strand.
TTGCCGAAGATAACGAGAAATGGTTCTGATATGCATTCAGTGCATCAAAAAATCGACTCCTTCTCAACCCTTATTACTCAACTGAAACCGGAAGTGGTTAAAATCTACTGCAACTTTAGGTTTCAATATTAGTCCCCATAGATAGTGAGAAAACATTTTGATATGACCTTACTGTCCCAAGGATAAGTTTAGTATCGGATTTTCCCCATAGATAGTGAGAAAATATATTTTGAAATGACCTTACTGTCCCAAGCATAAATTCAGTATCGGATTCCCCCCCCCCCCCATAGATAGTGAGAAAACATATTTTGATATGACCTTACTGTCCAAAGGATAAATTCAATATCGGATTTTCCCCGTAGATAGTGAGAAAATATATTTTGATATGACCTTACTGTCCCAAGGATAAATTCAGTATAAGATTTAATCCCTCCATTGAAAGCGGAAGTTATGTCGCTTCCGGTGTTAATATTTTATTTTTGTAGAGCAAAAACGGTAAAAGATGACTAAAGATTGCTTTCTTCGTATACATTTTATGTCCCAAAAGCAGACTCCATTTTTTTCCCGTATCCGTCTGTTGAAACTGAAATCTGTCATTTCTGATTAGGATATTGAACCTCTATAATATGAAGTGTGAACGTGAAATAGAAGCAAGGATAGGAATGACGAAAAAAAAAAAAAAAACTTTAGGAGGAAGAAAGGTCTGTTTTGTTAGACCTTCAATAAAAGAGTTGAGAAAAAGACTCATAAAATGCTTCGTGTGGAGTGTTGTGCTGTATGGGTCAGAAGCATGGGCATTACGCGGAAAGGATGAAAAACGACTGGTAGCTTTCGAAATGTAGGTGTGGAGAAGAATGGAAAGAATTAGATGAGTCGAGGGAAAAATGAATGAGAGAGTCTTAGAAATAGGCGAGAAAAGAAAAATTTAGACATTATTAAGAAGAGAAACTGGTTGGGACATTGGCTGAGAAAGAACTGTATCATGAGGGACTCGAGAGGGTATGGTGGCAGGAGAGACAGGGAAGGGAAGAAGGAACTACAATTGATGAACGATATCAAAACCGAAAATTCGTATCTAAAGACAAAGAGGTTAGTGGAAGATTGTGGAGTGTGGAAGCTTCAGTTGCAGCAAGTGACCTGTCAATAATGGCAGAATATTTATGATAGTGATAATTTGGAAGTGTATTAACTTCACTATGTGAAAAGAAATTTAGTTGTATATTTTTAGTGCGAGAGAAAGTCTTTCTCTGATAGTTCTAATAGTAAACAGTCATTGTGATAGATATTGTTGCCTGCTCTATCACTTGCTTATAATTAACAAAGATCTTAAATAACTGCATTAAATATAGCATGGAGTTTCGTGGGTTGGTAGGAAAACTTAATAAATTATTCTTTGTCTCCCCCTTTTCCCTTGTTTATATGAGGTGACAAGGTTGGTTTCTCCGTAGAGATCTGCACAGGCCAGAATTTTTAGCCCGGACCTGGTCCGGCCCGTGAATTTATAATATGAGGCTCGACCCGAGTCCGAAATATGTTTTAGCATTCAGACCCGAGTCCGGGCCGAGCTCGTGTGATAATCAAATGAGCCCGAAATAAGCCCAAATTCCAGAAACTTGATAATTAACGAAAAAATTGTATTTTTATTTGCAGCCATTAGAGGTTTAATTTTGCAGTTGTGCTTTAAAAAAATCTCCAGAAAGAACGTCCCAATAAATATACAATTTATTTACGAAGAAAAGGCCCGGAAAAGCCCGAGAAATATGGTTGTATATTTAAAAATTTACGGCCCGGGCCCAAAGTGATATATGCTTTATAGACCCGAGTCCGGCCCGTGGGCTCGGCCTGAGCCCTTGTAGACCTCTACTTTTCCGTTTTGAATTTGTTCTTTTCAGGGGTCCTCTATTCTCCATCCCCTCTTCCTCAAATTACAGTAAAGCCGGATTATCCGCGAGTGCAGCGATTTTTTTTTAAACCCTGCTGCAATCCCGTGTAATTATTTTTCATAAGTAGTGGCTGCGGACTCACACTCCTCATGCAAATAAGTACTGTATGTTCTAAAACGTAAAAATAAATTACATTGTAAAAATCAATATTTCCAACAATAGTGTACGTTTCCAACAATACTCTACTCTGATAAGCAGAAACCGATTGTTGTAAGTTGTGTAAAGTATGAAAAACGGGAATGGGAAGAATAATTTACAAAATATTTTATAGTAAACTAGCAGCGTTCACCCCGCTTCGCTGCGGTCACCCCGGAACGCAATAAACTTTGTTACTTAGATAATTTTTACTTTTTCGCTTTCAAGTGATATGATAAAAACCATAGAAGATTGCAGTAAATGTTAACATTATATCGCCTGTCATTTATGTTAACCCGCCCCGCTTCGCTGCGGTCACCCCCGAACGCAATAAACTTTGTTACTTAGATAATTTTTACTTTTTCGCTTTCAAGTGATATGATAAAAACCATTATAACGCCTGTCATTTATGTTAACCCGCCGAGTGACACGGTCATGCGGGTTGCATATACATACGTTTATTTTTATACCTATGATGAACTAATAAAGGATTTGTACGTAATGGACACCTGAATGGTCAATTATCTCAAGACACTGGTAATTGAAAATTAAAGTGATATGATAAAAACCATCTAGGGTCCAAATCCTAATAACCCCCCAAAAATAAAAGAAATTGGTTCAGCCGTATTAGCGTGATGAGCGGACAAAGGATTTGTACGTTCTCTTTTATATATATAGATACATTTTTTGTTCATCCGCGTGCTAGCACTCTAGGGTTAATTACGAACCTAAAAAGAAAAAATCCAAGCCAACAACCGGAAAAAACAACAATGGGCCCTATAGCGCGAAGGCCAAAAATTACTGACAGGTTTCTTGTGCATCGTAATCCTATAGGCTTTCTCGGAATTTGTGGATGATGAGCAGGCTTTTGCTCTTTTGTTTTAGTCATAGATTTCACATTCTCTAATCATTGACCTTGAACGCCCTCAGCAATACAAACAACAAAAGAGTTTTTATGCTGAAATACTGTATTATTTTCCTGTTAGCACCTCATTTTTAGTCTTTTTTTGGGGTTATCCGCGGTGCCCTTGCCACCCAATTCTGCGGATAATTGTGGCTTTACTGTATCTTACACCTTGTCCTTCCATCTCATATTGTATCTTCCTCTCCTCCTCTTTCCTGGTGTTTCCACCTGTTTAATAAATAAATAAATGTATTATATGTAAACAAAGGGAGCTTTTAATTACGCACAATTGTAACCTACTAGCTGAACCTGTGCTCTCTACACATCGCATCATTCACATATGAGCATGAAACTCCTTGTCATTCCTCACAGCATCTGTACATGCCCCTTTACAGACACAAGTGAAGGACGTGTCTCGATAAAAATCGACAAGAGGGTATCATAAAGGGGAGTTTTTTCGATTTTTTTTCAATATCTTGCACCGTTTGCCAAATTTGAGCCTACTTTCGGTTGGAGCTTCTAATTCATGTATGATCAATGTTCTTTCTTCTTGTATGCAGTATGTAATAAGCAAATACATTACACACACAATTAATTACAATATCAACGATATCTGGTATTCATTGGGCAAAACACTCCAAAAAATAAAGATTCATCTTCGACTGGAGAAATGGGTAATCTTTCGTTTTTCATTATCATTTGGTCAGGAAATAAACGCCTGAGAAATATACAACCCCTCTATAGAACACTGTAGTGTTGGAATGTATAATTCGTAGGATATGAATTGTCGCAGCTCCAGTACGCGAGCGGAACGTACTTTATAATTTCAACTTCAGGATTAACAGTATGCGAGCGGTCACACGTGAATAAACAACAAACATATTAAATATCTCTTAATCTTTAGCTGCAGACAGATCCGGGGGTGCAAGTACACTTTGAATAATAGAGACGAATTATTTTGCCCAGTTTATTGTTAAAAAGAAAAAGTAAAGTTACAGTTGAAGTCCGTCGGTTAATTTAGATGTACAAACGCCGAAAAGAAGGTTTACCGACGGACTCCCGAGTTACATAGTACGACGTGTGTCTACGAAGTTACCACAGTTTTTGGAGACACATCACATTTATATTAAATGCTAAAAACGTGACAAGTTTCTGCAACTTACGTCAGATCTTATGACTATTTTGTACTTTGGTCACCAATGTTAACTTTCCATATACACCCTTTTGTGCACCCAACACTATAGCTGCGTGCGCACATAGACTCTAAGTATTTTCCCTTTTCGTACACATTTTTGTTATATTAAAAAAAAAACTGACACATTGATATTCAGTGCTTAAGTCCTCATCACGTGTAAGGCCTGGTGACTATTTCCTAACAAACATCTCCAAAAACCTTTCATATCCTATTCTGAATTACCCCTTTGACTTTGTCTCACCCTTGAAGTTACTCCTACAATATCCACTGTTAATAGGAATTTTCCATTGAGAATATCCTATCATTTGGATTTAAGAGCACACAAAACACACACATTGAACAGATGAAATAAACGAAACAGACATATATATATATACAATATAAACAAATGGTAACTTCTCAATTAAGAAGGGGAGATCGGCCGTCCTTTTAACATCCCATAGCATAATTAAATATGATTAACCAACAACAACAATCACATAATATTCAATTAAAGAAAGGAAAAAGAAAAATACAATAATAAGATGTACGGCTGTGACAGAATTTTTACTTTTTAAAATTTCGATACTTCCAGTGTACTCCTAAAAAATGTAAAAGAAATAACGGCCATTTTGTAAATAGTCAAGTAAAACTGAACAATCTACACAAAATTTGCAATCAATCAGTGAAAACGGCATCTTTCTGGAACTTGTGGTTTCCGAGAGATCATTGTCAAGAGAATAGACCACAACCATATAAACCTAGCATTTTATATAGATAGTGTACAGCGGGACCAAATCTCGGGCGTAGAAACTAATGGTATCAGATGCAATTGTTGTAGTTCTTCTGACAGGATTTGGTGCCAACTTTGTGGCCATTAGAATTAAAAATGTATTTAATACAGAACTAGGTATATGTTTATAGCATATTGTGCTCTGTTTCCCTTTGTACTTGTTGCCTGCAATTTGTTGTGTTACACCACCCCCATTTCCACTTTCCAAATCGACGTTTTCTCGTAGCGACTACCTTGCTATCTACCCACCTGTCTGTTGCTATTGATCGTTAGGCAGTAGTAGTTGGCAGAGCGCCAGAGACAAGGGTAGGTTTGTGGTAGTGCCTGTGGGGGTGGGAGCGAGTTCCTTGGCTAACATCGATTACTCACAGGACGATAGAACGGCTTCATTTGACATGTTCTCATCTGGATGTCCCAGTCATGCGATGGTAGACACCACACTATGCCAAGCCATGACAGAGTATCCTAGTGGGAAGCCACCTGAAATACACGTTATGTAAAAAAAAATGGAGTTCTAAGAATCATGGCAACATAGAAAACACAGAAATAAGCAGCAAAAAGCAAACTGGAAGAGGAAATGTAGTGTTAAATTGGCTCTTTTCACAAGAGTTTTGTAAAGTGACACACCATTTACGTGTTGCTTAGGTTAAATATTAACGCATTGAGGGTAAAATGTAAGAATGATAGGTAGGCTCATAGCAACATATTTTGGTGGTTTTACCCACAAATCTTTTCGCATTTTTCGTGATACTGTATTTACTGAATGTAGTACGCATTCTTTGTTGGCTAAATTTTGCTTCCAAAATTACACCAAATATTAGAATCAATTGCGAATTTGTTTCCGCTTGAAAACTGCAAAATATAATACAAAATACATATAATGCAATGCAAAATACAGATACTTATATAATACAAAACACCTTTCACATATATGATACCCCCCACACATACACACTTTCAACTTTCGTTTCAAAATCAAAAAACAATCTATTGTAATTGTTTGTTTAGAAGAAGATAAAGTTTGTTTCGAGAAACATAAAGATATGGGGTTATTTACACTAGACCCCCTTCCAAATGTCGATTCGAAACTGAAGCCAATCGTTTGTATTTCCTTTATTATTGATTATTTTGAAGAAAAAATCGTTTGCCTCGGAAAACAAAGAAGAATTTACAATATAAAGTTGATGAACCAACTTCACACTACGTAGCTCACACTTTCAGATTTCGATTTAAAACCTAAGCCAGTCGTTTACTTTCTGTTTGTTATTTAAGAGATGTTGTTTGAGAGGTGTTTAGAGAATGAAGTTGGAGTGTGGCAAACTTCACACTGGTCTTCAAATTTAATTTTCAATCAACTTTAAAAGCTGGTTATTGAATTCTCTATGTCTGTGTGTCCCTGTCTGTTATTTGCGATTGTTACAATTTTGAACCCTCCATTCGATAAAGAATCAAAAACTATGTTATAGAGACATTATATTGGTGTTAATCAATACCTAAGAGGATGGTAAACATTTTGGTACCGATAATAACCGGTGACCACTGACCAACTGGCTACTGTTCCCCAGATATTGGCCAAAAAAGTTCAAATTTCGGTAGATTTAAGAAGCCATATCTTGGGAACCGTAAGTCATGGAGAGATATTTTTGCGAGAAGCAAAATAAGGTGCTGATAAAAATATTTACTTTTACATGTAGGAAAAATAAGTTATCTTTCCCTCTTCTTCTCTCCATTTTTTTAAAGTTCGTTCTGGCAATGCTCTTATTTAACTTTATTTTTTCTTCAAAACACTGAATAACGAACGATTTGCTTGAGATCTTAATCGAAATTTGAAAATGGACGGTCAGTGTAAAGTTGGTCCTCCAACTTTATTTACAAATCTCTCTTTATTTTTCAAAACAAACGTATTGTTTTCTTCAGAACAGTCCATAACAAACGATTGATTTGGTTTTGAATCAAAATTTGAAAATGGGGGTTCAGTGTGAGGTTAGCTGTAACCCCAATTTTATTTTTGTAAATATATATTTATATTTCTCGAAGTAAATTATTCTTTTCTTCAAAACAATCGAAAAACAAACGATTGATTTTAGTTTTGGATCGAGGTTTGAAAGTGGAGCGCCAGCTTCACTCCACACTCATGTTGGTGTTCCTTTTCGATACTTATGCACTAGCTTCGGCAAATGGTAGCGGATGCTTGTTTTTTTAATTATATTTTCCCGTTGTAACTTAGGACAGATTCATAAAATTGTACGAAGATGCCTCATGTATTCATTACAGTCCCATTCTATAAGCAAATCTTACGAGAAATAAATGTTCTATATGCGCATTTACGTTCATCAGCAGAGATTTTCTTTTTCTCCCCCTGAATTTCAGAATGTTAAAAATCCGTGTGCAAATTAGATTCGAATAAATACCCTCATTTGTTCCTCTGAATTTATAATGTCTCCTCGTGACAAAAAGGCTAACACTTGAGTTTGTTTTCGAGATAGAAACACAAGTAGTATTCGGTTTCATTCAGTAGCGGCTGTATAATGTAGTCACAAAGTAACGTGCTTTCACAATTAATGCAAAGAAAAATAAGTATTTTAAAAAATATGGTCATTTCTGTATATGGCTGAGGAACGATCGAACAAGAAATTTAAATACAGTATTTTAATATGGAGACTGCAACCCTGATTGATTTACAAGTATGTGAGAGATTTGACAATATAGTGTAAGTCACGATGCTTGACGTAACTTTATTTTGATGCGTTCTGACTTGGCTCTTTTTAGCGATTGTGTGCCTCACAGATCAGCCTTTTAAACTCCTGCCCTTACGTAGTGTGTACGAGTAGTCACAGTTTTCCTGGCTTAAAAAAAAAAGAAAAAAGAATTCGTTTCGGTCGACACACAGGGCCGCGAGAGAACTGAAAACGGAGTTTTAGCCCTGTGGCTTTGCTGACGTGCTCAATGTGAAGGAAGTGGGATTACTTTGTTCCAACGACAATAATAATAATAATAATAATAATAGTAATAATAATAATAATAGATTGATTTTATAATATGGTTTATCCCGGTATAATTCAATTACGCTTCCTTGACTTTATGGTCAATTGAAGTTATTTAAATGCGCAGTTATAACCCCCCCTGCGAATAAATAAATAAATAAATAGACATAATAATGCAGGATAATATGGTTACAGGTAATTTATAACCTGTTTAGCTGTCGAGCATAGTCTGCATAGGCTGACAAAGGTGTTCCGTTTACAGGAAAATGAACCGCAAAATCGAGATTTGACTGCGTCTACAATTATTTTTTTTCTTCTTAGTACCAATTTTGACTTGTTTTGAATATGTTCTAAGGAATACTCTCCTTCATTTATATACTACAATTGAGTTTTGTATTGAACCATTTTTTTCCTGGTTGATCCTGTGTTAAGTCGCCACGACGACTCCAGTTAATTGAGAAACAAGCTTTTCAGTAATGCCACTCATGCTCTGTACACCATGATTCCAGTGGTAACTCAGAAAATTCCAAAATGTTTCACACGATGATATTCTGGGGGGGGGGAGCGCACACTTGCGACATTTGCGGTACTTCGAGTATCGACACTTGTGGTACTGGGACATTTGCGGTACTATTCAAATTATTAACTTTTTATTTCTTAAACTAAGACAGGATATTTTCGGGTGTTCAGTTAGAGGATAGGCACACAATATAAACTGCAACACAAAGATAAAGTTGGTGTAGCCAGCAAGCTGTTAATATGACCTTTTCAGGGCACCCTGGGTTTTTGCATACTAAAAGCCAAATAAAAATCTGCCTAATATTTTAAACATTCGACTTATAGAGATTATTTTAACATCGAGTGTGGGGACCCTCGGTTGAAAAAAGTGTAACATCTTTTTTAGGCCAGCCATCTTAAGTAAGAATTTCCTGGGTTCTCCTTCATACTAGGCAAATGCCGGGATGGTACTGAACATAATGGTCCCAGATCACTTCCTTCCCTTTCACTGGACGTTTGCTCGCGGAGGGACATCATCCCTCATATACGTGACGGGATAAATGGCCTTAGGTGCCGACAGGCCAGAAGTATAAATCGTGATCTTAATCCCTTTAACATTGAGTGTTATGTAGAGTTCAAGGAAATGTTAAAAAAAAAACGAGTTAACGAATTCCAACTGTATAAAGAAAAGAAAAAATAAACGGTATGTCTCATTTTTAGTTTTTTTTTTTTAAAGCTGTTTCATGATGATGTAATGCGCCGCTATGATATAGCTGTACCGTCGCATTACATAACATTTTTTAAGTATTGAGAAGAATACCGATCTGTATCGGATGTTTCAAAAATGTTAAATCTAAATTAAATCTTCAACTTTTTCGCATCGAAACTCGTAAACAAACTACAGTATTAAACAAAAAGATGTCCTGTAAATCACATATAGTGTATATGACATTCTGTGATTGTTAACTGGTAATTTAGTTTGGAAATATGAACATGGAAATGGGTAGAGCCTCGGATCAAAATGTCTAGTGCTAAAACCAACTGTAAAATTACATTTGTGCTTAGATCTAAAACTAAGAACCAGATAAGATTAAATAATTAAAATTAGACCGAGCTATCGCAATTATGTCCATATTCTATCAATGATTTGCAGTTTTACAGAAACATAGTGATTTGTAATCAATTAGTACTTTTGATGATGGCTATATGCATATATACACATTGAGAATCTAATTCTAGTTTTGAAAACAGCCATTTACAGAATTTGATGAAGAAATACGAGTGATTTTAATAATACGATAAAGTATGAGAACTATGTATAAAGAAGATTATAATATATATATATATATAATGAATAGGAGTATGTTTAGTACAAGAGGTCCAGAAGCACGTAAAAAACACAAAAGTTACATGAGAAATGAATGATGCAAGTACTTAGACGTAACATAACGTAACCAAATCTAACATAACCTAACATAAACTAACCTAAGCTAACCTAAATTAACCTAAACTTACCTGATATTATAGAAACAAGCGAAATTCTATCATTTTTTGGAAAATTATGCGGGACCCTACACTAATTTAACATAAACTAACCTAACCTAAACTAAACTAAACTAACCGAATGTGAACAGAAATTACCAAAATTGTAACATTTTTTAAAGAAAAGAGCTGGACCCCTTCTGCTAAACATAGGCCAATGAATACTTTATAATATGAAAAAAAAAAAAAAAAAAAAAACGTGGAAAGATTTCAGAATTGATTTTAATTAAAATATGATATAAATATACGTTTCCTTAAATGCTGCATAATCTGGTCGACGTTTTCATAATGCACAGCTTGAGTATTACTAGTCAGACGTTCTTCATTGTGGTAGTTTCTCCATCAGTACACGAACCTCACATACGAATATACATTAAATGTACAAAGTAACTACTGTGAGAGCAGGTGAGTTACAACGATAATTCTCTCTGTCGTATTTGCTGATTTGTTTGCCTTTTACAAATCACAGTGACGACTTAACCAAAACATAAGAGCTGCGTGAAGCGTATCACGGCGAAATAATAGTGCGGATTGACATACACAATGTAATTACAGCAGAATCAGGACACAAAGCCTCAAATGCTGCTTGTGCATCAACAAAGTGAAATGCTAGTGGTGGTGGTGGAGACACAGAATAATGATTCGAATTTGAAGGTCATGTGTCAACCCCATTTCGCAGCAGCTACATCCAAACACACACACACTATATGAAAGCAACTACCGGTGTCCCCGCAGCGTCGCGTAGGCGAATTCCATTGTTGCCAAAAAGCCATTAGTATTCAAGTCTCCCACCCGCAGCTTATCTCCTTCCAAGCTCCCGAGAGCTTCAACCAATGAGCATAATGTCTCTGGGGAAGATAGTGTATTCGATATCTTTCCTGTTGGTTGATCTCGCCAGAAAATTGGAGATAGCCCTTTTATGGGTAAATTGGTTAGCGTTCTCATTCTTATCGCGGGAGACGATGTCCGATTCCCGGTGGGGCTCACGAAATTTGTTTTCACATTAACTGTGTTGAGTACTTCTATACCAGTGGTTCTCAACCTCTTTTTCACTGATACCACACTTTATAATGAACATCCAGGGCATCGCGACACACGTGTTCGATATTTTTATAATAAATAAATAAATAATAATGTCGATTATAATAGTAAAACCAATTAGTTTTTATAATGACTGTACCTAGCACTAAGCATTATTGCTACCGCTTGAGGTGATGCCTGGCATAGTCTGCCTCGATTTTAACTAAGTATTATTAAATTCTTCATGATTTTTAAATTCTAAAATTTCGCTATATACTATGCCCGTATCGAGGAGGGTCTAGAGGGGCCGGACCCCCGAAAATTTTCACGGTACGCTTGCAAATGAATTATAATATGGTGATAAAGTATAATATGGTTGGATTCCCCCCCCTACATTTTTGGGCTGGCTACCGGCCTGCTACATACCTTAGAGGACTGCGTGACACACCAGTGTGTGTCGCGACACATTGGTTGAGAACCACTGCTCTATATCATCTTTGTCTTTTTAGCTCATTGATTTCTATGGAGAATTAGGTTTGTGTTTTCTTTGAAACGAACTAAAATTTTAATTGCTGTTGCGCACGTTACGAGAAATGGGGTTTCTCGTCCCGTCTCGTAAACAACTAACGCTTGCGTCACTAATAAAAAGTGCCCACAAACGGATAAATTTCTATAGTCCACGTCACCTGAATTGGCGTGTGGCATCAGCCAATAAGCTCGTAGTGCGCTTGTTACTAAACCTTCAGAGAGGAATCTAATCATTCATAATTGTCCACAAATACGAACAAAAGCAATTATGAATGATTAGATTTCTCCCTGAAGGTTTAGTAACAGTGCATTACGAGCTTATTGGCTGATGCCACACGCCAATTGGGATGACGCGGACTATAATTCAGCTTCTTTCGTACCAATTGGAGGATCCTGCATCCAGTGAAACTACAGTATTTTCAAACATATCCGTCCATGGAGTCACAGGAAAAAATATCTTGCATTTGGGATATTTCAGTGGCCCCGCGTAGCGAGCGGTCCCGGGTTCGATTCCCTACGGGGGCACTCGGTCGAAAAAGTGTAGAAAGCTTTTTCAGGCCAGCCATCTTCAATGAGGTTTTCCTGAGTTTTCCTCATTCACACCAGGTTAATGCCGGGGTGGTACCTAAATGGGTCCCAGGCCGCTTCCTTACTTCCCTTTCCCCGGGCTTGCCGAGGGTCGCCATCCCTCATACGTGACGAGCTAACATGGCAATAGATGCCGAAAGCCCAGGAATCTAAACCCTAAATATTTACTGTATATCTCAAATTTGAGATTTTTTTAGATACCTCATGAACGTGTAAAAGTCTCGTCTCATCTCTCTTAATTTTCAACTTTTTCTCTTGTTGTCTCGTTTTGTATGTTTATGTACACTCATGCCCAAAATTATTGTCGCATGTCTATAAATATGTTATTGTAGGAATATAATTTGATAACGAATTCGCCCGGTATTTCTTATAATGTTATTCTAATGCCACTTTGACTTGATCCCTAGAATTCCGTTGCAAGCGCTGCTATCGGCTGAAGGAATTCCACTCGTTTTCTCTCGCTTAGCAACAGCTGAACCCTTATTGGCTCAACGCGTGGGTGTGTGAGGGTGTGAGCTTTAGTTCACATTTTTGCCACGGCTCAAGACATTTTGGCAGCACAATAGTATGCGTGTAATCGGCAGACATGTATTGGCAAATTTCATGTTAAAAGAACAGTAAATAAGGACAATAAAACGAAAATAAAACTTTCTTGTCCATAATTTTTTTTCTATGAAATTTACCACAAATATACATTTCGCGATTATACACATAGCATCAGTATTAAAAGTACCCTGCAAAATCATTATCAAATTATATTGTTACAAGAAGACAGTTATAGATACGCGACAATCATTTTGGACATGAGTGTACGTACAAAATTTATGCGCTGATTTACCCTATTTTCTTCTCGTCACGAGAGATCCTCCGAGATTGTAATATAACAATAGAACGACATTTGTTATTCGAGTATATATTGTGTAATGATATATGTATCTTTAAACGTTGATAATATGGTCTTCATTGCGTTCATAGAATTTATCAGTTTATAGTTTTTATACTAGGCCCTATGAACCATGTAATACTATAATAGTGCTTGACAACAAAGACTTAGTGAAATAGTGTTAACCCACAAACACTCGTCAAAATGTGAAATTTATCGTCTCATCTGCAATTAAAAGAAGTCACTTCTGGTCTCGTGGGCGTCATTAATTTTAATGATGATGATTTACAAATTTCTGGTTAAATGTCCCTTATTTTGTAAAATAAGTTTGCATTATATGTATGTATATTTAATAATGTTTAAATTAAATTTGATTAAATGTTAACAATTATATACAACGAAATGTAATTTTCCCATACCCAATAAGACCAATGCGTCAAATTTAGCAGCTATTACAAATTATAGACAATATTGAAATTCTTTTGAAGACTAACCTCAAACTTTCCTTTGACAAAGCCTCTATAGTGCTGCCAAAATGTCTTGAGCCATGGCAAAAAATGCGAACTAAAGCTCACACCCTCGACACATCCACACGTTGAGCCAATAAGGGTTCAGCTGTTGCTAAGCGAGAGGGTCTTAGCGAAAGGGAGTGGACTTACTCCAGCCGATAGCAGCGCCTGGAATGGAAGAATTGGTGTCAAGTCAATGTGGCATATCTAATAACTGTTATCTCACAGAAGGGGATAATCCATTGTTTTTTTTTTTTGTTTTGTTTTTTTTTTCTAAATGTTCATGTTGTAACCTTATATTTGCAGCCGCTACATATTTATAACCATAATTCTGTTATGACCCACTACTGGCATCAACAGTCCTGTTTTATTTGTTACTCGTGACAGTTTATTTAATCACAGAATTAGTTTATAAGTTATTGTGTTTATGTAATGCAAACTCCTGTTTCCTATTTGTTTAATTTACCAAAGTTAGAATTTCTTAAATTTCCTAAGTTATTTAATTTGTTGTTATGTTATTCTTTATCTGCACCAAAATTACACCTTGTTTAGAATATTAATTAATAACAGATTTAATTGTCCGAAAAAGAAGAAGAAAGACTTAAGATTTAAATAAAAAAAGAAAGATTTGTAAATGTTTTGAATCGAAAGAACAAATATCAATACAAGTATAATAAACCGATTAAGATATCGTTCAGACCCTATATATTGTTCACTATAATAAATTACCATTCTAGAGATATAAAGCACAAAACAGTTTTGTCTAAAAAAATATATATATAATAAAATGAAAAATCATCTTGTCAGGTTGAAGGAGTTGGTGTCGTTTGGACCCAGATAAAAGCGTAGACTGCTTGAATATATCAAACAAGAGTGAACTTTATGGTGGACAAACACCGTGTGCGTGGGTTTTCTCGGGGTTCTCCCGTTTCCTCCCACTTTCTTTATTCCACCACTTCATTCATCACTCATCATCACCGTCTCCTTTAGCCTAACCGGCATAACCGTGGGACGTAAAACTCAGAGATTTCATTTTTTTTTCTATCAAACAAGACGTAACACAGTCAGTCCACGATGAGCGAAAAATTTTGAAGATTTGGAGGACAGATTAAGGAAATAAATAACGAAAAGGTGCTGGAAAATTCTTTGTCTTCAACGCTAGGCAACATTTGTCATATTGAGTTATTTCGGAGAGATTGTTTTTGCTCTACAAGAAAAAAACAGTGTACCCCAAAATCCTATCCCTAGTTACAATAATTCATTTCAAATGAAAAAGCACAAATTTTGTATGAGAATGAAGTTTTTCCTGTATTTAAAAAAAAAAAAAAAAAAAAAAAACACTTGGCCCAAATGTAATCCGCAAATACTAACACATAATTATTAGAATTGTGTATACGAAGTATGTATTACCGCGTGTCTTAATTTGTATTCGCCTCGCTTCCAAAATACGAAAATTACAAGTTCAGATTTACTGCAATATGTATCATTAAATGCAAATAACGAATATGTTGAAACTGCTTCTCTCCGCGTCACGCATTATTAAAAAAAACTGTACTCGTCGTTTACATTGTGTTTCATTTTTTCTTTCCTTTATAGGACTACAACCTTTGGAAGTGTTAATATGAAGATATTCCGAAAAAATTATTGGTCCAAGCGTATTTTGTTTTATTGTATATAGTATTGCATTAGCATCCTTTAGTGGAGAGTATAGGTGGGTGCTGCAGACGTTTAGCCGTTTAGACTGAAGAAGACAGTGAGAAATGTGTTATAGTACTGCAATGAATGGTGAAAAGCCAATATACAGAGTGATCCACTATTATGTCCCTATTTTAGAACACGATAGACCTGTCATTAATGAAGTTAAATAATTGATTTAAACAGCATAATGTAGTATGGTTCTTGCCATTTCATAAAGCGTGGACACAATTTGGACAATGTGCACTTTATGCATTATGGTGCTTCTTCCCATTTTGCGTTCATTTCACGAGAATGGATTGACAACGCGTTTCCAGGCTGTTATGTCGGACGTCGCCGCAGTGTTAAGTGGCCACCGCGAAACCCAGACTTCATTCATTAGGTTTTTATCTCTGGGAGTCAGGGGCGCCATTTAGGGGAACAGGGAGGGGCATTTACCCCAATAAGTTTGAGATTATATAGATTTTATCAATAGAATAGTAGTAAGTCAGTGAAAAACGCGACATTTTACTTATATCAAGGGGCCTTCCCCCCTCCAAGCCAAAACTGAAATGACGCTACTGTTGGAAATACTTGAAGCAAAAAGTTTATGCGTAATTTGAACACTTTGGAAGCACTGAAGGAGGAATGTGCGTCCGTGCCAAGCGATATGCTCCAACGGTCTATCACGAACGTTGGGGTTGGATTCCACTTGCAACAGTGTGTTAGAGAACAATGCTGGTGCCCACGTTAAAATATGAAATGACAAGGACTATAGTACATTATAAAGTGGAAAACAACCATGTAAACCAAAAATAGGGACGTAATAGTGGATCACTCTGTATATGGGGTGTATCAAAAGTCCGCGGCCATAGGTCAACTGTATTATAAGTAAAGAAGAAGAAGAAAAAAAAAGGAAAGACAAAGTTCTTGGAAACATGTAGTTTTCAACCTAAACATGTTGTCTCTTTCCAATCGCACAAGCCGTTTGGACTGTATACTGGTGAGACGCCGTTTAGGCGTGCATCAAAGTGTTGTGTAGTTGCAACTGTGTTTGTATGTTGGCGTTTTGCCCCCACTTCGAAAAAAATCCTACGGGCGTCGCTCATAGAGGGTCCTGTTCCAGTAACAGTTCACTTCATTCGATATGCACTTTGATATTTCCCTACGCACTACTTTGGATTCAGCAAAGTTGAGAAGCTTTGTGCTCAGTGTGGTGATAAGAAGTTGCTGAGGAAATGTTGACGATAGTAAAGCTCTTTCCAAAGATAGAACGCTGCAGTATATTCCTCATCGTGAAAACGAATATCTGTTTAACTGCGCATAAGACGGCACCTCATGTTGAGATTAAAAAAATAAATAAATAAATAAAAGAAAATAAAATAAAATAAAAAAATAAATCAAGTACGTCAATATATATATACAAATCTACATACTGTATATATAAACATGAAAGTCACTAGTTTGTGACTTAATCACTCTTGAACCACCCGACCGATCTCTATCAAATTTTCAACCTTAATGAGGTTCGGGAATGGGATAGTTTTTGACATTTCACTTTGATGGTGCTTAAAGGTGGGGGAGGGAGGTATACAGGATGTTTCAAAACAACAGCGACAACGTTTGGGAGGTGATTCCTGACACCAAAATAGACCAACCTGGGTGCAGAAATGTTTCCTTTCGGAGTTATAGGTTGCTGAAAACACGAAAAAATGAACTTTAAATATGCTCACGTAACAATTTTTATATAGGCAGTTTGGTTACGGGCATATAATTTAAAGTACTCATTAACTACCTCTATAAAAATTGTTGTGAAAGTACAGCAGGATTATGAAGCATGCATTTTTGGATAAAGCACATATTAGTTCCTTAATAAAGTCTTGACCCAACTACGGTAGGCCCAATAAGTTTGGAGCTATGGACCTTTAAATTTTTTTTTTCATGTTTTCGGCAGCCTATAACTCCGAAACGAAGCATTTGTGCACCTAGGGTGGTCTATACTTTTTGTCTTATCTTGTTGTCAGGAATCACCTGCCAAACGTTGTTGTTTTGAAACCCCCTGTATAAAAATGATCGAAAATGTCTGATATTAGTGTCGAATCGATAGTTTTCGGAGTCACTGAGATGAACAGTGACACTTCCGATACCGTTTAAATCCGAATTCAGCCCACAATAGTAATATTCAATTTTTATTTGTATATATTACTAAGGGCTTTAGTAATAGTAAAAAGTGACTGACTAACCGAACATAGCCTTATTACTAATTTTTCTGATTTTAACCCAGCGAACCGGATAATTGATGCTAATAGTAAATATATGTTTAAATTTTCAAACTTTAAAATAAGTCTAAAATATGTGGAATTTCGGAAGTACCTTTTCGCCAAAGTGGCGGGTATCTCTGGTGCTGTATAAATACTAACGCAATCTGTATGGATTTTCATAGACATCCATGACCTTAATATGCGAATTTCTAATATAGAAGAGAGGGCTTTGAAACGCATGCCTTTACGTACGTTTGTTCCATTGCATACCACATGCTCAAATAGTAATGGCTGGTGTGTTAATTGCACTGTTTGATGTCCTCTAGAGAATAAAGCGGAAACTACATATGGCTCCCTGCTGGTGTATTACGAACAGAAATCAAGGGAAGTAACGTCTATAGATACGTTTGCCAATGAGAGTACGTTATGCATTAATGACCCTTGTTATATTATCAGAAATTCCAGGTATTCATTTGTTCTCGGGAACTGTGACTTGCTGTATTTAATTTTTGATCGTTCCATTTCGGAGGAGCTACATTTCCAAAGTACATGAAGTTCATGAAAATGAGAAGTCTTAGATAACGCCCATAACTTCCAATATCTGCTGTCCAATTTGCAGATTCCGATACAGCAAAAATATTGAGATGTAGTGTGCCACACGCGCCATCTCAATTGGCGCCAAAATTTTTGCCACACTCCACAATTACTCAAACAATTAACGACAATTATTTTTCTAATTGCGTAGACAAGTTTATTTTTTTTCTTAAATCTTAAAACAAGGAAGAACGAGAGAACAGGGAAATGTTAGTCATTCTCTTCGCGCATTCAAGTTCCTTCCAGCTGTCTTTATTTTTTTTGTTGGATGAAATATTATGTCTGCTTCATCCCTCCCAGCCAGCTGACTGTCTGCTCAAGAATCAGTTAAACTATAACCTTTCTCGTCTAGAGAAGATAATATTTTCTCCTACAGGAAAGTAATAGATTCCTACTTTTTGGTTATCAAAATCTTAAATAAATAGAAACGACAGAATTAATCTGAAATTCGTTTAGTTAACTTAAAGGTTAAAAAGGTTATTTTGTTAGTCAACCATATATTCAATAACTATGACACAGAGTCTCATCTTCCCGTAATACGACCACAAGTGTTCGATTATAAATTTGATTATTCACTCTGTTTTTGGACGTTTTAGTAATATAAATTGTCACAGACCTAAGTCGTTAATTTTTAAAGCACACTTGCAAAGTTTGAACTTTTGAACTCTTGAAATTTTATTGAAAATATAATGTGTCTGGAGAGTCACGGTGTAATTAAAATTGTCTTAGTAAATTGTACTATCTGTAACCAAAATTGACTCTTTGTACACATGAGGTCAAATGTTAACCTTCTCAGGTTATCAGGGTTTTTGTATCAATAAATTTTTCCATGTACAGGAAGCTTTTAGGATACGCCCTCCGCCTGCTTACGCAGTCGCAGAAACTTAAATTCGTTTCATAAATAATTCGAAATCCAATCAGGTAAAACCCTGACTTACCCCTGCCTTCACACGTCCCTACCCTAGTGCCGTGTGAAAATGATAAGGTCAAACAAAAAGTGAGTACATCTCTCTTGAAAATCAATTCATAGAATTCGTCAATTCGGGGGATCATCATCGAGTTTTCGAAGAGGCACAGGCTCCCGCCTGTTGCCCCCTTCGGGGGAATTCCGAGAACCCTTCGAAGAGGCACAAGCTCCCGCTTGTTGCCCCTCCTTCGGGTAAAGTTCCATCAAACTCCACGGCATGGACTTATCGTCCACAGTCTAACTTGGAACTACGCCGGAACGTTGACACTCTTGTTATAGCCCGTTCTTCGGTCGGGAGAAACTTTGTTACATCCCTCACCTACTTGTGCTATTGTGTCAGCAGTGACTGTTAACTTCCATCATACGGCGTAAGGACGGTATTCCTTCCACCACGGACATTTCATAAAGAACCATCATTGGAGACGAGCAGTGTGTGTTATCACTAATTCCATCTTAAGTGCTCAACTGGACAGTACCTCTGTTCTCACTGTGAGTATACAGTCAACCTACAAACTTAGTTATTACTACTCAGATTCTGCTTACCTAATCTGAACATTGGCTCTACAAGGATCTCTTTAAGATCTCTCATTAATTCAACTTTTGTGTACCTAAATGCTTCCTAAAACAATATTCGTTAACCTGTGCTAACGCTGAGTTACGTAGAAGACCTCATGTAGGAAAGTCTCCCTGTAATGTATTCAGTCTACGGACTTATTCGAGCCAGCTAATAAAATTCTTCCTAACTCGAACTTGCATTGTTTACGTCATTCCAAAAACATTCTCAATACTTCCCTTTTGGTGAACGTTTCATAATTCTTTCTCAATATCTATATTAACGCCTCGTATCGACGTGCCCATGTTGTAGTCTACTGGAGAAGGCAGATGACCTGTGGAATGAAATCCTGTTGGACGTAGTTCGAATCTGGGAACTGCATTCACCATTCGTCTCACCTCTATTTCATCATCCATCCAGGAGAAGACCAGCCTGTGCGAAGTCCCAAATATTCCGAAGACTTCTAATCCCGTACGAAGCTCAGTGACGACATCGTCTTACATGAAGTCCTGATCATCGTCCGTCTATCCTGTTCTTGTATTTCAGCCGCTCGAAGTACAAGTAAGTTTCTCGTAATAGTGTTCTTAGTGCTTTTAAGTGATTGTGCTGCCTGGTGCGTACGAAACGGCTACAGCAGCGTCGAAGATAGCCTCGGAGTCTTCCCATCTCGACTTAGAGTGCCTGGAGGTAGGACCACGGACCTCAGGTGGGTTATCACTGTTTATTTAATGTTTTCATGTAACTGTCATTTGCATTATCTTTTCATAAAGTCGCTTAACTGTAAAGGGGATCACCTCCCAAGTAGTTTCAAAATTACTTTGAAACCTTTTGTTGCTTAAATATCGTTTGTGTGAATTGCTAATTACTTTTGATTTCCTAGATCTCTTTCAATTCGAGCAGCAATCTCGTGTCTAATTATAATGCTATAATATGTCTTTGATATGCTAATTTGCTAAGTATTCTGAACTGGCTGATAGCAGTGGTATTCCAACTCGCTGACGCCTTCTCGCTAATATCGTAATACTCGTAATTATTGTTCTTTTGCGTACTGACCTCACTCGTCCTCATTCAGACGAAAACCGCCTTGCTTTTGTTATCTGTATTGTTCCGGGACCCTAAAGCTGTCCCCTTGACGAGTGGTCATTCGATAGCCTGTTTGCTTGAGATGGACATCTGCGCCTTTGCGCCTTCACTCGGTTGTTATTGAAATTGTATGTCATTTAACCATCTATCATCCGAGCTGCATAGCTCCTCTTTGACTCGGACTAATTTAAAGTCCCTATATAAACAGCCTTTTTCAAGGCTACCTCTTGCTATCAATATAAACAGCCTTTTTCAAGGCTACCTCTTGCTATTGTTCATTATTATTGTGCTAATAACAACCTCCTCCACCAAGACATACTTTGGCGACATAAAATGGTGGCAAGCGGAGGAATATGTCACCGCTGACATATAAATGGTGCCAGCGCGTGACATGCTAACCCGCGTCACAAGTGTAATTTTGGTGGAATGTGCACGCGCGACATAATTGTTGTCGGCCTGTGACATGCGATACCTCGCGTCACGCACATAATTTGATAACTGAGTCGTTGGGATATGTACCCGCTGACATAAATTGGTGGCTACATTGAGATTCGAACCCTGGCCCACATAAATCGGGGCCCTTATATGAATTAATCTTGTTGTGATATAATTATCCTCTGGCGGTATATAAATACTTGTTTGTCTTGGCTATCGTTCTCTATATCGGTGTCTTCACACCCTGTCAGTACGCCCATAAATTAGTTAAGCGCTCGTGTATATAAAACCTATATTTTGACTTCTACCAGAGCTTACTTGGGAGCGTGAACAAACTATTCGTTGTTCTTTAAATGCAAATGATAGAATCGGTGTTTACAACCTTCTAACACTGAAAATCCTACCCGTCCACCACGAAGGTCTAGTTGTCCCCTTGAGACCGTTCGTGGCCGCGACAGAAATGGTGGCAGCGCGTGACATGCGAACCTGCTTCACAAGAGTAAATTCTGTTAATTTTGGTAAATTTTGGTAACAGCTTGTGATAGCGAAAAATTTAATCTATCTTGTAAATTGTTACACTGTATTGATTTAATCTTGTAATTTTAGTTAAAATTTAAGGAAAGTGTGTTTCAAAGTAAATCAAGTTAATTTGTGTGTTTTTGAATAGTTTGCACACCTCATTCTAAAGATTTTGTTCATTTTTAAATCACAAGATAGTTGTTGGTAGAGACACAACAAATCTCTCATTTTGCTTTGTTGACGTAAACGTAATCTTACATTCTTTTACAAATTTAAAAAGAGAGTTAGGTATAGTTTCATTGCAGAACTTATTGTTCCAATTTTTTTTAAGCTAAGATAACACTCACAGAAACATCTTGTTCGTTTATTCTCCAACCCCCCCCCCCCCCGTGGTAGTTGTAAATAAAGAAAAACAAGATCAAAGAAGGTTCACACCTAGAAAGAAAATAGGATAGAAAATTGACCGCGACAGGAAGTTTTCAATCTTTTGGACAGAAAGCCTTTCCTTTTGCGTTCGCCGTCAACCCACGGCTGTAAAAAAAAAAAAAAATAGCGGAACGAAATAGTTGTTTCCCTCCGCAACCTTTCGAAGAACGATCTGTTTTCTTTCAAATGGTGAAGTTTCTTTTTTCTTCCTAGTAACATTAATAAGAAGGTATAATAGTAGTAGTAAAGAAAAACGGAGGCGTGAGAATTCTTAACTCATCAAGTTAATTGCAGTTATTTGATTCATGTAAAACTTAATTACTTAAGTCATTGATCGTTGAGAGAAAGTCAATTTGTTTTAAGTATGTGACGATATCCACTCGTTCGTTTACTTATTCGTCACTCGTTCGTATTTCAGTAGTTATAGTAGAGAGAGAGAGAAAGGAAAATTAGTTGTCAAAATGTTTGGCCATCATAAATTGTATTACCCTGTCTATAAAGAAGACGAAGTCCTCATGCAAGATTCTTCATTTAAGTACCTACTTGTGCAACGTTCAGTTTTGCCTAAATTTGAATTATTTAATCCCACTTACGGATTAGCAGAACAAGAGGAAATTGTTCAAAATCTAAGCGGCTTAAGATTCCGAAAATGGTATGAATTACATTTCCAGACTAGCCTAGCGAATAGTTCAGAAATTATATTTCACGGCATCAAAACCATGTCTTTACATTATCTCTCCAATTTAATTGAGTATCATGAAGAGTTACGACCTTCAGTTCTTTTCGCATTCTCTGGTCCGAATCCGAGAATACAAATTGTTGCTTTATTACCGCTAGTCGCCAAAAATCTTGTTGTCAAACACCTAGAATCAACTCTTATTGATTTGCGTTTAGTTAAATGTGTCAAAACGGATGACCCTTTGAAATCTTTGAAGTTGTACAACGATTTAGCGTTTTTAATCGTTTCTAAAAACAGAAGCTATCTAAACCTCACGGCAAACGTAGAACTTTTCAAGGAAAATGTATCCATTTATGAGTATTATTAGACATGAAATGAGAAATTGCGTGCATTCATGTATGTTTGTTCAGGAATATTGAAACCTATTAATTAATGAAAATGTAGTATACCGTTCTAGTTAAATCTCTTTGTATTGCAATGGCCGTATAGTATCAAAGTAATGTGGAAAGTATCAATTCGAAAATCTCATTGCAACTGTGCCGGACGTAAAAAAATGTCGTCAGCCCATGTGACGTAATCATCAAACTCAGGTGTTTCCGCTCAATTTATAATCTCGCTAATTTTTAATTGTAGTGTTTTGGGTTAAGTAGTAATCCCCTCGCATCTTGAAGAAATTCATATAAATTGCGTTTGATGTGTAGAATACATATCTCTCTGTTGTGCTAGATTGCTATTGACAGTACCTTCGAACTGTCCTCGAAATAGCGATTGCGAATTGCTGCCTACTCGCGTAAAATAGCTGTCGTCATCTTTTCGGAGTGACCACACCTCTTTGCGTCAGTCTAGGTCCAGCCATGCTTATGTTGATTCAATAGGTCCGTAAATTTACCGACCTGGGCGCATTTTCTTGCAGCCCCTCTGTCTTCTCCCAGAAGGCAAAAATGCGATTAAAAGGCGAATAAATGCAAGGAAAAGGAGGCCAAGTGTCTTGTTTCCTTTGCAGAAATATGTAAATGTGTTAAAAGTGCTAATAAGCGGCCCCTTCTGAACAGGCCTGCTATACTGAGTAAGTTTTCTGTTGTATGAAAGTAATTCCGAGCGCCATCCGCTCCAAGGTTAGTGTCAAGCGAGAAAATCTTTCAGGTATATTGAAGTTAGTATTATGTGTTATTTCATTACGTATTAGTTATCTAAGGAGCACCAATGACCAGTTCCATTCCTTCTTCCTTGAGTAAAAGGTTGTCCGCACCAGAAAGCCTAGTAAAATTGCCCACGGCCGAGTTAATTGTGTATTTGTGTAAATGTTCTACTAAATTAAGCCATTATTATCTTTTTCTGCGTTAAAATCAGACGCCTCAAAATTGCTAATGGAATTCATGCAATTATTACTAAACGTAACAAGTCATCCAATCTCATTCAAAAAGCCAAGCCGCCCCTCTCAAAAAGGAAAATCTTAATGTAAAACTCTCTCATCTGAAGTTTAATTATCGTTAATTTGTTATTTGAAGATCAATTGTTTGATCTACAACAGTGACTTAAGGATTCTCGAGCTCTCGCCATATGTAATTGAAAATCATTTAATCTAGAGGTTAATTGTAAAGCGAATTTTAGTAAGAAATTCAAGTGTAGCGATATAATTGTGTATAATTTGTGCCCTTAAACAAGGATGAAAAATGTATGAATTTAGTATGATTAAGTACCCATATCTGATGCCGATTAATTGAAAACCTCATATTGATTCAAATAATCGTCTATGCTTGTTTACCATGTAGTTATAATGTGTTGAAAAAGCTTTTAAGGTAATATGTATAATTAATTATAGGCAATACATATAGAAATATTATGATAGTTTAAAGGTCTTCTAACCGCTCATCTAGTCCAGTAGCGTGGACGAGCTCACATTAATTAGCTATTCGCGAATTAAAAACATTAGTATTTTATCGTTAATTGTAAATGTTCAATTATAACTCAAATATTCCTATTTCAAGCGAGAATTGTCTATGAATTGCCTAATCATTAAACTTTAGTAGATTTATTTATGTTGAGTCATTAGTACGAAAGGCATCATCATCCCTTTCTAGAATACTCTATTTAAACAAAAATTGTGCAACTTGCGTCCCACGCGCAAAGAATATAATTATTTCAACCATACTAGAAGTCAGTATGTTAATTAATTTTAGAACTATCTATTGTTTGTTGTTCAGAAATCTCCTTCAATTACTCGTAAGTTAATATCATTAGAGTAACAATTAACTTACCTAACTTACTTATGCATCATTTAACGGATTCATAAGATCATAACGCATAAATAGCTTATATTTTTCATATCTGTAATTTCTTGCTCTGTATCTTCATAATATCATTGTGGCATAGTGATTTTATATTTCCCATATAAATGTACAAAAGGTCTTTTACCTGTACTCTAAAACTCTTTTTGTGAGAGAAGTAATTTTCATGTTATCTCGTAAGCTTTGCCATTTTGTAAATCAATTATGAAGGATTCATTATCAATTTCTATAACAATTGATACAAACTGATCAAACTAATGCTTGTAGTTATAAATTCGAAATAATTAAAGTAACAAAATGCATAAGAAATAGCCACCATAACATTGTTGCTAGTAATAATAGTATTAATATTGATGTTGACAACAACATCCATGCTAATAATAATCGTATTGAAAACGATAATGTTTCAAATCAGGAGGTCTATAATACCTCGTACGTTATATTAATTATATAAGAATAAAAGTGTGACAATAGTATTCTGTCTAATCCAAGGCAATGATAATTTGCATCATTAATTTGTTAAACGTACATCTAAAAGGTAGCTATAATTTACGATTACAATATATTAGTCATATGTGTAAAAGATACAATCTCGAAACATCTGTTTCCAAATAGAATGGTTCCGTTAACGTAGGGACAAGAAACAGTTTAAAAAAAAAAAAATCTCAAAGGTTAGTTGTGTAGCTGAAGAATATATATATATATACGTCTATACACAAATTCTTGAATTCTTTCATCTTCTGTGGTTTACCCCTCTGTAGAAAATATCATATATCAGCTCGAGGCCAAGCTGAATGTGTTAATGGTTTAGGGTAGTTCTTTTTTTTTAAAGAAAAGGAAAAAGTTAAAAAGAAAAAGTTAAAAAGAAAACGTACCGTTAGAGTCTAAAAAGTAGGTCAAGTTCATCTCTTATCCCTTAATGGTTTGTTTGGGTTCAGTAAGGTCAACTATGTGTCTACTTCCTTATTATGTTTCCGTAGATAAACAAGAATTTGGTAATTCTGTTTCCTTTTGTTTTTGTATCTTTGTGAATACAATTCGATATTGCTATCGCATGCAAATTATTTGGTCTCATATTAATTTTATTCTATAAGCACATTTGTCAGAAAATCTTAATAATTTTGGAAATTATTATTAAAAGGAATATCATTTAAATTTACATGTAAAATTTTAAGGTACATATGTAAAAATGCTAAAAAGTTTTAAGGAATTAATGCCTTTAGTATAAGCTCATATACATACTTTGTAAATGTCTATAGGTATAGCGTATTGATTAGTATCATTGAGTTTATGATCCAATCATGTAATTTAAAGTTCACTAATCGTGTCATTTCTTAGTTTTATGTACTTATTATGAAATTGTCACTATATACTATATGAGTTCTCTTATATTGAGTTAGGGTATGTTCTATTTCAATTTTAATTAACCTTAGTATGTAGTATTGCCCGAACATACAACAGTGTTGCAACCTACCATAGGTTAAGTCAATGTTGCCAACCCAAAGTAAAAACTCATTTAACATGAAAGTGTTGCCAACTCTGAAATTTAATTTGCCATTAGCCCTAAGTAAAAAAAAATGTTTAGATTTGTCGGAGCAAATTCAAATTTTTTTTTCCTTAAGGGGCGTCGACTGTAGTGTGCCACACGCGCCATCTCAATTGGCGCCAAAATTTTTGCCACACTCCACAATTACTCAAACAATTAACGACAATTATTTTTCTAATTGCGTAGACAAGTTTATTTTTTTTCTTAAATCTTAAAACAAGGAAGAACGAGAGAACAGGGAAATGTTAGTCATTCTC
The DNA here is from genome assembly GCF_964235325.1 of Thermobia domestica. Lineage (NCBI taxonomy): Eukaryota > Metazoa > Arthropoda > Insecta > Zygentoma > Lepismatidae > Thermobia > Thermobia domestica. Next base: position 196,512,936 of record NC_137468.1, read on the forward strand.
TTCGCGCATTCAAGTTCCTTCCAGCTGTCTTTATTTTTTTTGTTGGATGAAATATTATGTCTGCTTCATCCCTCCCAGCCAGCTGACTGTCTGCTCAAGAATCAGTTAAACTATAACCTTTCTCGTCTAGAGAAGATAATATTTTCTCCTACAGGAAAGTAATAGATTCCTACTTTTTGGTTATCAAAATCTTAAATAAAATAGAAACGACAGAATTAATCTGAAATTCGTTTAGTTAACTTAAAGGTTAAAAAGGTTATTTTGTTAGTCAACCATATATTCAATAACTATGACACAGAGTCTCATCTTCCCGTAATACGACCACAAGTGTTCGATTATAAATTTGATTATTCACTCTGTTTTTGGACGTTTTAGTAATATAAATTGTCACAGACCTAAGTCGTTAATTTTTAAAGCACACTTGCAAAGTTTGAACTTTTGAACTCTTGAAATTTTATTGAAAATATAATGTGTCTGGAGAGTCACGGTGTAATTAAAATTGTCTTAGTAAATTGTACTATCTGTAACCAAAATTGACTCTTTGTACACATGAGGTCAAATGTTAACCTTCTCAGGTTATCAGGGTTTTTGTATCAATAAATTTTTCCATGTACAGGAAGCTTTTAGGATACGCCCTCCGCCTGCTTACGCAGTCGCAGAAACTTAAATTCGTTTCATAAATAATTCGAAATCCAATCAGGTAAAACCCTGACTTACCCCTGCCTTCACACGTCCCTACCCTAGTGCCGTGTGAAAATGATAAGGTCAAACAAAAAGTGAGTACATCTCTCTTGAAAATCAATTCATAGAATTCGTCAATTCGGGGGATCATCATCGAGTTTTCGAAGAGGCACAGGCTCCCGCCTGTTGCCCCCTTCGGGGGAATTCCGAGAACCCTTCGAAGAGGCACAAGCTCCCGCTTGTTGCCCCTCCTTCGGGTAAAGTTCCATCAAACTCCACGGCATGGACTTATCGTCCACAGTCTAACTTGGAACTACGCCGGAACGTTGACACTCTTGTTATAGCCCGTTCTTCGGTCGGGAGAAACTTTGTTACATCCCTCACCTACTTGTGCTATTGTGTCAGCAGTGACTGTTAACTTCCATCATACGGCGTAAGGACGGTATTCCTTCCACCACGGACATTTCATAAAGAACCATCATTGGAGACGAGCAGTGTGTGTTATCACTAATTCCATCTTAAGTGCTCAACTGGACAGTACCTCTGTTCTCACTGTGAGTATACAGTCAACCTACAAACTTAGTTATTACTACTCAGATTCTGCTTACCTAATCTGAACATTGGCTCTACAAGGATCTCTTTAAGATCTCTCATTAATTCAACTTTTGTGTACCTAAATGCTTCCTAAAACAATATTCGTTAACCTGTGCTAACGCTGAGTTACGTAGAAGACCTCATGTAGGAAAGTCTCCCTGTAATGTATTCAGTCTACGGACTTATTCGAGCCAGCTAATAAAATTCTTCCTAACTCGAACTTGCATTGTTTACGTCATTCCAAAAACATTCTCAATACTTCCCTTTTGGTGAACGTTTCATAATTCTTTCTCAATATCTATATTAACGCCTCGTATCGACGTGCCCATGTTGTAGTCTACTGGAGAAGGCAGATGACCTGTGGAATGAAATCCTGTTGGACGTAGTTCGAATCTGGGAACTGCATTCACCATTCGTCTCACCTCTATTTCATCATCCATCCAGGAGAAGACCAGCCTGTGCGAAGTCCCAAATATTCCGAAGACTTCTAATCCCGTACGAAGCTCAGTGACGACATCGTCTTACATGAAGTCCTGATCATCGTCCGTCTATCCTGTTCTTGTATTTCAGCCGCTCGAAGTACAAGTAAGTTTCTCGTAATAGTGTTCTTAGTGCTTTTAAGTGATTGTGCTACCTGGTGCGTACGAAACGGCTACAGCAGCGTCGAAGATAGCCTCGGAGTCTTCCCATCTCGACTTAGAGTGCCTGGAGGTAGGACCACGGACCTCAGGTGGGTTATCACTGTTTATTTAATGTTTTCATGTAACTGTCATTTGCATTATCTTTTCATAAAGTCGCTTAACTGTAAAGGGGATCACCTCCCAAGTAGTTTCAAAATTACTTTGAAACCTTTTGTTGCTTAAATATCGTTTGTGTGAATTGCTAATTACTTTTGATTTCCTAGATCTCTTTCAATTCGAGCAGCAATCTCGTGTCTAATTATAATGCTATAATATGTCTTTGATATGCTAATTTGCTAAGTATTCTGAACTGGCTGATAGCAGTGGTATTCCAACTCGCTGACGCCTTCTCGCTAATATCGTAATACTCGTAATTATTGTTCTTTTGCGTACTGACCTCACTCGTCCTCATTCAGACGAAAACCGCCTTGCTTTTGTTATCTGTATTGTTCCGGGACCCTAAAGCTGTCCCCTTGACGAGTGGTCATTCGATAGCCTGTTTGCTTGAGATGGACATCTGCGCCTTTGCGCCTTCACTCGGTTGTTATTGAAATTGTATGTCATTTAACCATCTATCATCCGAGCTGCATAGCTCCTCTTTGACTCGGACTAATTTAAAGTCCCTATATAAACAGCCTTTTTCAAGGCTACCTCTTGCTATCAATATAAACAGCCTTTTTCAAGGCTACCTCTTGCTATTGTTCATTATTATTGTGCTAATAACAACCTCCTCCACCAAGACATACTTTGGCGACATAAAATGGTGGCAAGCGGAGGAATATGTCACCGCTGACATATAAATGGTGCCAGCGCGTGACATGCTAACCCGCGTCACAAGTGTAATTTTGGTGGAATGTGCACGCGCGACATAATTGTTGTCGGCCTGTGACATGCGATACCTCGCGTCACGCACATAATTTGATAACTGAGTCGTTGGGATATGTACCCGCTGACATAAATTGGTGGCTACATTGAGATTCGAACCCTGGCCCACATAAATCGGGGCCCTTATATGAATTAATCTTGTTGTGATATAATTATCCTCTGGCGGTATATAAATACTTGTTTGTCTTGGCTATCGTTCTCTATATCGGTGTCTTCACACCCTGTCAGTACGCCCATAAATTAGTTAAGCGCTCGTGTATATAAAACCTATATTTTGACTTCTACCAGAGCTTACTTGGGAGCGTGAACAAACTATTCGTTGTTCTTTAAATGCAAATGATAGAATCGGTGTTTACAACCTTCTAACACTGAAAATCCTACCCGTCCACCACGAAGGTCTAGTTGTCCCCTTGAGACCGTTCGTGGCCGCGACAGAGAAATAACAATATAAATAGAATACAAAGCAGAAAGTGGATCCAATTGAAAAACAGAAGTCAACGGATAGCTTTTTTGAACGCGGCATTGAAACTCCAGCTTTCAACGCCATAGGGCTTGTTGTCAATATAAATATTTTGTTAAAACTATAAATTGTGCACCTCAAGAATAGGTTGCACTTCCGCCCTTATTCCTTTCTTAGAATCGGAAATGGTAGACGTATCATATCCGGTTTTAATATTTAATCCCCTCATAGAGCAAACACGACAAGGAATAGTTTATTATTATTATTATTATTAAAACCAACTTTCCAAGAGTATAGTTTCTGTTTCCGCTTTTATCCCAAGGCGGAAGTGATAGATATAACTACTTCAGGTATTAAAATTAGATTCCTATTTATTCTTACCCTTCTTTTAAAACTGGAAGTTGTTATACAGTACAACCCCTCAAATCCGAAGTAATTGGGGCTGAAGCCTGTTCGGATTTCGGGGGGTTCGGATTACCCGGGAAATAATATTACGTACTTATTTCGTCACTGAATTAGCGGGTAAAACAACGACTGAGGTTAGACAGGGTGGCCCAGTGGTCGAAAGGGCAGTGACCTTGACTGGCGGGTGTATACTCATGTCCAAAATGATTGTCGCATATCTATAACTGTCTTCTTGTAAGAATATAATTAGATAATGATTTTGAATAAATATTAAGTCTAAAAATGTTAAAACCTTAAAAAAAACTAAATTTGTGTTATTAATTTTTTTTCATTTTCCAGCTGTAGTTATTTATTTATTTTTTTTTTTTTAGCTGATAACGTGTTCGGATTTGCCGGGTTTTTGGATTTCCGGGGTTCGGATTTGAGGGGTTGTACTGTATTGCCATAATTTGGAAATCTCAGTACATTTCAGCATGTAATGTCTACTTTTAATGTCGATTTTTACCTAACGGCCATGAGCAGTTGCCGTACGGATTCGAATTCGATGACCGGCCATCCTCACAGGTCTTTCTCCGCATATCCCTCAGTTCCACCAGGCAAGTGCCTGTAAAAATTTATCAGAATGGTCGATAGTGTTGTCCTCGAGACGAGAAGTAGAGTTTCAAATTCGAGACGAGACGAGAAATATTTGGAATCTCGTGAGCAACGCTAGATCACTCGAAATGAAATCTTTAAGTTTAACGTCCCACAGTTATGCCGGTTAGGTTAAAGGAGACGGTGATAATGAGAAATGAGTGAAATGCTGGAATGAAGAAAGTGGGAGGAAACGGGAGAGCCCCGAGAAAACCCACGAGCACGGTGTTTATCCACCACAAAGTCCACACGGCGCGAGCTGGGCTAGATCACTCGAATCTTAGTTCTGAAACAGTCTTGGTGTTACATGATTCATATATACGTAAAAACTATACATTGTTCAAGTGATTGTAGGATCACAATGAACATCAGTTATCGGTGTTGTATACTCCCTTACCCTTCGGGGGGGAAGGGGCTTGGTGGGTCAGTGGTAGTGCGCTTACCTGCGGTGTGTGGGGTCCCTGGTCCGATCCCCGGCCAGGTAAGTGTGTGGTGAACAACATCGTGTCTGTTTTTTTGGGGTACTCCTGTTTCCTCCCACAATCTCATTCCACTAATTATTCCATCATCATTCACTTGCCTTAATCATCCGTCTCCCTTAGCCTAACGGGCATAATCGTGGGACGTTAAACTATAATATTTCATTTCATTTTCTTACCCTTCGTGGACCTCTTTGGTCGCAGAAAGCCTCTGATAACTTCTAGATGAAATTAGGGGGAATTAGGGGAGGGGGACCAGATAATAAACTTTGTAAATCAGAGGCAACCTCCAACCCATACTTAATATTGTTTCTGTCTGTACATGCATTTACAAAATGAGGCGAGATGACAATATTCTTTCTAAAGAATCGAGACGAGACGAAAGTTTCAGACGCGGCTGAAACCCCTTGGCTACTCCATAATTTAGTTTACGGGCCCTGAATGGACAGACGCAAAAAAGATTATGCTTTCTTTCAGGGCCGGCCCAAGGCTATTTGCAATGACATAATTTGCCGTTCCCCTTTCTTTCCAGAAAGAACAAATCTTAAAAGCCACAATTTTAAGTATGCTACCGTATCATGAATATCGAAGGGGAAGGAAACAGTACTCGCACTCAGAAGGACCTAAACCCTAGAAATACAATTTCGTTGTGTCTGCTTTTTAAAAATAATAATCTATTATGTTAGTGAAAAATAAAGCAAACACACCTGCAGAGGAAAGATGCTAATCTTTTTTATAGAATTCAATATCGAGCTACAATCTCAATATATCAGTTTGCAATTCCAGTTCAACTAGCCCCTTTATCTTTATTTCTTGATTTTCCTTCTACATCTGTTAAAAAAAAATAAACTTGTTTCTACCTTCAATGATAAGGAACTTGTTTGTGACAAAGACAAGACTAGTTTTCATCTTGAAACTGTGATAACTAACTAAATGGAATAGGGGTTCGCTACTGTTCGAGGATAGAATTCTTGTATTTGACAATAATCAAGCAATTTATGCTGGGAATTTTTTAACCACTGTTCATGTGACAAACTAATGCGACCTAAACATGATTTATAAATGTAGCATTCAAATAGAAGGTTAACTTAGGAAATTAACTTCATCGTGAAGTCTGTTTCCAACAAGAAATATTGATTTTAAATAATATAGTTATGACAGATTTTGCCTCCCCGTGCAAATGCACATAGACCCTTATGGCAGAACAGGCCCTGCTTTCTGTATAGTCAGATGGTGAGTTAACGATATTTATTATGCTTCTAATCCGGAGTGTTTGATTATTCAAGAGCGGACGTTAACCTCTTATTAAAAAAAAAAAAAAAAAAAAAAAATCGCCAATGGTTCTTCTCCATCGCCGCTAAGCAAGCCCTTCTTAACAACAGATTGCTCCGAAGAACATTCTGTCCCTCTGTCTTACATTGTTTACTTCGACCTGATTCTATTAATCTATACAAGACTACTGGGAGTTCACACTCGCAAAACCTCCGTCGGTGGCATTCCATTCTCAGACGACTTAACACTTGACTCAATCACGCAAGCATCAGCAGACACTAACAGTAAGATGTTAATATTCATGAACTTAAAAATTTCTCTTCATGCAACATCATAAGTACAGGGTTTTTATTTTAAATCTATATCACGAAAATTATAGCGTGAACAAACCAAAGACGACAATTATTTGGTGGAAGATAATACTTTTGTTTCAAGTATCTCACGTTTAGCTGAATGACTTAAAGAGAACTGTGGCTCAGCTGTAGATCTCCCATTTAACTTCCCGATATGATCGCAAGCCACTGACATGGTGATTAACATTATCGTGTCTCTAGCTTTTCTCGGGTTTTTCAGCTCTTTTTCAATTTTCTCGTTCGGTGGTTCTCTCGTTATCAGTTTCAGAGGCTGGCCTGAGGAGGGTGTGTGTGATTACCCTCCAGGACTACTAAATTCAACCCCTGGAGGCAAGGACACTCGCAGAATTTTTCCAGGGTGGAAATCCAACACATAAAGCACAATCGCGAATACACAGATTTTGATGTATGCATTCACATAATATATAATATAAAACAACAATATTTACCCACATATCCCACAAATTCCATTAGACTTGGTGGAAGGGGGATATTTTGAAGTCGCAACTCTGGCTATATTCAGGTGCGAAAAAGCATTTAACGAGGTTTCGATTGTAGAAGCTACTTTCATGTTTGTAGAGCTCATATTGCGACAACGAGCTTTTGTTTTATTTGGAACTACAGGGTGGTTGTAAAGTCAGTACTTAATTGTAACAATGGATATTTTAAAAAGTAAACAACCTGTCAGAGTTTTATTTCCATTGAATACCTACAATACGCCTATTAGGGTGTACCGTTTGGTTATTAAGTTAGGCTGCATTTCGATGTATGCACCCACATTTTCCACACACTTCTGGAATCTTTTAGGAACAGAATCCATGTCTCTTATTAGCATCTCAACTGGAACATTTGCAAACACTTCAAGGATATTTTGTTCAAAACTGTTCATATCCCTTGGTTTTAACTTGTACACTTGTTCCTTAGCCGAATTCCAAAGGAAGAAGTGGCATGGGGTTAGATCAGGGCTGCGTGCAGGCCATTCTGTAGGTCCCCGGCGGCCAATCCATCTGCCAAGGAAATTGTCATAAAGCCATTTGGATGTTATGGGCCGTCCTGATCGACTTGCTTCTACCATACTACCTGTTGTTATTAATTTCTTATGACAGTGTTGGGGTTAAGCATTATATTCCTACCACGCTCTTGCCTTCATAATCTCTGCACTTGCACCACCGACCCCCAAACTTCATACTTGGCGGCAATCTTAGCTCTGTCTTCTACGCTGTATACACCATCCATTTTGGGGTTTTCACTGGATCAACTTCTAAAATAATAAATGATAAACCTCACATTACGAAACAGTATGTATTACACACCAGATAGAGCTGGTGCTAGTTTCTAGGATAATCTAAATTAAAAATAGGTATTGAATTTACAACTACCCTGTATATTAAAATATCTATTTCTAATATATTTGTATTTACAATTTTTGTTACTTTAAAAACAATGTAACAAGTTACACAATAAACTTATTTGAATGAAATGTGCTTTACATATATTCATACGTAGAAGGAGCAGGAAGTGTAATATCAAAAATGAAATTAAACATAGCCATTGATTAACGGGTACTGTTAATCTTTCGTACGATCTGTACAGAGGTTCACTGATAGGGAATGTTCCGGGACTTATTATGTCGCTAGGAACAGACAAAAATGTTTTCCTAATTGCTTCTCACGCCATGCAACGCCACTGTCAGCTGAATGTTTTTATTGTGGGAATCGTTTTCTTTGTTCTTCACATAAAACAGATGTTTTTTTCCTTTACGTTTGTTTTACGTTTTGCAAGATTAACAGTAATAATAATAATAATAATAATAATAATAATAATAATAATAATAATAATAATAATAATAATAATAATAATAATAATAAAAGAACATTGAAGTGGTCAGGAAGAAGAAGGAAACCATGCACTTACAGAGAAATCACACTAATGTACTTTATACATTGAAATAATTGAGGGTTTTACCATTCAAAAGTATAAAAAGTATATATTCTTTCTTCTCGTCGCCTATGATTTTATTGTATGTTGTCTTTCAGTCTCGTGACATTAGGTAAATCAGGATTGGCCCAGAGATAATGATGCTAAATTTCGTGTCTTTGTATCGATAGCAGGGGCGGTGATTTCCCACAAAAACCGACGAAACAGGATTCTTAGACTATCAGAATGGAAGGGGAGGGAGGCTAGAATCTCATACTTTGGATCTCATATATGCCTTATGCCGACAGAGATACCAGCCCTATCCAAACCGGACGCGCAATTCTAATACACTGCGAAATCAAATTTAACTTTTTTGTTGGCATTATTTATGTTTCAACCAGCCCTATCCAAACCGGAGGCGCAATTCTAATACACTGCGAAATCAAATTTAACTTTTTTGTTGGCATTATTTATGTTTCAACCAGCCCTATCCAAACCGGAGGCGCAATTCTAATACACTGCGAAATCAAATTTAACTTTTTTGTTGGCATTATTTATGTTTCAACCAGCCCTATCCAAACCGGAGGCGCAATTCTAATGCACTGCGAAATCAAATTTAACTTTTTTCTTGACATTATTTATGTTTCAACCAGCCCTATCCAGACCGGACGCGCAATTCTAATGCACTGCGAAATCAAATTTAACTTTTTTCTTGATATTATTTATGTTTCAACCAGACTCTATCCAGACCGGACGCGCAATTCTAATACACTATGAAATCAAATTTAACTTTTTTGTTGGCATTATTTATGTTTCAATACAAAATATTTTGAAAGTAAAACGTTTTCCCCGGTCATTCTGTAGCTCAAAATAATTTTGGTATCTCATACTAAAACTCTAGGTCAACTTCTCATATAGCCTCGTAGCTGAAAAGGAAACTAAACTTCAACAGTAGGTGAAGAAAGAATAAGAAAGTTGAAATTCTAATGGGTCAGAAATATGAAACATTACGCAAAAATGATGAAAAAGGACTGGAAGCTTTCAAAATGTGGGTATGGAAAAGAATGGAGAGAATTAGCTGGTTAGAGCGGAAAACGAAGGAGAGGTGTTAGAAATGATGGGGGAGAAAAAAAACAATTTTAGATAGTATTAAGAAGAGGAAGAGAAACTAGTTGGGACATTGGCTAAGAAGGAACTATATCATGAAGGACGTGCTAGAGGGTATGGTGGTAGCAGAAAGAGAGGAGGGGGAAAGGAGAATACAATTAATGGATGGTATCAAAACAGAGAAATTGTACGTGAAGACGAAAAGGTTAGCGGAGGACCGTGGAGCATGGAAGCTTCTCAGTTGCGGCAATGACCTGCCAATAATGACGGAATGTCTATGATAATAATGATGATGAAGATTAGCCTGTATCGATATATTATTATAAAATATTGTTGATAGCCTACAATTATTTTTTTAAAAAATGTATGTTTTGTGTTAACACCAATATAGTTAACACTATATAAAATATGAGGATATTGTTATATTGGTGTATGGTTAAAACATTGTACGCTTTCAAAGAGATTAGACTGCTTTGTGGCTAAGCAGTTAGAGTATGCGTCTTTGACGTAGAGATTCGGGTTCGATTCTCGGCATATCGTTTGGATCTCACGTTAAGTTGTAGGTCTACGTTTCGTATAGCTTCGCTTCTGAAACGAATGCTAAACATTAAAAAAAAAAAAAAAATCTAATCCAATCCAATCGAAGAGGTAGAATACCGTAGAGCATTCTAATTCAGTGGTTCTCAACCTTTTTTGACTGACAACACACTTTATATCTACGACATCGCGACGCATTTGTTTGATATATTAAAATTATGTAAATTTCCGTCAGTGGAATACGCAGAGTTTTATCAAGCGGGTGTCAAGCATTGAATCTCGTTTCCTTTCAGAACATGCATGATTTATGTATGCGTTAATATAGTAAATGTTTCTTTTTTTCTCATAATGTGTTGCTCAAGGGGGCTAAAAATCCCGAAACCCTCCTTGTGGTGTACGCCACTGATAATAGTGTAAAACTATAAGTTTCTAAAAAGCATTGACTATTAAGTACTAAGCATTGTTACTGCCGTTGCAGGCTCTGACTGTTACAGTTTGTCTCTAAATTGATTCTGACTAATTGGCACATTAAATTCCCAAATTTCACGACACATTTTATGGGACTGCGCGACACAACAGTTGAGAACCGCTGTTCTAACTAATAAAAGTAGTTCCCACTTGAAAAAAGGTATGAGAAACTCTCTGCTGTAGTGTAATGAGAAAGGAAGCATGTTGCTTAACGTAGTTCGTGCATTGGAAGCTTCTGTGTTGAAATAGTACATTCAAAAGCTTTAGAAAAGTACGTGAAAAAACCGGATATAATATAAGAACAAAGGAAATGTGTGTATAAATAGTACGAGAAGTTAAAAAAAAAAGGAAAGAAACGTTTCGAATGGAAGTGACAAGGTGAATAAATAAAAGAGGCATCCGAAAGGTGATGTTAATTCGTGACCGCACGGAATTCAAGTGGAAATGGAAAACAGCGTTTGAGGTAATTATCCGTTGGTTGCAATATATATCTGGAGGCTGTAAAACGCTTACAATCATCAAAAGCCAGAAGAAATTCTTGAAGAACGAATCAGCCTTCAACAACTCAAGGTCTCTCTGGTGGTGGTGGCTTCTGCTCAGCAACTTCAAAAGCAAAGAAAGGGCAAAACCAGAAAAGAAACGCGTTTGATCAGAAGAAAGAAGCATTGCTCCTGTCGTTTGCTTGATTGCATATTGCAGCACAAAGCATATGTTTATTAGTTTGTGGATCAGAAGGAGTGCACACGGAAGTTGCAAGTTATTTGAAGGCTTTTCTTTGTTCAGCGATTGGATGAATTTAACCTCCTCCAGATCACGAGGGCACTCTTCATGACTCATAGACTTTTGTAAGCACAGGCCGGTAGAGTTCTGGTGAACCTGCGGTTTCTCGTTTCTCTGATTGCTTTTTTTCCCTCATTGAGTGAGAAACATTAGTATAAAGCACTGTTTCTTATGGTTAGAGATGCAGTGGCATAATCATTAAATGATCTTGCGTATCAGAGGAATGGTCTTGAGTTTTCCCTGTAGGGGACCGCAATGTCTCAATGGTAGAGCGTTCACCTCTGGTGCATGGGGTTCTTGGTTCGATCCCAGCTCGCGCCAAGTGAACAATGTGGTGGAGAGCACCGTGTGCGTGGATTTTCTCGGGGTTCTCCCGTTTTCTACCACTTTATTCATTCCATCGTTGCATTCATTTCTCAGCACCAGCGTCTCCTTTAGCCTAGCCGGCATAATCGTGAGACGTAAACCTTAAAGATTTTTTAAAAATGTAACGTTAATTCTGATACAATATTCAGAAGATAGGAGAAAAAGCGGGTTTAGAATATCTTAAGCTTATCTAGGAAAAAGTGTATGAGAAGAACCTTACAAAGAATATATCAAATTTACACGGTATAAAAGTGCACTGTAAATCGATTTTTTTTTTTTTTTTTTTTTTTGGTAAATAAGATACATCCCTTCGGAATTTGAGTTCGGTCTTCAGGTAAAATGCCTAATTTACAACTTACAGTAGATACATGATTATTCCCAAGACAGTATTTATGCATGCATTATAAGATATCAAAATATAATACGTAGGCTATCGGAAAATGCTATTGCATTGTAAACATTTTATCCTATATATAAGCTGCGATAAACACGTTCAGATTTTTAGGAAACGCCAATGTATTCTTTTTCTTTCTTTTATTTTCTTGAAAACTGCCAAAATGTCATAGTAATAGTGTTTTCTTCGAGACGAGACAGAAAGTTCGTGATGGGATGCGAGACGGCAACAGATCTCTTGTGATAAGCCCTCCCCGCTGGACCAGTAGCTAGCGCCCACGCGCCTTTTGGTGCACTTGTTCCTTGATATTAGAACACGCTGCACGATGTGTTAACTTGATCACACCAAGTAAAATATTTGTTAAATATGACCTTAAGATTTTTGATAAAGGAAGAGAAGGGAATACTGACGCCATCTAAAGCTATATTGGGAACAAGTGAATCATTTATTAACGTAGTCGCACGTTTGGAAGCAATTAAAATTGACTTTGATTTGACTTGATTAGCATTCAAACAATTATCTGCTGACCATTTAGCCAAATTACTCAAATCTTTGTTAATCTTTGTTATATATGTAGGTCTATTTATTTTTCGTGGAACATAGATACAATTGAACGTCTTGAAGGGGCACAGTGTCTTAGTGGTACAGCACTTACCTCTGGTGTGTAGGGTTCCTGATTCGATCTCCGACCAAGTAAGTTTTTGGTGGACAACATTGTGATCGTGGGTTTTCTCGTGATACTCCCTTTTCCTCCCACTTTTCATTCCACCAATTCTTCCATCATTCATTTGCTTTAACCATTGTCTCCCTTAGCTTAATAGGCATACTTGTGGGACGTTAAACTGAAAGATGCCATTTCAATTTAAACATCGTCTGCACACATGTGATACACTGTTTTAGATATTATGGTAAGTCACTAACATAAAGACAAAAAGAAGAGGTCCTAAAACACTACCTTGAGGAACTCCATAAAGGAGGTTTCGCTGATCAGAAACCACATGTAAAACAAGTTGAAATAACTAATTAATTAAATGAATAAATAAAGAAATAAATAAAAATAAATTATTCGGATTCCACCTTAAACTGTTGACCTATGTCTCGTACAGCAGCCTCGGTACTGAAAAAGAACTCCAACCAACCAGCAATTTCAATAGAAACAGATACACTTTCCGAGACGAGACAGTCTTTTCACAACAGCTTTTTGAGACAGTACAACCACAACTTTCGTTTCGTACTCAATCCTTCTACATTTCAAGTTACGTAATAGTGATTTCCCTGTATATTTGTGGATGCATGTGTAATACAATATGACAACACAACATTGCAGCACGTCTTGCAAATAAGAATAGAATAAAACACTGAACTGCTGAACAAGACGGTACTATTCATAAAAATAAATACTTTACGTGTTACGTTTCGATTAGTGATTAGCAAATGCAAGACCAAGACCCGGATGGTCTTGGTCTTGGTCTTGCAATCCAGTTTTGGTCTTGGTCTTGCACTTGAACCTTTGGTCTTGGTCTTGGTCTTGGTCTTGCTGCAAGAGTCTTGCAAGTCTTGCTTTTAAGAAATTTTAGCTTTTCGTAGGTAAGTTTTATTCTGGATAAATTCTACAATGCGCCAACAGTAACGGAAATACAATGTGTGTTCTCAAATGTAATATAGTTTACCTTCGTGTATGATATTGTACAACATAAAGGTGTGTACAACCTTATTTTTTTAAATGGGTCCCCACACTTAACTTTTTTAAAAGATAAATCACAGCGTTTCGTAATCTTTTTATATTTTTTAACAGATTCAATACTCCACTGGTTCCCAAGTTGGGGAGACGCTTGCAAGAAAATCAAGACGGCACAGATTACTGAAATATTATGAATTGCTATATTATTTTTACACTCCAAAGGCGTCAGATATTTTTTTAAAATTTTCAACCAAGATTAGTTAGTCTTTGTATTAAACAAACTTTCAATTAAATATTGAGATTTTATTTTACTGATTCCAATATGTACTCTATGAAACAGAAACATGGAAATTACGCAAAAGCAATGAAAAAATTGTTGGAGGCTTTCGAAAAAAGGAGAGAATTAGCTGGGTTGAACGGAAAACTAATAAGAAGGTGTTAGAAATTGTAGCAGTAGGGAAGAAAATAATAATTTTAGATGTAATTAAGGGGAGGAAAAGGAACTGGTTGGGACATTGGCTGAAGAGGAACTTTATTATGGGGGACATGCTAGAGGATATGGTGGAATTAAAGAGAGGGAGGGGACAAGGAAACTGTAGTTGATGGAAGGTATTAAAACAAAATTGCTACTTCCAAGACGAGGACACTAGCTGAGGTGAGGACCACCATATATTGAAGCTTCTGAGTTGCAACAAGTGACCTGCCAATAATGGCAAATAGCTATGATGATCATATGTTAGCAATATTGGCCAAAAAAGAGAGAGAAAAATTAAAATAATAATGATTGTAATCAAACCTCTCATTATTTTAGTATAATTTGAGTAAAAACTGAAAACGACTCAACTGTCCATGTCTTTTGTGTAAAATCAACTTATACAAATACTTTTGTCCTATATTAGAAATACAAAAACACAGCAACAAACTCCAAGTTATTTGAAATAACTGTACAAAATCACTCTCACTTGTGAATATGGATTATTTATTGTTGTATAATGTTATATCGTTCAGTCCTCGTGGGCCATATACCTCAGGAGTCTAAAAGTTATATTGATAAACAATTATTCAGTATATAAGCACCCGCCCATGAAATCAAACTTGCGGTCACATACAGTAAGTTTTTGTCAATGTCATGAAAATGTTACTTCGATATTAATTTTTTCAGCACACATTAAAAATTTCTAACGGATACTTGATTCTTGGAGCCAAAGCCATACACATGTAGTCGGCACCTATGGTGTACAGAATTACCGATGTTCAATACTACCTTTATCTTTAGTTTTAGAAGAACAACACCATTAATATGTTTTGAAATGATGTAATATCTAGTTTTACGTGTCACGGTTATGCACCGAGGCTAAGGGATATGGTGATGATGAGAAATGAATGAAATGGTGGAATGAAGAAAGTAGGAGGAAATGAGAAAAAAAGAGAGAACCTACGCACACGGTCTCTATCTATCGCATGGTGCAAGCTGGGATCAAACCAGGGACCCCAGCACCAGAGGTGAACGCTCTACCACTGAGCCGGTACTTGTGCAAGACTCTTGCGCAAGAGTCTTGGTCTTGGTTTTGCAGGTATGGTCTTGGTCTTGCATGCAAGACTCTTGCAAAAACTGCAAGACCAAGACTGTTGCGCTCATCATTAGTGGCCACCGTTTACTATTTGGTGCCAAAATGTTCATCATCTGTTAGGTATTGATCAACACCAATATGATCTCTATGAGTTACCGTTCCCGAGCTACGGCTCCTTAAATTTCCCGAAATCGGAACTTTTTTTGACCAATATCTCGGGAACAGTAAAAGTGACCAATGACGCGAAAAATTCCGTCACTTTCATAGTTTTTGATGCTCTATCGAATAGAGGACTCAAAATTGAAAAATTCGAAAACAACACACACACACACACACACACACACAGAATTCAGTAACGAACGTTTTAAGTTCGTTGAAAACAAAGAAATTAAGTTAGTAGCTAGAGTTTGATACTCTTTAATATAACGTGTGTCCCTTGCACGTGTCTTGTTGGACGTTTTCCGTCTGAAAAATTCATTTTGGTTCGCTGTCTTGCTTTACTTTCTTCACTCGTATCGTCTTCAATCGATCGTCCATTTCATTCGCTTCTGAGTGTTCTGCATTCGCTCCACGAACCAAACCTCTTCTTTTCTTCTCATTCCCACGTGTTGTACTCGCAAGTGGAATCCCAAAGTATCTTTCATGTTCCTTTACAGATTTACGGTAGTGTTTTACTGTATGTGCTAATTGTTATTTTAGTATTCTATGGAGGATGGATTATGTTAGAGGCCAATCTGCCGTCTGTCGTTCTCTATCAGTAATATAGCAAAGGAGGGGGGGGACTGATAGAATAACTTTTATATCAGTTCTTTCACACATGAGTGTCGTGAGTTTACTGTAATAAATAGGTATGATATCTTTGTTAGATTCAGCTCCGTGATCTACCTTCGGTATGAAAGTATTCGGCACATTATAAGCGGTCAAAGATGCCCTCACAAGAGAGCTAAAGAAACTATGGATGATGCTGAAAATGGCCACCATTTACTGATTTACATTTGCACATACTTCTTCCGACTATGTTCTCGAACACGCTCGGGAACGTTGCATGTGAAATGTTGTCCACAGTTTGTTGAATGTTTGCCTGCATTTCTGCCAAAGAATGTTCTGTAATGTGCCTTTGCATAGCGTGCCTCTGCATAGCGTACCGTATTGGTTTAATAATTCACTCCGTAATGCATTCCTTCACAATGAAAATTATGTCCTTTATGTGTTCACCATGCTTCCATGGTACTGTACTACAAGATTGTTCTTTCAGTTATCAGCATTTGTCAGCTGCAACAAACGAAAAGAGAGAGAAGAATATATTAAATACTTGCGCCATGAGTTGCGTGACCTTTTGGTCACTCTGTATTAACGTTAAATTGCTAATGTGGTTGTGATTGCTATTCCTGGTCAATAATAAAAAGTCAATTCCAATCCTTTAGATAACTTTGATACTGCGAGCTAAGTTGACGCTTTTAAAACCAGGAGAGGTTTACTCGTAGAGAGCAAACCTGTTCGGTATGAGTGGGGCTAAATTCTTTACAGTAGGTTGACCTGGGGTTTACCCTTCATAGATACCTACCTTTACGTAGCTTTTCTGTGCCGGCACAGTGGTATAACTTGAGCCTTCAAGGACAATTAGCCTCCTTACGTTTATGATATGTATACATATATCTACTTATTTTGGAGAGTCTTCCACTTCCAGCAGAATATGAAATGATGCTGCTGTGTCGCAATTTCAGTATTGCTGCTATCAGGAGTGTCCAAAAGGGGGGGCTATGACGCAAACTGCGTCATTGAAATATTTGGGGGGTTAAAAATCTATATAAATATGTTTGAGGGGATGTAAAAATTAATCGATTTTTTTTTCATGGAAGAACACCTATGGATAGACAATTGAGGGGGTGCGTCATGGACATAAGGGGGGTGGGCACCACTGGCTGCTATATTGAAATTAGGAAGCATGTTAGAATCAGGCGCAGGTCTTTCCTTGGGTTACACGGTCCATTATGTATGAATATAGAGGCTGATCTAACTTGGGGCCAGGGGGGGAGCTAGGCTAGGGATGAACCGATACTACTTTTTTACCGATACCCGATACTGCCGATACCGATAGCGATACTTTTAAACACATTTCTTATATATTATCAGGAATTTTCAAAAAAAAATAAAATGATCAACATTGTAATAGCGTATATAAGGCCAAAATTTGACATACAAAAAAAAAAAAAAAAAAAAAACAGAATTTCATATGAGGTTCCACACACAAAAAATTATTTCCTCTAAATTTAATCCAGCTCACACAAAATGAACTAAAAAGCAGCAAATACTTATACTATATAGTATAGACTTAATTTTAAGAGTCAGTGATTGATATTTAGAGTGATAATATACTTTGAAAGTTACATTGTATTTACTGCTCTCTAATACATACATATAATGCAAACGGTAACTACCGTTACAAATTTTTATTGTTTACAAAATTATGCGTGATGAACCAGGTGTTGCTGTGTATACCATAAAAAATAAAAGGGTTATTTTAGCGAAGTCGAAAGCGATAAAAATATTAACTGTAGAACTAATTGTTTTTAACCAGTGAAAATTTTCTGCAAGATATTTTCAACAGTTATATGCATTGTTATGAACTAATTCTTAACCTCCAGTTCGCTTTTCAGAATTCATCACTCTAAGGAAATTGTAACACATCCATATCGCATAAAAACTGTGTCATTAAAAAAAATGACATACGGGAAACCTCATGAAAACTTTCTTACAATTCTGAAATTAATGTTATTGTAAAATTATATTTTTTTTTTAATAAATGCAAAGTGTTACAAGCCACTTAATTGAGACTGTATGACTTCAAAAAAGTAACCTAAAAAAATAACAAGAAGTAAATTCTATATTCTATTCAAACTTTGTAAAAAAAATAGTAAAAAAATACAAACTAAAAAGTCTATTTCAAAAGTTTCGTTCATTTGTAGTGGTTTCGAAATAGTTGAACACTAGGGATGGGCTCGAGTCGCGCTAAAATTAGATTCGAATTCGAGTCGAGTCACTGTTTTTGAGGTCGAGTTTCGAGTCGAGTCGAGTTTCATAAATGGCTCGCTCGTTTTAATTCGTTTTGAAATTATGGTCTGATTAGGCTGGTAAGCGAAAGCCATGAGAAATGTAAGCAGTAATGTAGAATACTTTGTGTTCCTTCCGAGAGGGGACACTGCTCGTATCTCGTCTTGACTCAGTAACGAGACGACGATGGATAACGAACGATAACGAGGCTCGTTAGAGGCAGCCTCAAATGTCATGAGCACCAATTAAATATATACTGTAGTTCTTCATGACCTCTCATATCTCATATCCTCATATCCTCGTGAAAAGAATATGAGAAACAAAAATAAAATGTGTTACATGGATCCTGTTAGAGTTCAATATAGGAGTTTGGTTTCTGCTGCAATGAACCTTTGAGTTCTCTGAGTTATAAAATCTTGCTTAGACCTAGGATTACTCGTCTACAAACCTACATCACCTACACTTAAATTTCGTAGAACGTAACGTGAGAGAATAAACCAGTCGCGGTGGGAGCTAAACGCATGAAAAGTGCAACCACAGAACATATTATTTCCCTGTGATGTAAGACTTTTTAAACTCCCTGTATTTTAACCCACCTGATCATTGTTCTTATTACCTGGTGCCTTAGAGGGAAGACAAATATCGTATCTTATATCCAGATGAGACAAGAAAAGCTGAAGAAAGCTCCCGTCCCCAATCCCCCTCCGTTGTTCTTAGCTTTAATTAGCGCTGACCTAATTATATTAAAGTAGGTTATTCCAGAGGATCAATGCCCGTGAGCGCCTAACAACACAAAGGTCGCTTGATTAGATTCTGCTGAATATTATGACTCATTTTTATTCATCTATATCTAGAGGAGTTGGAGGAAAAGATTGCGCTCGAGCGTGAACAACGATCGCGTCGCTCCCGGCATCAACGTTCCACAAATTCATGAAAATTTCACCTAATTATACGAAAGCTCTTCCAGGCAGAAGAAACATTTAATTGCATGTGCCATTGTGCGAGTTCCCCTAATTTTCATTTTATGTTGTCATATACGATTCAGGAGACTCGGGCAGCAGATTTCGTGTCTAATATCAGCATAGGCATATTAATATAAATTTTGTATTAAATGTAAAAAGTGTAAAAATAGGTATCATTAATCATGTGCGGATTTATTTTAGATTCGCTTCCTATTGCACTCAGTCGGAAAGAGAGATTTCTTTGCTCCTTTTTGACTATATGTCACTTGAATTGTGCAAAATCAATAATTTACTCATTGAGACCTATAATCAGTGCATTAAAATGTCAAAGAAAGTGTATCAAAAGACACGTTTTGCTGCATGTGTTCGTAGTTCGTATTATTGTATATACCCCTGTAGTGTAATTTCTTCATGTAGTTGATTTATGCATTTTTTTTCTTTTTTACCCATTCCTTTGCATCATTACTTGGTTTGGAACAGTTAGTTCCAAATGGCCAATGTATGATGTAGGAATGGGTTTTTACTATCAGGAGCTCCTCCATGGGTAAGCGGTTACCGTACGCACCTTTGGCTTGGGAGATCCGGGTTGGATTCCCGGCGGAAGCTCATGTGGTTCGGATTCCACGTCAATCAGTAGGTCCCGTCTCATATAGCCTCGTTGCTGAAAGGGACGTTAAACTCAAAATCAACTAAACTTTTAGATTCAGAGAGAGAATAGGATGAGCAAACAAGGGGAGGGAATGAGATAGATGTACTGTAGTGTATAGTTAGTTACACACTGTATTTGCGAAACGAGACTTTACCTTGTTTCTTATGTAGATCTCCTATCAGCACTAGGTTTCCTGCCTTCTTGTTCTTTCTGTGTGGTTTACTGAGTTGAGTTGAATTGATTTCGAGTTTAACGTCCATTTCAGCAGCGAGGCTATATGAGACGTAGACCTACTGATTAACGTGGAATCCGAACCACATTAACTCCCGGCAGGAATCGAACTCGGGTGTGTAGTTTACTGAGAACACGAGCAGTATCCAATGGGAAATGACTGATTTAAGAGATCAATCGTTTCAATGGAGTATGTTTTGGAATTTACCATACGTTTTTAACACTCAGGCTATATGAGACATAAGTTTACAGTTTAACATGGAATCTGAATCACACGAGTCGCCTACACAGAAGCTGGTAACAGTAGCCATTTAGCTACGAATATGTTCTTGTGTATCACTTCAATATGAGCATATGTTAGTGGTTAGTGCTCGCTCGCTCTTTGTAGTCAAGAGCGTTTGGATTCATCGTGGATGAGATGTTTTCCTCAGTACCATCAGGTGAAGACAGCTGTAGTTGAATTCTTCTTTCTCGTTTTCCATTGTTAATGTTTTCAGTGTGAATTGCCTTCTTAACTGTTCCCACTGACATACCATAATATCACCACAACTTATATTTAGATACTACTCAGCAACGGCTCGCGTACCACAATTGAGGAACCATGCCGTAGAGCAGGGTTTCTGAACCTCTGGTACGCGTTCCGCTGCTGTTTGTGGTACATACAACCTGTGGTATTATTAATAATTAATGTGTGTTGATAGTACACCAGTGGAAGAGGTTGAGAACCGCTGTCGTAGACTGTATCTGGTATCACTAATATTAACCATCAATTCATATATGGGATATTGTATGAAATATAAAAATGAAGTTTTTCAGTTTAATGTCCTACAATTATGCCTTTTAGGCTAAGGGAGACAAATGATTAAAGTAAGTGAATGTGTTGGAATCATTCGTGGAATGATAATGTGGGAGGTAACGTTTGTACCCCGAGAAAACCCATGGACATTATGTTGTTCACCAAAAAACTTAATTGTCCGGAGATCGAACCAGGGAACCACGCACCAGAGATAAGTGCACTACCACTGAGTCAATGAGCTCCCATAAAGTGTAACAATTATAGCTGGTTTCGAGAAGTTCGCATTATTATTATTATTATTATTATTATTATTATTATTATTATTACCCTCTTCTAAAATACCCATATTTTGGGGTATAAAAATAAAATTCGACCTGCCCCTGGAGAACCATATAAGAGTCTTAAGTTTGAAATTTGACCCGAATACATAGTGTGGTATTTATCTCACGTTCAGTTAATAGGGATGGCCACAAAGATCCGGTTCTCAGATATTCGGTTTTCACAACCGGTTCCGGACCTGGATCCGAAAACCCGGTTCCAGAACTGGAACTTTGGAACCGGTTCCAGAATTGGATCCGAAGAACCGGTTCCGGAACCGGATCTTCTAGAACCGGATCCGTTCAGACCCGAAAACCGGTTCCACCAGGAACCGGTTCTGGCCATCCCTAGTTAACAACAAAAGTTCTTTCCATTTGGTGAAATTACGTTCGTAAATAATTTCAGAATTGAAGGACAATTTGAGTACAGTTTTCAGTAAATTAAAAAAGACTATGCAATTTTCTGTTCGTTACAGCCATACCACCATTACTCCCGAAATAAATTTTACTAAACGGAAAGAACATTTGTCGCGACTGTACATCGGGATAGACAGACAGACGTGATCTAAAAATAACTTTTTCCACATGTAGTTTCCATGTAACGTGTAAACCAATGTAAATCTGGAATTAGTTTTTTTAAACCATGTCGGTCCCAGCATCCCTCATAGGGCACATAAAATATGAGGACATTATTATTGCTTTAGAACTTTAAAATCCGATTGGCAACATTGAAAACTGTTTACAGGGGATGATCATAGATGGATCATCTCTTGTAAACAGTTTTCAGTGCTGCCAGTCGGATTTTAAAGTTCTAAACCAATAATAATATCCTCATATTTTATGTCGCCTATGGAGGACGCCGGGACCGACATGGTTAAAGCAACTCCATACTTCTTTCTCTAGTATAGTCACTGTAACGTAATTAAAAGCTTATTTTTCATTAGCGGAATGATGTTAATCATTATCTAGTACGATTTTCTTAGTTTTCAGACCTAATGATGCGGTAACAAATTTTTATGATACCTTGGGAATATTGGTTAATGGTTATTGAACTGTAAGTCACTTGTGTTTGAAATGCTCACGATTATGCCCTTTAGGCTAAGGGAACCAATGGTTAAAGCAAGTGAATGATGATGAAAGAACTAGTGGAACGAGAAAGTGGGAGAACCCCCCCCCCCGAGAAAACCCACGAGTACGATGTTGTCCAGCGCAAACTTACTTGATCGGGGATCAAACCAGGGACCCCCCACACACCAAAGGTAAGCACACTATCACTGAGCCAATGTGCCTGCTCGCTTCTGTTTTAATACAGCTTTTAATATTTTAGAACATATTTTCTTGTAATGATTTTGTTCTTCGTATTTTTTGTATTAAGTAACCGAGCATGTGAATAATAACAGTGTTTAACAATGTCACTAATTACTAATTTGTATACCTGTCTTAATTAAATGGTTTAGAAGCAGTTAACAGATGCAAAATGTAAGATACATGAATCAGTAAACAAGTATGTTGTGTTTGTTGTATCTACTAGTTATTACACTTTGAAGTAACTCAAGAAGTAGCTGTTACGATTAGTATAAAGTAAAAATGGCTGGAAACAGAATACTTTAATTTAAAACAAAAATCCTCCTTTGCTGAAATAATTATTTGATTGCATCAGTTCAAGGGAAACATTGACTACATACTTACAGTACAAGTTTCTATTGGTGATAGGCACAAAAATTGGTTTTTCGGTTTTGGTTTTTAGAAAAACCAAAACCAGTTTTTGAAAACTTTCGAAAACCCAGTTTTTCAAAATCAGTTTCGTTGTTATAACCGGTTCAGATTTCTATCATAAATTATTTTCTAGTCTTTGCTCGATCAAAACCAGTTTCAGTTTTCTACCTAACCTGTTTTGTATTTTTTTTTTTTTTTACAAAAGTGTCACTTTTTCGATTTTTCTAAAAAAAAAACTCCGGTTTTTATAAAAACTTGTTTTGCCGATCCCTATTTCGTATCGAAGCTACTCAGCTGACGGTGTACATTTCTAATTTGTGGAGGCTTACAGGGATAAAGAAGATGTAAATACAGGGTGGCCCAAAAGTAGATATACACTCCTGCATTGATCTAGTATAACATTCTAGTTTATCGGTTCATTTGCTTCGGCTGTTCCGAGCGTAAGGTATAAGTAAAAAGACATTAAGAACAAATAATAAAGAGACTAAGTCTACCAGATGGATAACAATGAGAAATGATATAAAATGCAATGAGCTGATTAATACAGTACTGTATACATACTTTTGAGCCACCCTGTATAGGTTTCAACACTGGGTGAAAATGGAAGTGGAACCTAAAGACTTTGAATGTGAATATTCCTTGAGTATATCTCTTACCGTTCTCGCAGTGTGGGGATGCAATTGTCAAACTGTGGATGGTAAAATCTACTTCCGGTTTAGAATTTGTTTTTCGAACGCTTAGTCTATATAAAAAGTATTTGTTCCTATCTCTTACCATTTTAGTAAGGAGATTCTCTTACAATTTATATATATATATACAAGGGCGGATCCAAGGGGGGACTACGGGGATATAGCCCCCCCCTTGACGCTCAGGTTTACACTGGATAAAATGGATTTAAATTCTGCTTTACACTGAATAAAACGGCAAATTATGGTTTTGCCCCTCCCTTGATCATATCCTGGATCCGCCACTATATAATATAATATACCATCTCTATATCGTTGGTGTGTGTATCTGCTCGTACACGAGTTTCCGAGTTCGATTCCCGGTGGGAGACCATTGATCGTATTACGGTGGTTCAGATTGCACCTTAAACTGTAGATCCACACCTCATATAGCCTCGCTTCTGAAAAGGAACGCTAAACTTCAATGAACAATGAACAGATCGAGTGAATGATGAAGGACAATGGACATTACTCGGATGTCAAATAACGGATAATATATTAGACATGCCAGTGAAGAAGATGGTTATAGAGAGATTGGTTGTTTTGAGTTTAGCGCCTCGTTTCAGCTTCGAGGTTCTATGAAGCAAACTCCTACAGTTTAAGATGAAATCCGTATTTCTGTAATGCGTTCAAAATTTCAAGGCTTCCCCACCAGGAATCGAACTTGGGATCCCGTGGGTCGAAGGTGCTTGCACTAGTAACTAAACCAGTGGGCAAGGCTGAAAAGATAGCATTTTTCTTTCGCCTATCCATAATCATGCATTTCCTTCGTTTGTGCCAACAATGATGCCACTACTTTGTGAAAAGTGATGATTTCTAAGCTTATTACACAAGTTATGTAGTTATATCGAGTATCTGTAGCGGAGGAAGATAGAAAATGGGTTTAAGCTTAAAACTCTGCACTGGACTGATAACAGATAACCGTTACATGCTGATGCTGCATGTAACAGAAGAGAAGATACAGAGAGAAGATTATAAAAGTTAAATAAACTGTAACCGGCCAGACAGAGGGAGAAGGAGAGGAGAGATAAAGCCTGTCCAGGTGAAAGAGAGAGAGTCGTGATGTTGTGAAAAGGGGTTCCTAGGGAAACGTGACCGAGGGCAAAATAAACAAATGGAGTTTATCTTTTGCTTTAGTGGGCAGTTTTTTTTCTTCTCTTTTCTGTGTTTGGAGTTCGTGTCCTGTTTGACATTGCCTCGCACGGACAAGGAAAATACTAACCGTTTTCTGCCGTACAAGCAATGGATACGTATCCATGTACGAAAACAAAAAATAGGTTTCTATCAATGTCTTCTGGGAATATGATACTTAAATGCAACAGAAAATTATAATCTATATATTAAAATGCTAGGTTTATTATGTTTGTGGTCAAGAAAAGTTTATATGTTTGCGCACCTTTATATGTTTATATGTGGACGTTTATATGTTTCTGGCCAATCCTTTCGACAGTGAGTTCTCGGGAATCATAGGCTCTAGAAAGATGCTGTTTTCACTAATCGATTGCAAATTTTGTGTAGATCGTTCAGTTTTAATTGAATATTAAAAAAAGCATGGCCGTTATTTTTTAATTACATTTTTTAGGGGTACATAGAAGTGTTAAAATTTAAAAAAGATCATATCCTGCGAGTTATACATTCCAACAACACATAATTTTATGCAGGGGTTGTATATCTCTCAGGCGTTTGTTTCATTGGCAAATGATGAAAAACGAAGGATAACCATTTCTCCACACTAACAGTAAGTTGAATCTTTATTGTTTGGAATGTTTTGCCCAATGAACAGTATGTATCACTGACATTATAATTAATTTTGTATGTAATGCATTTGCTTATTACATACTGCATGCAAGAAGAAAGAAAACACTGATCATACATGAATTAGAAACTCCAACCTGAAGTAGGCTCAAATCTTGCAAACGGTTCGAATATTCGAAAAAATCTCCCGTTTATGGTACCCCTGGCCGATTTTTATCAAGACGTCTTACATTTGTGTCTGTAAAGGGAGATGTGCAGATGTGAGGAATGACAAGGAGATTCATGCTCGTATGTGAATGATGCGCTGTGTAGAGAGCGCAGGTTCAGCTAGTATTTGATATAAAACAACTTAGACAGTAACACCTTAACTTCGATGGGGAGGTTTTTGTATTGTATACTTTGATCCCTCCTTTGACTTTTCTATAAAAAATCCAATCAGAAAAATATTATACAGGGTGGACCATCCTTCTTGAACCACTCTTTAGCTTTTAACTACTAAATGTAAAACACTGAAATTTTGTAAGATGGCAGAAAGTAGAGGCGGCTTTAGCGGATAGGCCGGTTAGGCACGGACCTTCCCAAACATTTTGAAAAATATATAAACGCTAAAATATACAATAAGAACTAAATATATTTTCCACTATTTATATTAATGGTAGATAATTATTTAACAAATGGCATCAACTACTACTGTAAAAGTAATCTTGTATTGTCATTAATCAATCAAATGCTTATATGTATCCATAAGTGAGGGAGCGGTCCTACCCGAAATTAAAATTCTAAAGCCGCCTCTGATCGATAGAGGCACACTGTTTCGCATACTTTGCAATACCATCGGTTTAACAATGTTGCCAACCCAACATAAAGTATTATTTTTTAAATATGACAATACTTTAGATCCCTAATGGCAAGGAAAATTTGCTGTCAAGTTGGATGCTAGATTTCCTTGCAATTCCGGCAACCTTGTATCTTGCTTGTGTGGAAAGCGTGCATGCTGTACTACGAAATTATAAGGCCGCTCAGTGGTCGAGCGCTTACTTTTGCTGCGTTCAAGTAACTTTGTGGTGGACAACATCGTGCTCCTGGGTTTTCTCGGGATACTTCCGTTTCCTCCCACTTTCTCATTTCACTTATACTTCCATCATTATTCACTTGCTTTAATCGTTGTCTCCCTTAGCCTAAAATGGCGCCTCGTAGCGTAGTCGCTGACACTCTCGCGTTTGGTGCGAGCGGTCTGGGGTTCGATTCCCGGTGGGGATACTCGGTGGAAAAAGTTTAACAGCTTTCTCAGGCCAGTAAGGTTTTTCCTGGGTTTTTCTCATTCACACCAGACAAATGCCAGGATGGTACCTAACGTTATGGTCCCAGGCCGTTTCCTTCCTTCTCCAATCCTTTTTGTTTCCCTTTCCACGGGTAGTGTGCTCGCAGAGGGACGTCATCCCTCATATGGCCATAGATGATGACAGCCTAGAAATCTAATTCCTAATCTTAATCCCTTAGCCTAATGTTAAACTGAAGGATTTCGGGCGATTTTCATTTTCTGGTTTCAAGCAAGTTTTTTTTTTTTTTTTTTTTTTTACTTTCAGCAACGAACATGGCAAGTCAAATATAAGTCATTTGCAAGCGCGTCATGACTTCTGCATCTTGCCTTCCAAATTAAAGTTGAATATCGCTGATTGATTCAACGTGTTGCTGAGACTGAGCAAAATGTTAAGTTCATCCAATGAAATTGACTAAATTACTGTCAGCATCGTTGGTGTTTAAATTATAGGCCTGCATTGGACTATGAATATTATCGTACGTATACAACATATATTCACTTAGACATGCCCGTTAATATTCTCTGGTAGAAGACTCTGTTCACTGCTTACAACAGAGTAAATGGGAGTTATACGAGTAATATTAATTCAATTTCCGTTCAGTAGCCAATGGAATATACTGAAAAGACGGTTAGCCAATCAAAATGTCCGAAACAGTTCGAAGATACTTCCAGAATGACTGCTTTGTCATTACTCTTATGATTTCCATTTACTCTGCTTAGAGCGTAGACATCTGCCCGAGATCCTTCATACAAGGATATAAATATACATTAATGACCATGAATGGAGAAATTCTTTTCCATGTGGAGTGATTATTAGTAGAAAATATCCCTGAGAGCTTTGATTTCATTTTTAATGGAACTTGTATTGTGCCCAAAGGCATAAACTGAAATTGGAATGTAACACCTGTTAGTTAGGATGTCCGTGGGGTAAGGTAGTGAAAATTGACCATCTGTGACTGATAAAAATCAGAAACGTTATTCTAATTTGGAGAACTTCTCGTTGCCCTCTGATGGAGCTACAATGAAGAGATATTTGACACGCAGGTGTGTTTGGTTGTTTCTTCAACGAAGGAAGGTTGAGCGTTGTGATTAGCCCAGAAGGCGTTACACGTGCTTACAATCTAAAACTTTTGGAACTCTGTTTCTCACAGCATCAGCTGTCACCGTGAGAAATCGTGCTGTTCCTCTTTGATCTCCATTCAAGGATAGACTTCCAGTCTCGTTCGAAAGTTCTTGTTGTTGTTGTTGTTGTTCTGTTGGTCCATAACATAAACTGCCTGTCGAAACGTAAATAAACCGTAACGAGAGTTTCGTCGTTCGTTATACAAGGTTCACTAACTTCGTCTACTGTCCTACCTTTGTGCATGTTGGTGGAACATTAAAAAACAAATGTTAGAAGATGGTTACAGCAAACTGTAGAATGAGTATACAAATATGTAGACATTACACAATCTGTCATTTTGAAAATACATCTTTAATTACCTTTGGTAACAATGATGAACATGGCAGTTAGTCCGAAAGTACAGAACTTCTTAAAATGGAGCTTTCAGTCAGTTGTGCGTTAGGGTGAGATTTTCATGTAGGCGAGCTGAGGAACTGAATGAAGCTAACTGTTCACAATTAATAAATTGCAGTCATTCCTATCGAAAGAAAGTACAGGTTTATACTTCAATGATGAGGGTAGCAATCTACTTAAAAGGTATTTCCATTATACTTACGGTTTATATTTCCTATGACTCAGGTTAGGTACAAAACGAAATTTTTATTTTTTAAGAAGGAGATGCATATTACTGGCCGCATAGTTTATTGAAAAAAGTTCCGACTCACAGAACATCTTTGACTACTGTAAAGATATTGACGGCATTTATATTTTAAAGCTGTCTTACATGTGTTGGTTCGTTCTTAAAACGAAGTTAAATATTTTATATAATTCGTGTATAACTGCATAATAATAGAATAATAATGTTTTAGTATTACTAATACAGCTATTATATAGGGTGTTTCAAAACAACAACACAACGTTTGGGAGGTGATTCCTGACACCAGGATAAGACAAAAAGTGTAGACCAACTTGGGTGAAGAAATCCGTCATTTCGGAGTTATAGGCTGCCAGAAACATGAAAAAATCAACTTGAAAGGTCCGTAGCTGCAATACTATGGGATCTGCCGTAGTCGGGTCAAGATTTCACTTAGGAACTAATATGTGCACTATCCAAAAATGCGTTTCAGAATCCTGCGGCGCTCACGCAACAATTTTTATAGAGCGAGTTTGGCTACAGGCATATAATTTGAAGTAGTACTCACCAACTACCTGTATAAAAGTTGTTGCAGAATTATCGCAGGATTCTCGAACATGAATATTTACATAGGGCACATACTACTTCCTAAGTGAAGTATTGATACAACTAGGGTAGATCCCGTAGTATTGGAGCTGTGGATCTTTAAAGTTCTTTTTTTTTCATGTTCTTGACAGCCTATAACTCCGAAATGAAGGATTTCTGCAGCCAAGTTGGTCTATACTTTTTGTCTTATCTTGGTATTATAGGAATCACCTCCCAAACGTTGTCGTTGTTGTTTTGAAACACCCTGTAGTTGGAATTAACTGTGCTCGTAATAGCATTGTGGCAACTGCTTCGCTTTCACAATTGTATGTTCTGGTAGCGAATTTCAGAGTTGGAACCAGTAAATGTAATGAATACTGAAATGTTTTGTAGGTAGAGAAAAATAACGGTAGTGTCTTTGAGTTACAAAGATTACTCTAGTAATGTCTTACTTCTAAGTGACCTGGATGAGGAAGAAATGTGTTTTGCAGGGTGTCCCTTCAGTCAAAGCAGTCTCCAAAGCTCTTGCAGGGTTTCGGTGAATCTTGCAGGAAAACCCCCTCAGCCCAAAGCAGCTTCGCGAGGTTTGGTTGTGGTGAGGATCCCTTAGTCCAAAGCGACCTCGGGTTAAGGTAAAGGTATACCTCTAGTCCAAAGCGACCTCGGAGCAGGTGTTGGTTATGTGATCAACGGTCAGACTGATGTCTGGTACCCCCGTGATCCCTCTTTTATGTGTCCTCTTCAGGTGCTCGTCTTCTTTCGGTTTTCTTCGTGTGGTCCGTCTCCTTTCGGTTTCTTTCGTGTCTTCCTCTTTAGTGTATCGTCTGCTTGTTGGTAAATATTAGCACGTGTCGTCTATGAGCATGTGCTTGTGTTGTGATATGGGGATCCTTACAATACAGATCGTAGAATGCAGAATGTCGTAAACGGAACAAGCTATTAACTACAAGATTATCTGAAATTGAGGACTTGTGGTCATATTTTTTGCACTTAATGAACGTTACCCATATATTACAAAAGGCAATCTCAAGTTTGAGACTAGCCAAAATGATCCACTAGTGGTGTAGAAATGATAATCGACACATACAGAAGACGACGAGATCAAGTTTCCACAGGTAACCATTTGAAAATGGATGGGTGTATCCCGAAGTCGCATTTAGACAAAGATACAACGAGAGAACAAAATTCGTCAGCAACAGGAATTAATTTCGAGCCGTCCAGTTGGTAGGTATGATAATAAAACCTTACCACCACCATGCTCTGTATTACAATGTAAGGTAAATGGCGCCATTCATTTGCAGAAGGTCATATGAGGACCGTGGGCAAGGTGGATGTAAAACTTCATATTTATTGGAGGAATAGCTCTCCGGTTGCATTTAGAGGCAGGTACCAATTTTACCACTTCTTCTTCTTCTTCTTCTTCTTCTTTTTTTATGTTGTAAGTAAAAGTTGACATCCTTCAGTCAGGATTGAACATGGATGAGGTCTAAGGACGGGTGGAGGGTGGCAAATTCCGTTGCTCAATATGATCTCACTTGAATGGAATTGGTGTTCAGGCGAATGAAACTTTGCGACAGTAACAATTATAATGCGAAAAATGAATTAATGGTCGTTTCTTTGAACGCTTGGGGTTTCTGCTATGTCTATTTCAGTGACGTCATTCTTACTGTTTCTTCGATTAGGATTAGAAATTAGATTTCTGGGCTTTCAGCATCTACAGCTATGTTAGCCCGTGACGCATGAGTGTTGTCCTTCAGCGATTACACTGTCCGGGGAAGAAAGGAATGGAGAAGGAAGGAAACGGGCTGGGACCATTGTTAAGTACAATCTCGGCATTTGGCTTTTGTGAAATGAGGAAAACCTCACTCACGGTGCTTGGCCTGAAAAAGTTTTTACACTTTTTCTACCAAGTGTTCCCATGAGGAATTGAACCCGGGATCGCTCCATCAAAGTTTTCTCCAATTAGTATATATTGCGTTTGCTGGTATATAAGACGCATTCTATTGTCTGCATTCAAGTTTGGTGAAAAAATATTTTCACCAAACACATGAACGCGAAGAACAAAAAGTTGTATTTAAGCAAGAAACATATACAGAGTTTACAATGTTTAACTAAACGTATAATCACACATGCGTCTGGGATTGTATATAGCGCCTATCTACATGCTATGAAACGGTAAATAAAGACATTTAAACTACGTTTAGTGAGTCACTGAATTACACGTAGCTGAATGCAGTTTGCACACCGAAAGGAAACAAAGAAGATATCAAACAAGACAGATGGCCTTCTTGAATACTTATTGAAATTGAAATAATACAAATCTCTGTATCGACGTATAAGATGCATCCAATATTGAACTATTTTATTTAGTAACTCAGCATGGTTTAGTTATTCGCGATTTTTGTTTATGGTTGTTTGGAAGTAAGGCGGAACAGAGAATAGACGGGCTAATTTAAGGTTTTAATATAAAGTCGTGTGAAGTAAGATTGAGGACGAGATGGTGAGGTTTAGTGAGGTTTGAGTAAAATACCCATCTGACACACGCTTCACAGCGTATTTTTTCTGTTTGCAGAGAGAGAAAGGGGAGAGTATTATTGATCTCAACGAAGTCGAGAGAGAGAGAAAAGAAGTTACCTTCGCCAACAGCATCTAGCGAGAAGATCTTCAGCGACTGTAGAAGATGGAGAACCCAATCCCCCAGATAACAGTTAATGGAACAAGATTAAAATGCTGTTGGATATACTGGCTGAAATGCTAGAACGTTGCGCGACCAGAATAAGTTTTTTTTTTTTTTTAAAGTGTTTGAAAGGTATTTTCCCCTTCCTTACGATTTGTATTTGAATCCAAGTGAAATAAAGAAAACTCAAGTTGATCAAAATATTAAGTACGAGGGATGCTAAAAAAAGGTTACAAAACAAAACATTTATGTTATTCATATTAACTTAAGAGTCTTCATCCCGGCGAAAATAAAATACCGCTATGTTTACAGTAATTATGTGATATCTTCAAATAGATAAAAGATAATCGAAATGTGGAACAAGAGCGCCCTAGACAATATTATTTTACATGAGAAACCGTTATCACGACTCACTTATCTGCTTTCGATTTCGAGCCATTTTGAAAATCGGCATTTATTTTCGCGTTTCTAATCAGCTGAAAACGGAAAGCCACTAGGTGACTTGTGATAACTGTACCTCACGCAAAATAATATTGTCTAGAGCGCTCTTGTTCCATATTTCAATTATCTTTTATCTAATTGAAGATATCACATAATTACTATAAACTTAGCGGTATTTTATTTTCGCCGAAATGAAGAGACTTAATGAACATTTATTTGTAGATTAGTAACATATCTGTCTGCCTTGGTGCAGATTGGAAGATTCTGGATTCTGATCATGTATACCCGAGAAGCTGACATTTAAAAATGATGACTCGTCGCTGGAATAGAAGTGAGGTCAGTGGTACAGTTTCTGTCGGCCAAAAACACTACACCTGCTGGTATTCATAGGCAGATTGTAGAGGTCTATGGGAGAACTAAATATCTAAGCAACATGGAAATAGTGTCGTGCCTTCAAAGAAAGACGGACTAATATTGTTAAGGTTGATGTAAAAGGAAAAGTTTTGCCAATAGATGTCACTACAGTCTTCGTATCTCTCTCATGTATTTTTTTTTTTTTTTATCATTGACGAAAATTCACGATTTCTCTTACAAATTTCAACCTAGGGATTTAAAATTTTTAGAGAATGAACTTCATAACGTATCAAAGGCAACAATCCGTGCCGATTTTTTTTATTTAGAATTTTATTCATTGTTGAAACAGTTACATTGTTAAAGGTTTGGATATCCATTTCAACAATCGAGACAGTTCAACAATGAAGAAAATTCTAAATAAAAAATCGGCACGGATTGTTGCCTTTGATACGTTATGAAGTTCCTTCTCTAAAAATTTGAAGTCTCTAGGTTGAAATTTGTAAGAGAAATCGTGAATTTTCGAGAACGGTAAAAAAAAACATGACAGAGATACGAATACTGCAGTAACATCTATCGGCAAAACTTGTCCCTTTAAACCAACCTTAGTGACAACCCTGGATACAGCGGTAGACCCAGTACTTACCGTTGGAACTAGGGATGGCCACAAAGTTCCGGTTCCGGCGGAACCGGTTCCGCGGGGAACCGGTTCTCGGAGATCCGGTTTTCAGAACCGGTTCTGGAACCGGTTCCGGACCTGGATCCGAAAACCCGGCTCCAGAACCGGATCTTAGGAACCGGTTCCAGACCTGGATCCGAAAACCCGGTTCCGGAACCGGATCTTAAGAACCGGTTCCAGATCTGGATCTGAAAACCCGGTTCCAGAACCGGATCTTAGGAACCGGTTCCACATCTGGATCTGAAAACCCGGTTCCAGAACCGGATCTTAGGAACCGGTTCCAGACCTGGATCCGAAAGCCCCCGAAGACCCGTAAGACGATGCGCTTGTGCCTTCCCCGCCCAGACCCGTTTGTGCCCCCAGAAAAAAATTTTGGTCCACCAGTGGGTGTTTAGCCAAATGAGTTGCCCAGTTTGCCTGTTTAACCAATGAGTTTGCCAGTTACCCAGTTTATTTAGCCAAATGAGACAAGGTGCCGCCGCCTGGGCGCCTGCCTGTCGCTTCCACCATTTCATCTAGCATACTGTTCACCCACTGTTCACCCACTTGCCAGCAGCTCGGGTTTAGCGTAGGGATGGTCACAAAGTTTCGGTTCCAGCGGAACCGGTTCCACGAAGAACCGGTTCTGTTTTCAGAACCGGTTCCAGACCTGGATCCGAAGAACCGGTTCCAGACCTGGATCCGAAGAACCGGTTCTAGACCTGGATCCAAAGAACCGGTTCCAGACCTGGATCCGAAAAACCGGTTCCAGACCTGGATCCGAAAAACCGGTTCCGGAACCGGATCTTCTAGAACCGGATCCGTTCAGACCCGAAAACCGGTTCCACCAGGAACCGGTTCTGGCCATCTCTAGTTGGAACGACTAGAGCATCCCTTCTACATCCCTGACCTAGCCCCAGTGACTTTCATCTTTTCCCTGTTCTAAAGCAAATAATGGCTGGCTACCATTATCTGGTATGTGATTATATCGAAACCTCTGCTTCTTGGTGGCTACGAGAACTTGACGAGCATTTCTATCCAAATGATATAGAAAACTTTGCCGTTGTGATAAACAGTTAAGCAAACACTGTGATTATATTGAGAACTATTATTGAGTTCCCTCTATCATCAGATGTGTTGATCTTCCAGCTCTCTCTCACATATAAGCCATAATAGGCTTTAGGACCCTTATTATTATTATTATTATTATTATTATTATTATTATTATTATTATTATTATTATTATTGTCCCTTGTATGTTCAAAAATGCATTTTGAGACGGTCAGTCATACCCGTTTCTCACTTAAAGGTACGCACTTCAATCAAAGTGAAATAATAATAATAATAAAATCGCAGCTCGACCCAAATGCTGTGTTCAAAAATTTATTTTAAAGGATTCAAACGGTTTTTTTTTTCACTTTAACTATATTATGAATACATAATGCGAAATGATATTTTAGAACATGCCCCTTCTTTCCATCCTAAAAACTGGAATTTTCGAGAACGCTCGAGCACGGGATCATTTATTTTTAATTACTTTATATACCGAGTTTCATCTCTCTAAGATCAGAGCTTGTGAGGTACTCATTTTGGCGAATTTCAATGAGGGTGACGTGATATATATATATATATATATATATATATATATATATATATATATATATATATATATATATAAAGCCATAGCTAAGTGGTAACTATATCGACAAATTAATTTCAAAGGGTTCAGTCGCTTTACAGTAATGATGAGACTGCCAGTGCCGATTTGAAAGTGGAGAAAACAATGTATACAAATTGTCCCCATTTCTTCTCAAACGCGGAATTTTCGAAAACGCTGAGGTACGTATCCACTTACTTTCAATTAAGAATTTTTACACCGAGTTTCATCATTCTAATTAGATTAATTAAAATATGTTTAAATGGATCCCAAAGTAAAGTCCGGATAAGAAAATTCTTGCGTTGTCACATTCAACTTTGCATTGTTATTCAACTTTGTTCTCGAGTACGCTATAAGGAAAATCAAAGATAGCATCTACGGCCTAGAAAATGAAAAAAAATGAAATCTTACGTGAGTTTTACGTCCCACGTTTATGCCGGTTAGGCTAAAGGAGACGGTGATTATAAGAAATGAATGAAAGTGGGAGGAAACGGGAGGACCCCGAGAAAACCCACGCACACGGTGTTTGTCCACCACAAAGTTCACTTGGCGGGAGCAGGGTTTGAACCCGGAACCCCAAGCACCAGAGGTGAACGCTCTACCACTGAGCCACCGCGGCCCCACATCTACGGCCTAGAGTTGAATGGTATTCACCAGGTTATAGTGTATGCTGATGATGTAAATTTAATAGAGGATGATAGGAGAACAATCGAAAGAAATGCAGAGGCCTTATTAAACGCTTGCAGGGACATGGATTTAGAAGTAAACGCAAAGAAAACTAAATACATGGAAGTGCGTCGGGACCGTAATACAGGGCAAATTATGAATGCGTTAAAATATTTAATAATACTTTTGATAAAGTGGATACTTTGAAATATCTAGAATCAATATTAACAAGCCAAAATCATATGCACAAATAAATTAAATGTCGACTAAAAACAGGGAATTCGTGTTATTATTTAGTTCAAAATCGCTTGTCGTCGGAATTTGAAGCTTAAAATAAGTATATAAAAACGATCTAATGGCTGTTCTGTGTGACTGCGAAACATCGTCGCTTACTCTGGGGGAAAAAAATGCAGACTGAAAGTGTTTGACGAATATTCGGACCCAAGAGAAACGTTAATGGTGAATGGCGGAAACTTCATAGCAAGGAATTACATAATTTATACGGTTTACCAAACATTAAGGTCATCAAATTTAGGAGGCTCAGGTGGGCAGGACATGTAGCCAGAATGGAAGAAGGTAGGAATGCTTTCAAAGTGTTCACTAGAAGTTCAATCTGGAAACGACAATTAGGAAGACCTAGGCGCAGGTGGGAGGACAATATTAAGATGGATCTCGCAGAGTTAGGAATTCAAAGTAGAAACTGGATCCAATTGGCTAAGGACAGAAGCCATTGGAGAACTTTTATGAACGCGGCATTGAACCTCCGGGTTCCATAGGCCATAGAGTGGGTTAGTTTAATTTGAAGAACGCCTGAGATATTTCATTTTTTGTGTAAATTTTGAATCATCTCTCCTCCTTTAGATGTACATTTTAGTCAAAATAAAATAATAAAAATTCAGTTCATGGTATGTAATTAGTATGTTCAAAAATTCATTGCAAACAGCTGAACCACTTTTCTACTTTGGTATAACAAACAAACTTCAGTTTGATTTACAAAGTACAGAGATAAATCAGAAAGAAAGTTACATGTTCTGTTTCTCCAATAGGCTGTTTGGATACGCATTTTAAACTTCTTTTACATATCTCGCTTGATTGACACCTATAGAAACGAAACAGCAAAGGTTCTCATCTCATCCATTTAATATGTGACAAGTTAGCAGTGAAAGAATATTGACCACTACCACAATAGAAATGCCAAGAATAAAAGTAAAATCTTATCTAAATACTTGTGACGTATTATATGGAAGACTGACAAAAGGGTTTCCTATTTGTTATATGTAACGTTGTATTGGGTAAATGCGCTTCTTCTTTATCAACTTCTTATGAAGTTTTAAATAGTTCATTTAAATCTGATCAGAATAGACGGTGGCGGATATAGAAGGTAAAAACTGGGGGGGGGAGAGTCAGAACCCAGACTATGATAGATGTATCATGAGTGTACTATAACATTTCAACTTAGTGGTAGACCGTTCACCTCCGGTGCTTGAGGTCCTTGGTTCGATCCCAGCTCCCACCGTGTGGACTTTGCGGTGGACAAACACCGTGTTCGTGGGTTTTCTCTGGGTTCTCCCGTTTCCTCCCACTTTCTTCATTCTACCATTTCATTCATTTCTCATAATCACCGTTTCCTTTAGCCTTACCGGCATAATCGTGGGACGTAAAACTCAGATTTCATTTTATAAAATTTAAAAAATAAGAGCTTAAATTACTTTTGTCACTCAAAAAACTAAGGGGGTCTAGGCCCCCGGCCCTGAGCTAGATCCGCCACTGAGAATAGATGGTATTTCTGCTTGCATAATAAAATTTAAAAGTTTATATATGTATGTCTCAGCGATCGAATGCTTCCTCTGGTGCGTGGGGTCCCTAGTTCAATCCCAGCGCCTACCAAGTAGGTTTTATTATGGAGTAGCACCTTAAATGTAGTTTTTCTGGAACAATTTCATTTTTCTTCCAATTTTTTTACACTCCGCGATTATCATTCATCTCATTATTACCGTGGGGGAGGGGGCATCGTAGCCTAGTGGTTGGACTCACGTCCGAGTAGTCCTTGGTTCGATTCCCGGTCAGTGCTTTCCAATTTTCGGCATCCACCCAGCGTCGTGAGCCGAACTGGGGAGTTATGTGAATAAAAGACAATGACGGTCACTAGAAAGCTGTTGGTACATCTGTTTGAGACAGAGCGACGCAGAATATTTGAATTCAGTGTTCAATCCACGATGAAAATCTCTTAAGAGTCTTCATCCCGGCGAAATTAAAATACCGCTAATTTTACAGTAATTATGTGATATCTTCAAATAGATAAAATATAATTGAAATATGGAACAAAAGCGCTCTAGACAATATTATTTTGCGTAAGGTACCGTTATCACAAGTCATCTAGTGGCTTTCCGTTTTCAGCTATTAAAAACGCGAAAATAAATGCCGATTTTCAAAATGGCTCGAAATCGAAAGCAGATAAGTGAGTCGTGATAACGGTATCTCATGTAAAATAATATTGTCTAGGGCGCTCTTGTTCCACATTTTGATTATATTTTATCTATATGAAGATATCACATAATTACTGTGAAATTAACGGTATTTTAATTTTGCCGGGATGAAGACTCTTAAACTGTTTTGGCAACTATCCATCGTGACAAGATGGACAGCGCGTGTCAGTGGTTTCTCTAGATTTTCTCCGTTTCATTTCATATTTTTATTCCACCAGTTGGGGGTCACGATGGCTCAGTGATAGAGCGCTTAACTCTGGTGCGTGGGGTCCTTGGTTCTATCCCCGGCCAAGTATGCGTGTGGTGGACAAGATACTCATTACACCCATTATTCCATCATCTTCACTTGCCTTCGTCTCCGTTAGTGTAAAGGGCGTAATCGTGGGACGTTGAACTGAAAAAATTGCTTTAATTTCATTTATTCCACCAAGTTACTCCGTAAGCATTAATTTTCATGAATCATATGTCTCCTTTTGGCTAAAGAACATAAACATGTGACATGAATCCAAAATACAGTAAAACCTGTCTTTACCGGGATCGAACGGGACTCGCAAAAAAAAAAAAAAATGTATTTAGTCAGTTTTCCCTCTACCTCTTCTTCTCCTTTCAGATTTTCTGCATAATTCTCAATTAAGGCATCTACATCCGTTTCGGTTTGCACACCACTATCTGTTTCACTGACAACGTAGTCTGTTGTATAATTTTATATGTATATTATCTCTCTCTCAATGAATGTCGAAAAACTTTATAATTTTGAATTTTTGAATTTTTCCGTTAAAAGGCTTATTTTGATTACCGTTTTCCACATTCCACGTAACACAATTTCCACTTAATGAAGGGAATTTAAATACATCTTTCACCCCTGTATTCAAGGAACCGTGAAATGTTTCCGTTTAAGACAAGTGTCTGTTTAATAAAGGGTCCATTGAAGGCAGGCTTTACTGTACTTACCTCCCAAGAATTAGAAACGCCCGCAGAATGTTTCCGCGTGGGAGGAAGGTCAAAAGACGGACACATAAGCGAAGTTGCGAATGCACATACCTTGGGGTACATAATACTTAATGTAAATGGCACATTGCATAACTTCATTAAATGTAGGTCTAGTAAATGCTTATATTATTTGAAGCCCTTGTGAAAATCTAGGGATAGAGGCGGCCATGTGAAGAATATTTTGATATTGTGATATCCCGTATATGGCTTTGTTTACTAACAACCAACAAGTGCTCACATTTATAAATATGAACCATGTGCGTCCTATTATTACAGTGGCAGACAACAAGAACAACAGTGACACCACTGGTTATGTAACGACAAAAAATCCACCAGCGCCACTGCCACACTGGAGCAGGTGTAATACTAGGAGGATTACAGCAGCTACTATTACTTTCTGGCTGGTCACCTCCACACCTTTAGCTTGCTTGGAGCTTTAGGAGCTACCTAATCCAAAGCGTTTAGCTTGCTTGGAGCTTTAGGAGCTATCTAATCCAAAGCCTTTAGCTTGCTTGGAGCTTTAGGAGCTACCTAATCCAAAGCCTTTAGCTTGCTTGGAGCTTTAGGAGCTACCTAATCCAAAGCCTTTAGCTTGCTTGGAGCTTTAGGAGCTATCTAATCCAAAGCCTTTAGCTTGCTTGGAGCTTTAGGAGCTACCTAATCCAAAGCCTTTAGCTTGCTTGGAGCTTTAGGAGCTACCTAATCCAAAGCCTTTAGCTTGTTGGAGCTTTAGGAACTACCTAATCCAAAGCCTTTAGCTTGTTTGGAGCTTTAGGAACTACCTAATCCAAAGCCTTTAGCTTGCTTGGAGCTTTAGGAGCTACCTAATCCAAAACCTTTCGCTTGCTTGGAGCTTTAGGAGCTACCTAATCCAAAGCCTTTAGCTTGCTTGGAGCTTTAAGAGCTCCTAATCTAATCCCTTTAGCTTGCTTGGAGCTTTAGGAGCTACCTAATCTAAAGCCTTTAGCTTGCTTGGAGCTTTAGGAGCTACCTAATCCAAAACCTTTAGCTTGCTTGGAGCTTTAGGAGCTACCTAATCCATAGCCTTTCGCTTGCTTGGAGCTTTAGGAGCTACCTAATCCAAAACCTTTAGCTTGTTTGGAGCTTTAGGAGCTACCTAATCCAAAGCCTTTCGCTAGCTTGGAGCTTTAGGAGCTACCTAATCCAAAACCTTTAGCTTGCTTGGAGCTTTAGGAGCTACCTAATCCAAAGCCTTTAGCTTGCTTGGAGCTTTAGGAGCTACCTAATCCAAAACATTTCCTGCCCAGTTAGTTTTGCTCGGAACTCTGTGGAATTTTAATCTCAGTCATCCAGCATGTGTGGAGTTTTGTGGCTTTCAAACATCCTCTGCAGGCGTGGACTATTTGGGATCCTAAATCTAATCCACCTATCCTGCTCGGAGCACTCTCGAAATCCTTCCCTAATCTGCTCGGGTCTTGGAATACCTCTCTTTACAGGGGCGGATCCAGGACGGACTTCTAGGGGGACGGTGGGTTGTAATAGAGCTCCACACTCGGGAATGGGTTTTATTTATATATAAAATAAGAAAGTTTCCTCTTCTGGGGAGGGGCCGATTGCCCCCCTTGAATCCGCTCCTGTCCCTTTACCCACTATTAGTGAACTATTTATAATAAAACGATTTTGTATTACAGCATTTATAATAAAGAAATTTTTATAATAAAATTCGGTAGTGCGAAAAACGTTACCGTGTACAATTTAACTCGACCTATGTTCTACCTATACGTGCATAAGCAGAATTTTACAGTATGAAGCTCCTAAAAGTTATTTATTGATCGAAAAGAGCACTACGTATTTGTGTGTGTGTGTGATGTGTCTTTCTTAAAGGATTTGCAGGCAGGTTTGTTTTTCTTTTTAAGTGGCAAAATGTAAATAACATCCGTAGATAATAGTTTCTTGTGTTGCGTTCTGCGTATAGTGGTGATTCATTGCGATTAGAATGGACCAGAAACAACAAAACGAAATAAACAGTTCGAAGATAACGTTACAATGAATATGTGAAATAAGAAGGGGTCCAACAGATGGCCAGATTATTTCTGTAGCTTTGTTGTTTTTTTACTATTCATTGTGCTCTGCGAAATGTATTATCTTCCATTGTTCCAAACAGAACAATATTACTGACAATATACAGTGTTGCCAGAGCGCCTGAA
The DNA here is from genome assembly GCF_964235325.1 of Thermobia domestica. NCBI lineage: Eukaryota > Metazoa > Arthropoda > Insecta > Zygentoma > Lepismatidae > Thermobia > Thermobia domestica. Next base: position 196,554,137 of record NC_137468.1, read on the forward strand.
CATTTGGCAAGGAAATGCTAAACACAAGTAAGGTGTTTCAGTCTTTACTTCCGGTGATGTCAGTGGTTAGTTTATCTTATTTTGGTGCACGTCCTTATGATTCCCAGTGCAAATACATTTTTCTGTATTATTTGCAGAATACCTTAGCACCATACAAGGGCAACGATTTCTCTGTAACTTTGGGGGGAGGGGCATTTATAAAGAAAATACACATAACAATACATATAACAAGAGAAAATACACATAATAATACATATAACAAGAGAAAATACATATAAAAATACATATTCATAAAAATACAGGGGGCCCACATGAGCTTTGGGGGAAGGGGCGGGCCCCCCTAGGATCGGTGCCCTTGGCACCAGATACAATAGACCTAACTAGGGTTGCCAGCTTTTGAGAATGGAAACACCGGACACCATCCTGGAGTACATATACTCTTAAGATTGTGTTATCATCGCTCGTCAAAAATGTGAAGAACCTGAAAATGGTGACTTCACATAAAACTGAGCGATTCGGAATTTGAATTTAATAAATTTAGTTACTTTTGAAAAAAATATTTATTAAACTTACTTCTTCCAGTTTTGGTTGAGTTGTCACATGTAATTTTTGTAGTCTACCATCAATAATACATTGTATTAAAAAAAAATAAAAAAGCAAATATATTTGTCAATATAATTATGGCATGCACAGTGCTGGGGCTGGGCGAGCGGGGTGGTTGACCTGGGCGCAAATTGCAAGAGGGCGCCGAATGAGCAAGAAGAAAGCAGAAGTTTTGGAAATGAGTAAACGACGCGTCACTCCGAGAAAGTATAGACGTTCTATTAAATCAGTTAGTTTACAAAGAAATCTATTTGTTAAAAATGACCGATGTTAGTGCCGAATCCATAGTTTTCGGAGTCGCTGAGACGAACAGTCACAGTTCCGATGCCGTTTAAATCCAAATTTACCCCTGTTTGTCCAAAATGAAACGTATTCTCTCCGTGCGAAGAACGAGTATTTTGATAGTAATTAATAATAATTTGTAGTGGGTGTTGCCATTTTAACTTTTTCTGCCTCTGTCAACATATTAAATTATTGCGCCCATTAGAAAAAAAAATATCTAGCCAAGTTAGAATCTTTAGATCGTGGCAACCCTGTCACGTACGGGACTGTCATTGCATTTTCCCAAAGCTCTCTTCTGTTTCTCTCTCTTTTCAGTTTTGTTGTTAAGAATGCGTGGGAAAGGAATGTCAGATGAAACTGTTATTTACGTGTCTTGGAATTGAACCCTGTGTAATTATACAAAGGCCCAGACTGCCATTAATATTTTTTTTTTCAGTCGGAAGATTAATGATCGTCTGCAAGGTCTATAATAATGGAGAACAATGAATGTGGAGTGCGCGCAGAGAGGAAGATTGTTCTACGCACTTTTGATACAACAATAGATTACTTTCTCAACAGCAATAATTTGTTCTCTTATAAGCGAATTATAACGAATTCATTGACCAATCTTCTGTTTTACGCATTAAATCATGTAACAGAAAAGTCACATTCAATGCCAACGCTTCCGTCTTTATTGCAGGCGGTTCTGTACTACGCCCATGCCTTGAATACAGCAAGGTATTTGCTGTGCATGCCGAAGCGGTCAATAAAAATTAAATGAACCGGTGGCATGGTCTTATAATCCAACCTCCTTGTAGGAGGCGAGATAGTATGGTGGGAAGCGGCCAGTACTCTGCGGGTTGATCGTGCATGATGGTCTGTGCCAGGGGTGCACCCAAAGGGGGTCCACTGGACCCGAACTTCTCCAAAACTTCCCAACTCAACATACATTGATACACTTTGTCAATAAAATTATACTTGTTTCAGAGAGAAATGATTGATGAAGCATGAAAAATTGATCTTACACTACATTTGTACTGTTTCTTTTATAAAATCAATCTAGTTCTATTCTTTTTCTGAAAATATATGTGGAAGCATTATTACTTATCGTCTTTTTGGGTGGAGAATAATACTCGTTGAATACTACATAGCAGAGATGGCGTGGGTCAATGAAAACTTGACCAATGACCCACTGACCTACGACCCACTGTGACCTATTACCCACCATGAACCAGTCACCTACTGTGACCCACTCTGACCCATCACCCACCATGAATCAGTCACCCACTAACCCACTCTGACTCACCAACCACCATGAACCAGTCACCCACTGACCCACTCTGACCCATCACCCACCATGAACCAGTCACCGACTGTTACCCACTGTGACCCATCACCCACCATGAATCAGTCACCCACTCTGACCCATCACCCACCATGAACTAGTCACCGACTGTGACTCACTATGACCCATCACGCACCATGAACCAGTCACCCACTCTAATCCACTCTGACCCACCACCTACCATGAACCAATCACCCACTGTGACCCACTCTGACCCACCAAAACCCGTCGTCATCAACTCTGACCCATGATCCAGGCCTTCTTCTCTACTGACTAAAGAGTTTACACTTGTAATAAAACAAGGTTGTAGCTAAATTCTCACTTAGCTCCTTCGTGGCTAAGCGGTTAGCGTACGCGCCTTTCGCGTGGGAGACCTGGGTTCGATTCCCGGCGGGAGCACATGTGGTTCGGATTCCACGTTAATCTGTAGATCCGCGTCTCATATAGTCTCGCTGCTGAACGGGACGCTAACCCAACTCAACTGAAATTCTCACTAATTACGTATTCCCGTTTCCTCCTACTTGCTCATGCCACCAGTTTACTTCCATCACCATTCACTTGGTTTAATCATCGTCTCCCTTAGCCTAAAAGTTATAATCGTAGGACGTTAAAGATTTAATTTAATTTCATTTTCGAATTAACTCTTCATCAGGTTGACCAGCCCATTATATGAGTCAGTTAAGTAAATATTTTTCTATTTTATTCCAACTTAAAGTTTGCTCTACTTGAGGCAGTAGGAAAAGGAAAATGAGAATCGTATTAGTAGAATTTCGTGAATTTTATTACGAGCCATATTAAGTTCGCCCTAAAAGGGAGTTAAAAAAAAAACTTATGGTAATAAATTTCAGTGTTTATAGGAGGTTAACTATATTTTATTGCTAAATAGAACATTGAAAATTATATGGCTTTGCTCTTATATATACACAGTATACCGTAATTGCTATATTGTTTTTGCTGCATGCTGTGTTGCTGGGACGGTGTCCAAAAATTGTCCTGACCTAGACAAAGTTAATTCAAGGTCGAACGTTCTGAGGGCTTTACGTGGTGTGGTGTGGCGCGGCGCCCTTTCCCCAGTAGCAAGAGCGGTAGGTGGTGGGGGAAATTTTAACTTCCTGGAGCCGAGCGATCGATTTAATTCATAAAGTTCTGTGAGCATCCTGGCACCACCCACGAACCAACTGGAACCGGAGATTTTTTTTTTAGTTCTTCTTTTATTGCGACACTTTATCTCCATAACAATTCGTTTCAGGAACTTTGACATGAAATAGTAATTCGTTACTGAAACCAATATCTAAGGAATGTTTCAGTATATTTCTGTTACAGCACTCAGGGAAGTAATTCGACTCATGAAAATAGGCTGTTTTGTATCACGAATCTCGGAAAATATTTATATAGCCCCTGCAATACTTTTTTCTTTTGTTCTGAGGAAAAGATGCTGGTACTCAGTATAAATATGTTATCACAACATCTTCCAACTTTTAACATGTCGTCCGATATATCTTCATTTCTCATTGTATTTGCGATATTGCTAGTGTGCAAAATCTTGATGTAGACATTTGCAAAATGTAGGGTATACACATTAGAAGTGAAGTTAAAAGAGGAAGCTGAAGATCGAGAAACGCCGAAGTAACATTCCCAGTCCGAAATCTTAAAATAATAATAATAATAATAATAATAATAATAATAATAATAATAATAATAATAAGTAGTAGTAGTGTCTCGTGTACGCCACATAAGTTCGGTTAGAATATTGAAATTAACTTAAGAGATATGCAATCAATCTGGCATTTAAGTAAAATGAAAATGAAATGAAATCTTTAGTTTTACGTCCTACGGTTATGCCGGTTAGGCTAAAGGAGACTGTGATTATGAGAAATGTATAAAATGGTGGAATGAAGAAAGTGGGAGGAAACTGGGAGAACCCCGAGAATACCCATGAGCACGGTGTTTGTCTACCACAAAGTCCACACGGCGCGAGCTGGGATCGTACCAGGGAACCAGGGACCGGAGGTGAAACTCTAGCACAGAGCCACCGCGCCCCCTGTGGCATTTAAGTAGTTGGGTTGCATGTTACCAAGGTGTAATTGATGTATAATAGCCCCTATGGGAATACGTGGCGGAGGGGGTCAACTTAATGAATCACCTCCATCAGCAAACTTGATTTTTAACTTTTGATCCCTCTACACCCTGGCCAAAATTAATAATCATGTGTCAAGTACTTCTTGAGATTTTCTGTGTTCCGGACGAACGGACAGCCAGGCAGGTACGGTAAATATAGAAAGGAGTTTCGATAAATCAAACTCTTTAAAAACAAGTTAGAAATGAAATCTGTCGATCAGTTTTCAATTATGCCTCTTAGACTAAGGGAGACGGATGATTAAAGTAAGTAAATGATGGTGAAAGAATTGGTGAAATGACAATGTGGAAGGAACCGGAATTAGCCTGAGAAAACTCAGGGACATGATGTCCTGAGAAAACTTAACTGGCTGGCAATCGAACCAGGAATCCTACGCACCAAAGGTAAGCGCTCTAGTACTGAGCCACCTGCCCCTCCCAATTCAAAGAATGACTAGAGAAATCGCAAATAATAATAAAGTTCAAGAAAAGGTTCCGGGACTTACTGCTATTGTGTGTACGGTCTAAAAAAAGGCACTGGTCTATGATTTGAGGAAACTACTTTGTATACGAAGTATAGAATGGTTATGGCCGTCGACATGTAAATTAAAGGCAAAGATAAATGCTTTCTTGATTTGGATTTAGTGTCCGAACAATAGGTTCCATCTAGTGTTCTAAGTGGAGAAAAAGCAGAGGTGGTATGTTTTATTTCTATTTTGACTTGACATACCGGCTATCTAAATGTTGAAACACAGTGAGGGTATGTTGCCTAAAAGATTGAATTTTTATTTGCTAATGTCTAAAAGTCATTGGAGAGTTTCTCTGTATTTACGGGAGGGAGGAACATGGAAAGTCTTTGATCTCTGATCAACAACAACTCTGAAAAAAATAAAGAAAATATCTCCTTATGTTGCATTATAGAGAATTATTCACGAAAATGCTCAAAAACCGAGTTTTTGGTGTACTAACTATTTTCTGCTGGAAAACTCCCGGACCATCCACTCGACTGAGGGATATCTTAAACCCCCAGAAGATCCGTCCGTTTTCAAAACACGACATTTAATGCATCAAGGCGAGAAGACACACACTTACATAAGAAAGAAACTGTTCAATATGACACATCAAACCATTAACTAGATGAACTTCTTTGAGGACACCTAATTTTAAAAATAAAAGGTAGGAAAAAGATAACAAAAAATTCCGTGTTGTCAACTTAGAAATGATTTGTGTACATAAGAAATAAAATATTTTTCGTACGTACAAACATATTCGTCAATTAGTGTGTATAAAAATGGATTTATTAAGTGAGTCGTGATAACGGTATCTCATGTAAAATAGTTTGTCTAGGGAGCTCTTGTTCCACTTTTCGATTATCTTTTATCTATTTGAAGATATCACATAATTACTGGTTTAATTTCGCCGTGATGGGACCTCTCAAGAAGTTTATTTAACCCATTTGTGCCCATTGTCGACATTTGTCGACAACCTCTGACGTCGACATTTGTGAGGTTTCGGAACCTCTGGGGCTGAAATAAAAATCGCGGTAAACGGTACAACTTTTTCTAGTGTCGGTTGGTATCACTGCCTACGATTAGGTCAGCGACATCCTGCTTAATGTCACGTGGTGTGTATTTTGTAAGAGATATGAAAAAAAGAAACAATTATTTCGAAAAAATAATTTGGGCAGAAATGGGTTAATATTTTCCACCTTTTTGTTGTGAATAGCAATTAGAAAAGTGTTTGGCGAAAATTTGTCTAAGTAGAAATCCCGGGTTTGTTGGAACCGAACGCCTGTACAGGAAGATAACTCAGTAAGGAATGCTATATTTCAATGGTTCCCTCCTTGTTTACCTCGCGCCTCCCTTCGTAAATCCTGTATATTTTACGCTCTCCTCCCCCAGCTTCTTGATCCTTCCCGGACGTTGATCATACGTGAATCCTGTCTGAATTGTGTGATTTCAGATATGTGACTTATCAATTCTTCTATATTATTATTATTAATAATAATAATAATAATAATAATAATAATAATAATAATAATAATAATCACCACTTGTGCATACTAGGGATGGCCACAAAGTTCCGGTTCCGGCGGAACCGGTTCCGCGGGGAACCGGTTCTCGGAGATCCGGTTTTCAGAACCGGTTCCGGACCTGGATCCGAAAACCCGGCTCCAGAACCGGATCTTAGCAACCGGTTCCAGACCTGGATCCGAAAACCCGGTTCCAGAACCGGATCTTAAGAACCGGTTCCAGATCTGGATCTGAAAACCCGGTTCCAGAACCGGATCTTAGGAACCGGTTCCACATCTGGATCTGAAAACCCGGTTCCAGAACCGGATCTTAGGAACCGGTTCCAGACCTGGATCCGAAAGCCCCCGAAGACCCGTAAAGGAGGCATAAAGTTCACCTTCAAAAATAATGCAAAGAGGACCATGCGCTTGTGCCTTCCCCGCCCAGACCCGTTTGTGCCCCCAGAAAAAAATTTTGGTCCACCAGTGGGTGTTTAGCCAAATGAGTTGGCCAGTTTGCCTGTTTAGCCAATGAGTTTGCCAGTTACCCACTTTATTTAGCCAAATGAGACAAGCTGCCGCCGCCTGGGCGCCTGCCTGTCGCTTCCACCATTTCATCTAGCATACTGTTCACAGCTTGCCAGCAGCTCGGGTTTAGCGTAGGGATGGTCACAAAGTTTCGGTTCCAGCGGAACCGGTTCCACGAAGAACCGGTTCTGTTTTCAGAACCGGTTCCAGACCTGGATCCGAAAAACCGGTTCCGGAACCGGATAATCTAGAACCGGATCCGTTCAGACCCGAAAACCGGTTCCACCAGGAACCGGTTCTGGCCATCCCTAGTGCATACCGTTGTAGTTTAGCATTATTCTTCGTACCAGCTGAGGTCTTTCTCAGTTGTTACGTCGTGTTTGTACTATAGTAGATTGAAGGGCTCGTAGTCACAAAAATTCGTAATACTTGTAATTACAGATGTAGTTTATTTTTTGTTAGTAGTTTGTGCGCCCCCAAGTTAGCAACCATTGCTGTAGTTGAGTAATCTTCCTTGATCATTAAAAAAAATAAATGGATGGATAAACACAACAAATTTGACTTGACTGAATTCGAAGCTAAGTTGGTTAGGTAAACAATCGTTTAGATAGCGTTCGTAGAAGTTTTCTTTAGGGTCTCTGCTAGACTATAATGAACTGTGTTGCTGTATTGCACGCAGCAGAAGGTGAAAGTAGATGTGAATTTAATTTAGAATACCATTAATAAGAAGAAACGTTAAAAGTATTGTTGACCACTAGACTAGATTTGGGACTGTCTCGTCTCGAAATGTCTAGTGAAATAGTTTGCTGGAAAAGTTTGTTTCTATTGGAAGAGCTGTGTCTCGTCTCGTATTTGGTCACGGAAAATTGTTTCGTTCCGGTTTATGAGCAACGCTAAGACTGTATTTTTCTACCGCATTTATGCACACGGTATGCATTAGGTGCCTAGTTTTGCTTTTGGCACGGAAGATCCGAATTCGATTCCTGGTGGGAGCTCGTGTGAGTAAGAGCACACATTAATCTTCACGTCTCATATATCGTCGGTGCTAAGGACGGGGATGAAACAACAAACTTTTTTTTTTTTAATCACACGCCGATTTTCCAGTGTGAAAAATTGGGAATCCCACGTCCACTCTACACCATACGTGTCCAAACTCGCGAGCTCGGCGCTTACGCTTAACCAAGCTCGGGCTGAATAATCGAACATGAGCCCAGTTGAAAGCAGTGAGCACTAGCCCGAGCGAGCCCAGTGCAAAATGGCCATATATACTGCACATAGGTAGTTTAATTTCAGCATTTACTTTTTCATCAGTGCTTGAACAGACTACAAAATTAAGAAAAGTAGTTCGCGAGTTAAAAATCACGGTTTTAACACTTTGTGATATTGTAGGTAATTTAACCATGAACCTCATTTATTTATTCATTCTATTTATGTATTTTTCTTTCTTTCTTTGTAGGCTGTGGAGTCATTGAAACCCTCAAAGGCCAAAACTGACAGGTAAGTTACTTGATTTTTTTTAAAAAAATGGGTTTCCGGTTTTTGGTGCGGTAGTTCAGCTTAGATTTACGATGGGAGCAAATATGGTTCTTTTCCCACTTTGAAAGTGCATATCCACTACTCACATAATTCAGTTGTCGAAAAGGGATGAATAGTGACAACGGTATAGGGATGGCAAGAAGAGGGGCGAGCATCCCTCAGTGTCTACGCCTGCCTCCACAGAAATGTAATACAGGTCAAGTAATATAAAAACTAATCTTTTCCGTATAGAAATGATGGCTGTTGTCTTCAAAAAAATATCTGCCCCTCTCTTTTCCGTCTAAGAAGTTAAAGCTATCGTCATTACTAGGGGACAAAGTATATGAATTCTTTACCTTCAAGTTCCTCATCTACGCCCTTTAAACTAAAGAAGAATGGTGATCAAGAAACTGATGGAATGAAAATGTGTCGGGAAAGTGATTATATTAGAAGAACTCCTTTTTGTCTCGTATATCGTCAGGAAAATTCTCCCATCTCGTGCAGTGGCGGCGATCGGACATTAAAAATGGGGAAGGGGGAGGGGCAAGATATGATTTAAATATCTGGATATCAATGTTAGTTTTCTTGGTTGTTTCTAACACTGTTTGACGAAAGGTTGTATAACTAATAGGATACTATCTTTTTCAGTTAAAATACTGTATATCATATTTTATATTTTATTAAGTCAATTGACAACAGCAACGCAAGTAGGTACTAGCCATTTGTACTCTTAAACAACGAAGGTGTAAGAAGAGATTTGATTCATTGCTCATGGATCTGTCTGGGAAATTGAGATATCAGATTATTTAATAACAAATTTGCAAAACAAATAAATAGAAAGGATAATATTAATCATAGTAATGAATAATGATGCTTCTTTTGTAGAAGTTATATTGAATCTAGGGATTAATGAACAATTTATATATTTAATTCCAGGCATGCCATTAAATGTATGTTATTACTCTTAGAAAATGAAAAACAGTAAATACTACAAGCATATGCTATGACATTTAAAGAACTACGCAATTACAATATTAATTTCTTTGAATTGCAATTAAAACGCAGTTCCTATAGATTTCTTAACTCCACGGGGAGGCAAATAACCTGTACGTACTCACGCAACGGCAAATATTATATGGCACCATTTTTTCTGTGAACCAGTAATACATACAAAAACTTTAAATTTCCAAATGAAACTATATACATTAAGGAGTCACTTAAAAAAAAAAGCGGCGGCCAACTAACCCCTCTTGTCCCCCCTAATCGCCGCCCCTGATCTCGTGCACAACCCTAACTGTCTCACTCTGGCTCCGCTATGTTTACTGGGAATGAGAGAAACTCATTACAACGTCACAAGCATTGGAGTTAGGAAAAGTTTTTAAGAATCGTTTTAATTGTTTCGTAAGATTTCATCATCACTCATCTTCGATTAAGGAACAAACTACGTGAACGCTGGGAAAACTCTAATTGCTATGTCGTCGCGGGATTCAAACTCGTGGCTTTCTGATCAAGAAGTTGTGTTTACAGCATTAGCAGCGTTTTCTCGGTAAACATCCTGTATGCAACACTGAATTTAATCTTGTGTGTGTTTTCCACAGTCCATCAGTCATTTCAAATGTTCATGTTTGAATAACCTTTTTCACGAATATAACATATTTCTTCTCGGCCTCCGCTCGAATGTTACATCCCACCAGCTATTAATGTCTGTAGTTTTTGTAGTTTTTGCTGCGCAGGCGAAATGTGAGAGGCCTGTTTTTTCTGATATATTGGCCATTGTTCGAATTATGGTCCATTTGAACACTGACGTCATGCGCTCACGTAGCACAGGCTGTGAAGAATAGGTTCTCCGGGACTCTCCACACCACAGTGAGAAAGAACATTACGCGCTCATTCTTTAGCAATGGACGTTGAAACTCATCCAAACAAGTGGAATTAAGGTTCTCCATTTGCAACGATCGTTTTTGTTAACTCCTTAAGTTTTCAACAGGGTTCCAAGTGCAGTTATCATAAAAGCCTACTTCCCTGGGTTTCTTTATTATATGTTACTTTATATTATACTTTCGTGAAATGGAAGAGAAGAAAATGATGTCCGTGAGAAAAAAAATGGAATTCTACATTTTAATGAATGTATGTTCACGTTTGATTGATTTTTGGGTATATGTCCGTCCAGTTGTCCCAATGTATTTACATCCGCCTAAAGGCCTAAATAAATTAAAAATGAAAATGAAATCTTTGAGTCTTACCTCCCACGGTTATGCCGGTTAGGCTAAAGGAGACGGTGATGATGAGTAATGAATGAAATGGTGGAATGAAGAAAGTGGGAGGAAACGGGAGAACCCCGAGGAAATCCACGCACACGTTGTTTGTCCACCAGAAAATTCACTTGGCGTGGGCTGGGATCGAACCCGGGACCCCAAGCACCAGAGCTGAACGCTCTACCACTGAGTCACCGCGGCCCCTAAATGAATTAAATATCGACTAGAAGCAGGGAATTCGTTTTATTATTTAGTTCAAAATCTTTATTTTTGTGAATTCTGTCGAGGAATTTGAAGCTTAGACGTAAACATCTAGGCGATCCTCATTAGGAATACAGACCCGTTCATTTATAAATGCACGTTTTGGGTGATTCTAAATGCATGTTTTCAGATGTTTCTGCAATAAAATGTATTATTATTATTATTATTATTATTATTATTATTATTATTATTATTATTATTATTATTATTATTATTAACAAGAAGAAAAGTTATTTCGAAAGAGTTCTATTAGGAACAGACTGACAAATGAGCACTTCACTTGTGAGAGTCGATGCATCTCAGTCCGAACAAGATTATGAAAGAGATGATAGCTTACTATTACAAGAATTTTGTAAAATGTACCGTTGTTGGTTTTAGTGAATTACGGATATGTCCGCCTAAAATTTTTCTTCCTTTTGTCTGCTTCTAAAAACGTTTGTCGTACCACTGGCGTAGAAAGTGCTTTCGCTGGTGACTGCCAGTATTGGCTTATTCCTTCCTCGTGCTTTTCTCATTCTGTTTTTCACTTTTTTTAAAAAAAGATTTTGAATAGTATTTCCTAATAGCTCTACGAGGCGAGATGATAAATATGATTTTTTAGTATCATCTCGCTGATTTTGAAGATGTCTCGATTCTGGAAGTATTCTATCACGTATTGATTAACTTGTATCGTCTCGAAAATTTCTTGTAAATTTATGTATAAAATTTGTGCCCTGCGTATTTAAATTTCGTATAGTAGGAGGTATCGGGTAGGGCTGTGCGATGTGTCGATATCGATATCAGCTTGTATCGCTAATGATATCGCAAAAATATCGACGTCGACATATCGGTATCGTCGATATCGTCATTCGATATTGTCGATATCGATATTCGATACTAATATTGTTAATATCAATATTCAGTACCGATATTTTCGATATCGATATCGTCGATACTCGATATCGATATATCTGTTCGATATCGATATCAGAAAAATATCGAATGTCGATATCAAAATTTCGATATCGCACAGCCCTACTATCGGGGTACACCGTAGCCTAGTGGTTAGAACGTTGGGTTCATGTCCGTGTGGTCCCGGATTCGATTTCCGGTGGGTGCTTCCCAATTTTTATTGTTCACCCAGCGTCGTGACACAAACTGGAGAGTCACGTGAATAAAAGACGTGACGACTACTAGATAAGGAAAGCTCCTCGTACACATGTTACAGACGGCATAGGAGCGCGCTGACAAGTGTTCGTTGGTAGGCAACGTTGCTTGAACGTTAGCCGGTCGCTAACAGATGGCCTTGAAGCGGTTCAGGTCCACAAAGTGCTGTCACGCCACTAGTTAGTTTGTTTTAGTAGGACTTATTAGAATCCCTTCACATCACGAGAGGTCCACGAAGGATGTGCTATAATATTTCAACTATATTTAAAATTGGAATTTGTTGTGTAATGACTTTCATATTTTTAAAGTTCGATAATGTTCATCGTTGTGTTCGTGCAATCAATCATCTTGTCAATTTGCACTTTTTTTTTTTTTTTTTTTTTTTTTTTTTTACTATGAGTCATGTAACGTTACAATAGTGTTTGAGATCTAAGATTGGGATGAACTAGTGTAGCCTCTGAGATTCGTGAAATTTCTCGTCTCGGCTCGTATTTAAGAATGCATTTCTCATCTCGGCTCGTATTTAAGAATGCATTTCTCGTCTCGCCTCGTATTTAAGAATGCATTTCTCGTCTCTGCTCGTATTTAAGAATGCATTTCTCATCTCGGCTCGTATTTAAGAATGCATTTCTCGTCTCGGCTCGTATTTAAGAATGCATTTCTCGTCTCGGCTCGTATTTAAGAATGCATTTATCGTTTCGGCTCGTATTTAAGAATGCATTTCTCGTTTCGGCTTGTATTTAAGAATGCGTTTCTCGTCTCGGTTCGTATTTAAGAATGCGTTTCTCGTCTCGGTTCGTATTTAAGAATGCGTTTCTCGTCTCGGCTCGTATTTAAGAATGCGTTTCTCGTCTCGGCTCGTATTTAAGAATGCATTTTTCGTCTCGGTGTGACACCACCAGTTAGAAATGACTTGGATGGAGAGAGTATTTTTAAAAAGGTAGATAGTCAGGATTTTTTGAACACTACTGAATCGTATTACCGTAGGCGTCTTTGAATATCTATAAAATTCAATTCCGACCACCATATTACTTCATTCTGTGGTCGTTTAACTGGTTTATATTTCCATAAACGAAAACATATGGGTAAGTAAGGCAACGGGACCTGGAACCCTTATCCCGAAGCAAAAGCAAAAAATATCTAAATAGGTTTTTGTGTAAGAGGCTTGTGGTTTATTGTATAAGAATGTTGGTTGATGTGTCGGGATGTCTTTTCCCATATATATAAGTAATTTATTCCAGCATATTTCTACAGGCTGCTGGTTTATTCAGCTTATGTTGTTGATGTCGGGGAAAATGATATATGCGTTTGGGTATGTGTATGTACGTACGTAACGTCTTGTGAGGGTTGCACCGGGCAGAAGTAATAAAAATAAAGAAAAAAAGAGAATCTTACAAAAGAAAAAAAAAAACAAAAGAAACGCAGCCATGACGAAGGCAAAAAACGCGGTTGACATAGGAAGAAACTTACATGGATGCGTGGGATGGCTGTAGCAATGTTGCCAACCCTTTTCGTGAACAAAATTATTTTGGGATACAATGTGTTTTAAAAACTTATCTCAATCTTTTCAGTGTAAGTAGTATGGCCGTCGTCTGGAATGTTCGTAAAGGGAAGGGGGAAGTTCAAGTTCTCAAGGTCATACGATGTCATATGTTTGTATACGGATGTTTCAAAACAACAGGGTGGTATGTACAGGGTGTTTCAAAACAACACCGATAAAGTTTGCGAGATGATTCCAGACACCAAAATAAGATAAAAACTACAGACCAACCTGGGTGCACAAATGCTTCCTTTCGGAGTTATAGAATGCCAAAAACATGAAAAAATGAATTGTAAATGCCCAAGCTCCAAAACTCAAGTCAATACTTTAATTAGGAACAAAAATATCTAAGTTTCAGAATCCTGCGGCACTTTCGCAACAACTTTCATGGAAGTACTTAGTGAGCACTTCAAATTATGTCCATAGCCAAACTGCTTCTATAAAAATTATGGCGTGAGTACCGTAGAATTCTGAAACATGTATTTTTAGATAGCGCACATAATAGTTCCTAAGTGAAGTCTTGACCCGAGTACGGCAGGTCCCATAGTGTTGGAGCTATTGACATTTTAAGTTCCCATTTTCGTATTTTCGGCAGCCTATAACCCCGGAAAGAAGCATTTGTGCACCCAGGTTGGTTTATACTAGTGCTGTTGAATTTTTGTGACATTTGCGGTTTTCGGTTTTTGAGAAAACCGGTTTTCTGAAAACCGAAAACCGCAAATGCGGTTTTCAAAACCGAAACCGCAAAAGCGGTTTTTAAAACCGAAACCGCAAATGCGGTTTTGAAAACCGACATTTCGGTTTTATGAAATTTCACTTTTTTCAAAAACCGGTTTTCGGTTTTTTCAAAAACCGATTTCGACAGCACTAGTTTATACTTTTTGTCTTACGTTGGTGTCTGGAATCACTTCCCAAATACTCTCTGGTTGTCGTAGTTGTTTTGAAACAACCTCTGTAGTAACTTTTCATTTTTCCATAATATTGCTCAAAAGGAAGTTAAAAGTCCAAAAACCCTGTTGCACACAACACTGTCCATCACATTTAGGATTACAAGTGTCAATGTTAGGAGTATATGCAATGACGAAAACAGCTTTAATTTCTCAGGGGCAGGCAAAGAGGCAGAAAACATTTCGGAGAAACAGCTATTTTTTTGGTATATCGTAAGGAATGGTTTTACGTGTATATTACTCGGCATACACTACAATAAAACATATCTGATGTGGTAGATGTTGCTACCGGTGGGGGGGGGAGGGGGAGAGCGCTCAACATCTTGCCATCTTCTGGCGTCATCACTGAGTGTGTGTGCCATTATTGGGAGATACGATCTGCTATTTAACCATAAATTTACCGAGATTCGATTCCCGGCGGGAGCTCGTGTCTTTCGGATTTCACGTTAATCAGTAAGTCCATGTCTCAAATAGCCTCGCTTTGTGGTGGACAAACACCGTGTGCGTGGGTTTTCTCGGGGTTTTCCCGTTTCCTCCCACATTATTCATTCCACCATTTCATTCATTACTCATCATCACCGTCTCCTTTAGCCTGACCGGCATAAACGTGGGACGTAAAACTTAAAGATTTCATTTCATTTTTCCAATTAAATAATGCATCCGGATCCAGTAAAAGTATGTAGGCATTATGAGACATTAGCTGCAGCCCCAGCGATGCTGGTAAGACTTATTTTTCAAGTATATTTTGTGTATGCCATAATTATATTGACAATTATATATCTTCTTTCCTGTTTTAAATATGATGTATTATTGATGGCAGAGTACAAAAATTACATGTACTGACTCAGCGAAAACTGGAATAAGAAAGTTTAATAAATTCTTCAAAAGCAACTAAAGTTATTAAATTCGAACTCAATTTTATGTAAAGTAAGTAACTAAAGTTGTTCACATTTTTTGACGAGCGACAGTGTTACAATCTTGAGAGTGTAAGTACTCCAGGAGGGTGTCCGGTATTTCCATTCTCAAAAGTTGTCAACCCTAATTATAGCCACGATCGATTACGCTTGTCTTGCAATACAGTTCTCTTGGAGGTGAGAGAGTTTGGTAGGGAAGATCCTGTGCTTTAATAATAATAATAATAATAATAATAATAATAATAATAATAATAATAATAATAATAATAATAATAATAATAATAATAATATAAGGATCGAGCTGGAGACCCGGGTTGGGTTCCTGGCATGAGCTCATATGGTTCGGATACAACGTTAGTCTGTATATACACGTATTATGTAGCGTCGTGCTTAAAACAACGTTGAATTGCAAATGAACCAATCAATCTATTACTGACGTTCATAAATAATTTATTAGAGACGCAATTGGTAAGTACGAGTAAGATTTAGTACTGTTGGTTTAGATTTTGGGTGAATCCTAGAGAAATATAGAAACAATTGACGCTTTAGAACATTTTTAAGTAAAGAATTAATCAGGGTATTATTATTTAAAATAATAATAATAATAATAAAAACACGTCGATACATGTAATACATGGAAATAATTATATAGTTAGTAACACTGCTAGTTAAACCTTTTCCCGGCTTTTTTTTTTTACATCTCATTTGTTCCCACATCTTTTTTTGTATTTTTCTGACACTTGTGGAAGGTGTTCATTTTGTAGGCGATAAGAGCGACATCTGTTGGTGTTGGCTACTGATAAGTTGAACGTCTCTCTCTTTTCTGAATGGCTTCGTTTGTTAATAATGATTAAAGATTAAAGAGCAGAAGCGAGTGACTTTCCCTTATAAAGGCATTAGTGTTTCTTTCGTTTTATGGAGGTTTTATTGATTATAATGCAACATATGTAAAGACCACGCATGCGGTTTGTGTCTGTGTAACTCAGAAGGTTATGATTTTTTTTTTTTTTTTTTTTTTGTGGTTGCACAAGATTATATGTTTTTATTATTAAATTTCACTCATTGCTGATAGATTAAAGAAAAAAAGTGATCTTCCACTTTCCTTTCAAATTGCCGTCAATTATGTTGTTGTATTGGAGCAGGGGTGCATCCACGGGGGTACACCAGGTCTGGAAGCCCCCCCCCCCCCCAGCCGGATTTACGTATAAGCTAAACAAGCTATAGCTTAGGGCCCCACGCTCTTGGGGGCCCCAAAAATTAAAGAAAAAAATGAATACACATTTCCAAAATTATAAGAAAAACAATAAATAAAGTAAAATATACATATAGCTACAGTGCTTCGTTTGTGTAAGCCCCTATGATGTAAGTAATGGGGCCCTTTCTGCTAGCCTGCCTCCTGAAATATTACTGGTTTCATCATTTCTGTGTATACGGTGCAACGTTCATCTGGAGACATAAAGGGCGCCATTATCTTCAGTAGCTTAGGGCCCCACCAAATCTAAATCCAGCTCTGAATCCAATATATACTTGTACACCTTCTTAATAAAACTGTATTTGCTTAACAGAAAAATGATTGATGTAGCATGAACATTTGATTTTACACTTCATCTGCACTCTTTGTCCAGTAGGGGATCCAGAAGGTAAAAACTGGGGTGTCAGCCAGGACCAGGACTGTGATATGTTATCATGAGTTTACTGTAAACTTCCAGAATATATAAATAATAGCTTAAATTATTTTTGTAGCTTATACAACTGGAGTGCCTAGGCACCTCCGGCCCCGGATTACATCCGCCTCCGCCACGGTCTTTGACTCATAAAAACATTAATTATATCATTTTTTTTCTGAAAATATAGGTGGAGGTATTTTACAATTAGTTATCTGATACATTATAATAATACCCGTTCAATAGGCATCTAGAGATATTAGCTTCTAGTATTGAAACCACCCGTAGGACTTGGACCCCAACAAAAATTTCTGAGTGCGCGCCTGTATTGGAGTGTGTCCCTATATTTTACACATACTGTTAAGAACAACAAAAAATAGGCATGCAAAAAAATTTTGAACAGATGCAGAGTTGTTTAGAAGTCCGTTCAAATGAAAGGGATACGATATGAAACTAATGAGAACTGCATATTCAAAATTAGTGGTGGGCACAAAAAACGGTTTATCGGTTTTCGGTTTTTAGAAAATCCGAAACAGGTTTTTTGAAAATTTTCAAAAAACCGTTTTTTCGCCGAAAACGGTTTCGATTTTCTCCAAACCCGGTCAGGTTTTTCACCGAAACCGGTTCGGTTTTTACCGAAACCAGTTATCGGTTTTCTCCAAAACGGTTTCATTTTTTTTTTTTTTTTTTTTTTTGCAAAATTCGTTCTATTTCAGACCAGAATAGTGTTTCGTTGTTCTCCGGAAATCTATTGTCTCCACAGAAAAAGTTTTGTGTTTTTCAAAAGTTTTCACCGAAACAAGTTTCGATGAAAACCGAAACCGGTTTATGGAGAAAACCAAAACCGTTTCGGTGAAAACCCCGAACCGGTTTTCACCGAAATGTCGGTTTTTGGATTTCGGTTTTTTAGAAACCGGTTTCCGGTTTTTATACAAACCCGTTTTGCCCATCCCTAATTGAAAATGCAATTAAAATTTAAAACGATAATCCGCAATAGCTGTGTTACGTTTGTTGATAAATCAACAATGGATAAATTATTGTCAGCAATAAAAGGAATTGCTTTTGTTTAGGATCGTCTTTTGTTCTTTGCAAAATTGTATGTGCGTGAGCGAATAATCTTTTTTTCTAGCAAGCTGGCCACAATGAAGGTTGATTTTTGGTGTGGGGTTTTATTTGTTTCCTAAATTTTAAATTAAACCAGTTGCCTTTAACTAACAGTTTTTGGTGATACTGAACACACACACAACAATGTACCAAATTCACAACAATATGAGGTAACTCAAAGTGGCGGTAACTCTAGAAAATTAAATTACTCAATAAGTTTTAACAGCTGTCCAAGTTCTTTTAACCAAAATGGAAATCACTACATTATTTTTTTTATCACATGACCCAAAATTAAGGGAGTTATGAAGTTTTAATATTTTTAAACGGTCTCCATTTTGAAACCGTATAACGGGACCGGATTCGATATTTGTAATATGAATGAACTGATCAAATTTGGCTTTGATCCATTTGCTTTTAGGGAAGTGACTGTATCCATTATATACAAGAAATGGATTCTACTATTGTAGAAATAGATGGATATCATAAAATCTCCGCAATAGGTGTATTAAAAATCCCACACAAAATTTTACAAACCAGAAATTATAAAGGGGTCGCTCATAAGAGGATGTGATAAAAGAGGAAAAAATGAAATGAAATCTTTAAGTTTTACGTCCCACGATTATGCCGGTTAGGCTAAAGGAGACGGCGATGATGAGAAATGAATGAAATGGTGGAATTAAGAAAGTGGGAGGAAACGGGAGAACCCCGAGAAAACTGACGAGCACGGTGCGATAAAAGGGGATCGTAATAGGAATTAGAGTGAGAACCACTGTTCTAGAAGCTTCAATTCGTCCTGTAGATGTCAGCCACTGACGACGTATGCTGCCATCTAACGGAGAGTTGTGTAACTTCTACTACCTTTGTTTTAATAGCAGGAAATAGGATATGGACAGCTATGTTTAAAGTCACCGTTATCCGTGAATATGTTAACATACATACTCCGTTAACGAAGTCTAACGAGATAATCGCTCTGGCTATCTCTTGTAGAAAACAGAATCCAAAAATTCCCTTTTTAGTGATAATGTGAAGTAACGGACGGACTGACCTATAAGTTCCTCTAACGTGACCCTAATAGCTATTTGCAAAACTTCTTTATATATATACAGAGAGAGAGAGATATCAGCCATTTTGGTTCATGGTTTGTTACATCATAAATAATAGTTGGTTTGATTTTGAGTTTAGCGACTTTTCAGTAGCTAGGCTATATGAGACGTGGACTTACAGCTTAACGGGGATCTAAATCACATGAGGTCACTCCGGGAATCAAACTCTGATCCGTTGCACATCGTGGTCGTCCTGATTGAAGTAAATCGTCAACATTTCCCGTTGCCCTGAATTTGCGGATTACTTTTCGTACAGCACTGTCTGTTACCGGCTTGAGATTAGGATGACGCTGATTGAAGACGGCTGCTATTATTGCTGAACTGCGTCCTCCAACTTACTATGTTATAACATCCTTGGTTTCCACCTCCCAGCAACATTGATCCCAATTTACTTCGAATCGACTGCATTTACAGTTTCTCAAATATTTAGCCCGGTCCAGACTTTTGGCCATACCCTGTATAGCTGCGAAACTGTCTACTTTTGAGCACAGGTGCATATGAACTTTTTTTTTCTTATTTTGATGTAAGGAATCTGTTCCTAATATATTGCGACACATTTTGTAACACCCTGTATATCAGATAGTAAAAAAAAATGCGAAATAAGGTAATAGAAAATAAATCTTTGAACACAATTTTAAGATGGATATACTTTTGATATTTTGGAACGGAGGGGAGATATTATATCTTTAGCTCAGAATCACGGCCTCGTTGAAAGATCAGTGGAAAGTATTTTAAGGTCGGTTTAAAGGGACAAGTTTTGCCGATAGATGTCACTACACTCTTCTTATCTCTCTCATGTATTTTTTATCTTTCACGAAAATTCACGATTTCTCTTACAAATTTCAACCTAGAGACTTCAAATTTTTGGAGAAGGAACTTCATAACCTATCGAAGGTAACAATCCGTGCCGATTTTTTATTTAAAATTTTCTTAATTGTTTACATTGCTTGATTGTTGAAATGGATATCCAAATCTTTAACAATATAACTGTTTCAACAATTAAGAAAATTGTAAATAAAAAAATCGGCACGGATTGTTGTCTTCGATAGGTTATGGAGTTTCTTCTCGAAAAATTTGAAGTCTCTAGGTTGAAATTTGTAAGAGAAATCGTGAATTTTCGTGAAAGGTAAAAAATACATGAGAGAGATATGAAGACTATAGTGACATCTACCGCCAAAGCTTGTCCCTTTACACCAACCTTAAGTAAATGAAATACATGGAAACAGATATATTTTGTTATTATGTGCATTCTACATTTATGCTTTTCACACTGCCTGATAACATTTTTCTTTTGTTTGTTAAAAAAAATATTTCGATACTAATAATTCTTATCTGTATTTTGGTCTTTGTATCCATGTACGTATTTGGGTGCAAATATTGTTCTAGTTAAGTGTTGTGTGTCGGAATGAATTTCTGTATTTGTCTCCACTGCTATGTTTGCTTTCAGATTTTGTCAGTATTTGCTGTACTTTGTTTCTGTATCTGCACTTTTGTACTTATCTCCGAGTTTTCGCTAAATTCATGCTTTCAATTGTTTACAATGCTTTTTTGGCTTTTGTTTCACAACTGTCCCTTGAACTTAAATAATAAATTTAATTTTAATTTATAAGTAGTATTTGTGTCAGTGTTTGTAAGAAGACAAACAACAACCAATAATCTACTTTTTTTTTTTTTTTTTTAATAACAGTGCGTTGTCTTACATGTACAGCGTTTCAACATTAAAACAGTGTTTAAGATCTAAGACGTGGATGAAATAGTGTCAGGCCAGTATCCAGGGGGGTCTAGGGGGCCCCGAATTTTTACTGCCCCTTCTAAAATTTTCACAGGAGGCTTGGAAATGAACTATAACATGGTGATGAACTACAATATAGTTCGATTGGACCCCCCCTAACTTCTACCGGCCCCCCTCCCTACATTTTCGGGCTGGCTATTGGCCTGAATAGTGTTTGTCTACAAGACTCGTGAAATTTGTCGCCTCGTCTCGAATTTTAAAAGCAGATGCTGCTTGTTTCGTTTTCGAGACGAGACCGAAAATTGTCTCTTCTCATGGGCAACACTAGTCTGAATCAGGCGTAAAAGTGGATCTCAAAAGGCAGGGGAAGAGGGCGGACGACATTACGCCGCCCCTGTGCCTATCTTTGCCTATTGTAATTTTTTATTAAATGGAGGGATATTATAGATATATTTTGGGACTGGGGGAACGGCATCCTTTTGCGTTCCCTTCACGTTTACCTTCGGGTCTGAATCCATAATCTCTTTATCTCTGTTATTTACTAAGAGACGCACAAACGGACAGTCTTTATTTTATACTTTTTAGAGAACCTAGTAATAATAATACAACCATTGTACACAGGGGAGAACGCGGGGCGACGACGTCCTCCACCTCCAAAAATAAGAACGGCGTCCCCCAGTTCCTAAAAAAAAAAAAAAAAAAAAAAAAAAAAAACCATACAATTTGCAAAGATAGCAGGGAGACGGCGGGACGTCATGCCGCTACCTACCGTCCCCCTACTTTTTCAGATCCACTTTAACCCCTGATCCTTTAAATCAGGGATGCAAATAAGCACTCGTCCACTCGCCCGGGGCGAGTGGTTTATTGGTGTGGACGAGTATTTAATATCATACGAAGGTAAGTAAATTCTATTGTATGATGTGGGCTAGTAGCTTTTTTCTTTGGGCGAGTAAAATTTTGTTGCTTATTTGCATTCCTGCTTTAAATTGTGTGGCAGTAGTGAATCAGTAGCAAGCTGAACTGGTGAGTACGAGTCCATCTTTGCTGCGCTCTGTGTTGTGGATTTTATCTCGTTAAGCGTCCCATTGTCAAAGCTTGAAAACAAATCGATTGACTCTGTTGGGTTTTATAGTGAAGTCTGTACTTTGTGGCTGCTGCTTTGTCCATGATGAAAGTACTTCGTAAGTGGCTTTGGAACGTTTCGATTATCTCTCAGCATTGTCGTAATCTTTTGGTGATAATACCGCGGGACACGAAACATCCCAGTTGAATGATAGACAAACGGGAACAACCTTGGAGCTTAACCATTCCATTAGATTCATTTTCAGTTGCAGCCTTTTATCCTTTTCACTTGATTTGTGCAAATATAAAACGCTGAAGTATGTTTTTACATCTTCATTTTCTCAGGTCAGCATTCTCTTGATTGCTTTGACATTGCTTTCTCTTCTTCCCTGTTCTAGACTTTTCATTTCATTATAGTCACTTTTCCCTATACATCTACTATTATTTGGCCAGTATATTTTAAATTAGGTTTTCTCTGTGTGTGTGTGTGTTTTTCGTTCTACCATTTCCTCCGTAGCTAACAGCATGATTCCTCCATGTCTCGTAATGTGTTCAGTTTCTCGTTTTTCATATGCACAGTGTGGTCCGAAAAACCCCTTCCACTTTTCTATCAACCTTATAAGTGTGATTGAATTTAGTAGTACTGGGCCTATTTAAGGGTCTTCACTACAGCGAAATTAAACTACCGCTAATTTTAGAGTTTTTTTTTTTGTAATATCTTCAAAACAAATAAAAATACTCGAAAAGCAGAAACGTAGTGAACTAGATAATACGATTTTGCATGTAATACCGTTATCATAACTAATCTATCTGCTTTCGATTTGCAACTGAAGAAAGATTTATCATTTTTTGCGGGTTCTGTAAATAGCGTGATACCAAAAGCGGATGGGTGAATTGTGGTAAAGGTATCATATGCAAAATCTTATTGTCTAGTTCACTGCGTTTCTGCTTTTCGAATATTTTTATTTGTTTTGAAGATATTACAGAAAAACTCTAAAATTAGCGGTAGTTTAATTTCGCTGTAGTGAAGACCTTTAACAAGAGTGCGGATTTGTGTAGATTGATTCAGCGTTCGAAGAATAGGCATTATCTTTTCTATTAACTCTTTGCTCAGCTCGGTAACATTTCCGTTTTAGCGTTTTTCGCCATAGAAAAAGCCTTTAATAGATAGCGACAAGCTGTTTTCTGCAATCGACTCAGTATTTCAAGGAAACTTATCATCACTATTCGCAACACCCTGGCAAAATTGAAGTGATTCGAATTTACTAGCTTTTCCGGAGCCAAACATGGTTTTGATACCATGGAGGTAAAACGGTAATAGGTATCGAAAAAGCTGTTTTTGTGACATATTCAGCGCACCAAGAACGAGTTTTGTCTGGATTTTTTATTCATTAAAACCGAAGTTGGTGAAAACATAACAAGTAAACCTTGTAACGTCGAAATGGACTTCGTTGACCAAGCTTGGCAGTGAAGTGAAGAATACCAAGAAAAGAGCGTAAACAAAATTTAAAGTGCTTCCGTCCAAAAAGACGGGCGCAGTGGCCAAAAACCTGATTGATCAAAATAAGCCAGAACAGTGTGTTTAAAGGCTGGAAATTTCATAGGAGGTGTAAAACGGGTAAAGGGATGACAAACAAAAAGACATTAATAGACACCGATAGGAAGTGGACATCTCTTATAGGGTAATGTTGTCATGGCCACCATCTTGTATCTTACTCGATTGTTTTAAATAGAAATGGGTCATGTAATATATGAAATAGGGCTAGAATTTTAAGAGAAATACAATGGTGGAGTCCAGGCGCGCATCCAAGGTGGGCTATAGGGGCTATAGCCCCCCCTTGACGCTCAGGTATACACTAGATAAAATGGGCTTCAATTCTGCACACTGGATAAAACGGCAGACTGTGGTTTAGTCCCTCCCTTGATCATATCCTGGATCTGCCACTGGTGTAGTCTATTGTTTCATATGTTTATATTTGTAAGACATAATGAAATTGGACATTGATATGAATAGGTTATCCTGGTGAGAAATTCACGAGGATCCGCGCTGTCAGCAATGCATGAGCTCAGTTATAATTAGTCAGTTGCTAGTTTTAACACCATTTTTAATTTAGGGAACCAATATCGACTGAAAATTGTATATATCACCACTTATGTCGCATTTTGGCTGTCGACCAGTGTTATGAAAGAATGGGGAAGGACACGGACATATTTCAAAGGGAAAATCACAAGGAAACCCACGAACACGATAGTGTCCAACAAAAACTGACATGACCTGGGATTAAACCAGAGTTCCCTCACACCAGAAACAAACACTCTTGCACTGAACCACCGTGACTTCTAGGAAGGAATGACAGATCACATCGTGAAACTAAAAATTTTAAATTACAGCTAATTATATTATCCCGCACATTGTTTTATTCGTCAACTATAACATGTGCTCATATTTACAAACAATAAGACGTGCATTTACTACAAGCCAGTACGAGACGCGGACGACAGACCATAATGTGATGGAAGAAGAACACCAGCGCCGCCACTACACTGGAGCAGAGAGCTCCTCCGTGGCTAAGCGGTTAGCGTACGCGCCTATGGAGTGGGAGACCGGGGTTCGATTCCCGGCGGGAGCTCATGTGGTTCGGATTCCACGTTAATCAGTAGGTTCACGTCTCATATAGCCTCGCTGCTGAACGGGACGTTAAACTCAACACCCTGAGCAGGTATAAAATCATAGAATCGCAACGAGCATCAGATACTCCTTGGCTGGTCAAGTTCCCCCTCTTAGCTTGCAGTGGAGCGGTTGGACAACTTTTACCTATCCCAAGGCTTTTAGCTTGAACTGGAGCTATAAGGCCTTCCTTTACCACTTAGCTTGCAGTGGAGCTTTGAGAGATCTTTTAGCACAAAACCACCGAGCGTGCAGTGGGTCTTCGTGGTTCTCCTTTTCTCACTTAGTTGACAGTGAAAATCTGCGGGTGCGGGACACTAATCTTTCTTTCCTTGTAGTGGAGCATTGGCAATCCTATCCCACCTTATTTAGTGTGCGGCGGAGCTTTTTGAGTAATCCTTCTCTTGGCCATCTGGTCTTGAGATACCTACTTACCCTAATTATTAGAGAACTTTTATACTTATTTTAAATAAGTGAAATTGTAACACACTTTGTATCATACTTTGTTATACTTAGAAGTTTTGTAATAATATTGGTAGTGTGAGAAAACGATTCCCGTGTGTGATTGCTGTACCTTGTACCTGTTTCAGGAGAACTTTATAATATGCTTAAATGTACGGGGCCGCGGTGGCTCAGTGGTAGAGCATTCACCGCTGATGCATGGGGTCCTTGATTCGATCCCAGCTCGCGCCAAGTGAACTTTGTGGTGGACAAACATCGTATCTGTGGGTTTTTTCAGGATTCTCCCACTTCCACTTTCTTCATTCCACTATTTCATTCATTTCTCATCACCACCGTCTCCTTTAGCCTAGTCGGCATAACCGTGGGACGTAAAACGTAAAGATTCCATTTTATTTTCATTTTTATCCTTAAATATAATTGGATCAGTCTTCAAGAATGGTTAATCTAACGAAATTCGTCAAATGAAGTCAGTCAAATCTTAAATTTTAATCCAGATGGGAAGGCAAATCATATGTCCAATTACTTAAGTAGATCAAATTATTTTTTATTTTTAAAAATTTTTTTTAAAGAGAGAGACAGAAATGATTGTGTACGCATGTCCACTCAGGATTAGAATGTCTCGTGATTGTCATTTAAGGTTTCCAATTTGAACCGAGTGGGAAGCAGTTTTATATAGTGTCTCGCAGATCTAATGAAAGTTACATTCTCACGTCTATGCTTGAATGTCCAGTAGGGATAAAAGGAAGCCTTAGAACCTTACGAGTCAATCACAGCGTTCTTCCGGCTTAGTTGATTTCCGGTAGTTCCCAAAGAGATGTATTATATGCAGAAACCAAGAGAAAAATGTCATTTTATGTAACTTTAGTAAAGAGTAAACTTTAAAGGCCTAAAGGACAAAAGATAAAGAATGTAAAGGAACGTATGTGCTTGAAAATAATAATTGTATTGTAAATATGTTCCGGTGTATAATTTCTTTACTAACAGCATATTGTTTGGAGTGAAAATATAACCAAACCATGTATTTTGTTCAAATTAGGAGTGACAAAAGTAATTGCCATGACAGTATCTTCATTTATATCCACAAAATTCCCTCTATTTTTTCTTTACTATGTAGATTTGTTTGTTTGTTTGTTCTTTTGTTTATTCAAATTTAGCGTTTCTTTTCTGCACCAAGGCTGTATGGGACGTGAATCTACAATTTAAGGTGAGAGGTTTTCCGTGGCTAAGCGGTTAGCGTACGAGCTTTTGGCATGGGGGACCCGGGTTCGGTTTCCGGCGGGAGCTCATGGGGCTCATATAGCCTCGCTACTGAAAAGGGACATTAAACTCAAAATCAACTCAATTACAGTGTAAGGTAGAATACAAGCAACCCTAATGCTCTCTCAAATGGAATCGAACCTTGCACCATGTACGGCAAAAGCACACACTTTAACTACTAAGCCAGCGAGGATTTATTATTATTATTATTATTATTATTATTATTATTATTATTATTATTATTATTATTATTATTATTATTATGATTATTTGAACTATTATCTTCTGTTTATTTAGGTGCCTTTGAAAAATATTTAATTTAGCAATCTACATTTTTGCCGTATAAATTGAAAAGAAACGGATGAGTAATCAGAGTGCATTATTACAGGGTGGCCCAAAAGTAGGTATACGCATTGATCAAATATAACATTCTAGCTTTTGAGTTTATTTGCCATGGCTGTTCTGAGCTTAAGATATAAGTAAAAAGGCTTTAAGAACAAATAATAAAGAAACTAAGTCTATCTGGTGGATAACAATAAGAAATTGTATAAAAAGCAATGAGTTGATCAGTACCGGGCTGTATACCTACTTTTGGGCCACCCTGTGTAAAATAATTGGTGGAATGAGAAGTAGGAGGAAACGAGAACCCCTAATAAAGGCACGGATATACGAGGCTGTCCAACAGAAACTCTCATGTGCTGGGATCCAGCCAGTCGCCCTTTGCGCCAGAAGTAAACACTCTACCACGGACATCAATCCCACCGGAGACGTGCCTCTCATATATATGTAAAACTATTTTCATTCCCAACTCCAATATTTCAAGTATCTTAGGTCCACTATAACCCAAAAGAGGCTGAAGCATGAAGCAATTTGCTGCATTCACAAAACTATGTTAGACAAAGTGGGTATGAAAAAACTAGCACAAAAATTTGTTTCTAATTTTAAAAAAAGAGCCCTACGAAGGTGAAGGTGAAGTAAACTGTAAGGTAATAAACTGTTTTTTATTTGCAAGCAGCAAAGCGAGTTTAATTTAGCTAAAATAATAATAATAATAATAATAATAATAATAATAATAATAATCAACTAATTTTATAACACACATTGTTTGAGCCTCTTTTACATTAGTTGTAGGCTTAGAGGCTTAAAAACTGTTTTCAAACGTTTATTGTTTCTGAGTATTTATTTCACACTACCTTTTATCATTTTATTTTTGACATACACTTGGTGTCGTGTAAAACATGGTTGAATTTTAGTGTTTGAATAAACAAACAAATTGTAAAGTGTATTTGTGTTCTTTTAGTATCACATTAAAAAAAAAAAACTATCAAAGATAAAAATAAAACAATAATTTTTAAGTCTTTGCTTTTTAAGTTAAAAATACTTTAAAATGTACGAATACTATTTTTTTTTTTTTTTTTTTTTTGAATTTCGTGACAGGACCCCGGATCTTCCCGGACCCTTTGAGTTGTGTTGATCACCCTTTCCTGAAGGTATTCAGTACACCCCAGTCCCCTCGGTAGTCTGTTCCCCCTAAAGTTTGTTATGCTGACCCCAATATACTCTACCACTGAGCGACTAAGTTCTTAGTTTCCTTCGAGGAGGTCACAGTTCGTCCGTGAGTGTACCAATGATTGTGATTGATCCTGATATAAATATGCATGCTTTACCTCATTCCTTTTCTTTTTTTTTCTTTCTTTTTCTTTTTACTTTTATGGTGGATATATTTTCCAGAAAGCTTAAACATATACCCCAATATTTTTAACAATACATCAAGTTCCTGAAGACAAATTATTCAACTAAAACCCATTTGACCGGCCATAGCCAATGGTAAATTGGAGCACCAGAATCGTTTTTTTTTTTTTTTTTTTTCAAATCCATTTCATGTATATCTACCTCATTTCATTGTTTTCCAGTTTTCTATAAATGAAGAAGCAAACGTGATAGTGCAATGCATTTCGTTTGATAGTAATGTCGATTACAGTCAGTCAGATCTATGAAGGCAATACTTCAAAATTAGATTAATTTGGTTTATCACCTGCTGTGTCTCAACATGATGGAAGACCGTGTTTCGGTAGAATATGATGATAATGCGATAATATTGTGATTGATGGTGCTTTGCCAATGTGCCTTCCTGTTTGCTTTATTAAATCGATTGCTCATGTCAATTCATGTTAGTATATATTTGGATTTTAATTATAATTTTGTGAATAGTTTTTTTTTATTTATTATTATTTACAGAAGTTAACATGCTTTTACGTTTTGATGTTTAAAACCTATTTTGCATTGTTAACTCTTCGCATTATGTAACAAATTTATTTTACAGTTTTCTGATAAATATCTACAGTGACGTAGTCAGTACCGAATTTACGTATAGCTAAAGAAGCTATGGCTTAGGGCCCCACATGCTTGGGGGCCCAAAAAATAAAGAAAAAAAACTAATTGTAATGTAATTTCCAGATAAGAAAAAGCAAATAAGATAAAACGTACACACAACAATGGTGTTTTTTTATTGTTATGTGTGGTTTATCTTATGAAGCAATGGCTTTTATGAAGCAAGTAATAGGGCCAGGGTTTCCAACCGTCCCGATTCTGTCGGGCCTGTACCGATTTCTGATTTACTTGTCCCACATCTCGACTGGACACTCGTCGGGACGCATATTGTCCCGATTTATCGATTTTCATAGTTAGTGGTAGAGCGTTCACTTCTGCTGCATGGGGTCTCGGGTTCAAACCCTGCTCCCGCCAAGTGAACTTTCTATTGGACAAACATCGTGTGCGTGAGTTTCCTCGGGGTTCTCCCGTTCCCTCCCACTTTCTTGATTCCACCATTTCATTCATTTCTCATCATCACCGTCTCCTTTTGCCTAGCTTGCATAACCATTGGACGTGAAACTCAAAGATTTCATTTCATTTTTTCGTTTTACCTTCTTTCGTTGGAAAATCCCATAAATCACTTTAACATGCATTTTATACGAACAATATTTCACGATTAGAATTTCCCGTTTATTGAGGACCTAGTTGTCTACTCACCCAGAGACAAGTTTCTTGGTATCAGTGGAATATATATGAAAAATCCTATAAATCCTGTCAGTTTTTACGAAAATTCCTTTTATCCCATTTTGAGAAATGATTGTAAAAAAAATCCCACAATATGGAATTTTCCCCACGGGTTGGTATCACTGAGTTCTATGGGATGGACGAGGAACAGCCAATCAGGTGCTTGCAATGTCGAGAAAGAGTAGCACTCTTTCTCCCACTCTTTCTCTTCATGTCAAAAGGAAAAGATGATGAAAGGCGGTTAGTTAGCTTTAGAAAATAATAATGCAGAAAAATAATAATGCAGAAACTAGAGGAATAAATTAAACTAGGTGACATGCTCGTTCTTCGCACGGGAGAAATGGATTTTCGGAAAATATTTCAATCCTTTCCTTTCCCTATAAGGTATGCATTTCAATGAAAGTAGAATAATAAAAATCTGCAGGACAACCTATTTTTGACATAAATGTTTGAACTCTGTACCCTTTTAAGATAGGCCCTTTCATGAAAGTGACATTGATAATGAAATCAAATGATATTTTTAGTTTAACGTCCCACGATTATGCCCTTTTAGGCTAAGGGAAACGATGATTAAATCAAGTGAATGATGATGGAAGAATTGGTGAAATTTCAAAGTGGGAAGAAACGGGAGTATTCCGAGAAAACCCCATGGACACAAAAAATGCCCACCCCAATAATGTTGTTCACCACAAACTTATTTGGCCTGGGATCGAGGCAGGGACCCCATGGCATTGATAAGAATCCAGCTTGAGGTAAATACTATGCTGCAAAAATCTTTTGAAACAGATCAGCCATTTGTTTTTCGTTATCCGATTACAAACAATAGATATAACATCGATCTTGGGTATTTTTTTCATTCCGACCCCTTCTCACTATCCATGCGTATGGGGACTGAAGTTTGGCTTTTAAACGTCATCGAAAGGTGTCATCCTTCATCACTGCGACTCCGGAAATTATGGATTGGACGCTAATATTGGTCATTTTCGATTATTTTTACGTGTCATTCCGTGCCGAAAATGAACTAAAAACATAAGTTAGACAACGGTTCACTCATGTACGAAAAACCTTGGTGGCTTAATGGTAGAATGCTTATCTCTGGTGCCTAGTTTGATCCCCGGCCAAAGTAAGCTTGTGGTCAAGGGTGCCCATAAGTGGGGCAAGGTGGGGCGCTTGCCCCTCTTAGAGGAAATTGTACTTGGGAATATCGAAAACACAATAGAATTTTTACATTAGCTACAGCAAAATTTGAAACTATATTTGAAACGTCGCTTATACTTGCCCCCCCTGGAAACCACAACATGGGCGCCCTTGCTTGTCGTGGACAACATTGTGTTCGTAGGTTTTCTCAACGTATTCTCGTTTCCTCCTACTGTCTCATTCCACCGATTCTTATATCATTTACTTGCCTTAGTCATGGGTCTCCCTTAGCCTAAAGGAAGGGACGTTAAACTATAAAAATAAATAATTTAATTTTCATTTCAGGAGAGGGTAGTTCATGCTTGTAAGTCCATGTGGTTTCAGGTGTTTGTATAGATATTTTTATATGGTAAATGTTTATTTTTCATAATACCTTGTATATTGATCAAGGAGGGGATTAAGCCCGAAACTCCACTTCTTGAATATGCCAGTATCTTACAGTATCGACTTTTAGGCTTACAAAATAATAATAATAATAATAATAATAATAATAATAATAATAATAATAATAATTTTTCTGCAAACTACGAAAAGCTTTACATTCACCCATTCACATTATGTTGAGCTGAATGAGATCTGTCGTTCCGTATGTATCACATATGTGATCAATTTTTCCCCAATAAACACCATTAATATTGTAGTAATTAATTAGTTACAATGGCAGACAAGGAATTAATTTATCCCTTGCCATTCTCTGAAATCAATAATGTATAATTTGCCTAAGTAATGTGTGCAATGATTAAAGAAACGTTAGTGAAGAGAGGCATTAGCATTCGGGTTTTGTTGTGAGGTAATGATCCGTATCCATTTGAGAGAAGGCGCCGTGTAAACAGTTGACGTTGATTTTCCATTGCATCTTCCGCCCCAGCTGCTGTGTAATGCATTCACCTGCTGCTTTCCATTATATTCCTCAGCCGCCGCGCCGTTACCAATCCCATTTCTTTCCGCATCTGCTTTCACGGTCATTGGATTCAATGCCCATCACTCAAGGCTTGCAGCCAATCATGTATTAACAGGAGGCTCCATATGAAATCAAGTGAAATCTTCTCATTAAATCATGTACGACATATAAATTTATATATATATATATATATATATATATATATATATATATATATATATATATATATATATATATATATATATATATATATATATATATATATATATATATAACCTTACTTCGATTGGGTTAATTAATTATAAAGGGTTTCATCATAATTGTATCATTTATCGCATCTTGTTTCCTGATTGATATGACAATAAGGATTCATTTCTATACTATTGCTTTGTAATAGCATATATTACCAAGATGCACACAATATTACTAGTACAGTATGTGTAAATTTTAAGGTGCACTAAGGGAATCGATAAAAGTTCGAGTTATCGAGTTTTTCGAGTAATCAGGGTTTGAATGATCAAGGTGGCCACAACAAAAATTCGAGATACTTAGCTTTCGATTTTCTCATGAAAAATGACTATATAACCTCTCTCTATAACTCGAAATTTTATTCATTCAACCTCTATAACTCGAAGTTGTGAAAGTTCCTTAAATTAAATAATATGACTAGTAAAAACAAAATACTAGACATGAGTAAAAACAATTACAGTACACACTTGCAACAATGACAAGTACTATGTAAAAACGTAGAGCTATTGCTTCCACTTATCGAGGTCATATCAAGAGAAAGTCGACTTATAGAGGTAAACTTCGACTCGTAGAGGTTCGCAGATACGAAACTTCGAGTTATCGAAATTTTTAAGTATGATTATGAAACTTTTAAAATTCGACTTACCGAGGCTGTAATTATTAAACATTCGACTTACAGAGATTGTTTTAACATCGAGTGTTATGCAGTGTTCGATTTAAACTTCCATACAAGAGGGGGATGCTTGTATAATATCGGTATATATACAATAGAGAAATATTTCCAGGCAAGGATGTTATGTTATTTCTGTGATACGAGCCGGAAATGATCTTTTACGAGAGAGTGATTTCCCCGCCATCCCCCCCCACCCGTTAATTCGAACACTGGTGTTATGGAGAGTTTAAGGAAATGTGAAAAAATCGAATTATCGAGGAATTCTAGTTATCGAGGTCCAACTGTATTTGTTAGAATTATTGTCAGCTAGCACTATTGTGAAATGGAACTGTATTTCTGAAATATTAGACACAAATTAAGAACATGGAGGTACTTTATGTTTTGCAAAATTTGCAAGTAAAATATATCAATTCACAAAGAAAGAGTAACGTTTGAGAAGCTTATTTGTGTACACGTGAAACATGTAGTGCATTAAACAAGGAGCATTAACCCATTGGAGTCATATCGGTTGTGGTTGCGCAAATATAAATTATATGACAACCAGCGCCATAACTTAGAATTTTTCTGTGGGGGGGCAAGCATTAATATTTGGGCCTCGCAAAATTCGAAAATAGGCCCTTTCTTTCCATCTTTCTCTTACTCTTTGTGGGCCCCCTGAAGCATGTGGGCCTTCCCGCACGGCATGGTCTGCTGGACCGTTAGTTACGCCTCTAGGCCCGTTCCATACATTACAAATTAATTAACGGGACAATATTGATAAATCTCAAATCCACACGAATAATCATTATTTCTAGGGCCCCTAATAGACATTTTTTTACTAAATGGGCCCACAACTCATTTTGGTTTTATTTACCTTTTGTGTGCTGTTTTGTTTATGTAATGTGGTGAACCTGTTTGATGCTTCATTTATAATTTCATGTTCGTATCGTATATGAAGTAAGAAAATTTTGTCTTAAAGTGGGCCCCCTCGAACGGCAGGGAGCTTCCCTTGGGGGCAGTTGTCCCTCCTTCCCCACAAGTTACGGCCCTGATGATGACTAAAATTTGCGAAATGTAGCCAGTCATCTCTCTTGAATTCACTTTCTCCTGAAAAAGGAAACACGTGGGCCAACGATGTGGCTTCGAAATATACTGTCATGTGCTTACAGCAGTGAGTCCAGTGTTCTTCATGACGGTAGTATTGTACTTGCGAAACAGTGCACAATGACGATGACGATCGGAATTTGTCTGTTACAGATTTTAGGGTTGCCCACGGGGCGAGATATCCCTTACAACAACACCTTTTCCAAACCAAACAGCCTCAACTCCTGTATAGTAGGCAGTTTTAACAGATTTGAATCTGGTTCAGGGCATGGGTGTAATATTGTTTCATCAGCATCCATTTCATTATCATTCATATCGCATCGTCTTTAACCTAAAGAGTAGATCCGTGACACTCAGAACTCAGAAATAGTGTCATTCCTTGTTTTCGGCAATATTTTGAAGGTGTGTGATGGAGCTAACAAGCACCTTAAGAGTCTTCATCCCGGCGAAATTCAAATACCGGTAATTTTACAGTAATTATGTGATATCTTCAAATAGATAAAAGATAATCGAAATGTGGAACAAGAGCGCGCTAAACAATATTATTTTACATGAGAAACTGTTTATCACGACTCACTTATCTGCTTTCGATTTCGAGCCATTTTTTTAAATCGGCATTTATTTTCGCGTTTCTAAACAGCTAAAAACGGAAAGCCACTACATGACTTGTAATAACGGTACCTCATGGAAAATAATATTGTCTAGGGCGCTCTTGTTCCATATTTCAATTATCTTTTATCTATTTGAAGATATCACATAATTAGTATAAAATTAGCGGTATTTTAATTTCGCCGGGATGAAGACTTTTAATATCAATGTTGTGCTCTGTAGAGTAAAGCAGTGCTTTCTTTTTTTATTATTATTGGCAATATACTTCACTGAATGCCTACAGCATCGTGACAGACAACAGTGTAGCCAGCAAGTTGTCTTCGAAGAGGAGGTTGGGGGATTTTTATATACTAAAAGCAAATCAAAATCCTTCTTTCAGCTGAGCTGCATTTGGAGAGCCGAACCCCTGACTACACACCTGGCGATACAGTACGTTAGGTTAGAACTCAGCACTCTTACTGTTACAATTTGTTTCAAAATTGATTTTAACTTTTTGTTAAGAGTTTTATGCTAAAAATAAAATGCGTCATATAAAGTCTAAACTTATAGATTATCTGAATCACATAAATTTATTTTTGAATTCTAAAATTATTTTAACTCATTATTAAAGCTTTATACTAAAATAAAATGTGTCAAAGTCTAGACCTATAGGCTATCTGAATGAGACATTTATTTTTAAATTCTAAAACCGGTTTTAAATTAAAAACTTCATGATAAAAATAAAGTTAAAAAAGTCATATAAAGTCTAGGTAGACTTATCAGCTATCTATTTATTTCATTGAATTAAATGAATTTAACTTAATTTAATGAATTAAATATTTATTTGAATTAAATTCTAAACTTGATTTTAACTTATAGTTAAAGGATTTATGCTAAAAATAAAATGAGTCATATAAAGTCTAGACTAATAATTGATTTTAAACTTTAAAATTTCGCAGCACATATGGAGCAGTGGCATCGTTAGCTTTTTAAATCTAGGGGGGCCGGGTGAATCAAAATCAATCCTTTTTCAGACATAAGTTATAAATACAAAGCAGTATAGTTTCTTTAAATATGTTTCACTAAACTCTAGGGGGGACGCGTCCCCCCTACCCCCCGCTAAAGACGCCCGTGCATGGGGCTGCGCGACACACCGGTTGGGAAACTCGAGCACAAAGGACTCCGATGATAAAAAGCAAGCTAATGAGGATGAATATATTGAAGAACCCTTATTGTCCACAAACCTAATATTAACTAGGGATGGACAAAACCGGTTTTTATAAAAACCGGAAACCGGTTTCTAGAAACCGAAAACCGACTTTCGGTTTTCTCCAAAACCGGTTCGGTTTTTCACCGAAATCGGTTTCGGTTTTCTAAAAAAAACTGCTCGCTCCAAAAACCGATTTGGTTTTTCACCGAAACTGGTTTCAGTAAAAACTTTTGGAAAATATAAAATTATTTCTGTGGAAACGGAATCGGTTTCCGGAGAACAACGAAACACTATTCTTGTCAGAAATAGATCAAATTTTGGAAAAAACGGAACCGGTTTCGTTGAAAACCGAATCGGTTTTGAAGAAAACCGAAACCGGTTTCGGTGAAAAACCGAATCGGTTTGAAGAAAACCGAACCGGTTTTTGAAGAAAACCGAAACCGTATTTTGAAAATTTTTAAATACAGGTTTCGGGTTTTCTAAAAACCGAAAATTGAAAAACCGGTTTTTGTGCCCACCACTAATATTAACCACAGTCTAAAACGACCTGGAGTGCTGAACGAGACGTTAAACTCAAAATCAAATGAAGTCGAACTAGGAGACTTGCACAACACAGATGGGTGTTCTGTTACAGAGGGCGGATTTATTCCTTACCATTCTTCGCAAATGTTGCGGAGCGGAACATAACGCAAAACATGCAAATATCAGTTATATCAGCTATGCTTATTATTGCTAACTAAAACGCAGATTGTAAGTTGCGTTGAATTGTGCCCTTAGGCGTAGTATCATAGTTGAAGATGGAACATTTGAGGTTTTACGATGTGAAGAAAACGTTAATGTTAATAATGAATTGATTTTCATGAGTAGAGACAGGATTGTTAAACACTATAAACATGGAAATTGGCATTTATAATTGAAATAATAGGCAGTAAAAGTAGACTAAAATTAAAATTAAATCGAAATACTGGAGATAAATATTCAGTGATATGCAAAAACTGAAATTAAGTCGTAAGTGCTGTTAAAAGATAATCTGGAGAATCTTATGGTTGTTTGCAGTGGATATAAAATATTTTAAAGAATTTCCCACTTATTTGTGATCAATTTTTACAGCACTTTATGGCAGCAGTGTGAAGTTTTTCAATACTTTACACAGTGTCGTGCCGCGGGGGGAAGAACTAGCGGGGCGACGGCTCTAAGCGCTGAATTTAAGAGGGCGCAAAATTTGGGAGAAGAAAGTAGGAAAGAAGGGAAGAAAAAAGAGAGAGGAGAAATTACTTGTAATATTACTGTTATATACTTAAATCCTCTTTCTGCTTTAGGAAGTGGTCCTATAATGTTACTCATGTTAGGAAAATGCATGTGCACATAAATAAAATGGAAGGAAAAAGTAATAAAAAGTGCAGAAAAACAAAGAAAAGCAGGGTTTATTTTTGAAAAATTTCTGACGCTTCGCGCCGACCAAAATTCTCTGACTCTTCGTGGCTACTCTGTTGACCTCACTTATATGTTCTGGGGGCGCCGTCGTATACTCTCGCCCCGGTCGCTGATTTCCCACGGCATGGCACTGACTTTTCACACAACATCCTCGAAGAAAGAAATTGTTGATCACTTTGAAATTAATAGATAAAGTGGCATTAATTATATTTCAATGTAGTAATGCGCTTGGGTAGTCCCGTCGCATAGAATCATTATTTGCAGGGGCCGCGGTGGTTCAGTGGTAGAGCGTTCACCTCTGGTGCATGGGGTCCCGAGTTCAAACCCTGCTCCCGCCAAGTGAACCTTGTGGTGGACAAACACCGTGTGCGTAGGTTTTCTCGGGGTTCTCCCGTTTCCTCCCACTTTCTTCATTCCACCATTTCATTCATCTCTCATCATCACCGTCTCCTTTAGCCTAGCCGGCATAACCGTAGGATGTAAAACTCAAAGATTTCATTTTATTTTCATTAATTGCAATTGCACACGTTAACGAGATTCTTTAAGTTTTCAATCGATAAATTATACTTTCGATCATAGGACATTTTTTAAAAAAGTAGAAAGAGCCGATCTCTCTCTTTCCACGGATAATTGGGACATATTTAAAGAACACAAGAATGTGTAGAGATGTTCAAATTTACTTGGTGCATTTTCACCTTTAAACACTTACCCGTACAGCGACATTTTCTCAGTTTATTGTAGTTAATCCAATTCTCAGATTATTGTAGTTAATCCAATTCTCAGATTATTGTAGTTAATCCAATCCTCAGATTATTGTAGTTAATCCAATTCTCAGATTATTGTAGTTAATCCAATTCTCAGATTATTGTAGTTAATCCAATTCTCAGATTATTGTAGTTAATCCAATTCTCAGATTATTGTAGTTAATCCAATTCTCAGATTATTGTAGTTAATCCAATTCTCAGATTATTGTAGTTAATCCAATTCTCAGATTATTGTAGTTAATCCAATCCTCAGATTATTGTAGTTAATCCAATTCTCAGATTATTGTAGTTAATCCAATTCTCAGATTATTGTAGTTAATCCAATTCTCAGATTATTGTAGTTAATCCAATTCTCAGATTATTGTAGTTAATCCAATTCTCAGATTATTGTAGTTAATCCAATCCTCAGATTATTGTAGTTAATCCAATTCTCAGATTATTGTAGTTAATCCAATCCTCAGATTATTGTAGTTAATCCAATCCTCAGATTATTGTAGTTAATCCAATTCTCAGATTATTGTAGTTAATCCAATCCTCAGATTATTGTAGTTAATCCAATCCTCAGATTATTGTAGTTAATCCAATTCTCAGATTATTGTAGTTAATCCAATCCTCAGATTATTGTAGTTAATCCAATCCTCAGATTATTGTAGTTAATCCAATCCTCAGATTATTGTAGTTAATCCAATTCTCAGATTATTGTAGTTAATCCAATTCTCAGATTATTGTAGTTAATCCAATCCTCAGATTATTGTAGTTAATCCAATCCTCAGATTATTGTAGTTAATCCAATTCTCAGATTATTGTAGTTAATCCAATCCTCAGATTATTGTAGTTAATCCAATTCTCAGATTATTGTAGTTAATATCATTTTCTTTGTTACCTTTCCTGAAACAGCCACACTTGAATGTAGTTATTCCAATAAAGTTCTGATTTTGAAGAAAACCCAAAGAATAGGCACTGTTTAGAATTTAAGCAATAGTATAGGTATCATAGATTGAAATAGACAATAAAAATTTTACTTAAATTGAAGCAGACACCTCCTCCGCTAAATGAATTTTAAAACTTTCATATTTATTAGTGATATATAGAGGCGTTTAGAAGGTAAAAGCTGGGAGGAGGGCAGTTTTACCCCAGACTATGATGGCTATATAATGAGTTTATAATAAACTTTCAAAAATATATAAATAACAGCTTAAATTAGTTTAGTCATTCAAAAATTGGGGGCCTAGGCCCTCCGGCCCAAGGGTAGATCCGCGACTGGTCGTATATCTAGTATTAACGAACACTCTTTTGCTTAAATTTAATATCTTGCTAACTTCCGGTGCCTAGTTATAACTATTAAACCTAACCGTAAAACATTAAGTTCCTTTTTAAGATGTTGGTGGTCAGCCATTATTTAGAGAGAGCTAAGTGCTTTGGTCCAACAGGGTGTCTGTCTGTGATTCGAGGCAAATGACTAGAAGAACACACTTCTGTATATTTGCCAAGAGCATCTTCTTGGTACTTTTTTTTATTATTATTATACTTTCACTTAAGTTATCGTACGCACACGTAGCTAAGTTCTGGCGTGATTTCAACGTTGTTCGCACAGAAAGAAGAGTGTGTGTAACTGCGGATGTGATTCATAGAAAATTTCCACTCACAGGGTGGTATATTCTTATGCAGAATATACTCTTGATGCATTGCCATACATTCCATAAAGACATATCAAAAGAAAACCTAAATCTGATTTGGGGGAGGGCACAATGGAGATGGTGTAATGTATCGGAGCTGCCTGAGGCATAACCCATTCGGGATCTGGGCTCATCTAAAAAGCATGGGCATTTTTTGACTGTCTTCTGTGTTTTTTTTCTTTTTTGTTCATGTACATGTCGAATTGGTTTGATTTTGAGTTTAGCGTCCCTTTGAGCAGCGAGATTGTATAAGACGTGGATCTGCAGCTTAACGTGGGAGCCGAACCACATAAGCTTCCGTCAGCAATCGAACCCGGGTTTTCCGCCGAAGATACTCCTCATCTGTCGAGTCAAGTATAGGCAAACCATGTATCCGCGAAGAACCTCTGCATCTGTCGAGTCAAGTAAAAGTGAACCATGTATCCACGAAGGAGCTCCGCATGTGTCGAGTCAAGTATAGACTAAACATGGATCCTCGAAGGAGCTCCGCATCTGTCGAGTCAAGTAAAAGCGAACCATGTACCCACGAAGGAGCTCCGTAACTGTCGAGTCAAGTATAAACTAACCATGTACCCACGAAGGAGCTCCGTAACTGTCGAGTCAAGTATAAACTAACCATGTATCCTCGAAGGAGCTCCGCATCTGTCGAGTCAAGTAAAAGCGAACCATGTACCCACGAAGGAGCTCCGCAACTGTCGAGTCAAGTATAAACTAACCATGTATCCACGACGGAGCTCCGCATCTGTCGAGTCAAGTATAGACTAAACATGTATCCTCGAAGGAGCTCCGTATCTGTCGAGTCAAGTATAATCTAACAATGTATCCACGAAGGAGCTTCGCATCTGTCGAGTCAAGTAAAAGCGAACCATGTATCTACGAAGGAGCTCCGCATCTGTCGAGTCAAGTAAAAGCGAACCATGTATCCACGAAGGAGCTCCGCATCTGTCGAGTCAAGTATAATCTAACAATGTATCCACGGAGGAGCTCCGCATCTGTCGAGTCAAGTATAAGCTAACAATGTATCCACGGAGGAGCTCCGCATCTGTCGAGTCAAGTATAAGCTAACAATGTATCCACGGAGGAGCTCCGCATCTGTCGAGTCAAGTATAAGCTAACAATGTATCCACGGAGGAGCTCCGCATCTGTCGAGTCAAGTATAAGCTAACAATGTATCCACGGAGGAGCTCCGCATCTGTCGAGTCAACTATAAGCTAACCATGTATCCACGAAGGAGCTCCAAATAAAGAAAGATAAAATACCAGTTGGAAAGAATTTAGAAAGTAGTTGAGCGCTTACCTCTGGTGCGAAGGATCCCAGGCCATGTGAGTTTGAGGTGTACAACATTTTGCCTGTGTTTTTTCTCGGGGTTCACCCGTTTCTTCTCACGTTCTCATGCACTAAGTCATTTATAATCAATCATTTAGTTTTATTAATCATCTTTATCTGTTAGCCTGAATGACGTAATCGTATGGCGTTAAGAGTCTTCATCCCGGCGAAATTTAAATACCGCTAATTTTACAGTAATTATGTGATATCTTCAAGTAGATAAAAGATAATCGAAATGTGGAACAAGAGCGCCCTAGACAATATTATTTTACATGAGAAACCGTTATCACGACTCACTTATCTGCTTTCGATTTTGAACCATTTTGAAAATCGGCATTTATTTTCGCGTTTCTAAACAGCTGAAAACGGAAAGCCGCTAGGTGACTTGTAATAACGGTATCTCATGCAAAATAATATTGTCTAGGTTGCTCTTGTTCCATATTTCAATTATCTTTTATCTATTTGAAGATATCACATAATTACTGTAAAATTAGCGGTATTTTAATTTCGCCGGGATGAAGACTCTTAAACTAGAAATCTCATTTCATGTCCAAGTCCGTAGAATTTCCCAAAGAGAACGGTGTTGAAAAATACTCTGATGTTATCGTTTGTGGCTTTGGAAGGTGGTCTTATAACATTGCAGAATATTGAGGCAAGCATTTTAGCAACGGACCTCTGTGCTTTTGAAAATTCTGAGTGGCACTCGCATGACTGCTTTTGGTCTCAGGATCAAAGTAGTGGAATTCAGCTTCCATCCTGGCTTACAAGTCGATTAAAAAGATCATAGTAAAATTAATCGTCTCTTACAATAAACTCGTTAATTTCTCTGCTCACTGTCAACGGTTGTCATCTGTTATATATCGTGGTCCTTTTTCGATTCATGAAGTATTGCATCTTGCCTACTCACCGTACCTCAATCTACAGTTTCTTCTCTATAAACAGGTTGTAAACAACTTTAAATTTCGCTACTGTAAAGTTTATTTTTTATGGTACTAAAAATCTGCTGCTGCTGTTTCTAATTTTCCTAATTGCGTTTCCTAAAGCGCAGTTGAAAAGTAATAAGGATAATGCGCCTCTTTGACCGAGTCACAGTTTCTGAATGAATCACAGAATAGCGTTCTTTCTATCTGAAACTGGTGCATTACGCAGTCTCAGTTTCAAAATTCACGGAATGTTTCTGTTTTTTCTGCAATTAATTACACACACACATACATACATACATACATACAACTGACGTTGTATTTATTATTTCTGTCGCGACAAGAATTCTTATGTGCAATTTTCCAACGTAATTTCATGTTCATTTAATATGATTAGTATAGGGTAACGGAAAGACGTACGTTTCGTGCTGTTGAATTGAGGGAGGCTCTTAATTATTCCGTAATGATAATTATACTGGGTTGTAGCTGGATTAACTTGCTTGTTGATACAGAATGTGGAAATGCAATGCTCTGCATATATCATCTTAAATGGTGGAAGGCACGCAAGCTGTAAATCATACACATCTAATGCAGTTGGAATATTTAGGGCATATTAATCAGTAATAAGCGGGAGTTTATCATACTTCTGTCCGACGTGCTGTGTGATACGTGAAGTGGGCACCATGTTCAGGTGCATTTGATGAAGTAATGTGGCTGAGTCTTGTTGTTAAAAGTATAGGGTGTACCAGAAGTGGTGCTCCATAATAAGAATATAAAGTAAGTCAGTAGACCAGAGGTTATTTATTTGTTTAACGAAATTCCAGATAGCTGGAACACTAATTTAATACTGGAATCATTAATAATAAGTATTACTAGTAATAACAAAGGTAGGAGAAGAAAGTTGATCTATATAGGGTGTTTCAAAATTGTTTGAACGATTTCGACTCCTTCTAACTTTTATTAGTTCTGCAAACTACTTAAAATTTTACACATAAGTACATAACTATCCAAGTTCTAATGGTAAAATTGTAGCAGAGTGACTCACAAATGCTCAATGTGTTCCCTCTTTATTACTTTGCATGCTTCAACTGAATAATCCAATTTCTCCCAGACTCGTTTCAGCATATCTTCAATTCTTCATCAACAGTCTACACTGCAACACGAATGTGCTCTTGCAGTTTATGGACATCTTGGGCAAGAGGTAGTTTGTACTCAATGCCTTTGAGAAGTCCACATAGAAAAGTAATCACTGGGGGTTAAGTCCGGTCATCTTAGTGGCCAATGTAAAAAACTGTTAATTATTGTGAGCAATTCGCCCAATTAAGACGATTTTTCCTAGTCTGACAACCTATTGTCTTGAATTGTTGATACTACTTGCAGATGAAGTTCATTGATTGTGGTTCTTTAGTGCGAAACTAACATTGATCATTCATAACACACCGAGTAACGTGAAATTGTAGGATACAAAATGCTTTGTCTGCACCACAAGCAGCCATCTTGCATCTTGTCACTCTGCGACCTGGTTGAAGAATTTAAAATCGTTACGACAGTACCAAACAAATTTTTAGGATGTGGTCGGATGTATTTCAGTACAATTTTAATCATCGATCAAGTTTTAGTGCTCATGGATCGATTTCCGATTGTTGAAATCATTTTGAAACACGCAATATTTAAAACTAGTGTTTTACCCTCGCCTCTGAGCGAGCCCTTTCGTTTCTTTCTGCAATCACACCTATGTTCCCACCTTCTTGCAAGCATTTTCCGTAGTTCTGCCGCCTGAAAGCATATACGGACTATCAGGTGGACCAACTCTCGACAGCGCCACATAGAACTAAGGCGTGGACACAATCGATGAGCCGTGGGCTAGGCGAATGAGACGAGGGGTGTGACGGGGCGTTGCCATGTGGTAAAGTAGTGTGTAGCTCACTACAGCGTGAGTAGGTCAGCAGGTGACAAATACTCCTCGTTCTCTGGCAACACTACAGCTCTTACAGTTACTAGCTTAGTTTAAAGGGAACTCTTGAGCCCCGATTTTAAACGCTGTCAAGTTTGCCTCACGTTTTACCTATAATAACTAGGTAAAGTTAACAGATATAACTCGTTCTCTGGCAACACCGCAACCTTCTCATTCGTTAACAGCCTTCAAAGGGAACTCGGAGCCCCGCCTTCGAACGCTGTCAAGTTTGTCCCATGCTTTAGGAGCGTT
This sequence comes from Thermobia domestica, assembly GCF_964235325.1. Taxonomy (NCBI): domain Eukaryota; kingdom Metazoa; phylum Arthropoda; class Insecta; order Zygentoma; family Lepismatidae; genus Thermobia; species Thermobia domestica. The sequence continues at coordinate 196,597,914 of NC_137468.1, forward strand.
AGGTATCCCTATAATAAATAGGGAAAAGTGACAGATATGTTTCGTTCTGTGGCAACACCGTAGTCCTCAATGTTTAAAGAGAGCTCCAAGCGCTTCCTTGAATCACTATAAACGCTATCCCAAAGCATAAGTCTCCATGAGAAAAGCAACGTGAATTGATGTATGCTGTGTTGAACATTTGGCCGTGGGATATCTTGATAGCAATCGACAGTCTGATTGGGAATTACAAACATTTGGATGGACTTCGCATGCATAAAGGTCTTAACTAAGCTCACCCCCAGTTCTTTTTTAATTTACTGAATAAATTAAACACAATGAAAATATCAAACATGTAGAAAGTGAGCTAGATACGGTAATGTCAGCGGCAACCGGGGGGGGGGGGGGAGAGCACGGTTGCTCACTAAGTGGTAAATCGCATACCTCTGGTTCGATTTCAGGTCAGTAAGTTTGTGGTGGTAGACAGCATCGTGTCCGTGGGTTCTCTTGGGTTTCTTCCGCTTCCTCCCACACTATCATTCTCCCAATGATTTAATAATCATTACTTTTATTAATTAACTTGTATCCTTTAGCGCACACGGCGCGGCGTAACTATCGGACGTGAAAATAGACATTTAATTCCATTCTGTTCAACTGTTTCCGAATGTACCTAGGTATGTGGCAGAAATTTGGATACATAATTTATTCGTAATGATTGTCGTACAGTTGAAATTTGTGCCCAATATAAAAGGTCTTGAAAGTAACGTACTACATATGTACACGCGGTATGTAAATATAATCCTCGGCCTTCATTAGCATTTTCTTTTTAATAGGTAATCATAAGAACGAGTAGGTATCATATACAGGTGCGTAGCCAGAAATTTTTGTTGGTAGGAGTCCTAGTTTTAGGGAGGGCGTCCAATACTAGATACCACTAAGTCTATTAAAAAAAAAAACCTGTGACAAATATCTTGGCATTTCAGCTAAACGAATAAAACGCAAGCTCTGGCGTTGCCAAGTGGTGCCAAGTGGTAAAGGGGTGTGGCTATGGCTATGCAGACAAACTATAGCGCGATCAGGTGACAGGGGATGAACATGGATGTGTACAGGGGGCGCGGTGGCTCAGTGGTAGAGCGTTCACCTCCGGTGCTTGGGATCCCTGGTTCGATCCCAGCTCGCGCCATGTGGACTTTGTGGTGGACAAAAACCGTGCTCGTGGGTTTTCTCGGGGTTCTCCCGTTTCCTCCCACTTCTTTCATTTCACCCTTTCACTCATTTCTCATTATCACCGTCTCCTTTAGCCTAACCGGCATAACCGTGGGACGTTAAACTTAAAGATTTCATTTCATTTCATGGATGTGTACAAAATAAACGTGGCAATACCCCTGGCCTCTCATTTGCTAGCAGCATTTAAAGGGAATTTGGAGCGCCGCCTTCAAATGCCAAGATGTTTGTCACGCCGTTTAGTGTTGAACGAGTATTATTCTGCACCCGAAAAGACAATAAGTAATTGTAAAATACTTCCACCTATATTTTCAGAAAAGAAATGATAAAATTAGATTATTTATAGAAGAGAAAGAGTACAGATGAAGTGTAAAATCAAATTTTCATGCTACATCAATCATTTCCCTATTAAACTAGTATGGTTTTATTAAAAAAGCCTAGAAATATATGGTGAGTTTGGAAGGTTTTTTTTTTTTGTAGGGGGCGGCTTCGGTGGACCCCCTCGTGGATGTGCCTCCTGATCTCCAGAGCTCATCCGATTTTGATCAAACTTGGCATTGAGGTCTTGAAACATTTTCGTGAACAGAGATTTGGTTCCCCAATAATTGACCTCCAAAAATGAAATGAAATCTTTGAGTTTAACGTCCCACGATTACGCCCTTTTAGGCTAAGAGAAACGATGATTAAGAGTCTTCACCCCAGCGAAATTAAAATACCACTAATTTTATAGTAATTATGTGATATCTTCAAATAGATAAAAGATAATCGAAATGTGGAACAAGAGCGCCCTAGACAATATTATTTTGCGTGAGGCACCGTTATCACAAGTCACCTAGCGGCTTTCCGTTTTCAGCTGTTTAGAAACGCGAAAATAAATGCCGATTTTCAAAATGGCTCGAAATCGAAAGCAGATAAGTGAGTCGTGATAACGGTATCTCATGAAAAAAAAATATCTACTAGGGCGCTCTTGTTCCACATTTCGATTATCTTTTATCTATTTGATGATATCACATAATTAATGTAAAATTAGCGGTATTTTAATTTCGCTGGGATGAAGACTCTTAAGGCAAGTGAATGATGATGGAAGAATTGGTGGAATGAGAAAGTGGGAGGAAGTAGAACTACCACGAGAAAACTTACGGACACGATGCTATCTATCACAAACTTACACGACTGGGGATCGAACCAGGGACCCCACGCACCGGAGGTAAGCACTTTACCACTGAGACACCTTGCCTCTCTTAATTGGCCTTCCAAAATTGAAGTTTGGACTTAGTGACGTTTTTGCTTTTGTTTTTGATTTGATTTGAGTTGATTTTAGTTTAGCGTCCCTTTCAGCAGCGAGGCTATATGAGACGTGGACCTACTGATTAACGTGGAATCCGAACCACATGAGCTCCCGCCGGTTGATTTGATTTGAGTTTAGCATCCCTTTCAACAGCGAGGCTATGTGCTACAGTTTAACGTGCGATCCAAACCATATGACCTGCCGGGAATTGAACTCGGGTCTCCCACGCCAAAGGCGCGTACGCCAATCGTTTAGCTACCAGAGTGCTCTTAGTTACGTTTCCACACAAAATGCCTGCGATTATTTTTAATAGGCTGTATAGATTTCCTAAAATGAATTCTATAGATTCTAAGAAGGATTCTAATGATTTCCACAATCGGGAAAGTTGCTAGTCTTTGTATTAGATGCTCCATTCTCTAGCACAAGCACCGTTTTGTATGTTGTTTGTATTTTGTTGCTTACTATTCTAAATCGACGGAAATGGTAGAAGCAAAGCGAAGCGGAGTGGAATGCTTGTTGAGAAAGAAATATCTGTGTTACTCAACGACTCCTATCTGAAAACAGTGAAAGGTCAAAAAATTTTAAAAGAGCACCGCTCAACTACCCTGAATAATGTCGGCCGCCTTCTCAGTGTTTATCAACAGTGAGTGGGATGGGCGGTCGGTTTTTCTCTATTGACTTGGAAAATGCATTCTATGAATAGCACTTTGTACACATTGGCCTTGCATGGCCTTGGCACTATTTCAAGAAAATGATAAACTACCACAGGCCCTATACTCTTGTTATTTGTTGTTGTCATCGGGGGCTACGAAATAGATCCGTGTCATCTAATGTTCACTATTACCCCCTGGAGCAATAGAGATCTGTACTAAGCGAGTGTAGGCTGGTTGTTAGGGCTCTGTTTAATAATAATAATAATAATAATAATAATAATAATAATAATAATAATAGCGACCAGCCAAATACAACACTAAGTTTTTGGGACGTGGTGGCTCAGTGGTATCGTTCACCTCTGGTGCATAGGATCCCTGGTTCAATCCCAGTTCACACCAACTGAGCTTTGTGGGTGGACAAGCACCGCGTGCATAGGTTTTCTCACTCGGGTTCTCCCGCTTCCTTCCACTTTTTCATCCCACCATTTTATTCATTTCTCATCATCACCATCTCCTTTAGCGTAGACTGCATAACCGTGGGACGTGAAATTTAAAGATTTCATTTTTCATGTCCGCGTGGTCGCATCTGATAGTATGTGATGAAGGATATGGTAGAATCCGAAACCGTAACATATTATAGTTTAAAATACAGTGTGTGTTTAAGCTTTGGTCAGTATTTCTTTCTTACAATACCCAATCCAAAGCTATGGATAGTGTTATTACTTTTTGGAATTGAGCTCAAATAAGTCCAATCCCCAACTTCGATGGCCAATAACTCAGGAACCAAAGGACTGTACACCATAATATTTCGTATATGTATCAACGTCATAAAGTTCTATTAGCATCAAAATTTTAGTGAAGATGGGATGAGTTCCAGCTCGTGAAGTTCTATCATCATCATCATCCCAATTTTAGTGAAGATCGGAGAAGTTCCAACTCGTGAAGTTCTATCATCCCATTTTTAGTGAAGATCGGATGAGTTCCAGCTCGTGAAATTATATCATCATCCAAATCTTAGTGAAGATCTGATGAGTTTCAGCTCGTGAAGTTCTATCACCATTCCATTTTTAGTGAAGATCGGATAAGTTTCAGCTCGTGAAGTTCTATCACCATTCCAATTTTAGTCAAGATAGAATGAGTTCCAAAATCACGTTTTTGTGAAGTTTCTAGATTTCACGGAGTTCACACCCAATTATCAATAACTCGGGAGCTAAAGATCTGAACATCATAAAATTTCATGCTATGTTCGGATGGGTAAAAACCTAAGCGTCGTCAACGTCTACTACCCTCCTAAACTTCGTTAAGATCGGATAGATTTTATCGACCACGTTTTAGTGAAAGAATACCTGATCATGGCGCTAGGAAGAAGTCCCCATGTTTGAATAAATTTCTAATTGAGGCTTTTAAACACTAATCTGAGTACACTGAATCCAAACAAACTATTCTTAAACTTTCCCGACCACAGCGCTACGAGGAAAATAACCTCAACGTTGGGATCCTCGAAGTTGCCACTGACGCCTATAGTGAATGTGCTCTTCGATACGTTTCTTATTGTGTTTTTGTACTAATTTAAGGTTGCTAAATCTTTGGAACAATTTTAAAGTATTTTCGTCCAGGGGTCACACGAAAATGACTTCAAAGTTGGGATATAGATTATCACTTTATTGATCATAAAGAAGAAATTCATTGAATTTGTACTACAAATAATATATCCACTTAATATGAATATCGTATCATTACTTAATCATATACTGAATATACATATCGTATCATTACTTAATCACATACAGAAGATATATAAATATCGTATCATTATTTAATCATATACAGAATATACATATCGTATCATTACTTAATCATATACAGTCACTTTTTGTTAATAATAAGTATTAAAAATTAGTATACAGTGCAATTAAAAATGCATTGAAGCGTGAGCACTTTACTGTTGACATAAACGGTACTTCCAGGACTCCAGATTTAAGATAAATGTTCTCTTGATGTCACGGCATATGTGTGACTTCCTTTATGCTGTTTTTGACCGTTGCTCCATAGTTTCTGGAATTCGAAATAACACGTGTTAAAATATAGCTTTTTCCATGCTTTTTGGACGATCTCTGAAACTATGTACTTTTTCCCACAGGTCCATATGAAGTTCTCTTATTTTGATATGAGGAATTGTCTCTTACAGTTCGTCGGTATAGTTGGGTAACACTCGTATATACAATTCTGGGGTTGCGTAGGAGATAAGTTGAGGCTATCTTGTATCGGATATGTGTGAAGATGGGGGGTCTCGTCTCGAATCTTATCATGAAAATGTTGTCTCCTATCATTCTTATACAATTTCTATTCTAATATACTGTATTGTATTATCCCACACATGATTCTATTTATAATCAATCAGCATTTGTTTTTATTTATAAACGATAGCACGTGCATTTACTACAAGTTACTATGAGAAGCAGACGACAGGAATCAGCGCCACCACTCATTACGTGATGAAAGAAGAACACCAGCGCCAGTCCTAAACTAATTTCGAAAATCACTACAACTAGTATCAGTCTTCGGCTGATCAACTTCCCTCTCTGCCTTGCACTGGAGCTTTGAGAGAACTTTACCCTAAGCCACGCCTAAAACCTATGAGCAATGAAGCTCTTAGGTGTTTCCTTTCTCATTTATCTTGTAGCCGAGCTCTGTTGGGAACTTAGTTCCTCTTAGATTGCAGTGGAGCTTTGAGAGAACTTTACCCTAAGCCACACCTAAAACCTATGAGCAATGAAGCTCTTAGGTATTTCCTTTCTCACTTATCTTGTAGCCGGGCTCTGTTGGGAACTTAGTTTCTCTTAAATTACAGTGGAGCTTTGAGAGAACTTTATTCTAATCCACACCTAAAACCTATGAGCAATGAAGCTCTTAGGTGTTTCCTTTCTCACTTATCTTGTAGCCGAGCTCTGTGGGAATTTAGTTCCTCTTAGATTGCAGTGGAGCTTTGAGAGACCTTTACCCTAAGCCACACCTAAAACCTATGAGCAATGAAGCTCTTAGGTGTTTCCTTTCTCACTTATCTTGTAGCCGAGCTCTGTTGGGAACTTAGTTCCTCTTAGATTGCAGTGGAGCTTTGAGAGAACTTTACCCTAAGCCACACCTAAAACCTATGAGCAATGAAGCTCTTAGGTGTTTCCTTTCTCAGTTATCTTGTAGCCGAGCTATGAGCAATGAAGCTCTTAGGTGTTTCCTTTCTCAGTTATCTTGTAGCCGAGCTCTGTTGGGAACTTAGTTCCTCTTAGATTGCAGTGTAGCTTTGAGAGAACTTTACCCTAAGCCACACCTAAAACCTATGAGCAATGAAGCTCTTAGTTGTTTCCTTTCTCAGTTATCTTGTAGCCGAGCTCTGTTGGAAATTAGTTCCTCTTAGATTGCAGTGGAGCTTTGAGAGACCTTTACCCTAAGCCACACCTAAAACCTATGAGCAATGATGCTCTTAGGTGTTTCCTTTCTTACTTATCTTGTAGCCGAGCTCTGTTGGGAACTTAGTTCCTCTTAGATTGCAGTGGAGCTTTGAGAGACCTTTACCCTAAGCTACACCTAAAACCTATGAGCAATGAAGCTCTTAGGTGTTTCCTTTCTCAGTTATCTTGTAGCCGAGCTCTGTTGGGAACTTAGTTCCTCTTAGATTGCAGTGTAGCTTTGAGAGAACTTTACCCTAAGCCACACCTAAAACCTATGAGCAATGAAGCTCTTAGGTGTTTCCTTTCTCACTTGTAGCCGAGCTCTGTTGGGAACTTAGTTCCTCTTAGATTGCAGTGGAGCTTTGAGAGAACTTTACCCTAAGCCACACCTAAAACCTATGAGCAATGAAGCTCTTAGGTGTTTCCTTTCTCAGTTATCTTGTAGCCGAGCTTTGTTGGAAATTAGTTCCTCTTAAATTGCAGTGGAGCTTTGAGAGACCTTTACCCTAAGCCACACCTAAAACCTATGAGCAATGAAGCTCTTAGGTGTTTCCTTTCTCACTTATCTTGTAGCCGAGCTCTGTTGGGAACTTAGTTCCTCTTAGATTGCAGTGGAGCTTTGAGAGACCTTTACCCTAAGCCACACCTAAAACCTATGAGCAATGAAGCTCTTAGGTGTTTCCTTTCTCAGTTATCTTGTAGCCGAGCTCTGTTGGGAACTTAGTTCCTCTTAGATTGCAGTGGAGCTTTGAGAGAACTTTACCCTAAGCCACACCTAAAACCTATGAGCAATGAAGCTCTTAGGTGTTTCCTTTCTCAGTTATCTTGTAGCCGAGCTCTGTTGGGAACTTAGTTCCTCTTAGATTGCAGTGGAGCTTTGAGAGACCTTTACCCTAAGCCATACCTAAAACCTATGAGCAATGAAGCTCTTAGGTGTTTCCTTTCTCAGTTATCTTGTAGCCGAGCTCTGTTGGGAACTTAGTTCCTTCTAGATTACAGTGGAACTGTGAGAGATTCCTATGCATGAACCACCCAATTTGCTAGCAGCTCTGTGGTTCTTCTTTTCCCTCCTGGCTCGCTATGGAGCTATTCCCGGATTCCAAACTCTCTCTGGTTGCAGTGAAGATTGAGAATCCTTCCTCATCTCACCCAGCTTGCAGCGGAGCTTTCTGAAGAGTTCTTCCCTTGGCTACCTGGACCTTGGAACACCTACTTACCCTAACCATCAGTGAACCTTGTAAATACTTTAGTTAACTGTATCATACTGTTTTATAATAATGTTTTATAATAAAACTGGTTGTGGGAGAAAATCGATTCCTGTGTGTAATTGCTCTACCTTCGACCTGCATTAACAGAAGTTCACAATATTTAAATTTTTCATGCAATTTAAAATACTTTGTAATTTCGGTGTTCAGCAAGGTTAATTAAATTAATAGAAGAGGCTTGTCATATTCAGAATACAAAAGTAAAAAGGAAACTGTATATCTCAAGTACGTTGCGAAATATGGAACAAATTGTTCAACATATCTTTGAATTGCTTTCAAAGTGCTCATGTTTTATGTATATCTGTGCATGTTAGCCATGTCTGTGTCTTTTTAGTTTGTTTTACATGTTTTCGAAAGAGCCATCTACAGAGGCAGTCAGAAGGAGGAAGATAGGGAAACGCGTATTTGATTTTCAAATTGCTTTCCTTGTGTTAGTGTCTGTAAAGATTTCTCCAAAAAAAGTATCTTTGGACGCGTTGCGTTTGTTTTCTTCCGAAACCAGTGAAGACGTATATATACACCTATAGAGTGTGTACCTTACCTATAGATAGATATATATTTGCGTGTAAAAGTTTCCCCAGGGTAAGATATCGAAGATGCATTCTTAAAGCAGTAAAAGGAAAGTAGGAGAAACGATAGGCGAATAAATTGATTTTCGTTGAAAACTTTTTAGGAGTTTTTTTTCTTTTTTGGTTTTTGAAACTTTGGATGAAATATTTATTTTGTTAATCGGAACTTTTGTTCGAAAACTTTTCCGTTCGAAACTGAGCTCAATCCCGGAAAGTTCTTGGATGTTTGTGCACAGCTGAATGTGTATATCTATGTTCTGAAAGGAGAATGAAATTACAATTTCAGGGAGAGAATGGAGTTGTGTGATCTATTTGTATCAATCTGTCTAATTTCTCAGCATTTAAGGCAATTTGTCTGATGAGAGAAGGAGTGTTTTGTCTTGTAAAGGAAGAGTACGAAATAGGGAGTCTTTCAGAGAGGAATTTCCTCTGCGAATATCTTACTTTGGATTAAAATAAGAGGAACAATTCAACCAACTAGATTTGATGGCATAGTTATTGAGAACTCTAATCTTTCTTTGTCATACTCTGGCGTCCCTACTTCCCTTGTAAGTTGAAATATTCCGTTTATAGTGAAACAACAATATTTGGGACACCTCTTAATATTATACGTACTTCCTTGTACTACATAAAGTACTATTTATTTGTTTGTCCTAGAGAAGGGCAAAACCGGTTTTTATAAAATCCGAAACCCGGTTTCTAGGGAAACCGAAATCCGAAAAACATTTCGGTTTTCTCCAAAACTGGTTCGGTTTTTCACTGAAACCGTTTTCGGTTTTCTAAAAAAAACGGTTTCGATGAAAACTGTTTTGGAAAACATGGAAACGGAACTATTTCTATGGAAACGGTATCGGTTTTCGGGGAACAACGAAGCACGATTCTGGTCAGAAATAGAACCAGTTTTGGAAAAACTGAAACCGATTTTGGAGAAAACCTGAATCGGTTTCAGTGGAAACCGGTTTTGGAGAAAACTTTTTTTTTTTGAAAATTTTTAAAAACCGAAAACCGGTAAAATATAACACTATGTGAGACCTGGGCCTTCAGTTTAACAAATAAGCTCACACCGACCATCAAATTCAGGCGAGAAAGACAACAATTTTAACAAAAGATCTTGTTATTCAGGTGGGTCCCTGTTAGGAGTATTTAGGTCACCGTTAGGGGTATTTGAGTCATTATTAGGAGTATTTAGGACACTGTTAGGGGTATTTGGTGACAGTATTTTTGGGGGGATACTTACTGTTAGAAGTATTTGGGTGACTGTTAGGAGTATTAGGGTCACTGTTAAGAGTATGTACGTCACTCTTAGAAATATTTCGATCAGTGTTAGGGGCATTTTGGTCACTGTTAAGAGCATTAATGATAATTTGAATATACCATGCAAAACAAGCTTTCTCAATTCCAACTGCTACGTTGCACAGCCCTATGTCTTGTGTCGCGAAATTTTAAAATTGTATAATATACGCGCTACGCGCTAGAAGGCCTGTATAAGGAGTGATGATTTAAGATTTTCCCTGATGGAACTTTGAATACATGTGGTGTGATATGATTTGGATTATTAAATGTGTATTTAAAAAAATGAGAAGAGTAAACAGGGAGAGCAAAATATAACCAATGACTGATACACAACACTTGGTATTTTTTCTTCTCCCAGAAAAGGGAATGTGATATGATTTGGACTACTAAATTTGTATTTAAAAAAAAGAAAGAAAAGAAAAAGAGACAATGGATACAATCTATTTCAATATTTAATAATTATCCATTCGCTACTTAAATTATCTAAATATTTATTTATGTCTCAAAAATCAACTAAACTTAAGTCTCAGAAACAGCACAACAAAAATAAAAAGTAACGAAACAGTGGGATGAATAATAGTATTGTGAATATGCTGGTTATTGAGCATGATTGGAGATACTGGCTCCAGAACAGCGTTGCCAGACTCACAGCTCGGAATTATTCCAAAACCTGATCGAAATTATGCTAGATTTGGTCAAATTATGCTAGATCCTTATAATTACTAATTCAGGAGTTTTAAAAGAAAAAAAACGAAGTTGAGATACGATAACGTAACTTAAAATACGCAGAGCGCAGGAATGCGTGGATAGAACTCAATACTTCACGCACCAAAGCTTTAACTCAACTAAACTAATTCAGTCGTTGCCAGACTCAATGGCATATATATCGTATAAATGAATGCAAAGTGTTTGTTTACGTATTTTGAAAGAAAATTACCTCGCAGCATAAACGGAGTTGGGAATTGTCTGCTGGGGGGCAAATTTTTGGTCGGTCTTGGACCTTTCATTTCAAGAATAAAGATGGTCATGAAGTCAGGAATAAAGATGGTGAAGTTGTCAAAAAAGTTGGAGGGAGAATGGCCCCATAGCTCCGCCCATGCCTCGCAGTTAGAGGGTTAGAAAACCCTGGGTGGAGCCAAAAAAGAAATTTAAAAAAAGCCCAAAGCCGTTTCTAACTTATTTCGGAAAATGAGACAGCCTGTATGGTTTACCGACTGTATGAATCAATGGGAGAGGATACATTTCTGCCGTTCTTTTTCTTCCCACGACCAACTTCTTTCTCATCTCCAGGTTTTGCGGCTTTTTGATAAACTTGCTGAAATTATGCTAGATTTGGGCAGGATGCTAAAAGCAAGATGCTAGATGCTAAAGACATGCAAATTATGCTAGATCTAGCATCATTGTGCTAGATCTGGCAACGCTGCTCCAGAAGGGGATGACTTTGTATCACTGAGAACAACTTCCTTTTAATCGCCCCTTGATATCATCAGTGTTTGTAAGTCAGGACTTTATACGATACATTCGATCTTTTACCAGGTAACTTTTATTAATGATATTGGGTGATATCAATAAAACGGAGAAGTTACTCATTACGCCCAATTTTGAAGTAGTTACTCGCATTGGTATCAATAAAAAGAGAACTGAGCACTATTCGTCTCGGCTGACCTCGAAGAAGCCCCGCCCTTTTGAAGTAACCACACCTCTATTCTCGAGCCGAGTAACTACTACGCGTTTGATATCAATAAAAATCAAAGACTCTTCTGTGATGCTAGTAACTTCTCCAAATTTGTGGAGCAAGCTAAATAGGTGACTCCGTGCGAAATATGGCAGAGTATATGATTGTTTTACTACGTAGAAAAACTTATAAACTGCATAGAAATGTTGGAAATGGAGATTACAAAAAGCATTATAAGTTTATGAAAGAAAATGTAGAGTGGTTAGCACAACATTTTTTTAAGGAGAATCAACCGAAATTCCGGGTGGTGGACTACGTAATGATGAAAAGATGCGGGTTTTCTTCAAGGGCGCCGATCCTGTGGGGGCCCGGGCCCCCCAAAGCTCATCTGGGCCCCCTATTGTATTTATGAATATACAATATTTGGCATAATTAGAGTGCAATTTGTCTTAAAATCCTGATATATATACCTTCTGCATCTGAATGTCCCCCCCCCCCAATTTACAGACAAATCGGTGCCCTTGGTTTTCTTGCGTTACGTGAGTGATCCGGGATTCCAGGTCGGAATGTCAGGGGATTCTGGTGTGGCTCAAAGTACTGTCTATGACTACCTGAAAATGGATTGTTTCCGGAAGTGTGCGTAATATGCAAACAGCAAAGGCAGAGTGGCAAGAACAATATACATTTCCGGGTGCTATCGGAGCACTTGACTACACACAAGTGGCATTAAAGAAACCTAGTATTTTGGAGAGTAATACGTTAATAGGAAGAGCTATTTCGTGGCTAAGCGGTTAGCGTACATGCCTTTGGCATAGGAGACCCGCGTTCGATTCCCGGCAGGAGCTCATGTGGTTCGGATTCCACGTTAATCAGTGGGTTCTGTCTCATATAGGCACACTACTGAAAAGGACGTTAAACTAATAATCAACTCAACTCAACGTTGATAGAAAGGGTGTATATATGAGAATGTATTTTGTTTATGTCAAGGCGAAAGGGGACACGTATGGTGTGGCAAACGCAATCAGATGGACGTGATTTATGACGTGGGTGGCTGGACTTTTTTAAAAAGAAAACAAAGGAGCCAAGTGTCTGATTTCGTTCTTAAAGCCAAACAATCTACAAAGACCTTGGACAACACGTGATATGCGCTTATCGCGTTAATCTTGATATTGCTGGATTCCAATCAACATCCATCAGCTCAAATAGGTTCATTCCCATCGTTTCAGTATTACTTTCTTCTTTCCCGTTTTTTTTTTATTTTTTTCTCCTTTTTTATTTTTGTTTTATTCTCGCTCGAATATTAAAGATTCTCTTTTGAATTTGTGTCTCAGTCGTAGATGTATTTGATATTTCGTTGCATTTCACTGTAATTACTTTCAAAGTTTCGGCTTTCCTTCGTTTACTTTCTGGTAGCTGTGACTTTGAAAGTACCACTGGAAACTCTTTTACAATATCCATAAATGCACTTTGATTGAAGCTGTCGTTGCTACTTGCCAGTTTCATGGCTTTTAAGATACTACGCCATAGGTTAAAAACAACGAAATGACTGCGCGATGAATGGGAGAAAAGAGTAATCACTTCTTTTATTGATAAGACTCAGTGCTACGTGCAGAGGAAGCGCGAGTAAGCGTTCATAAATCTGGAGCAGACTAGACCTGAGTAGTGGCTTGTTTTATTGATACGAAATTGAGGGAGGAGATTACTCCAGCTGTAGTTACTCCGATTCTCGAGCAGGACTTCTCAGGAGTAGTTACTTATTTTTATTGATATCACCCATTATTGCACCTTCAGTATAATGTAGGTGTAGGCGTTGACCTAAATATATCATCAGCCACTAAAAATTAGGAAGCACAGCAGTGAGATACGTACAATGTATTTATTCAGGCAGTATATTGTATTTTATTCTTTTTCTAACACTTACTTAATTTGGTCAATGCGATTTGTTTCCACGCAAAAACGGGTCTTAATTCACAGCAGTTACTGTGACATCTGTGGAACATAAATCCATTCAAAATGTTTATGTCTCCCGTGTTTGCAAACGATTTCTTGTGACATTAGTAAATGAAACTCAATTTGTGTAGCGTGCATTCTTGCATTTCATGAAATTGCTTTTGCTGGAAGATTATCTTCCGTTGCCTTAGAAAGGAATCGTAATGGCCTCACCTTTTATCGTTATTATTTTAAATGTTATTTCCATGCACAAGCGCCTTGGCACTCATTTCTTGATGAAAATTTTGTTGGTTATGAGGAGGAGAAGGAAGAGGGCCATATTTTATGTAACCATAAATCGTTGGCAGTTGTGACGTGTTGTCAAAATGAAATCGGAATGTGCCTTTCTGGTGGGATAAACTGCCTTCCCAGAGACTTTGTTCTTCGTAGAACTTAGTTGTTCCTGTTTGCTTGTTTGTTAGAGATGTAAACTGTGTGTTGAGTTGAGTAGACTACCTGCGCCGTCTTTTGTTTCTTTGTTTTCAGGCCATTTACTTAAGAGTCTTCATCCCGGCGAAATTAAAATACCGCTAATTTTACAGTAATTAAATGATATCTTCAAATAGATAAAAGATAATTGAAATATGGAACAAGAGCGCCCTAGACAATATTATTTTGCGTGAGGTACCGTTATCACAAGTCACCTAGCGGCTTTCCATTTTCAGCTGTTTAGAAACGCGAAAATAAATGCCGATTTTCAAAATGGCTCGAAATCGGAAGCAGATAAGTGAGTCGTGATAACGGTTTCTCATGTAAAATAATATTGTCTAGGGCGCTCTTGTTCCACATTTCAATTATCTTTTATCTATTTGAAGATATCACATAATTACTGTAAAATTAGCGGTATTTTAATTTCGCCGGGATGAAGACTCTTAACGTGGAGAAGTATTCTCTTTTCTTTCAAATGAAAAATAATTTTAATTAATTTATTTTACTTGTGTCTTAAAATCTACTTAAATGCAGCTAGCTAGAATATCAAGACAGGGAGGGGGGCTAAGTCACCTTTAGGGTCTTTTTAGCCTCGAAATTGCAATAGCGGTTGCACAGTAGTCGCATTTTCTAACTGTATGAGCCTAGAAAAATAAAACCAACAAAATGAATTTACAGATACTCGTGAAAGTACCACCAAATGGAAACCTTCAGAGATTGGTTTATTTTAGAAACCAGGAAGCGTGTGTGAGAGAGAACTAAACACAAGACAGAAAGAATAAATTGAACTACAAGGAAGTGGGAGAAAGAGAATCCATCTTCTAAATAACGCCATAGGAATATGTTAGTTGGTAACTTTGCGAACTATGCTTTTCACAGTCGAAGTTGTGTGTGTTGAACACAATACTAAAGTGAATGAAAGGAAATTTGATTTACCGATATATATATTCTTTCTTCAGAAAAGTGTACTTGTTCAAGATACTTTGAATAATTGTCAGCAGGGATGTACGAAGGTGTTGCGTTCTGAAGATCTCAACCCTCCGAATCCCGGCTTGTCTATAATTAGATAAATTTAGTCTAATTTTAGAGGCAATTTGACAAATTTTAGTATAATTTATCCTCATATTGAATTTGCCCTCTCCTCTGGAATAAATTTCGGCATACGTCCCTGATTATCAGTATACATGACGTTGAGAAATACAGAGCAATTTTCGTGGACTGTGTTGTATCTTGTACTGAGCCTAATAATAACCACAATCAAAATTAATCTATTACGGTGACTCAGTGCTAGTGCTTACTTTTGATGTTCAGTGGTGCGTTGTTCGATACCAGGCCATGGGAGTTTGTGGTGTGTTAACTAAAATATCTTACGACCATGACTTATTGTCTACCACTCAACTACCAGCCCTAGTAATTCAGGTACTAACATCAACACTTCACTATAATCCTAATTATTTGTATTTTTTAAACTTATACCTCTTTTGGGTTAAGTACTGTATCGCCGGACTAATTGTAGGAAATTCACCGGGTCAATTAGATAATGTGGATTATGTTTAGCAGAAGGGGTCCAGAAAAAAAAAAACAGAAGAAATGGATGATGCAAGTACTTAGACCGAACATAACATAACCAAATCTAACCTAACCTAACCTAATGTTAGTATAAATAAGCGAAATCCTGTCTTTTTTCTGGGGGGGGGATTATGCCCTACACTAACATAACATAAACTAACCTAACCTAACCTAACCTTACCTTACCTTAGCTAAACTAACCTAATGTAAACAGAAATTACCAAAATTGTAACATTTTTTTTAATACCCCTTCTGCTAAACATAGGCATTTAAGTTTGTGAGGAAGAATGAGTAAAAGCCAGGTAAGAGGAACAGTAGAAGTTAAGAAAATGGGTTGTATTTGTTGGTTGTTTTTGACGTTGTAAGCATTCAGATGCAGTATATATATATATATATATATATATATATACAGTGTGTTTCAGATAAAACGTCCATTTCTTATAAATCCGAAAGTTGTGTCGTTTTTCAAGGACTATCGAATGAGGTATGATTCAATACATGTTCCCATTTGAAAATTTGAAGTTGGCCTCTGGGCCCCCTTGAAGGAGGGCCCTGGGGGTCACCACAACAACACCATATGATGTGCCCTTTGACATTTTCCTATCTCAGTTTTTGTTTCATCTTCTTATTCTCAGCCGTTTCGGATTTATAAGCACTGGACGTTTTACCTGGAACACCCGATATATATATAATATGAGGATTTTAAGACAAATTGCATTCAAATTATGCCAAATATTGTATATTCATAAATACAATAGGTGGGTCCACATGAGTTTTGGGCCCCTCAGGATCGGCGCCCTTGGTCTCATATAGTATACACGGCATAAATGTGGGCAGTGAAATTAAAAGATTTCATTTTTCCAACTGAGTGCACGATCTTATTTAATTTAAAATGTTTTCTTGTATTAAGTACATCATCTCATTAGGTTCAACTAGGTTCCTATCGACTCCTTTAGTGTTTAAACTACAGTGATCACACAAAGTTCTATTACCACTATGTATATTACTAATACATAGATGTTAATGAATTGTTGTTTCTTCTTGGGTAGGTGCTGATATACATGTAAATCATGGCTGATGAGTCCACTTGCAACATGGAGGAACGGATCGTAATAAGCACGTGGGCTCAGAAACGACGCCATACATAAAAATCAATGAAAGATATTCAGCGTGATCGAAAGGTTTCAGAAAACTTATCTAAAACCAACAATTTTACAATGGAAGAAAAAGCACTCGCGCATTATGCTATTGCCGTTAGAGAATGTCTCAGTGACGTATTTCCTAATAAAAGGTTTGGACGTGGTTCTATCCATTTGCCTGCACCTTTAGAGTGGCCACTCCGAAGTCCTGAATTTGTCACCTTACGACAATGCATTATGGGGAGTTCATAAAACAAAGTTGCTGCCACGCGTTACGAGACAGTTGACGAACTTAAGGATGTTGTTCGACGTGCATTTATTGCCATCACGCCAACGATGTTGAAAAGAATTTCACAACGTACATCGAGGAGAATCATATTCTGTTATGAATACGATGTGCTACACGCAGACACTCTGGAATAAATAATAAAAAAAATAGTCACACTACCTCAAAGTTTTCCTCTGCCATGATCCCACATTAATACAATGCGACCATCTATGAATATGTGGAAACGCGATAGGAGGTAACGGGACTTTATGATCACTCTGTACATATATACCAAGCTACTACACAAATTTGTGTTTGCGGTTTCCATTACCCAACTGTTCTTCAAATTTCGTTTCTACCAAGGATCTTATAAAATAGAGGATCTGCCCTTACAACAAAATCTTGAAGCCATACGTCACAGTTTCGCCACCCCTACCCTGCCCACTCCGCCCAATAGGATCGCAATGTTTTGAGCCAACAATCATGGCGGGAACGAAAGTAGCAAATCAGACGATGGCGGGAACCAGAGTAGCCAATCAAACGTACCGATGCTCGCTTGTTTTTTGGCTTCATCGATTTAATAGGATGACGATACATATGGGCAGATCCTCTATTTATAACATCCTTGGTTTCTACCAACTTTTGTGTCTGTATGTATGTATGGGAGGGGGGGATAGATTGTGTGTGTGTGAATATCCTGGTTTTTATTTTCTCATTTTCGTTCCAAGCACGCTCCACAAATCCAGAACACAAGGAAAACTGATTAGATACCATATAATATTAAATTATAACAAATTAGAAAATAATAATAATAATAATAATAATAATAATAATAATAATAATAATAATAATAATAATAATAATAAACAGACGGCACAATCTTAGTCCGACAGCAAGTATCAAGAAATGATTTTCCACCAACCTGCTAACGAGCAATGTTCACCGCTAGATGGATTTTCAAAACCGTCGACGTTGGAACTATTGATTTTCATTTCTTGTTTCTACGGTCAAAAATTCTTCTTTTGCATAGATACATACAGTGTAACACAAATTATTAAATACTTTTTTGTTCTATTTTATTGTTCTTTATTTGCTTTTTTTAAAAAAATCATAACGAAACACAAATTCCCTCAGGGCCTATCATTGTTTCGCGACCTGTCGGTTGGGAATCGGTCTCCTTATGGCGTAACGATGGAACATTATTAAATCATTGAATATTTCATAATTATTTTAACAAAAAGTAAACAAATGATTAAATTGATTTCCCTATAGCAAAAGGTTGTTGAATACAAGTATTGAATGGACGGTAAGTGGTCATCGCCATGGTAACAACTCTTTATTAATAAAATTTCAACAAAACGTATGTTCATTTGTATTCATGTTTAAACATAATAATTCTTACTTGAAGACATAAAGCTGTGCGTTGGTAGTTAATTTTGTGGAGATTTTTAACTTCGCGTCAAGCGATCTCGCAATGATATTATTTATATTAAAAGGTCAAAGGTGAGAAACCTGAGAAAAAGTTCCCATTTCAGTGACTGGGGCATGAACGATACAGAAGAAATTCATTTAATCTGTTGGCGTTGGTTTAGATTCTCCTTCTATCTAGAACTCTGCTCCAACTTCCATAGAAACTATTGTATCGAAGGTTATGCTCTAATAGCTTCGTTAGCCAAATGAAACATTGGAAGTTACACTAATATTTAGAAACAGCACACTATTGTCTTGAAATCTTGCAACAGGTGATATAAATGTTTTGAAGAGTGACCTGCAGGTGGCAGCTCAAGTTGGAAAACTACACGAGAGCCGAGCAGTAATGTGAAGATGGCCGTTCTACTCACAATATGATGCAAATATGTCACAGAACTGACAGAGTCTTGGATCTTCGTATGAAATTCATAATACAGACAAGAATTGAGGCTGTCTCGTCTCTAAAAAGATGTATTCAAAGTGATGTCTTGTCGCTAAAAGATGTATTAAAGGTCTATCGTCTCAGAAAGTGTATATATTTCTATTTGAAGAGCTCTTGTCCATTCCTATGTACTAGGGTTGCTTATGAGACAAAAGGGGCAAATTTGATCGAAATCGGTCCCGTGGTTCAAGAGTTAAGTAATATATATATATACAGGGTGGGCCATTTTAAATAATCTACGGAAATATCTGAAAAATGATAAAACATAGAAGAAATGTTTCAAGTACACGTTATATATTGCTAAGGGGGAAACCCAATTCCGCCAAAAGTACCCCTCTCCGCCCCCCGTAAATGGGGGTAACAGGGGGTAACTTTGAAATGTCAAATGGGAACATGGGTCGAGTAATACCTCGTTCGAAAGGTCTTGGAAAACTAAGTAACGCCGTACCAAAAGATGTTCCATATTGTGAACCAGTTTCAAAATGGCCGCCATAATATGGTTCGGAAACTCCAGTAACCGTAGTGTGAAAACCATGGAAGGTAAATGAATGGAACAAAATTGAAATACGTAAATATCATAGGGCATATCGAACGGTGTGGTCCCTGTGATCCCAGTGGCCTCCCTAAAGGGGTTTTGGAGGCTAACTTCAAAATTTCAAATAGTAACATGAGTCGAGTGGTACTTCGTTCGATAAATCTGCAAAATCTAACATATTGCAGGAGAAAACGATTGATGTGAAATGGCAGTGTTCTCAAAAGGCCGCCGAAACAGTATCCGTGTCAGAGAAAAGGTTTAGTACCCGTAGTATGAAAGCGATTGGAAATAAATCAACAAAAGAAAAACTGGAGTAGCTAACTGACGTAAGGCACATCGAGAGGTGTTGTCGGGGTGACTCCAAAGGCCAACTGAAAGGTATCCGGGGCCAACTTGAAAATTTCGAATAGCAGCTTGAAGCGAGTAACATCACGTACATAGACAAATTAATATCAAACAGCTTCTGTAAGAAAATTTTCGACATGAGACACCATTTTCAAAATGATCGCAAAGACATGGTGACTGTGTCTAAGAAAACGTTTAGTGCCCATAGTATGAATACGGTTAGACATAAATGAAAATAACGAAAATTAAATAGGAAAACCACGGAAGCGTTCCAAGGCTCGAGAATAATACAACAGAGATAAAAATATTACAGTAAAATTGCCATGATGTATAGAGAGAGAAATCCAAGTCCTGCAAAATAATCTCTCCCTGCGCTCTGTATGTGAGTGGGGTGGAAAGTAAAGTGAAAGTTCAAACGAGAACTCTACTTTAATTCGTAAATTAAGGCTAACCTTACAAATAGGTATGGTGTGGTTGAAACATTTGTTTGTAAGGATGACGTTGTAGTGACTAAAAAAAGAGAAACTTTTATGCAATGCGTGCTGGTTATTCAGAAAGCATTTCGGGGATATACATACACACCGTTTCGTCCCTCAAGCTCACAATATGACATGAATGCTAATAGTTAATCAAAATGTAACTGTGGCCATCCATGTTAACTTAGTGCACCAATTCTCTATGCATGAAGTCTGCCTTCTAAACAGCATTGGGTAGGTCAAGCGTATGCCCGAACCGTTGTCCGGTCGGACATTGAAATTTTGAAGTTAGCCCACAAGACCCCTTCAGGGAGGCCACTGGGATCACAGGTATTACATCATTCGATATGCCCTATGATATTTACGTATTTCAATTTTGTTCCATTCATTTACCTTCCATGGTTTTCATACTGCGGGTACTGGAGTTTTCGAACCATATCATGGCGGCCATTTTGAAACTGGTGCACAATATGAAATATCTTTTGGTACAGCGTTACTTAGTTTTCCAAGACCTTTCGAACGAGGTATTACTCGACCCATGTTCCCATTTGACTTTTCAAAGTTACCCCCCGTTACCCCCGTTTACGGGGGGCGGGGAGGGGTACTTTTGGCGGAATTGGTTTTCCCCCTTAGCAATATATAACGTGTACTTCAAAAATTTCTTCCATGTTTTATCATTTTTCAGATATTTCCGTGGATTGATTAAAATGGCCCACCCTATATATATATATATATATATATATATATATATATATATATATATATATACCCTCTCCTAAGTTTTACCATCAAAGTGAAATGATAAAAGCACTCCCAGGCCCGAACCTCACTTATGTGGAATATTTGTTCGAGATCAGTCGGGTGGTTCAAAACGTATGAAATCACATAGTCACTTTCATTTTCATATGTAGAGAGATTGCAATACTTTGGCACACAAGAACGGACGTTATAAGCGAAGAAGAAAATTCTAAATTTAGTGAGATGACAAAGAGAGAGGAGAGAATAATGTTTGTTAAAGTTACATTAGCAGCTTCACACATATTTCCCATATGTGTGTTTGACATTGTTTTGTTTTGTTCGGCTCACATCGGGTTGTTTGTCTGGGTCACCGGGTTTCACTGCTTTCGGATGCCTTATTCCGTACTAGCCTTCGCAAAAATTGAGAGCGTAACGCAACGAAAAACTTGCAAAAATCCATTACTATTGCTATACCTATTATCGGATACTGAAGTGTGATTTGCTTACAGTTAGGTTGACGCAAACCAATACGGAATACGGCCCTGGGCCTACCAGTTACGGGTCACGAAGTTCGTGCCCTTTTCTATCATTGCTGTAACCTTATAGGCATATACCCAGTGGCGGATATAATCAAGGGAGGGGCTAAACCATAGTTTGCCGTTTTATCCAGTGTAAAGCAGGATTAAAGCCCATTTTATCCTGTGTAAAACTGAGCGTCAAGGGGGGCTATAGCCCCTATAGCCCCCTATATACGCCACTGCATATACCTATAGGAGGATGATGCCATGAGTAACCATTCTCCGGTGTCTTAAACTCCTGGATTTCCTAATTAACCCGTTTTAGCAGAGACTGGGTGAATCCCTAAACAGTTAGACAAAGGTAGAACGAGAGGATAAATCTTACCCGCATCGAGAATCAAACTCGGCCCGTCCGGCTGACACATATTATTATGCGAATTGAAATTGAGGTTCCTCTTGTCTCTATTGTTAGCAGACGCGTTTTGGGCTAGGGAAATCCGTATTTCATTCTCGATGGGTGTTCGTGTGGTTCGGATCGTACGTTAGGTGTAGGTCCAAGTTCAATAATCTAGCCTTGGTCTTCAAAGGAACGATAAACTTCAATCTAAGAGTCTATAATAAATTGTTCAGGCTCCCAGAACATTTTTGCTATTTCAGAATTTAATAACTTAAAGCGCGTGTTTTTTTTTAGTGCCCATAGTTTCGGGTTTGATTTCCGGTGCGGGACACAAACTTCCCTTGGATACAAACGCGGATAATATTTCGGAACCCACCCCAAACAGAGAGGCCTATCTCATGTAACGTCGATGCGTAAAAGGAAAGTTTAACTCCAATCAATTATATTTATAATCCTGAAATTAATGAAAGTAGATGGGTCAGGTATGACGTATAGTACTTCCAACATTATTTGATTTCGATAGACTCCAAAGATATATAACACATGAGTTGTGATTAAAAAAATACGTTGAATAATTTTATTACAAACAAAGTAATAAGCTTAAATGAAATTTGATTTAATCTCCTTCAAAGTAGTGTCCTTGACTAGCAATGCACTTATCTCAATGTTGAAGCCATGACTGAAATTATTTCTGGAAGGGTTCTTTTGGAAAGGCGTTCAACTGCTCTTTCATGTCCCTCTCAATGTCAGGAATGGTGTCAAAACATTTTTCCTTTAAGCACAGTTAATTTTTAAGAAGGACCAGAAGTCGCATGATTGTAAATCTAGTGAGTAAGATGGATGTGGAGGAACAGGAACACTTTTTTTCCGGCCAAAAACTCGCGGATCAAAAGCAAAGTGTAGCACGGCGCGTTTTCGTGCTGAAGAAGGAAGGCATTTACCCATTTAAGGTTAGTGTAAAGGGACAAGTTTTGCCAATAGATGTCACTACAGTCTTCGTATCTCTCTCATGTATTTTTACCTTTCACGAAAATTGACAATTTCCCTTACAAATTTTAACGTACAGACTTCAAATTTTTGGACAAGGAACTTCATAACTTATCGAAGGCAACAATCCGTGCCGATTTTTTATTTAGAATTTTCTTCATGGTTGAAATGGCTTGTTTGTTGAAAGGGATATCCAAATCTTTAACAATCTGTTTGAACAATGAAGAAAATTCTAAATAAAAAATCGGCACGGATTGTTGCCTTCGATAGGTTATGAAGTTCCTTGTCCAAAAATTTGAAGTCTGTACATTAAAATTTGTAAGCGAAATTGTCAATTTTCGTGAAAGGTAAAAATACATGAGAGAGTTACGAAGACTGTAGTGACATCTATCGGCAAAACTTGTCCCTTTAAACCGACGGTTAAAATGCTTTTCACAGACCCATACAAAATGTTTAGTTCTTCGGAAATCTCTTAAATAATCATTTGCCTGTTTTGAACACATCATTTGCACCACTTCCTGCACGTTTTCATCTGTTGTTGATATCGAAGGACGTCTCAATCGTTGTTCGTTTTCAACCGACTCCTTGCCGCTTTTGAATCGGTGGTACCACTTTTAAACAGTCTTCAATGCCACTGCTTCATCGCCATACACTGATTTTGACATTTCGTGAGCTTCTTTGGCACTTTTTTGCAGCTTAGAACAAAACTTAATGTTGGTTCGCAACAGACACTCTTAATATGTCCTCACTCTTCTGCTTCTGGAAACCAACTAACGTGTCACAAATCATTCAAACTTGACACTGACTGTACCAAGGGTTTAGGCTAGCGGGCTTACTAGTTTAAATGGATACGACGTCGATAGATGGCACTGTGCAACTACATTCACCGTACTTTTTGATCACACCTTGTATGGATCTTGTATATGAGTTTTATGTTGTCCTACAAGCATTATAATGAACGTACTTTTTGTAGAAGTTTCCAGAATGAGAAACTGAAGAGGATAAGTACATCAAAACAAGGAAGGTCAAGGAACACAATCATATGGTAATATATGTTTTTTTGTAAATCTAGTAGTTATACAGGGTGGCCCAAAAGTAGGTATACTGTCCCATACTGATCAGCTCATATAGCATTTCTTGTTGTTATCCATAAGGTAGACTTGGTTTCTTTATTATTTGTTGTTAATGTGTTTTACTTATACCTTAAGCCAGGACGAGCCGAAGCAAATAAACACATAAACTACAATGTTATACTTGATCAATGCAGGGATGTATACCTACTTTTGGGTCACCCTGTATATTTGGAACCAAAATTGCAACTTCTGAGGCGTTACACTACCGTATTATCATTGAATTTATTGGGATCATACGCTGACCAGGTTAAGTTAGTGCGTGGGATTTTACCTTTTATACAGTCTACCTGCTAGAAGATCAACAGGACCTGGTTTTCCTTCTCATCTTCTTTGACTGACGGGAGAGGAGAAAAGAAAAGTTTGAAATGGAGAGTAATTCGACCTCGTACGTACATAAAGTGGTGACGGAAATGAGCGACCACGGGAGAAGGCCTCTTTACTACTATTGTGTGCGTGTGCCTCGCTCCTCAAGGTTTAATTGACCGAACTAAATTAAGTCCAAAGTGCTTGCAGGGAGACGAGGAAGTACATAACCCATTTCTTGTAGTCCGCTAGAACCGTTTTATGATCCAACGCTGCTTTATTTATGCGATGAATGGGAGACTTATAATAAATCAGGAATGAAGATTGGTCAACCTTTTAATGAACGTGGTCACCAGCAGTTACCTTACGCAACATGACTCAAGAATGTCTATTGTGTGTTTAAGCGGTTTAGTATTTACCATTAGAGCTTTCTTACGAGTAATCGCATGATTTGATGTTCCCGGGTTTGATTCTTATCGGAGGACCAATGTCCATTACTGATACTTATCTTACATCATTTGACTGTACTACACAAAAATAAATAAATATTAATACTTTAGGCCCCCTTTTTCTCCATTAAACCAAAATCAATCAGTCAAATAATATTTCAGTCATTCAACTAAATCAATCAATCAACCAAACAATCTATTATTCAACCTAGGATTCATCAATCAATCAATCTCTCAGATAATTAATCAAGGAAACAATGTCAGTCAATCAAGCAAGCAACCAATCCGTAAACCGAGAATCTATCAATCAGTCAATTAACCAACCATCCAACCAGTTTGCCAGTCGATTAGCCAACGAACCAGTCAATAAAACAATGAATCAGTAAATAAATTAACTAACCAACCAATCAAATAGTCACTTGTCGGATAATCAACCAGTGAACCAATCAAGAAATTAAGGAACCATTATATCAGCCAGCCAATCAGTGAATCAATCAATCAAACAATACATCATTTAGTCAAAGGGACAATCTATCAGTCGTTCATTTAATCAAACAAACAATCTAAGAATCAGTCAATCAAGGAAACAACACATCAATCAATCAAGCAACCAATCAACAGGGTAATCCATCAACCAATCTATCGTTCTACCAACTATTAATCAGTCGATCAAATAATTTATCGTTCAAGCAAGCTATCTATCAAGCAAGCAACCAAACAATATATCATTCAACCATGATGAACGAAACAACCTGTCAATCAATCAATTACGCTTGTTCTAGTCGAATTATTTTCGCTCGACATGTTTGTGCACGTGTTCTTAAAGTCTGTATTATATATTTCCGTTAGTCTAATAATGAAATGATGAGACATAAAAGTCAACACAGACAAACGAAAGTGCTCTTTCGGCATGTGATCAACATTTATGGAATATAATCGAATTGATAAAGTTGGAAGAAATAAGCGTCCGTTTTAAAGAAGAATCTGAGAAGGTTGGAAGAAACAAGCGACAGTTTTAGAGGAGAATCTGAGAAGGTTGAAAGAAATAAACGACAGTTTTAAAGAAGAATCTGAGAAGGTTGGAAGAAATAAGCGTCAGTTTTAAAGAAGAATCTGAGAAGGTTGAAAGAAATAACCGTCCGTTTTAAAGAAGAATCTGAGAAGGTTGGAAGAAATAAGCGTCCGTTTTAAAGAAGAATCTGAGAAGGTTGAAAGAAATAAACGACAGTTTTAAAGAAGAATCTGAGAAGGTTGGAAGAAATAAGCGTCCGTTTTAAAGAAGAATCTGAGAAGGTTGGAAGAAATAAGCGACAATTTTAAAGAAGAATCTGAGAAGGTTGGAAGAAATAAGCGTCCGTTTTAAAGAAGAATCTGAGAAAGTTGGAAGAAATAAGCGACAGATTTAAAGAAGAATCTGAAAAGGTTGGAAGAAATAAGCGACAGTTTTAAAGAAGAATCTGAACTATTTTTTATTAGTAGCAAGAAAACTACGATAAATTTCTACAAAATGTTATAATAGAAACATTTTCATCCATTGTGCCTTGTCAGATGACGCCAGAATTAATCCACTATTTTATATTATTTTTAAGTTTATCAAAACCCTTTTATGTATTTTCCCTTTCTGTCCATGTGTCTGTCCGTCTATGAGGCAAAAAATACCAGGAACTACTTGATAGATCACAAAGATTTTTATCCAGGATGTAAAAGGTCAGAAGTTAGGAACTAGCTTCATTGATAGGAACAGTGGCGTATTTACGATTTTGTTTTGGGGGTGGCTTTGCTAACTTTCGGGGAGGCTTTGCCTGAAAATGTAAAAAATCTGCAAGATATTTCATATACTTTACTACAGTAAGTAAGATTTCGGGGGGGGGCTTAAGCCCGGAAGCCACCCCCTAAATACGCCACTGGATAGGAACAATATTCAAGACGGAAGTGGTATTAATCAACCATTTCCGGTTTTAATATTGGTCACTTTAAAGCAAAAACAGTATTTGATGCCAGAAGTTGTCTGCAATCGACTAAATGTCCAGGAATACCTTTCATCTTCACCCTTAACACTTAAAACCGGAAGTGATAAAATCCATTACAACTTCCGGTTTCAATATTGATCTACACAACAAAACAATAAGAGATACCGAAAAGTGGTTTTTGCAATCAATTAGCATTCTTAAGAATAAATACCACCTTTTTTTCCTAACCCTTTGTTCAAACCGGTAGTTGCAGAAATAAACTACTTTGGATTTTACATTGAACGCTATAGAGTAAAAACGGTAATAGATAGCGAGAAGCTGGTTTTTGCAATCATTTAAGCGTCCCAAGAATATATCCCATCCCCATTCTAATCTCGACTAAAACCGAAAGTGGAAGAATCTACACTTCCGGTTTCAACAGTAATTGGAAAACAGCACGCCATACAAACCAAATTTCGTCACGTGGTGTACACGTAACACTCCTGCTTCTTCTTAAAATTGTAAAATAAAATTTATTAATATCTTAACTGACAGAATACGTCTATGGATTTATTATGTTCTCCGCGCTAGTACTACCTGGTACCATGCGTACTAAATCCACTAATCAAATAGTTCAAGGTTTAGTACTCTTCTCAGTATCCAACCCCGGAGTAGGATAAGCAAATAAACGGTCGGCTTCGACTCCTAATGGTGCCAAGTTTTATCCTCTTGTTCTTCTTTCTCTCCGTCTTTTCCCATTCATCTGGGATCGACTTTTCTGACGAGTTTTCTTAATAAAGTCCTGTCCAGAAATTCTTGTCCTGCTAGATATTTATAGCTGAAGCCACTCTTAACTATATACATCCATTTCTTTCTTGGTCTCAATGCCCGCGGTGGCTTAGTGGTAAGGCGTTTAGCTTTGGTGCATGGGGTCCTTGGTTCTATCCCAACTCACGCCAAGTGAACTTTGTGATAGACAAACACCGTATGCATGGGTTTTCTTGCGGTTCTCCCGTTTCCATCCACTTTCTTCATTCCACCGTTTCATTCATTTCTCAGTACCACCGTCTCCTTAGCCTACCCAGCATAATCGTGGGACATAAAACTTACAGATTTCATTTCTCCTTCTTGGTCTTCTCCTACCTCGCCTCCCATCCTATCCCATTTCCAACACTCTCCTGACCATATAGTCATTTGTTTCTCTCATTAGATGGCAATACTGTTGCAGCCTTCGTAGATATCTCTACAACCCTCGTTGTTTTTACTTGTTTATGTCTACTTTGTCTCTCGTTGTTATTCCACATATCAAGCGTAACATTCCCACATATCTTTTCCTGTGCTTTCTCTTTGGCCATGTTCCTGCTTCGTATGTCATTCTTGGTCTAACCCTGTGGCATAGGGGTTCACCTAATCTCGGTCCAAAGGATAACTTGTAAAACCTATGGACAAAGATGGCTGCAGCGTGGAGCTGACGTATGTACCGAGGGCATAGATATATCAGACCTCCCTTCTACATTGCCCAAGAGGCATGTTGCACTCTCAAATATGAAGAGAGATCTTTCTCCATTCGTGCACTGTGGACATTTATCAAGTCGAATAATTTCTAAATTAAATCAGAAAACGATCTGTTGGAAAACATGTTTTAAATTTATTATTTCCAGATTAGATACAAATGCTGCTTTTGATCCTTTTGTGTACAGCAATACGAGATGAGATTTAGGATTGAAATCAATCTCCCTTTATCCATCCATCATCATTAGGACGCAACGTGTCTGTTCCCTTTATATGTAATCTCTCGTTCGCATTGATCATTTCCATCTGAACGGCCAAACACTCATTACCTGGGGAACAATCACACAATGCTACATCTGTTATTTCATACAATATAAAACCATTTCCCCAGGGACACATTTCAACTCGTGTGCTATGGCTATCAAATTCTACAGAGTTGCTGTTCGTTTTATAAAAAACAATACTTCGTGTTTTCTGTATATAAGGGAAATTAATTTCTAAATGTGTTTTTCAATAGCATGGAATCTTCTAAAGAGAGTAGTGACAGCAACGATTTAGTGAAAGAGGTCTCGTCACGAGCTTCGTCTTGTCCCCAAGTACAATGCTGGAAGTATCTTACACGAGCAACTAGAGGATATAGGTTGTTTCGCAGTCGGGGAGTCCCGTGTTCGAATCCGGTCATCCTGATTGAGGTTTTTCCATTGGTTTATCTCAGTTCTACTACATGAATACTAGAATAGTAACTTTTAAATATACTGCCTGGGCACCTTCCTTTTCCAGCGTTCTTATTACTGCTGGTTGTTAGCATTTGCATACCGTAAACCGTAACATACTTTGGCCCACCTTTTTTTTTAAATTTTCAAAAATTAAAATTAAAATTTCCCGCCACTGCTTGCAGTCGGGAAAATATGTGAATCTGTTGACGCTCATCTTATTAATGTGTCACCTAGCTCTCACACGACCTCACATTCATAACATCATGCTCACTCGACCTCGTGCTCATAATATTTCGGCATCACACTTACTCGACCTCACGAACACACTATCATTTCAACATTATGTTTACTTGACCTCACGCTCAAATAATCATTTCGATATCCTTTTTACTCAATCTTACAATCACTTCGTGAAGTTGAAGTTGGATAAACGTGAGTTTCGAGAAAAATGAAATGAAATGAATTCTTTCAGTTTGATGTCCCACGATTATGCCCTCTAGACTAAAGGAGCAGGCCCGTATTTGCGGGAGGTCACGGGGGTCGCCCCCTTAAACTTTTACTGCTCCCCAAAATTTTCACGATAGGCTTGCAAATGAACTATAATATGGTTGGATCGGGGCCTCTCTACCTTTTTGGGCTGGCTATGGACCTGTAAGGGAGACGACGCGGTTGAGGCAATTGAATGGTAATGGAAGAATTTGTGGAATGGAGGAAAGGGGAGTAGCTACACCGAGAATATCCGTGGTCCACCACAAACTTACTTGACCGGGGATCAAACCAGGAGCCCCTTACACCAGAAGTAAGCGCTTTATCACTGAGCTACAATTCAGCCCCTGAAGGTGAGTTTCAAACTCGAGTGCCTTACCTCCATAAATTTGGACATCTTAGCGTATAACGTTAAGATTAAACCCACAAATGGATGCTATACTTCATATAATAACTTTGTTGTGTATGGTGCATTAATGTTTAACAAAAAAGCTAAATATACACTCTCACATGTTGCCCTGCAGCGGATATCACAAGTTTTTTTTTTAATAAAAGGATAAAAGAAACAAAAAGAGAAACAAACAGCTGTGAATGTAGGTTGCTGTTAGATCAGGTGGTTAGTGTACGAACCGGTTTCTGTTCTATTTGACAAATTAATCTCTCAGCTAATGGGCTGGGTTACTTATCTCCTCTGAACACATTATTCATCTATTAATTTTGACTGGATGGAATTTGTTATGTGGAGAAACATGGCACACTGCGTTACCAAGTGTTAGTTTTGTGTTGGTGGAGTTTAGTTTGTACATGTCAAAGAGAAAATTATGAAATAAGGGACGAGATAATGATATTTTTGTGTTTATTATTATTATTATTATTATTATTATTATTATTATTATTATTATTATTATTATTATTATTATTATTATTATTATTATTATTATTATTATTATTGATACTAAAGGTAACGTATTTATTAAGACCCCTTTTTGCAAACTGGATTCGGTTTCGATCATTGCCGGAGGCGTGCAATTGTTTTCGTCCTAATCTCATTCCAATACCGCTCAAGGGTTCTCCTATCCTCGGATGTGTGGAAATACCTTGGAAAGTAAAGGGGCCGGAGCGCCATATTGAAGTCAAGAAAGTCTGGAGCCCTTACCTACAGACACAAAACTTGGTCCTTCGTGCCCTGTCCCTAAAGGAAGATGGGGAAACATCCTTTGGTTTCTTCGTTTTCAGGTGAGAGCTCTTCGTAGCTGTGTCTTTAGCGTAGGCGCCCGTATTCGATTTTCGGTCGCAGCTCATTTAATTTGAATCATACGTTAAGCTGTAGGTCTGTCTCATATACCCTCGCTGCTGAACGGGACGGTAAACTCAGTTCCCACATTTGAGGGGCTGCAGTGGTTCACTGGTAGAGCGTTCACCTCTGGTGAATGGGGTCCTTGGTTCGATCCCAGCTTGCGCCTAGTGAAATTTGTGGTGGACAAACACCATGTGCGTGGGTTTTCTCGGGGTTCTCCCGTTTTCTCCTACTTTCTTCATTACACTATTGCCTACATTTTTCATTATTACCGTGTCCTTAGCCTTAGCACGCATAAACGTAGGACGTAAAACTTACATATTTCATTTCATTTTTCAAATCCCACAATCCCTTTAAGATGAACACGCAAGAGGCCTCATCACGGCGAAATTAAAATACCGCTAATTTTACAGTAATTATGTGATGTCTTCAAATGGATAAAATATAATTGAAAAGTGGAACAAGAGCTCGCTAGATAACATTATTTTACTTGTGATACTGTTATCACGACTCACTTATCTGCTTTTGATTTTCAGTCATTTAGAAACACGGCATTTATTTTCGCTTTTCCAAATGGCTGCAAACAGAAAGCTACTAGGTGACTTGTGATAACGGCACCTCATGCAAAATAATATTGTCGTGCGAGCTCTTGTTCCATACTTCGATTATCTTATATCTATTTGAAAATATCAGATAATTACTGTAAAATTAGCGGTATTTTAATTTCCAGTGATTAGGCTTCAAGATAACGACGATGTAAAATAATGATTCTGGCAATATATCCAGAGCCGTTGCTAAGGTGGGGGGGGGCGAGCGGGGCGGTTGCTCCGGGCGCTGATAGCAACGGGGCGTCGAACGCGAAGGAAGAAAGAAAAAGTGTTGGAAAAGAGCAAATGATGCGGCGCTCGGTATGAATATTGGCGCCCTACTAAATAAGTATTGTTGTCGGTTTGCAAGGAAATAAATTTGTTAAAAAATTTTCTTATTCGCTCCACTCTCAATTCACACGTTTCAAGAAGTCACAACAAGTTTTTTTTTTTTAACTTTGATTTTTAATGACAAAATGATATACAAAGTGCTGAGTAATGACTTATAGTAGCCTATACGCAGGAGAGATTTCAAATTCGGAAGCTGTCAAAGTCTGAAATACGTGTTCGGCGTCGTGATGGTGATGAGTATGCTTAGTTAATCATGCTTTTCTATCCAATCGGATTAATCACGATGGTAAGAATAAAGGTATGAAAATGAGAGGATTGAAAAGACACACGCAAGCTGCTTTTTGCTCGGGACAGGGCTGTAGTCGAGGGTACACGACGTATACCCACTGCTTAATCTTAGTCATTAGCGTGTACCTTCAGGTTCAAAGCGTATAATTTTCTACTTCTGTTCGTTTATATTTATTTATTTATTGAACTTTACTATCACAAATTTACTTTATTTGCACACCCTCCCTAAAAAATGACAACTTATGATATATATCAACTCGATACAACACAGCATGGCCCTAGTTCATCTCATATTTTCCGACCAACATATGGTTTGTAGCATTCATTCCACTTAATCTTAGAAAATACAGTTTCGAAATAAATGACCGATTTTCTCGATCGTTCAAATGGATTTTCAGAAAAGAAACTTTTGTAGAATTCGTCCTTATTCTTCGGAACGGCTCAGTTGTTATTACAGATACTATGTGACTCACTCACTAACTTTTTAATGTTCTTCATTATCTTATATTTAGTAAAATTTAATAGAAGTTCGTACAGAAGAGGTTACCGATTGACCTTACCGAAGAGGTTTAACGCATGATTCAAGTGACCATTGATGAAACGCAGGTCTCTCATACCTAATATAACTACATTCACGGTATAGCTACGAAGGAAATTCGCTTAGTCTTCTGTTTAAATAAGAATGATTAGGTACTTATCTCATCTCCGTGACTGTTCGTTTCTCTTAAAAGGTAAAAAGACAAGAATATGTAATATGTATTGTTCAGCAATAGCGTGTTGCATTGCTGAAGGCTGTTCTCTATGGCATATAAACCTCTTTAGAACTCTGCGATAGACCTACATTTCAAGTTTTTTTTTCTTTTTAAGGGACTCACGAGCTATCGATTACAACTTTATAACTCGTTGCTTTGCTATCGTTCATTCCTGAACAATTTGTGCCTCTCAGAGACTTTTTCTAAAATACTTACAAGCCATTTGCAGTGTTGCAAATTGTCGAATTCAGGGGTATAGAAGCAAAACCTGCTGCTAAATCCATTTTCCAGTTTAGTCAGGAGACGAAACAAAAGTCAGTCGCGTATGTTCCAGAATTTTTGAACAACTATTTTTCTTTAGTGATTGATTTCACTCATCTGTATTAAGTAGTGACAACTGAACAAAACAAAACAAAACAAAACAAAACAACAATAACAACAACAACAACAACACACACACACACACACACAAAAGAAAAACTGTTCAACAATTCCTGAAACATAAGGAAGTCACTTTTGTTTCGTCTCCTGACAAAATTGAAAAATGGATTTAGAAGGTTTTGCTTCTCTACCCTTAAATTGTTTTTAGTAGATTAAGAACAGTGCGTCGAAATGCATTTTTTTTAAAAATAATAAAGGCCTCTATAGGTATGCAATTGAAAATACAGAAAACTTCAATTAATACATATCGTTCGTATTTCAATAAGTTTTTGTTTTACTGTAATTTTTAAACCTTTTTTTATCGATCCGTAGGATTGCATTTATACGGACCGTATTTAGTTAGTTTTATGTCCATGGTTATGGTCTTCAGACTATGTGAGATTAGTGTCCAATACCAAGGGCGCCCATTAGGCGGGGCAAGGTGGGGCGCTCGCCCCGATCTACAGGAAATTGTACTTGGAAGATTGAACACCCGATATTTTTTTTTAAAGAATAGTTACCGCAAAATTTGAGACTACATTTGAAATGTCGTTCATACTTGCCCCTCCCCCCCTTGGAAACCACAACATGGGCGCTCTTGTCCAATACCAAGAAGTCCGAGAAATAGATGCATTGCGAAAATGTGGTATTGAGAGAAAACGGGTAATCCCGAGAGATCTCATACTCATGTTTAGAAGGTCACAACTCTTCCTGAATTGAACACAGGACCCTACATCCTAAAGGTGAGCGCTTTCTCAGTGGAGCCTTCATTATAGCCCTGCAGTCAAGTGCTAAGCTAAAGAATATTGCTAATTGATGATGATGTACAGCATTTTAGGTGAATTAATCACTCAACAACCAATATTGTAGTCAGTTTCCTGTTTATTTGTTGACTTTCAACTAATCAGAAACCGTCTGGTAACTAAATTTTCTCTATAATTATAAATAAGCAAATATTAACTTTTATTGGCATGCATTATAAACATAGGGTGAGCGAGGACTTGAGTTTCATTCCTTTAAGTCCAACTGTTCGATTTTCGCTTTTTGGATCAAAAGATCCAATATATTTCAATCAAAAATGTTATTGTAGGCCTTATATCTGGAGAACTACATATAGTGTAGAAAATCCAAACTATCACTTAACTCAGTATGATATGCTTATTATGTAGAAAATACGAAAACTGGATTTAGGGGCCGTTCAAAAATTTTGTGGCCCCTGATCCAAAAACTAATTATTGGCCAGGATCGCAGTCCTTTGACCCATTTTTAGTTTTACTAACATTCTTGTTCCTTCATATATATCCCTTAGTTTACGCACATTCCCGCAATTGCTAGATCTTAATTCAGAACCTCAATAAAAAGAGGTGATGATCGTTCTTATTCCATTCCGCCACATTTATCCTGTGATGTTCTGTAACCCCACATAATCAAGGTGTAATGCGGGTTTTATATGGGCAAGGCGTTCTTAGGAACCTCGATAAACTTGCATATCTAGCATTTTGACCCCCCCTCCTCCTCGAGCCAAAAATAAAGAAAAACAGCTTCCTACGGGATTAGATCTAATTTTTAGGCTCTAAGTAACCTTCTATGCGAGAAGCTGATGACACATAGAGACACGCACCAATGTGCGTATGTTTCCTCGGGGTTCTCTTATTTTCTTCCACTTTCTTTATTCCACTATTTCATTCATTCTCATCATCACCGTCTTCTTTAAGCCTAGCCGGCATAACCGTGGAACATAAAACGGAAAGATTTCATTTCAGAGGCACGCACACTCTGATCAGAACTCACTTATCGAACTCTTGAAGTATAACGCAATATTTATTAATTTGAATTAGTGGTCTCACGTAGCATAGTCGCTAACACTCTCGTCTTTGGTGCGAGTACTCCCGGGTTCGATTTGTGGTGGACACTCGGTCGAAAAAGTTTAAAAGCTTTCCTAGGCTAGTCATAATGACTGAGAGGTTTTCCTTATTTACATTAGACAAATGCCGGGATGGTACCTAACATATAGGTTCCAGGCCGCTTCATTCCCCAATCCATTTTCCTTCCCTTTCTTCAGATAGTAAGATCGCAGGGACGCCATCCCTCATATACGTGATGGGCTAACATGGCCACAGATGCCGAAAGCCCAGAAATCGAATTCCTAGTCCTAATCTGAACTCGGAAACAAACAGGCTAGTAAGTAACTTAACAGCATCATTACGTTATATAAGTTAGGGATGGTAGTTTGATTTCAGTTATTAGCAAGTGTCTTTTCCTTGCAATAAGAATTTGTTGTATGTGGTTGCATAACTCGTCGAAAGACAATTTGGTGTTGTAGAAAAGTGAAACATGATGTGCTCATGTTTGCTCAACAACATATAAAGCAAATATATAATCATTGTCATTTGTGGCTAATTAATACTTACAAATATCTCTTCATAACTCGAGTTCCCTGTAATGTATGTTGTGCAAGTGTCGCAGGATTTGCTATTATATATATTTAGATAGAAAAAAATTAAATGAAATCTTTGAGTTTTACGCCCTATGGTTATGCTATTAGGGATGGCCACATTTTTTCGAAAAATACTTTTTCGAAAAATGGCTTTTTCGAAAACGAAAAACGAAAAATTTTTCGAAAAAACGAAAAACGAAAAAGTTTTCGAAAAACGAAACGAAAATTTTTTCGAAAAACGAAAAAACGAAAAATGAAATTTCCAAAAATCGAAAAACAGATTTTTCGAAAAAGGCCATCCCTATATGCTATGTGGGCTAAGGAGACGGTGATGATGAAAAATGAATGAATTGATGGAATGAGGAAAATTGGGAGGAAACGGGAGAACCGCGAGAACCCACGCACATGATGTTTGTCCACCACAAAGTTCACTTGGCGACAACTAGGATCGAACCAAGGACCCCACGCACCAGAGGTGAACGCTCTACCACTGAGACACCGCAGTCCCTCACTATTTAGATAGACTACTTATTCTTTCTTGATATACTTGCGATAGATGAAGTCCCATAATTTTCGAGCTAAGGAGTTATTTTACCTGGTAACATAATATTTCGGATTTTCAGCCGTTTATAATCCTGAAAGCAGATTTTTTCCCATGCTTATTAGAAGTTTCTCTCCATCTCCCGAAGTTTGGTAGAGTTATTTTTCTACAACCTATGAATATTTTTACATGTTTGTGGTGAAGATATGAAACAGTCCTGTGAACTCTTTTTTTCCTTCTTTCTATAGGAAAAGTTAAAAGACAATTATTTCCAAAGAATCAACAGTAAATTTTATGCATATTGCAACACTGATACATGATCTTTGGTTTGCCCGCACGAACATACAGTGTAATATATCCTCCGAGCCTTCATAACATCGTGATAAGGGAAGACTTTTTGTATAGTAGGGTCAGCTTTTTTCTCCGTTCATTTTTACTACTTTCGAAGCATTCAAAGAAACGATAAGCTTCGTTTCTGATAAGGAAACGTTAAAGGGAAGCATTCCTTTCGTCTCTGTGAGAAAAATATTTAAGAGAGAGAAATTGCAGAGGAATGTGTGAAAAAGAACTGTTTACAGCCATAAAATATAAAGCAATACCCGAGATCGCGTTTTATACCGCTTATAGCACAACGAAGGAAATTATTTATAGATTCGTAACGTAAGCGAATGTTAACTGTATACTTTATAAGGTTAAGAAACTTTATGAATACTGTTGTGGCATCTATAGCATATTTTGTGCATAATGTATTGCGGCAGCTTTATTTAGGTTTTCAAATGTATATGTATGTGACTATAATCAAAGATACAAGCGCAATACTAGAGTAAGATGTTACGTTGAAGTTTTTGGTGAGCAGGAGACGATACATTTTATTGACGCTGTAAACCTGTTTATTACAAACAGTTCAATTCAGGGAGTTACGAATATTGTATCGTATATTTTTCAAAGGGTCTCGTAAGAGGCTCCATCACGGCGAAATTAAAATACCTCTAATTTTACAGTAATTATGTGATATCTTCAAATAGATAAAAGATAATCGAAAAGTGGAACAAGAGCTCGCTAGACAATATTATTTTACATGTGTCACCGTTATCACGACTCACTTATCTGATTTTGATTTCCAGCCATGTAGAAAATCGGCGCTTATTTTCGCGTTTCTAAATGACTGCAAACGAAAAGCTAGTAGGTGACTCGTGATAACGGTACCTTATGCAAAATAATATTGTTTACGGCGCTCTTGTTCCACATTTCGATGATTTTTATCTATTTCAAGATATGGCATAATTACTGTAAAATTAGCGGTATTTTAAATTCACAGTGATTAGGCCTCGTAAGAAATGTAGTTAAGTCTAACACAGTCCAACGGACACATTTCATGCTCCAGCGATTAAATTTTTTTTATACAAACTTTACCCGAACCTATATATTAATAAAATATAGATATTTATCAATTTAATGAAAAAAAAAAAAAAAAACAACTTTTCAATAAATGGAACTTAAACGTTAAGAGGGGGCTAGACCATTTTTCGCCCTCAGAGCAGCTGAGATATTGCATAGAATGGAGTCATAGCGGTCGTGAAAGGTAGCAAGTGGAATATTACGCCATTTAGCGTTAAGTGTATCAGTAATTTCTATGAGAGGATGGAGATGGACATCTCCATTTCTCCATAACAGACCACAAATTTTCGATTATGTTGAGGTTTGAGGATAGACACGACCACTCTTTCAAGTGGTCATCGGATAGAGTGTGCCAGCGGACGTGTTCAACTTCATCCCAATGTTTCTTATAGCACGTCGCAACAGCTCCAGCTGTAGTAGTGGGCTAATTGTTGTCCTGGTATAGGGCTTCATTACCCGAAAACATAATCTGGACCAGCCATGTGCAACAGCCGGCCCTCGGGCCGCCCCTGGCCCACTGAGCCCTTTAATCCGACCCGATTGATTCCTTATTGAAAATAAATTCCTTACGTAATATTTTAAACTGAACTGAAAGTTATTTTCATAAATAACTGATGACCGCCTTAAAAATGTCCTCCGCGTCGGAACATCCAGCGTAGAGTGTATCACCGAACATTGCCAGACTGGTCAAGTGTTCCACTAAAATGGTAAATATATAATTTTTTTTTTTTGCTTCTCTTTAATAAATAAGTATTGTGGTTACCTTGTAAAAGTTTTTATGTTCCTGTGATATTAGTGTACGATGAACGGTTATGTGACTGAATATACCTACTTAATATTAATGAAAATGTACATTGTCTCGTATGGCCCTCGACGTCAGTAAGTCCTTTGTGGTTGGCTCACTCCCTGTTCAACTTAGACCATAGGATGGATATGGTTCCCTAGAATGGCGACATTATCACGGGTAGTAGCGCAACTGATAAACATCAATGCAGGACCCAATGAAATCGAGGATATTGCGGGGAAGGAAGAGCCGGCCCCATGTTTCAGGGTTGGGAGGAGACACTACGGATGATAGGTTACTTCGGGCGTCCGCCCCACAGAAACACTGCCTATTGTGTTTTGAAATAATGTAACGATGATTCGTCTGATAATATCAAACATTTTCAGTTATCAGCAGTTCATGTTGCGTGTTCGCGACACCATTGGTACTGTACCAAAGCGTTATGGTTCCTTATTAGCGATTTCGCCCGTACAAGCCAACCCTGAATGTTGACGTCTCGTAACATGTGGCGGATTGCGATTCTCGATACAGGCTGTGGAAGATGCTGCTTAGTTCCTCTGCTACTTGTGCAACAGTCGGATGATGCTTCTAAGTGAAAATCTGCTTCAATGCTCGGCAAAATCTGTCACTGAGAGCTTTCTTGTGACCAGTGTTCCTCATCGTTAATATGGTTTAGCTGTGAATCACCTTGGACACTGTCCCTTGCGCACACACCCATTGTGCTTACAAATTTTATCATGTTCGGGCCATATAAACGAGCGCCAACGGGTTGCCCATTTTACAGTATCCTATCCATATACCCAAGTTTCGGAATTCTGCGGTACTTCCGCAACAGTTTTCATAGAGGTAGTTGGCGAGTACTTCCAATTAAATGCCCGTAGCCAAACTCTCTCTATAAAAAATACTTTGTGAGTACCTTGGGATTCTGAAACATTTATTTTTGGGTTGGGCACATATTAGTTCGTAAGTGAAGTCTTGACCCGACTACGGTAGGTCTCATAGTTTTGGAGCTATGGGCTTTTGAAGTTTACTTTTTCATGTTTTCGACAGCTTATAACTCCGAAAGGAAGCATTTGTGCATTCAGGTTGGTCTATACTTTTTGTCTTATCTTGGTGTCAGGAGTCACCTCCCAAACGTTGTTGGTGTTGTTTTGAAACACCCTGTATATGAGAATTAGTGCAGGTAAATTTTCCTCTATCATCATGTAGTTGCAAAATTTTATTTTTCCCGATGTAATTTTCCTCAAGAGCCGTCACTGAAAACAACATTAATGATAAATTGGACTGCTTAATTAACATCACAAACAAACAAGACAATGTCAATCCCGGATCGAACCGTGGAATCACAAGTACTGTACGTTGTAAATGAATTTCTTCTGTTTTAAATTGTACTTTACACAGGAAAGCAACTATAAAATACCGAAAGAGCAGAAATGTTCGTCTTCCTTTCCCACAAAACACACTTTTATGATAAAGAAACCATACAAAAAAAAAAAAAAAAAAAGCATTTTCTCTAAATGTATTACGCAATGAAAATTGAATCCATTTTTCCTTAAAGCAGAAAATACAAGATAGAAACTATAGCGTAGGCAGAAAAGAGAATGTTTTCGATGAAGAAACGTGTTAGTACTTTCAAGATGAATAACTGTTATTTCGAATAACACTGAACTTTATAGTAGTTTGACGAATCTCAGAAGCAGGTCTCGTTGGCCCACCCTTTGCATACGCCACTTCAACATTGATATCATTGTATCGTCTCACATACTTGTCTAGGCGATATTTTGTTGTAACGAGAGTGTAAACATACTGTTTGTTTATTGTCTTTTACGCTAAAACTACGAATGGCGTTGGATTTGAAAGCAATATGGGAACAAAAGAAAATCGGCTTTGCTTTTCCGCTTTGGTGATTATCTCACTCTCTCTGTGCTACTGTTCGTCCGGAGAAGAGAATCTGCTTTCTTAACTCAGTGATAGTACGTGATACTGTGTATAGAGAAGTGCCTAGAGTGAATGCAAACTCTAATTGAAACGTGTTCCGTAAGTAAATCCGTAGGTAAACAGAAAAAAAATTAGCATGTTTCAGTATATTTAGAAACAAGTTCAAGTTTTGTGTCCTCTCTGCATGAATTTAAGGCTCATTTTTTGACCTTTCTGTTTGAATTCAAATCAAGGCTCGTTATTTTGGTCGTCTTACATGAAGCTATCGCTTGTTCTTTGGGGTTCCTGTATTTGTGGCTCTTTCTCTTTTCAGCATGAATTCAGATCTTTTTCATTGTCTTTTCTTTCTAAATTTAAGGCTCTCTGGATGAATACAAAAAAAAAAAAAAAAAAAAAAACTTTTGATCTTTCTGTGTAAATTTAAGGTTTTTGTACTCTGAATTAATTTAGGTTTTTTCCTTGGTTTTATGGGGCGCGGTGGCTCAATGATAGAGCGTTTACCTCCGGTGCATGGGGTCCCTGGTTCGATCCCAGCTCGCGCCGTGTGGACTTTGTGGTGGACAAACCATCGTGCTCGTGGGTTTTCTCGGGCCCGTGCCTGTTTCCTCCCACTTTCTTCATTCCACTATTTCACTCATCTCTCATCATCACCGTCTCCTTTATCCTAACCGGCATAAGCGTGGGACGTAAAACTTTAAGATTTCATTTAATTTCATTTTCTTTGATCTTTCTGTGTAAATCTGTTTGTGCACTCTGGATGATTGTTTTTTTCCTTTGCGCGTGAATTCGAGTTGTTTAGGGTGCGTTCACTCGCGTGAAACTGTAGTACGACTAATCTTTTTCTAGGTCTTGGAGTTCAAGGATTTGAGTAGGGGTTGAAGTACAAAAATGGCTGTATTCTAATATATCACATTCACAACATTGCTTATTTATTGTAGGGAATTCGTGTTACGATTCGGTTCAAAATCTCTTGTCGTCGCGAATTCTGTCGAGGAATTTGAAGCTTAAAATATACAAAACCATAATCATGCCGGTTCTGTATGGCTGCGAAACCTGGTCACTTACTCTGAGGGAAGAACATAGACTGAAAGTATTTGAGAACAAGATCCTGAGACGAATATTCGGACCCAAGAGGAGTGGGAATGGCGGAAACTTCATAACGAGCAACTACATAATTTATATGGCTTACCCAACATTGTTAGGGTCGTCAAGTCTAGGAGGCTTAGGTGGGCGGGTCATGTAGCTAGAATGGAAGAAAGTAGAAACGCTTTCAAAGTCTTGACTGGAAGACCAATCGGAAAACGACCATTAGGAAGACCTAGGCGTAGATGGGAGGACAATATTAAGGTGGATCTCGCAGAGATTGGAATACAAAGTAGAAACTGGATGCTGTTAGCTAAGAATAGAAGTCAGTGGAGAGCTTTTGTGAAAGCGGGATTGAACCTCCGCGTTCCATAGGCCATAGAGTTAGTTAGTTAGTTAGTTAGTATTAAGGAGAAGGGTTGAGTAGCGTGAGAACATGCCAGTAGCGGATCAAGCCGGGGCCTGTCGTGCCTAGTCCCCCCACAGTTTGAGCGACAGAAATAATTGCATCTATTACTTAAATATTTTTTTAAAGTTTGTAGTAAACGTCGCCTTTTATTGGAAAATTTTTGAGACATTCGATATAATTTCACTTGCGCTTTTTCTGTTACGCAATGTGTAAAACAATACTTGAGGTCCACAATGTTAACCTCCATTCTAGCCATAATATACATCGGAAGAGAATTAAGTTAGAAGCTTCTGCAGAACTTATGAAAAACTGTAAACTCATGATATACCTATGGTAGTCTGAGTTTTGATCGGTGCCGCACCCGGGATAAAAGTATAAGACATGTTGAGAACGAGCGGGTTTTGTATTGGGCAGTTCTACACACTAACCCAATGATGTTTAATTCCACTTTTCACCAAGAACCAACATTTTGTCCTAATTGAAACAACAAAAGGGAGCTTCTACTATTCGACAGGTAGGATGAAAATTCATTGTTTTTCTCTTCCAGTTTGATGGCTTCGTTCAGTTTTTCTGTTTAGGCTTAAGAATGATTTCTGTTGCTCGG
Organism: Thermobia domestica; assembly: GCF_964235325.1. NCBI lineage: Eukaryota > Metazoa > Arthropoda > Insecta > Zygentoma > Lepismatidae > Thermobia > Thermobia domestica. The sequence continues at coordinate 196,640,042 of NC_137468.1, forward strand.
ATTTGATATAGGTGAAGGATAAGAGGTGTGAATTCAAACTTAACTTGGAAGTTAGCGCGTATCAGACATGCCAATCAAGTTGATTTATTGTGCTGAAATCTAGCTGGCGTGTGTGTTCTGAGCCATAAAACATAAGTATGGTTGGACTTACTGTAGAAATTCTTGTTTTAAAATACTGAGAAAATTTTAAGAAGTAATCTTCTAATATGTGGATTAGAATCTAGAAGTTCTAAATTAGTTTTTAGAACCTATAACTTCCTTACTTAAAACCAGACCACTCAGCGTTGGGTGGATGCCGAAAATTGAGAAGCACCGGCCGGAATCAAACCTGGGACTACGCGGATGTGAGTCTAACGCTCTAACCACTCAACTACAGTCTCCCTAATATCCCATTTATCTATATATCTATCTATGTATCTGGCCCAAAAGTAGGTATACACTCCTGCATTGATCAAGTATAACATTCTAGCTTATAAATTTATTTGCTTCGGCTGTTCCAAGATTAAGATGTAAGTAAAAAGACGTTAAGAACATACAATAAAGAAATTGGTAGATAACAATAAGGAATGAAATAAAAGCAATGAGTTGATCAGTACCGGACTGTATATCTACTTTTGGGTCACCCTGTATATACAGGGTGTTTCAGATAAAACATCCAGTGCTTATAAATCCGAAACGGCTGAGAATAAAAAGATGAAACAAAAACTGAGATAGGAAAATGTCATAGGGCGCATGACATGGTGTTGTCGTGGTGACCCACAGGGCCCTCCTTCAAGGGGACCCAGGGGCTAACTTCAAGTTTTCAAATGGGAACATGTATTGAATCATACCTCATTCAATAGTACTTGAAATACAAAACAACTTTTGTAGGAAACAATTTTCGATTTGGGGCACCGTCTTCAAAATGGCCGCAAAAAGTCCTGTATCAGTTTGAAGTTGGCACCTAGGCCCCCTTCACTGAGTTTCCTGAAAGTCACCACAACAACACCACTTGATATGCTTTATCATCGTTTCTATCTCAGTTTTTGTTTCATCTCTCTATTATCAGCCGTTTCTGATTTAGGCCTATAAGCACTGGACGTTTTATCTGATACAGAACCCACTTTTTGTGGCCATTTTGAAAACAGTGGCCCAAATCGAAAATAGTTTCCTACAAAAGTTGCTTCGTTTTTCAAGTACTATTGAATGAAGTATGATTCAATACGGTACGTCTTCACATTTGAAAATTTGAAGTTGGCCCCTGGGCCCCCTTGAAGGAGGGCCCTGGGGGTCTCCACAACAACACCATGTGATGTGCCCTATGACATTTTCCTATCTCAGTTTTTGTTTCATCTTTTTATTCTCATCCATTTCGGATTTATAAGCACTGGACGTTTTATCTGATGTAGGACCCACTTTTTGCGGGCATTTAAAAACGGTGGCCCAAATCGAAAATTGTTTCCTACAAAAGTTGTTTCGTTTTTCAAGTACTATTGAATGAGGTATGATTCAATACGTGTTCACATTTGAAAATTTGAAGTTGGCCCCTGGGCCCCCTTGAAGGAGAGCCCTGGGAGTCACCACAACAACACCATATCATGCGCCCTATGACATTTTCCTATCTCAGTTTTTGTTTCATCTTTTTATTCTCAGCCGTTTCGGATTTATAAGCACTGGACGTTTTATCTGAAACACCCTGTATATAATACTTTGTACTACGCAGGTATTAAGTAGATGCTTTGAAAACCAGTATTTTTTTTTTAAGCAATTTATTCTACACTAGGAGTTGACAGAAAAAATAACATAGTCTATCAAGTTTCTTTATTATTATTATTATTATTATTATTATTATTATTATTATTATTATTATTATTATTATTATTATTATTATTATTATTATTATTATTATTATTATTAAGTGTCTACCATTTTCAGCCTTGCACATTCTTCCTCTGATTTGGCTGCGTGTTGGAAGAACGTGATGATTTTGCTCGAGACAGGTCAGGTACAGGCCCTTGTTGTCGAAAACTTGTAACCAGACTGCGTATAGTCATCTCCGAGGATGCATTTCTTACATTAAAATGTCTTCGATAGCTGTTTTGGGTCACAGTAATTGATAGTTGGTGTTCAAAATAGAGTTCCACAATTGTGATTCTTTATTCAACACTGAATCTCTCCGTATCTTCAATCTTCAAATCTGAAACAAAACATGAAGACTTCGATTTTTTTTCCCAAATCGAACAGAAATAAATAAAAGTTGAGTTTTAAATCCTGTAGTTATATTTACATACTATTTACATCCTGACATTTCATCTTCCAATGTGTATTGCCTATCTATAACTAAGGGACTTTTTACTCCGCCCTCATCCCTACCCCTGAAAAAATGACCTTGCTGCTTTTGCAGTTGTAGGATTCTGAGTCTTTTGTTGTACTCATTTGGGACATCCAGTTTTAAAAATCATCATTGTCATGCTGCATATTCTTAGAAGGGATACGGTTATAGATTTCTGTTGCCTTTCACCGGTTACAAACATACTTTGTTTCGTGTACTCTGCTGGTTTGCGCTGTTGCCCATTGCTACCGCAGCTAAACTTATATTTTTCGTGTAGACCGGGGTGCTCACTGTCAGGGATGGCGTGGATCAATGAACACTTGACCCAAGGCCCACTGACCCACCACGACCCACTATGACCCTCCACCCACTAAAAAAAAACATCGTCATCAACTCTGACCCATGATCCACTGGATAAAAAGGTTACACTTGTAATAAAACAAGGCTATGAAATTATCACTAATCGGAGCTTGAGTTTCTACGGTCAATAGCTCAAGCACCTCTCTGTTAGGGCTATAATACCGGTGGATCTGATCTTACGGTATAAAATGGTAAAGTGTTTGTCATGGGCCAAATTACGATGTATTTTAATTTAATTATCATATATAATTATTTTCTTGTTGAATTACAGATACTTTCAGTGGAAAATAGGATAAAATTTGAACGTCTCAAAACAATGTAAAGCAGGCCAACGTAAATGAAAAAAAAAAAAAAAAAAACCTGTAAAATTCGACTGTGCCTCGAAAGCCAAGTAGTAAGTCTTATTGCTATTATTACAATTACAAATATCAATATCCAAAAGTGCCTGGAGTTGTTTTCTCACTTAGATTAGAAACAGATGAAAAAGGAAGAAAGATGGAGACCTTGAAAAAGTAAGTCGTAAACAAATGTACCAGTGTCCAGAATATACTCTCTGCAATACGCTGAACAGAGTGGGTCGTAGTGGGTCGGTAGGTCAGAGTAGGTCACGGTAAGTCGGTGGGTTTCAGTGGGTCACGTCCTCTGGACCCACGACTCACCGACCCACTCAAATCTTGATCTACGATCCATTGATCCACTCCATCTCTGCTCATTGTGAGGACCACTGTACAGACCAGAGCATCGTTGACCAGGACAGGCTTCAAGAGGAGTATACAGGGTCCTAACACACCCAGTTCGAACCTTTTCTTAAGAGGTGGTTAATTGAATTGATTTTGAGTTTAACGTCCCTTTTAGCAGCGAGGCTATATGAGACAGGGCCTACTGATTAGCGTGGAATCCAAATCACATGAGCTCCCTCGGGGAATCGAACCCGGGTCTCTCACGCCAAAGGCACAGAAAGTAACATAAGAGAAGACACCTACTCGCTCTGACACCACTTGAAAAAAACTTCTATCGCTGACCTTTGTTAGAAACGCATTCAAAGTTCTTTGGCCTCCGAAATCTTCCTTGCGTGTATTCAAAGTACTTCTTAAAAACAGCAGGCAAGAAGAGAATCTATTCTGATGTGATTTACGATGGCTCTGAAATAAGTAGATACAATTTAGGGTGTTGAGTGAGAAACAAATGTGTGTATTAGTGTAAATATTTTCATGTAGGGGGGGGGGAGCAGATAAGGTGCATGATGGATGGGAGGAGAGATGATGAATGATTTGCTGAAAACTCTTCTATTTTCGGTAGCAGCAAATGTAGCTGGTACGGACATTGACCTAATTCGACTTAACACGCTATTCTCTAGTTTGGTGTATGAGGGTTGTTTGGTCTGTGCGAAATGAATCTAGTTTCTTCATCTTATGTCGTCAATACAATTAATTTGCTATTATGGCTTAAGGGAGGCTTTCCCAACCGATCTGTTGTGAAATTTAAGAATTTGAATATACATTTTAGGCCATCTCGATGGCCTATAAGTCTGAATTGTATAGGATACATTTTATTTTTACTATGAGTTGAGTTGATTTTAGTTTAGCGTCCCTTTTAGCAACGAGGCTATATGAGACGTGGACCTACTGATTAACGTGGGATCCGAACCTCATGAGCTCCCTCCGGGAATCGATCCCGGGTCTCCCACGCCAAAGACGCATACGCTAACCACTTAGCCACGAGGGAGCTCCTATTTTTACTATGAATCTCTTAATAATACTATATCAGTCAGCGCCTGAAACGGCACCTATCATTCTCAGCTGTAATCTAATTTAACCTAAGCGTGTCGCAATATTTTGGGCTTTGAGGGAAATGTGTCGCCAATCAGAAAAGGTTGGGAAAGGACTGGCTATTTGTCACCGAAGCAACAACCAGGGACGGATCCAGGACGGACTTCTCGGGGGGGGGGGGGTTGCAATACTGCTACTTAGAGCTACTTTTAAGAGCTCCAAACTCTGGAATGGGTTTTATTTATACATATAAAATGAAAAAGTTTTCTCTTCTGGGGGGCGATCGCCCCCTGGATGCGCCACTGGCAACAACAAGACTCCAACAGCAAGAGCCCTGTGACAAACAAATTGAATTACTTTTACTAACTTTTCTAGGACCTCATTTTACAGTGTCCTTCCATCATTTTCTTTTCTCACCCTAAAGAACTTTCTCATGAAAATATGGTCAGCACTCGCGCCTTGCCTATGGAAAACCTAGGTTTGATTCTCTATGGGTATGGTTCCGATTTCGCAATAATCTGTAGGTCCATATCTTATTATAGCGTCGATGTTGGAAACGGGAGACCAAACCAACCTCGACCTGTTCAACAGTTCGGAAAGTAGTTTCCGAAAAAGAAAGTTTTTCCGTTTTTGAAGGAATCACCTCCCAAACGTTGTCGGTGTTGTTTTGAAACACCCTGTATATACGTGTAGTATTCTAGTCTCTATTTTTACGTTACTGCTACGTTTACGTTACATTATTATTTGAAAGCATGTCATACAATTGTCCTTTGTTTATTTCTTTTGTAAAAAAAAAATCAGCATTTTTTTTTTATCTAGCCTATAAATTTTGAAGCTACATAGTTGTGTGAAATTAAAAAAGAAAATGATCCTGTATATTCAGTTGCTAATACTTCTGTTTGGGTCAATCGCGGCAGAAATTTCTGTTGTGGACTTTACTATTGTAAAACAGTTTATTCTCCGCAAGAAATGTGTGGGCTTTCATTTTCGTTTGACCGCGGCCACAAAAAGTGGTCTCGATCTCAGCAGGGCCCATACTCGCAAACACATGCATGAACAAACCTTCCAACGTGCATAAAAAAATTATAAAACCAGAGGCAAGATGATCGTGTATGGCTTCGTTCATGATGTTGAAAGTTTTCAAAATCTTCTGTAAACATAAGCGGCCCATACACGTAAACACATACCTGAAGAAACAGCCCGACTTGTATGAAAAATGATAAAACCACAGGCAAGTTGATCATGTATGGCCTCGTTCATTCATGTTGAAAGTTTACAAAATCTTCTGAAAACATGTTTGATGTTTTTACCGTTCTGCATGCATGTTTACCGTGTATGGGCTCGTTCATGCAAGGTGGCTGTTTTATATTTAGGTCCGCCAATCACGACAGCGGAAGAAATCACGTGAGTCTCTCCTCCGTCGCATGCCAAGGTCGTGCAGTTGCAGAAAGAAAAAGCACGCGTTTCCTCGTCCTCCACATATCTCAAACTACTTTCAGTATGTTGGACAGCACGTTGGTGCGTGTGTGGTAAAAAAAATTCTTTCAAGATGCATGATGAAAGAAACCTTTCATACATGTTGGTAATGCAAGTGCGTGCGTCTATGGCGCGCTATATATGATGGTTCTGCCGTTCTTCATACATGTTTACCGTTTATGTGCTCCTTCATGCAAGGTTGTTGTTTTATATTTAGATCCACCAATCACGACAGCGGAAGAAATCACGTGACTCTTCTCCGATTCATTCTTCTAGTAACTTGGACAGCAAGTAGGTTCGTGTATAGGCAAAAAAAAAATCTTCCAACGTGCATGATGAAACAAAATTTTCATGAAAGGTGGTCATGCAAGTGTGTGCGTCTATGGCCCCCATTACGAATGAAATTCCCTCCCCTGCATGATAGCATACTGCAGTTTATTTGAGCCATCCAGTTACTAGGCAAATGTGTTCTCGTTGAACTTCGTAATATTAACCTAGTGAGGGTCACTGCACTTCATTCATTTTGCAGTTGAAATGTCGTAAAAGATATTCAGAGAACAGAAACACGTTTCCGTTGTTTAACAAGAGCTGTCACTGACTTCTTTTTTCCATGAATTAATAATGCACAGAACCCTTTAGTCGTGGTTAAAACTTCAATTTTAGTTTTCTGCAGCCGGGACAGATGTAAACATAAAATGTAGTTGATGGCTGTTTTCTTTAGAAATAGGCCGCTCGTCATCCTTTGTGTCATTCAGCGTCTTTTCCTCTTTAAAAGAAAAAGAAAAAAATGTTTTGAGATTTTCGCTCTTGATGTCTTGTCATAACTTCTATCACTGGTTGTTGAACCGGCAGCCAAAAGAATCTAATTATTTGTAGCGAAGTTTACATTTTGCGAGGAAAGGTTTATCCTATACCTTCTTTTCGTAATGCATTTCTGAGAACAGATGTCTTTCGTGCGCTGCATAATCTCGAGTTCGACTCTCGGTGGGAGCACGAAATCTCTCGTGGCTAAGCGGTTGGCGTACGCGTCTTCAGCGTAAGAGACCTGGATTCAATTCCCGGCACCCGGGTTCGATCCCAGCCCCCGCCAAGTGTACTTCGTGGTGGACAAACACCGTGTGCGTGGGTTTTCCCGGGGTTCTCCCGTTTCCTGCCACTTTCTTCATTCCACCAATTCATTTATTACTCATCATCACCGTCTCCTTTAGCCTAACCGGCATAACCGTGGGACGTAAAACTGAAAGATTTCATTTCATTTCAATTCAATTTCCGGCAGGAACTCATGTGATTCGGATTCCACGTTAAGCTGTAGGTCCACGTTTCATATAGCCTCGCTGCTGAAAGGAATGCTAAAATCAAATCAAATCAAACTCAATTTGGCGTAGCATTGTAAAACAAATGAACATCTATCATGACTGTTGTTAAAGAAAAATACATTGGTAAAAATGTTAACTTTACAACGATAACATGTATTTACTTCTTTATTTTATGTAATGTGTTGAACAAAATTGCTATTTTATCTGGCAATAGCTACGAATTAGAAGAAAAAGGAGAAAAGCTATAAAATGTCATGAATAATATTGATTTTTATATGTTTTATTTTGCTGCAGGGGGCACGATGGCTCAGTGGTAGAGCGTTCACCTCCGGTGCTTGGGATCCCTAGTTCGATTCCAGCTTGCGCCGTGTGGACTTTGTGGTGGACAAACGCCATGCTCGTGGGTTTTCTCGGGGTTCTCCCGTTTCCTCCCACTTTCTTCATTCCACCATTTCATACGTTTCTCATAATCACCGTCTCCTTCAGCCTAACCGGCATAACCGTGGGACGTAAAACTTAAAGATCTCATTTCATTTCATTTATTTTGCTGCGAAACAAATTAGTAAATATTTTGAAATATATTGCATTTCAGTAAACAAAAATACCAGGTGGCCCAAAAGTAGGTATACACCCCTGCATTGATCAAGTTGAACATTCTAGCTTATAGGTTTATTTGCATCGGCTGTTCCGAGCTTAAGTTATAAGTAAAAAGACATTAAGAACAAATAATAAAGACACCAAGTCTATCTGATAAGAAATGATATAAAAAGCAATGAGTTGATCAGTACGGGACTGTATACCTACTTTTGGGTCACCCTGTAGTATGTAATCTGCGTGTAAACATCGTAGCAAGTAATAACAGTATTTTATATGAATATGTATTACGATAAATCTTTAATTTGAACTGTTGTGATCATTATATTTTATGGCGTTTGCGCTCGGGAAATGCTTGTGATAGCTCCGAAGAAAAAATGAAATGAAATGAAATCTTTGAGTTTTACGTCCCACAGTTATGCCGGTTAGGCTAAAGGAGACGGTGATGATGAGAGGTGAGTGAAAATAGTGGAATGAAGAAAGTGGGAGGAAACGGAGAACTCCGAGAAAACCCACGAGCACCGTGTTTGTCCACCACAAAGTTCACTTGGCGGGGGCTGGGATCGAACCCGGGACCCCAAGCACCAGAGGTGAACGCTCTACTACTGAGCCACCGCGACCCCGTGATAGCTCCGAAGAATAACTAAGCACTATCCAGCGCAGATTACAGACTATTTTCGTTTATTGAAATGAAGAATGCTTATCTCGTGTATACAAGAATGAATACATTACGTAAGGTTCTTCCATTAGCATTTAACAATAAAATTTATTTATTTATTTATTTTTACGAATTTGATCTCTCAGAAGCTGCCGCTGGGATCCATTTAAATTAAGAGGCATCGAACCCAGGTTTAGACTGCTAGGAATAATAGACTATTACGTTGTGAAGTTTATTTTGTGTGTGTGTGTGTGTGTGTGTGTGTGTGTGTGTGTGTAAAATATTTGTAAATTCATAGGTATGTGTTTATGTCAACAACAATATAGGGTGAATTTTTTAAAAATTAACCTCTACAAGTAATTTCCAATTGAATAATTTGTTACGTATGAGTATGCTTTTACAGCCAGACAAATAACAGATATATTCGTAAAGCAAAGGAGGAAGGAGGAGAGAGGTGGAATAAACAAGTGATGGCGGCAGCACGGGCGCCGATCCGGGTGATGGGGACTCATGGCTTAGGAAGATATCTTGAGCTTCCCGTATTTCTACTATCCCTCATCGATGTCTTGTTAGAGACAATATCGGACACCGAAACACATATTTCTGAACGGTGTTCCCCGAAGTTATACAGAAATCCGTGTCGCTGGTTGGCAGTGTACGAGTACTAAATGATCCAGTAGTAGTGTGCCATCATGTACGCTGTTGATGTTCTTGTTTGCCTGGCACCACTATCGTTCATCAATGTCAGATTACGAGCCAGCTCCTTTCCCTTTGTGCGTGTGCACAAAGAAAGGGAGCAGCAAACTGTGATATAATCGATAAATCGAAAAATATCGAAATATATGCAAATATCGAAAAAATATGGCTATGGATATATTCAACAATATTTTTTTTCGATATTTGAAAAATTGATTGATCGATCAATATCACAAGCTCGATTGATCGATCATTGATCAGTCGAAATATCGCAAGCTTTAACGACAGTGAAGTCGCGAAGCGTTCATTTTGAAATAGCATTCTTAGAGTGCAAAATATTCAACACATGTTGTGAGTGCTCGCCATTGACACTGAGATGCACATGCTGTGAGTGCTCGCCATTGACATCGAGAGTAAGTGCCCGTCATTGATATTGAGATGCACATGTAATCCGGCGCGCATGTTGTACAATAAAAGCGTAAACTCTTTTGAGTGAAATATACTGTAAGGGTGCTGATATTCTTCTACTAGTGGTCTCGAATTTTCGGATTGTCATGCACTTTGCATAAGTAGGTTCGGCAGTCATGTTTCATCCGACAAAATACGTATCTCAAGTGCAATTACTGGGGCTGTGTTTAGTAAGAAGCAATCACCAAATGTCACTCGTAATTCCTTATAAACATTGTGCAACTGATATATCACTATCGTTTTGTATAGAACTAGCAGTACATCTTGTTTCTACGGCCTCTTAAGGATGGTCTAAAGCCAGAAAAAGTTTGTTTCTGTGATAAGAGATGCCATTGCTATCGCCCTATCTTTTCAATGTAAATTAATATTCACAAAAAATGTAAAAACTTTTACAAACACTGAAATATGTTCTTCACTGTCAGTCTGTTTGAAGATAATGACTATACGCAGCAAGTGTTCCGTGCAGATTTTCGAATTGTTGACTCGTTCATTGTTGAGTTCAACTAATTGTTGCAGAGGAATTCAATGCCTCTCCCCTTACCATTTGTTCTAGGACTCTGGAATTGTGGTATTTAGTAAAGCATGATGTAATCTATAGGTTCCAAGGCCTTGCAAGGTGACAATTTTTCGACATTTTGTTCTTTCTATTGTTGCAAGCTTTTAATTGGGTATGCAAGGTGTTCTGAATATTTGTTCAGGAGTAGATTATTACAAGTACTTTCGTTAAGAGTTTCTTGTGTATGAACTGGTTTCTGACGGATACTTTTGGCGTTGAACTCGAACTTTGCTGGAGGGGGGGGGCGGTGGCTCGGTGGTTGAACGCTTACTCCTGGTGCATGGGGTCTCTGATTCGATCCCCGGACAAGAAAGTTTGCGATAGACAACTTCGTGTCCATGTATTTTTCGCGGTACTTCTGTTTCCCCCCACTTTCCCGTTCCACCAGATCTTCCACCATAATTCAGTTGCCTAAATCTTCCTTCTCTCTTAGCCTAACAAACATAATCACAGGACGTTAGACTGAAAATGTCACGTTTTTTTTTCGAACTCTGCTGTTTTCCATTTCATTTCGCTATTAACTTGATGCATAACATATTGTACGGAAACGGAGGATTTTGGTAATATATTTCCAACCTCATATTGCTCTAGAGAGGAGACGACACGACAAATAAGACTTTCTTGTTAAATCTCGTAAAGCCTCGTCTCGATTCTCGAAGAAGGTTTTCTGGTCTCTTCTCGAATTCTTTCTCGTCTCATTTTGCACAAAATGTGTGGCCTGATTTCTTTTTTTTAATTTGATATCGAAGTTATCAGAATACTTCCGCGTCACGTGAGGTGTACAAAGGATCGAAAATATAGCAACATTTAAATAATATTTATTATTGGAATCTATATATATAAAAGAGAACGCACAAATCCTTTGTGAACTCATCACGCTAATACGGCTGAACCAATTTCTTTCATTTTTGGGGGGTTATTATGATTTGGACCCTAGATGGTTTTTATCATATCACTTTAATTTTTAATTACCAGTGTCTTGAGATAATTGACCATTCAAGTGTCCATACGTACAAATCCTTTGTTATTAGTTCATCATAGGTAAAAATAAACGTATTTATATGCAACCCGCATGACCATGTGACTCGGCGGGTTAACATAAATGACAGGCGCTATAATTTTAACATTTACTGCAATTTGAAAGCGAAAAAGTAAAAATTATCTAAGTAACAAAGTTTATTGCGTTCCGGGGTGACCGCAGCGAAGCGGGGTGAACGCTGCTAGTATACGAATATATATAATGACTTGCGAATCTTTAAAGTTGCTCGTCATTGTCCATCACTTTACAGTTAATTTTTTTAATGCTATGAATTAAGTTATATTGAAATAGAGTTTCAGATCAAAGACTTGGGTGAAATAGTATTTCCCCCAAAATTACTCGCCTCGAAAATGACTCTCATCTCGTCTCGAAAATGACACTAGAATTGTAATGTTTTTTTTGTCTCGGAAATGATACTAGAATTGAAAATGTGTCTCGTCTCGAAAATATCCCGTTATCGGGATAAGAAATTTATTGTTTTCAGGACAATATTAAAGATGGCCGAGTTTTTAGTTAATTAAAAGTTTCGGCGTTAAATTTCTCAAGACTTCAACCGCAGTGTTGTATCTTATATTTATACATACTCATTTTTATGCTAATTAGCATTTTACACATTTACAGTATTTTTTAAAATTGAACTTACTTGTTACAAGGCGTTAAAGAGAGTTTAATTAGTATATAATAAAGTCAAATCAGGACCACAGAATTTCCTTGTAAACAATTCGCTGTCTTTTTTCTTTCTTTTGGTGTGATGTGTTCTGTTCCCGGAACCTGCTATGTTTGTCATGTATTTCAGCAATTTTTAGTACATCTTATACGTAATTTACCAGGTTGACTTTTTTTTTCTAAAAGTAAAACTTGAATTTAGTCTATTTGTAACCGGAATTGATTCATATATCGATAATCGCGTGATATCTTCGGACACGAAAAAAATCTGAACATTTGGAACTAATGGAGTTCGCATTCGAAGTACAAATGTTGCAAAAGTATCTATAAGAAACAACTTAATTTATTCTTCAAAAGAGATATAATTGTTTCACAAGAATTGTGTAAATGAACTTTGTTGATAAAATATCTCTCTGAGAAACGAACCAAGGACGTACTCTTTCGTGTCTTTCTGCTTATATATTTTAACACCTATTTTCCAGGAACATAACTGTTTTTTATGTAATTGCTAATAGCAGAAGCAAATGCATGTTTTCTCCGTAACACCTCCGAGGAAAATCCCGTTCCCTTTTGTACGCCTCGATCAATAGCATTCGGTGGCGACGCCAAACCGCTCGAAGGCGTGGTCTCCTGCACAAGGGGGGTTTTCCCCCACTGCCACTACTAAATCCCATCAAACCAACTTACTTTCGATGGCACAATAAAACGAAAAGAGAATACTTTGTGTAGTTTGTTCGTTCTGTGGTTTAGAGAATACCCAGAGACCAATGGGAACAGGATGTGTGCAATTACCCACAAAAGTCTATAAAACTCACATTTTTAAAAATGATTTTATATTGGGTTATTTTTATGTTTGTTAGTCAAATATTGCAACTTGAATTTTACACATTTCCAGATTAACTACAGGCATACTGAAATGTTGTATATGACAGAACAATATTTTACGTAATATTTGCTGTGTTTTATTTTTTTTTACCGTAAAATTAATAAAACTAATTATTGAACGCCTGCTTCTTATACAACCATTTAATCTTATAAGTTTAGTTGGTTGCAGACAACGAGGCGTTCTGTTCACTCCATATTAAAGTTCTTTTCCCAATAAGAGGGAAAGATTTATGCCTTCCGCAATGCAATTAAAGATATTAAACAAGATCTAAAAGGTGAATAATAATAATAATAATAATAATAATAATAATAATAATAATACAAGTGATAAGCATAAAAACTAAAACAGTGCCTTTATAAAATGCATTTTTCTAATGAAGTAATATAGAAAAGGAATGAAGGCACTCATAAGCATAGCATAGGGCACTCATTCTAGTGATGAGGGCTAAAATGTGTATGGATAAAGAGTGATTCAGCAAGAAAAGATAACACCTAACAAGCAGGTTTAACCAGCCGCGCACCCAGAATTTTTTATTGGAAAGGGTCCAAGTTTTGGAGGGGGAGAGGTCCAATACTACAAAAGCCACCACGTCTATGTAGTATAGAACGGATATTATTTAGAACCCGAATAAAAGATAAGTAATTGTAAAATATTTCCACCTATATTTTGAGAAATAATGATAGAACTAGATTGTTTGTATAAGAGAAAGAGTACAGATGAAGTGTAAGATCAAATTTTCATGCTGCGTCAATCATTTCCCTGTTAAGCAAGTATAGTTGATTGAGAAAGTGTACAAATGCATATTGAGTTAGGACCGTAGACCTCCGCGGGTGCCTGACCATTGGTCTGAATGTTGGGCTAAGGAGGAAACTCGTGTATGGACTTGTAGATTATACCTAGGTATAGTTCGGAATTCGAGAATAAATTTCTAGAGTTTCGAAATGTGGTATTGGAGGAAGATGATAAAATGATCGGAGAGAGCAACAAACGAAGATGTTTTAAAACGGGTAGGAGAGACGAGGACACTTTTAACCAGTAACCTTCGGAGGAAGGCCAATTGGATTGGACACATTTTGCGAAGAAACTGTTTTCTTTATAACATCATAGAGTGAGAGACGGAAAGAAAGCGAGGAGTACTAAGAGCGACCGAATTCATCGATGATTTGAAAAATAGAAGAAAATATATTAGCAATATATTTAATAACAAATCAGTTTTTTCTCATACTGTGAAACCACGGTAAACTTCCAAACCATGTGAATTCGATAATCAAACTTATATCTATAGCTACTTGGATAGAGGAGGAAGATGATTAAAAATAGAACCTATTCTCCCACGCTGAGTCCATTAAAAGCAAATACTCGCTATATATTTTTCCTTTTGCTCTACGGAGATCAATATTGAAACCGGAAGTGTTAATTGATGCCTGTCACTTCCGGTTGCAAAAGAGGAATACAATTAAAGGTAAAATATCCTTGAGGTAATGAATCCTTATCAAAAAAAAAAAAGTCTTGTGATTATCTCTTCCCATTTTATCCATTATGCTATCAGTATTGTAAACGGAAATTGTAAAATTTCGCCAGTTTTGGTTTGAACAAATAGATAAAATCCATCGAGCTCCTTCATGGCTAAGCAGTTAGGTGTGAGACCAGGGTTTGATTCCCGACGGGAGCTCATGTGGTTCAGGTTCCACATTAATCAGTAGGTCCACGCAATGGTATTATTCTAATTTTTTAACAACCGGTTCTCCCATATACATATATATATATATATATATATATATATATATATATATATATATATATATATATATATATATATATATATATATATATATATATATGCCGTCCTTAGGAATGCGCACGAGACAAGATTTGTGACTGTCTCGTCTCGAAAATGTGCTGTAAAAGTGATGTCTCGACTCGAAAAATGTATATTTCTCTATTGGAAGAGACATGTCTCGACTCGTCTCGTGCGCATCCCTAGCCGTCCTAAGTGAAAAGACTTTAACTCCACGTTTTTCGAAAATCGAGATATTGGTATGGGAATGTTTGTAGTACAATTCTGCATCTATCTAAAGTGCAATTGACGTGGTTTGACCAATAGGTAGGGGGTAATAAGTCAAGAGTGTTTACCTTATGTTCAAAACTGTAACTGAAAGTAAGCAAAAAGACTTTAAGTGGCAATTCATAAGCACAAATATTTAACTGTATTACCACACAAATGTTAGACCGTGAAAATATATTTAATAAAGTTTTACTGAAATACAACAGATTTGAACGTACAGCCTCGAAAGTATGTGAAATGGAGATAAGGCCTTTTCGCTTAGCAGGGCATATATATATATATATATATATATATATATATATATATATATATATATATTAGATGGATATGGATAGGTAGATAGATATAACTCTCTTAGGAAGCAAACCATACAAGGTAGACAAAAGCAGAGTTTTTACTGGATAGCACAAGTGACAATTAGCAATCTACACAACATCCTAATATATTACAAGGTGGTGTGACGAAATTAGGTAGCACTGCGAGTATCTTGGAAACGAATTATCTAAGACAGATGGTTGTCAAAAAGGATTGGCAAAACTTAATCCAGCTTAACTTAACTTATTGATAATGGTATATACCCGTTTCAAATATAAATACCCTTACCGCTACACTCCTGTCATCTCAGTTCTCATTCTTGATATCTGAGCATTTGAGATTAAGAAATAAACGCTTATACCTTGTTCTGAGAGATCATATGTTTAACCCTGTAGCTGTAAGAGGTTCTGAAAACAAAGATAGTTAAACTAAAATGTACTGTTTCTGGGTGTAACTGGATAAAATTTACTGTTATGTCTGGGGATAACAGACAGTCTGCCAACTCGAAATATTTTAACAACTGAATAGCACAATTGGGTCCACGTCTCATATAGCCTCGTTGCTAAACGGGACGTTAAACTCAACAACAATAAAACTCATTCTTCGGACGCTGAATCCATGTAAAAAAATCACTTTTCGATATATCGTTCTGTTCCTACTCTATATGATAATAAGTAAATATGAAAACCGGTACTAATAAATTTCAACCACTTTCTGTTTTGGTGGAGTATTATGGGTAGTAATAATATGTTGTCTTGAGACGCTGACTTGATTGCAAAAAATTTCTTCTCGCTTTCTAATACCGTTTTTGTTCTGTGGAAACCAACACTGAAACCAGAAAGACTTGATTGTACCATTTCTGGTTTGAATAAGGGGTTAACGAGGGAGATGTAAGCTATTCTTCGGAGTGTAAATCGATTTCAAAAGAGAAAAACACTTCTTGATATCTTTTCCGTTTTTAATCGACAGAAATCAGCATTGAATTCGGAGGTAGTAGTAAATTTCAACGATTTTCTGTTTTGGTAGACTATTGTGGATGGTAATGGTGTATTCTCTTCAGGCGCTGAATTGATTGAAAAAATACTGCTTCTCGCTACCTTTTACAGTTTTCCTTCAATAGCGATAAACGTTGAAACCGGAAATGGTTTATAGGAACCAGTTCTAAATTGAATAGATAATTAATAGAGGAAATTCAACCTACTCTATAGACACTGAATCAATTGCAGAAAACAACTTTGATATCTTCTACCGTTTTTTGCCCTATGGAAATCAGTATTCAGACCGGAAATAGTTGTATATTTGAACCATTTGTGGGTTTGGTAGAGTGTTGCACCTACTCATGGTATGTTGTTTTGAGACGCAAAATTGTTTTGAAAAAAAAAAACAGCTTCACGCTATCTGTTACAGTTTTCGTTATATAGCGATACACGTTGAAACCGGAAATAGTCCATTTTAAGTACTTCCGGTCTGACTAGAAGATTAACAGAGGAGATGTAACCTATTCTTGGGACGCTGAAACGATTTCAAAGCACAGCTTTTTGATATCTTCTACCGTTTTTACTCTATGGAAATCAACATTGAAACTGGATGTAATTGTAAATGTTAACCCTTTGTGTTTTGGTAATTATGAATGGTAATGATCCCTTAAGGGTCTTCACTACAGCGAAATTAAACTACCGCTATTTTTAGAGTTTTTCTGTAATATCTTCAAAACAAATAAAAATATTCGAAAAGCAGAAACTTAGTGAACTAGACAATGCGATTTTGCATGTGATACCTTTACCACAATTCATCTATCTGCTTTTGATACACTGCTATTTACAGAACCCACAAAAAATGCTAAGTCTATCTACAGTTACAAATCGAAAGCACACTGAATCGATTGAAAAATCCTGCTCCTCGCGATCTGTTACCGTTTTTGCTTTGATACCTGTGGACAGGCAGATAGACAGACAGACATAGCCAGTTCTATAAGACTTTTGACACTTACAAATACCATAGTTTAAAAGTCTAAAAACTGAAGAAACCGTTTCATAATGATACGATTTTGGAATTTGTTGTTGGGTGATTGTAAATAAATAAACAAATAAAACTTTAAAAAAAGCTTTTATCTTGTTTTGTATATGAAATGGATTTCTTTCACATCTGAGGTTTCAATGATGTATCACTTCTCTGCACTCAATGGAGAATTCACTTGTACTCTGTGCAAATCTATTCGTCTATTTTAAGTGTATGCTAACGGTGCTTTTGAATTCACACTCGATTCGCATTACCTTGATAAAAGCAAGTGAAAAAAAGTGTATGTTTGGAATTTGTTGGTATATGGCATTAGTATATGCATATACTTCATACGCAGCTATTCAACTAACAACTTTTTATTTTATTTTTTCTGTTTTGTTTTGTATTTATATAAAACCTTGTTTAACAACATTCTAGAATAAATGAAAGTTCGTGTGAATGCAGATTGCATACAATACTTTATCTGCTTCAATGCAGAACATGCGTTATTTATTCATAGGTGTTGTTCCAAAGCTTTCCTCTCCATTGCGTGTTAATTAGATCTTATCTGTTAAATATAAATTCTGTTCTTGGACTATTCAGGTAGGTTTCCATCAAACAAAATTTTTAAAAAAAGTAGTAACAGAGCATAGTTCTGATCAGTTGACATTACGAGGGCTTGACATTGAAATATCGCGCCATTGCTAATAATCAGTTCATGGCATATAGTGCCATCTATAGACGAAATAATGTATCAGTTTGAACTGTCTACCTGCGTCAGTATGTTGGAGGCAGGGGGGCGCCGCAAACTGAGATTACGAACTATGCCGAACACGTGTGACGTCATGTGGTAAGCACAGCCAAGCCAGTGATGCCAGTTTGCGGGAAATTTCCCGTAAAATGCGAAATTCTGAGCTCTGGCGGGAATGCGAGAATTTTTCTTTAAAATAGGCTGGAAACGGGAAATGGAGACATTCTCAACTTTTTTAAATACGCTATAGACGAACAAATATTCCATCATATATTGTATCAAATATTTCATCAAAGTGGAATTTGAACATCTATGATACCAAGTTGTATGCAACTTTTGGTTGGTTACAACATTTGACACAACTGCTCTAAATTAGAACTTGTTCTATTTTTTATCCAACATTATATCAAATAAAACAAACGAAAATTGCTATGCGGTGGCACTAAAATTGAGTATGTGGACACGGAAAGCAATTGACATTATTTTGATGCATACTAGCAGTAATCTGTTTTGTATAACTATAAAATTAAAGAATATTAGGGCTAAGCACTACAGGCGACTTCCCAAAATTGGTGTAGATTGAGAATATTCCGTGACTTTTTTTTTTTTTTTTTTAAAAAAAAAAGCAAACATTTTTTTCACTTTTCTTGATTTAAAAGATTTCTTAAGACGTTCTGGCATGTTATTACTTTGGCGCATGCTCAGATTATTGCGTACAGATTGACAATATGCCTGTATATGATGTGTATGGAACGATCATGTGCTATCTTGTTATATGTAGTTATTTCTTCACGAAATTAATTTAATGCTTTAAAAAATGTTTCTCAGGGTAGGAGTTGCATTCATGAGTGCAGATTCACTTTACGAGGACTTTCTTTAAGGGTCTTCACTTCAGCGAAATTAAACTACCGCTAATTTTAGTTTTTCTATAATATCTTCAAAACTAATAAAAATATTCGAAAAGCAGAAATGTTTATTGTTTTAAATCATTTATTTATGTTCAAATTATGATCATTTTCATTGATTGATATCGTTTAGATAATTGGTGACAGACGACAGGGACAGATATCGGCACCTTAAATTAAACTGCAATTCCTAAAAGAAGGAAGAAGACCCATAAAGAACGACATACTGTTTGTTACAAAAAAAGTGTACACAGTATTTTTTAAAAAAATGTTTTTTTACCTTATCATGCATAACTATAAATAATACCTTTTTATACTACGAGAATGAATTCCATTGTACATCATAGTCTGTCTAAAGCGGTATTTTTTAAAATTGTTTACTACTAGATGTAAACTATATCAATTTAGGTTAGCGAGAAATTTTGCATGACATCGGGAAATTTTGTGGCTTTGGACGGGAATTTTGCTGCAAGAAAATACTCGCGTCTGCTTACCCGGTGACGTCACACATCCAACGATTGGGCTGGCGCAACCTGTAGTGTATATACGAACCTTGGTTGGAGGCAACCATTTGAATCAGTCGCTGTGGGTTAACACTGACATATCGCGCCACTAGTAATAAGCCGTTCAAGACATATGGTGCCCTCTATGGAAGAAATAGTGTATCAGTTTCAACTGTCTAGGTGCGTCAGTACGTTGGAGGCAGTAATTTGAATCAGTCGCTGTACATTGAACTTCTACTACATGACAATGATCCAGCCCACGCGGCTGTTGTTGCCAATGCTGCATTGAAACACTGTGGCTTTGAGGAGATTCTGCATTCAGCGTACAGCCCAAATTTAGCACTACAGCCTTGGCAACAACAGCTGTGTGAAATGAAGCATTGTCATACAGGGTGCGAACTCAACACACCATAACTGATTCAAATGACTGCCTTCAACGAACATATGCAGCTAAACAGTTGAAACTTATACATGATTTTTTCGTCGTAATGTAAGTGTCCCTACAGCTTTCGCGTTAAAGAAAAAGAATCCGATTTTGATTAAATACATTATATACAAGGTGTGGTAAAAAAAATTGGGAAATAATTTTATTACAGTACAAACAAAGTAATAAGCTTAAATGGAATTTGATTTAATCTCCTTCAAAGTACTTTCCTTGGCTAGCCATGCATCTACCCCAACACTGAATCCATGACTAGAGGGATTTCTGGAAGGCTTCTTTTAGAAGGGCGTTCAGCTGTTCTGTCGTGACCGTCTCAATGTCAGGAATGGTGTCAGAACGTTTTCTTTTAAGCGCGGTTTTAATTTTTGGGAACAGCCAGAAGTCGCATGGTGCTATATCTGGAGAGCACAGCGAATGTGGACAGACAGGAAATTTTTTTTTCTACCAAAAACTCGCGAATCAAAAGCAGAGTGTGGCATGGCGCGTTTCTTGGTGAAGAATAAAGGCATTTGCCCATTTAATCGGCGGTTAAAAGGCTTTTCACGAACCCATACGAGATGTTTAATTCATCGGAAAGCTCTCAAATAGTCATTCGCATGTTTTAACAAATCGTTTGTGCCACTTTCTGCACTTTTTCATGTGTTTTTTGACGTCGAAGGACGACTCTATCGTTCCTCGTTTCCAACAGACTTCTTACCATTTTTGAATCGCTCATACCATTTGTAAACAGTCTTTAATCCCAACGCTTCATCACCATTTACTGATTTCAACATTTCGTGAGGCTCTTTGGTACTTTTTTGCAGCTTAGAACAAAATTAATGTTGGCGCACGACAGACACCTTTAACTCGTCCTCAGGACCGGATTAATGTGACACCCTGCTGACTTCGCCTAATACTTTTCTGTGAAAGTACAGTACCAAAGTTAAGATAATATGTTTCATATTTTTGGTCATATTTTATTTTATGATGATGATTGTATTTTTTTTTTTTTTTTTTTTTTTTTTTTTATAGATACCCTGTTGAGATTTTGATCAGAGTAGAGGCCCTTGTCCATCTGGAGCAAGGATGTTATAAAATAGAGGATCTGCCCACACAACAAAATCGTGAAGCCATACGTCACAGCTTCGGCACACCTACTCTGCCCACTGCGAGCCACTAAGATCGCAACGTTTCGAGCCAACAAACATGACGGAAACGAGAGTAGCCAATCAGTAGCCAAGACGATGCTCAGTTGTTTTCTGGCTTCACTGAGATCATAGGGTGAAGATACGTATGGGCAGATCCTCTATTTTATAACATCCTTGATCTGGAGGCCCGGGGCTACAGTCCCCCCCCCCCAAGCCGTTCCTTTAATCCGGCCCTGCGACATCCTCAGTCTTATGCTTCTGGAAGTCAACTAACATGTCACAACGCGTTCTACCTGGCCTACTAGTTTAAATGGATACAACGTCCATAGATGGCAGTGTTCAACTACATTCCCGTACTTTTTGATGACACCTTGTATGGTCTTCAAAGCTTTAGAATTAGCAGTATTGCTCCGGATTGAAACTCGGTCAATCAAAAGGAATAAATAACTCCGTCGCAGAAAAATTTTTTGCTCGTTTTTACTGTACACAGTTGGACTATGGTACTATTTTTTATTATTGAAACAAATCTGTTATATGGTAAGAGTTGTAGGTACTTTATTGAATCTGATGACGAATAATAATATGTAAGTCTTTGTTTTTGACTGACAGGAATTAATGTGTTTCTGCATCATAAGGGATTATTCAAATACACACCTGCTGAGTTAGGAAATAAAAAAGAGCAAGCGTATGGGGGTGGAGTCCAGATAACTTGATTAGTGTCCTAGCGATGTCCTGCACCACATCCTGAAGTTGGGTGTGTGAGAATATGCATCTCATTCTATCTCCGCACAACTTAATCGTCATATACAGTCATATAGAGAAGGGGAGGAGTGGAGAGACTTGATGCTCTGTATACGCCAATAGTGTAATAAACCTTGTGTCTGCATGCAAATTTTGTACGGCCATTGGCTTCTAAGGGCGGAGCGGTGAGCGAAAGAGGAGAAAACGAAGCAACCAGCTTTAAAACTTTTTTACGTAATGGTGAGTCATTGTTTAAAAATGTTCTTCTCGGCGGTGTTTGTGTGTGTGTGGCATATGAGATTGTTTTGTCAGAAAGAGATGATTGTTTACCATATCAGCATCTTCATTATTGTGGTATTCTGAAATAAAGAATCAACTATGTATATTATTATAGGTTACTGTTGGGAGCAGGGGCGGAAAGGGATTGTCTGAGGGGGAGGGGCGCCAATAACTACCTAAATAACCAATTACACTGAAACTCTTCAAAGTGACACGTGACAATGTTCTTTAGCCCTGAAAACACTGATGTATAGATCTAAGGAAATTATTTTAAAGAGGGTCGCAAGTGTTATGCAGGGGGGAAAAAATGTTCTTCTCCCTCCTGGCTTTTGTTTCCTTCCCTACTTGAGAAATGCTATATTGTTTTGCTTGGTGAATCCTTTTCCTTCAATCTTTTGAAAATCGACTTAAACTATTGCTTTTGCAAAGCTCTGCTTTCTTTTCAGCCCAAAACGAAACATGATTGCAGAAAGCTTCGGAAAGTGTTGTTATTTTCACTGTTAGCTTTTCATTTTAGATAGTGTATATGTACACCGAGGGGACGGGGGTGCCTTTGCACTCCCCTAAATCCGGCTCTGGTTAGGAGTATTTGTGTCTGTAATAAAAGACAAAGACAATATATAGAATCCTCTAGTTAAGTGTTTTTTTTTTTTTTTTTGTATGTGAATAAATAAAAATGTGTTTAGGCAGAATAAAAACAAACTAGTTATTGTCAACGAAGGACGTACTTTTCAGTATGAGTTTTTTCTGAATTTTCTCGAAAACTAAGCATGGGAATTGACACTCAGATACCTGATATATACTACCGCTCCAAAGTTTTTGAACATCCCGAATTTGTATAAGCATCTACTGTGATCCTATTATTTTAGCACGATAACTTTACCGCCGTGCATTAGAAGTACTCCTACACTGAAGAAAAAAAATGTAATTAAATTGCCAAACATCAATGTAATATCTTTTATCCTTCATTTTGTAAATTGATATACATTTCCTTAGATTAAATTACAAAATTTGTTGGATTTTTTTGTACAAATTTAGTAATTTATAAGAAAGTGTATTTTTCTTGATAAAAATGTAATTTTACACCATTTCATATTAGTAATTTTACTTTATAGTTGTAAATTGATTTACATAGAGGAGTGGCAAACAGATTGCCACCATTTTTTGTAAATTTACCTATGAAACTTTTTACAGTGTACCTAATGCATAGACTTAGATGTACTGCAGGTGATATATCAAATTATAATTCTTAAAGCTGAAGCCTCCAAAAAGAACATTTCATATACTACATATTACATTGAATAAACAAAACTGTGAAAGGCGAGGCAACTAATTAATTTTGTTCAAAGATGTAGACACAAGGAAGCAATGCAATCACAAAAAATTGAAAGAAAAAGCAGTTTTTCAAATTTTGCAGCTTTCTATACCTTGTAGATGTGCTGGCGTTTAAAAAGACAGAAAACGCCATTCTTTGAAAAATGTTTACGACAGTCAATATACAGGCTGGTAGCCACTCAAAAATGTAGGAGGGGGCTCGGTAGAAGTTAGGGGAGGCCCGATCCAACCATGTTACACTTCACCATCATATTATAGTACAAGTCTATTGTGAAAATTTTACGGGGGCCATTAAACATTTAGGGGGGCCGGCTCCCCGTGGATACGGGCCTGTCAATATAACATCATTCTCTGCTCAGTTGTCGCTCAGTGGAAGCGTATATGTAATGCTCGTTGTTACTCTTTCAACGAGCAACAATGGAACATATGAAACTATCGTAAAGACCGTTCAAAGTATGGTCTTCTGGCGTTTTGAACTTTCGCATTTCAACAAGGTTTAAAGAATCTATGTCTAGACTTTCCAAACAAAACTATCTTCCCTCACCTTCCATACTCTTTGTTTATACTATCCAATATCAATATGAAACTGTGTATTTTTGAAAAATTGTAAATGAAATTGAGAAGTGCAGTACCTCTCAGACCTCGATTCAGCTGTCATCAAATATGCTAAAGGCAGGAGTACGTCTGGTACACAGTGGCAAAGTTCTTGTGCTAAAATACGATAGATGCTTACAAAAATCCGGTATGTTCGAAAACTTTGGAGCGGTAGTCTATATATTCTATTTTTGGACAATTTCGTAAGTAAACGGAGGAGAAAAATGTAGAACGTAATTACAAATAAGGAAAGAAAATGGTTAGTCCATTAGGTTAAGGATGATTTAAAGGGACAAGTTTTGGCGATAGATGTCACTACAGTCTTCGTACCTCTCTAATGTATTTTTTTATCTTTCACGGAAATTTACAATTTCTCTTACAAATTTCAACCTAGAGACATCAAATTTTTAGAGAAGGAATTTCATAACCTATCAAAGGCAACAATCTGTGCCGATTTTTTTTTTTATTTATTTATTTAGAATTTTCTTCGTTGTTGAAATAGTTTCATACTTAAAGGTTTGGATATCCATTCCAACAATCAAGCTATTTCAACAATGAAGAAAATTCTAAATAAAAAATCGACACGGATTGTTGTCTTCGATAGGTTATGAAGTTTCTTCTCTAAAAATTTGAAGTCTGTGGGTTGAAATTTATAAGAGAAATCTTGAATTTTCGTGAAAGATAAAAAATACGCTAGAGAGAGATAGGAAGACGGTAGTGACATCTATCGGCAATACTTGTCTCTTTAAACTAACCTTAAGCATTAGATTTCTGGGCTCGCGGCATTTATTTCCATGTTAGCCCATCACATAGGAGGGATGACTGCCCGGAGAATTGAAGAGGAAGAAAAGAATGGGGAAAGGAAGGAAGCAGCCTGAAAGAGTTGTTAAGTACTATTCCGGTATTTGCCTGGTATGAATGAGAAAAGCTCAGGAAAAACCTCAATTAGGATGGCTGTCCTGAAGAATCCTTTACTCATTTTCGACCTTGTGTCCCCAGGAATCGAAACCGGTACCGTTCGCCCCACAAGCGAGAGCGTTGATTAGTCCATAATTGAGAGTAAGTTGTAAGGAAGCTAGTAGAAGGTACGGTGAAAACTAGGAAACTAGGAGAGAGAGAGAGAGAGAGGAACTGATGAATAGGATATACTAACCATCTATAGCACGGCCAACAAGAGATGGTCTCTGACGTTTCTTACCACTTGGTCTCTGATATGACAGCACCTACTTTCATACCAGTGTTACCAACCACGATCACTCTGTCTTATACCATTAATTAAATTGCCACTACAGTTGCACCGAAAAAAACCTTGACATGCGAGTAGTGGCAATGTCACTGCGAGCTGTCAGAGACGTTCTCTTACTGGACGCACTATAGCGATCAATATACAGTATCTGCTCTCAGGTGTCCCCGAAGCTCGATGATGAATAACAATGAAAATATTTTTTGCCCCAAGATATTGCGCGGCGCTCCAGTCTCTGTTGCTTACAGCAGGAGTGTCATTTCAGGAAGGCTCAGGAGGCGTTGCCCCTCACCCTTAGTTGAGAAACATATGCTTTTTAACAAATTGTATACTAATATACGAGGGCAAGTCAGTAAATATGTGAACTCTTATTCTAATAGTCTGTAAGCTGAATGTACGGCTTTCAGCGCTTGCCAGCCGATAGATGACACCATTGTCTTAGTAGGGCCGCGGTGGCTCAGTGGTAGAGCGTTCACCTCTGGTGCTAGGGGTCTCAGGTTCAAACCCTGCTCCCGCCAAGTGAACTTTGTGGTGGACAAACACCGTGTGCGTGGGTTTTCTCGGGGTTCTCCCGTTTCCTCCCACTTTCTTCATTCCACCATTTCATTCATTTCTCATCTTCACCGTCTCTTTTAGCCTAACCGGCATAACCGTGGGACGTAAAACTCAAAAATTTCATTTCATTTCATTTCACCATTGTCTTAGCTTGTGACAGTTTTAAGCTTTATAATTTTAGTTTGCTTAGCGCTGTTACGAAATAAACATAAGTGTGCCAGTGTCTCTTCACACCGCAGAACAACATTCTGTAATCCGTTTTTTTGTGGTCTGAAAGTGTACTAGGAACTGAAATCTGTAGAAGACATTCAGCATAATACGGGGGCAATGTTTTACCACAACGAAGTCTTTACTAATGGATTGAAAAGTTCAAAAGCAGTCGAAGAATCTTGAAGGACAAGAAAAGAGCAGACAGTTGTTTCGAGAATTTTAAGTCTGCTGCTAAACATTTCCTCGTGGTAAAAGATTGCTCCCGTATTGTGCTGAATATCTTCTACGGATTTCAGTTCCTGGTACACCTTTAGACCATAAAAAATTAATTACGGAACGCCGTTCAGTAGTGCAAACGGACACTGGTGCAGCCATTTTTATTTCGCAACAGACCAAAGCAAACTGAAGTAACAACTCTGAAACCTGTCACAAGCGAAGACAATGGTTCACTCTATCGGTTTGCGAGCGCAGAAAGCCGTAAGACAGACCCTCGTACTAGTAAAAAAAAAAAAAAAAAAAAAAAGTGAAGCTCGTATGTCGGTGGACAGTCTTACTCCCTCCCTGGCAGAACCTCCAATGACGGTACTGAATCGCAGTCTGCACGATACCCACGGGAATAATTATATATTAAGCAGAAAGACAAAACATATACAGCTATACTCTATATGCCTACTATATTAATAATTAATGGGAACAGGCATTCAATCAACGAAAATACAATTGTTATCATTAGCGTTCAGATTAAACTGAAGAAAACAAGCTTTTAGTCTTAGCTGTCCTACACGAAACAGACAATCCGTAGTTAACTCGAGCTTTCACACAAATTATATAGTATATGAAACTCATGCGATTGCTTCAACAACACATGTGTTAATGTTTTATATGGGAAAATTAGAATAAAAGCAAAGCAGCCTACGTCATCACTAGGTTTATTGGACACAGCAAGTATGGAACAATCCCATTTACTTCTGATATTCATAATATTTACTGCTCATTTTATTATGAGGTAAGTATTTTCCTGGGAATAGTTAATAATGAGCATATTCCAATCGTCAAGATTATAGTTGTAAATCATATTGGGTACAATTTTACAGGGGCGGATGCAGGACCGACTTCTGGGGGGGGGCGGTGGGTTGTCATACTGCTACTTAGAGCTATTTTTAACAGTTTCAAATTCTGGGAGGGTTTTATTTATATATATATAAAATAAGAAAGTTTCATCTTCTGGGGGTGAGATCGCCTCGATCGCCCCCCTCGATCCGCCACTGGTATTTTATGCAAGAGGTGACTCAGGACATGATGATGGACAGTTTCAAACACAAAGGGACAGAATTTCCTTAGAAACTCATAGTTGATTTTATCATTTTACTTCAAAATTATAATTAAATTGTACGCAAATATTATATCTACAATACTTCGAAAGAACGACTTCTATTCCAAATTCCATTCAAACTATTGAAATATAACGATACTTAAAATTGTAGAATAATTCTATCTTTCATTTACAATAGTACACATTGTATAATTTGATTATGCACTTCTTGTAAACTTGTAAATCGTAATGCTAATGCAAAAAGTTGAATTAACTTTATAACCGCATTTCATAATGATATAGCATAATTTTGTGAATTTAACAGACTAAAGTTATGTTAGAACAATTGATTTGGTTAATGAAAATAATAACGAACTATTTTAAAACATAAGTGATTTTCCATGCCTTCGCAAAATAAATAAATAAATACTCCGTATTTAAGAAATAAATATCCTTTGAAACCGGAACGAGATATATCAAAGAGTTGTCAAATGTTAATAAATTAACAAAATATCAATTAATGAACAGAACAATTCCGGTACAAACGAAAGACTAAGAGGTCGGCTGAGGACCTATTGCATGAGAGCTTCGTTTGATGCTAGTAGTCTGCCAATAATGACAGAATACTTAGGATGGTAATGGGCAGGAAGAGAAGGGGAATGTTACTACCATAATTAATCTTTTGATTAGAGTTTTTTTTTTTTTAAATAATTTTCGTTTTAAATACTTGAGTATTGCTCTGCTAGTTCTCTCTCCGAACTGTTCGCTAGAATTGAAGAGCCCACCACGTCCGCGATTTCCTTTCCTACAAAATTTTCCATTTTCTTTAAATTTTTGAGATTGCCATTTAGATTTTCCAACTATGCTATGGACAAGTATGGAAAGTCTTCTAGGACAGCTGTGTCCGTCCGTAGCGAAAAGGTGCTTTTTGATATATGCTTCGTTACCGAGCGAAGTAGCTCAAGTGGTAGAGCGTTGGCTTCGCATTCGGGAGGTCGCGGGTTCGATTCCCGCTGCCGACCATCCTGATTGGGGTTTTCCAGGGTTTCCCTCAATCCTACCAGGCAAATGTCGGGATGGTACCTACTAAGACAGGCCCTGGCCGACACCTTTCCAAATCCTTTCCATTGTTGTTGTTGTTAGATATCCAGTATAAAATGGCCTCTGAGCTGTATCTGGTGATTGTTAAATAAATAAATAAATAAATATTTAGCATGCGAAGAATAAGATTCATCTTTACCCTTATGTCTCGAATCAAACTGGAAGTAGGATAGGACTACGATTTCCGGTTTAAATATTGAGCAGCATAAAGAAACAAATGGCCATAGACAGCGACAAGTTTTTTTTTTTTTTTTTTTTTTTTTGTAATGGCTTTACTGTTGCAAAAATTGGGTTATCTCCACCCCTATCATCTACAAAACCACCGAAAGTGGTAGAAATATTGCTTCCCATCTAGCGAGAACAGTAATGTGAGGCTTCTAACGGTTCTTTTGATACGTATTCAAATTTGCAAGAACATGCTCCATGTCAGCTTTTATTCTTGTATTGAAGCCAGAAGCACTGAAAACATTACAACTTTCGGTTCTGATATTGATTCCTATGGAGCAGAAACTTTAAGAGAGGTAGAAGCTCTTTTTTTATATATGGGTTCAGCGCCTCAAGAACAGATTCCACCCAAGTTTCTCTGTATATTGCAACTGGAAGTCAGAAATGAAACTACTTCTACTCCCAATGTTAATTCCCCATAGTTTGTTAACTGTACCGTAGTTTCACAAATTGAAACAAATCTCCCATCTTTTCTTCAGAATTCAGTAACTAAACGAGTTTTCCTCTTTTACAATAGGAAAAGAGAGATGAAATAAATTGGTATTTTTCTTTTAAATTGATTTTTTTTAAAAGCCAAAATTTCCAGGGAACATTAATTTAAAAAGCCTTGGACCGTTAGTGGTAATAGATGTGTGTATATATAAGTTTGTTTTATCAAATAATCCAAAAGCTGTCAATAATAAGTAAATGAAAAATAATATTGCAATATTGGCTCATATTTACAAATAACATTACGTGCTTCAGCATAATTAACACCAAGTGGCTGACGGATGCCATCTCCGAAGAAATACGAGAAGAACACGAAGAGTCACGAAGAGAACCCCTTCAATCCCTCCACAGACTCCGCCTCCAAAACTGGTTATAAAAGAGGAAGCATAGGGACAGAAAACATCATATCACATCCCAACCAAGACGAGACATCTACAGAATGCCCCAACCGCTCTTTTGACGAGAACATGTAACTGAACACCGGAGGCCACAACAGTTGCGACTCCGCAACCAAACTTGTGCTTGGGGTCCCGGTTCGATCCCAGCCCCCGCCAAGTGAACTTTGTGGTGGACAAACACCGTGTGCGTGGGTTTCCTAGGGGTTCTCCCGTTTCCACCCACTTTCTTCATTCTACCATTTCATTCATTACTCATCATTACCTTCTCTAGTCTAACCGGCATAACTGTGGGACGTAAAACTGAAAGATTTCATTTCATTTTTCCGCAACCAAACAACTACGCAAAAAACACACCACCAATCCCAATAGAAGAATGAAGACAAGGGCTTCGGCCCAGAATATCGCAACAAGGTGCAACACCTGCCAAATAAACAACTGAACTGAACTAAACAGAAAACATCAGGCTTCAACTGACCAATTCCTAACTTTCTCTCCAAGCTGCTCCGGGAGGGAGAGATCCCTAACCCTTACCTCTGCGCTGCTTCGAACAAGATATTCCTTAACTTTCTCCGTGCTGTACTGGGGGGGGGGGTATTAATCCACACCTCTGCGCTGCTACAGACAAAAGTTTCTTTACCAATCTCCGCGCTGCACTAGGCAGGAGATCCAACTTACAGAAATAGGTTTATTTAGAGACATTACTTATTTGTAATTCAGTTTATAAACTGTTTAATGACGTTTTACAATAAAATAGATGAGAGATAAACCAGTATGTTGCTTCTCTACAATATATTACAATATCTCACAACTTAAATACAAAACTTGCATATGCAGTATAAGCTTTTATCTTTTATTAAAGTATAATTGTTATATTATGCTTTTGTAATAAGTTACTAATTGGACCATTCTCTTTTTATTTTGCAGGTAAAACGCACTTCAAAGGAGTTTATTAATGAAATAACGGCTGCATATGTAAGGTAATTGTTAAACGAATATTGTGTAATTAAATTCTGAAATTGAATCAGGAATTGATAATTATACATTAACACTGCGCGGCCTGAGCTGTTAATGAAAATTTGTAATTCTACAACAGTTTATTTATGTGTATTGCAGTAATGCGGAAATTCAGACAATTATAATAATTCGTCGACATTTTATCGTTTTATATAGATATGTATATAAGGTAATGCTTCTGCATAGAGAAATCAAGATGGTTTGACCTATATTCAGGAAAAGAGATTAGTGTCTTTGTGATCATGAGTTTCGAAGGCAAATGTTCAGGAGCTGGAGTGAAATTGAGCTTTGGGATAGATAAGATTAATTGTGAGTAAATAGAGACGTAGCCAGGGATGCTCAGGTAAAGAGGTTACTGATGTAAATAGTATCATTGAAGTTTTAGGTAGCCTTCATACTAGGATCTCGTGAACGCCTCGCGTGAGCTGCACATGCTGGCGTTACAGTGTCCTAAATTTACGCCTTCACACATGCGCTTCGGTGCAAGTGAGTCGCGGTTCTGAGTTGCTATGAAGATCACCTCGCCAGTAGCTGGCTCGAGTGGGCTGCTCGCGAGGAAGAAAATAACAAGCAGTCTTATGAGAGCCTTTCGTACGTGAGCGTGAACTCCGTTGAAATGGAGAAAAGTGTCAATTTTAATAACACCTCTCAGTTACATATACCTCCACAATTACGTTTCTCTGACAATCATATCCCCTCAGTGAATGCAACACCACCATTCTCTGCAGATGATTTGAGTCCATCATCAGTGTTAACGGACACGAACAGAATACTAGACTTGATATAAACCTTTCCTTCTTCTTGAAAAGACAAATGATATATTTGTGTCATATGTAATCAGCAAAATACTGTTTTCAAAAAGTAAGTATTCCGAATAAATATTGTAAATAACCTGTTTGGATTACTATCTTAATGTCACAGCTAGTCTCTCTTTGGAATACATTTTCTCAGTTGGTGTCACTCTGATGAAATGGAAATTTTATACTATTATACAGTTCGTCAAAGGAAAATATAGATATCCTGAAGTAATTGAAACGTTTTCTTTCATCTCCTCGCGTAAAAAGAACGTTCTTTCAGTCTTAATCAATTTATAGGATGAACCTACATTGCTCTATATATTATTTTACTTTTTCTTACAATTTATCGCAAAGATTAAAGCTGTAGCTTGTTTTTCCTGTAGCATGGCAGCCATTTCGGTATCACGATCTTTTGAGCGGCCCAGAAGTATTCAATGCCTTCACACTACAGGTTCATATGAGCAGCTCACGCGAGCGGCTCGCAAGATCGTAGTGTGAAGGCAGCTTTATGGGTGGGGGAATAAAATAATTCTTTTTATCACGCTGTTTTTCCATCACAAAAGAAAGAAAGAAGGAAAGAAAAAGAACGAGAGGTAGGGAAATTGTGCTTATTAGAATCACGTTATTAATTCAGCTGGCATGCTATCTGTAGTGTGTCACTGAGCCTTCGCGGAGTTACTAAGTATAGATGAGTCACTGGTTTGCGTGGGTCACTAATCTGATATTTCTGAATATGTTGGATCACAAAGTCCAAGGTCCGCGCTGTCACCATTACTGATATCCGATTTATTTCCATTCCCACATATCATTCTTAAGTGAAGACAAGAGAAATCATTTAATCTTTCTGTTCACGTATGCAGAAGAACCATGTGTGAGCACATGGGAGTGTACAGTAAACACAGTACATTAAATGATCGTCACCGGCATCCTGGTACTGGTACTAGTACTGTTACTAGACTCAAAACATATTTGATTTTTCAGCAGTCATGTCATCACTGCGAAATTATAATTAAATCATGGAAATATCTTCTGGTTTTACCTGGAGAACTGCTTCCACCCCTGCTGATATTCATTATTCCACATAATGGACACACATGTAGGTCTATTACTAATTACAATCTCTAATAAGCCATTACAATGGAATATGAGAAATAATATAGCCACACTATCAGGTGTTTTAAAAATGGCGCCCACATACAACAGAGCGCTATTATTCAGGTTAAAATAAAGCTACTATTTAACGATAAACCCTGCGGGGCCTTCTTCAACCGCTATGAGGAATCAGAATTTCACTGTGTCAACGTAGCAGATAAACTTGCAACCATTAACATTGCTTAACGAATCCATCAAGCAATTGCACAGTTTGTTACACTAATAAGTGGTGCTAGCGACAACTCTATCGATTTTAATTGGTATCTGGAAAGAATCGATCTTGGATTGGTAGATCTTGTCTGAGGTTCTTTATCACCGACGTTGCCACATAGTGCATTTCGAATCTTTAGACGAGGACCGGAAACATATACCATTATAATTTTTATATATACTTACAATTTATATATATTTACATATATATTTTTTACATGGACGTAAAATTACAAATTTCATTTAGTTCGTTCTTACTTCACCTTTGTGATTACTGTTTTCCTTTTATAGAAAATTCGAACGGAGGACAGAAATGTCAAATAACAAGGGAGACAAATGGCATCATCAAATTCTCCAATATGTTCGTTCCCTGAAATAAAAGGGTTGTGTAGGAGCAAACGTTGCTTCACGCTGTATGCTTCTATCCACTGAGAAACTGGAAATCTTAACCAGTAGAGGAGGTACTAATGTATGTAGTGCCGTCTCTCTCTGGCTAAAGATGCATTAGGGAGATGCTGTCGATAATATCGATTGATATTAGTTGTGTCGTTGCCACCGAAAGCATTGACAAAGAAACTTTTTGGCTCCCGCTTCCATTTGCAAATTCAGGTCAGATGACGTAAATGCTTTTTATTTCTTCTCGTGTACACTACCTCCCACAACTTATGAAAACTTTTCCCTTAACACGCGAGAACGTAATTCAATATCAGGAGTCAGGTGATAGTAGAGATCACGTCACACGATTTCATTGTTCTAAGGTCATCGTTATCTTATTGCGTCCTGTTTTGTGGGTTCATGTTTTTCAATATCCGTGTTATGGTATTGATTGTATTTTGTATTATGAATTTGTACCCAGATCGCAATAAATATGGAAATTGTCCCTTTATATAGTCCCATAAACTATTTATTCGTGTAAAGTTCAGGCTATTTCTGAAAGTGCAAGTGATTATTCAGAGGTGTATTTCATACTTTTGTGGCAAACTTTCTACCTGTGTTTGTAATTACAATTTGTTTTTCTAAAAGTACTATGAACCATTACGATTTGGATACAGCTCCGAAACTTTTTTTTTGTAAGGTTGATAGTAATTTTGAGAGGAAAAGTGTATAGAGTTTGTCCAAGAAGTAATGGGACTGGTCGCCGCGTAGCGCTCCAGTCACCACCACACACACTCTCTTTACCTAAGCATCGCACTGCACAGCAATCACTTGTGAACAGTGAGAGAATGAGGATCAATAGTTGCGCAAAGTGTGATTTTCATTTTGATCACGGGCTTTTAAAAAAATCGAAAAATAGAGCGGACGATAGAGCAGTGATACGCCATCAAATTCTGCATTCGCTTGGACAAAACTGCTTCAGAAACTCTTGCCTTGATTGAGCAGGCCTACGGGGACAATACCATATCGAAAGCCCAGGTTTTCCGTTGGCATAAGGACTTCAAAGATGGGCGGATACAGTTGAGGACAAAGATCAATCTGGGCGCCCTTCGACGAGTTATTCGGATGAAAACGTGTCAAAGGTGAACGAACTCTTGGACTATGACCGTCGATTGAATCTGCGATTAATAGCGGAAGAACTTAACATGTGCAAGTTAACGGTACACATAATCGTAATCGAGAATTTGAACATGGGAAAAGTTTGTGCAAAATTGGTACCAAAAGTGTTGAGTGATGAACAGAAACAACGACGAGTTGACGTGTGCCGTGAAATGGTGGAGGTTGTGGAAGGTAAAGCAGACTTTTTCCTGTTTTCCAAAGTGAAAACCACCCTTTAAAAAATTGCCGTTTTGATGACGTTACCGCCATTCAGAAGGCCGCAACCAAATCTTTAAAAAGCATTTGGAAAGCTGATTTCCAGGGAGCCTATGAATCATGGAAATCGCGCTGGCAGCGGTGCATCGACGCCCAACGAGACTATTTTGAAGAATTTAGAGGAGTTGTTAATATTCCTGTTTATAAACTCAGTCTCATTACTTCTTGAACAAACCCTGTATGTGATTTCAGCTCCTGATGTAGGAAACTAGTTCCATAATTTAAGAGAGGTAAAGATTTAACGCCACAAAATATAAAACACGACATCAGATACTCCCCTTTTTTTGGGTCATAAATCTCATGATTGGTTTGACATGGGTTTCCATTCTTCCCGATCCTGAATCAAACTTGTAGATTTTCTTCCCTTCATCTTGTATTGGGGATTTCCATTCTTCCCGATTCTCAATCAAACTTGTACGTTCTTATCTTGTTTTGTGGGTCTCTATTCTTCCTGATCCCGAATCAAACGTGTAAGTTTTCTTATCTTTATCTTGTATTGTGGGTTTTCATTCTTCCTGATCCTTAATTAAACTTGTAGATTTCCTTCCCTTTGTCTTGTATTGCGGGTTTCCACTCTTCTCGATCCTGAATGAAACTTGCAGATTTTCTTCCCTTATCTTGTATTGAGGGTTTCAGTTCTTTTCGATCCTAAATGAAACCAGGGGCGGATCTAGGAGGGGCGATCGCCTACCCAGAAGAGGAAACTTTCTTATTTTATAAATAAATAAAACCTATCCCAGAGTTTGGAGCTCTTAAATGTATCTCTAAGTAACAGTATTATAACCACCGCCCCCCCCTCCCCAAGAAGCCTATCCTGGATCCGCCTCAGAATGAAACTTGCAGATTTTCTTCACTTCATGTTGTATTGAGGGTTTCCATTCTTTCCTACTCTGAATGAAACTTGTAGGTTTTCTTCCCTTTATCTTATATTGCGGGTTTCCAATCTTCCTGATCCGGAATCAAGCTTGTAAGTTTTCTTTCCTTTATCTTGTATTATTTGGTCCGTATGCTTCAGTTGCGGCCTTCCTCTAGTTTTTTTCTTCTTTCTGCAATTACCTTTATAGCTAATAATGTGGTTCCTTCATATATCATAATGTATTCAATTGGCTGATGTTAACTTTTTGATATAATCTGCAGTGTGTTCCTTTTTTTCTACCACTTCGAACAATTTTATACCATATCTACCCATCTAATTTTTAACATTCTGCTGTAGAACAACATTTTGAATACTTTCAGTGTAGAGTCCATGTCTCACATTCACATTCAAACCTGTATTTAGGTATTTTACGCCCCCTGACCAAAAAATCTTGGCGTCCCCCTGCCTCTTATTTGTTCGCATTCAGTTATATTATAAGGAAGGACAAAGAGCTAAAAAAAAAGGGGGGGAAAGTATAGTGTGTTTCTCGTGGACAGCCTCTTCTTTCCACATACTTTAATTCAACCTCGATTATTTAAAAATAGACCTATGCCACCCTTCGAAATTTGCCGTCTTGGGTCTCGGACTTTGTGGTCCGTACATAATTACGGACCTGGCCAAACTCTTACATGTGTTTTTATCAGCTATCTCTTCAGTTCTGTGAGTACTGTGACAATATATTTCCGATCAGAGTCCCCCCCCTCTAAACTCCGACTAAGCTATTCTGGTTCTTACACTTTTTTTTTTTTTTTTTTTGCATATATTGTTTAGCATGTTTACTCCCTAAGTAACAGAATGCCTGTGCCTCTTCCAACAGATGGCCTATTTCGATCTTCATTTTTCGTGTTACGTATCCTGGCCTCATTTAATCCATTGAGAGCTTTAGCTGCCCACTTCCACTGATCAATTTTATCTACTTCTTGGTCTACAATGGTCTTTTCCCTTCAAGCCTCGCAAGTAGAACACCGCGCGAGTATTTTCCGTGCGAGTGACGTTTCTAACCCGTAGATCGATCCCAGGTTATGGAAATTCGTAAGAAACAGTATTTTGGTCGGGAATTTTCTCTGGGTTATATCCGTTTCTTTGCTTTTCTCATGTCATCAATTTTCCCATAACCATTCTCTCACTTTTCTGTGTATTCTTTAACGCAGGGTTTCTCAACCTGGAGGTCGCTCTAGATGGATCGCGAGAGAGTTTCATGTGGTCGCGAAGATAAGCAGAAGAGAGAAATATAATTACAATCTAATACCGCAAAATATTTTTAAATATTATTTTGAATTTTGTTCTGATAGGCATATTTTTATTTTTATATATGCTGTTAAGAACAACAAAAATAGATCTACTAAACATTTTGAACATGTGCAGAGTTGTTTAAAAATCAATTTAAATGAAAGAGGTGCGAAATGAAGCTGATGAGAACTGTATTTTGAAATACTAGGAAAATACAAATGCAACAAATCTTGTATATCGAAATACAATTAAAATTGAAAGTTAATGAGATACCTGAGCATGGTGTGATTTCACTAGTGCGGCAATGTTCGGTTCAATCTACGTGGCGCATATTATCAAGTCATTTAACGTCTTCATAACAACTGTTCAAGTTTTTAAACCAAAATTAGAAATCACATTATTTTTTTATCATATGACCAAAAATTAATTGAATTATGACGTTTTAAAATTTTCAAAAGGCCTCTATTTTGAAACAGTAAGACGGATCGGATTTGATACTTGTAATATGATTGAACTGGTCAAATTTGGTTTTAATCCATTCGCTTTTAAGGAAGCTACTGCATTCATTATATACAAGAAGTGGATTCTACTATTATAGAAATAGATGGATATCGTGAGATCTTCGCAATAGGCATATTAAAAATCCCACAGAAGCTTATTACAAACCAGAAATTATGAGGGGGTCGCTGAAAAGAGGGTGTGATAAAATGGGGGTCGTGATATAAATTAGTTTGAGAACCACTGCTTTAGCGTAAAACGGGTAACTGTGGGACAGTAAAATAATTTTTCTTGTAATTTTATCTGTGCCATAGACAATTCATGTGAATTTAATCTTCACATAAGAAAAGAAGGGGAACTTCTTTTATTAGAAATACATAAAGGTTTTAGTAGCACAATATCCCTAGAGCTCAAAAAAAAAAAAAAAAAAAAAAAAAAAAATGTAGTGTTCAAAATTGATGTTTCGGCTTTGGTTTAAATTACCCAAGAGGTTTAGTACTGATATCCAGATCCCTTTTTTGTATGTATATATATAGTTCCTCGTTGAAGTAGTTCTATTTACGTATGTGTCTATGTATTGCGGATGTAAGAATCTCATCTATAGAGAAGCTTACCATTCACTTCAGTTGGCGCTGATTGGAATTAATCCTACGTCAATCTCCAGGGATCCAAGTTTTCCAGCAGATAATCGAGAAGTTGGGATTAGAAGGAAGAGAGAGATGGGGGGGGAGGGAACACCTCAAAATGTGCGCGCGCACCCCATTCATTCTCTTTTCCGGTTGAAACAGAATGTAAATTGGCAGCTTCATCATATACTGTTCACCGCTTTTTTTTTTCTTTTCTTTTTAAGTCATTATGTGCTGAGTTACCAACTTAGCCTTTCGGCCTCCTGGGACTAATGACTTTTTTTTTCAATTTTAGATTTAGGCCTGGAAATATTTCTTCCACATTTTTCGATCTTCAGCTTCCTCTTTTAATTCCCAATATTTTATTCAAGTTTTCAATTATCGATCAGTTGTGTTCTTCTCCCTACTCCTCGGTTTCCTTCTATGGCGGTATGAAGAAGACAATTTCTTCACAAATATGTGTCCAATCCAATTGGCTCTTCCTACGAAGGATACTGGTTAAAAGCGTCATCTTCTCTCCTATCCGTTTTAGAACATCTTCGTTTTGTTGCTTTCTCTGTCCATTTTATCTTCTCTATCTTCGTCCAACACCACACTTCGAAGTTTTCTAAATATTTCTTCTCTAACTTCCGTAATGTCCAAGTCTCTGAAACATACAGTCCAATGCACATATATAGCACTTGACCAACTTCTTCCTAAGTACAATATAGAGCCT
Source organism: Thermobia domestica (assembly GCF_964235325.1). Lineage (NCBI taxonomy): Eukaryota > Metazoa > Arthropoda > Insecta > Zygentoma > Lepismatidae > Thermobia > Thermobia domestica. The sequence continues at coordinate 196,678,392 of NC_137468.1, forward strand.
ACTAGATAATAACAATCTTTTCTTATTGAAAGCTTCTTTGGCTATGGATGGCAATTCTTGACCTGATAAGCGTCTCTCGTCAAAATACTTCCCAGATACTTGAAATTATCGATCTTTTCAAGTCCTCTTGTTCTACTCTGACCCATGAGGGTGTGTTTCCAGGGGATATTCTCATGACTTTCGACTTTTCGATGTTACTTTCCGCTCCATATAGTTTCCGAGTGTCAACTATTTTGTCAATCTATTTCCTGTTGTCCTTCTATGGTTCAAGCTATAATAACCGTATCATCTCCATACCTGATCTTGTTAATGATCCGCCCTCCAATCTTGAAATCCCCAATTCCCACTGATGCTTCTGTCATTAAACATTCACTGTAAATTTTGAATAACTGTGGCGACATACTACATCCTTGTCTGACTCTTCTTATAGTCTCCACACTATTGGTTTCTCCTTCATTCAAGCGCAACTTCACTAGTTGTCCTATGTTTAGGTTGCGAATGAGTCGTCGGTCTCTCCACTTGACTCCGATTTCTTTAAGTATTTTCGGAAGTTTTTTCCCATTGACCCGGTCGAAAATTTTTGCCCGTCTATGAAGCGCAAACACTTCTCTTCCTTTACATAAAAAAACTCTTTCTGATATAATTCTCATCAATAAAATTGAGTAATTTTACGTATGTTTAAATGAGAATAGGTCACACTTACTACATGCCATGCATGTGCATCACAAAATCGGTCATAGAAGTCACTGGGCACGCTAACTGCAGACTATCTTTGAAATCGGTCATACATGTCACATTTACATTTGGTCATCATAGCAGCCACATCACACAGATAGTTCAAAAGTTAGAGAAGCCACATATGGGCATAGTGACGCATGTGGCAGCTATGACCGAATGTGAATGTGGCTTGTATGATTTCTCTTATAGATGTGGCTACAGTGACCGTTGGCGTCTATGACCAATGGCACATAACTGATCTTAGTATTGGCGTGTGCGACCTAGATCTTTTTAAACAATGAGTGCACTGGGAAGATAAGCTGATTAATTATGTGTGGGAGTAAATCCAACATGCTCATAGTTCCTCCTTTGAGCTTCGAATTTACATCGGATAGAAATATCACGACCTTATTTTGTAATGGACAAAATGACACATGGATTTGCTATAACCCTGTCTTGGAGAAATCATGGATCTACACTTTTATATAAACAGTTTATATATCCTCTGCGATGCGAATATGAATACCATGGCTCCATTAAGGCAATACACAACACAATGCAGAATTCCAACAGTCGCATCATACCACAGACAGAGAAGACATTTGTTATGTGTATGCGTACGGCCGATAGAACATCCATATCCTGAATTCGGGATTGTTGCGCAACGACCAATGCTTCACCAAACAATTCACTGTTGTCTGGCGTGGATGCGTATTTTTTATAGTTCATTTCTTCAACCGAAGTGCAGTTCGTATATAAAGAATACCACCATCTACGTGTGATGGCTCGTGTCATAAATTAGTCATCGTCTGGAGAATCTTACGGAAAACACCTCCGATAACTAAATGACCAACCAGAACCCTCATTTCAAGCAATTGACAGTCGCTTGTTAACTCTACGTGCAGTCTAAGTTGTCACAGTTCCAAATGCTGTCCTTTAAGTTAGTGCTCGATTCTCTATTCCCAAGACCAGCTTCCTTGTTATCGAGTTACTGAAAGGTGGCTTCTGACAGATAGCTGCACGTGTTGTAAACAAAACGAGAGGGAGGATTGTTCGCCAATCACAGCAGTATCCTTTCAGGCTGTTGCTAGGCAACGAAGGTCAGTCACCGCGCTGTTGCCGGTAGTTGAGACAACTTGTTAAATGTCTTAAGTTTGTCGGCAGAGCTGCTGTCTCTGTTGCGGAGCTTCTGGCAACAGCGCCTCCAGTATTCCACGTGCTCTACTCAACTGTCAGAAGCCACCTTTTCTTGCGCACACAGTACATTGCCTGACATCTCTTTGGGAAGGAAGAACAGACATAATGGGTGTTAAGACGTTGCAACCCCATAAATGTGGTCAAAAGAAGGATGGGGGACGACGGGATACTGTTGTAAAATTCAGCGTGGGAACTTCAAAAACATTTGCGAAACTGCACTCCTATTGAGTGAACACAATTTACAATGTCTAGTGCTGCGCTGCAATGGTGCACGAACGTCGAGGCTGGAGAACGATATATCTTCTTGGGCGAATTCCGCCTCTGCTTGGAGCACTATGATGGCCGCATCCTTGTGTGATGTTACTGTGGCAACAGACTGGGCGACTCATGCATGTTGTATTAGCACGCCGTTCTGGCATTGATTGAGTTGATTTAGAGTTTAACGTCCCTTTCACCAACAAATCTACTTGAGATGAGACCTACTGATTGACATGGAATCCGAACCATATGACCTCCTGTTGGGAATCGCACTCGGGTCTCCCACGCCAAAGGCGCGTACGTTAACCGCTTAGCCACGAAGGAGCCCGTTCTGGCATTGGGCATGATAGTTTAGCGTGTCGTTGGATTTTATTACCGTGCCCGTTAATACAATATTATGGTGGGTGTTTTGACCGGCTAACGGGATATTAATGAGGTATTGGACCCAGTTCGTTGTTTTTCTTTATTGTAGTGAGGCCCCTTTACCGTTTGAGCGTTCATTATTTGTACGGAGGGGTGTGCTCATCAAGTTTTTCTTGGGAAGGCCCCTGACTTTTTTTTACATACTAAATGCAGACCGAAAGTCTTGTTTCAGGGTGTGAAAGCATTAATAACTCTCCATTAATAACTACATATGTAGTTATATCACACCTTTTGTGACGCGGTAGAATACTGATGACTTCTAGATGAAATGAAAAAAAAAAAAAAACATGTGAGAATGCTCCAAGAGCATTGCCAGAACGAACTTAAAAGAATGGAGAGATGGAGCGGGAACGATAACTGTGATTGTTCCTACATGTAAAAGTAAATCTTTTTATCCGCACCTTCTCTTCTTTCTCGCAAAAATTAGCAAAATATCATCTCTTTATGACTTACAGTTCTCGAGATATGGCTGCTCAAATATATAGAAATTTGAACCTTTTGGCCAATATCTGGGGAACGGTGGCCAGTTGGCCAGTAGGCAGTTAATCAGTGCTCATCAGTTACTATTTGGTACCCAAATGTTCACCATCCTCTTAGGTATTGATCAACACCAATATGATCTCTATGTGTCCTACGATTCCAGAGATTTGGTTCCGTAAATCTCCCGAAATTGGAACTATCTTTTGGCCAATATCACGGAAACGGTAAGTCATAGAGAGATTATATTGGTGTTAACCAATCTCTAATAGAATGCTAAACATTTTCGTACCGATAATAATTGATGGCCACTATCCAACTGACCACTTCCCAAACCAGTGGCCAGTTGACCAGTTTCCACCGATTACTATTTGATTCAAAAATATTTACTCCTCTTAGATATTGATCAACATGAATATCATATCTCTACAGCTTATGGTTCCTGAGCTATGGCTCCTTAAATATCTAGAAATTGGCCATTGTTTGGCCAATATTGCGGGAACGGTAAGTCATAGAGATATGATATTGGTGTTAATCAATACCTAAGAGTATGGTAAATATTTGGGTACCGATAACAATTGGTGGCTACTGGTCATTGGCCAAACGAGTGGCTAGTTGTACAGTGACCATCGGTTACTATTTGGTACCAAAATATTTACCATCCTTTTAGATATAGATCTACACCAGTATGATCTATCTATGACTTACGGTTCCCGAGATATACCTCCTTAAATCTCTGGAAGTCGGCCATTTTGTGGCCAATATCTCGGGGTATATCCGAAAAATTTAATAACTTTTTCTGAAAGTTTTTGATGCTCTATCGAATGCAAAGTTCAAAATTGAAAAAATCGCAAATAACAGACAGACGGACAGACAGACAGTTAGACAGACATACAGACATAGAGAATTCAGTAACAAACTTTTTAAGTTGATCAGGGCATAAATTTTGTATATAAATTAACGAATGAGACGAGATAAAACTAGGAAGAATTCTTCCCGAGTCCAGACGAAAAAGTCGTATTTTTCGTCTCGTTGGCAACTGTGGGATTATGCCGTCGGTCTCGACTCTCGACAGCGTACTTTTGGATTATTATTATTATTATTATTATTATTATTATTATTATTATTATTATTATTATTATTATTATTATTATTATTATTATTATTATTATTATTTTGCCACCTTAAATAACATCGTGGTTATGAAGGAACGGGACCTACTATTAAAGTGGTCTTCGAACTGTGACTGGGGTTTAAATTCGGTTGGTTGTTAGATTGAATTAGAGTTTTATGTCTTTTTCAGTATCGAGACTATATGACACGTGGACCTATAGCTAAACGTAAGATCCAAACCAAATGAGCTTCCGCACCGGAAATCGAACCTAAGGATGGGCATGAGTTGAGCTAAAACTCGACTCGACTCGAAACTCAACTTGAATTCGAGTAGAGTCAAAGGTGATTTTCACGAATCGAGTTCCGAGCAGTTTCGAAGTCGAGTTTCGAGTCGAGTCGAGTTTGATAAAGGGCTCGTTCGTTCAGCTCGTTTTAACTCGTTTTGAAATCTAGCTTGATTAGCTTGGAAAGTGAAAGCCATGAGAAATGTAAACAGTAATGTGTAAATACTTTTATTCTTGCTCACGAGATGGGACACAGCTCGCATCTCGTCTCGTCCTGATAACGAAACAACATTAGATTTTTATAACTAGGGAACCTCAAATGTCGTGAGCACCAATGTAAATATATACTGTAGTTCTTACCATCAAGGCTGAGACCTGCACGGTCGAATTTTTGCAGAAGCCTAACCCGGAAAGTGATGTCAACCGCCTCGGCTCAATTCAATTGAGGGAACAGCTAGAGGAGGGACTCTGTTGGAATGAGCCATCGACTCGGCTTAGGTGAACTATCGGTTCGAGCCGGCTCGGTTCGACTCGGCTCAACTGAGCCCATGGCTTGAGCGGCTCGGTTCACTTCTTAGTTCGGTTTGATACTTCGTGAGCTGTGAGCCGAGCCGTTGACAACCCTAAACCCTAAATAATAGGTCTAATAATAATAATAATAATAATAATAATAATAATAATAATAATAATAATAATAATAATAATATAATAATAATAATAATAAATAGTAGTAGTAGTAGTAATAGTACAGGGTGTCTGTCGGTCATGAAAGTCATGAAAAAGTCACGAAATCAGAAAACGGTCATGAAAGTCAAGAAAAAGTCACGAAATTTAGCTTTTGGGCCACGAATTTTTTATCTGTACAAATATAAGCAAAGACTGGAAAATTTTGTTCTATAAAACGTCAAAATTCACCACCAAAAATGTCTGTGGTCAGTTTTAGACGCTACTAAATCGCAAGCAAAGCATTCTTCTATCGCATGCTTAAAAATTCGGCCTAATTTGCACCCAAATTCGCTCTTGAGAATGTTAAGAAATTTTATGGTTTTGTAAAGAAAAGGTCACGAAAAAGTCAAGAAATTTCATTTTGGAATTTGAGTAGACACCTTGTAGTAGTATTGATAATAATTGCATTGCCTATGTGGGATACTTGAGAGTGCTTCAAACTACAAACAGAATTTGGCTCGACTCGACCCGAATTCGAGTCGAGTTGGAGGAAATTTTTGAGCCGAGTTGTTGAGTCAAGCTCAAAGTTGTCTGTTTCGAGTTGAGTTTCAAAGAACACTCGCTCGTACCCATCCGTATTGAAGCTAGTCTTCCGCACTGAAGCCAAGTATTTTAACTTGGATCTTGAATCCAGTAAAGTTGACGAATGCACTTATTCTTCATAGTAGAGACTGTTTCCCATCACACGACCTTGCCTTCAAAAGAGAGTGGCTTACAGAACCACTCCATCAGCCATGATTTTCGGGACTCTGTATGTAACCTTCATACGTACTTCAACCAAGCCGTGTGGTAGGGGATGCTACACAATTTTCTTTTCCGACGATGTGTCATCCTAACCCCTTTCGCGTTTCTCTTGTTCCGAACCCTGTATGTGGCTCATTACTCATTTCCAGCAGCGTAACAGACGCTGTGTCAGAAATCATGGGAGTTGATGCGCAACAGACATTATTTATGTTAACTTTTCGCTCTTCTACATATGTCTTTTAACATCTACAACGTCATATATTACGCGTCTCTCCCTCACTATTTTTTTTTTCAGTAATGTTACTATAATTGTAAAACAAAGAAGAGAACCGGTGTCCCGCAAGGTTCGTTAATCTCACTTGTATTTGAAATGTACTCGCTACTTTTATATAAATTCTATCAAGATCTCACAAGAGAATGAATTTTATCCTTAGCTGTACTACTGTTCTTTATACCTCCAGAAGGTCTTCAGTTTGACTCCAAATAGAGTAACTGAACCAAAATTCTTTTTAACTATCATCTCTTATTAAAACGACGTCTTGAACCGCAGAACGGTGTGAGTGAGCGATGCCTCATGTGTATATTGTACGTTTATTTTTATATTATACTACATGTTCTGCGGGCAATATTTTGGTTCTTCATTCTGCACCTGTCATGTAACTAGAATTCGTCCGAATTCGTACACGAAATTCGAACGCCTCGTATGCATACCTTCATGAACTTCACCGCTTTTTCTGTTGTTCTAGGTCAAATATGAACAACGCTGAAACATGTATTTAGTTATTTTAAGTGAAAAGTCTAAATACCAAATTGCATGTCTCTGAGAAAGCATTCCGAGATATGGACACTATATTATATTAATTACAACCGACCATTTTTCACCCCTCTTTTCTTCCCTTCGAGTATCAAGGCCGAGTATGAAGCTCATGTTTAACTATTTTAAATGAAAACTCCAAATACCATATCGCTAACTTGAAGATTCAACCACACATTTCCCCCTTTTCCTTATTGAATTTGCAAAAATTCTTCCTTAATGGTTAGTTGTTTTGCGTCCCTTTTAACTTCGAGGCTATATGAGACATAGACCTAACGGGATCTGAACGACATGAGCTCTCACCGGCAATCTTCCTTACGTCACACATCCTTTGTACTATCCAAATTTAATTTTCTAGCTTGAGCAGTTTGACAACCTCCTCGTCCTCCTCCTTCTATTAATAATAATGGTCTGAATGCAAACTATTTATTTGCTGTTATTTAAAGTTGTATAAAACTAGAAATAATCATACTGAGAATCCAATTGTTTCCGAGGAACATCTATAGCCTTCGTAATTTAGCACTGTACTAGAAGGCCTGAGGGCGAAATTATCTTGTTTTTGAGGCTGTCAGTCAGTTTGAGTAACTAAAAATGTTTCGGGTAGTCTATACTATAAGGTTGAGGGATCGTCCAGTTTTGTCAGATTGATATTGAAGTTGACTGAGGTTCTGAAGTCATGAGCTGGCATGAAATTAAAGTTAAGTGAGTGATATCCATTGGTTATCAAACCTACTGAATCAATCGAATTTTTAGTGTATTTAATGAGCATTGTATTATCCGTACAAATTTTACAAAATAAATGTATAAAGTAACATTACTAATAATATTACATATTTGGATTTTTAAGTACCTTGATCGATATTATACTTCATAATACTCTGTTAAGTATACGATTAATAGATTAGGAATTTAACGTACCACGAAGCACTGATTCTATATGAGACGTGGACCTGCAGATGGACGTGGGATTTGAATCACATGAGCTCCCACTGTGAATCGAACTCGTCCGTGTATCTCGCGCCGAAGACACATACACCAATCATATAGCCACAAGGAAGCTCTGTATAATGGAGGAAATTACTAAATTATAATAATTGCTCCAAAGAGTCGATTGGAAATTTAACATATGTATAAAACGATGTATTTGTGAATGAAAACCTCTATAGATCATGCCATAAGTTCTTATTTTCCGAATCGCTATGAAAAAAAAAAAAAATCTATAGTAATTGCAGAATGGCAACCTGGCGAGATCAAACACAATCTATTTGCTTCTTTTAAACACACATTTTTCAACATCGAACTCCAGATGATAGGCCATTATACAAAAATACTGCACTGAAAGACGATTCACTGTGCGACCTGTTCTGACTTCTATTGCAACTCCTTATATAATAAGGGTTTCGCGTGTAACGACAAATGATATATATTTAAGAATCAAGAAATAACAGACATGTCTACTGCACAAAGGTGCATCAAATTATAAACGATACCATGTAAAGTAGATATGCAAGTATTAGAAGTCTAATCTTTGATTTCAGGTATGATCTTGTTTAGTATTAGTATTCTTAATGAAACAAAAATCGTATATTCTTTGATAAATATTTAACATGCAAGTATTTTGAACACTAGTTTGTGCTGTTTTAGAGTTTCTTTTGTTCAGCCACTTAATAAAACATAAATTTCTGCTGCATTTAAATTCTGAGTTTAATTACAATTTTGTAATGATGAGAGATATCTAATAGGGATGGCCAGAACCGGTTCCTGGTGGAACCGGTTTTCGGGTCTGGACGGATCCGGTTCTAGAAGATCCGGTTCCGGAACCGGTTTTTCGGATCCAGGTCTGGAACCGGTTCTTCGGATCCATGTCTGGAACCGGTTCTTCGGATCCTGGTCTAGAACCGGTTCTTCGGATCTAAATCTGGAACCGGTTCCACTGGAACCGAAACTTTGTGACCATCCCTACGCTAAACCCGAGCTGCTGACAAGCTGTGAACAGTATGCTAGATGAAATGGTAGAAGCGACAGGCAGGCGCCCAGGTGGCGGCAGCTTGTCTCATTTGGCTAAATAAACTGGATAACTGGCAAACTCATTGGTTAAACAGGCAAACTGGCCAACTCATTTGGCTAAACACCCACTGGTGGACCAAAATTTTTTTTTCTGGGGGCACAAACGGGTCTGGGCGGGGAAGGCACAAGCGCATGGTCCTCTTTGCATTATTTTTGAAGGTGAACTTTATGCCTTCTTTACCGGTCTTTGAGGGCTTTCGGATCCAGGTCTGGAACCGGTTCCTAAGATCCGGTTCTGGAACCGGGTTTTCAGAACCAGATGTGAAACCGGTTCCTAAGATCCGGTTCTGGAACCGGGTTTTCAGATCCAGATCTGGAACTGGTTCTTAAGATCCGGTTCTGGAACCGGGTTTTCGGATCCAGGTCCGGAACCGGTTCCAGAACCGGTTCTGAAAACCGGATCTCCGAGAACCGGTTCCGCCGGAACCGGAACTTTGTGGCCATCCCTAATATCTAACCGACGCGACCTGAAAATTAGGTAGTTGTAGCTTTCAAAGAATTGGTCAAAGAAACGCTCGTTTGTTCCTTTCGTTTGGAAGGTAAGGAGGGGAAAGTGTATGTTAACAAAATAAATAAATAAATAAATAAATAAATAATAATAATAATAATAATAATAATAAAAATAATAATAATAAAAAGTGGCATTTTTTCGAGGATATAATGTAATGGAAGTTGAAATAAAATGAAACTGAAGGGAAACGGACACTAAGGTAAAGTAATAATGATGGACGAATTGGTAGAATAAGAATGTGGAAGGAAACGGGAAACTCACCAACACGATATTGTCCACCACAAACTTACTTGGCCGGGTATCGAACCAAGGACCCTACGCATAAGCGGCAAGCTTTTAAGGGAAAAATATGGCTAATGTAAGACAAATTATTAGAGATATAAAATTTGCCAATTTCCTTACACATAGGTATATCATCTTCAAAGATTATTTTAAGATTTTTGCTGGTTCCTTTGAAGCCTTTTGCTGGTTCTTAGCAGGGGTGGATCCGGGGGGGGGAGTTCGGGGCGATCGACCCCAGAAGAGGAGTTTTTCTTATATATATATATATATATATATATATATATATATATATATATATATATATATATATACGAGGGTCATTCGGAAAGTAAAGAACGTTTTACGCTAGCGCGTGCACGTGTTCCCCACCCCCGCTACCGCTGGGTAATTGATCTGGTCATGCTTTAGCCTCAGTCTGGCACCAGCTGCGATCCGCTACGGTCCGTTATTGCTTCGCTGTGCGACTGTAAAATGTGCTATACAATTACTGATCCCGCCAAGTGTGAGGTTCGTAGTGCGATAAGATTTTTGAATGCAAGAAAATTGCGTCCGATAGAAATTTATAGACAAATCACTGAGGTGTATGGAAATGTAATGAATGAAGCATCAGTTCGTAAGTGGTGCATTATGTTTAATGACGGACGGACGAATGTGCACGATGAGGAACGCTCGGGCCGGCCTTCTGTTGTGACTGACAAACTCAAAGGAAGAATTGAGCGGAAAATTCAAGAGGATAGGCGATTCACTATTGATGGGCTGCACGAATTCTTTCCTGAAATTTTGGGTGGAAGCCACTACGGCAGTGATGATGAACTTAAGGAAGCTGTTAGTGATTGGTTCAACAGTTTGGCGGCAACTGTGTATGCCGAAGGCATAGAAAAACTTGTACCACGGTATGACAAGTGTTTAAATTTACACGGCGACTATGTCGAAAAGTAACTTAAGTATCACATAGTATGTAACACAAATTTCGCCTTTGTATATCAGTTATTAAAGTGTTTATACAAAAACGTTCTTTACTTTCCGAATGACCCTCGTATATATATATATATATATATATATATATATATATATATATATATATATATATATATATATATATAGATAGATAGATAGATAGATATAGATAGATAGATAGATAGATATAATCCATCCCAAAGTTTGGAGCCCTTAAAAGTAGCAGTATGACAACCCACCGCCCCCACCCCCCGAAGAAGTCGGTCCTGGATCGCCCCTGGTTCTTAGAGACTGCTTCTCACGTCCAGCCTTCCGATGGTTGAATGTGGTTGAGGTGACATGGGAAACTTAGAACAATCGCATTCACCCAAAGTAGCACTATGCTTGAAAAGGTTGATAACTACTCTGTCAATCAATGTATGTCCTATCTTTTGCAGAATATCATAATTAAAAATTTAAGTTTATGAGTAGATAATAATTTTGGGCTTTATTTTTACTAACCATACCGGAGGAGATAACATGGACAAGGAGAGAGAGAGAGAGAGAGAGAGAGAGAGAGAGAGAAACAAATGAAGATGTTTTAAAATTGGTAGGAGAGAAGAAGGGCACTTTTAGCCAGTATCCTTCGTAGGAAGGCCAATTGGATTGGCAAACATTGCGAAGAAACTGCCTTCTTCATACGACCGTCCAATGAAAAGTGGAAGGAAAGCGAGGAATAGGAAGAAGAAGAAAACAACTGATCGATTATTTGGAAACTAGAATAAAATATTGGGAGTTAAAAGAATAAGTTGAAGATCGAGAAAGGTGGAAGAAACATTTCCAGATCAAAACCTTTAAAAAATAATAATAATAAAAAAAACTGGCAGAATACTTAATCTGTCTATGTATATAAATAAAAATGACTATGTTTGTGAAATCATAACTCTTGAACCACCCGACCGATCGCGATCAAATTTTCAACATAGATGAGGTTCAGGCCTGGGATGGTTACCATTTCACTTTGACGGTGCAACTTACGGGAAGGGAAGGGGGGAAATATTAAAATGATGCATAATGACCAATATTAGTGTCAAATTCATAACTTTCGGGGTTCGCTGAGACGAACAGTGACCCTTCCGATGCCGTTCAAATTGAAATTCAGTCCCCATTAGAACTCCTAAGGGGGGATGGTGATATGCAAAAATAATTGAAAATGACCAATATTAGTGTCTAATTCATAGGTTTTGGGGTCCCAAAATTGATTGATAGTGCCTTTATGTCCAAATTGAAACGTATTCCCATCGTGCGAAGTACGGGTATTCTAATAATAATAATAATAATAATAATAATAATAATAATAATAATAATAATAATAATAATAATAATAATAATAATACCATGTATCTGTCATCTCCTTGATCTCATAACGAAAAGCTTCAGTCTCAGTTTTATCTTGATTGGTGGTGTGGTCACCATACAACACAGTGGCGGATCCAGGGGGAATCGGGGCAATTGCCCATCCCCCAGAAGAGGAAACTTTTTTAATTTTATATATAAATAAAATCCAGCCCAGAGTTTCGAGCTCTTAAAAGTTCTCTAAGTAGCAGTATTACAACCCCCCCCCCAGAAGTCCTTCCTGGATCCGCCCCTGGTTCAACATTAATTGTTAAGTTTACTATAAATGTTCTTAATTTTCTCGAAAGCTACGCATGAAAATTTTCGCTCACCAATATCACGAATGAGATTTATCGAGCAATATCTCTCTTACCTTTAGACATTTTTTTCTCGTTAAACGTTAATAAATTTGTAGATTTTTCACACTTTAAACTTGAAGCAACTGGAGAAATATAATTTTAGTTGGCAACCGTTCCGTGGCACGTGACTGTCCGGAGGTTATTGGATCTTGAAGACTTCGTAGAAGGAGTCTATCCTTTCGCTCAGTTTCTTTAGAGAGCTTCTCCTTTTGTTTCAACCCTCTGGTAAACGGGAGAAGAGGAATAAATTTTGAATGGTTGTTATTGATTTGGAGAATGTTTCCGCGCCGCATCTGGGAAGATACGAATCCTCTCGTAATCAGATCAGAGTAAACAATCGCTTCAAAATATCATTTTCTTTCCATTCCTAGCATTTACTCAGTGCCTTTACAGATGGCGTGAATGGTGTTGCACCGTTCAATGCAAACAATAGATTTAATTTTGAAACTTTCCGTGTGTTTGTACCACTTTCCTTGTCTTTTCTTGTGAAATTTATATCCTTTGAAATGTAATAAATCCGTGCGGATTATTCACTGCGCGGTATGAGTTAAAAGTTGCTCATTCTTAACCGAATATCTTTTTCGTATTATTTGATTTTTCAAATACCATCACACTACCAGAGTCAGTTTTAGTGCGTTATTACATTACACTATCTGTGAACTGTGTAAAATGGGTAGTGTCGCGTGTACACCACTTAAAGGAGTTTGGTTAATAAATTGAATGGTATACAATTTGCTTGCATACTACCATGAGACAATCCATTTATAATAATTTCTATGGGAATACATAGGGGAGGAGGATATCTGGGGATCAATTGGATTGATCATCTCCCTCAACGAACCCAATTCTTGACTTTTGAAGGAATCTAAATCCTTGTCAAAATTGATGGCAGGGGCGGATTCAGGGGGGGGCGATTGCCCCCCCCCCAGAAGAAAGAGAAAACTTTCTTATTTTATATATATAAATAAAACCCATCCCAAAGTTTGGAGCCCATAAAAGTAGCAATATGATAACCCACCGCCCCCCATCCCTCAGAAGTCGGTCCTGGATCCGCCCCTGATTGATTGTGATCCATCAAGTAGTTCTTGAGATGTTTTTGTCTGCCGGACGGAGGGACGGACATGGTAAACATATAAAGAAATTCTGCTTTAAAAAATTAATCGCAGAATTCATTGTAGAAAGGGCTTTTCACATCTTTCATATACATTGTAAGACTTCCAATCAGGCCACGAACATCCGCTTTCTAATTGTATTAAATTCATGTTTCGTACTTCACGTTTCTGGAATGATACCATTATTATCACGGTTCATAAATTTGGGAAATTCTTCCCCGAATTTCCTTCCCTCTCTCTGAAAAGAATATTTAGTCTTTGGGCGTTTGTGTCTTGGTTTCATGTTCACCCTAGCTGCACAATAGGTATCTTCAAAAATATGCTTACCCTAGGCTGTAAATTTGCCAAGTTTCATTGAAGTGTGGTTAGTATTATTATTATTTTCGAACCATATTAAAAAGTAACTTGAATGCTCCAAGAGTGTTGCTGAACGAGCTTAAGAAGAAGAATTTTTTTTTCGAAATTTGTGTGAAGTTGTATATTATATTTATTTGATTAAGTTCAATAGGTAATACACTTACATATTCCATCACTTCTTTAAATAGTTTTTTATGCTCTATCGAATGGAGGGCTCAAAATTGAAAAATTCGCAAATAACAGACACACACAGACATTCAGACAGATCTAGAAAATTGAGTAACGTACTTTTAAAGTTCATTGAAAATACTGAAGACGCTCATATTCGAATTACATCAGATTTATTGTTCGTATGTCATTGTCAAAGATAGGAAAGCAATCACATGGATCACAGAGACAAGAGGTGTCATATGAAAACTAAGGTATTGAACAGATACTGGTCTCGACATATAAGAAGAAATGATGATCGGTGAACATTTCTTGACTGGATATCGAGAGACAATAAGCAACCTTGAAAACAGTGGCATTATTTCAGATTTTAGCAGGGAAGGGGGATTCACTACCAACATAAGAGTTTCACGTTTTTTTTTTTTTTTTTTTAAAAAAATAGTGTATTAGTTTACAGTTTATTAAAAAGCATGTGTTTTTCAAACTGTCCCCAGCCCGTCATAAATCACTTCTCTGTTTGGGAACTGTCATAGAAGGTGGTGTTGACGAAATAAAAAGGTACTGCGACGTAACATGGAAAATAAATCTCCAAGATGGATGGTTGTGGAGAACAGTTGGAGAGTCAGGCTAGAGTGCTCACCTCTGATGCAAGAGATTCCTACTTCGATCCCAGAACATGTGATTTACATTCGCATTGCATTACTTATTTCATAATCATCATTATCATCACAGACATTCTGCCGTTATTGGCAGGTCACTTGGTGCAACAGAGAAACTTCCGCTAAACTCGTCTTGGCACCCGTACGATTTCTTTGTTTTGATACCGTCCATAAATTGTAGCCTTCCTCACCCTCTCTCAGCCTCTCTCTCTCTCCTGCCACCATACCCTACGGCATGTCTCTCATGATACAATTTATTTCATAATAATTCACTTTTATTCATCATTTGTCTCCTGAACAACTACCTTAATTCAAAACCAACTCTAAAGACTTGAAGCATTTATATTATTATTATTATTATTATTATTATTATTATTATTATTATTATTATTATTATTATTATTATATAAACTTTATTCTAAATCCGTTATATTAATAGTCGTTTTCCACACTTACATTTCATTTTCACAACATCAAATTATATATTAATCATCCTTTGATTTCTCGACCATCAATAACTTCATAATGTCTGTTCCTATAATCTCACTTGTCTTGTCTTGTCTTGTTTTCTTCACCATTAATGGTGTTTTAATAGGTGCATCGACTTTATAGGCCAAGTATGCTATAAATTTGTGTAATTTGAATTACTAAGTCGAAAATTGAATTAATTGTATTAACAATTGTAAAGAAATTTACAAATGGCGGATGCCGCCATTTGCATTTTTTGGGCCGATTTTCAAGTCGAATTGCCTGTCATATATAGTAAAGAAAATGTAGTAGAGTAAAAATTGAAATTGTGCAAATTCAAGATCAGGAAAAAAACAGTTTGTCAAAGTCAGTTAAAGAAATGTATGGTCACAATAGGATGTAATAATAGTCAAGATCGTGAAGGAGTTCCAACGGGAAGAAGAGGGCCAGTTACCCACATAGTCAGGGTGTAAATATTGGAAAAAGTGAAAAATAAATGAAATGAAGACGTGTAAAGTAGTTGTAGATGAATGTGGATGTCTTCATGAGTATTTGTAAAAATGTATAAAAAGTGTTCGATGAGAAATGTTCACTTTATCCACTTCCTCTTCGGCATCTCACTTGAAGAGATGCGGACACTATCACATGCACTGCGGAACTCCTAATTTCACTTTTTTTTTTATTATTGTATATCTACTTGCATAGGCTGTCTTTCATAACTACCTAATGCTTTATGCCTTATTTGTGAGCACTTTGTGTCCAACATCTCTAGGGATGCGCACGAGACAAAATTTGTGACTGTCTCGACTCGAAAATGTGCTGTAAAAGTGATGTCTCGACTCGAAAAATGTATACTTCTCTATTGGAAGAGCCGTGTCTCGACTCGAATTTTGTCAGGAAAATCCTGTCTCGACTCGTCTCGTGCTCATCCCTAAACCTAAAGAGTATAAGCTTGGGACGTTAAACTGAATAGAAATTCGTAATTTAATCATTTGGCTGCGACTTATATAGCCTCTGTATTGTAAAGATGTGAAACTGCGGTCAAACAATCAGTAGAAGCTTTTGAATTTGTTAAAAGTATTATGAATGACTTTTGATTGATGCAAAACAGGTAGACAATAATGGATAATTACTGGAGCTTTTGTTGTAAAAATCCTGGACCAGTAGTACTGTATAAAATAAGCAAAAGAGTCCTATGACGTAAATTTGAATTTGACATTTTTATTGAAAAATCGATAAATTCCAAGAAAATTTTAAACTACGATGAATACCACCTACTCCATTAATCATCCCTTAACATTTAAAACCGCAATTTATACAAAGAAACTTTATTAACTCATATAAAAGTAAGTGGGTGGAAAAGAGAACAGGTAGTTAGTTTTTGATACCTGAGTTGTATCAAAAATGTTTCATGTAGAGTATTGTATTCTATGGGAGAAGAACATGAATATTACGGAAAAGTTATGAAAAAAAGTTTCGAGGCTTTCGAAATGTGGGCGTGGGGAAGAATAAGGAGAATTTTGCTGGGAAGAATGGAAAACTAATTAGAAAGTCTTAAAAATAGTGGTAAAAGAAGAATAATTATAAGACGTAATTGAAATTAAGGAAGAAAAATGGGTTCGAACATTGACTAAGAACGTACTGTACCATGAGGGACGTGGTAGAAGATATGGCAGAAGGAAGGAGGGAGGGGGATAGTGGCTACAGTTTATGGATAGTATTAAAATAGCAACTTCCATGTGAAGACGAAGACGTTAGCTGGAGACAGCAGTGCATCGAATCTTCTCAGAGACTCAATTAATGAATTCCACCGAGATAATTATTTTTTGCTATCTATGACATAAAACAGAACTCAAAAATTTGAGTTCATTCAAGAGTTATCTTGTGGATTACCAGTTAGACGAAAGTCGTCGCTTCTCATTAAGATGTTAGCGAAATTGACTCCATCAACAAACTCGCCGACATAATTGTTCTATAATAGCTATTTACCGTGAAAATTGTTTTTAAAAAATCTTTTCCGTTCAAGAGTCATCGTGTATAAGTCCTATCTGTTTGATCCTAACCCAGGTTGGTGCATATCAGATGTTACATAAGTCGACCTTAAAATTAACCCCGAGCCAAAATACAAACAGAGTTCCTACTAATGTTTTGTTCATGAAAAATGTATGAGTGCAGAAGTCAATTGGTTAGCAATTAGAGATTCTCAGTTGCGGGGGGTCTTTTGCTATCAGTTGCAACTAAGCGATTTCCATTTCCAGTTGACATGACGCTGTTAATTACCCGGTGGCTGAAGTGGTATTGTTATTCGCTGAAGTGGTTTATTGAAGAACCCTTGAGTCGTCTGTTTGTTCAACTGATTGGAAGATGAAATCTCGGCGGAATCATTGGCGAAGGTAAACATTGCGTCCACAAGAGGTTTTTATCCTCGAAATATACAGATATTATCAGGAGAAAAAATAGAAAAAAGTATTAACACTTGACATGCTCGAGGTGGGTTTGAAAGGTTTCCGGTTTGATATTAAAGAAAAAAAAACTGAAAAAGGAAACAATGTTTCTATGAAAAAGTAAAAAGGTGTTTTTGTTGGAATAATTCAATGTTATTGCCTTATTAAAAAAAAGCTTATAAAAATGAATTTAAAAAGAGAAAAAATGTGGGTCTCTGGCGCAGTAGTAGAGCGTTCATCCTTGGTGCATATGGGGTCTTTGGTTCGGTCTCAGCTTGTGCCAAATGAACTTTGTTGTGGACAAATACCGTGTACGTGGGTTTCTTCCTATGGCGCAAATCCCGGGAGGATGAGGGGAACATGTCCACCAATCTTGGAACTTGGGGGCACTGTCCTCCCAATAATCCGATTTAAAATTTGATTTCCATCTACATTGTCTGTGAGGATCATTCTGGATGCCTAGTACAAACATACCAATTATAAATGTGCATGTATTCAGTGTTTTCACGGCACTGATTTGTAATACTTATTTGTACCACTACCTTAGATACATCGCCTGATACATAATATACAAGTTCACTTCAGAAATCAGATTCATGTACTGTAGTATGGGTCTCATGTCCCGCCTTCTCCAAGAATAACCCTTGAATATGCCCGCCTCCCAATGTTGAAGACATCTCTGCTCCTCTGATCCTCCACTGCATTGTTTTTCAACTTCATAAATATTTTGAACATCGCTTAAAAAATAATGGGAACGATCTTACCCGTCTCGTTCCCAACGTTGAAGACAGATTTGTGCCGGTAGTTTCCTCGGAGTTCTCCCGTTTCCTCCCACTTTGTTCATCTCACCATTTCACTCATTCCTCATGATGGCCGTCTCCTTTAGCCTTCACAGCATACCCATGGGACGTAAAACTCAATGGTTTTATTTCATTTAAAAAAGAGAAAATATTTGAAGGAGTAAAATTTAGTAATGGTGCAAATTTAAAAGCATTAAGCACGCTTCCTAAGGTTGAGGGCTGAAGATTTTATGAATATTAAGGAAGGGGCTCGCTTTTACTCAGTTCTTCGTAGTCTTGGTCTCATTTCTGCATTTTTAACCCACCAAAAACCCTTTTTAAAAAGGCACTTTTTTTCTAAGCTTTTATTAAAAAGGCAATAACACTGAATTGCCCCAGTAAATAAAGAAAATGCAGAAACTCTAGTGACAGTAAAAAGGATCACGCACTAGAAGTTTCAATTTCGTCCGGTAGATGTCAGCCGCTGAAAGATGTCTACTGCTAACACTTTGTTTTTTTCTAAAAGTTAACTTACGTTTATCAGTTTTTTACTTTTTGGTCTTCAATGTTTTTAACTTAATTGTGGAAGACTACGAGACGAGAAATAAGGTTATCTCGTCTCTCTCAAACTTTTGGATAATTTTCGTCCTGTTTTCTAAATTTATATACAAAATGTATGATCTAATTTGCTTCTTAATTTCACCTAGAAGTTATCAGAATTCTCCCGTTTCACGAGGTCCAGTAACAACATTCAAACCATATTTATTATTAGAGTATATTGTGTAATAACTTGCATACCTTTAAACATTGATAAGTACTCTTGATTGTGTTCGTACAATCAGCTGATCAATTTGTAACTCTTATACTACGAGACAAGAAGCATTAAAGCAATACTTCAGATCTAAGACTTGGGTGAACTGGTTTTTCCCACGACAATCGAAAAATTTATCACCTCGTCTCGAAAATGAGACGAGAATTCTGAAGTTTCTCGTCTTATCTCGACTCTTGTCTCATTTTCGATACAAGAAATTTTTCATCTTGTGCGCAACACTACTTTCCTCTTATTAGGAAAAGAAAAATACCTAATCAGAACGCCTAGATGTCTGCAACCATCCTAACTTATGTGATGATCTTGGTTGTATAAATACAGGTGCTCAACAATTTAAATAATTAATTTTAAGTTAATAGTTAAATGATAGGCTACAGCAAATATTATGTAAAAAATATTGTATTATCATCGAGATTACGCATGTGTACAAAATTTCAGTAGAGCTTTATTTAGTATAAAAGTGCATGAAATTTTAAATCCAATATTTGATTCTAACAAAGACAAAAGTAAGTGACTATAGAAAAAGCTATAAATCATCTAATACCCTTCCTTAAGGGTCTACATTACAGCGAATTTAAACTGCCGCTAATTTTAGAGTTTTTCTGTAATATCTTCAAATCGAATAAAAATATTCGGAAAGCAGAAACGTAGTGTACTAGACAATACGATTTTGTATGTGATACCTTTACGCAATTCACCTATCTGCTTTTGGTATGCCACTATTTACATAACCCGGAAAAAATGCTAGAGCTATCTAATTACATTGAAAACAGATAGATGAGTTGTGATAATGGTATCACATGCAAAATTGTATTGTCTGGTTCACTACATTTCTGCTTTTCGAATATATTTATTAGTTTGAAAGATATTACTGAAAAACTAAAATTAGCGGTAGTTGAAATTCGCTGTAGTGAAGACCCTTAAATTCAATATAATCTCTTAAAAATATTCACACTTATTGCAACGTCCCTTCACTCATTCCAAGTCTTTAAAATATTGAATTTCTTTCCCAACCTATTTGTTCACAGCAGATGATGTGACCATCATTGCCGTGGAAAATAACTCCTTAAAGATATTTTCTGGGGAAAAGATACAGATAATGTACAGAGCTAAATCTAGGATATACAGTTGATGTTTTAACAATTTGTGAAGTTTATGCTTTGTTCTTTTTACCTGTGACGGGGTAAGTGCCTTAGATCTTTCATTTAGGAGCTTTCTCATACTCAATTCAGCATTAACGAAGTGGTACAGCAGTCCTAAAAAAAAATGCGTGAACACTCGGCAGTACACTTTAGACTCAGGCACGTAACCAGAATATTTACGACAAGCGGCCGTGGGAGCTAACTCTAGTTCACCTTACATTCGTACGTAAACTGACGATCAAGTGCAAATTTCAGGAGGCCTGGAGGTAGTCGCAAGAGAAGTGATGCTCTCCTTGGCCACCCCCTAGCTAAAGCCGGTGTAGGATAACTCTTCGATTTGGACAAATGAGTTCTTGGACTAGCTTAATATTTTTTTCAGAGGTAACCGTAGTTTTTGTTGTTCCGTAATGGTTGCATGGTCCTTGTCTTCCTTGAAATTTGTTCATCTTTTGAAATCCCATTTCCGTTGTAACCGATTCCTTGAGATTGCCATAGGAAGTCATTGAGTGATACGGTAAATGCTAATGCACCCTGCATTGTACATTTTTAATTTTCTACAAACTTAATAAGTTGATTACTGAATTCTCTCTCTCTCTCTCTCTCTCTCTCTCTCTCTCTGTGTGTGTGTGCGTGTGTGTCTCTGTCTGGTATTTGCGAATTGTTCGATTTTCAACTCTCCATTCGATTGAGCATCAAAAACTATCTCAAAAGAATTGATGGACTTTCTCGCGTCACTCTTACCTTTCCCGAGATATTGGCCAAAAAGTTCCGATTTCGGAAGATTTTAATATTATTTTTTTTCCATTTAATTAATTGCCTAATTAGTTTATTACAATTATAATTTATATTAATATAATTATCTATATTGTAATATCTATTGAATTTAATCAAATAAATTTAATATACAATTTCATATAAATTTCGAAATAAAAATCTTTTTAAGTTCGTTCAAGCAATCCTCTTCGAGCATTCTCAACTGTTTCGTTTTGTTACACAGCGAAAAATAAGGTGTTGAAACAACAAAAATAACTTCCACTTTAGCGTGTTACTTGTGTGTCAATTCAACACCAAGACATCGTCTTCAGAGCATATCAGAAATACCTTGTTACTGGCTGTGAGTATTTCAATAGTTTTTTGTTGTTTGGTATGGGTAGCCCTAAAGCTTTGAGAAATATATTTCGCATTTATGGGAAGTGACTAATAACATTCTATGTTTTCTGCAATCGGTCACAATAATATTGTTGTAAACCTGTGAATCATCTGACAACAGTTAGACAGATATAAGTCCTTCATCTATTTTCTTTATCTGTTAATCTTGTGTCTTAGCACGTATGAACAGAAGATGGCAGAACTGTTGCCTGTGTTACTGTTATCAGACGATTCACATGTTTACAACAATATTATTGTGAACTATTACAGAAAGCATAGAACATTATTTGTTACGTGGCAATAAGTGCCAGTTGTATTTTGCAAAGCTTTGCTCATATTAAACGATAAATACCCACACTGTAAATTAACACAAAAGTAACACGCTAAAGTGGTAGTTATTTTATGTTGTTTCAACACTTCATTTTTTACAGTGTATATATATATATATATACACAATCAACCTCTTAATAACTGAGATATCTATAATACAGAGGCTTTTTCCCGTCAAAAATTACGGCATTGTTATGGGAAGGAGGCTTCCGTTTTATGAACACTTACAAATACGAGCTTTTTTTTTACCCTTGCATTTTAATAATATCTCCGAAAGGGACAGAAATCATTCACAGCTATATGTAGTTATCACAGAAGATACTGTCTAGAATTTGAAAATAAATCTTCAACTGATCCAGGACTTATAGGCTAATTTCGATCAGAAACTAGTATCCGCAGAGATTTCAGGGAGACAGCTTCAGCAGACCTTTTCCCATGAAATCCATAAACCATCATGATTCGTTCTTTTTAGGCGCGCATCCAGATTTTGTTGTTGTTGTTGTTGTTGTTGTTGGGAGAGGTTCAAAGATTTTCTGGGGTGGGGGGAGTCCAATACGTGTATGTAGTATTAAACCTGTGTTATTCTGCACCCGAAAAGACGATAAGCAATTGTTAATTACTGCCACCTATATTCTCAGAAAAATAATAGAACTAGATTGTTCTTAAGAGGCCTAATCACTGCGAAATTAAAATACCGCTAATTTATTTATTTATTTATTTATTTATTTATTTATTGTCAACACAACAGGCTATAGCCCAATTACAGTGTTGTAAATTACGCAATTACATGTTCGTAACTCTTGATAACATAACTTGAGTTCACAACTCTTGATAACTCATGATAATGGCATTCCGAAATTTCTTAGGCGACATATCACATATATCAAATTCATTGTTATTTGTACACATTCTATTATACAAAGCTGTTGTCCTCCAGATTGGTGATTTCATCATTATATTAGTTCTTGATTTTCTGCAGTAATAAAGACCAGTGTTTCTACGTACTTTTAATGTGGGGACATGAAAATTCAATAAAGAAACTAAATCAGGACAATCCAAAATTTTACAGTAATTATGTGATATCTTCAAATACATAAAAGATAATTGAAATGTGGAACAAGAGCGCCCTGAACAATATTATTTTGCGTGAGGTACCGTTATCACAAGTCACCTAGTGGCTTTCCGTTTTCAGCCGTTTAGAAACGCAAAAATAAATACCGATTTTCAAAATGGCTCGAAATTGAAAGCAGATAAGTGAGTCGTGATAACGGTATCTCATGTAAAATAATATTGTCTAGGGCGCTCATGTTTCACATTTCAATTATGTTTTATCTATTTAAAGATATCACATAATTACTTTAAAATAAGTGGTATTTTAATTCCACCGGGATACGGCGTCTTAAAGGAAAAGGAAGAATACAGATGTGTTAAATCAAACTTTAGGCAACATCAATCATTTTCCTGTTTAACAAGTATGGTTATGTTAAGAAAGTGTACAAATAGTAGTCGAATTACGAAGTCTGGACCCGATAGACCCCCGTGGGGGAGCTCCTGCTTCTGTCTATATTTTCAGTATATAATAATAATAATAATAATAATAATAATAATAATAATAATAATAATAATAATAATGTTGCATATTCTTACTATGTTTCTTTTACATTTAATGTAGTCAGTAAGCGAATTAAGGGTCTTATAGAGGTTTGTACTTGAGAAGAAAATAATCACACAAGCATTATATAAAGGTAACCAAGAAAATTCTGTCGCTTTCTGTGGAGGTCTGTGCTCAATTGACCCTCACACCGTGAGTTGAATGCGAATGGAGATACCGCGAAGGTCAGTTGTTGGTGTGGGTATATCCAACATACTCACCTCCATCAACTTGGGAAGCACTCCAAGTTGGAGCGATGGGTCCCACATGATTTGACTCCGGCCCAGAAGGCCACAGATGTTTGAGATATCTGTGCCCCTCTTAGAATTCCATCATCCATGAGATGAATTATATTGGCAGGAAACAAAAAAAAGAAAATTTGGATACTGTATCACGCAAAGATGTATAACTGTGCATTTAGTATGTCAAGTAGTTTAATATATGTGCGCTAATTCTAAAGTTTGATTTACTGTCCCTGAGACGACTATCTTCACACAACTCATCAAAATATAGTTTGATTTTTTTTTTTTTTTTAATCTTTTGTATCTAAATGATGTCTAAACATTCCACTTTTCACACAGTTTAATTGCTTCTTCCTTCAGATATAGTTGAAAAAAGGAGAGGGTGGCAGAACATTGCCGACTAATACAAAACTGAAAAGCATGTTGATTCGACCTATTAGGAGGCTAGGGTGAAGGGCCCCTTTGGAAGTGTAGCCCCCATAGTAGTTACGCCCCTGGGTTTCACTCTAAGTACACTCATGCCCAAAATTATTGTCGCATGTCTATAAATATGTTGTTGTGGGAATATAATTTGATAACGAATTCGTCCGGTATTTCTTATAATGTTAGTCTGTATATAATCGGCAAAGACACGTATGTGGCAAATTTCATGTCAAAAGAGCAGTAAATAAGAACAATAAAACGAAAATAAAACTTTCTTGTCCATTTAGCAACATTTTGTTTTACTCATTCTAATTTTCGTATTTATAATTCTTTTCCTATGAAATTTACCACAAATATGCATTTCTCGATTATACACATAGTATCAGTATTAAAAGTACCCTGCAAAATCATTATCAAATTATATTCTTACAAGAAGACAGTTATAGATATGCGACAATCATTTTGGACATGAGTGTACATAATGTTATCTTAATTAAAACTAAAATAATTTGTTTTGGTCAAATAATTAAGGCAAAGAAATTGCAAAGCTTAGAATGAACGCCATTCATAATATTATGGGTATGTGTCTTTCATTGTATGTAGGTAAACATGTTACCATAGAGTTAGTGTGCTTTTAATACCTAAATGCAGAGTTTGATTATTCATGAGGGACGGAATTTTCCTTCTTGACTCAGCGCCATGAGGTAACTAGTGAGTTGGCTTGAAACAAGAGGTAACGAACTCTCCTGTCAGTCATAGAAGAAAATGAAATTTTTTCAGCTTTACGTCTCATGGTTATGCCGGCTAGGCTAAAGGGGGCAGTGATGAATGAATGAAATTGCGGAATGAAGAAGGTCGGGGAAAAACAGACCCCCCTGAGAAAACGGACCTACACGGTATTTGTACACCGCAAAATAGAAACTGAAATATTTAGTTTAACGTACCACTGTTATGCACCGAGGCTAAGAAAGACGGTGATGATGAGAAGTGCATGTAATGGTGGAATGAAGAAAGTGGGAGGAAACAGGAAAACACTGAGAAATCCGCTACGTACACGGTGTTTGTCCACCACAAAGTCCATTTGATGCGAACTAGGATGGAACCCATGTCCTCAAGCACCAGAGGTAAATGCTCTGTCACTGACCCACAATGGCAGCAATATTAGAAAATACGACAATGGGAAGAGACGCGCACCCAAACTTTTTCGTTAGGAGGGGTCCAGGCTTTGAGAGGCTTCCAATATTATAAGCCACTATGTCTGTGTAGTATTGAACGGGTATTTATTCTGCACCCGAAAATACAATAAGTAATTGTAAAAACAGAATTAGATTGTTTTTATGAGAGAAAGAGTGCTAATGAAGTGTGAGCTCAAATTTTCATGCTGCATCAACCATTTTCCTGTTAAACAAGGATAGTTTTATTAAGAAATGAATAAATGTATGTTGAGTTAGGAAGTTTGGGGGGGAGGGGTTCGGCCCCAGTGATTCACCCCTGTCGATGCGTCCCTGGATGGGACCTGATATGCTGACCGCACCTTAGAGGTCTGCACGTAGGGATATGCACGAGACAAGATTTGCAGCTGTCTCGTCTCGAAAATGTGCTGTAAAAGTGATGTCTCGACTCGAAAAATGTATATTTCTCTATTGGAAGAGCCGTGTCTCGATTCGAATTTTTTTCAGGAAAATCCTGTCTCGTCTCGTCTCGTGCGCATCCCTATCTGCACGGGCTCGGTTTGATTTCGGTGTAAGGTCATGTAGTTCAGATCCCCGCTTAAACTGTATGTCCACGTCGTATATTGCCTCGTTGCTGAACGGGACGCTAAACTAAAATCAACCAGCCAACCAAAACTCTTAACAGAAATCGAATAACTGGAAATTATTCTGAAAGATCATTGGTATTATCGCAACAAAATATCCTCTATTTTAAAAGGGGAAAAAAATCTTGATACTTTGGGTAAAGGAAAAATACATCATATCATTTCAAAAGATTGTATTTAAAAAATACGTATAACCGTATGCAGATAAGCGTTTGGTTATCTTTCCGTCTAGAGGCACAGCTGTTGGTTTGATACTCTATGTAAATTCTGTGGGACATTGAAGCCCTTGGAATGAATGATCGAACAAAGCTAAAGTCAACACATTAAGTGCTTAGATGAAAACGGATTATGGCTTTGCGTATGTATGTGTGTGTGTCGGGGGTGGATGGGGAGGGGGACCGGTGATGGCGAATATGTGGCTGTACAGTATGTATGTATGTGTGTGATGCATTAGCAGGGAACTAAGACCACGTACATTACGTTGCAGTCATCTGTGTAATAGGGCTATTACGACGTTCCCAACTCGTTATCCCGGACGCTCGTAAAAATAAAGGGTGGAGGGACAGTGTTCTGTCTATTTGATTCTCCTCCCCTCCTTCATTGCGGAAAATTAACTAATAAAACTGACATTATTTACAATATGTCTGCACCTATATGATAACTTTCTCCTTCATTCGCGTAACTATGCACTTCAACGCGTTTGATAAGCATTACCTTGCAGTCTAATGCATGTTACTGTTTCTTTTAATAGTGAAACATGTGAAGATATGGGCCCTTCTTATTTTTTTTTAATATCTCCCTCATCTTTCCGTTGTTCTTCCTCCAAATTAATTTCCAGTATATTTTGATACAGTTTACTAGTGGTGTGTCCAGTAAAGAAGAATTGGAGATAGCGATTTAGGGGAAACAACAGGCGATTTTTCCTGTAGACTGCTGTCCCACGCTCGACTTTAACCATTGGAACTAAATACACGTTTCTGTTTTGTTGCAGTGTGCGTTTGTCCAAACATTGTGGTGCATGTATGGTGTATTATAGTAATAGAAGAAAATTGTTACTTTGTGTGTTGATAAAAATATAATTATATTTGGATAATATTTCGAAACAACATAAGGCATACTTTTAAGCGTTATTCTTTTAAAAGAATGCATTTTGGCCACAAGGAAGCGGGTAAGATTCAAAGTTGGACCACCTGAGTGTGACGTAATATCACGTGATGTTATTATGGAAGTCAAGGTGGAACAAAACGAGCCTCGCGGGGCTTCTAACCCCGTTCGCTCGCTCAGCTGTGTTTCCTGACGTAAATAAATCACTTTTATGTAGTATATATTACGTACAAGGTAAATGAGTATTATTGTTATCTTATTTCAGTGATAAAAGTGTTATGAAAATAATAAAAAAGAACTTTCCTTGGGCTGGGTTTGAACACACACCAAAAACGATTATCATTATTAAACTAGCCCATTGCACTAGCACGCTCGGCCACGAGGACCGACAGCAGCAGGCGTTTGATTTCTGCTATGTGTGCACTACGTACCGAGAAACTGATAACTTTAACCAATTAGAACCGTGTATTCAGCTCCTATGGCTAGGGTCGAGCGTGATTTAAAAATGCGTCCAGCTCAAAATTTTTCTGCACATTTTCTATTACTAGAGGTTATTCTTGTTTAAATTGTATAACATAGCGTACAGACTTACTTTTGACACATCACACGAAATAATTTTTCAAAAATATTTTTTTCACTAATTTCCTTCTTATTGTCCCCTAAAAGGGTTGCGCTGGGCGACGTGAAAATTTCTCATTTGGCATAGATAAAATTTAAGGGGGTTACCAGAAGTAATTGTTGAAAAACTGCAATTATTTTAGGATTGCGTACAAAAACGGCTTCTGAATGTGTGGCATAAACACTACACTGCAAAATCACAAACCAACGTGCGCTAGGTCACCACTAGAAAGCATGAATGCTATCAAAATGAGTCAGAGCAGGGCAAAGCTGGTGAGTCCGCGCGGTAGCGCGCGGGTGCGTCTGAAGGGAGTACTCGCGGCAGCGATGCTGAGTGTACGCGTAAGCGAGGGTAGTGAAAAGAAATGGGTTTGGCAATAATAGGATTTTCAATTGCACTTGTCATAGTTTCATACTAGTAACGTAACTCTTGAAAACATAAAATACAACTTCTGTACATTGAGCAGAAATATATCGCCAGTGGGAAATAGCATCTAATAGAGTCATCTTTCATATAGTCTTACTTATTTTATTCTTATCGTACTTCCTCCATCTCAAAAGACAGCCTCTGGTGTTCAGTCATTGTGGAGTAATGAACGTGAAACCGTATCGAGTTCAATCATTGTAAAGTAGTGAGCAGGAAACCGTATCGAGTGTTCAATCATTGTAGAATAGTAAGCGTGAAACCATATCGAGTGTTCAATCATTGTAGAATAGTAAGCGTGAAACCGTATCGAGTGTTCAATCATTGTAGAATAGTAAGCGTGAAACCATATCGAGTGTTCAATCATTGTAGAATAGTAAGCGTGAAACCATATCGAGTGTTCATTGTGGAGTAGTAAGTGTGAACTCGTATCGAGTGTTGAATCATTGTAAAATAGTGAGCGTGAAACCATATCGAGTGTTCAGTCATTGTGGAGCAGTGAGCGTGAAACCATATCAAATAGAATCGAAGCAACCGCCAAGTGTGAAGTACATGGTATTCGATGTCCCCATTCGGCTGCTGATTTCCCTGAGATTCCAAGATCAGACAGTTCAGAAACCACGTTCTACCCTTTTCACGACCACATGATTTACGCGTTCATCAAGATTGTCTTTCACCACAGGTATAAACCCTTGGATTCTGTCATCATGTACGTAGGTCGGTAAGTCTTTCTTTAAACTCCCTGTAGCAATTGTGCACACGGAAATCATTTCTAAATTTTTCGTCAGAATCAAATTCGTCATTCGATTATGATTGCAGCTATATCGTGCTCTTCTGCTTGGAGAAATCGAGTTACATCATGTACTTCACACATGGAAGGCGCTTCGATTGCGTTCGATATGGTTTCACGTTCTCTACTCCACAATGATTGAATAGTCGATACGGTTTCATGCTCACTACTCCACAATGATTGCACACTTGATACGGTTTCATGCTCACTGTTTCATAATGATTGAACATTTGACACGGTTTGACGTTCACTACTCCACAATGATTGAGCACTCAATACGGCTTCACGCTCACTACTCTGCAGTGATTGAACATACAATACGGTTTCATGCTCACTCTTCCGCAGTGCACTACTCTACAGTGAGTGAATACTCGATATGGTTTCACATTCACTACTCCACAATGATTGAACAGTCGGTAGGGTTTCACGCTCACTACTCGACAATGGTTGAACACTAGAGTCTCTCTTTTGATTTGGAGGATGTGTAATCTCAATAGGGATGCGCACGAGACGAGTCGAGACAGGATTCTTCTGACAAAATTCGAGTCGAGACACGGCTCTTCCAATAGAAAAACATACATTTTTTCGAGTCGAGACATTACTTTTACAGCGCATTTTCGAGACAAGACAGCAACAAATCTTGTCTCGTGCGCATCTCTAAATCTCAAATGAATATATTTATGTTTCGCCATCTCACGTGGTTGTGCTTCTCCTCTGATGGCTTAACGAAGATTGAAAAAGGGCCCTTCCTCATATATATATAAAATGAATTATGGCGAATGGAGGGGCTTGTAGATAAAAGGTACGTTAGGTTGAATATTTTTCGCTTCATAGAACCGAACTTCGATGAAGAATATCCATCTCGATTCATTAGGAAATCGAAGGCGTACCTGATCGATAAATGTCAGTATTTATTGTGACGCTTGTGTACGTATATAGTCCTCACTGCAGAAAAAGTATGTTGTTGATATATTTGGCAGTTCACTGAGTGAAATTGCTTTCATATCATTTCAAAAGATGGCGGAGGTATTTTTGTAGCATTGCAATAATAACTCCCTGCATAGTTCTTCTATTGCTGCAGTCTTTTCAACAACGAACAGCAATTTCTGAATCGTTTGTAGTTCACAGTAATAAAAGAGGAAAATAGAACGTTAAAAAAAGCGCTCTTTCGTAATATCTTGGTCGTTTCGTTTCTATGGAGACCATATCTGGTCCTTTGGTGTTCTCTGTTACGTTTCCCCGTCTCTCTCTCTCTCTTTCTCTGTTTGTTTGTTTGAACCCTGTAACATTTCTCTGCAGATCACTTTAGTTTCTGCGTTCGTATACTGGTTAGCATTGATGTTAGTTGATACATGGACTATCAATTACAAATGCTTCTTGCTTTCTCTCACATATCAATGAGTAAAGAATTTTGCAGTCCCCTTAGAAGCAGTTTCGTATTACAGCAAAAATTAGATCTCAAACATGTCTAGTTTTTTTTTCAAATTACATTGTTTGTAACATTTTTGTTAAACTCTAATATGGGGCCCAAGATTCGCAGTCTGCCCCAAACTGACGAGTTCTCTTTCTGATTAATTATTATTGATTTACAATTAGTATTTGTGTCACCGTTGGGAATATTTGTGTCACCGTTAGCAGTATTTGTGTCACTGCTAGAAATATTTGTGTCACCATTAGGTGTATTTGAGCCACTATTAGGAGTGTTTGTATCACTGTTAGGAGTATTTGTGTCACTGTTAGGAGTGTGTTTGTCACTGATAGGAATATATCTGTCACTGCTAGAAGTATATGTATCACTGTTAGAAGTATTTGTGTCACCGTTAGAAGTATTTGTGTCACTGCTAGGAATATTTGTGTCACCATTAGGTGTATTTGAGCCACTATTAGGAGTGTTTGTATCACTGTTAGGAGTGTTTGTATCACTGTTAGGAGTATTTGTGTCACTGTTAGGAGTGTGTTTGTCACTGATAGGAGTATGTCTGTCATTGCTTATGTGTCACTGTTAGAAGTATTTGTGTCACCGTTAAGAATATTTGTGTCACTGTTAGAAGTATTTGTGTCACCGTTAACAGAGGACTCACTATAATTAGGGATGGTATCGAGACGAGACGAGACGAGACTTTGTACAGTCTCGGTTTAAAAATAGCTGTCTCGGTCTCGGTCTCGTCTCGAGTCAAAAATCGCCGTCTAGGTCTCGGTCTCGTCTCGGTCAACAAATGCTTGTCTCGATCTCGGTCTCGGTCTCGAGTACCAAATCTCGGTCTCGTCTTTGTCTCGTCTCGAAAGTCTCGAAATAAATAGGTGAAATTAAAATTGTAAAAGTATTATTATTGTAAAATCTGTCGTTTCTGTTTCTTATTTTTGGCCTTATTCTTGACTTAGAATTATAGTATGGTGTACTTCTTCAGAGCTAATTTGCTAGCGCTGATGCCTTCCATGCGTGTGTTCCAGTTTCAATCATCAGTGGGTATATCATATCTGGGATAAAATTCTAATAGTAACCCATATTTCACTTTCAGCAAATGACTTTCTCATATGGCCTCAGTACTGCCTATACAATTAAACTCTATTAAATTAACTTCAGTACTATACAGTAGTTTATTTCCTTCCTTAGAATAAGAATTGATCAATACATTCTAACGGATAACGCAACACATAGCAGCATGAATGTATTTAATCGTACCGAAATTGAAATTTTACAATTTCTCATTTATTATCCAATACTGTCATTTTAAAAACATAATATAACGTTCATTATCTGAACAAATAGGGTAAATTATTACTACAATATATTTTGTTTAAAATTGATCAAATGCTTTATTACCGTTTCACATCTACGTGTTTGACACCTTATAACTAGGGATGGCCAGAACCGGTTCCTGGTGGAACCGGTTTTCGGGTCTGAACGGATCCGGTTCTAGAAGATCCGGTTCCGGAACGGGTTTTTCGGATCCAGGTCTGGAACCGGTTCTTCGGATCCAGGTCTGGAACCGGTTCTTCGGATCCAGGTCTGGAACCGGTTCTTCGGATCCAGGTCTGGAACCGGTTCCGCTGGAACCGAAACTTTCGGACCATTCCTACGCTAAACCCGACCTGCTGGCAAGCTGTGAACAGTATGCTAGATGAAATGGTGGAAGCGACAGGCAGGCCCCCAGGCGGCTGCAGCTTGTCTCATTTGGCTAAATAAACTGGATAACTGGCAAACTCTGGCTAAACAGGCAAACTGGCCAACTCATTTAGCTAAACACCCACTGGTGGACCAAAATTTTTTTCTGGGGGCACAAGCGGGACTAGGCGGGGAAGGCACAAGCGCATGGTCCTCTTTGCATTATTTTTGAAGGTGAACTTTCTGCCTCCTTTACGGGTCTTTGGAGGCTTTCGGATCCAGGTCTGGAACCGGTTCCTAAGATCCGGTTCTGGAACCGGATTTTCAGATCCAGATCTGGAACCGGGTTTTCGGATCCAGGTCCGGAACCGGTTCCAGAACCGGTTCTGAAAATCGGATCTCCGAAGCGGAACCGGAACTTTGTGGACATCCCTAGTTATAACACGAAATTCTTGAACTTTGTGGTGGGAGCTACGGCACTCATTTTTGCTATGTGTGGCCTCGGGTTGCATCACGAAACAAGTTAGATTCAAAGTCAGATGTTTCGCATAGTACGTGTCTAAATTTAAGTACATTCTGTTTCTTATACAAGTTCCTAAAGTTGTAGATAATGCATTACATACGAATACGTATATCCACTGCCGTAACATAGATTAAGCTTATTCCTGAGCTCTTAGCGGTGCATGTGATCTTTATTCGAGAAAACCAATCGTGCGTTCATTACGTTGAAATTTTATATTGATTGAAAATTACTTGCGAAACATGAACATACATATTATATAAGTAAGACTATTCATGGCTTTGGATTAATTGTTTTAACCAAAAGAGACACTGACCAAAGCTTAAAACTTTACTTTATTTTAAATTATATATAAGAAATTTAAATAAGAAAAATAAATAAATAAATAAAAATAAAAAAGTACAACAATGACTCTATATATGACTGTTAAAGAATTTAAACTCTGTTATAACAACATTTATATATATGTCTGTATTTTCATTAATTTCGATCGTGTCTGAAGAAGGATATGCTAGATATCCGAAACAGTTACAAATTATAATTTAAAATAAAGTAAAGTTTTAAGCTTTGGTCAGTGTCTCTTTTGGTTAAAAAAATTATATAAGTATATAGGTAATTCGAGCTAGCTGTATCTATTTTCTCTCTCTCGCCAAAACAAGTGATTCTTAACTTTCTAGTTTTCTTTTGTATTCATTTTCGTAGTTTTGCAGCAACATGAAGTATTAAATAGTCAATATATATATATATATATATATATATATATATATATATATATATATATATATATATATATATATATATATATATATATATATATATATATATATATATATATATTTCGCTGTGTGACTTTCGTTAAATTTTGGATCCAATTTTACCCTACCTAACCTAGTAAATATATATATATATATATATATATATATATATATATATATATATATATATATATATATATATATATATATATATATATATCTGAACATTAGTGGTAGACTATGTTAATTCACTTTTTGGTCAAATTGAGTTAGAATACTTTCTTTTAATAGACTATGTTCTTTCTAGTGGTGTAATAAGTCTAAAGCCCGGCGGGAGCTGATGTGGTTCGGATTCCACGTTAATCAGTAGGTCCACGTCTCATATAGCCTCGCTGCTGAACGGGACGTTAAACTCAAAATCAACTCAACTCAAGTCTAAAGCCATCTTACTACTTTGTAACTACTTAGTATAGTTTAAGAAACAGTATTATAGATCTTAGTTAAGGAACCGGTTTTTCGCTTCTCCTGTAAAATTACGAAATTATGACTTGGTTTAGTTTACCTCTGAGGTCTCGATATAAAATCATCACCATCATCATAATCAAGCATTATCAATCCACTGCTGGATGAAGTCTTCCCAAGTTTTCTCTACAACTATCTATCTTAGGTAATTCTTTTCCAGGTTACTCCCCAGTGGTTCCTGATTTTGTCACAATTTCTTGTATGCGGACATTTCCTAGTCTGTTTTTGTCACGTAGTATCCAATCTAAAATTGTTTTCGTCTATCGATCATAATTTCGTCTTGCAATATGTCCATCACATTTTCCGGTCTATTTCAAACATTATTTCATTAGTACCAGTCATTAGTTGCCAAATAATTCATTTCCATATATTTGGGCTACAAATAGTTCATATCCTCTACTTTTGGAGCACAGACACATTACTTTTTGATCTTCGGATCTGGCAACACTGACTCAATTATTTAAATCAATACAATGTAAGAATCCCCATTTGCTGTAATGGCTAGTACGCTTGATTTTGGTTAGCGTGGTCCCGAGTTCGATTCCCGGTGGCGGTAATGTTCAACGACCGAAGTTTTCCGGATTCCACTATGATCAGTAACTCCACGTCTCCTTTAGCCACCCTAGCATAATCTTGAGACGTTAAACTAAAACAAAACAAAGCAAAAATCAACACAATGTGTATTACTAACTGTAAGTCTTTGAATAATTGCATATAGCTATATAGTATGCATCGAGTTTGAGGTGGTCGGTGGTCAAACTATAACAAATGAAATGCAGTTAGGGTGTAATTAAAATTTTAATAAAGCAGTGTTTTAATCTAAAAAATACACCAGGCCTAAGGCTTAGGGAGAACAACTAGTGCTACTGAAAAGTTGTCAGTTACGTTCAATTTTAGTTACAATTTGCTTTTACATGTATTGCTGGAACGAAAACTTTGACATCAACATTATAAGTAGCCCAAAGACTATGAAAAACATCGTGTTTTGAAAACATTCTTGCACCATAAAACAAATTACGAGTAATTTTAAAATATTTTGCACTTTAGCTACGTTATTTGCACTATATTTATAATAATATTTAGCAATTTATTTAAGTTCGCAACACTGCTTAAAATAATGCAACTGCGACTTGTTGTAATTAAGACTACTGAACACTAATGTTATAATGTTTTGCCATTTGAGTTATTAGAGATCTCCTAAATGTTGATGTTAGTGATATGTATTGTCCTTTGTTACACTGAATAATATATATGCTTTTGTGGTTTTATTTAATATCTAAATTAGCAATATGTAGAGCTCTTTCGTGGCTAAGGAGTTAGCCTATGGCGTGAGAGACCCGGGTTAGATTCCCGGCGGGAGCTCATGTGGTTTAGGTTCAACGTTAATCAGTAGGTTCAGTCTCATATAACCTCGCTGCTGAAAGAGGCGTTAAACTCAATTAAAATATGAAATGAAATTTTTGAGTTTTACGTCCCACGGTTATGCCGGTTAGGCTAAAGAAGACTGTGATGATAAGAGATGAATGAAATGGTGGAATGAAGAAAGTGGGAGGAAACGGGAGACCCCCGAGAAAACCCACGCACTAAACTAAATTAACTGAACAGAAATATGTAATGTCAAACGTAGTGCAATTACAACTTTATGTTGCGTTGGCAACATTGCTTGTTTATCTAGTGGTATTGCAGAGTATCTAGAAGAATTTTCCATTCCATATTTCACACAGCATGTTAAAAAAATTCAGCATTTTTAATATATATGACTATTATATATAACTAAATGAAATACCCTTTTTTCGCATGGGACCAGTATTTGGAAGTCAAGGCCTATGGGAGTATCACTATCTCAGCAACCGCGAAAACTATGTATTTGACACTAATATCGGTCATTTTGAATTATTTTTACATGTCTCGGTACCCCCTCCATAGCAGGTGAACCCCGGCCCGCATGCACTGGTAGCTGAATTTGAAAGTCATCGCTAATGGAAATGACACCATTGATCTCAGCGAATGCGAAAACTATGTATTCGACACTAATATCGGTCAGTTTCTAGTATTTTTACATGTTCCGGTAAACGCCCCTCCTGATTCAAAATTAAAAAAAAAAAAAAAAAAAACGCTTCTTCTTGGTCTGAGGCCTGGGACATGATACTTGTCGCCCAAATTTCGTAACTCTTGGACTCTCGTCTGGTCCCCAGGCCGCACACAGGCAATCACAAAGACAGGCACGCAGACACACAGACAAATAAACTCTTCCTTTTACTTATATTAGATATGATATACAGGCGAGGATCCAAGGGGAGTGTTAAAGGGGTTATACCTTCCCTTGACGCTCAGCTATACACTGTATAAAATGGGCTTCAGTCCTATTTCTTTCTTTACACTGGATAAAATGTCAAACTATGGTTTAGCCCCTCCCTCGATCTATATATATGTTGAGAGAGGGAGAGAGACAGAGATGACTATACACATCAGCAGTGGATTTTGTCTCGGGAGAGGCTTGAGAACGAGTAAGAAATATCTGTGTTGTACATGCAATGCAAAAAAAAAAAAAAAAAAAAATGATCACAAATCTATTTCGGGAGGGGCTTCAGTCCCATAGCCATCCCCTAAATACGCCACTGAACATTAGTCAACTGTTCCCATATTACCTAATACAGCAATGAAAGAAATTTTGAGTAAAGGTCAATCTTAATAGTTGTTTATATCAATATTCGAGACGAGACCGAGACTTTCGAGACTGGCCTAAGTCTCGTCTCGGTCTCGTCTCGATATATAGAGCTCCGTCTCGGTATCGGTCTCGTCTCGGTAGATAAAAGTCCGTCTCGGTCTCGTCTCGGTATATAAAAGGCCGTCTCGGTCTCGTCTCGATAATTCGAGACTATACCGAGACGAGACCGAGACTAGTCTCGGTCTCGGCACCATCCCTAACTATAATAGATGCAATCCGCTACCTAACACTGTATTTTTTTCACGTATGCAATTATCTGTTTAAGCAGAGCAACAAATGATCAATGGCAACACGTTTAGCGCCATTTTCTTGTCTCACAGTTTTCTCGGAAACTACGCATGAGAGTTTATCCTGTGTTCCTCTCGATATGATCGATCAATTGGTATGAGTGTTACTCACAAAACGAAACGAAACGAGACATAACGTTATCTCCTTTCGTTTCCATAAACTTTGCGCTAAAGTCGTGTCACACGTCTATTCTCAAGGAATTCCTTTTCGTCTCGTCTCGATTATCACAAAGCTTTTCTAGTCTCGTTTCTTTCTGAAGTTCATGTACAAATATTCTTATTTGATTTTTTTTTTTTTTTTTTTTTTTTGCAATTTTTCATCTAGAAGTTGTCAAAATCCTTCAGCGTCACAAGAAGTCCACAAAGATTATGATATAACACTTAAATGATATTGATAATTGGATTGGGTGACCAGATTCTGACAAGTGAAAAGTAGGACACACTTATAATAGTATATGATAGCCTATTGCGTCGGCAATACGTACCGGTATATCCTTGTTTCATTTAACGTTAACCTTAAGTTAATCATCTATTCTCTGTTCAGCGTAAGCTCTAAACTTTGATAAACAAAATATTTGTATCCTTCCGCTTGTCACAAATACGATTGGTTAGTGATGTATCGCTCCCACTTCCTACCGGGAGGAGCGAATTATACACGTGCATTTTTACAATACTGTCTCGTGTTGTCCAGATACTTATAGCAGCAGCAGAAAAGAAAGAAAAAATCTGGAAAGATCAAAAAAAAAAAAAAAAAAGAAAAGAAAAAATATTTGAATTTCGCTGGTAAACAATTGGTTCTTAATGAGTAAAGGTTTGCCTTGTTGGTGTTTCACCACAACACTCGCGAAACCGGGAATCATGCCAGCCATCTTTCAGACTTTAAAAACAGAACACGTGTCCACAGTTGAATTGGCGCCATAATTACTGCGCATGCTTAGTGTTTATTTCTATTGTTTCATTAGCCACACTTGATTACAGCATTATTAGATAATCCGTATTATATTTTTATCATTTATAATAACGTAGCAGTTTTATATAGAGATTCATAGTAATCAAATCATATGAACTTTTTTTTGCAGAGTAGTACAAGCGTCGGTAGGACAACAGCAAATCAGCGAAATTTAGTTCCATGTGGCTTTGTTTATCGCAGTTTAGAGCTTACGCCGAACAGGGTTTAGTTTTTTTTTTTTTTAAATACTCAACAAAAATATTGAAGGAATTTATCACAACCAGAAACACTTTCATGAATGACAAATACAAGATTATAAAACAATTTAAAACAATTTGATGGAGTAACATAAAAGAGTCACTTTAATGAAAAAGAAAACTTAAGTATGCTAAAGCATAAAATTTCTGGTTCATCTTGATGGTTATTTATTCATTAACTTCCAAACCATTTCCAAAAATGTTAACAAATTGTTTTCAATTATTAGTTCTCGGGCAATCACCCAGGAGAATTCCACGTCGTCCAACGTTTCGAGAACTGGCAACATTGTTCTCGTCTTCAGGGTAAAATATCAGAGATCAAAACAGAAGCCTTTATTATATATGTGCTGGCAGAAAGGAGGCGGAATTTGATTGGTCAATGGCGACGTCCAATCAGCGTCAATCTGAAAAAAAATGGTTGTGGATAAGAATGACAAGTTAAATCAGGACATTTCGCAGGACATTTTTAAAAAAGGACATCTCTGGATTTTCTAGTATCTTTGCAACATGTAGAAGAGCTCTATGAAAAACAGTACTGTATTGCGAAAATCAGTACGTCTACGCTATTATTGGAGTATATCGTGTAATAACTTGCGAATTTTTAAACGTTGATAAATTGTCTTCATTGTGTTCGTACAATCACTTCATTAATGTATAGATTTGATACTATGAATCATGTTACACTAAATAGTGTTTCATATCTAAGATTTGGACAAACTAATGTCATCCACGAGTCATAATGAAGAATTGGATGACAGTATGGGTGTCCTGCATGCCTCACTGGTAGAGCATGTGGCACGCCAACCGTAATCTGAGGTAAGCAGGACCAGTACATGAGCTTCTTCCTTGTCTCCAAAGGGACTTGGGATTGGATGATTTGCATTAGGCATTAATTCCGATAGTGCATGTTACACCTCAACTGTAATCTGAGGTAGACAGGACCAGTTCTCGAGCCTCTTCCTGGTATCCATGGGACTTGGGATTGGGTGACTTGCGTGACTCATTGGTTTCGGTAGTGCATGTGACACCTCAACTGTAATCTGAAGTAGGCATGACCAGTTTTTGAGCCGCTTCGTGGTCTTCATGGGACTTTTTAAAATTGGTATATACTTTGGCCAAATCGTTGGGTACTATACGTTGCGATGCTGGGATGCCTCTGGCCGTCAAAAGACGAATGTGAGCTTTCATTAACGTTTCGGTGCCGAGACTGAAAACGCATTAGGTTCTCACTCGATAAAGGAGTTCCTCCATTGCTAGATATAACTGGTAATGAGTTTCCTTCGACCCATTGTGGTAATAGGCGTATGCCATTCCTCTTCCCTTGGCTGATCTTGTAATGAAGTACTTGGCAGTTTGAAGGAAGTCAGATTCAATCATGGACTAGTTTCAAATGATAAGGTACCATCTTATATAGTAAGAGCTTCTTTAATTGAATCAATACGTTAACATCTTAATGAGTAACCGCGACTTTAACGGTCTGTCATTATTATTATTATTATTATTATTATTAATTAATTAATTAATTAATTTGCCTCTTTCGGCATGTCTTCGGAATAATGAGTTTTTTTTTTTTCAATTTTAGATTTAGGCCTGGAAATGTTTCTTCCACATTTCTCGTTCTTCAACTTCCTCGTTCAACTCTCAATATTTTCTTCTATTTTTCAAATTATAGATCATTTGTGTTCTTCTTCCTATTCCTAGTTTTCCTTCCATCTTTCCTTGTATGGCGGTGGGATAAGACAATTTCTCCGCATGATGTGTCCAGTCCAATTAGCCTTCCTGCGAAGGATGCTGGCTAAAAGTGGGGGCGCGGTGGGTCAGTAATAGAGGTCTCCAGTGCTTGGGTTCCCTGGTTCGAACCCAGCCCGCACCGTGTGGACTTTGTGGTGGCCAAACACCGTACTCATGGTTTCTTGAGGTTCTCCCGTTTCCTCCCACTTTCTTCATTCCACCATTTCATTCATTTCTCATTATCACCGTCTCCTTTAGCCTAACGGCATAACCGTGAGACGTAAAACTTAAAGATTTTGCTGGCTAAAAGCGTCCTCTTCTCTCCTATCCGTTTTAAAATATCTTCATTTCTTACTCTCTCTGTCCATTTTATCTTCTCGATCTTCCTCCAGCACTACATTTCGAAGCTCTCTAAAAATTTCTTCTGTGACTTCCGTAGTGTCCAAGTCTCTTAACCATAAAGTATAGTGCTTCATATACAGCACTTGACCAACTTCTTCCCTAGTCCAGTATAAAACTTGCTAGTTATGTCTGTCTTTATCGGAGTTTATTATGCATTAGTTATGTTCATTATTTTAGACTTGGACAACTGTGAACTTAATATACGAAAAATTTCAACAAATTAAGAAGTTTGCATTCAACTTGAGACGACCATTCACTGTGAATGCTATTCTTAAAGCCAACATTTATTCTTCTTCTGAAGAAGAATAAAAAGCACATTCTATAAATGCCAAGTTGGGGGAAAGAGGTGTGAAAAAAAACAGAATTTTCTCAGTTGAGAAATGTTATTTAGGTTCGTTAAGAAAATGACGTTCTTTTGTTCGTGGCACCCAACTGGTTATTTTCGTAACAAACAAAGGAAGAAAGTTATAGGCTAAACCCTCATTGCCTTCTGTCGTGACGAGACCTTCTACAGACGGAGGCAACTAATCAATAAACAGAAACAACAACAAAAACAACAACAACAATATTCCCATGATCTTCCCTTTCGCTGTTTCGCAGAAAATTAGTACGTGAAAGACAAGCAGGGTAAACAGTCTGAGTGCTCTTTACTTAATTTGGCCAACGGAGGAAGAATTTTAGCATATTTCAGAGCTTCTTCAGCGTCGCTTTCCAATCTTTTATTAAATTAGAGTCAGCTTCTTCTCAATTAGTTGGAGTTTTGGTTCAATTAGAAGACGTCTTTTATTGGCGCTTCTCGATGTATACTCACAACGAATGTATTTGGATTCGAACAAACATATCTGTGTGAAGTTTTATTTCTAAGACCATTACGTATCTCCCAATATGTGGTTGAGTGTCGTTTTTTTTTTTTTTATACAAGACTGCAAACATTCACTAGATGTCACTGCAGTGGTCATTGTAGAAGTTAAACGCAATGCAGATATCGTAACTATAAATGCAAGTGATGGCTGTCAATACAATACTCGACATATAATTGATCATGTCATGACATTACATTCCTGTCATTTACGATCAACTATCTGTGGAAATACTGGAGGCATGGTGGCTCACTGTTAGAGCGCTTATTAGAGGTCTGCTCGGGCTCGGACCGAACCTTGTCCGCGGGCCAGACTCGAGCCTACAAAGCATATATCAATTCGAGCCCGGGCCGGGCTTGTACCGTGAATTTTTAAATATACAATTATATTTCTCGGGCCTTTTCGGGCCTAAGTTTGTAAATATACTATACAACGACATTTATTAGAACATTCTTTCTGGAGAACTTTTAAAGCACAACTGCATAATTAAACCTCTAATTGTTATAAATAAAAGATACAATTTTGCGTTAATTATTAAGTTTCTGTAATTCGGGCTTATTTCAGGCTCATTTGATTATCACACATGCTCGGGCCTAAATGCTAAAACATATTTTTCGGACTCGGGCCGGGCCTCTCATAAACGTCCGGGCCGGACTCGGGCAAAAAATTCCGGCCCGTGCAGACCTCTAGCGCTTATCTCTGGTGCGTGGAATCCCTAGTTCAAACCTCGGTCAAATTTATTGGATATCATGTTTGTGGGTTTTCTCGGGGTACTTCCGTTTCCTCCCACTTTTTCATTCCACCAATTCTTCAATTATCGTTCATTTGATTTAATCACTGCCTCCTTTAGCCTAAAGTGCATAACCGTGGGACGTTAAACTGAAAGATTTTTTTTTTTTTGGTCTGTGCAAATAACCAATGTTTTGTTTAGCATGGCTCAAGGTTGGCTACGATGTTGTGGAAGCTGTCGATAACTTCAAAAGTATCATCAAAATGGCGTTGCATTCAGCATTGATATTACAGAAGGTAAGGTGCAATTATGGCATGTGACCAACTTGCTTTTTTCAACTATGAGTCTTGTATTTATTTTGGGCATTGTATTGACAGCCCTCACTTGCATTTAAGATAGGAGTTTAAAATGATCATTTTACTGTCACCAGAAACGTCCACACGATATTTTTCCAATGGGGAGGGAGGAGAGGCGGAAACACCTTCACAAAAGTGAATACACACAAGTTGATACACATCATACCAGAGGCAGATCTAGCCCGGGGTTGGGGGGCCTAGGCCCCGCCCAGTTTCTTGAGTGACACAAATAATTAAAGCTATTATTTATATTTTTTTGGAAGTTTATAGTAAAGTCATGATATACCTTCCATAGGCTGGGGTCTGAGTCCTGAAATTTTTACCTTCTGGATCCGCCATTGCATAATACATCATGTGAAACAATTTTTATTTGCGCACATTGCATAATTTTATTAATCGCAGAAGATAAGATAAATGCTGTAGTGTGTGTGTAAGTAAGCAAATCTAA
This sequence comes from Thermobia domestica, assembly GCF_964235325.1. Classification (NCBI taxonomy): domain Eukaryota; kingdom Metazoa; phylum Arthropoda; class Insecta; order Zygentoma; family Lepismatidae; genus Thermobia; species Thermobia domestica. The sequence goes on from NC_137468.1 coordinate 196,720,851, forward strand.
TAGGTATTTTGAAGAACCGAACAATTTTCGAAAATCCAGAGGAGGGAGCTGCATCCCTTGCCCCGTCTATAGTTGGCCATGATTGTCACTCATGTAAATATTATGATCCACGTGCTTATTTACAAACACCCAACATGTGCTTACTATGGAGTAACAGTCACATGTCGATGAGGGAACAGCAGCGCCACCTCTTCACCTGAAATGACTATATAACTCAGGAGTTCAACGACTGCTATCACCTAACAGTTTCTACTGAACAACCCCTCCTCTAGCTTGCTTCGGAGCTCTAGAAGATACCAACCCAAAGCTTCTAGTTTGCTTCGGAACTCTAGGCTTCCCATCTTCTCGCTTAGCTTGCTCGGAGCTCTGCCGGGAATCCCAACCTTAGACACTTAGCTTGCTTCGGAGCTCTATGACTTTCAACCTCCTCTCTGCTTGTTTCGGAGCATTGGAATTCCTAATCCACTCCACCTAGCTTGCTTCGGAGCTCCATGACTTTCAACCTCCTCTCTGCTTGCTTCGGGGCATTGGAATTCCTAATCCACTCCACCTAACTTGCTTCGGAGCTCTATGACTCTCAACCTTCTCTCTGCTTGCTTCGGAGCATTGGGATTCCTAATCCAATCCACCTAGCTTGCTTCGGAGCTCTATGACTCTCAACCTCCTCTCTGCTTGCGTCGGAGCATTGGGAATATCTAATCCACCCCATCTAGCTTGCTTCGGAGCTCTATGACTCTCAACCTCCTCACTGCTTTCTTCGGAGTATTAGGATTCCTAATCCACTCCACCTAGCTTGCTTCGGAGCTCTATGACTCTCAACCTCCTCTCTGCCTGCTTCGGAGTATTGGGATTCCTAATCCACTCCACCTAGCTTGCTTCGGAGCTCTATTACTCTCAACCTCCTCTCTGCTTGCTTCGGAGCATTGGGATTCCTAATCCACTCCACTTAGCTTGCTTCGGAGCCCTATGACTCTCAACCTCCTCTCTGCCTGCTTCGGAGCATTGGGATTCCTAATCCACTCCACCTAGCTTGCTTCGGAGCTCTATTACTCTCAACCTCCTCTCTGCTTGCTTCGGAGCATTGGGATTCCTAATCCACTCCACCGAGCTTGCTTCGGAGCTCTATGACTCTAAACCTCTTCTCTTCTTGCTTCGGAGCATTGGGATTCCTAATCCACTCCACCGAGCTTGCTTCGGAGCTCTATGACTCTAAACCTCTTCTCTTCTTGCTTCGGAGCATTGGGATTCCTAATCCACTCCACCGAGCTTGCTTCGGAGCTCTATGACTCTAAACCTCTTCTCTTCTTGCTTCGGAGCATTGGGATTCCTAATCCACTCCACCGAGCTTGCTTCGGAGCTCTATGACTCTAAACCTCTTCTCTTCTTGCTTCGGAGCATTGGGATTCCTAATCCACTCCATCTAGCTTGCTTCGGAGCTCTATGACTCTCAACCTCCTCTCTGCCTGCTTCGGAGTATTGGGATTCCTAATCCACTCCACCTAGCTTGCTTCGGAGCTCTATTACTCTCAACCTCCTCTCTGCTTGCTTCGGAGCATTGGGATTCCTAATCCACTCCACCTAGCTTGCTTCGGAGCTCTATTACTCTCAACCTCCTCTCTGTTTGCTTCGGAGCATTGGGATTCCTAATCCACTCCACCTAGCTTGCTTCGGAGCTCTATTACTCTCAACCTCCTCTCTGCTTGCTTCGGAGCATTGGGATTCCTAATCCACTCCACTTAGCTTGCTTCGGAGCTCTATGACTCTCAACCTCCTCTCTGCTTGCTTCGGAGCATTGGGATTCCTAATCCACTCCACCTAGCTTGCTTCGGAGCTCTATTACTCTCAACCTCCTCTCTGCTTGCTTCGGAGCATTGGGATTCCTAATCCACTCCACCTAGCTTGCTTCGGAGCTCTATTACTCTCAACCTCCTCTCTGCTTGCTTCGGAGCATTGGGATTCCTAATCCACTCCACCTAGCTTGCTTCGGAGCTCTATGACTCTCAACCTCCTCTCTGCCTGCTTCGGAGTATTGGGATTCCTAATCCACTCCACCTAGCTTGCTTCGGAGCTCTATTACTCTCAACCTCCTCTCTGCTTGCTTCGGAGCATTGGGATTCCTAATCCACTCCACCTAGCTTGCTTCGGAGCTCTATGACTCTCAACCTCCTCTCTGTCTGCTTTGGAGTATTGGGATTCCTAATCCACTCCACCTAGCTTGCTTCGGAGCTCTATTACTCTCAACCTCCTCTCTGTCTGCTTTGGAGTATTGGGATTCCTAATCCACTCCACCTAGCTTGCTTCGGAGCTCTATGACTCTCAACCTCCTCTCTGCCTGCTTCGGAGTATTGGGATTCCTAATCCACTCCACCTAGCTTGCTTCGGAGCTCTATTACTCTCAACCTCCTCTCTGCTTGCTTCGGAGCATTGGGATTCCTAATCCACTCCACCTAGCTTGCTTCGGAGCTCTATTACTCTCAACCTCCTCTCTGCTTGCTTCGGAGTATTGGGATTCCTAATCCACTCCACCTAGCTTGCTTCAGAGCTCTATGAGTCTCAACCTCCTCTCTACTTGCTTCGGAGCATTGGGATTCCTAATCCACTCCACCTAGCTTGCTTCAGAGCTCTATGAGTCTCAACCTCCTCTCTGCCTGCTTCGGAGTATTGGGATTCCTAATCCACTCCACCTAGCTTGCTTCGGAGCTCTATTACTCTCAACCTCCTCTCTGCTTGCTTCGGAGCATTGGGATTCCTAATCCACTCCACCTAGCTTGCTTCGGAGCTCTATTACTCTCAACCTCCTCTCTGCCTGCTTCGGAGTATTGGGATTCCTAATCCACTCCACCTAGCTTGCTTCGGAGCTCTATTACTCTCAACCTCCTCTCTGCTTGCTTCGGAGCATTGGGATTCCTAATCCACTCCACCTAGCTTGCTTCGGAGCTCTATGACTCTCAACCTCCTCTCTGCCTGCTTCGGAGTATTGGGATTCCTAATCCACTCCACCTAGCTTGCTTCGGAGCTCTATTACTCTCAACCTCCTCTCTGCTTGCTTCGGAGCATTGGGATTCCTAATCCACTCCACCTAGCTTGCTTCGGAGCTCTATGACTCTCAACCTCCTCTCTGCCTGCTTCGGAGTATTGGGATTCCTAATCCACTCCACCTAGCTTGCTTCGGAGCTCTATGAGTCTCAAACTCCTCTCTGCATGCTTCGGAGCATTGGGATTCCTAATCCACTCTACCTAGCTTGCTTCGGAGCTCTGTAGCGAACCTCCTCTAGGTTCTCGGGTCACCTTTCTCTTCCTTATAGTAGAGAAGTGGCATTATTGTAGTATTTCTGTAAAATATTGTTTATATAGGATTTTAAAATGAAAACGGATAGTGGAAAACGATAGCCGACCTATGCTGTACCTACTCCTGCACAAGCAGAACTTCACAACTCTCATCTTTATAGACAAAATGAGTAATGAATTCCTTGTGATGTATGCTTCTACATAAGTGAAAGTTCTGTTACAATCATAAGATGGAAAAAAGAAGAAAATTTATAAGGAAAATATAAAAAAGTTAATTCTTAAATAAAGGAAATGTATTCGATACAGCTTATTTCCTCGAAATAGGTGCCACGAATACTTTTTTTTTCTTAACAGTGGAAAAGGAAAGTGGGATTTATGATTGAATATCAAAGGGGGGACAGCGGGGAGCAGAGCGCACTCCCCAAGATTCATTCTCTGGCACCGGATATTTGATGGTAGAAGATGTTATTGAATTTCTGCGTCTTCTTCAATCCTGACGATCCCCTCCTTCTTCTCATCTTCTTCACTTTTCTTATCGTTTTTTCTTTCTTTCCTATAGAGCAGTGTATAAGAGCCCACGCAGACTGATCGTCTCGAACCAATCTGAACGATATGAGTGTTTGAACAGGAACGCTTGGGGAGAGAATGCATACGGCACTCAACATCAAACCAAGGAGTTGATGGGAAGAAAGCAAAATATTTTCATAAAAGAAAATAATGTGTTCTATTCTAAACAGTGTACCATTGAGATAACATTCTCAATATTTACAACACCTATGTATGTTTAGATAGTGCCATCAGTCTTGATACCAATTCACTACTTTGTGTTTATTGGTCTCCGCACTAAAATTTTAACGTATCAAAATTACCGTATTAATCTGAACGACCATGAATACAATACGACTCGCACGGTTTTGAGCTTACTTTAATGGAAAAATCAAAGTGCCCAGAATGAGATATTACACACACTTTGAAAATATTTTTGATTTGATTTTTAGTTTAGTGTTCCGTTTTAACATCGAGGCTATATGAGACGTAGACCTACAGCTTACACGCGAAGATATTTTAACAAAAGAGACACTGACCAAAGCTTAGAACCCACTTTATTTTAAATTATAATTTGTAACTGTTTCGGATATCTAGCATATCCTTCTTCAGACACTATCGAAATTAATGAAAATACAGACATGTATATAAATGTTCTTATAACAAAGTTTAAATTCTTTCCTATAGAGCAGTGTATAAGAGCCCACGTATTTTCATTAATTTCGATAGTGTCTGAAGAAGGATATGCTAGATATCCGAAACAGTTACAAATTATAATTTAAAATAAAGTGGGTTTTAAGCTTTGGTCAGTGTCTCTTTTGTTAAAACAATCAATACAAAGCCATGAATAGTCTTACTAGCGAAGATATTATTGAACAATCGTGATTATATGTTATTTTAAAGGGCGCGGGCCGCGACCAAGAGTTCAGGGGCCTCATTTGTGCATGCATTGAAAACATCATGCCTTAACGCAATTATTTGTGGCTTTTGAGATTGGAGTTCAGACAGCGGAAAGGGTATTTTCTTATAATTACAATGGACTAAGAATTATAAAACTTTTTGGCGTATTAGAATTGCTTTTGTATAATAAAACCACAGTATTATATATTTATATCCGTTTTCTTTACCCTAAAGGGCATAACCCTGGCACTTTAAACTAAACTAAATAAATAAATAAATATCATGATAAAACTTACGACAATTATGCAATTTATCCGTAAATGGTAGGAATTAAGGAATTTGAAGTAAATTGCATACTTTTTATTTTTACTGATTTTTTACAAATAAAATTAAATTATGTTAGTGTAAATCACCAGCAGCCATTTGAGTGTGGGATTCCATTATGTGCCACACAAGGCACAACATGGACTTGGTAATTATACTAGGAGCACTGGTACCGGTGACAGATCTAAGAATGGACGAGAGATACAGGAGATCTAAATGCAGTGCAAGCGTCATTCTTAAGGTGCACGAATTGTTCAGTTCATCCATGTGTGAATAAAGTAACGATTTACTTTTTTTTTTGGGGGGGGGAGACAATATTGTTTTAGGGGTCTTCGTCCTTCGGAAGCACAAGTTTATTTGTTTATTGCTATATTCTTTTTCATTAGAATTTTTTTTTCTTTCCTTAACATATTAAGACACATTTATTGCACACTGTGCAGAATATGGTTCAAACACATTACGTCATTTTGTCATTAGATTCTTTGCAAATCCCAACAAACTATTATTCAGGGGTTGTCCATTAGTATGTTTCTGAAATGGCACAATAAGCTGTAGAGGGTTGTTTCTCTTCAGTTGGCTAATGATACTGAGTCAACTTTGGAAATTCCTCTTTATCGGCAATCGAATTGGAATCGTATTATTAGATAGATTCCAAAGACAAGTATTACTGGATTGCATTAGTATACTCCAAATGCGAGAGTCGTTCGGAAATTAATGCCTCTTATTTTTGGTGTTGACTTTGTATCTCCGTGCCAGATGTCGTTGGTGTAGTGCTAACGCTTGAGCCTTCGTCTTTTATTTGCAGCTGGTCCCGTTGTTCTGCGGTAGTTGGCGCCAGCATCGGAGTGTTCCAAAATGGAGCCTGATATGGAAGCGCGTATAAAACAACGATGTGATTGAATTCCTCACTGCTGAAGGAATTGCACCGATTGAAACCATCGACGCTTGGTAAAGGTTTATGGAGACGATACAACAGACGTGAGCAATGTGAGGCGATGGGTGCGGCATTTTCAAGGTGGTGAATATGGTGTTGATGACAAATCACGGCCCGGTCGACTCTGCACAGCTGTCAATGAAGATCGTCTTGATCAACTCATCCGTGCTGATCGCTGGATAACAACCAGAGATTTGTGTACAAAGCTGAATATGGCGAACATTTTCAAGACTTGGAAGTTGTTTTGAAAGCTATAAGGAAGTGGTTAGCCTCAGCTGGTTTCGATTTTTACAACCGTGGCATACAGGCTCTGGTTCATCGTTGGCAAAAGTGCATAACGAATGGTGGGAACTATGTGGAAAAATGAGTCTGTCTGTAGCTGAAATATTGCTCTGTTTAACTGTGCTGTTGTCATTTATGTATCTCCATTAGTTTCTATTAAAAAAATAAGAAGCATTACGTTCGGAACGACCCTTGTATATATATGAATCGAAAGCAAATTGAATCTTTCGTATTTTCCTCCTTTGGTGTATAATTGGACCAATAGAATGACAATTCGATTGTGGCGTCTATATAGATTCATACATAGCCAGCATGCAAAAAATATAGACTTTTTTTTCTGAACGTAGATAGATGCAATGAGCAGTGAAACCGTGTACCGCATAAATTGAGTTTTGGATCTTTTAATCTAATTTTTTTTTTCATCGACAAATTGTATAAGCTCTGTCACGGTATCCTGTGAGATAGAGGACACGATATACGCAACCGTTCCGTATCAACAGCAACACAGTCTCTCCTACATAGCAGTCAGTGATGAACAGATAGATAAAAGAGTACCGCTACAGAGAGAAGAACCGTAATACAACTAATAAAGCGAAACGCAACCGTACGGAAAAATTTTTGTCTGTTTTTTCCATTAATGCACACCTTATTCAATTTGTTCACGGCGTCTTGCTGAAGCATTTGCCATGTTTCAGTAATAGTTTTCCCGAATTTGAAGCTAAATTACATACCGATCACTGCATGTATTCACTTTGTTGTCTGTAGCTCGATTTCTAGCAATGATAGAGCGATGCGACAAGCGACATTGTGGATCCCAAAGTTGTTGCTGGCGTGCGCGTCCGTTCACTGGTTAGGTCCTTGCGCATGTCATATTATTATTATTATTATTATTATTATTATTATTATTATTATTATTATTATTAAAGTTTTGTATACCAAGCAGCTGTGATTTGCGGTCGTGCTTCGCGAACGAGAAGTACGGGATTCGAATCCTAACATGACCTAACCATGGTTGTAAGGTTTTTCCTTACTTCTCCAGACGAATGCGGAGAAAGTGTCTTTAAATACAAGCTCTAGTAGACATTTTCCATTTTATTTCTCACTATTGCCTCTCAACTTCTTTAACGAAATCGCAGGATACCATGTTTTATTTCTGATATGTATAATGGGAAGTTTTGACTGTATTTAACGTATACAAGCAGAAAATCGTTCTACTCTAGTCATATGAAATTCTGAATAACCGAAAAAGAAGAAAAAGGCTAATGGAAGTACTCTTAGTAAGGTTGTTTATGCGTTAATATATCCATGACAATAAAATAAATGAAGATGTAAAATGAACGTGGATGATAGAACAACCATTTAGCTTAATAGCTCGAACTAGTGATGTTACCAGATAGGTAACACGTCTATTAAAATCTTCAATGGTACATGTTTAATGACTTTGTCCTGTCGATAATACTTAAACTGGTGTGGTCAAGGATGTTATAAAATAGAGGATCTGCCCATAAGTATCTTCATCCTATTAAGTCAATGAAGCCAAAAAACAACCGAGCATCGCCAAGTCTGATTGGCTACTCTCGTTTCTTGCATCGTCTGATTAGCTACTTTCGTTTCCGCCATGATTGTTGGCTCAAAACATTGCGATCCTATTGGGCAGAGTGGGCAGAGTAGGGGTGGCGAAACTATGACGTAGGCTTCAAGATTTTGTTCAGATCAGATCCTATACTTTATAAGATCCTTGGGTGTGGTATGGTTTCTGCTACGCGAATTTTAAAAGATTTGTGGATGGGATGAGAGAGAGTGGAAAATGTTGGTCCTCATCATTTGAGTAGTTCTTTGATCTCGAGTTTCGGGGAGAGAAGGTGGCTGCTATTGTTTCTTTAATCTCAACATCGTGTGTGTGTAAACCTTTTTCCAGAATGAGGGGCAGTTCCCCGTCACTCTCGTCTTTGTAGAATCCACATCAGGAGTCTTTGTCGTCGCAGAAAATGTAGAAAGCGTTCCCAACAGAATTTCTAAAATAACTACTACACTGTCTCAAAATGAAAAAAAAAAAAAAAAAAAGTATTTCGAGACCATTAAAATTAAATAAATAAAAATAAAAACAGCACAATAGGCATGATTATCATTTTATCTTATGAACGTATTACTGTAAAAAAAAAAATCCACTGTCTTATAAATGATTACTTTTTACTGTAAAAAAAAATTATGTTATTGATAAACAGCACTTGATCTCATTCAATTGCTGGAAGAATCTGTTACGTATAAAATATTGATAAACAGGCAGAAAATTAGAGGCGGTTCATGAAGAAAGTCGTATATGTAGAAAATAAGTTTTAACTAAGAGAAGAAGATTTTCCTGATGTTCTAAGTGTTGCATTTAAGAATTTGGTAGCTTTATCTTTCCTTAGTCTGAAGCGTGGCTTCACATAGTGTAATCATTAACGGTCTCACCTTTATTGCGAGCGGCCCCGGGTTCATTTCCCGGTGGCGGCACTCGGTTGTAGCATCTTTTGAGTGATGTTTCCTAGGTTTTTCTCATTGACACGCGACAAAAACCGGGATGGTACTTAGCCCAAAGGTCCCAGGCCGCTACTTTCCTTTCCATTTTCCCGACTAGTATTTTCGCCCATTCCTCTAGGTGATGGGCTTAAAAGGCCATAGATGCCGAATGCACCGAAATGTAATTCCTAACGCCAGTCCTTAGTTAGAAGCAATAAAACTAATTTTTACCGATGTTACTTTCCTCACAAGCCGCCTCTGCAGAAAAAGTATTTAGAATAAAATTTGCGTTTCCTTACTTACATTAAAAAGAAATTTAAAATGAAGCATACTAAAGCATAATGTGCATTGTTCCCTGGCGAAGGCTAGAGTGGCTTACGATAGTTGAGCCTTCCAAGCCTAGAGAATATTATATTGTACATATTAAGCTAAATTTAGAAATTTTGTTTTTTGTTACCCCCTTTGTGTACAGGCTCTGGCTACACTACTGTTTTTTCTACTATTAGTGCGTTTGCACACGACAACGATAATATCGGTGGTCCCACCGATAATGTCGGCGGTGAAATCGACTTCAATGTATTCAAATCGTAGCTTGCACACGCCACCGATATTATCGGCCGTTCCTCCGACACGCAGATGCTGTCGGCCAAGCCCCCGATACTGTCGGCGGTACCGCCGACACCGATTTTGTCGGGGGCAATGTTTTCTTATGATTGGATGCACACGCCACCGATAATGTCGGCCGGCCAGCGGGTTAGATGAAGAGAGTGGCAAGGCGCTGTGTATTTTTGTTTTTCTCTTTTCTTTGGAATTTTGTTATTTTTCCATTTTTTCTATTACAATTGTATATTATTATTATTATCTTGTCCTATAAACAACTTTGGAACAGCTTATTATTTTTTTACAGTCTCTGTTTTGGAGTGGCTAATTCCCTTTATTAAATAAATATAAAATGTGGGAAGTCTGAAGAGTACTGATTTCCCTCTAAATAGTTATCAAATAGAATATAGGAAATTTACATAACCAATTTCCGTTGATTATTTTCTACTCCCTTTTTTTTTCTTTCTCTCTCTCTCTCTCTTTGATTGTATCTTTTTAAATCTACTAATGCATTTAAGTTTTATTATATTCTGGAAATTAATTCAAGCGTAATTTTCAAAGTTTGATACTCTGTGAACATAAGCATATGGAAAAATCCTGATTATTATTACTTTCTTTTATTTACATCAGAATTGTGTGCACACAATTTTCCCGGTCTCACTCGATAAGCAATGATTGAATAGAATATTTATTGACAAGTAGAATTATTATTATTATTATTTTGAAACGACCCTAGGATAATCAAACGTTCTTTTCAAAGCTCCCGAGGACAAGTGACTCATTTGGCATTCTCTTGATTGTGATCTCAAAAACAGGGATGTGACTCCACGCTTCACTTGTCGCACATCTTTTCTCTAACTTCCAACGCTACCCCCATTTTTTAAAAGAATTTGTGGAATGGCGAATGGAAACAAAGACCAGAGCTATGTATGCAAGTTTTCCCTCTCCCCTTTGTACCGGGATCGACCACCTGATAGAGTTCTCCAGTTTAGCTATAGTGAGTGGGCGAAAAGGTTGTGTGTTCTTGTGTTCTTACCTTTCTAGTTTTGCTTACAATTTTAGAGATGGCAAAAATTTTTCCGTATGATATTTTAACCCTTATCGAACTTGTGGAATGCAGACCTTGCATATGGGATAAGACAAAGCAAAAATTATATTCCTACATCAACATATTTATAGACATGCGACAATAATTTTGGACATGAGTGTACCTTTATCGCAACATTGTAGGTAACTCAATTCGTTTAAATTTATAGCCAATGTAATTTTGTATTTTGTAATTTTGTAATTTTTTACCAATGTGACTCATATATTCACGAATGTATTAATAGTCTTGATGACTACCGTATGCATATTTTGACAAACTCTCCTCTGAACCGTCATTATTACGCTTCTTCACATTTTCACACATTGTAACACCACTTTATAACTTATACATGCCTTATGCGGGTTTGTTTAATAAGCAAGTTAAATGCTCTTTGTGATCCTAATGAAAAAAAAAAAAAAAGAATTGGAAATATATTTACAAGCATATTTGTGAACCGCGGCGCAGTCTTACAAATATTGAAAATCACTGTTCCAAGTTCTTTAATGTTCTTTGAAACGCAAGTTCATTTATTTTGATTCACTCATGGTCCAACTGAACCGATGTCACTCGTATAGGACTTCTGAACCATTTCCCGTATGCACAACCAGGCCGGTAGCCAGCCCAAAAATGTAGGGGGGAAGAGGCAGAAGTTAGGGATGGCCCGATCCAACCATATTATAGTTCATCACCATATTATAGGTCATTTGCAACCCTACCGTGAAAATTTTAGGAGGGGGCAGCAAAAATTTAGGGGGGCCGCCCCCTAGACCCCCTTGGATACGGGCGGATGGGCCTGTGCACAACCTATAAAATTTTCAAAATCAGCCTCAACACTTTTATTTTCACTTCAAACATCAGTAAACAAGGTTCTTCCAAGGACACCTTCAAATTATTAACGTGTTCTGGGGGAGCCGGCACCGTTCTGAAGTTAAAATTCTATTCATTGTTGAAGATGATCTCTCGACTGAAGCGGTACCGATTGGAACAAGCACACGTTTTGTTGCCAGAGCTGACAAATTAGGAAATATAATGGATTTATATTCTTCACAGGAAAGTTTCATTAGAAATCCCTTGAAGAAACTTATTCTTTCAATCGTTTGAAAGTTCTATATTCAATAGGACTTCTTCGCACAAAACATGAAATAATTGTGAAAAATCGCCTATTCAGGCTCGGATCAAGGCAGAAGTTTGGAGGGTGTTACTCGAAGTTTAGGGGTGACACCCCCTATCGGGGGGGGGGGTCTGGCGGAATCCCTGACTGGATAAAACACTTGTTTGTATAATTGTTCGTCAGAGTTAAAGCCCGTCAACGGGAAAAAACGTTCTTTTCCATTGAAAGTGATATTCTAGAAATTATTGCCATAACGTATACCCACTCTTGAATATTTTAAAATCTTTTTAATAATAATAATAATAATAATAATAATAATAATAATAATAATAATAATAATAATAATAATAATAATAATAATAATAATAGACTTACCTTATTGCAACTGCCAACATTTCTATGGGTGGAATACAGGGTCTCATTTCTGTATGCTGGCGTTGAATATGGTTTCCAATTCTTTCTATTAAAAAATCAAAAGTTTGTGTGGACATGCGATAGTAATTAAAAAAATTTGCATCGTCTTCGCGTAATTTCTCATATAGTGTATAAAAAGCACCTTCTACATAACGCACAGTCAATAATGGATGAACCCAAAGCTTTCGCGATCTACATTTCCTGTTTCTACGTCGTAAATACAACAAGGCAAGAAGATATCTGTTGTTGATAGCTGGACTCATCTTCTCTCTTTCACGTCTGTCCAATACTAGTCTCAGCGCCGACATTATCGGCCACGTGTGCAAACTATCGCCGACACCGATATTGTCGGGGCTTCCACCGATATTGTCGGCGACGTGTGCAAAGTACGCCGACACCGACACCGATATTATCGGGGCTTCCACCGATATTATCGTTGCCGTGTGCAAACGTCCTAATAGAGTCTAAAAATTTAAGTAATAGGAATATTTGTAGATGTTCGTATGAACTATGCTGAAACTAATTCCTTTATTTTTCATTTCTTTCCAGGTTGATGGGTATCCAGCGGGCGGCAGTTATAAATCGGTAGCGACGTTTCGCACCGTTCTCACCTTGACGCAAGTAAAAGGCCCCGGCCACCCTTTACCGGAAGGGAAAAATACCTGTCCGTGCACAGGCGTAGTGATCAGAGGGTTGGCAGGGGGTTCAACTAACACCCATCCATTATGGATCACAGCGTGAAGGCGATGAACTCCCATCGGAAGATCGTGTTAGCGAGGCTTTTTAACCGCCATCGCTTTGAAAATGATGAACTGGAGGCCCTGTATCAGCGGTACATCTTCAAGCTGCAACACTCTTCCATTGCCAGCGTGGTGGCCCTTTTCATTCTTCTGACAGCCATTTTAGCCAACCTAAGTTTCGCGTACGTTCAGGCCCCTACTCCTCAAAATATTTATCATATTGTTCACTGTATTCTGTTCATCCTTCTGTTGGTTTTCTTAAATACACGTTTCATGCAGGACGCCTATCTCCTCTGGGTGTGTTATGTGATATTATTCTTTTGTGCGACGTTCTGTGCAGTGGCGTTGCCCATGGGGGGGACGGAGGGGTCGTCTGCCTCGTTTCGCGTGGAGACCCGTCGTGTGATCGTGGAGGGCACTTGGCATGTGATCTTTGTGATCTTTATCTCCTATGCAATGATGCCCCTGAAGACATGGATCTCGGCCGCCTTTGGATTTGTGTTACCCATTGCTCATGTGATAGTGACTGTGATTTACGCCAAGGAATACCCGTACCTCAAGTGGCAACAGGTGAGTGGTAACATTTATTCTTGTTTGTCTGTTTACCACCAATTGGGCAATTTTCTGATATATTTCTGACAAACTAAACATAGAGATAAGTGTAAGATGTACGTACAACATTATCTGATAGTAATGTTAGATATATCTCATGTACAGTATTAGTATACAGGGCGGTTTGCTAAGGTATGTCCAAACTTCCGCAAGTTATTTCTTAAAGGACAGACAGCAAAAAAAATGTATATGAGTACACAGGGTGTTACAAAAAATTAAAACAATATTTTGGGAATAAATCCCTTACATCAAAATAAGAAAAAAAAAAAAAGAGTTGATATGGACCTGTGACCGGAAGTACATATTTTCGTAGTTTATAGGGTGCCGAAAATGTGAAAAAATAAACTTCAAATATCCATAGTTCCACTATTATAGGACCGATCGTAGTCGGGTGAAGACATCACTGAGGAACTAGTGTGTGAACTATCCAAACATCCATCTTTCAAAACGGTCGGTACTTGCACAATCATTTTTAGAGAGGTTGTGTGGAAATACATGATCACTCTCCACCTACCAGTCCACGTAATACCGCACTGTTCATGAGATGTATAGGATTATCAGAACATTGCAATACTCTTTCATGTTGGCAGTAAACATCCGTGTCTCATATTAATAAACATAGCTACTTACTTCAAGACCACTACTACCAAGTAGTAATATACGACAGATATCATGTAGATATCATAAAGTCAAAAATGGTTGACAATCTGTATCTTTCAAACCGTTGAGATTAGGACCCATGTTCATATGAACTTTTTTGCTTAGAATCACTCATACTACCATTTCCCAAAATATTGCCCCTTCCTCCTGGGACACCCTGTATATGAGGGCATCAAAATCTTTTAAGAGTCCCTATCACTGCGAAATTAAAATACCGCTAATTTTTCAGTAATTATGTGATGTCATCAAATAGATAAAAGATAATCAAAAAGTGGATCAAGACCTCCTTAGACGATATTATTTTGCATGGTGTACCGTTATCACGAGTCACCTAGTAGCTTTCCGTTTGCAGTTATTTAGAAACGCGAAAATAAATGCCGATTTTCTAAATGGCGGGAAATCGAAAGCAGATAAATGAGTCGTGTTAACGGTATCTCACGCAAAATAACATTGTCTAGGGAGGTCTTGTTCCACTTTTCGATTATATTTTATCTATTTGAAAATATCGAATAATTACTGTAAAATTAGCGGTACTTAAATTTCGCAGGGATGAGGCCTCTTAAGTGCTTAGGGCCTATGAAGGTCTTAATCTACTCCTACTCATACCTCAGGTTGAGAATCTGTGATTTTAATATCTCGTCTGTATCTTCTCTTAATGTTTTTCGTCGTTGTAATCGATCTCTCATGTGTGGTCGCCTCTTGATTATTCGCTGGCAGTTTTGTTACAGGTATAGGGAGTAGCACAAAGTTTGATTGTCAATGAATGCAATTTGATACGCGGGACAACGACGTGACGAAAGAGCTAATTGAATTAACAAAATCCTGCAGAGGAAAGCTCTCGTTGCACAGTCACTGTTCACGTGTGAGTTTTTTCTCCCTTGGGGAACACCGTTGCGCAACGCACAATGGAAAATCAAATTAAATTGTAAATGCTTTTTGGTGGCTGCGGGTATTGCGTTAATTTTTTACCTTTTATTTGTGTTTCGTTGGTGGTAGAATGACTGAACTACAAAATCCACAAACTGCTTCATTTGTGCGATACATACGTGTATCTTTCAGAAAACACCATCTACTTTACTTTCCTTTCTCACTTTGCTAATAAAGAGATCAGCTACAGAATTGTTAATGACAGATGGAAAGAGAGGAGCAGTACTAGAAATATATAATAGGAGAGGAAAACCACTGACTAGGGCATTATTTAAGAAAAAGTTGTCTTATTAACGACGTAGTGAAAGGTACAGAAGGGAAAGGAGGGAGGGGAAGAAAACATTACAGCTAATGACGATATTAAAAAATGTGATTGCTGCCCCAAAACTAAGAGATTAAGGGAAAATGATATTGCAGAAGCTCAAACTTTCCTACCAATGGTGATAGTACTTATTATTAATCCAAACTGTTGAAAGTTTTATAGAACGGGTCCGGTATCTGGTGGAAGCTCATGTGTTTCGGATACCACGTTAACTGTATGACCACGTCTCATATAGCCTTGCTGCTGAACGGCATTCTAGACTCAATTCTTATTGAACACTAATGTCCGTCCGTCCGTCCGTTGAGGGCATCCGATATCAGACTAAGAACTGTAAAAAATAGCGAGAAATTTCTTTTTCAATATGATCATTGACGCGAATCCCGGGGAGAAGAGGCAAACATATCCCCCAATCCTGGAACTGGAGGGGACTGTCCCCCCAATAATCCGATTTGAAATGTATTTTTGGGGAGAAATGTGATGATTTGTGTCCGACTGCTACTACATCTACAGCGCCTTATACAGGGTGTTTCAAAACAACAACAACAACGTTTGGGAGGTGATTCCTGACACCAAGATAAGACAAAAAGTATAAATCAACCTGGGTGCACAAATGCTTCCTCTCAGAGTTATAGGTTGTCGAAAACATGAAAAATGAACTATAAAGATCCATAGCTCTAATATTATGGGACCTACCATGGTCGGTCGAGACTTCACTTAAGAATTAATATAAGCCCTATCCAAAAATACATGTTTCAGAATTCTAAGGTAATCACGAAACAATTTTTATAGAGAAAGTTTGGCTACGGGTATATAATTTAAAGTATTCACAAACTACCTCCATAAAAATTGTTGCGGAAGTACCGCAGGATTCTGAAACACGGATATTTGGATAGAGCACATACTAGTTCCTAAGTGAAATCTTGACCCAACTACGATAGGTGCCATAGTATTGGAGGTATGGACCTTTAAAGTTCATTTTTTCATGTTTTCGGCAGCCTATAACTCCGAAAGTTATCATTTGTGCACCCAGCTTGGTCTATACATTTGTCTTATCGTAGTGTGAGGAATCACCTCCCAAACATTGTCGGTGTTGTTTTGAGACATCCTGTATATATCCTGATATACAACAGGTTCACTTCAGAAATCAGATTCATCTATCGTAATATGGGTCTCACCTCCTCACCCCCCACACACACTCACAGAATAAGCCTCGAACCTGCCCGCCTTCCAATTCTGAAGACAGCTCTGCTCCCCTGATCCTGCACAGCATTGTTTTTTACTTCATAAATATTTCGAACATCGCTTTAATAAAAAAAAAATATGGGAACGGCCTTATCCGTTCTTCCCGATGTTGAAGACAGATTTGCGCCGCTGAATATGATTCAGTACTCCAAGAATAGAACATATCTCCGTCGTCATTCCCCTTTACAACTACAGGTGGTAGAAACGTACTATTTCTGTTTTGTATGTTAATAGCAGTAGAGTACTCGAAAACCGCGAAAGATAACGAAAAATATAAGTTTACCATCTCGAGAATAGAGCAATCTATTGACGCCGGAAGTAGTTGAAATACACTACAACTTCCGGTTTCAATATTGATCGTATCGACAATAAGTAGCGAGAAACTGTTTCTTGATATAAATTGAGGAATTTACGCCATTTTTGCATCAAACGCATTTGTGGCTTTTACATGCTTGTTTAGCCTCCTGGTAACATTTCAATTCAATATCGGAATAAAATGCTCCATATTACATTGTTTTATGTAAGAAAAAATACTACTTAAATTTTCAACATCGTTTTTCTCCAACTGCATGCTTCAGACTTACGCCCTTATTGCATCAAACTCCTCAATTTTGGTCCTCCTCAAAATAGGTTCCAAATCCGTCATATTTTAAGACATTGTTGGTCAAAGACTACTGACTCACATTTTAAAGCAGTTGAGGAATTAGGATATGGATATGGACAATTAGGATGTGGAGAAAGCTGATCTGGAAAGCCACAACGAACTATGATGGGATTTCTTGTGCTGACCACTCATCATTTCAGTAGAATATGCTTAGGGAGAATTAATATTTCAAATGTTACATACAAACATTTAATCAATAAATGCTAAAGAACATAAAGTCAAATAAAAATGAAAGCACTTGGGCGTAACAGCCCTTTCTGGGCCTGAGCTGCTTCAACGCCATCTGTTAGCGACTGGCTGAACTACGTTAAGGCTAGCGATGACCACGTGGTGAGCGCCGTGTCTCTAACCTATAGTGCTGCCAAAATGTCTTGAGCCGTGGCAAAAATGCGAACTAACGCTCACACCTTCACACACCCACGCGTTGAGCCAATAAGGGTTCAGCTGTTGCTAAGCGAGAGAAAGCGAGTGGAATTCCTTCAGCCGATAGCAGCGCTTGCAACGGAAGACTAGGGATCAAGTCAATGTGGTATATCTATAGTAGCCATAACTTCTTTCATTCACATGACTTCCCAGTTTGCCTCACGACGTTGGGTGGACGCCAAAAGTTGGGAAGCACCGGCTGGGAATCGAACCCCGAACCACGCGAATGTGATCCAACGCTCTAACCACTCTATCATAAAGTCAAAGAAGATGTATTCTTCTTTGAAATATTTCGAAATATTTCGTCATGTTTAAAAGATATATTTTATTAGAGCTCTTAAGTGTTCTTATCCATAGCATCAAAAGTACAATGTAATTGTTGTCGTGTGAACACTTACTTTCGAAACTGTACTGTATAATCTTTATTCCAGCCTACGGAAGGAAAAGTTATTTTTTATTATTATTATTATTATTATTATTATTATTATTATTATTATTAGTAGTAGTAGTAGTAGTAGTAGTAGTAGTAGTAGTAGTAGTATTTGAAAAGTTCGTTCATATTTTCTTAACTTATTACACTTCGTAACGGGCGATGCAGCAAACTCTGGACTGCCCGCAACTAAATATATCAGTAGCAGGTTGTTAACATAAAACAAAAAGGAAATGAGCAATAGAAAGGGTAATGAAACACACATTTATTGAACTCTCAATTACCTCATTACGCCTAATGAGATCAATCCTCTTCTTAGTGTTCTCTACCAGGCGCTGTACACATCCGACGTCCATTTGTCAAAGGCATAAGTTGATGCAATTCATGAGTTGCGAGCGTTTTCGGCTCTCCAGGAATTGGCATAGACTCGGACTTTCAAGAGAGTCCAAAAGTCCTCAATACATCTGGCCTGCGGGAGGTTATCAGGGTTGTCTTCCTTGGCACGAAATGGAGCCTTCTTGTTCCAAGTGTTCCACCACCACTTTAGAGTAATTTGCACTGGCTTTTACCGGCCAGAACACGTTGTTGTTGCCGTAGTGTGCTATAATGTATGGAATCAGACCTTTCTTAATGCATTTCTCCAGTTAAACTCTGCTATTGATGGTGAAATTGGACTCATTGATCAGCGGTTCTGACCATCCATTTGGTTCGATGGCAAGCCAGACCAGAACCTTGTTCCCAAACTGAGTTTTGGGATAAAATTTCACCCTAGGTGGTGTATCGTCTCTTTTCGAGGTGTAGAAGGTGTGTTGGCGTTAATGGTGGAGTGGGATAGCATGAAATAGAAGTCGTCATCGAAGATCCAGAAGGCCTGTGAAAACTTTCGATACTGCCGCCCATACAAACTCTTCGACTCGGACTTCTGCCTGTCAGTACGTTGTAGGATACGTTTCTTCACATTCACCTTCGGTAGCTTCCGACAGATCGTGCTTTGATGTTATTGGAGCTCAGAGCTGCTTGTCGCTTCGAAATCCCGTCCTTGTGGTCGAACAAACGCTTGAGGGTGGTCAGTGGCGTATTTACGATTTTGTTTCGGGAGGGGCTTTGCTAACATTTGGGGGGGCTTTGCCTGGGAATGTGAAAATTCTGCAAGATATTTCATTTACTTTACTATATTAAGTAAGATTTCGGGGGGGCTTGAGCCCCCCTAAATACGCCACTGAGGGTGGTCAATTTTCTTCCAGTGATTTTGGCGTTGGATTCACCTGACCCACGTTGACGAGACGCTGGTATGTTGTGAAAACGTTTCAAAATACCACAGATACGTAGTACTTCTGGTCACTCCTTCAGCCATGAAGTATCGTACAGTGGACCATTTTCCGGACTGGATGTCGTTGGAGTAGAATTTGTACACTCAGGAACGGAGGGGTGTCTTCGCTCGAGGCCATTGTTCTAGTTATTGGTTTCTTTCGAAGATACAAACAAAAATATACCTATATCAATACGAGTTGAAACGCTCTCCATATTACATATACTAATCTTGTCCCTAATACTTAGCATTAAATGTTACAGAGGCCAATACATAGTCCAGATTTTGCTGCATCACCCGTAAGCCATACTGCGTTCGAAGCATTTGACAATCATTGCAGAGTAGCACGTTGCTTATTTAAGTCGGTGGAATGAAAAAAAAGTAAAATTATGTTCGAACTTAAAACAGTTATGTTCAGAACGGTACTTTTCCAAGTTTTCCAGTTTTAAAAAAAAAAATAGTCTTGGAGAGAAATAGTCTTGTTTCAATTGTGATGGTCATCTAAATCTGTAAAATGAAGAAGTAGACCATGTTCGAAACATTTGAACAGTCATTTTCGAAACAGCATAATACTCCTTTCACTTATTTGTCCCAGTTTGTACAATGAAATTTCTCTAGAATTGCTTTCAAAATAATTCAATTTTCACGCAATTGAAACGCGAATGACAAAAGTATAACCCTGAACTGGTTCACGAAATTTTGAATAGTCTCTAATTTAGAAACAGCACAATTCTCATTTGACTCCGTACAGGCGCGCACTCAGAAATTTATGTTGGGGTGGTCGAAGCTTTGGAGGAGTCCAATACTACACGCCTCTATATCTATATCAGGGATGCAAATAAGCAACAAAATTTTACTAGCCCAAGAAAAATGCTACTAGCCCACATTCCACATCCCAATCGTGACTTTTACAGTTTTTACTGTTTTAAATCTCGCCCATACCGATGAACCACTCGCCCCGGGCCAGTGATTATTTGCATCCATGATCTATAGCAGCGTTTCCCAACCGGTGTGCCGCGGCACACTGGTGTGCCACGAATGGGCTGCTGGTGTGCCGCGAGGAAATCGAAACAAATTATTAATTCTATAGGAATTAAATTGCAAGACATAGGAGAAAATGTATATTTGTATTTCACATTACTATGAACCTCTACTACAAATCTACAATTTTAAGCTTCATACTGTGTTACTTTTCTGTACATTTTTAATGTTGGAAAACGCATTTATCATTATCATGACCATTATTGCTTCTTTATTGTTGCAGACTATTTCGTAACTTGAAATTTTAACACATGATTTAATAAATTCAACAAAGCAAATATGCATACAAATTACCTACATTTGTGTTTTAAAAGTATAGAAGATTTGTTTATTTATTCGTTATTTAGTGATCTTCCCTTTTCGTTAAAGGTTAGATACAGTTTTCGAAAGAGAAAGTGGATTTTTAAAAACCCGAGTCCTATATTTCATTACAATTGTTTTCTATTTTAAAATTAGAATGAAAAATAAGCATAATGATTTACCACGGGCCGCAAGTTGAAAAAGGTTGGGAAACACTGATCTATAGTGTATTGAATGAGTATTATTCTGGACCCGAAAAGACGAGAAGTAATTGTAAAATACTTCCACCTATATTTTCAGTAAAAATGATAAAACTAGTATGTTTTTATAAGAGGAAGAATACAGATAAAGTATAAGATCAATTTTCGTGCTACATCAATCATTTCCCTGTTAAACAAAGTTTTATTGAAAAAGTGTTCAAATGTATGTTGAGTTAGGAAGTTTCTGGGGTTCGGACCCGATGAACTTTTGTTGATGCGACCCTGACTCCGTAGACTTTAATTTATTTTATTTTATTTATTTATTTTTTGTTTGTTTATTTTTTAGAATGGTAGAGACGTATAAAGAGCAAACAATTTCTTCTACTGTAAGTGTATAAATCATATAATGTCGCCCAGTTATTTTGACATGCATTGACCAATGTATGGCTAATAGATGTGTAGTCTAGGATCAAATTTATTTGTGTTAGTCTCCATCAGAAGAAACGAGATAGGCTCTGATGGTTTAGCATTGAGAGTGTGATGAACCGCTTTAAAAGAGCGGGTAATGCGTCGCTTAGAGAAATGACAGCTTTAGTATGGAGAAAGGAACCGCAACAACCCACGAGGCCAATAAATCTTCATAAAGCATAATGATAATAATGACTTCGGTAGTAGAGAGTACATCACCCTGTTATAGATGAAAGACATTATTCAATGATAAGCAATTAGCTTAAACTGTTGCTATTGGAGAAGACAGTGGCGTCTACAGGATTTCTTAATGTGGATTTCGCTATATCCGATATATATATACAGTATAATGAAATTCACTATGTTTAAGACTTCGTACGTCTTGTACCACTCGACCGATCTCGATCAAATTTTCAACATAGATGAGGTTCGAGCCTGGGATGGTTTTTATAATTTAATTTGACGGTGCAACTTAGGGGAGAGATATTTAAAAATGATCGAAAATGACCAATATCAGTGTCGAATCCATAGTTTTCTAGATGGCTGAGACGAACACTGACACTTTCGATGCCATTTAAATTCAAATTCAGCACTTTATGTCCAAAATGAAACGCATTTCCCCCGTGCGAAGAACATATTCTGTTAGTAAATAACTAAATAAATAAAAAACCAATAAAATTCAGTCAAATAGTTTATACAAAATTGTTTTCTCTCTCTCTAAATTTAATTAACCAATTAACCTGTAATGTATCCATTCTTGCTCTTAAGTCAAAATGGCTTAATGATTTCTTCCCTGATTTAATTCATCAGTAAACTAAAAATAACATGTTACTACAGGATTGATTCAGTTTTTCTCCTGTGCATTCCAAGAAAAATACTGACTTCTCTGCGTGCCACAGATGGCTAAATGGATATTTTCATGGAACGTTAGCTTAAATTATGAAGGTCTTTGTAACTGAGTTGTTCGATTCTCAGACTATCATCCTCTCTACGAATCTCGAGTGAAGTGCTACGAATAATGATTATCTTTGTGGAAGATAATTTAATATTTTTAAAAAAATTCCTCTGTTGCATTGCAAAATTGTGAATACACTTCTTTGTTTGCAAAACGGGAACACCTATAGCATATGGGTTTTTCTTTTTTAATTTTCATCAGTGGGATTCAGTTCAAACTTTTACAAACTTGTACACAATTTTAACTAGTTGAGAATGCTGCATTGCCAGAACGAACTTTAAAAGAATTGGAGATATTGAGCGGGAAGAATAACTGTGACAGTTCCCTTTTATTTGCACCTACTTCTGTTTCTAGCAAAAATTCACAAAATATCATCTTTCTATGACTTACAGTTTCCGAGATATGACTCTTTAAATCTCCCGAAATCCGAACTTTTTTTTGGCTAATATCTGGGGAATCGTGGCTATCGGTTACTATTTGATACCAAAATGTTCACCATACTCATAGGTATTGATTGACACCAATATCATCTCTCTATAACTTACGGTTCCCGAGATATGGCTTCTTAAATCTTTGGAAATCGGCCATTTTTTGGTCAATATCTCTGGAATGGTAAAAGTGACGCGAAAAATTCCACCACTTTCTCTGATAGTTTCTGATGCTCTATCGAATAAAGGGATCAAAATTGAAAAAAATAAATAAATAAATAAAAAATTGCAAATAACAGACAGAGATAAATACATGGAGGATTCAGTAACAAACTCCTTAAATTCGTTGGAAATACATATTCTGACTGCGGAATGTGTAGATCTTTTGAGTTGTTTCTTTGCGGTTTGTAAGTAGTTTTTGTAGTTTTTTTTTTTGTGCATGTCTCTCTGTCATTTCAAAGTGTTCTTTTTACTCATTTTTTGTGCGTAGGAAGGGGAAGTTACGCATTCCACACTTCCGTTTCGTAAAAAGTCTTCGTGTAGTACCAACATATATATATATATATAGTAGACACAGAGAGAGATTCTTATGAGAACACCTGCCTTGAGTTGCTGGCAACCTCCTCATCCCTAAGTTTCCAAAACGTCATCCCCTAACACGGCTCTTTTGTTCACTTCTCTTATCTTTTCCTTATTTTCGTTTTTCCCTTTTTTTTAAAAAAATTCCGTTCTCCAGTTTTAGTTTTCCGAAATTCCAAGGAGAAACATAAACCAACAGAAAGTGATTTTTTTTCTTTTGAAAAAATGAAAAAGACAGAAAGAAAGGGAAAAAAATCATGTACCATAAGAGACGAAATATGTGGTGGAGATACATATCTAGCAAGGAGAAGTTTTGAGTCATATGCAGAATTTATGAAATAGGTTACGTTCTCAAAATCAAATTACTCAGGAGGGAATTATTCAAGTTTAAATTTTTATCCCTCCCCAGGAAGATATTTCGTTTGTAGCCATAGACTAACGTTATATGTAACGAATGCTTCTTCTTTCGTTATGTCAAAAAAATATATAAACTTGCAACAAATTTAAAATACTTTTTTGGGGGTTGAGGGGTACATTTTGCAGTTTCTTTTGTAGTAACGCGATCACTCAGAGAAGCTGATTGCGATGCTAATCATTACCTAGTAGCAACGATAATAAGAGAGAGATTATCGTTGAATAGAGGAAATATTTAATATCTGCAAACGAAGAGCTTTAATTTAAAGAATTAGAGGAGATCCAGGTGGGAGGTTAATACCAGATTAAAATTTCGAATAGATTCTCGGTTTTAGAAAGTTCGAAGTGCACTAGTGTTGAGGAACTTGGGTTGAAATCAGAAATAGCATTAAAATTTCAGCAAAAGAAAAAAAAGAGGGAAATATGTAGGAACAAACCATGGTTCAACCAGGCATGCACTAAACTAGCAGAGTAGGGAAAACAGGCAAAATTGCGTTGGCTACAAAATCCGAACGAAATAACTACACAACATTTCATTGACATTAGGTGGAAAACTCCCAAAACTTTTAGAACAAAGAATAGCGATTTTTAAAATATAAAATTAATTACCTTGAAGATAATAGCAGAAACCAAATCGTTCGAGACATGTATAAGGGCATCAACGAATTTAAGAAAGGCTATCAACCTCGCGCTTATATATTAAAGAAAGCTGACAGAACAACTCTCACTGATACAGATACTTAAATAGATGGAAAGATATTTTTTTTGACGATTTGCTTAACACGCAGCCAAAAACTAATGTGCGTGGAGAAAGGAAAATACACACCACGGAATCGTATATTCCAGAATCTAACCGAATAGAAGTAGGAATCGCTATAAAGAAATTAAAGAAACACAAATCTCCGGGTGTAGACGAAATTTCAGCTGAGTTAATTTTAGCTGGAAAGGAAAACTTGTGGATCAAGATACACAAACTCATTCTCCGTATCGAGAACAAGGTGGAATTGCCATAACAGTGGAAAGAACCAATGATTGTTCCAGTTCACAAGAAAGGTGACAAAATTGATACTAATAATTATCGAGGCATTTCTCTTTTGTCAACGTCTTATAAATTCTCTCAAACATTCTATTAGCAAGATTGACTTCATACTTAGATAAAAATTATTATGGATTATCAGTGCGGATTTAGACGAAATCTGTCATTAAATCACATATTTATCATTCGACAAAACTCGAAAAGAAATGGAAATACAAAATCCCAGTATATCAATTATTAATTGATTTTAAATAATAAGGCTTACGACTCGGTTACGAGGTAATCATCGTATAACATTCTTCGCAAAGTAAAGTTTAAGTAGGAAAATTGTTGTCCACGAGTAGACAACAATTGCAGAGCTTTCACGTCGAGAATAGTCTGAAACAAGAAGATGCGTTGCCGCCATTATTATTCAGCTTTGTTTTGGAATACGCTGTAAGGAAAATCAAAGATAGCAACCAGGGCGTAGAGTTGAATGGGGTTAACCAGGTTATGGCACATGCTGATGTAAATTTAATAGAGATGATCGGAGAAGAATAGAAATAAATGCAGAGATCTTATTAAACGCTTGCAATGACATGGGTTTAGAAGTAAATGCAGAGAAAACTAAATACATAAGTGCGTCGGGACCGTAATACGGCAAATTATGGATGCGTTAAAATATCGAATAATACTTTTGATAAAGTGGATACTTTCAAATATCTAGGATCAATATTAACAGACCAAAACCATATTCACGAAGAAATTAAATGTCAACTAAAAGCAGGGAATTGGTGTTATTATTCAGTTCAAAATCACTTGTTCGTCGCAAATTCTGTCGAGGAATTTGGAGCTTCAAGTATATAAAACAATAATCATGCCTGTCGTTCTATATGGTTGCTAAACATGGTCGCTTATTCTAGAGGAAGAATATAGACTGAAAGCATTTGAGAACAAGATCCTGAAACGAATATTCGGACCCAAGAGGAACAGGAATGGGGAATGGCGGAAACTTCATAACGAGGAACTACATAATTTATACGGTTTACCAAACATTGTTAGGGTCATCAAATCTAAGTGGCTCAGGTGGGCACGTCATGTAGCCAGAATGGAAGAAAGTAGAAACGATTTCAAAATTTTAACTGGAAATACAATCGGAAAACGTCCATTAGGAAGACCTAGGCACAGATGGGAGGACAATATTAAGATGGATCTCGCAGAAATATGAATAGATAGTATAAACTGGATCCCATTGACTAAGGATAGAAGTCAGTGGAGAGCTTTTGTGAACGGGGCGTTGAACTTCCGGGTTTCATAGGTCATAGAGCTATATTAATTTGTTGGTATAGTTAGTTTCATTTTGTTTGCCAAAAATTTTATTGGAAGAACTAAGAAATTTCTCTAGTAAAGAGTTTTTTTTTAAGGGTTTTATATACATAATACGTATTCGCGTTTATATGGCGCCCTTTTGGTAGACTAATCCACCGCCCTCGTTAGTACCCGAGCCCATGCCTGTTCAGTTCTACAGGTAAATGCCTTGCTAAAAATTATATCTGTGTGTTGCTGTTGTTAATGGTTCGAAAGTAAACTGGTTGCATCTCTGGCTGTAGCTGCAAATTTCTACGAGGGTCAGTCATAAAGTTAGTTGTACTGCTGCAGAAAATAAAACAGGATAGAAATTTTACAATAACTTTATTTGTATTGTAAAGTTCCATTTACAATCTACTTTTTAATGTAATTACCTTCCTTATTTAAGGATTTGTGGTACAAGTTTTTCTGTACCTTCTGCAAAGAAATCTCGTCCAATGCCCGATGACCATTCTTGGACTGCAGCTTTCACTTCGTCATCCGAGTGGTGTCGTCACTTGAAAGTTCTTCTTTCGTGGGACCAAACACATGGAAATCACACGGTAAAATTCATTTAATTTACGCGACCAGCGCTTTCCGGGTTTGTCGCACTTGCTGGTCTTCTTTCGCGCTAAGCATCGTCAATATCTGTACGTTCATTCTCTAACATGTTGCACCACTTCGCGATAACTTGACGTGACATTGCATTTTCACCATACACTTGATGTAACTGCCGATATATTTCAATGCAGTTACACGTTTTCGCCCCAAAAAACGAGTCACTGCACGCATTCCCAATTTGAACGCCATTTGCAGCGTCGAGACATGTTTATGACTGACTATTATCAGAACACCTCCAACTTGCCTCGTGAAAGCCGCTGCGTCACACGATACAGCTGTATGTCTTCAGTGTTGCCACACAGTTTTATCCAAATAGCCTTTGAGTGCAAATATTTACGTAAGTGTGCGAACTAACTTTCTGACTAAGCCAGGTACAACTTCTGCCACTTTCTGCCAACTCTGTACAATGACCTTTTTGTATGAGGATCGGGAGACGGAAATCTCAATAACTATTCGATGGATCACCATCAAATTTGACCAGGTTGTACAGGGTGAGAAGTTAGGAATGAAGCTCGTTGGTATAGGGGATCAAGCATTTTCGATTTTAACGTTGATGACTACTAAGCTAAAACAGCGATATTTGTAGATAGGGAGAAGAGGTTTTATGTAATCGATTAAGTGTCTCTAGAATACATTCTATCTCCATCCTTAAGAGCCTGCCTTACTAAAAATAATACAAAATTTACCATTTTCCTTTTGCTTGATTATTCATCAGTGAAAGGATATAATGAAATGCGAGTCACTACAATCATAGATAATGCTATTCTACAACAGAAAATATGAACCTGAAGATAGTTCAGTGTTGCCATCCATAGAAATTACAGTGTTGCCAGAATAACAATTTCCCTAAAATCTAAGTTAAGGCAGTGAGTAGACGAACAAACCCAACTGCATTTGGTTACGTATCATATTGTTTTGGTTTCCTGTGAACTACTTTTTAAATAATAGTTGTATTTAGTTTGTAATAACCAAAATAGTTTTAACATACAGTTATTAAAACTAAATACAACTATTATTTAAAAAGTAGTTCACAGGAAACCAAAACAATATGATACGTAACCAAATGCAGTTGGGTTTGTTCCTCTACTCACTGCCTTAACTTAGATTTTAGGGAAATTGTTTTTCTGGCAATACTGTAATTTCTATGGATGGCAACACTGAACTATCTTCAGGTTCATATTTTCTGTTATAGAATAGCATTATCTATGATTGTGGTGACTTGCATTTCATTATCTCCTTTCACTGATGAATAAACAAGCAAAAGAAAAATGGTAAATTTCGTATTATTTTTAGTAAGGCAGGCTAAGTTTCCACTAATACCGAAAGTGATAGAAATCCACCGTAATTACGTGTTCCAATATTGACTCAGGTTCGATTCCCGACGGAGCTCATGTGGTTCGGATTCCACGTTAAAACTGTAGGTCCACGTCATATATAGCCTCGCTGCTGAACGGTACGTTAAACTAAAATCAAATCAAATCAAATCCAGTTCGAATATTGATCTACACAGAAACAAACACGATTTCATTTCATTTTCAGTTTAGCATCCCTTTCAGTAGCGAGGCTATATGAGACGTGGACCGGCACCTTAACGTGGAATCCGAAGCACATGAGCCCCCACCAGGAATCAAACCCGGGTCTTTCCTGTCAAAAGACGCGTACGTTAACCGCTTAGCCATGAAGGAACTCTAAACCAAACACGATAAGACGTGGCGAACAGCGATTTTTTTTTGGGGAATATACATATACTCTTCTAAGAATAGATACCGTCTTTTTCTCTTAACCTTACGTACACCAAGGTGAGTTAAAAATTGAGATGACTAAATTTAGAGTTTAACGTCCCTTTCAGCAACGAGGCTACATGAGGCGGAACCTACTGATTAACGTGGAATCCGAACCACATGAGCTTCTGCCGGGAATCGAATGAGTTAAAAATTGGCCACACTTTTATTAGGATGAGAATTTTTGTATAGATGTTTCTTTAGTACAATGTCATAGTTCAGGTTTTGTGTCAAAAATTATATAGATTTTACTTTGCTATTCAGTACTTTTAATTTCTGGAAAATAACCCATTAAAAAAAAAAAGTTTTCGTGATAGACATAAAATTCCCTCCCTTGGTGCAACGTGTTACTATAACGTGCATGAGGTTATTTTTAGTTGAAGATTCTGACACTAGGCGTTGTCGCTACGGGTACAGCGGACGCAAAGCGTCATATACCTAAACGGAGAAGACCTGCTAAGGCCTGTGACAAACATCTTGGCATTTCAGCTAAACGAATAAAACGCAAGCTCTGGCGTGACGTTGCCAAGTGGTAAAGGAGTGTGGCTATGGATAAGCAGACAAACTACAGCGCGGTCAGGTGACAGGGGATAGACGTGGATGTGTGCAAAATAAACGTGGCAATACCGCTGGACTCTCATTTGCTAGCAGCATTTAAAGGGAACTTGGAGCGCCGCCTTTAAATGCCAAGATGTTTGTCACGCCCGTTTAGTTTCAGAGTGATGATATTAAAGATGGACCCTATGTATACCAAGGAGTTATGGGTAACACCGCACACCAAGGAAAGGGGTTAAAATATTGTCCATCATACAAATCGTTATTTTCTGGGATAGGAAATAATGATCTTTGTGGTCAATATTTTAAAACCTTCCCGTGGTGTACGATGTTACGCGTAACCTCTTGATGTAAACTCATGTCCAAAATGATTGTCGCATATCTATAACTGTCTTCTTATAAAAATATAATTTGATAATAATTTTGCAGGGTACTTTTAATACTCATACTATGAGTATAATCGGGAAAATTATACTGTATTTGTGATAAATTTGATAGGAAAAGAATTATAAATACGAAAATTAGGATGAGTAAAACAAAGTGTTGCTAAATGGACCAGAAAGTTTTATTTTCGTTTTATTGTTTTTATTTACTGCTCGTTTGACATGAAATTTGCCACATACATGTCTTTGCCTATTATACACAGACTAACATTGTATTACCGGGTGAATTCGTTATCAAATTATATTCCTGCAACAACATATTCATAGAAATGCGACAATAATTTTGGACATGAGTGTACGTAGGGTTAACGTTCTATTGAAACTGGAAATGAAAAAAAATCAACGACTTGCCTTTCCAATATTGCTCGCTATAGAACAGTGGTTCTCAACCTAACTCCTGTCACGACCCCTATTTTATCACTTGCCTTTGCCAGCGACCATCTTATAATTTCTGGTTTGTAATAAATCTTGCGTGAGATTTTTAATATACCTATTGCGGAGATTTCACGATATCCATCTATTTCTATAATAATAGAATCCATTTCTTGTATGTAGTGGATACAGTCACTTCCCTAAAAGCGAATTGATTAAAAACAAATTTGGTCACTTCATTCATATTACAAATATCGAATCCTATCCGTCAGACTGTTTCAAAATAGGGATCGTTTGAAAATTTTAAAACTTCATAATTCCCTTAATTTTGGGTCATATGATAACAAAAATAGTGATTTCTAATTTTGGTTTTTTAAGAAAACTTGGAGAGTTGTTAATGAATTTTATTGAGTATTTTAATTTTCCAGAGGCCGCCACTGAGTAATATCTGGTATTAGATTCTACTTATATCTTCCGCTTATCTTCACGACCCCCAGGTTGAGAAACCGTGCTGTAGAGTAAACACGGTAACATGTACCGAGAAGTGGTTTTCTACGATCATTATGCACTCTAATCTTTATACTAAACCCACGTCCACTTTGAATATTAAGTGAGAAAATATCAACCATACGAACAATACTCCTTTACTTAGTGTACACGCGACGCTGTTACATATTTCTTTCTTCA
Organism: Thermobia domestica; assembly: GCF_964235325.1. NCBI lineage: Eukaryota > Metazoa > Arthropoda > Insecta > Zygentoma > Lepismatidae > Thermobia > Thermobia domestica. Next base: position 196,751,374 of record NC_137468.1, read on the forward strand.
ACAAGAAATTCCGTGTTCATTCTAAAGTTTATTCATACAAGACCTTTACTACCAGCAAGATTATTACCCGTGGGCAAACATTTATGGGTGTGTACGCATTGCTTTACTAGCTGTTGTCGTGGAAAAAACTTATGTTTCTGCAATAATAAAATGTGATGTTTAAGCCTTAATAAATTCCAGTGGGAATTTTGCAGTAAACATCATACACACTATACATATACACACAGAGACGATATTCCAACATTCCGCTTGACTGTTTGTTTTCCCAACACAGTTTTCCTGGTAGTTATGTGTGTTTTTTTCCGGAATTAGTATGCTGGAGTTAACTTTACATTTGCTAATTAGCATCATATTAAATAAGCAAAGGAAAGATTTCATCAAGCGGTAAAGAGAATAAGGAGTTTTAGTATTGTTTGTTTCACATTTACTGTACGATATTACATAATTAATTCGTTTGATTTTCACAAATGTAGGACGTATATTGTCTTTGAACATTCTCAATCATGCCTATTCCTTCGGTTGAAATTTGCGAAGAATGGCGGGGTGAACCTAATAATAATAATAATAATAATAAAGGTTCCCGATAAATAAATAAATAAATAAAGGTACAGATCTCAACAACAAACTTTCATGTTTTAATTTCTTAAATTAAATCATGTCATGTTATTATTGAAACATTTACTTACGATCGTCATCATCATCATAGGTATTCTGCCATTATTGACATGCCACTTGCCGCAACTGAGAATTTTCCGTGCTCCGTGGTCTTTCGCTAACCTAACGTACGATTTTTCTGTTTCCGTATCGTACATTAATTGAAGTCTCTTTCGCCTTCTCCCTCTTTTTCCTACCACCATATCCTGTAGCACGTCCCTCATGATAAGAGTTCCTTCTTAGTCAATGTCCCAACCAGTTTCTCTTCCTCTTCTTAATAATATCTAAAACTGTTCTTTTCTCCCCCACTATTTCTAACACCCTCTCATTCGTTTTCTTCTCGACCTAGGTAACGACCCTTTCTCATTAAGCGGCGAACTGCCACGAGCGGCGACGGCGAATTGCCGGTTGTCGCGCAGCGTAGAAAGACATTGCAAGCAATGGAGCTCTTTTGTGCAGCGGTGGCCGCCTATTTGCGCGGCGAACCAAATCAGCCGCCTCTTTGTGCTAGAAAGCGGCGCGGCAGATAGCCGCGTCGTATAGCCAAGCGAGTCATTACAACCAACAGAGCTCTTCACATACACGCGGCGATCTACCGATTAGATATTGGGACACTGAACACTTTCGTCTTCGATTCATTCCGTCGTTGTCCATTGAATTGCAAGGCACAATATTACATTTAAGGAAAAAAAGCAACTCCAACCAATACGCAGCCGATTTGAGTCAATCTAATTAGAGGCAGAATTACTTCAAATCACGTTGCCAGATATGACGTCATATTGTATACAATAGTACCAGAACAATAAACCAACAGAACACCAGAATTAAAAGAGCTCATTTTAGAAATATTAAAGTAGAATACACTACAACACAGAGCAAGTGTTGCCAGGAAAGAGTAGAGTGTGGCGACCATAATATGGATGTGTGTGTGTGTCGAGTGTGTTGGTGTTTGCGGTTATGTTCTAGCCTAGGACAATGGGAAAAGATGACATGTAAAAATAATTGAAAACGACCGATACTACCGAAGTGTTGAATCCATAGTTCGTTAAACTGGTTAAAACAAGTCCAAATCCATATAAATTATTTTTTTTCTATAGAATAGAAGATTGGATAAATAAATGTCTGGGCGGCACTGGACAAATGAACTTGCAATTCTTTAAATTTGTGGTGCCCCAAAATTGAAATATACACTACCAAATACGTATTTCAGCAATATTAGATATTTTACAGTCTTTTGCTATATATTTATATACTATTTTGCTATATATATTTTGTTACATTTCGTAATTCTGACTTTAGTAATAATAACTTAATATCCAGAACCTGGCCGCTATTTTGCTCAAGTCTATTAATTGTGGAAACAGTAATCTCCTTCAAGATACCACTTCTGTATTAAAAAAAAAAAAAATGATGAATGCATGTGTCTGACTTTCTTTTTTTTTGTTTTTGTTTGTTTGTTTTTGTTTGTTTCTATTTCTGTCTTAACAAGGCAAGTAGAAGACGACAGTCTTTACGTCTGTCCATTGCAACCACCACAACACGACAACAGTCACAAGGTTCTGTTTCTTCAGTTGCACATCATCAACCCTACTCGCATATTTTTCATTCGCGGCAAAACGCAGCGCAATATGAAAGATACATTTCTCAAGCGGCAAACTGCCGCGAGCGGCGACGGCAAATCGCCTCCTCAATGTGAAAGAAGCGTATTTTTCTCCAGTCTTCACCACACCCATATTTCTAAAACTTCCAGTTATTTTTGATCATTTTTACGTAATGTGCATATTTCTGTCCCATACAGTACAATATTCCACACGAAGCATTTTATGATATTTTCTCAACTCTTTATTCAAAGTCCTACAAAATATCATTTTCTTCCTCCTAAAGGCTTCTTTCGCCATTCCTATCCTTGCTTTTATTTCACGTTCACACTTCATACCACCACTAATAGTACTACCCAGGTATCGGAAACTAGTCACCTGTTCTATTTTCTCCCCTCCTACTTCTATATTAGACACCGACTACTTCCAATCAGGGGCTGATCCAGGGGGGGCGATCGGGGTGATCACTTCCCCCCAGAAGAGGAAACTTTCTTATTTTATATATATAAATAAAACCCATCCCAAAGTTTGGAGCCCTTAAAAGTAGCAGCATGATAACCCACCGCCCCCCCCCCTCAGAAGACGGTCCTGGATCCGCCCCTGCTTTCAATCACCGTGGCTTTTGTGTTGCTAACACTTATTTTCGTCCCATTTAATAGAAACAAAATTGTGTCATTTTCGGAAGACTTCTTAAAACCTCACGCCGAGAGAAAATGTCCGTTGTGAACTAAATTGTTTCGTGATAAGTTAGTTATTCCATATTTTAGAGTTGTGAATGAAACGTGACTTCCTTTATAAACATGGTGGAAAACATACACTTTGGCTTACGTTTTTGAATATTATCACGGATATGATTGGCAGACCCATATTTAGGTAAGTGCTATTCTGTGCTCGAGCACAGGGCGGCAGAATTTAGGGGCGGCAAAATTTTGGAATTCTTTTTAAGATTCACAATAAGTATATCTAATATTTAAAACTAGAAACCCGCAGAGTCCCGCGCAAATGCGAGAAAATATGTTAATGTGTTTAATTCGCTCTAGGTACAGTAGTTACTAATTAGCTACCGTATCAGATTATATTTTTAAAAAGTCATCCTTTCCCACTCCCATCCCAAGGGTGAAGATGAACTTGAACATCATGAAAACTGATACCGTTAAACTCAGTGACCTGGAAGGGGCCGCGGTGGCTCAGTGGTAGAGCGTTCATGGGGTGGGCAAACACCATGCATGGGATCCCGGGTTCAAACCCTGCTCCCGCCAAGTGAACTTTGTAGTGGACAAACACCGTGTGCGTGGGTTTTCTCGGGGTTCTCCCGTTTCCTCCCATTTTCTTCATTCCACCATTTCATTCATTTCTCATAGTCACCGTCTCCTTTAGCCTCACCGGCATAACCGTGGGACGTAAAACTCAAAGATTTCATTTCATTTCTCAGTGTATCTGTCGTTTCCGATTACTTTTAGAATCTCGCCCCCTCTCTGGGGAGTGGAGTATGACCTTGAAGTTGAATTGGATTAAAACTGTCACTATTCATCTCAGCGAACCCTAAAAACTATAAATTCAATTCTATTATTGGTCGTTTTCGGGAGAGGGGCAGCAAATTTTGTGCGGAGGGCGGCAAATTATTTAGAGCACAGGGGCGCACAATATATAAATACGGGCGTGATGATATGTTCCCATATGTTTTGATTACTTACGCGTTGACCTTCGAAGTAATGTTAAATTTCTTCTGTAAATTTTACAAATGTATGGTTTCGAAAAAAAAAAAAAACTACTGCACTGCAACAAATGCGTTTCGTATCTTATGAAACATTATACATATTATCCAAACAATTGTTTTGATTGGGTGTAGTTTTGATACCGAACAATCTATTTTCTATCACACACTGGGGTACAACAGAAAGTACCTGAAAACGTGATTTCTTGTTGTTTTTAACCATCTCTCGAAATGTGAAACATTGTGCGAGAGATATTTGTCGTAGATTGAAATTACAGTTGGTTGGACAGCATATTTTTTTCTTTCTTTCTTTTCTTTTCTTTTTTTTCATTTTTTTCTTTTTTTTTCAAGAATCTTATTCCTCACAGCTGTGTTAATTTTACGGGCATTTACGTTTGTGGACTTTTCCATGCATTTTAAATGGAGATGTTTGTTCATCTTCTTCTAACGTTTTTCCCTTTTGAATACATTTATATACTGAACACCGAATGCGGTTATTTTTCTTAACCGCAAGCTAAATAATAAAAATAATAAGAACAAGAAAAGAAGATTAAATGAATAAACAACTAAGTTTCATTTTTATGTTTTGTGTTGTTTTTTTCCGTTTGGTTAATACAGAATGCAGACACAGCTTATATTCGTGAACCCTCCGGAAGATGCGAATTCTGCAAAGAAGAAGGAAAAGCAAGGGAGAATGCGAAGGGCACGTACATTTCAGGATGTGTACGAAATTCTAAAGTTCACCGTCGTGTCCACAATCATCATTACCGCATATTAGGAATAATAACAATGTGAACCAACTAAAAATAAATAAATAAATAAATAAACTGTTAATTACGAAGGGGAATCAAAAACTAAGGTTACAAGACCGATATTTCTGGAGTTTTGTCTACCATAGAGAAATGAGGAGTGTTTAGTAATTGTAATGCATGGAGTTGGCAACTCTGCAGATTTTCCGCCACTCGCCATCTATAGCACTATTTGTACGTAAACACAAATGACGACTCGTTTGGAAAACTAGTCTCGCGAAGATATCCGCTCAGTAATTCGATTTCGGTGGGCGAAACATGTAACCTTGGCTGAAATTTATCGGCAGCTGGCAGACGTTTACGGAGAGACTGTAATGTCTCGTCAGTATGACGCAGAACGTGTCCAAAGTTCGCATACAGCTCAGAAGACCGCCGCGCTGTATAAGCAGTTTCATTGGGACATCATGGACCACCGTGTTTACAGCCCGGACCTCTCTCCAAGCGACTTTCACCTGTTCCCACACTTGAAGGAGCACCTAGGAGGCCATCGCTTTGCTTCAGACGAGGAGGTGAAGCGCTTCGTGACAACGTGACTGAACACGCAAGGACAGGATTTTTATCACGAGGGAATCTTGAAGCTCATCCCAGGATGCAATAAGTGCCTCAACTGATATGGAAACTATGTCGAAAAATAACCTACTATCTGTTGGCTGTATTGGTTGTATGAAATAATATACACATGTTTCACTGCAGGCTTTGTAAACTTACTTTCCGATCACTCCTCCTAGTTTTATGTAGACTATAGTTGTTGCGATCAAATCTTGGCTAAAGTACGCTGTAGGTATAAATCGTGGGTAATAAAAAAGCTCCAGATTGTTTACATTTAATATTTTTTTTTAAAAAAAAAATAGAATTTGAGTTTATTCTGTCTGTCCGTGTGTCTGTCCGGAAAACAAAATCTCTAGAACTGGTTGATGGGTCACCATCTGTTGCGGCCAGGATGCAGAGGGTTAAAAATTAGTGTAATTTTTAATACCATCCTTGCTTGATAGACTGCCCGCAATGCTGATGAGATGAACGGGTTAACATAATGCTCAGGATACAAAATACTAATCTGTCCTTGGAATACGATGGTAGAGAGAAACTAAACGACTTTTTTACTCGGCAAATCTAAAGACAAACATTTTCTATTTTTGAAATGAAATGAAATGAGAAAGAGAAAGAAAGGAAATAATCGTGTTCGTTAGGATTGCATTATAGTAGCTTGATTCAGACTCCTCAATTTTTTTTTTACTTGTTTCGTCATCTCCAGGTTAGCCTGGGTTATGGCTTCTGGCTGCTTCGGGTCACAAACCCATCACTTACTCGAACTTCATAGATAAACTAAGTGCTCAAGAGAATGAGAAGACTTTCAGTATCTAATTCCTATCTTTGGTATTTTCTGAAAGAAACCTCAAATATGACAGTATCATTTTTAATTGCAGCCCAAAGCAAGCCATGTTTTGAATAGTATTCAAATGAATAAATATGGAAAATAGAGACATGTAGCTGTTCTCTCTTCCACAACAGAAACGACCGTCCATAAGGAACCAGCATCTCATATGAAAGACTATTTTATAGAAGTCAGTACGCTTCAGTCTTATAAATCAGGTAATTTCTAACGTAGATGTTATTATTATTATTATTATTATTATTGACAGTGTGCAGAACACATTCTTCCTTAATTTCGTACAGCGGTTTGTTACATCTTTTGGACATTTGAAAATGCTAAACAGTACAACTGAAACTGTGCTTTCTTTGGGTTATCATGTCGTTACCTCCAACACCTGTTCTGTCCTCTTCGTCTGTCAGCACGATAGTTATTAGATCCCTTCAAATCCTAGAGAAATCCGCTTTAAAACATAATAGGTGCAGATCTCTTGTACATCATTCCCTCTGTATTTCATTGGACTGTTGCTGTAAGGTTGAATGATGTGTTGGTTTTGCCTCTACCAAATGGTGGCATTAGTCGATAGCTACAACCAAGTGCTGCCAACTTCAACTAAAAGCCGTATGTCGAGAATAGAATGGAAAGGTAAATGAAAGACTGTTCACTGTTCCTTGTTCGGCCTTTCAGAATAGGATTTGCACAACAGAGAACGAAATACACATTTTTGAGTTATCAGAAGGCACTTTTTGAATGCCTTCAAGAAAGGAGGAGGATTTCAGGAATTAGGGATGATATTTCTGGGCTTTCGGCATCTACGACCATGTTGGTTTGTCATGTATGAGGGACGACGTCCCATGGCGATCATACTATCCAAGGAAAGGAAAAAAGAATTGGGGAAGGAAGGAAGCGGCCTGGGACCTATATGTAACGTACTATCTCGGCATTTGCCTTGTGTGAATGACGAAAAAGAAACCCTCACTCAGGATGACTGGGCTGAAAAAGCTGTTACCTTTTCGACGGGGTGTGTCTACTGGGAATCGAACCTGAGACCGCTCGCACGAAAGGCGAGAACGTTAGCGAAGAGGATCTCTGTTCAATCCCTTTATATGTTTTGGGTATATTCACCCAAAAGTTCGACATAGGTCACCGGTCTTGGTGATGTTGTTCTTGTATGAAAGAATAGCTTCCCGTGGTCCTGCATAAATTTCTTTAAAATTTGATGGTAAATTTTTCGCTAGACTATAAACCACCTCAACGGATGATGGATCAATGACGGCAAAGTAATATGTATATAGGCAACCATACATTCTTTAACGTTATTTTGGTTGCATGTTAGCACAGGGGTTGTATTGCAAAATTTCGGAACACTATAACATTTTAAAGTAGTGGGTTAGGTGTGTAAAGGTGGTTAAAATATAAAATAACCCCCCCCCTTAGCGTACCCTTTAAATGAAAGAGTAATGATAAAAACCTATGCGATAACCTATTTGTGGCATACATCTCCGTAATTTCTTACTCATTAAGGGTGCGCCCTTTAATCACAGTGGCATGACAAAAATCCACTTTGAGATGGGTACTATGCTGCAAAATTAATTTCAAATGGGTCAGCCGCTTCCCATGATGCAATCATAAACAACTAATAGTTTTATATTTTCAATGTGGCGCAAAATGTAAAAAATAAAAATAATAAAAAAACCTCTAAAACCGGGAAATTTCAAAAATATTGAGACTCGTGTCTGGTTATTTTTAATGTGGCGGTCATATATACAGGGTGATACCGAGTCGACAGATACATTTCAAATTTGAATATTGAGCAGGAGTACTAATTTGTAATGTTTGGGGAAGGAACTGATTTAGGAAAGAACGCCACGTTATATAGTCAGTCGCAATGTAGCATTGGGGCAAAGGACATCATGTTATCTCAGTTCGTAGTTATTATGAAACTAAGTCTGTACCAGAATTGCAACGTTTTGTAAACATGAAACCTGAAAATGTTGGCCGATATGGTAAGGTTTCGTTTCGGAATACCATATTGGTTTGAAAGAAGTTTGAAAAGACTGGGAGTGTGTGTAGGGATGCGCACGCGACAAGATTTGAGACTGTTTCGTTTCGAAAATGTGCTGTAAAAGTGATGTCTTGTCTCGAAAAATATATATTTTTCTATTGGAAGAGCTGTGTTTCAACTCGAATTTTGTCTGGAAAATTCTGTCTCGACTCGACTCGAGCGCATCCCTAAGTGTGTGGGATGTGAAATATGAAGCTCTAAGAACAGTGGAAACTCCTGAGAACGTGGAGAGACCAATACTAAGGTTTTGTCTTAAAAAAAAAAAAAAAAAAAAAAAAAAAAAAAAAAAAAAAAAGGCGTTGCACTTTTAGCACAGACTTAGTTTCGTAATAACTAGGAACTGGGGTAATAACACGATGTTCTGTGCTCAATTGTGAGAGATAACACAACTTGGCGTTGTTTCTTCTTTCGGTTACCGCCCCGCCAACCAATACAAGTTTTACGTCTGCGCGATATTCAAGTTTGAAATGTGTCAGAAGGCTTGGCGGCCCCTGTATATAACAGAGTTTTGCGCTTCTAGCTTGATGGGCTTTTGAGATACTCTATTTTTCGCTTAATTTTTGACATTCACTTGTCGTTCTAAAGATACGCACCTTGAATCAAAATGACAGGATAAAAAAAAAAAAAACTTATCTTCAGATAGGTACTAATTGTGTTTCAAAATTCATTTCAAATTGTTCAGCTGTTCGTGATGCGATCACAAACATTAGACAATGTACCTGTTTCAATTTGACGAAAAAAATGATTTTAAAATGCCCCTTTTTATTCTTGAAACGGGAATTTTTTTTACAAACACTGGACCACATTTTCGTTTTTTGTAATGAGTTTGTGTATCAAGTTCTACCTTCCTAACTTGAGACCCGTGAGATACTTGATTTTTCACGTAAATTATGGCCCTCATTTACTCATTTTAATCAGATTGACATAAAAACCTGATTTAGCCATGGTCCATTCATAATACCACAAATCGTCAAAGCTGCCATCTACCATTCATGCATTCTTATTTATATAGATTTGAACACTTAGTAATGATATATTAGTAGTAAATTAACTTTTGTATACGAAACAAGGTTATTTTGAAAAATCAAAGAATATTTAACTTGATTTCAAAAATAAATGTAGACAATAACAGAAGTTTAATTCCGTATATAAATCAATTGCCTAAGGTACTCAACACTTCCTGCTCTATTCGGACACACTGTACAGTAACTGTGCTCAAGAGATTTTTAAATTTAAATTCCTTTAAGCAGAGCTTATCTTTTTAATTTAATTCTAGAAGCAGAACTTGCAATTACATTGAAAGTGAGAGTGCTGCGCTATCTAACATTGGAAACTGGAAATTCCTTGCTCTTGAAATGAATTTTAATGGACAGAACGCTTGTCTCGAGGCGAGTCCCTGTTGTCTATTGATCGTGAGCGCCAGCTTGTATTGTTTCGACTGGAAGAACACTGTCAATAACAAGAAAAGAGATCATTGATTAATTTGCTGGATCAAAAGGAGACCAACAGAAATGTTTAACAAAAGACAGACAGGCTTATTTTGTTCCTATTGATTCTCAACGGCTTAGAATTATCTATTAAGCAATAATGCGTGTGTTATTATTAATTGTAAGGGAGATCTTGTATTAGAGGAAAGGCATAAGATTATTATAAGATTCTCGTAAACTTTAATGATTGACATCAGAATTAGCAGCACGTTGGGCAAATATGAGCTAACGAGTTTATTTATTTATATACGTAAAAATTAGCAGACTGCCCAAACTTCGTATGGAAAAAATAAGGTTGATGAAAAAATATTAGAAATATAGATGCAATACAGGGTGGCCCAAAACTAGGTATACACCTCTGCATTAATCAAATATAACATTTTAGCTTATGGGTTTATTTGCCACAGCTGTTCTGAGCGTTAGATATAAGTAAATAGGCTTAAAGAACAAATAATAAAGAAACTAAGTCTATCTGGTGGATAATAATAAGAAATTATATAAAAAGCAATGAGTTGATCAGTGCGGGCTGTATACCTACTTTTGGGCCACCCTGAATTTTTGAAGTTTCAAAATACTTGTGGACTTACTCTTATTAAATTGCTCTCAAATGGATTTTCACGTTCAGACCAAATAATATTATTTTCTCGCATCCCTAAACAGTGAATTCACTCAAATTTATTGAAATCGTTAGGCTTAATTTTAGTCAATCCTCGTTATTTGAAGATGTATATTGTAAAATTTCTGGTAGGTAGAGCTAGGTTAATAAAAGTCAGAGTCCGGAATCACCTCCCACCGCCGGTTTATTTATAAAAATCTTCGAAGTAACAAGTGTTTACAGGAATACTTTAGTACACTTTTTTTCTATTGTGAGGTAGAAATCAGATAGCCCAAGACCGTGCGGTCGTGTTTAGAATATCCACAGAGCCTCAGAGTAGACTAAGTAGAGTGGCGTAAGAAACCCCAATGCTCCGAAGCAAGCAGTGAGAGGATTAGAAGTCACAGAGCCCCGAAACAGGCTAAGCAACTGTGATACGAAACCCCAACACAGCCCCGAAGCAGGTTAAGCCAGGAGGAAAGGAATAGCCAATAGTCCCGAAGCAGATTAGAGGCTTTGAGGTTGAGTTTCCTCTAGAGCTCCAGGCAAGCAAGAGGAGGGAGACCAGAAGACTGGTCCAATATATAGGCGTCCCAGAGCGGCGGTGGCACTGCTGCCGTTCTGTCATGTGACTTGTAGGAGGTGGTCGTGGTTCGTCGTCTGCTACTTGTAGTAATCCCACGTGATGTGTAGTACTCTGACGTAAATCCATGTGGTGATGTTTACAAACAAGAGCATATGACATTGTTTCTGTACAGAAGCATGTGACACGTTACAACATTTTTTAGATACCTATAAATGTGTTTTGCCAGTTGTGAACAACTTAAATCGTTTCGTACGCGGGAAACCTGGTACTCAAAATTTATATTCCTCAAACTTAATTTATAAAAAAATCACCCTGGTCTTTTTCCAGTTTAGATACGTAGGGGCCCAATTCGTCTTCTTGTATAAGATATTTATATTGTGTATGTCTAAATATAAGCACCCTGGACAAAAAGTTACGAAGTACACACTTTATTGGTCAGTTGTAAGGCGTTACATTACGTGGGCGCGGATTACAGCTGTGACATGCTGTCAGTGTGGAAGAGGATGACGTTCAAGTCCAGTTTGGCCAATTCCTGGAGAAACTGGACTCACTGAGCGGCCAATATGGGGAACGTTGACGTCTCCTCTTCTCGGCCTGCTCCAACATGTCTCAAAGTTCCTCGATAAAGTTCAGGCAATTCGCGAACCAGGAGAGATGTGGGATGTCAACCTCATGTTCAGCAAACCATTCACGCACAATCCTGGCTCGGTGAACGGTGCAGTTGTTGTCTTGATACTAGAACTCCTGTATGTGACCAACTCGCAGAAACTGGACAGATGGCAACACCTCATTATCCAGAATGTAATGTAATGCACAACCTTCATTCAGGTGGGCACCTCTATCAAGGGACCCATATCAGCATTCGAAATACATGCGCCCACAACATGATATTATCGCTTCTTTTCTGGACAGTCGTTTGCACACACTGAGCTTTGTATGCCTCTTCGGCCCTCCGCTTTTCTCTGGGGCGGCCGTCATTAGCATAGAGGCAGATGACCAGAGGCTGCATCGCCATTGGTCTTGAGTCCAGTGGCTTTATTCCATCGCCCACAATAGGCGATTTTTCCTCTGTATGGCAGTTACCCTGGCAACGCGACCTAACAAGTAAGGGACCATATGGTTGTCGCGCAAATCAGATGCAGACATACGCCATCTGATTGAGCATGAAAAGATATGGAGAACACAGAAATTTAAAGTGCTAAGGGCCATAGGGAACGGAGCGAGGAAAGAGGAAACATTGAATGTCGGCAAAATTGAAGAAAGTCAGGAATGACGGGAAAAGTTAATTTCTTGCAATCAGTGAAAGAAAGTCAACCAAAAGAACGAAACTAAACATAATAAGGGCATCAAGGACGAAGAAAGATCATAATCAGGGTTACCATCCGGACCGCAGTGTTGCCAGCGCTGCATAACATTGATATGGAAGATATAGCACAGTATAGCAATTCATGCACAAGGAAAAATATTAGTAACACAAAAGACAATTGAAAAGACTCTGTACACGTGAGTAACTTAACTTTTCCCGTCATTCCTGACTTTCTTCAATTTTGCCGACATTCAATGTTTCCTCTTTCCTCGCTCCGTTCCCTATGGCCCTTAGCACTTTAAATTTCTGTGTTCTCCATATCTTTTCATGCTCAATGAGATGGCGTATGTCTGCATCTGATTTGCGCGACAACCATATGGTCCCTTACTTGTAAGATGCCTACACCATGCAATTCTTGTCTCAGGTTTTGCTCAGAGGTTTTACGACTGGGTCCTGCATTATACTCCTGCAGCAATTCCTGCCGGGTTTGGAACCGTTTAGAGGTCGCTAATCTAACCAGACTTCTACTGTCGCGCTTAGACATGATGAGTTTCCTTCCAGTGTTGCTCCGAGAGGATTGATTTCTGCCAGACGTCCTCCACTTTGCATGGACAGTGCTGACCGTTGATTCGGACATGCCATCGAACTGCGCCACCTCCTATGTTCACGCCCGAACACAATGGCTCCCTTTTGCCACTTGGTCACATCCCTTCTTCAGCCCATGGTTCCACCTGTAATAAAATGGTACCGTATCAGCATGCACATCTTATCACCGCAAACTGTCACAAATAATATACAATACTCACATTCGCGGTACCTGCAAGCTTGTTGCTATACCAGGCCACTTTCCACAAGTTCCCTAGAACGTGCACACTTCGTAGTATTTTATCAGGAATGCTTATTAGTCCAGTTAATATGGTATTTTACCTGGAAAAATTAATGGTAGCTCTGGAAATACAGGGCCTACTTAAGCTTTTCGTGTCTCTGAATCTAAAATTTTTAACTTCGCACCACCCCCACCCCCTTGGAACCCTCCAAATTAAAAAAAAAAAAAAAACCGATCTCCCCAAAATCTTTTGTAAACAAAAGATAACGTTTTTGTTGCTTTTGGGGAAAAATAGATACGGATTCGAAAGGTAGACAAAATTTGCAACAAGAAAACGAGTTCTTATGACAGTACGACGAACGTTGCTCAACAACCGATCTTAAACAACAGTTCTTTGTTAATAACAATGATTTTATTTATTTAGCCTGAAACTTTAATATTCTGCTTAAATGAAATGTAAATTTGTTTTATTTAATAACTGCGTGTAAATTTTACGGTGAGGTAATATCACTAGTCAATCATTAAACAATACAAGGTAAAGACATCTAAATATAACAAGGGGACAGAATCAACACAAAGTATATTATGTAAACTTGTTATGACGTATTTGTATTCTTCTAAAAAACATAGTAACTTATTGTGATAAATACCGTGTACATGGATTAAGACTTGCCTTGTCTTGGAATTTGTGGTATTTAGATCATCTTGGCGCTTCGAAAGTAATTAATTGCAATTGATTAGGGATACTTGTGTTTAAGACTGAAAGAATATAGCTGAGAAAACTATAACTGTGAAACTGTCTCGTATGTGAACATCTAGCGAGCAGAAAGTTGCTCAGAGAACAGCCGTCCATCTCTGCTGGAGGCTTGGATATTTATAGTCGTCTTATGCGTGGGGATTTCTTCTTTCAAAGCACGACGTTTGGAGTGACGCAATTTTCACTCTTAAATGAGTATTCAGGGAATGGGACTGGCAGTAAAATAAAATAAAATGGAGATACGCGTATGCTGTTCTCGACGACAAGCTACTGTTAAGTTGCTGTTTTTGTTATGATATTTCAGCCATCTTCTTGTTCTCAAAGATTCGCACAACTGGCGAAGTGAAGATCCCTTAATATTTCGTACAGCATATGTATACATTTCTGTTAAATTTGAGATTTGTGTTGCTGTTAGGGAATATAAAAACTTGATTGATTCATTGGAGTTAAACGTCACGAAGTTGGATCAGAATCAGGGGTATCCAAAAGCATGTTTTAGGCTGAAGATTGCACCCACGAGACTCTTTGGAAGGAGAGGGAAGGGACGTGATTTTTCATTGAAAATGGCCCAATCGAACTTAAATGATGATTTAGAGAGAGACAGAAAGTTCCAGAATCGATTAAAACTTATAGTTCAAACCAAGTTATCTTGATTTTGTCATAACCTACTGCAAGGCAAGTTGTCTTGGTTTTGGCATAACCAATAACAAAGCAAGATCTTGATTTTCTCACAGCCAATTCCAAAGCAAGTTAGCTTGGTTTTGTCACAACCAGCTCCAAAGCAGGTTATCTTAGTTTTGTCACAACTAATTCCAAAGCAAATTATCTTGGTTTTGTCACAACGAACTCCAAGGCAAGTTATCTTGGTTTCGTCATAAACAATTCCAAAGCAGGTTATCTTTATTTTGTCACAGCCAACTCCAAAGCAGATTATCTTTGTTTTGTCACAGCCAACTCCAAAGCAGGTTATCTTTGTTTTGTCACAACTAACTCCAAAGCAAGTTATCTTGGTTTTGTCACAGCCGACTGCGGCCTCCTTTAATACTTATTTTCTGGGGAGGGGAGATATAAGTTCAGGCCGATTTTGCGCCACTGATCGGAACCTTACTCAGATTTGTATTCAAGGTGTAATACGGCCACCGGGAATAGAACTTCGCAAATAAAAAGGACATGCTATAGCCGCGTGGCTGTCATCACTGGTCGTCTGGGTCTTACTTCTCATACCTAGAATCTGACCCACTGATCTGGACAGACCTAGTGACTCAGAAGCAGCTGAAATCACATAAGCTCTACAGCATTACTGTGGAATTTTATATATCCACCACTCGAGCTCATCATTTCGTGTTTATTCATACGAAAAATAACACAGCGACTTTTAATAAAGACTTTACAAAAATATTAAAACATTATTTGGCCTCAGCGGCATTACTTGTATTCTACGGATCACCTTTTACGGGATCATTTGATTAAACTTCTCTCTTAAGATAAAAGAGCATGTAGTCCTCTTTCCTGTGATTTTCATCGCATATAGTTTGATAGACCTTGCAGTTATCTTTCAAGGTACTGCTTTGATACTCACACAGCAAGAGAGAAAGAAAATAATAACTTTAATGAGAAAAGAGAGAATCCTACTTGTTGGAATCACATTAGAAGCGGGGCCGCGGTTGCTCAGTGGTAGAGCATTCACATCTAATACATGGGGTTCTTGGTTCGATCCCAGCTCGCGGCGCCAAGTGAGCTTTGTGCTGGACAAACATCGTTTTCTCGGGATTCTCCCGTTTTCTCCCACTATCCACCATTTCATCCAATCCACCGTTTCATTCATTTATCATCATCACCGTCTTCTTTAGCCTAGCCGGCATAACCCGTGAGATGTAAAACTTAAAGATTTCATTTCTTTTTTCTTTTCTTTTCTTTTTTCTTTTTTTCTTTTCTTTTTTTCTTTTCTTTTTCTTTTCTTTTTTTTTGACATTAGTGGCTTCATAGTTGTCCCCGAAGTAAGTGTATCTACCCCTGGAACGATTTGCTCAACGACTTGCAAGTTCATTGTTTGTTTCTAATTGTCTGTTCGTAGGATAGTTGGCGGCCATCCATATTTGATAAGATCCTCTAACACTGTCAGTGTTGCCATATTACGCTATAATGCCAGAAAACAGGTGCTTTTATTACCATATCTCGGCCGTGGGATTCTTACATTTGTTATCAGCGTGACGTTCTTGTTTCACAACGATGCACTCTCACCCAGCCTACCCATTAACATTTCCATTTCTCCACAAACAATGCCACACCTATCACCAATTCATCATTATTCGTGAGGGCCGATGTCGAATCCTTCCCCATGATTAGGTCTATAGACCTATCTCAAAAATGTCTTCAAAGACAGGCAGTGGCGTATTTACGATTTTGTTTAGAGGGGGGCTTTGCTAACTTTCGGGAGGGCTTTGCCTGAAAATGTGAAAATTCTGCAAGATATTTCATATCTTTACTATAGTAAGATTTTGGGGCGGGGCTTAAGCCCCTAAATACGCCACTGAAGACAGTCTTTCCCGGATTGCGCAACTTCCAAGACACCCTGTACAATTGAACCTTTCAAGAGCATTAGCGGTCTGTGAGACCGCTAGTGGTTTTAAAAGCTACAGAAAAAAAAATGATTCATAACTTAAAATTGTTTTCTTCAAGGAAAAAAAATGTACTACTACGTTCGAAAACAGGCTCCAAGAATAAAAGAGCGAAATATCATTAGCCGTCAGAGATATCGGGACATGCCGTTAAAAGGTGAATAAACACACCGTCTAAGAGTTTTAATAAGGTAAAGATTATACAGGGTAATTCAAAATGATGGAGACGATTTCAGAAATTTATTCTGTGAGATCTAATAAAGATATGTTATTGTCAGACGTGCGCTACCACCAAGAGTCAGCAGCGAGCCGTTAAGGAAAATGGCGCTGACTGGAGGACAGAGATCTTTCTGTGTGCTTGATTGTCATGTTAACAAGTCTGTGATTAGTGTGCAACGGTATTTCTGTACCAAATATCGTAGAGATCCACCTACGGGAAAGGCCATTCATAAGTTGTTCAACACCATTGGATGACCTGCGTGCTCGTATCATAGCAGCCATTGTTCATATTGATCGCAGCGTGCTACAAAAGGTTTAACAAGAGATACAGTATCGGCTTCATGTGTACCGTGTTGATACGCGAGGTGCTCCATAGAACACTTGTGATACGTTTGAAATAATAATAATAATAATAATAATAATAATAATAATAATAATAATAATAATAATAAATGAGAGTTTACCTTTCTTAGCACAGTCTCACAATAAAGTATTTTTATTAGATTTCATAGAATACATTTCAGAAATCGGGTCCAACATTTTGACTTGCCCTGAACAATCTCTAATAGATTATGCAAGTTCTAATAGATTATACAATCTAATAGAATATAAAAGTTCTAATAGATTATGCAAGTTTTAGTAAATTATACAACTTCTAATAGAATATAAAAGTTCTAATAGATTATGCAAGTTTTACTAGATTATACAACTTCTAATAGAATATAAAAGTTCTAATAGATTATGCAAGTTTTAGTAGATTATACAACTTCTAATAGAATATAAAAGTTCTAATAGATTATGCAAGTTTTAGTAGATTATACAACTTCTAATAGAATATAAAAGTTCTAATAGATTATGCAAGTTTTAGTAGATTATACAACTTCTAATAGAATATAAAAGTTCTAATAGATTATGCAAGTTTTAGTAGATTATACAACTTCTAACAAAATATAAAAGTTCTAATAGATTATGCAAGTTTTACTAGATTATACAACTTCTAATAGATTGTAAAAGTTCTAATAGATTATGCAAGTTTTACTAGATTATACAACTTCTAATAAATTATATAAAAGTTTTATTATAAAATATTATTAATAGCTTTCGATTATTATAATTTTCTTGTATTAATAGATAAAATTAAGGAGATTTTAATTAATACATTTTTTTTAAATATAAATATCCTGTTATAATGTGTGTTCAAAATCCTTTTTAATGATGAATTTCGTTTCGAAGCGGATAATGCGAAACTCAATGTGATTCTGTGTGCGAAATTTTAAGCTATTGCCATGCATATTAACTAACTGAAAAAAGAAACTAACTCTATGGACTATACAACCCGGAGGTTGAATGCCGCATTCACAAAAGCTCTCCACTGACTTCTATCCTTAGCCAACTGCATCCAGTTTCTACTTTGTATTCCAATCTCTGCGAGATACATCTTAATATTGTTCTCCCATCTGCGCCTAGGTCTTTCTAATGCTAGTTTTCAGATTGGATTTTCAGTTAAAACTTTGAAAGCGTTCCTACTTTCTTTCATTCTGGCTACATGATTTACCCATCTGAGTCTCCTAGACTTAATTGGCCTTATGCATAGTCGTTCCATCGTCTGTCTATCGTTACAAAATTAAATTGTTCTGTTATTAGAATTTTCCTCCGTAAAGACCGTGTTTGTCCTATGTCTATTGAATATCGTGAATTTTTGGAGAGATCTTGAAGATCTCAAACGCAAGTTGGCAACACCGTTTTAGCACCTTTCCCGTCTGTTTGTGTAGAATACTAACGTTTCCGCCAAAGTAAATCTTAAATTTCGTTCCAAGGAAAACACGTTAGGACATGAAAACACACAGAAACAACATCAGGATGTATGCAAAATTCCCCACCTGCCACCAAACACATAATCAAGTTTTTTTTTTTTTTTTTTTTTTTTTTTTTAATGTATGGAGACTGTGCAACGACCGTTAAGACAGACATGTGTTGATTAGTTTAGTGACTCTGGTAGTTGGATCTAGATTTCGAAGGAAACTTCAAAAGATTTGTTCAGTTTTACTGCCCCTTCATTTCTTTCAAATGACTATTCGTATTCTAATTGCAACAGAAATAGATTTTAACTGTTGTCATTTACGGTACAACACTAACAGAAGGAAAGACCATTTATCATTTTATCCAAATCAACACAGAGCTCCTAATTTTATTTAAGTAACGCGGTCTTAATGTGTTAGCTAAACGGTAATCTGTGGCCCTGCGTAGCGTAATTGCTGAGGCTATCATGTTTGATACAAGCGGTCCTGGGTTCGATTCCCGGTGTGGTCGATAAAGTGTAACAGCTTTTTCAGGCCAGCCGTTCTGAGGCCCACCTCCCTCATATGCCTTCATGGTACCTAGCATACAGATCCCAGACCGCTTTCTTCCTTCCCTTTCATCGGATAGTGTAATCGCCAAGGAACGTCATCCCTCAAAACATGACGGGCTAATGTGGCCATAGATGCCAAAAGACCAGAAATCTAATAACTAACTAACTCTATGGCCTATGGAACCCGGAGGTTCAATGCCGCGTTCGCAAAAGCTCTCCATTGACTTCTATTCTTAGCCAACTGGATCCAGTTTCTATTTTGTATTCCTATTTCTGCGAGATCTATCTTAATATTGTCCTCCCATCTATCCCTAGGTTTTCCTAATGGTCGTTTTCCGATTGGTCTTCCAGTTAAGACCATCAATTTCACAATATACTAAATGGAATCTTCATTAGACTGCAAACGTCTGCTATCTCGCATATTTGAATTGCCATGCATGCTGTTTTGTGAACTGTTAACAGTATACACGAAACATGCAATGTATCAAGTTAAAGGTTCTTCTGTACCCATCATATTAATTACGAACGCTGTGTCCATGCACTTTGGCATTGTTGTCTCAAGACATTTAATGACTTTATTTTCTATTTATGTTCTCTGATGGAGGGTAGGCTATATAAGACGAGATTTACGGTTTAGAAAGAAGAGTACTGTAATGCTTGATCTCTCCCACCTGGAGTTGAACTCGGGGCCAGTCCACCAAAGACATACACTAGTCAGTATACAAATGAGGATGACACTACACTTCATAAAGTCAACCAAACCACGGAAAACACTAGAGCTACTAGAATCTTCGGACTCCTAATGGAGACATGTGGCATATTCAAACACCCCAAAATCTGATGCAATCAATCAAAAGTGAGAGAATGTGACTTCTTTTTCTACAAAATTATTATCAGACTTAATAGGAATGTTCATGCAAACGAATCGTGATAGAATATTTAACGTATTTACCAGGCGCGCACTCAGAAAATTTTGTTGGATGAGTCCAAAGTTTGAGGGGTCCAATACTATATAACATTACATCTATGTACGATTGATCCGATGTAATTCTACAACCAAGAAATGATAACTAATGTTAAGTTCCGCCATCTATATTCTAAGAAAAATTATAGAATTAGATTTTTTAAAAGAAAAGAAAGTAGAGATAAACCTTAGAATGCATCAGTCATTTCTCTACTAAACAAACAATTATAGTTTTATTATGAAAGTATACAAGCGAATATCGGGTTAAGAGGTTTTGAGGGGGAGGATCCGAACCTGGTAGATTCTCCTTGTGGGTGCGCCCCTGGTGCTCACACCAGTTAAATACATCATAATTATAATGTGTTTATTACAGTTCTCAAACGTCTACTTTTTCAATCAGATATCCCAAATATATTACACAATTCAGGTTCACTGTTAATTCCTTTCATATAAGACGAGAGAAAAGCAAAACAATGATATTTTCATTTCAGAATCTATCAGCCATTTATTGTTTTAAATTAACCTTGAAATTTCGACACAGTTTCGACAGATGATAGTTAACTTTGGTCGGTTATGTTCTAACTTCTTTCTAAACTTTCACAATTCGTCAGTGCACTAAAAGGTATACAGTAGTTTGCAATCACTCAACAGAATCCTCTACAAAATAGGGTAATAATAAAACTTTTCTTCCAAGAAATCTTCCGAAAAATACTTCCGTATCGAACAGGCCTTAGATTCACTAGTATTGAGAAGATATTTTAGAAAAACCTAACACTACAAACCTATCCAGGAGGGTATGCGAGAGTATATGGTGTATACCCACCTTAATATATTTATAGTTCAGCATATATTTACTTTAATTGAGAGATGTAATGGAAGTATAAGGATGGATATAAGCTATAGTTTTGAAAACGGTCGAGAATATATCTATCAAAAATTCTAGCAGTGCATAACTGGTGAAAATTATAGATCATATAACGAAATACTTTGGATAGATTAATAATTACCTGCACCTTGGGCAGAAAGTGCTCATACATGTGCACTATACTTAATAGAATGTTAATTTAATATTAACAAAAGAAGAATGTTTTTAATATCTGTAAGAGATATAGATAGTGTTATGTAATTAGTTGCTATGTAATTGTTTATGGATACCTAATCATCATGTCTGTGTGCATGACAGTTTGAACGAAAATATATTATAAAGTGTATCAACTAATAAACCATTTAGTACCGTTCATCGACTTTATAATTCTTATAGAAAAGGTGAGAATAATAATATGTATAATTATTAAAGGTATTTTTACATGCAAACTATTATTACCACTCGAGATTCATATATCAACGATCGAACCAGGTTGACGACTACCCTTGGTGAGTCGTTATAAAAATTTTGGTTTACCTCACCCGGGATTTGCTGTAAATTCATATCCCGAAGCAAAGTAAGGGTGAATTTACTTTTATAATAAAGTTAATGAATACAAATTTCACAAGACTGAGAAGTGGTAAAATAATTATAAGAAAAATGAACGGTGAGGCAATAGAAAATGAATCCAATGATGGTGATAACGGTGAACATAGTGTAGCACCAGGAATGACATTCGAAGAACGAATCTTGCTAACCTTACAGCGGCAAGAACAATGTCGAAAGGACGATTTTGAAGCCATGAAACAAAACTTGGTCGAATTGAAGCAGACGATAGAACAGAAGATAGAACAGAAGTCCGAAGAATCTAACAAGCAATACGAGGAGTTAAAGCAGACGATAGAACAGAAGATAGAACAGAAGTCCGAAGAATCTAACAAGCAATACGAGGAGTTAAAGCAGACGATAGAGCATAAGTCCGAAGAATCTAACAAGCAATATGAGGAATTAAGTAGACGAATGGAACGGAAGTCAGATGAAACGAAACAGTCAATTGTCCAGGCGATGAATGACATCACCTCGCAGTTCGAGGAAAAGTTAAAAAGAATATCCGAGGATTGTCAGGATAAGCACAACCACCAAATCCAAGAAATCAGTGGTGTAAAAAAGGATTTAGAAGTAATAGAATCTTCTGTTCAACAGCAAAAGATTCAGGTCATCAATAATTCTAACAACATACGTGTAAATACGCAATTGATAGCAACTCTACAGGAAGAAATTAGAACGCTACAGGTTAAGGACAATACATACCACAATAATATGGGTAGTGATCGCTTGGAGTTTCCCCACTCACCAGAGATGACTTCGCCTTCACCTGTGTCTGATGAGGATATTATTTTGGAAGAAATTCATCCGAAGAGGACAGATGGGCGGAAAAGGGATGGTGCAACGACACATCACGTCATGGATAGGAATTGTCACCCAATAAGTACACGGAATGATAAAAGAAAGGTAAAGTTAAGTGTTAAGATGAGTGAAATACGGGCTATGAGTAAATTCAGTGGTAAATGTAATGAAAACGCTACTTCTTTCCTGGAAAAATTTCAGGACGAATGCAATATAATGTGTATAGATAGATCACAATATATGAAATTAATCCCTCATGTATTACTCCCACCATGTTCTTTATGGTTTAAAGCCGTACGTGATCACATCAATACTTATGAGGAATTCAAAGCAGCGCTAATTGCGAATTATGAAAATGACTTTTTGCTTGCAAATCGAGATGCCACCATTAGAAATCAACATTTCAATCCTCGTTTGCACAAATCTGTTGTTGAATTTGTTGTAAATACATACAACGAATTAAAAGTCGTTAATCCCTTGCAATCGGAATCTAGAATAATAGCATCGATTCGAAATTTGCTCCCATTTAAGCTACAACAGATCTTGTTTTCTACACAGTGTATGAGTTTCAACCATTTATTAATGCTTGTCCAATGCTATGAAACTCAATACCATGCTATGAGTCAACAAGCAGGAATAGGCAAAAGTAAAAATAATTCAGATCATTTTGTACCTGTTCGGAATCTAAATATCAGAAGTGTGAACGATGCGGAACATAACCTAAGCCGAGTAAATCCTAGCAATCAAAACGAGCAAAATAGGCAAAGTTATGTAGGGAATCAGCCTAACCTAATTAATCGTAGTAATCCTGATGTCAAATCACCCAACAGAAGTAGACATAAAAACAATCGAAATATAGGGCGAAATTACAGGAATACAACAAGCTACATGGATAGACGTAATTGGAGGTCAAGAGATGGCACTTCGTATCAAAATCAGAATCACGATGAAATACATGTACAACATATTGTGGAACCTAATCATGATTGTGCAGTACAATGTACTTTATTAGAATCATATGCAAGTACGAATGTAAGCTGATTACCGTTAATGAAATTAGGTTAAACCCATATCAGTTATAGATTCTTGTGAACTTTTATTTTCAATTTTATGAGTTAATGTTGATAATGAAAACGACTCTTATGAATACTTGAAGTGCTTAGATATAGTTTTAGATAGACTGGAAAGTTAATTTTCAAATGATTTTAATTCTCTCTTGTTAATGTGAAGAATTATAATTCGATTCATAAATGATTAAAAGCAAAGGTTATTTATATTAGATTGATTTGTGTTGAAAACTTAATTGTCAAAGATTATGTTAAGTGTAAGATTCATTCTATTAAGTTAATTATTCAACGACTATCTTGAATGAAATTCTTCTATATTTTGATGCCTTATTGATCCAATGTTTATTTTAAAATATCACCTAATATAATTATTATATAATGCGCCCTGCATAATGGTAACTCATGTTTTAACTGTAATTGCTTCTTACGATTTTGACTTCGCACCCTTCAAAGATTAAATAAATGGGCGACGACATTTTAATAATAAAATATAATTAATGTAATAAAAGATAAGTATTAATGAAGTGAAAGATTTGTTATAAATGTATCTATATCTATGATATGTAATGAAGATACATACGAGGGGCGATCAAAATGTGATGAACATATGTAATGTAAGACCATTATTGTAAACGGACCAGTGGTTCTTGAAGATAAAAGCCAAGCTTGCTTATGACTTTTATATTCAGTCCAATTGTCGGGCGACATTTTATATAACGAAATACTTTGGATAGATTAATAATTACCTGCACCTTGGGCAGAAAGTGCTCATACATGTGCACTATACTTAATAGAATGTTAATTTAATATTAACAAAAGAAGAATGTTTTTAATATCTGTAAGAGATATAGATAGTGTTATGTAATTAGTTGCTATGTAATTGTTTATGGATACCTAATCATCATGTCTGTGTGCATGACAGTTTGAACGAAAATATATTATAAAGTGTATCAACTAATAAACCATTTAGTACCGTTCATCGACTTTATAATTCTTATAGAAAAGGTGAGAATAATAATATGTATAATTATTAAAGGTATTTTTACATGCAAACTATTATTACCACTCGAGATTCATATATCAACGATCGAACCAGGTTGACGACTACCCTTGGTGAGTCGTTATAATCAAAAATAATAAATACTAGCAAACACATTTATAAATCAATTAGTATACCACCACACAACACGTTTTCACTTTTGCCACTTTGAAATACATTGAGAGAATAATGTTCCTGCTCATAAAGTACGATCTACGAAGTAAGTTCCGCCCCCCTCCTAAGACAAAAATTTCCGCACTTTTTAGAAGTGTTACAGCTGAACGTACGTTATTGCAAATACCAATACTTGTCTTTTTCTATTTCGTGTGTGTTAAAGATAAATGTTGAAAAAAAATCAGTTCCAAAATTTCTTTGCAAACGTTTAGTTTATTTAGGCAGGAAAACCGTAGCCTACAGAAAAATCAAAGATTATAAGTATTTTTTTTTTTAAAGTCTTGAAAATAAATTAAAATTTAATTTTGTTCCGCTTTAACTCATGAATCTCTGGAGAGGGGTTCTAAACCTCCCATTTCCCGTGGTACGACCTCGGAAAGCCGTAACTTTGTTTGTTCCATTAGTGTATTTTCATTACAAGAAATTGAGACAAAAAGAAATGTAGATACTGATTAAAAGAATGAGTTATATACTATTATGTTCTGTTTTAAATTGCAGTTCATTCTTTGAGTCTGTTTAAAGCGCCACGGGAAATAAGTCAACAATAGCTCTCAACGCTGCTCGTGCAAATCTTGATTTGAACGTCAGGAGACCTCAGTTCCTCCCCTCAGCTGCTCGCTATTCCCTTCTTATCTACATACAGAGCAGTCTATCACGCTCGCTGCTTAGTTGTGAACGTGGTGTGGCGATGGAATGCATATATGCAAGGGGTAAAGTAAGCGAAGAGTAGAAATGAAACAACAATATAATAATATTCTAAATATTATTAAATATCTTAAGAAGCAACAAACAAAGCACGATATTTGGTGGTTCACGTGCTCTTGCGAACTGAACAAGGCGACGCCACTGCTGCATGTACGCATAACGCTTGACCAACTTCTTTCTTAGTCCAATATTAAGCCTCCAATATGATGTCAATTGCATCTAGAACTAAGGTTTCCTGCTGCAGTTAATCCTATTGGAAACGGCAGTAAATGATACAAAATAAGCGATGACAGGTCATGTATTTTGTTACTTTTGTCGAGGTCAATGGTTTCTTGGGCTCAAATA
Organism: Thermobia domestica; assembly: GCF_964235325.1. Lineage (NCBI taxonomy): Eukaryota > Metazoa > Arthropoda > Insecta > Zygentoma > Lepismatidae > Thermobia > Thermobia domestica. Next base: position 196,776,893 of record NC_137468.1, read on the forward strand.
TGTCCATTCCCTCTTAACCCTCCAACTAAGGTAAAGTAATTGTTTTTTCGGAACCACCTTTTTTTGATTAGAAAGGACCTAATTCTTTTCAGAATTGCCTGACTCAGACTGCAAACGCTTTGGGTCAAAGATATGTGAAAATGTGGTCATTGCTATGTTAAACAGTAGAACAATAACTTCAAGGTCACCATATGCATATAGGTCCTCACTGTCTTTCCTTTTTTCCCTTTTAACAACATTGATTCTTTGAAAATTCGATTTCCATATCCCCGAAAATGTAAACATTTTGAAAGAATGGAAACGACATTGACGAACATAGCTTGTCTAGGAGCTGTTTAGTGACATATTTTCTTTTGAAATATGATACATGCAAGGCATTTGCCGTTTCTTCCGAAATAAATTACAAACATCAAGGTACCAAAGCACATTGTCGGAACCCTTTGGGGGAAAGGCCGCCCCTCCTGGGTCCATCCCTTCCCTACGCCACTGATATATAAACTACTAACAGAATGCTCGTTCTTTACACGGGGCGAATACGTTTCATATTGGACGTAAAGGACTGAATTTGGATTTAACCGGCATCGGAAGTGTCACTGTTCATCTCAGTGATCCCTAAAACTATAGATTCGACACTAAAATCGGCCATTTTCGATCCTCCTCCTTCCGAGCTTTCGGAGCTGAATTTTGATTTAAACGGGATCTCAAGTGTCACTATTCATCTTAGGGACTCTGAAAACTATGAACTTTTCACTAATACATGTCATTTTCGATCATTTTTATATATCTCCCTCGTTTCTAAGTTGCACTGTCAAAGTAAAATGATAAAAACTACCCCAGGCCTGAACCTAATCTATATTGAAAAGTTGATCGAGGTCGGTCAGGTGGTTCAAGAGTTATTAAGTGACCAAGGTAATCACTATCATTTTCGATCATTTTCAAATATCCCCCTACCTTAACTTACACCACCAACGTGAACTGATAAAAACTATCGCAGACCCGAACCTCATTTCTATGTGGTAAATTTGATCGAGATCGGTCTCGAGATTAAAGAATCATTAAATTTATTTATATTAAATTTATTTATATTTGATCAAGGTCGGTCAGGTGTTCAAGAGCTATTAAGTCACAATAATAGTGACTTTCATTTTTATATTCTAATGTCCCACGTGATGCAGTAAACAAACAATTCTACACGCCAGAGTTTTTCAAACACTACCAGATGGTTTGGCAAGAACATTCCACATCAGATGGATCTACAATCACCTGCAGACGACGGCTTCTAGACCCTCCCACGGAGCAGAAGAGGACAACGGAGGAGCAGCGCCACCGCTACCCAAGGAACCCTTTAAATTGGCTGGACGACAGCAATTCTGTACCAGTTTTCTGGTGATCCTCCTCGTGTTTGCCACGGAACATTAGGAGTAACCTAACCCCAGGGCCTCTAGTCTGCTTCGGGACTCTTGGCTTTTCCTGTCTCCTGCTTCCGGGCTTTGTCGGGAATCCCAACCTCAGCCGCTTAGCCTGCTTCGGGGCTCAGTGGCCACCTAACCAACCCACTGCTTGCTTCGGAGCTTTGTGTCCCTAACGCCACTCTGCTTAGCCTGCTTCGGGGCTCTGTAGAGATCCTGTCTGCGACCTTACGGTCAAAGACCACTTATAACTAACCTTGTAAATTTGAAGAGATTATTTGTATAGTATTTTTGTTAAAATACTTTTTAATGGAAATTTTATAATAAAAACCTGTAGTGGGAGTCGATTCCAGGTTCTCTTTTTATTAACTCTCTACCTATATGGGACAAAGTTTTACAATATATATAGATAACAACTTCAGTAATGCGTGTATATACCTTATTAAGCTGTATAATTAATGATTTATAGCTGTATAATACATACTTGTTTGAGATTCTCAACTAGATACGCAATCCAATTTAATTTCTCTTTTTCTGTGTTATTTGGACGAATGTTCAGCCTAAGAGAACCGAAAGTGTATACCTTGAGAATCACAGTTTAAGAAACGCTGTTTTAATGTAATGTCAAAACGTAAAAGAATAACTAGAGAAGCTATCCGTTCAGGCCCGTAGCCAGCCCCAAAATGTAGGGGAAGGGGGGCGATCCAGCTATATTGTAGTTCATCACCAGTTCATTTGCGAGCCTACCGTGAAAATTTTAGGGCGGACAGTATAAATTTAGGAGGACCCGGCCCCCATGCCTCCCCGTGGATACGGGTCTGTATCCGTTTCCAATTATTCTGTTATGTCTTGACGTCCTCTGTGTTATAGCTCCAAAACACCCTCACTGTTGCCCGAAAATTGTAAAGTATGCTAATTATTACTTTTTAAACAGCAATTAAAGGCAATAAATGAATTTATTCAAAGCCTTAGTTGAGAACGAATCATAAATCACGGACTTTAGAAACCGTTTTTACTAATTTTTTTTTCAGAATTAGTAGGAATACTTTCATTTATTTTCTTTGGTTATATAATATGGAAGATGTAAATTAATTACATTGGAATTCCTCCGTGGCTGGTAGTCCGTAGAAAATTCCTTTTAGCTTTATTTAGGCAACGCAGCGCATACGGAAAGGACTGAAAATGTCCAAATAGTTTACGAAATAGGGAAATGAGTGGAGCAACGCCTGGCCTTCCAGTTGGACAGAGGCCAGCATTGTTTAATGTCGTTCTGTCTTTCGTATTCTTTTGGCTCGAACACAACTATGAGAGGAGGATGTAATAGCCCTTTGTTAGAGCGCTAGTCTTTTGTTTTATTGCGGCAATTGGTTGTGTCAAGGCTTGTTAGGTTAAAAAGATAAAAAGAACTCGAAAACACATTTTTTCTCTTAGTAATTACTGAGTTCTAAACGTGGATTTTTATGACCAAGTTAATGAAGAAGGTGGTTTATTTGTTTTAAGAAGGTCAGGGATTCGATTCCAAAAGCTGTATTAACTGCATATACAACATGAGATGCGGTGTTCAGTACGTGTAATTTTGCCACATATGCGTAGCCAGATAGAAATGGTTAAGAGAGCGTTAAAGTTGGCGACTAGAAATTCCAAAAATCAAAATATCCTTATTAAAAAGGGAAACACACGTCTCAGTCTGAAAGTAACATCAATTGCGAATAGTTAACAGTCTCACTAATAGGTGTGGCTACCTGGACTGTCTGTCTGACTCCAATAGATGGTGTATGGGGTCCCTGGTTCGATCCCAGGTCGCGCCAAGTAAGCTCTATGGTGAACAAACACCGTGTGGATGGGTTTTATCGAGGTTTTCCCGTTTCCTCAGACTTTCTTCATTTCACCATTTCATTCATTTCTCTTCATCACTGTCTCCTTTTGTCCAGCGGGCATAATCGTGGATTAAAAGATTTCATTTCATTTTTCAATAGATGGCTCTAGCGTCCACAGATTTAAAAGTATTTTGATTTAAGTCTAGCTTAAACTGTATTGTTTAAATTTAATTATCTGGAAGTGAATAATGGTTATGCTCAACATGAACGTGTTTCATTGTATATTATTAACACATGGTCCGTAACTATCCCAAGTTAGTTGGTGGAGAATCTAAAAGAAAGAAAGTTAAACATTTAGAACTTTTAATAAAGCACGAACTTTTAATAGCGTATAGCGAGTCAAAAACTTGGGAGGGGGAACACAACTTGCTTTGTATAAAGTAATGGTCTCTCCTTCTGTTTCGGGGAAAGCATGAAGCCCCAAAGGAACGGGCACGCACTCAAGGGCGCCGATTCTTGGGGGGTACGAGGGGGCCCGGGTCTCCCTAAATCTAATGTGGATCCCCGTGTTGTATTTATGAATATAAAATATTTTGCATAATTTGAATGCAATTTGTCTTAAATCTTCATATATACAGTATATATGCCTTCTGTATCTGAATGCCCCCCCCCCCGTTTACAAAGAAATCGGCGTCCTTGCACGCACCTAGAATTATTTTTGGGAAGGAGGCTCTAATACTACAAGCCACTACGTCTATGTAGTATTGAACGGGTATTATTCTTCACCCGAAAAGACGATAAGTAATTGTAAAATATTTCCATCTATATTTTTGTTAGGTGAAGTCTAAGCTTTGGGAAGGAGGCTCTAATACTAAAAGCCACTACGTCTATGTAGTATTGAACGGGTATTATTCTGCACCCGAAAAGACGATAAGTAATTGTAAAATATTTCCATCTATATTTTTGTTAGGTGAAGTCTAAGCTTTGGGAAGGAGGCTCTAATACTAAAAGCCACTACGTCTATGTAGTATTGAACGGGTATTATTCTGCACCCGAAAAGACGATAAGTAATTGTAAAATATTTCCATCTATATTTTTGTTAGGTGAAGTCTAAGCTTTGGGAAGGAGGCTCTAATACTAAAAGCCACTACGTCTATGTAGTATTGAACGGGTATTATTCTTCACCCGAAAAGACGATAAGTAATTGTAAAATATTTCCATCTATATTTTTGTTAGGTGAAGTCTAAGCTTTGGGAAGGAGGCTCTAATACTAAAAGCCACTACGTCTATGTAGTATTGAACGGGTATTATTCTGCACCCGAAAAGACGATAAGTAATTGTAAAATATTTCCATCTATATTTTTGTTAGGTGAAGTCTAAGCTTTGGGAAGGAGGCTCTAATACTAAAAGCCACTACGTCTATGTAGTATTGAACGGGTATTATTCTTCACCCGAAAAGACGATAAGTAATTGTAAAATATTTCCATCTATATTTTTGTTAGGTGAAGTCTAAGCTTTGGGAAGGAGGCTCTAATACTAAAAGCCACTACGTCTATGTAGTATTGAACGGGTATTATTCTTCACCCGAAAAGACGATAAGTAATTGTAAAATATTTCCATCTATATTTTTGTTAGGTGAAGTCTAAGCTTTGGGAAGGAGGCTCTAATACTAAAAGCCACTACGTCTATGTAGTATTGAACGGGTATTATTCTTCACCCGAAAAGACGATAAGTAATTGTAAAATATTTCCATCTATATTTTTGTTAGGTGAAGTCTAAGCTTTGGGAAGGAGGCTCTAATACTAAAAGCCACTACGTCTATGTAGTATTGAACGGGTATTATTCTTCACCCGAAAAGACGATAAGTAATTGTAAAATATTTCCATCTATATTTTTCTTAGGTGAAGTCTAAGCTTTGGGAAGGAGGCTCTAATACTAAAAGCCACTACGTCTATGTAGTATTGAACGGGTATTATTCTTCACCCGAAAAGACGATAAGTAATTGTAAAATATTTCCATCTATATTTTTGTTAGGTGAAGTCTAAGCTTTGGGAAGGAGGCTCTAATACTAAAAGCCACTACGTCTATGTAGTATTGAACGGGTATTATTCTTCACCCGAAAAGACGATAAGTAATTGTAAAATATTTCCATCTATATTTTTGTTAGGTGAAGTCTAAGCTTTGGGAAGGAGGCTCTAATACTAAAAGCCACTACGTCTATGTAGTATTGAACGGGTATTATTCTTCACCCGAAAAGACGATAAGTAATTGTAAAATATTTCCATCTATATTTTTGTTAGGTGAAGTCTAAGCTTTGGGAAGGAGGCTCTAATACTAAAAGCCACTACGTCTATGTAGTATTGAACGGGTATTATTCTTCACCCGAAAAGACGATAAGTAATTGTAAAATATTTCCATCTATATTTTTGTTAGGTGAAGTCTAAGCTTTGGGAAGGAGGCTCTAATACTAAAAGCCACTACGTCTATGTAGTATTGAACGGGTATTATTCTTCACCCGAAAAGACGATAAGTAATTGTAAAATATTTCCATCTATATTTTTGTTAGGTGAAGTCTAAGCTTTGGGAAGGAGGCTCTAATACTAAAAGCCACTACGTCTATGTAGTATTGAACGGGTATTATTCTGCACCCGAAAAGACGATAAGTAATTGTAAAATATTTCCATCTATATTTTTGTTAGGTGAAGTCTAAGCTTTGGGAAGGAGGCTCTAATACTAAAAGCCACTACGTCTATGTAGTATTGAACGGGTATTATTCTTCACCCGAAAAGACGATAAGTAATTGTAAAATATTTCCATCTATATTTTTGTTAGGTGAAGTCTAAGCTTTGGGAAGGAGGCTCTAATACTAAAAGCCACTACGTCTATGTAGTATTGAACGGGTATTATTCTGCACCCGAAAAGACGATAAGTAATTGTAAAATATTTCCATCTATATTTTTGTTAGGTGAAGTCTAAGCTTTGGGAAGGAGGCTCTAATACTAAAAGCCACTACGTCTATGTAGTATTGAACGGGTATTATTCTTCACCCGAAAAGACGATAAGTAATTGTAAAATATTTCCACCTATATTTTTGTTAGGTGAAGTCTAAGCTTTGGGAAGGAGGCTCTAATACTAAAAGCCACTACGTCTATGTAGTATTGAACGGGTATTATTCTTCACCCGAAAAGACGATAAGTAATTGTAAAATATTTCCATCTATATTTTTGTTAGGTGAAGTCTAAGCTTTGGGAAGGAGGCTCTCATACTAAAAGCCACTACGTCTATGTAGTATTGAACGGGTATTATTCTTCACCCGAAAAGACGATAAGTAATTGTAAAATATTTCCATCTATATTTTTGTTAGGTGAAGTCTAAGCTTTGGGAAGGAGGCTCTAATACTAAAAGCCACTACGTCTATGTAGTATTGAACGGGTATTATTCTTCACCCGAAAAGACGATAAGTAATTGTAAAATATTTCCATCTATATTTTTGTTAGGTGAAGTCTAAGCTTTGGGAAGGAGGCTCTAATACTAAAAGCCACTACGTCTATGTAGTATTGAACGGGTATTATTCTTCACCCGAAAAGACGATAAGTAATTGTAAAATATTTCCATCTATATTTTTGTTAGGTGAAGTCTAAGCTTTGGGAAGGAGGCTCTAATACTAAAAGCCACTACGTCTATGTAGTATTGAACGGGTATTATTCTTCACCCGAAAAGACGATAAGTAATTGTAAAATATTTCCATCTATATTTTTGTTAGGTGAAGTCTAAGCTTTGGGAAGGAGGCTCTAATACTAAAAGCCACTACGTCTATGTAGTATTGAACGGGTATTATTCTTCACCCGAAAAGACGATAAGTAATTGTAAAATATTTCCACCTATATTTTTGTTAGGTGAAGTCTAAGCTTTGGGAAGGAGGCTCTAATACTAAAAGCCACTACGTCTATGTAGTATTGAACGGGTATTATTCTGCACCCGAAAAGACGATAAGTAATTGTAAAATATTTCCATCTATATTTTTGTTAGGTGAAGTCTAAGCTTTGGGAAGGAGGCTCTAATACTAAAAGCCACTACGTCTATGTAGTATTGAACGGGTATTATTCTGCACCCGAAAAGACGATAAGTAATTGTAAAATATTTCCATCTATATTTTTGTTAGGTGAAGTCTAAGCTTTGGGAAGGAGGCTCTAATACTAAAAGCCACTACGTCTATGTAGTATTGAACGGGTATTATTCTTCACCCGAAAAGACGATAAGTAATTGTAAAATATTTCCACCTATATTTTTGTTAGGTGAAGTCTAAGCTTTGGGAAGGAGACGATATGCCAGTTCGTCAATAGTCACTCGTTTGTCTAACAGAACTATGTTACGTGCACGTTCAATGTTGTTATCATTTGTGGCTGTAGATGGTCGTCCGCCTTATTTCTCATGCGTAACACTTGTGCGACCATTTTTAAATTTTTCAATCCATTCGTAGACACTGTTCCCGTATTGTGCCGAGAGTCTTTGATGGATTGCGGCCCCTGATACACCTTCCGTCCACGAAAATGGGATCACTGCTCGTTGTTCCTCTTTGGTGCAAGCTTCTAATGGAGCGACCACGATCTATCTGCAACAAAAGTAAGAAGAAATGGAAGAATTAGGATAAAACTTTCATAGCATGACCACAACAGCATAAAAATATACGAGGGCCATCCGGAAAGTGGTACCCGTTTGTGCAATGAAGACACAGTAGTACCTATTAACAAATATACACATTTTTATTGGAAAGAGCATACTTTACACTACTTCTCCACATAATCACCAAGCAAATTGAGGCATTTGTCATACCGTGTGACGAGTTTTTGTATTCCAGCGTCATAGTCCTCCGCCGCCAGCGTATTGAGATACGTAGTCACCCCTCGTTTAAGTTCTTCATCGCTGTCAAATCTTTTTTTCCGCTAGAAAGTCTTTAAGCTCGTCCATCACATTGTCTCTATACACCTCCTTTAATTGGCGATGAATTTCACAAGGTCGAACGTTTCGTGCATTAAGAAATTTAATCACGGCCCTCAACTTCACAACTGGCGGGGTTCTCAATTCGTTTAATCATTATAATCGAGCACAGACACAACACAGGCAGTGCTAGCGTCACGCAACGTCGCACAGAGCAGGCAGACAAGCCACTGACGCGGTCCAGCGTTGCCAGACTCATAGCTCGGAATTATTCCAAAACCTGGTCGAAATTATGCTAGATTTGGTCAAATTATGCTAGATCCTCATAATTACTAATTTAGGAGTTTTAAAAGAAAAAAACGAAGTTGAGATACGATAACGTAACTTAAAATACGCAGAGCGCAAGAATGCGTGGATAGAACTCAATACTTCACGCACCAAAGCTTTAACTCAACTAAACTAGTGCAGTCTTTGCCAAACTCAATGGCGTATATATCGTATAAATGAATGAAAAGTCTGTTTACATATTTTGAAATAAAATTACCTCGCAGCATAAGCGGAGTTGGGAATTTTCTGCTGGGGGGCAGATTTTTGGTCGGTCTCGGACCTTTCATTTCAGGAATAAAGATGGTCATGAAGTCAGAAATAAAGATGGTGAAATTGTCAAAAAGTTGGGGGAGAATGGCCCCAATAGCTCCCCCATGCTTCGCAGTTAGAGGATTAGAAAACCCTGGGTGGAGCCACATGAAAAAAAGGCCAAAGCCGTTTCTAACTTACTTCGGAAAATGAGACTGCCTGTATGGTTTACCGACTGTATGAATCAATAGGAGAGGATACATTTCTGCCGTTCTTTTCTTTCTCATCTCCAGGTTTTGCGGCTTTTTGATAAACTTACTGAAATTATGCTAGATTTGGGCAGGATGCTAAAAGCAAGATGCTAGATGCTAAAGACATGCAAATTATGCTAGATCTAGCTTCATTATGCTAGATCTGGCAACGCTGACGCGGTCTGACCTTCCCCAGCGGCTCCCCGAGTCGTCAGCGCTTCATGCGGCGCAAACGGGTACCACTTTCCGGATGGCCCTCGTAATAAACGAGAATAGAGGTCAGTGTGAGCAATGTGAGAAAACTTAATTTAACTGCTAAATAATGAGCTAAACCGAAAATTGTCTGGAAGTATTTTATTGTTCTTGGGTTTCCGTATGTGTACAAAGTTCTACACCTCTAGCTAGTCCGGAAATGCGTGAATTTTAAATTACAATATTTTACTTAAAAAAAAAAGTATGCTAATGAAAGCATTATAAAAAAACGTATTCGTTTTGTAGTCATTGAAATAAGATGGAAAATAAGCAGGGTATGAATGTAGGAATAGTGAGTACAGCGAAATGCATGAGAAACCTGTAATTACTTGACTTTACTGATAAATAGGGATGCGCACGAGACGATTCGAGACAGAATTTTGCAGACAAAATTCGAGTCGAGACACAGCTCTTTCAATAGAGAAGAATACATTTTTCAAGTCGAGACATTACTTTTATAGCACATTTTGGACACGAGACAGCCTCAAATCTTGTCTCGTGCGCATCCCTACTGATAAAATATTTAATTTTCGCAAGAAGCAGGATAAGTCATAAATATAGTCTCGCAAAACAAACCACAACGAGGTGTGGACGTTTTCACTGTGGCTTTATTTGTTACGCTTGCATAAATGAAGAATTATTCTGTAGAAATACATATAAAACTGCTTTCAGAAGTTCTACATAATTTCGTTTAATGTAGCTGGCTTTGTGTTAGACGTACGTACTTTACTTTAGTCTAGGGAAGAGAATCTTTGACGAGTTTAACGTCATTCTTTTGGCTTTATCTTTGACGAGTTTAAGAGATCAGAAATGTAAGTAGCGTGGCTACTAGACCTATCACATTTAAATTACTATTCTATATGTCCTATTGAAAGTATGCAAAATAAATGACTTTGTTTTGTGTTCTGGTTCCTATGCAACTTAATCTCTCTGAGCTTAGGTAGACTAAACCTCCTTGGACACTACAGGGTGTTTCAACATAATGCCAACAACGTTTGGGAGGTGATTCCTGACACAGACCAACCTGGGTGCACAAATGCTTCCTTACGGAGTTATAGGCTGCCGAAAACATGAAAAATTGAACTTTAAAGGTCCATAGCTCCAATACTATGGGACCTACCGTAGTCGGGTCAAGACTTCACTTAGAAACTAATATATGCCATATCCAAATATCCATGCTTTAGAATCCTGCGGTATTTCCGCGACAATTTTTTGTAGAGGTAATTGGTGAGTACTTCAAGTTATATGCCAGTAGCCAAACTCCCTTGCAAAAATTGCTACGTGAGTACCTTAGCATTCTGAAACATGTATTTTTGGATACTGCACATATTAGTTCCTAAGTGAAGTGTTGACCCGACTACGATAGGTCCCATACTTTTGGAGCTATGAACCTTTGAAGTTAAATTTTTTTCGGCAGCCTATAACTCCGAAAGCAAGCATTTGTGCGCCCAGGTTGGTCTACACTTTTTGTATTATCTTGGTGTCAAGAATCATCTGCCAAATATTGTCGGTATTGTTTTGAAACACCCTGTATATGGTTAGCGCACGTGTACCTCCTGCGTGACAGAACCGAGTTCGATTCCCCAAAACTCATATAATTCAAATCTCATATTAAGCTGCAAATCCACGTCGCATATAACATCAATGTAGAATCGGAGACTGAATCCTAATACAACCATCTCAGCTGCATTAACTGATGGAATAAAATGTTATTTAAAGAGCTTCTTCGTGACTAAGCGGTTGCCGTAAGCGCCTTTGGCGTGGGAGACTCGGGTTCGATTCCCGGCTGGAGCTCATGTGGGTTAGGATTCCACATTAATCACTATGTGCACGTCTCATATAAGTTCGCTGCTGAACGAGACGTTAAACTCAAAATCAACTCATCAACTTAAAATGTTATTAAAAAAAGAAAAAAAAAAACACTTTACCGATGGAATGGCGTATGAAGATGTTACCCTAAAAAGGAGAGGTTATATACTTATACATACTTATGATCAATACTGCCATATATGTCTTTACGCTCGTCAAGTAAGAAGGATAACGTCTCTGGGTGAGCATACCAAGAGCATCTGTAGAAGGGGGAAAGAAGAAAGGAATGGGGTAGCAGCCAGGGGCTTGTGTGTTAGGTCCATCCCGCCATTTGCCTGGTGGAAATGAGAAAATCTAGGAAAAACCACTGAGGATGGCTGGCGTGAAAAGGCCGTTGCACTATTTCGAGCGAGTGTCCCCACCGGGAATCGAACCTGGGATAGCTCGACTTGACGTGATGGCAGCGTTAGCGACTACGCTATGCGGGGTCATGTAAAGGAAGAGTAAGTGCTGTCAGTAATAGTTGAGGTTACTATTAAGGTGTGAAGAAATATTGAAATAAAAACTGTTTAATTTATATATATATATATATATATATATATATATATATATATATATATATATATATATATATATACAAACAATATGTTTTAATCAAGGCCTTGCACAAGAGGCGGTCAGGAAAGCCATTAAGTTAGTTTGAATGTGATATTCAATACTCTACCGGGAGTCCCTCAAGGTTCTAATCTAGGTCTCCTGTTGTTTCTTCTTGTTATTAATGATATTCCTCTGTGTGTTAAAACTCCTCAAGTTCTTCTTTTTGCCGACGATCTCAAATTATACCCCAAAGTAAGCTCAATTGATGACTGCATGAAACTTCAACAGGATCTACAGAGAATTCAAATATGGTGTGATAAGAATAATTTAGTTCTGAATGTGTTCAAATATAAATTTGTATCTTTCACGAGGAAAGAAAATCCAAATAACTTTACCTATACAATAAGTGACACTTCCTTGTCTACCCCAAATACTGTCAAAAATCTAGGAGTTATATTTGATAGCAAATTAACCTTGCTCAATGGTAGAGCGTTCACCTTTGGTGTTTGGTTTCCTTGGTTCGATCCCAGTTTTCGACAAGTGAGCTTTGTGGTGGACAAACACCGTATGCGTGGGTTTTCTCGCGGAGTTCTTCTGTTTCCTCCCACTTTCTTCATTCCACCATTTCATTCATTCCTCATCATCGCCGTCTCATTTAGCCTACCCGACATAACTGTGGAACTTAAAAATTTCATTTCATCTCATTTTCAAATTAACCTTTCCTCAACACACTGACGCAATAACGAATAGTGCATATAAGAACCTAGGTTTAACTTGAAGGATAGGACAGGATTTCTACAAAGAATCAACACTTATAAGGTTATATTTTTCGTATGTAAGGTCAAAATGTTGTACTGTTTGAACACCAAATATCATTAAATACTCTGATGCAATAGGAAGTAGAGAGTTTAAATTCTTAAAAATGCCTGCGTACAAGTAAACGGCTTCTACCGAAAGTACAGGGTGAGCACAGAAACAGTCCCAGATTTCAAATTAGTGTAAATTTAATATGCGAAGGGATATTTTGATGAAATTTTGAACAGCGATACATAATGTCAAAAAGATTTTGTAGCAATAGTTGAAATCACAAACACTCGATGTGCGCGCCACCTGTAACTAGATAAATATCGAGGCGGTAATCTAGCTCCAACCACACGTTGTGAAGCATATACGGTGTAATGGAGTTGACAGCATCACTGATGCGTTCTTGGATATCGTTCAGAGTTGCGGGTAGTGGAGGTGCATACACCTTGTCCTTCACAAATCCCCACAGAAAGAAGTCACAAACAGTGAGGTCAGGTGATCTTGGAGGCCACTTGCAAAGAACTTGATCATTGACTCCAGCGCGCCCTATCCATCGGTTTGGGAGGTTCTCGTTTAGAAACCTGCGTACAGCACGATGCTAGTGTGGCGGCGCTTCATCTTGTTGTAGAACGAAGTCGTCTATCTCTGCATTACTAAGTTGCGGAATCAACCAGTTACGTAGCAATGCTAAGTAACTTTCACCTGTTTGTTCCTGACAGAAGAACGGACCGTGCACCCGACGCTCTGATACTGCACAAAAAATATTGATTTTCGGTGAGTCACGTTCCACATTTACAGTTGCATGAGGATTCTGGGTTCCCCATACCCTTACATTGTGTCTATTCACCTTTCCACTTAAGTGAAATGTCGCCTCATCACTGAAAATGATCTTCGTCAGAAAGTTTTCGTCGTCCTCTATGAAATTTTGCATAGTCTCACAGAACTCACGGCGCTTTACCTTGTCTTGTGGGTATAACTTCTGAACCAACTGCAGTCGGTACGGGTAACACCGCAAACGCTTGCGTAAGATCTTGCTTACTGTTGTTTGTGGCATCTGCAACTCTGCTAGCTTTATGTGTAGACTTCTGTGGGCTGTGTACGAAGGCTGCTCTTACGTGCTCCACAGTTTCCTCGGAGACTGGACGTCGCCCTGAATGTCCTTTTCTTTGATTATAAATGCACCCCGTCTCAATAAATGTTCTATGCCACTTCGCAATGGATTTGTGTGTGGGTGGATCAGGATTATATTGTCGTTTGAAATCACGCCGCACTCTCACAAAACTGCTTGTTTTTTCAAATTGTAAAACGCACCAGCTTCGTTGCAGTGGGGTGAACGCCATTTTCGATGTTACTGCCCTGGTCAGAACTAGGATTCTGAAAAGATAGATGGGAAAATACTTTGAGTTTACTGAGCTCGGTACAAATTTCGTGTAAATATTAAATTAAATGTTAATTATATGGCACTTTAAAATCAGGTACTGTTTTTGTGCTCACGCTGTATATCCCCTATGAAGACCTAGTACCGAATTTTAGTTTTCAAACATAAAAAAAAAGAAAAAGAAAAAGAAAAAGAAAAAAGAAACGGGGCGATGGGTTTTTGATTTGTTGTTCGTACATAAATTATTCAACGGTAAAATTGATTGTCCTGAATTAATTCCAGAAGTCTATTATTACGTGTCCCAATAGGTAAGACTAGAACAGGAGACACTGGGACATTCTATTGTAGAAAAGGAAGAACTAATATATTACATAAATCTCCTCTCATATATTACATGAGAGAATGTGTGCTCCATATGAAATGATTAGATTTCTTGTAGTAGGTATTTAGTATGTCCGAAAACAAGTTCAAAAAGATTATCAGGCAGTAACTTCTACATAATTAAACGATGTATATTTGTGTATGTAATAGTGTATGTTAGATAATTATGTTCACGACAATATAACTGGGCATTAAGCATGTTGTGTTGTCCTTATGAAATATATATAATTTAAGGGGGCATCAATTAGAACACGAGGATGCTTTACTTCTGATTAAGTTGTTCACATTGACAATAATAGATGGCAGCACATGCAAAGTAGTGTGTTAATGTCCATCTTAACGGAAAGCGTGTCTACTTACTTTGGTTCATTGAACGTTTGTTTGAGAAACAAGACAAGCAAACAAGCGCTAACGAAATTATTCTTCTTTCACTTATAACATTAAGTTAAGCGACACGCGCTTTTGAAACCAGAAATCTGTCTAATGGAGAATGACGTTTGTATGTTGATAATTAGAATTAAAAAAGAACTGTTCCTTTGTTTTTTGAGACGCTTTGGTGTCAAGAAGATTCTCGTGCTACTTTGTACATTAGACAATGTGTTTTACTCTAAGCGACGGTGTAACTATTGTTATGAGACAAGTCTGGCGTTTTTTTTTTTCAATGTTTTGTTTACATTTTCGTTTACGATCCGTTCACTACTTCGGTTTCTTTGTTCTTTGGTATGGCGGCAAACGTTCTTCACTTGTTTTTATTTGCTTTTTCTGTTGTCTCTTTGCTCGCACTTCTCTTGTGACAGACGTTCGGCGTGAACTCTCCTTTCTCCACCATAATAAATACTGTTGCGGGATTTGACTCACAATGTTAAATCTGCCGCTATTCAGTGGTACTCCAAATGGTGCACATCCCGTCTCTGTAAGTCTTCATATATGTATATGGATGAACTTAACAGCTAATGTATAGTGACTTAAAGACATCTGAATTATTTTTCTGCTTCTACGTGGCATGATTCACTTCTGGTATTCTAATTGGATTTGCATAATTAAATCTTCACGTTGTTAAGAAACATCAAACACTACTCGAAACAACGTTAACTTTTATGATCCTGTTTGTTAAGAGTTGCGTTATTTCCTGTACTGCATAGTAGCAGGTTAATTTTAATTGACATTTTTTTTCTGTGTTGCGTGGACAGCCCTTGAATTTTCTAATAACTAGAACAGAGTTTCTCAACCTATTTCGTATCACGACCAATAGTTTTTATGACATTTTCTTGCCAGCAGCCCCGATAAGTACTTTTATATTTTTCGTCTCCGTGCACGATCTACAGGTTGAGAAACCTAGAACTAGACCAGCCTTAATCATTTAATGCCCGCCAGAGATTTGAACGAAATCGTACATTCTCACGTTGGGGGCCCTGGTGACCTCTCTAATTATCACAGTCATGATTAATACATAATTGGAAAGCTTATACAACACAGATTCCAACGAGGTAACATTGGTGCAATTCACGCGCTATTCGTAAAAGAAGAATAAAAAAAAAAGTTCTTTTAAAAATATGAAATTAATGGAATTTGGGGGCTCTGGCAACCCTTGCAATCACTATACGCTGACAAAATAATGTAATGTGTAATCAACACACTTATGACAATAATATAAGAAATGGTAGTCATTGCTGCAATACAAAGCGAGGTAAAAATTCAGAATGAAATTCCTATAAAAACGCCCTGTACATCATTTTCGAATGGCTTTTGTAGACCTTCGCGTTGGCAGCCGTGGTGACCCCCTAGTTATCACAGAAATGATTGATACATCGTTGGAAAGGTTATGGAACACAGATCCAACGAAGTAATATTTATGCAATTTCCGACATATTCGTAGAACAAGTCTTATACGGAACCGCCCTGAAAATAAACGTAATTTACGTCAAAGACTGTGTCTCAAAAATTGGACAATTTGCCTCCTCTTCCTCTCTCCTATATAAGCAACATTTACACATACAGGGTATTACCATGTAGTGGGCTACTTTATTGCTTCACATACCATTTTTAAAGAGTGTACCCCCAAGGGAGGAATGGCCCCAAAATACCTGATGTGAAAAAAAAAAACTCTCCGCCGTGGTACTCTCTACATACATAAAATACATATCGGCTAAAAGCTTTATCCTTCAGTAACACATTCATATCAAAATTATCTTCCTAGCGTAATTAGGGGCTGAGCTATTGTGATTTAAAGCATGGACGCAGGCGTTTAAAGATTAAAGCACAAAAAAGCGTACATTTTAGATGGTTGCTACTCTCAACATGACTTTTACAGTCCCTCGTGGCTGATTAGAGTACCAATCTTCGGCGCGGGAGACCCGGGGTCGATTCCTGTTTCCTGGTGGAAGCTCATGCGTTTTGGATTCCACGTCTCATTAGCCACAGTGCTGAACTGGACATTAAATTGTAGATCAACGAACCTCACCATGATTTTGGTGATCTAAAGGCCGGGCGCCAAATAATAATCTTAAAAGCAGAATTCTGCAATATTGGCATTTAGCAATAAAAAAAAGTCTTAACATGATAATCTTATTCAGCTGAACAAAATGATAAAGGTGATTGTAAAATATCATGCGTAGTTTTCGAGAAAATCTAGATCTATCAATTTTTTTGAAAGTAGAGGTGGAAGTACGTATTTTACAATTACTTATCGTCTTTTCGACTGCAAAATAATATCCCTTCAATACTACATATACGTAGTAGCTTGTGGTTTTGGAACCCTCCCAACAAACATTTCTAGGAGCCGTGCGCCTTCATTTGGTACATTTCTGCACAGAGGACCGGCGACCTAGGCCCCCAGTTTTTCAGTAACAAAAGTAATTTACGCTATTATTTATATATTTTTGAAAGTTTGAGAGTAAACTCATGGTATACCTATCACGGTCTGATTTCTGGTTGCCCTCTCAGTTTTTACCTTCTAGATACACCACTGTTTCTACTTCATAATTACGTAACGCTTCTTTTTATGTGCTCGTATAAACTAAATGCAGAAAGTTTACAATTGACCCTCCCTGATGATCTACTGGGAAAAGTGAAAAAGTTTCTAGCGTTCGTGCTTTTCGTGCACGTGGTCCCTGGGTTCGATTCCCAGTGAGAGAGCATAGAAAATTTAACTTCACAGTCATTCACTTTCACATCCGTCTTTTTTAGTCTAAAGGTCATAGACATATATGTATCTTTATACAAGAGTGTATCCAAAAGTTCCAGGACTGAATCTGTAAAATGAAAGTTTCTTACCTTTTGAAGTTAACTTCCTTCATCACCTTCAAAGCACTCCGCTTTCGCATTAATACAGCGGTCCCAGCGTTTCTGCCATGCTTGGAAGCATTTCTGGAACTACTTTCTTGGAATAGTGTCAAGTACCCGCTACGACTCTTCTTGAATTTCTGGGATGCGCCCCTTCATTCGAAGCTTTAGCTTGGGGAAAAGAAAAAAGTCACAGGACATCAGGTCAGGTGAGTATGGGGAACACTGTCATGTTGTTCTTATCGAAAAACTGCGCCTCTTTAAAGGACCGGTATGAAGGTGCATTGTCGTGGTGGAGAATGAGGTTACCGTTATTCCATTTCTGTGGCCTCTTGCGACGCGCATTTTCACGCAACCTTCTTAGGACATCACAGTAGAAGTCTGCACTGACCCTGCTCCCATGTGGGACAAATTCCCGTGTAGGATCCCCTCTTGGTCAAAGAAACAAATGAGCATCATCTTCAATTTGCTTCTTTCCATGCGTGCTTTTTTGGGTCTTGGAGACCCAGGACTCTTCCATTGAGAAGACTGCAGTATAGTTTCTGAGTTGTAAGCATAAACGATGCTCTCATCGCCTGTAATGACGTTTTACCCAATGCCACACAGAATTTGATGCCAATCCTTTGTTCTTCAACTGGAACTTTTGGATACACGTTTATATATATATACAGAGCGTTCAAAAAGTCTCTATACACCTGAATCGTGGAAGCTCATGTTTGGAGGCTCATGGGGGACATTTCCAACATTTACTGTGAAAATGTGTTTGTATATGCTACGCTCTGTACATAGTGCTTTTATGCCATAAAATATAATAAATTTTGAGTAAAATAATTTTCTCCTTGCTTTGAATATGTGACAATTCAGGTGTATAGAGACTTTTTGAACGCTCTGTGTATATATAAAATTTACAAACTATGGGGAATTTAATATTGAAAAAAGAATTAGAAAATTTGCGTAAGAAAATCTGCTAAATTTGGTTATTACTGTTTTGGATAATATGGAATTTTGCTTCTGTGACGATGAACCTTTGAGTATTTCTTAACCTATAGAGTTCTAATTATGGACACGACGAAAATATTTATCGATTCATCTTATCAAGGATGCATGGCTCTCTCTGTGTAGGAAGAATCAAAGAGCTAGCTCTTTAAGTTGTTAAAATGTATGTAAGAGGAGGACGGGAGACGTCTGTGTGGAACTGACCTTGGCACGGACTCTCGTCTTTTTGATCACGTATTTCAGCTGTTCACGCAGTCGTAAATTGAATTTTAAAAATGGCAAAAAGAACTGAACTGTGGGTGAGTCTGCGAGAGCCAGCTAACTAACTAACTGACTTTCAGGGCAAATGTCCAAAAAAGTGTTCTCTTTCTTCAGAACGGAACGCTTCTTAAAGGAAAATTTAGAAGACGGATTTCCGTATAACCTATGGAAACACAAACGAATAGATAGCGAGGTTATATTCAAAAATATATTGCAGTTTCAGTGTGATATTCAGTAGAGCATTATTCTAGTTTTAAATGGTCTAGGTTTAACGGGTGAGTTTTGATTCTACATTCCAGAACTACAGATTATTTCACATTCCGGAACTATAGTATGTATGGTTTTACATTCCGAAACTGTAGTAGGGTTTCACATTCCGAAACTGTAGTAGGGTTTCACATTCCGAAACTGTAGTAGGGTTTCACATTCCGAAACTTTAGTAGGGTTTCACATTCCGTAAGTATGGTAGGGTTTCACATTCCGAAACTATAGTAGGGTTTCACATTTCGAAAGTATAGTAGGGTTTCACATTCCGAAACTGTAGTAGGGTTTCACATTCCGAAACTGTAGTAGGGTTTTACATTCCGAAACTATAGTAGGGTTTTACATTCCGAAACTATAGTAGGGTTTTACATTCCGAAACTATAGTAGGGTTTTACATTCCAAAACTATAGTAGGGTTTTACATTCCAAAACTATAGTAGGGTTTCAGTTTCCAGAAATATAGTATTATTTTACTTTCCGGAACTATAGTATGGTTTTACATTCCGGAACTATAGTGTGGTTTTACGTTGCGGAACTATAGTATGGTTTTATGTTCCGGAACTATAGTATAGTTTTACATTTCGAAACTGTAGTTGGGTTTCACATTCCGAAACTATGGTAGGGTTCCACATTCCTAAACTATAGTATGGTTTCACATTCCGGAATATATATATTCCTGAACCATAGTATGATTTTACATTCCGGAACTAAACTATGGTTTTACATTCCAGAACTATAGTAGATTTCCAAATTTTAGAGGCTCAATAATCCATTTCGTCCTTGGCTCTTACCGTTTTTTTATTTTATGGTTAGCCTATCAATTTTGAAACCAGATATTACAGACTTTTGTTTAACTTTCGGTTTCAATAGATGACTCAGAACGCACAGTGAACCAACTCTTGGAACACTAAATTCATTAATTTACGTTTTTGAGACACAAACACGTTTTTAGCTATTTCGGGATCAATATTAAAACGGGAAATTGCAGATGATTTGAACGACTTGACAACTAGTGCAGCTAACGAACGTGGGACATAGTCTTCAAGATTTTCTTCTATCACGAAATGATTTGCTAGAATCTGTTGTAAATTCATGTATGCTGGTTGGAGCGGCATCTTGAATGGTCTTCTGTGTTTGGAAGTATTCAGATGAATATTAGAATCACAGGCATACATATCCTAATTTTTCTCATAAAGTTTTCTTTTCTGGGGGTGGGGCCGCGTTGGCTCAGTGGTAGAGCGTTCACCTCTGGTGCTTGGGGTCCCGGGTTCGATCCCAGGCACCGCCAAGTGAACTTTGTGGTGGACAAAGACCGTGTGCGTGGGTTTTCCCGGGGTTCTCCCGGTTCCTCCCACTTTCTTCATTCTACCATTTCATTCATTCTTCATCATCACCGTCTCCTTTAGCCTAACCGGCATAACCGTGGACGTAAAATAAAGATTTCATTTCATGTATTTTTCTTTTCTGGGGGCACGGTCGCTCCGTGGTAGAGCGCTTACTTCTGGTGCGTGGGGTCCCTGGATCAATGCCCGACCAAATAAATTTGTGGTGGACAACATCGTGTTCGTGAGTTTTCTCGGAGAACTCCTGTTTGCCTCCACTTTCTCATTCCACCAATTCTTCCATTATCATTCACTTACTTTAATTATCGTTGCCTTTAGCCTGATGATGTACAAGGGGGTGATATGTTTATGTACTTTATTTACAAATCACGCATATCACATCCACAGCTATTGAACTGTATGATTGAACCCATTTTACTGATTCACCCAGATATCATAAAGGAACGAAAAATAAGACTTAACGAATATTTTAGATGTTACTTGCTTCAATTCTTATTTAAAGGTACATGCGCTAATATGATAAATATGACATGCTTTGTTCATATGTTAACATAATGATATAATACTTAAATATTAGTACAATGAATTACTTATCTTAACTTCTTTTCGGAATTAATTGTTGCTAGCTTGCTGCTAAACCACATGGTTGCTTGCTAAACCATCATACAGTAGAGCGTCGATTATCCGAAGTAATTGGGGGACATGGGTGTTCGGAAAACTGGTTTGTTCGGATAATCGAACTGTACTGTACTGTACTCTACTTCTACAGTCAGTGCCAAACCGACAGAAGTGTGCTGATTGTTGAAACACAGCGACTGGCGGCTTGGCCGGTCAGCTGCGCCTTATGAAGGCCCCATTAGAAGCAATGTTCCGCCAGCGGTGGCTCAGGGCGGCGACTACTGTGGGAAACTTGGTTTGGGAGTGAGGGGGATGATGGACGGTAGGGTGGGAGAGTAACAGGTGCGAGCGAGTACACAGTTCGGTTAAGCGGTCGTTCGGTTGACCGACGTTCGGATAATCGACGCTCTACTGTACTTTGTCTTCGGTCACACACAAACTGAGTAGCACTCTAAAGCACCGTTAAGAACATGTAAATCTTGTATATTAATGAACGTGAATGTTTCTCTGAAAACTATGAATAAGTATGCTTTTCTGAAACTATTAATGAATATGCTTGCCTATTTGCACTTCACAGCACATTGTCGAATGCACAGACACAACTTGAATAGAAGACTGAAGGCACTGTTGCCAGCCAATACAAACACAACTCACTAAAACTCACCAGAAAAATCACTAAAAGAATCACAAAGAATTCACTAAAACCACTAAACTATATACAAAAAATGAAACTAATATGAATAAAAATAATGCACATATGCAAGATTATCCAAGCCTAATGGGAATACTCGTGGGACGTTAAAGATTCTTTTATTTTCCTTTGTTTGTTTGTAAAGTTGTGTTTAAGTATTGTATAGCAACAGATATAGTGGATATAGCAACAGATCAGTTCTTGAGAATTGGTTTATATCAGTATAACAAGATTTCACTATAAGATTGATTTCAGAGCACGCGAAAATTTCGTTACAGTCGTACATATAATACTGTATTACTTGCGTATTGAAACCCCCTCTTTCAAGATGGAGATTTAAAAGCACACTGTTAATAAATTGACTTTCTTTAGTCATTCCATATATGATATAATGAAGCTATTGTTACTCAGTTCTTGCGCATATGATAACCCTAATTCATAGGACTGTAGCCAGCAGGGAGGAGCAAATCAGGACCTAGATCTTCCAAAACTAATTCTTGGCCCCTGAGATGGAGTTAGTCTGTTTATTATCCGATTTTAATACTTACAAATAATGAAGATTTCTTTTTCTAATAGAATATAGAAAGGAAAACAATGTTTCAGAAACTTTTTCTTTTAAAACCACGCCAACACTTTAAAATAATTAAAACAACTGTAATATTTCAGTCGTGTACTTTTGTTAGTCTCATTTACCTTACTGAACCACACAGTTACGAATATTACTATACAGGGTGGCCCAAAAGTAGGTACACACCCTGCATTGATCAAAATATAACATTCTAGTTTATGGGTTTATTTGCTTCGACTGTTCCGGGCTTAAGGTATAAGTAAAAATGCATTAAAAGCAAATAATAAAGAAACTAAGTCTACCTTATGGATGACAATAAGAAATTATGTAAAATGTAATAAGCTGATCAGTACGGGACTGTATACCTACTTTTGGGCCACCCTGTACTGTTGCATACGGTCGCACCCACGGGGATCCACCAGGTCCGGAGCAGCCCTAAAAGCTTCCTAACTCAACATACATTTGTGCACTTTCTCAATAAGACTATCCTCGTTTAACAGTAGGGCTAATATGATTGACGCAGCATGAAAATTTGATCTTATACTTCATCTGTAGTCTTTCTCTTATAAAAGCAATATAAAGATATACCACATTGACTTGACACCTAGTCTTCCGTTCCAGGCGCTGCTATCGGCTGAAGGAATTCCACTTCCTTTGAATAAGGCTCTCTCGCTTAGCAACACCTGAACCCTTATTGGCTCAACGCGTGGGTGTGTCGAGGATGTGAGCTTTAGTTCGCATTTTTGCCACGGCTCAAGACATTTTGGCAGCACTATAGTTCTCTCATTTCCCACCCTAAAATATAAGTAGAAGCATTTTACAAGTGCTTATCGTCTTTTCAGATGCAGAATAATACCCGTTCTATACTATAGGGTAAAAGCTAGTGGTGGGCGCAAAAACCGGTTTTTCGGTTTTGAGGTAAACCGAAACCGGTTTTGAAAATTTAAAAAACGTGTTTTCACCGAAACCCGGTTATCGGTTTTCTCCAAACACGGTTTAGTTTTTCACCGGATCAGGTTTCGATTTTCTTCAAAACCGGTTCTGGTTTTCTTTCCAAAAAATGTTCTATTTCTGACTAGAATAGTGTTTCGTTGTTCTCCGGAAACCGATTGCGTTTCCACAGAAACAGTTTTATGTGTTTTCCAAAAGTTTTCACCGAAAGCAGTTTCGGTGAAAACCGAACCGGTTTTGAAGGAAACCGAAACCGGTTTCGGTAAAAATAACCGAGCCGGTTTCAGTGAAAAACCGAACCGGTTTTTGGAGAAAACCGAAATGAATGTTTTTCGGTTTTTGGTTTTCTAGAATCCGGTTTCGGGGTTTTATAAAAACGGTTTTGCCCATCCCCAGTAAAAACCGTATATTTCGGTTAAGTTCCAAATTTCGGATACCGTGAAAATTCTCTTATCTGAGCTCGCACTCTGGTGAAAAGAAGTTTGCAGGTGTAGTTGGCAACCCGATCACGTATTTAGTCTGTGTTTAGTTCATGAGACGGAAAGGTTGTCGTTGTAAAGCATTGTTGTTTATTTTCGTGTCCTTGAAAATTTTCTAATTACTTGAAAAATACTGAGTGAGATATGCAATGCGTGTGCAAAATATCAATCTGATATCTTGAAAATTAAGAAGAAGAAAAGTATTTAGCAATGAGCGATGAATATCCTCAAAATAATCCAGAAGTCTCCAAAAAAAGGACTAATGTAAAAATTTTCCTAACACATAACTATTTATTCTGGGTTTTTGGTTCATACCTCACATTTTATCACAAACAGAAAATGCTTTGTTCTAAACACAGTCAGTTGGCCCTTCTTCCTTTCTGCAAGTTTGTGTTTTTGTAGAGAGTGGATTTTAAACTGAAGATCAGTGCCTTTTAACTCAAAGTAGACAATGATAATGAAATGATAGAGGAGGGAAGGGAGAGAAAAGGAGGAAAGAAACCATAACATATGTACTCTGTGTGATGGTCAAGTCGACGACATACAGATAGTGATCAGAAAAATGGAAACACCTGTAGTTGGCAACACGTCAGATGTATGGGTTGGCAGTGGTGTTGTGGCGCCCGCAGCGCCGGACCGCTGCTGGTGGTGTGTTAAATCGATCTCCATACTACGTCAGGCGCAGTGGAACAGCAGTGTCCAGTGGCTGCAGCAGACGGAGGAAGTGTAAAATGGGAGACCTCTCTGATTTTCAAAGAGAGCAAATTGTTGGTGCACGGTTATGTGGAGTGAGTGTGACGGCAGTGGCTACTGTGTTAGGTGTGTCGCGTGCACAGTGTCGAAGGTGATGACGGCCTACACAACACACGGGAAAACCACATCCGGGAAGCGGAACAGTGGGCGGAAGAAAATCATGAGTGACAGGTCACGCCGGGTATTAAAGCGCATTGTCACGCAGAACCGTCGTGTCACTGCGGAGCAAGTGACGGAGGAACTCAATCAGCACCTCCCCCACCCTGTTTCGACAATCACAGTCCGCCGCGAATTACATGACATGAACTTACGGGGTCGTGTTGCACGGGCCAAACCGCTCATCAGGGACCATAACGCTTTCGCACGCAGCAAATGGTGCCGCGGCCATGCAACGTGGACCGTTGAGGACTGGAAACGTGTGCTATGGTCGGATGAGTTCTTTCACCCTATTCCCAACCACGGGCCGTGTTTATGTGTGGAGAACACCCAAAGAAGCTTATGATCTGCAGTGTCTCCGCCCAACTGTGAAACATGGCGGCGGCTCGGTGATGCTGTGGGCCGCCATATCATGGTTTTCATTGAGTCCTGTGGTCACACTTAGCGGACGAATCACTGCCAACGATTATGTCGCAATTTTAGGAGACCACTTGCATCCTATGGTCCGGATGTTGTTCCCGGACAATGACGCCATCTTCCAGGATGATAATGCACCCATTCACACAGCTGGCGTTGTTGCAGCGAGGTTTGAGGAACATCGGGATGAAGTTCAACACCTCCTCTGGCCCGCCCAATCCCCAGATCTCAACATAATTGAACATCTGTGGTCCGTCTTGGAAACACTACTCCGGCGATGATTTCCACCTCCATCCTCTCTCACAGAACTAGCCGATGCCCTGCACGAGGAATGGTGTAAAATTCCACTTGCTACCATTCACGACCTCTATGCCTACATCCCACGTCGCATCAAGGCTGTTCTGAAGGCGAAAGGTGGCCCGACACCATATTAATCTGGCAAGTTGCAATTTCGTTCAGGTGTTTCCATTTTTCTGATCATCATCTGTATATATGTGTGTTCTTGGATCCCATAAAACATTTTAGACAGCATTTGCGAGTGAACAAAATAAGCATTTTGCGTCGTACTCTTGAAGGTCAAGGGGCTGCGATGGCTCAGTGATAGAGCGTTCACCTCCGGTACATGGGGTCTTTGATCCGATCCCAGCTCGCATCAAGTGAGCTTTGTGGTGAACAAACACCGTGTGCATGGGTTTATCGGAGTTCTCCCGTTTCCTTCTACTTTCTTCATTCCACCATTTCATTCATTTCTCACAATCAGCGTCTCATTTAGCCTAGTCGGCATAATCGTGGGACGTAAAACGTAGCTTTTCTTGCAGGTCAAACAGATGACGTCATGATCCCCATCAACTTTACGTGCTCCTTCTCGAAACGCATATGACCTATTTCGCAATACATATACGACTAAACAATAATATATATATATACAGTGGCGGATCCAGGGGGCTATAGCGTGCTATAGGGCTGTAGCCCCCCCTTGACGCTCAGGTATACAGTGGATAAAATGGACTTCAATCCTGCTTTGCACTGGATAAAACGGCAAAATATGGTTTAGCCCCTCCCTTGATCATATCCGCCTCCCGGTAGGGTTAAAGGAAAACAGAAAAATCCCCTTATATAAATCAATTGAATAGAATGCTAAAAATGGCATCCATTTAAGTAGATTTGAAGAGGATATTAGTAAAATAAAATACACTAATTTTAAAATTCCGATTCATTTGCAAAAAAAAAAAAAAAAAAAAAAAAAAAAAGGAAAACTAATTCCTCATATATATAAACGGTCTTTTAAAAAAATGCATGGCTCAGATGTTCAGCACCGTTTATCTGTTCTAAAGATGCTGTTCGTAAAGCTTCTTTAGGATTAGCTCCAGTTCGTATTTTGAAATAAAATAGCAAAAATGAAATGTTGGATTGAAATTTCAACTTAATTTTTTATGTCTCTTTCTTTTCATTCAGAAACTTATGTTGTTTTTTTTTTCTTCTCTTCAATGTACACTTGCTCTTTGTGTTACGAGAGTTTAGAGAAACTTGACATATTATTTCATATGTAAAAGCTCATGTATGAAACCTTTGCATTTTCTTTTCAAAGTATGAAAGCAGATTATTGTATGATATATCTGGTATGTTATTCAGACATCAAAGTAGGAAGTCAGTGCGGTATTTTTTTAAAAGGAAAAATATGACATTAAAAAATATTTTTTTAAAAAATCTACACACTCATAGGCAAAAAGCGAGCGGAATTTCTTTTTATGTTGTGTACTTTGTTGTTTCGAATGTGTGACAACAGATAAATGAAGACTTCATGAATTTCCTAGAACGTTTTTAAAGCCTTGACCAAACAAAGTCAACTAAACAGAAGATAAGTTGTTACCTTATTCTTCTCTCTTTTTGCTTTATGTTCTACATAATCTCAATTCTTTTATTAAAGACTCAGAAACGATTGATCACAATGCATCTTCCAGTTAAAGTAACTGTTCATATTCATTATTTGATTATATTCATTCAACGTAATGATAACTATTATTTCTGAGTAATCTTGTACAACATATGGAACCAAGTCGAAAATTTATTGTGGGTGTTTGTTTTGGCGTTTTAAGAAACTAAATATAACAGAAGCTTACTAATGGTTAACTGGAATTGTGCACGAAATGAGATTCGAAGCAAAACTGAGCTCTTCCGATAGAAACATACATTTCGCGAAACGAGACATCACTTTTCACAGCACATTTTCAAGACAAGACAGAGTCTAATTTTGTCTCGTAGGCCCAGCTCTAAAGGGACAGAATTTTCGTCACTAGATTCGAGACGAGACAAAACTCTTTCAATAGAAAAAGATCTAGATTTTTCGAGACTAGACAGCCTCAACTCCTCTCTGGTGCGTATCCTTATGGTTAATATCCTTAATTCCAAATCAAGAGATCTCGGATTCGAAACTGGTAGCCGCCCAAAATCGGGACTAAGGTTTTTACGACAGTTTCTCGTTTGCAACCGAATATTAAGATAGTACTTTTTAATTCTATCCTCTTCTTTCCATAGGCGCGGATCCTGGGGCCCGGAATTCTTCCTCCCAAATTTAGTTGAGCTCCCCAGAATCTATAATATGACAATTTAATACACATACCGGAACGATTTTTAGGTTCCACAATTCTTTAAAAAATTAAACTATGCATGGTGTTATACTCACTCATATTATTCTGTTTAGCTGAATGAGATTGATCGATTGGTGTATATCATTAGACAATTTTTGTTTATTACGCAGTGATAAGTTAATATTGTAGATTTAACATAAATAAATAAACATAACTATTTTTAAAAGATGTAACTTCAATTTCCTAAATGATTTTAATGAACAATTACGGTATACTTAGGTAGTCCCTCAGGATCGTATGCTACAAGTATTCAGCGAGTATTTCTTTATCATTGAATATTTCGTATCTTCATTTTCTTATTTAAAATGGGGAGGGGGGACAATTCGTCTTCATTTCCCCAAGTCGCCGCCACTGAATATGAAATAAGTTTATCACTAAATGACAACGATGCAAGTGCCAGATTGTTTGATTGAAATGTATTTATAATAGTTATACTGTAAGTCAAAATGATTAGTACATACGGTTTGAGAATAACTGTACTAAAACTCCCCTAATTTCTGTGTTTAAATTGGTATGGTGATCGTTCGTCTATACTGTGAACTCTCTCAAAAGTTTACTTAAACAGTAGATTCATGTACTTAAACTATAGAAGAAAATATCTCTAAAATTTAAGTCATTGAAAAATGTGTGTCGGAAACTGAAACTATTTCTCCAGTGTAGAACTCCCTTAAATTTCTCTCTCGCAGGCAGCGTCTTCTCTTTCCTACATACTATATGTCAATCTCAGGTTTTTTTTTTTTTTTTTTTTTTTTTTTAATTAATGTACTGCTTTGGGCCACGCATAAATGTGGGCCTGTGGATATACTGTAATTTAATATTTGCCTAAGACGTTATGCAGCCTGCAGTTCATAATGTTATTTCCGGTTGCATAACATTTCAGGGCTCTTGTTGCTTACGAACGTACTTATCAAATAACATAATAGTACTCTTTCGTATTTTGTTCATTAGATATATTCATACTTTTAAAACTTGTATCTGTAGTGATCCCATTTTATTTATTATCAGTGTAAAATGTATTTATCTGAAAAAGTAATATATATATATATATATATAATATAAAATTTTTTAAATCTGTTTTTTAACTTTGAAGAAATAATGGTCTCTGCTATCCACTATTTCGTAATACATTATAAATTGTAACAGTACTTCTTAACTTTTTATACAACAATGACTAAGGAAGATAACAGAACTACTTACTATACGTACATGGTGATATTGTTGATATTTTCAATAATAAATTTGTTAAGAAGCGTTACATATTGGATTCAAATCTGATTTTGAGTTAACACTCGAATAAATAAAAATTAAAAACAAAATTATGTAAAAAAAAAAAAAAAAAAGTAACTTCGTAACAGAATAGCGAGTAAGTTCATCTTCCACATCTTTGGAAGTAGCATCAGAAATATCACGGAGTTGACAAAACTTAAATACTTTACACACTTTTCAGCCGAAAGTATAAAATTACGTTAACTTTTCCTATTTGTCTAAAAGGCTGTCCAATTTGGGATGACACTAATATATAGACTGTAACTTGATTTTGCAGAACAGTGAGTATTGTACTGTATATGAAGCAGGGGCGGCTTGTCTATAAGAGCTGCAGAGCTGCAGAACTACCAGCTATTTTAGTGGAATAAATGTATTTTCAATTAAGTTGAATTGTGTTTAATTTAATCAAAGTAATAAATAACATGTAATGATGATATTTGGTCTAACAGTGTCCTGAAATTGTGCTGCTGGATATGCTACATAGCGTACAATTACTGGAAACACCTTCTGAAGCTTAATAATATTGCAAGAGCTGTGCACGGATTGCCCTATACTTTAGCATTGAGACCAAAATCTTCACCAGCCGCACTGTATTACGTTTTCCTTGTTTGTTAGATAGGATTTACTAGAGCTGCACTTCCAGCAGCTCAGAACTCACGAATACTTCCGAAGAAGCCGAAGACAGATGACGTGATGTACATGAGGCGCCCTTCTCTTGTTTTTTTATAACGGAGTTCAGTGTAATTGTTGCGCGCTTTAAAAATAATGGTATTCCATGTTCGAGTTTGTGCAAATTTTCTGAACAAAACACAATTTGTGTGACAATTTTAAGGAAACCATAAACCTTTTGGAAATTCTTCTAACTACCCCAACGACAATAGGTGAAGCAGAACGTTACTTCTCTAATTTTAAACTAGTTAAAATATTTTCGGGAAGCACAATATGTCAGGAAAGAATCAGTGCTTTGGCTGCCTTATCAATCGAGCGTGATATCATATCCACCACGCCGAACTTGAATGAAAGAGTAATAGGACATTTTGTACAACAGAAGTCACGTCGGATAGACTTAATTTACAAACAAACGATAAAATATCTATAATTCAGTAGATTAATAAAATTTCTGCCTGTAGACATTACGTGAATCCGAAGTTATGGTATCTGAAAACAGTATGTTTCTTACGGTATGAATATGTATTTTAAAAATTTGTTACACACAACAGTGGTGTATTTAGAGGGGAGCTATCGGGCTCAAGATCACCCGAAATTCATTTAAACTTGTAGGCATCCCAAAGGAAAAATTAAGTGCTTATTCATATGCTGTGTATAGCTCCTCCCGAAACAAAGCCCTAAATACTCCACTGACAACCAATAATCAAAACAATAGTGTTTTGCTTGCTATACACTAAAGTTGTATATATATTTGTTAATTTCAATAATAATTGTCATTTATAACGATTAGAGTGCTGAAAGATTATGCTGGTTCGTGTACATTTTATAATTAATTGCTGTAAACGGGAAATTTAATATACAAAAAAACAAACTGTGCAGAACTACCTCAGATTATGGTATCGAGCCGCTACTGATATAAAGCACAAATATGGGCTTTACACAAAACCGATGAAAAAAATTAAAAGCGTTCGAAATGTGGGTGTGGAGAAGAATGGAGAAAATTAGTTGGGTCAAATGGGAAAGTAATTATAAGGAGATAAAAATAGTGAGGAAGAAGAGAAAAATTTCAGGTGTAATTGAAAAAAAAAAGAAGAGAAACATCTTGGGGACATTGTCTGAAAAGGAACTGTATCATGAGAGCTGTTCTAAAGGGTGTGGTAGCAGGAAAGAGAGGGAGGGGGCAAAGGCGACTACAATTAATGAATGATATCAAAACTTGAAAATCGTATGTGAAGACAAAATTGTTAGCTAAAGACCGTGGAGCATGGAAACTTCTCAGTTGCGGAAAGTGTGTTGTCAGTAGTGGCAGAATACCTATGGTGATGGTGATGATGATGACGCACGCGCATGATTAATAAAATAGTAATTATTCTTAGTGTCAGGAATTTGTTGATGCGTCTATTTAGTGTAATTTGTATACTGTAACGGGAAAAAATATCTTAAAACTGTAAAAACTGTGTAATATAGCTACATGTGTCTTTCAGATATAATATTCGAAGAGGTAAGCGAGAAGGCAATTGGTTTCAATATGTTGGATATTTTTAAAATCCTTTTTGTTTCCGCTCGATTGAGGGAAATTCATTTTGAATTTTTTGCACGACCTGATGCCCATCCGTATTTTCAAGGACGAGCGATGGATTTAAATGTATGTCAGGTAGTTTTTTTTTTTTTTTTTTTTTTTTTCAGAGGAGCGCCGGTTTGCAGAGGGAGAAGGACGTAGCTTAGCTAATCCTGCAATTGCTGTCTTCTGGAGATGACATGTATCCAGGAACGAGCAATTCAATTGCACGGCAAATGCTCCTAGTCCTCCCAGGGGGAAGTGGAAAATAGGGGGCGGGGGGAGCATTTTGCTTGCTAAGCGGATGCAGAGTCGCCGGTGCATCTCAGCTGACCTCTCAGAATTCTATTGATAGCACAGAACGTGATCCTTTGAATAAACAACCCTTTTTCGTTTGTTCTTTGTTTTCAGCAAAGGATGAAACTATGGCGAAATTCTAGTCACAGAAAGACAGTAAATGATTACCTTCAGTTTCTTTTCTTTATTTGTCTAATTCAGTGAAAGAAAAAGGGAAACGAATATACGTATTATCGATTGACCTGATTCAGTATGATCGTTACAGAACATCCTCAACTTTCCGTTCCGTTTCAGCTTGCTTTGACAAATGTAAAAATCTTGTGTCAGTGACTGAATATCAGATCTTCTGGTAAAGAGAAACTTGGGAAACCAGACTTTGAGTTAATTACAAAATACTGTAGACAGGGACGTACGCAGGGGTGGGTGGGTCCTGGGGGTCCGGACCCCCTCCCCCGAAATCCCGACTTTTTTTGTAAATGTTGTCTACTTTTAGGGGCAATTTTAGAAATTTTCATATAATTTAGCCTCAAGTAGTATTTGGACCCCCCGAAACGCTGTAGATCCCTCCCGAAATAAATTCCTGCGTACGTCCCTGACTGTAGTCATCATCATCTTCAGAGGTATTCTGCCATTATTTGCAAATAACTTGCTGCAACTGAGAAGCTTCAATGCTCCATGGTCTTCCGCTAACCTCTTCGTCTTCAAGTACGATTTTTCTGTTTTGATATAGTCCATTGTAGTCTCCTTCGCCCGCTCCCTGTCTTTCCTGCCACCATACCCTTTAAAACATCCGTCATGATACAATTCCTTCTTATCCAACCAGTTTCTCTTCCTCTTCTTAATAATATCTAAAACTGTTTTTTCTCCCCCACCATTTATGACATCATCTCGTTCGTTTTCCCGCTCGATCGAGCTAATTCGATTAATTCTTCTCTACACCCACAATTCGAAAGCTTCCAGTTGTTTTGGGTAATGTCTATGTTTCTGACCCATACAGTACAATATTCCACACGAAGCATTTTATGAGTCTTTTTTGTCAACTCTTTATTCAAGGTCCCACAAAATCAATTTTTCTTCCTCCTATAGGCTTCTTTCGCCATTCCTATCCTTGCTTTTATTTCACGTTCACATTTCATATCATTACTAATAATACTACCCAGATGTCGAAAACTAGTTACCTTGTTCTATTTTCTCCCTTCCTACTTCTATATTTGATATCGACCCTTCGTTCCAATCACCATGGCTTTTGTCTTTGTAACATTTATTTTTATCCCATATTCTTCATCCCAAATATTGTAATAAATTCAGCTAAAATCTCTTGATGTAAAAGAAGTGCTGATTAACTTACTGACTCATCAACACCCAGGCCATAACACTTAAGCTAGAAACTTCAAATTTTGATAATGCATAGGATTTGTGATGTAAAGAGGTGTTTTTGAAATTACACGAGAAATGGGAGGGGGTAGGGGTGGCTACGTATTTTATTTAAACACCCATATCTCGGAATATCTGAGGGTTAGAGACGTGAAACTTTGTATATGGATTAGGGATGGCCACATTTTTTTGAAAAATGGCTTTTTCGAAAACGAAAAACGAAAACTTTTTCGAAAAACGAAACATTTTTCGGAAAACAAAAAAAATCGAAAAACGAAAAAATTTTCGAAAAAAAACTAAAAACGAAATTTTTTTCGAAAAAACGAAAAACAAAATTTTTTTCGAAAAAGCGAAAAACGAAAAATGAAATTTCCGAAAATCGAAAAACAGATTTTTCAAAAAAAGCCGTCCCTAATATGGATTTCATATACAAAACAAGTGGTTACGTATAATGTTTTAGCATTTTTTGATTTTTGATCTAGAAGGGAAGAAAATGGTGAGGAGGGAAGAAGAGTAGAATTACCAGGGGCGTATTTAATGGGTGAGGTATCCGGATAAAGCCTCCCCCGAAATAAATTTGTTTTTCACATTCCACGTACAATACCATTTGTAAGAATTTCATTGAGTTTCTTTTCTCTTATGCTCTTTGTTCAGAAATAGAAAAATACGAGGATTCCAGGGTTGCCAGGTGTATGTGAGTGTTTTATCGCAAATTTTTGCATAAATACTTAGGTTATCAGTTATGTGCAAATTCTCATTACTTATCATTAATTAATCGAAGACACACCTGTTGCAGTAATTTTACAACAACGGTGTTGGTAGGGACCTACTTTCTGTAAAAAAAAAAAAAAAAAAAAAATTAAGGACTTGCGTTAAATAGCCTTTTTACATGGCAACACTGCATCAACTTGGTCACATTTTCGTACCAATGGATAAATGTTGATGTATACTGCACATATACACAGAGATTAACCCGCATTAAATCAATTTTCTGGAGCTGAATATCGATTTTCTTCATTTTGTACATTTATTGTTTTACACTTTCAATATTTTCTTTCGTTACCTACACAAAAACGTTACAAATTCCAATTTCGCTCATAATCTAGAAGATATCAACATAGAACACGCTTACATTTGTTTGAAGTCTCAGGTCTTCATTGCTCTTGGTTCAAAAGATATACGCAATCAAACTTTGGGTTGTGCAACTTTACGGACACACTGTGTAAGTGCTTATTCTTGTGTTGTGCGTAGCTTTCCCGAAACAAAATCCTAAGTACGCCACTGAGAATTATAATTATTAAAATAAGATGCTCAAATCTCAGACTTTTTTAATGTTGGAGACATGAAATTCAATATTTCAACTCCTCGTTAGTTGAAGTTAGCGAAGGTTTGTTTTGTTATGAATTCAGCCGCGTCTGAAGAACAGGTTCCGTCTCCGATCTCCTTCTATTGCAGTACTAAGTTATAGATCTACCTTTCAGCTTCAGTATTGAATTGAGATATAGTTTCGAAGTCTACCGTGGTTGTGCAATGTAAAAAAAAGAACCTAACTTATTTTGTAGGATTGTATTATTTTTTGCATTATCTCGTCTAAGAAGATTCAAAATGTCTCATTCGTTTTCCATTGTTAAGTATGTATGAAACTCGGATACAGCGTGGCTTGTGATGTGAAAATAAAGATGAATTATTTTATGTTCCGAGAAATTTTATTAAGATTCTTTAAGAACCTGGGAAGAGAGTGTTAAAGCTGAGACCGATGATGTATTGTGTGGTCATCTGAAACGGTCGGTTGGTCTTTAAATTAGCAGTTGCATTCTCGCCTCTAAGTGATATTTTTTTGCAAACCCTGCACCATCGTCTGCTGTGCAAAATACGTTACTGACGGTTAATTGTGTAAGTTACTCCGGACGGAACAACCTTAATTAAATAGCCAAGCACGCACTGAGGTTGGAGTTGCAAGGATGTCAGAAAGGGAAGTTGTAGTTCCAACTTCCACATTCTCCATGTTAAGCTCTCTTCATTTCACCCCTCCTCCTCCTCCTCCCTCGGCTCCGTATGGACCACGTTATGCATGAAGCTACCAGCATCAGCTTCTCTCTGAGCTTGTAACGTCACTGAGGATCAGAATTTCTGATAGGTTAGACATCACATGAGTATCAACTTTTTTGCACTCTTCTTGATGGTTTCCTTTATGTCGTCAAAGCGTTAAGTTTCTGTTTGTAAAAATGTTACTTTTCAAAAACAGATATTTTTGGTGTGAGCGACCTGACTCAATTTGGTCTCGTGCCTGCCAAACTTGTTCAAATCGATGAAGGACATACGCAGGGAGTGGGGAAGTCGGAAACCCCCTCAAGTCCTAATTTTTCTGTAAATTTAATCTAATTTTAGGAGTGAATCTACTCATTTTAATACAATTTATTCTTATATTAAAATTGGATTCTCAAAAAGCTTTTGACTTCTTCCGAAATAAATTCTTCCGTGCGTGTCTGTCAATTAACACCAGAAGACCATAAAATGATATTATTATTATTATTATTATTATTATTATTATTATTATTATTATTATTATTATTATTATTATTATTATTATTATTATTATTATTATTATTATTATTATTATACCACCTAGTTTTATTATTATTAAGAGTTTCTTTTGGAATTGTGAAACTACGATCTGCTTCCTTACTATAGAAATCCAATATTCTAACCAGAAATATGATTGAACTATCAGTTCCATTTTTATTTTCTTCAGTAGAAGGGTAAGAGAAAAATGATTTATTCTTGGGACGCAGAATCTATATCATTTAATAATTTTACGGTGTTTCCTCTATGAAAAACTCGATATTAAAACCTGTACAACTGACTGCTACAACTCCCGATTTCAGTAGTAGGGTTAAACTCGAAATTTAACCATGGGTCGCTGCAGTGCATGGGCGTGGCGTGGCGTGGTGTGGTATGTGTGATCGATTTCAACCTGCGGTAAATTAATTTGTGGTGAACAAACAGCGTGTGTGTGAATTTTCTCGGAATTCTTCCGTTTCCTCCCACGTACTTCGTTCTCATCATCATCGTCTGCTGTAACCTTCAGGAATAATCGTGAGACGATTTCAGGATTTCTTTTTGAGATTACATGATAAGGGAAACGGGAGTAATTGGGATCAGTGGGGAATGGAATCACCCAAGCTTTTCAGAAACTATGTGCACAATCTCGTTTCTGACACTTGTTACTGTATGGTGTGGTGAATTCGGATGAATGTAGTTAAGTTTTCTATTCAGTATAGATACTTTTCGGTAAATCTGAACCGTGTCTTAGACGTACACAAGATAGAAGATCCCTGGAATTATATCCAATAGTCGGCTTCATTTGGAGAAATTATTTCCGTCTGAAATAAGATTTCCCTCAGATGATGCCCATTTCCTAGCGTTTTTGCTCTATGGGGATTCATATGGAACCGGAAATGGAAGAAGATTTCTGGTTTTAATAGAGTGTTAAGAGCAAAGATTAAATATATTTTGAGAGCGTAAATTCTTATATATATATATAAAGAGAGCACTTCTCGTTGTCTGTTATTGGTTTCGCTCAGTGGCGTATAGGAGTTCGACTTTTGGATTTAGCGTAGGAGGAGTTGGTCGATTGGAGCGAAACTTAGAGGATTCATAGCTCTTTGGTGTAAGAAATTCATTTACCCACACAAGGAGGGACAGAGGGAATGCTCCTCAAAAATTGTCCAAATACGGTAAAAGTACAAAATTCAATCTCTCTAATACCCTTTGAACAAAAATATTTTTAAAATTTCTTTCTAGCTCTATGTGGCGGGAGCAGAGGAGGCTTATTCCCCCATAAAATCCTATGGTTCGGCTTCTTCTAGGTTAGACCCAAGAGCCGAATTCTTACCCAATAATTATCAAATAATAGTGTTACAATTACAATGATTCCTTCTGTAAATAATATTAGTTATTCGAATAATTGTTTCACTAACGAATAATTCGAATATTGAAAACACGTATTCTAATATTGGAATAATACAGGATGGCCCAAAAATACGTATAGCCTACAGTTCTATACTAATCGGCTCATGGCATTTTATATAATTTACTTATTGTTACTCATACAGGCATTGCGTTAGTTTCTTTATTATTTGTTCTTATTTATTTTCACTTATATCTTAATCTCAAAACAGACCTAAGCAAAGACACTCATTATCTTAACAAACTAAAATGTCATACTGATTAACGCAGAGCTGTATACAGCGTCGTAACTTAATTTTTCTGGGGGACGGGGGAAGGGGGGGCAAGCATTAATACGCGTATTTGGACCCCCTAGAAAAAGTTGTTTTTCTAATTCCTGGACCCCCTTTTTCCATCTTTCTCTCACTCTTTATGGGCCCCCGATGCCTGTGGGCTCTCCCGCACGCACGACAAGGTCTGCGGAACCGTTAGTTACGCCCATGAGCCTGTTCCATACATGACAAATTAATTAAGGGGGCAATATTGACAAAATCTCAAAGCCATACGAATAAATATTATTTCTAGGGGCTCTTAATAGTAGACCTTTTATTTTATTTTATTTTATTTTATTTTATTTTTTTTTTTTTACTGAAATGGGCCCACTGCCTTTTGTGTACTGTTTTAGTTATGTAATGTAGTGAACCTGTTTGCTGCTTCATTTATAATGTTATATTCGTATGGTATATGGAGTAAGAAAATTTGTCTTAAAATGGGCCCCCCTCGAACGGCGGGAGCTTCTCTGGGAGGGATCAGTTGCCCCTTACCCCCCACAATTTACGGCTCTGGCTGTATATCTACTTTTGGGCCACTCTGTAGTAAAAAAAAAAATGAATAATTCAAACAGTATTTGGATCAATATTAAAATTACATGTTGTGATGGATGAATCACTCCAGGTGTGAAAAAAATCAAATGTATATTCTTGAGACATTGAAATCACAATGGTATTTGTGTTCGCTATTTTTCAGTTTTTTTTTTTTTTTTTTAAGTAACGACATAATCAGTTAATTGAAACTCAGAATCAGTTTTTAAAGTTCAGTTTCGGTCCCATCCGAAGATGGGAGGGCCACAGAAGGTAACGCCTTCTCAGGGGTCATGAGCATCAATTTACTTATACGTCTAGTTGAAGATAGGTATCAAGATTTTATTTATTACTAACATCAAGTACCCGTTTCGCTGGGTTAAATCAAGAAAAAATAGTGATATGTTACTTTTTACTATTACTAAAGCGCTCCTTGATATTGGTCATTTTCGATTTTTTTTATATATCCCCTCTCCCCCCCCATTCTGCAGTCCACGGCATCAGAAGTGTCACTCTTCATCTCAGCGACCTCAAAAACGATAGACTCGACACTAATATCGGTCATTTTCGATCATTTGTAAATGTCTTTTCCCTCCTTTAAGTTACATCGTCAAAGTGATATGACAAAAATCATCTCATGTTCGAACTTCATCTAGGTTGAAAATTTGATCGAGATCGGCCCGGTGGTTCAAGAGAGTTTTATTTATTTTTATAGATTTCTCCACTCCCCTCCCCCTCTCCCTCCCGTAAGTTCTACCGTTAAAGTGATATGATAAAAACCACTTCATATCTAAACCTCATCTATGTTGAAAATTTGGTTAAGATCGGTCGGGTAGTTTAAACGTGATGAAATCACAAAGACAATCACTTTTATTTTTACTTTTTTGACATATATGTCCCCCTCCCCTTCGTTGCACCCTAAAAGTGAAATGAAGGAAACATCCCAGTCCTGATCCTCATCTACATTGGAAATTTATCAAGATCGGTAGAGTGGTTCCAGAGTTGTTTTATTTATTTTTTTCTACGTCCCCCTCCTCCCCAACCCCTAAGTTGTACCGTCAAAGAAAATAGCTAAAAACACTCTTAGGACAGAACCGCATCTACGTTGAAAATTTGACCGAGATCGGCCGGGCGGTTCAAGAGGTTGAGAGTCACAAACGTAGTCACTTTCAGTTTTATAATATAGATTGTATTTTTATTTACGTATACATAGGAAGCTTTTAGTGTGACATGTAATGTAAAGGATGAATTGAAATACAAGTAACAGAATACAAGGACGTGGGATCTTAGTCTTCTGCTCTTAGGCTACTCAGAACGGGTTTAGACATTTGGAGCCCTGTTAGTTAACGACAGAGGAGTGCATTTATGAAGTTACATGCAATGGATGAAGGCAGTGGTGCTCCCCCTCATGTCTATGACGTACCCCCCTCAATTGCCTATCCGTAGGTGTTCTTCCATGAAAAGAAAATCTTTTCGATTAATGTTTACACCCCCTCAAACATATTTATATAGATTTTTACCCCCCAAATATTTCAATGACGCAGTTTGCGTCATATTCCCCCCTTGTGGGCACCCCTGGATGAAGGGATGGCAACAATAAATGCGACGACGGGGTTTATAGAGAAAGGGGTCTGATCCCGTTCGTTAATAGAAAGATGATAATCTATTGGTGAATAAGCATAACGTGGTAAAGCTGGTGTCTGGTCCTAAATCGGATCAGCCTCTGATATGCGGCGTTCAACGTATCGAGAGCAGAGGCTATAGAGATGTAAGAGTGTTGGTATTCTTGTACGACGGTAGATCTCGAGAGCAGGGGCGGATCTAGAATGTAAAAACTGGGGGGTCAGCCAGACCCTAGACTATGATAGGTATAGGCCTACACTTTCAAAAATATATAAATGATAGCTTAAATTATTTTTGTCACTCAAAACAGGGGCGTCATTTAGGAGGGGGCAGGGAGGAGCATTTGCCCCCTCTGAGTTTGAGATTTGTATAGATTTTATCAGTAGAATAGTAATAAGTCAGTGAAAAACGCGAAATTTTACTTATTTCAAGGGGTCTTGCCCCTCCAAGCTAAATCTGAAATGACGCTACTGATGAGGGCCTAGGTCCCCCGGGCCTGGGGTAGATCCGCCACTGTTCGGGAGTCAGAGTGCGTGGAGGCAATGAAGAAGCAATTCGTTAGACATGATATTCCAGGACTTGAAACTTTGTCATAATAATTCTGTAGAGCTGATAACCAAGCTGAGTTTCTAATACTGATTATTCCCTACCATTTTAAATTTCTTCTTTGGATGTTATTTAGAACTGGGTTTTGTCACACTGACCAATCTCGCATACAAAGCGAAAATAGGGAAGGAAATGTATAAATTTACTTAGTACAAATTACCCATGTGCTATTGACATTGAAACCAAACGTTCTCAGTTAAACTTCACTGACGCAGAGAAATCACTGCTGCCCTCTTTTGAGCTCTTTACAAACTATGTACAGACCAAGATGTAACCAACACTATTTTTTCTTTTTTGTTAAAACAAAAAATGACAAAACGATTTGGTGTACTCTGCGGTCTGTAACACGTTTCTTTTTTAAAATTGATTAACTTTATTTTTATTTTTCCTTTGAGTATCGAATGACGTCATTAATTGTTTATAAAAAGAACAAAAGCTTTTATCGGAGTTTCCATTAACGTGTTGTAAAACTGTGAACTGGATATACGAGATTTCAGTAGAAATTTACTAGAAAAATAATGTTTTACAACTTAGTAATTTTCTATCGTGAAATTGAACTTTGTTCCTAGCTTTATGTGCACCGAATCCGTTTGTAATTACGTTACGCACGAGTGTCTATTTATTCATTGTGCATGGTTTTCTCGTAAATTTTTTGCACATCACCAAAATCCAACACTTTTTTTTTTTTTTTAAGCAATTTATTCCGTGGTTCTGAATAGACAATACCGTTCTCTGTTCCTTATGTATCATTTGGCATCATCATGATACAGGCGCACCCAGAAATATTTATTGGGAGGGTCCAAGGTTTGGAAGGTGGGTTCAATACTACGAGCCACGACATTTATGTAGTATTGAACGGGTATTATTTTGTACCTGATACGTAATTGTAAAATGTTTCCAACTATATTATCAGAAAGAAATGATAGAACTAAATTGTTTGTTTTTATATGGGAAAGAAAATGAAATGAAATCTTTGAGTTTTACGTACCACGCTTATGCCGGTTAGGCTAAAGGAGACGGTGATTATGAGAAATGAATGAAATGAAGAAAGTGGGAGGAAACGGGAGAACCCCGAGAAAACCCATGCACACGTTGTTTGTCCACCACAAAGTTCACTTGGCGGGGGCTGGGATCGAACCCGGGACCCCAAGCACCAGAGGTGAACGCTCTACCACTGAGCCACCGCGGTCCTTATAAGAGAAGGAGTACAGATAAAGTATAAGATCAAATGTTCATACTACATCAATCATTTCCCTGTTAAAACCCTTAAGTACTCGCGCGGGGTGTTCACTGACCTCCAACCAGGCAACTTTTATGTTGCTAACCAGAATCCTGATGAAAAAATATTTTAAAAA
Organism: Thermobia domestica; assembly: GCF_964235325.1. NCBI lineage: Eukaryota > Metazoa > Arthropoda > Insecta > Zygentoma > Lepismatidae > Thermobia > Thermobia domestica. Next base: position 196,818,087 of record NC_137468.1, read on the forward strand.
AATGTCTCAAAACGAGTTCAAAAAATTTGATTGCAGCAAATACTTTTAAAAACATGTCTAGAGTTACGCTACATTGTCTTAATTATTTTTTAAAAATATATTTTTATTGTAATAAAACAAATATCAATTTGGGGGTCTACTGGACCCCCGCGCGAGTACTAGTGTTACAAAAAGGGCGCGAGTACTTACGGTTGAACAAGTACAGTTTTATTAAGAAAGTATGGTGAGTTAGGAAGTTTGGTGGATCCGCACTCAGTGATCCCCCCGTGGGTGCACCTCTGTCACGATAGGTGTTCTGCCATTATTGGTATAGGTATTCCGCCATTATTGGCATAGGTATTCTGCGATTATTGGCAGATCGCTTACTACAAACTGACAAGGAAAGGACATGAACGTGTCATCGGGACTTCCTAATCAAACCTAGTCCATGCGATAAACAGAACAAAGATATGTTCATGCACGTAAAGATAGGTGCCACGGACAACGGAGTAAGCTCCTGGGGCCCATTAACACTGTTAGTAGATAGGAAATCGTAGACTCCCAGTGAAATAGCTATTGCATCAACACTGTTCATTCGAAAGTCATGGTCTTTAATTCATTGTCTTCAGCATGAAACAAGCTTTCCAGGAGTAATATGTATTGGCGGTCATAACATACCTGAATAGGGAAAATTTGGGGAATGCCGGGAAAATTCTCTCAAAAAAATCCGTCCATCAATTTTCGCTCCCCTCTGGAGTGGCCCCGGGTAAAAGCACACAATCCAAATGTATCTCAAAAAATACTATAGGGATTAGAAAATGTATGTAATTCGTTTCGTTTTGATAGACTGAATAGGTATCAGGGGAAACGTTGTATGCCAATACGCTCTGTACATACAAGACGGATCTCGCAGAAATAGGAATACAAAGTAGAAAGTGGATCCAATTGGCTATGGATAAAGTCAGTGGAGAGCTTTTGTGAACGCGGCATTGATCCTTCGGGTTGCATAGGCCATAGAGTGAGTTAGCTATATAATACAATAAAACTTTTATTTGTTGACTATTCTATTCACGATGAAGTTATATAATACAATAAAAGTTTTGTTTGATGACTATTCTATTCACAATGAAGTTATATAATACAATAAAAGTTTTGTTTGATGACTATTCTATTCATAATGAAGTTATATAATACAATAAAAGTTTTGTTTGATGACTATTCTATTCACAATGAAGTTATACAATAAAAGTTTTGTTTGATGACTACTCTATTCATAATGAAGTTATATAATACAATAAAAGTTTTGTTTGTTGACTATTCTATTCACAACGAAGTTATATAATACAATAAAAGTTTTGTTTGATGACTATTCTATTCATAATGAAGTTATATAATACAATAAAAGTTTTGTTTGATGACTATTCTATTCACAATGACCAATAGTTCTATTAAAATAACATATTCTATACTAATTCAATTCTTGTTTTAGTACATTTTAATCTCTAGATCTGACAATACTAAACTTTGGTTGAGTTCATGTTGTTGTAGTACAGGGTGTATATCGATCACGAAAGTCGCGAAAAAGTCACGAAATTACCAAATCTCAAGCTAAGCACGCTTCTATCGAATGTATGAAAATTCGGCCTAATTCACACCGAAATTCACTCTTGAGGATGTTGGGAAATTTTATGGTTTGGCAAAGAAAAGGTCAGAAAAAAGTCACGAAATTTCATTTTGGAATTTCAGTAGACACCCTGTAGTATCACTGACCGTGTCTCAGTTAATGCCTATGCCTAATAATTGTACGGAGCTGTGTAAATGTGAACATCGAAACATGTAATTTTGTTACTGCGTTATTAACATATTGAGTAAGTGGAGTTAATAAAACAACTCTAAAATTCGTAGCTCCCAGACAAAAAATTTTTCAAATGAATTAAAGAAAGGATGAACAACGGTGAAAAAGGATACTGTAAAGATTGTAAAGTGTATTTCAGAGTTCACAAAACTGACTTAAGCAAACATGTCTTCGTGGAAACCAGAAAGGTTGCCCATTTTATACTATCATCGACTGCCCAATTCATTGCACACTGCAGCTCTACTGCTCCTGACGTAGTGTATGGAGTATGCCCTAACACATCACTGTCAAGAGACCGAAACTGCTGCTGCCGCAAAACCCCTGCCAACCCAGGCATCTGTCATATTTTCAACTTCAGGTGTTTCTATTTAATCGTTGTATATGATTAGTAATAGCGTATAGCTCCAAAATAATTCATTTTTATGTTTGGGCTACAAATAGTTCAAATCCGCTACTTTTGGAGCACAACCTCGCTACTTTTTAATTTCAGATCTGGCAGCACCAAATCCAGGGGGGATGAGGGGGACATGTCCCCTCCAATCTTGGAACTGGTGGGGACTGCTCCCTTCAATAATCCGATTTGAAAGGTGTCTTCTTTGGAGGAGCAATGTGATGATTTGTGTCCTATTGCAACAAAGGAAAGTGAGATGAAATTGATGTCCCCCCAAAATAAGCCTCAGATCTGCCCGCCTCCTGATGTTGAAGACAACCCTGCTCCCCTGATCCTCCACAGCATTGCCTTTCAACTTCATGAATATACTGACCATCGCACAAAAAAAGAAAGAAAAGTTATGGTAACGGCCTTACCCGTCCCTTTCTCCCCCCCCCCCCCAATGCTGAAGACAAATTTGCACCGCTGGGCAGCACTGGTTGTGAGTTCTGTTAATTTAGAACACCCATTTCCAAGTCTCCAATGTGTGACGGGGGGCGCGGTGGCTCAGTGGTAGAGCGTTCACCTCCGGTGCTTGGGGTCCTTGGCTCGATCCCAGCTCGCGCCGTGTGAACTTTGTGGTGGACAAACACCGTGCTCGTGGGTTTTCTCGGGGTTCTCCCGTTTCCTCCCACTTTATTCATTCCACCATTTTCATTCATTTCTCATTATCACCGTCTCCTTTAGCCTAACTGGCATAACAGTGGGACGTAAAACTTAAAGATTTCATTTTCCAATGTGTGACGTTGAAGCGTACTTTTAAAATCATAAAAATAGTGAGAAGTAGTAATTAGAGCATCAAAAGCAGAAAAATGTGGTAGGATAATGGAATCAGTATTGCCTACGAAACGAGAATTGTAATCTAAATTTCTTGGTGGCAACACTGTGGTGGGGATTGGCCTGTTCTACGGCAATTGATCTTATGTGATGATCTGCACACCCATCAGATGCACTAGATTCGAGCGTCCGTCGTAATTTGGAGATGAAATTTATTGTCCTGTCTTATCGTAAGGATATAAAATGATAGAAACTCCAAAGGAACCAGCCTTGTTTATCTGACGGGTTCTGAAAGTTGATCCGAAACGATATTGAATATAATCACAATTGGATTTATGAGATTATCCAACGACTACCTTATCTTTGTTTGACTTCTTTTCTCTGATTAGTTTTCTCTGCGTTATGTTTCAGTTTCCGGGGAACAGATACGTATAGAGACGGAAAAAGATGCACAAAATCATAAAGAAAAAAAAAAGTTTTTATAATCCTTTCGTTGGGGAAAAAAGAATCCGGAAAATGACTAAAACCGCATTTGGCTGTAGCTGGCGGGAGAATGAATTATTCACTTTTCAACGTCTCTTGTAGTTGTTACAAACCGTACTTGTCAGAGGGATAACAAAAGATAGAAACAAAATGCGCATCCATAGGGGAAAAAACGTAGAAAATAAATTTTTCAACTCAACAAAAGGCTGTCCACGTTACTCTGATTCAACAAGATAAAAAAAAAAAAAAAAAAGGAGCGGGTTAAAGGCGTGTTTGAACTTGTATACAATCGAAAACAACTTTTCTATCTTTTTCAGAAATGCGTGTTTTGGATATAAAAGTTAGACAAACAAATCATGTTTAAAACAGAATGTTTGTTAATTAATTAAATTTGTGTTATAATTTGAGGTAGTAGTGACGCAACTAGGCTAGTTGTCGCCCGGGGCAACAACTTGCCTTAGCGCCCCCTCCCCCTGACCAACCGAAACCAAAATGCTGCCCTTCTATACCTAATATTGGCATCACACAGTAATTTTTCTTTTCCATTTTTTCTTCAAATGGTAAAGCTTGATTTGAAAATTGCAGTACATAATTTAATTTTTAGTAGAAGATAAAGCACCAAACTAGTTAGTATTTTATTGTCAAATAATCTGAGAGTAGCATGCTTGACATATTCTTATAGTCTTGCCATAATAACTGCAAAATCACAATGTTTTTGGAATTTTATCGTGATGTGCGTATGTTTAGAATGAATCAACTGTTTGTCATAATTAAATATTCTATTCTAAGAGACTGTCAAGTTGTTGTCTCGAGTATTATGTTCGAATATTTTTACAAATCTTTTAAATCGATGTAAGTTAATGAAAAAAAAAAAGCAAAGCTGGGACTAAAATTTAACTTTGCGGGCTCTTTTAGTTGCAAAAAGTTTTAGTGTCCCCAAAGATAGCTTTGAAGCTAACACATGCTCTATGGATACGATCCTAAGGTTGATAAGTCGTTGTTTTCTTGTTAATTTGTGAGGTATTTTTTTTAAATGATCTGTAGGTTGCTTATACTGTTTTCCTTGCCTTATAGTGAAAATAAATATTTGCCGAGTTTTGTGTCCACCCAATCCGGCGCCTGGGCCACAAGCCCCGTTTGCTTCCCCCAGTTACGTCACTAATAAGAAGCCTTCTAGAACGGCTTTATTCTCCGTCTCCGTCTCTCTGTCAACAGGTATTGAGCAAAACCGATATAGAAGCAGTCCGTTTGGAATCGATTCATCGCATCGTCCCAAAAATAGGTTCCATTTCCTTCCTTAAATCTCTGTTGAAACTAGAAGCGATAGAAAGAAACCTTTTCCAGTTTTGAACACTATATATCAAAAGCTGTAATAGATAACTAGAAACAACGTCTCATATAGCCTTGCTGCTAAAAAAAAAAAAAAAAAGAAACAGTAAACTCAACATTAACTCAAGGGGCCGCGAAGGCATTCACCTCTGGTGCATGGGATCCCGGATTCAAACCCGGAGCACAAGTGAACTTTGTGGTGGACAAACACCGTTTGCGTGGGTTTCCTCGGGATTCTACAGTTTCCCCCCACTTTCTTCATTCCACAATTTTATTCTTTTCTCATCATTACCGTCTCTTTTAGCCTAGCGGCATAATCGTGGGACGTAAAACTTAAACATTTCATTTCATTTCATTTTCAAAATTAACTTAAGACAGTCAATAATAAATATGTTTTAAATGTGTAATATTCTTCATGGGCGTTTTGTGACGCAGAATTATTCATCTATATATATAAAAGAGAACGTACAAATCCTTTGTCCGCTCATCACGCTAATACGGCTGAACCAATTTCTTTTATTTTTGGGGGGTTATTAGGATTTGGACCCTAGATGGTTTTTATCATATCACTTTAATTTTCAATTACCAGTGTCTTGAGATAATTGACCATTCAGGTGTCCATTACGTACAAATCCTTTGTTAGTTCATCATAGGTATAAAAATAAACGTATTTATATGCAACCCGCATGACCGTGTCACTCGGCGGGTTAACATACATGACAGGCGTTATAATGGTTTTTATCATATCACTTGAAAGCGAAAAAGTAAAAATTATCTAAGTAACAAAGTTTATTGCGTTCGGGGGTGACCGCAGCGAAGCGGGGCGGGTTAACATAAATGACAGGCGATATAATGTTAACATTTACTGCAATCTTCTATGGTTTTTATCATATCACTTGAAAGCGAAAAAGTAAAAATTATCTAAGTAACAAAGTTTATTGCGTTCCGGGGTGACCGCAGCGAAGCGGGGTGAACGCTGCTAGTATCTTCTAAATGATTTTTTTTAAAGAAAAAAAAACAGGACAAATTTTTATGTAAATTTTTCAAAACGAGACGAGTTTTCTATGCGAAACAAGAAAAGCTTGCTAACAATCGAGACGAGATGAGACGATACTTCTACAAAATTTGTTAAAACGAGAGGAGATAATCTCATGTCGTGACGTCTCTTGAGCAATACTGTGGGGAGCACCGTGGCTCAGTGGCAGAGCGCTTATCTCTGGTGCGTGGGGTCCTTGGTTTGATTACCGTCCACATAAGTTTCTGGTGGACAATATTGTATCCGTGCGTTTTCTCGGGTACTCCTGTTTCCTCCCACACTCCCATTCCACCAATTCTTCCATCATCATTAACTTGCCTTAATCATCGTCTCCCTTAGCGTAACGGGCGTAACCGTGGGACATTAAACAAAAATTGTATTTCATTTCATTTTCGTATGTCACTGGTAACAGTTATTTTTCTCATAATCCCTTTTGTCAGGTGACTACTCAAAGCTGTTCCTTGTTCTAGTAACAAGGAATGATTCTTCTGTGTTTCTAGGAAATGAAAAATGATGAAATGGAATCTTTTAAGTTTTACGTCCCACGCTTATTCCGGCTAGGTTAAAAGAGACTGTGATGATGAGAAATGAATGAAAATGGTGAAATGAAGAAAATGGGAGGAAACAGGAGAACCCCGAGAAAACTCATGGTGTTTGTCCACCACAAAGCTCACTTGGTGCCATCTGGCATCAAAACAAGGACGGTATGCACCAGAAGTGAATGCTCTACCACTGAGCCACCGCGAAACCCTCTGTATTTCTAGGATCAAATATTAATATGTAAGATGAATGTTCATGTACAAAAAGTCTTCTAAATTTCCGTAGTTTATTTCTATTTGTTTCTTAGCATACATACGTATTTTAAAACTACTTTAAACTACTTTGTCAGTTTCTCTTCCTTCAACACTGGAAACGTACTTTGAAAAAGTATGGCCAAAATTCGTGCGAGTTGCAAAATACAAATGGAAAAGAAATGTAAATAGCGGAAGTACACTCATGTCCAAAATCATTGTCGCATGTCTATAAATATGTTGTTGTAGGAATATAATTTGATAGCGAATTCGCCCAGTATTTTTTATAATGTTAGTATGTGTATAATGGGCAAAGACATGTATGTGGCAAATTTCATGTCAAAAGAGCAGTAAATAAGAACAATAAAACGAAAATAAAATTTTCTTGTCCATTTTAGCAACATTTTATTTTACTCATTATAATTTTCGTATTTATAATTCTTTTCCTGTGAAATTTAGCACAAATATACATTTCCCGATTATACACATTGTATCAATATTAAAAGTATCCTGCACTATCATATTCTTACAAGAAGACAGTTATAAATATGCGACAATAATTTTGAACATGAGTGTACCTAGTTGCCTTCCACTTCCTCTTTCCTACGACCCTTATCGTCAGTGCAACCACGCATTTTAATATCTTGGTGCTTGGGTTCCCGGGTTCGATCCCAGCCCCCGCCAAGTGAACTTTGTGGTGGACAAACACCGTGTGCGTGGGTTTTCTCGGAGACCTCCCGTTTCCTCCCACTTTCTTCATTCCACCATTTCATTCATTTCTCATAATCACCGTCTCCTTTAGCCTAACCGGCATAACCGTGGGACGTAAAACTCAAAGATTTCATTTCATTTTCTTAATATCCTGAGGGAGAATTGTGTTTGTACTGAAGTATCACTTTATTCATGTTAGCTGTTAAAGGAACAAGTCTTTGTTAATGTTCAATTATTTACTTGTATTATACTATATTACACTTATAACTTATTCTAGTGGTTCTCAACGATGTGTCGCGACACACTGGTGTGTCGCAATTACATTATATTACACTATATAGTTGTTACGTATATACGAAGGGAAATCAGGAGCGTCAAGTTTTATTTTGATTTCCACCGATACAAATCGAGTTTTAGGTTTCTTGTCAATTCATTATCTTAATACTGTTTAATATATTATGGACAATTTATTATGGCAAAGTCAGGGAATGGTTAATTTTCCCCTGATCTCTAAATGACAGTTGTGGGGTCTATAGTGGCTATACTCTCCCGGACAGTTTTGAAAGTTAAACGAAAAATAACAGTTACCGTACACAGTGAAAGGTTACAGTGAACAATATGCCTTACAGATGTGTATAGACCATTCTGACCAAATTCTGGATTTGCTCTTATATGTGGTGCCGGTGAGAGCTCATGTGGTTCGGATCCACCGTTAACCCGCAGGAGCACGTCTCAGCTAAATATTGATGTTAAAACGAACGCTAAATTATAATCTAATTAATCTTCGCATATAGGGCTATGAATGTACAGGTCGTTGTCAAAATAATGGAAACACGGAATTGAGCACTGCGCTGCACGGGAAAAGGTACAATATTTCTCCGCATACCATGTGTGACATATAATTGTATCCATTGCACGACGAATCAGAGCTGCTCTGCAGGCTAACGTTGATCCAACTTCGTAGTAATCGGTTCAATCGCAGTTTCATCAGATGCTAACGTTATTTTGATAACCATCTGTGTGTTACTGATTTTTTTTTTTTAAAGGCTACAGTAAAAGTAATTGTTTTTCTCACAAAATAACTCATGAGGAATTATTATGGTTTTCCTTCAATCCTCCGAACTCTAGAGGATAAAGTTTCCAACACATTACTAAGGTTTCGTGTGACCATTTCTATCTCGTAAAAGTGCTTCGTTTCCCTCAAACGGGTATGTTGTTCTTTGTGCTTCGTACCGGATGCTTCGCCGCAGAAGTTTTTTTTCCTTTTTTCTTTTGTTACGAAGCACGTTTAGCGAAACATATTATTAACTAAAGGGGTAACATTTATAACAGTAAACGTTCCAGATCCCAAGTCTTGCTTTCCGTGTTCTCTATGTGATTATTAAAGACATTGTCTTGTCTTTTCGAAACAAAAGAAGCTTTGTAACACTAAAGAGGCAGATTCTTGTGAATTAGTCCTATAGGTTCCTCTGTTGGATGATCTGATACTCGTGCATAGCCTCTTTCGTCTTTAATCAGATATTCTAAACCCTATATCGTTATTATTAAAGATGATATTGTATTGCTTTTATTGATGCATCATCGTATCTGTAAGAAGTTTCATTTAAATATGGTTAGTAGGTGAACATGCCATCTTTTTGAAAAATTAATAGAAATGTAAAGAATACGCTTAAGAAGCTCCTGCTTTTGTGCGCTAATTAACTTAGATTCATTCATGGTTCTTACGTCACTGACAAAGTAGACAGAATAAACAAACTATTGAATCATGAGCGTCATGATCCATATATTTGTGAATTTTTCCCTAAATCTTTATATATATATATATATATATATAATATATGCGCGGAACCAAGGGGGGCTATAGGGGCTATAGCCTCCCTTGACGCTCAGGTATATACTGGATAAAATGGGCTTCAATCGTGCTTTACACTGGATAAAGGTGCAAAGTATAATTTAGCCCCTCCCTTGATCATATCCTGGATCTGCCACCGTATGTATATACAGGATGTTAATGAATTATACCGACAAACTGTAAGAGGTGATTCCTCTCATCAAAATAAGAGAAAGAGGCAAAATTACGCTGGCTACAAAATCCAAATGAAATAACTACATAAAATTTCGCAGATATCAGGCGGGAAACTTCCAAAACTTTTAGAACAAAGAAACGCGATTTTCTGAAAGCTAAAATTAAGGGACTTGAAGATAATAGTAAAAATAAAAATATCCGGGACATGTATAAGGGAATCAACGAATTTTAAAAAGGCTATCAACTTCGTGCCTATATATTAAAGAAATCTGACGGTAGAGTTCTCACTGATACGGATAGCATCTTAAATAGATGGAAAGATTTCTTTGACGATTTGCTTAACACGCAACCAAAAACTAGTGTGCGTGGAGAAAAGGAGATACACACCGCAGAACCGTATATTCCAGAACCCAACAGAATAGAAGTAGAAACAGCTATAAAGAAATTAAAGAAACACAAATCTCCGGGTGTAGATGAAATTCCGGCTGAGTTAATTTTAAATGGAGGCGAAAAATTGTGGGACAAGATACACAAACTCATTCTCCTTATCTGGAACAAGGAAGAATTGCCACAAGAGTGGAAAGAATCAATCATTGTTCCAATTCACAAGAAAGGGGACAAAACTGACTGTAATAATTATCGAGGTATTTCTCTTCTGTCAACATCCTATAAAATCCTTTCAAATATTCTATTAACAAGACTGACCCCATACGCAGATGAAATTATTGGAGATTATCAGTGTGGAATTCAGACGAAATCGATCAACTATCGACCAAATATTTACCATTCGCCAAATACTCGGAAAAAAAAGTGGGAGTACAATACCCCGGTACATCAACTATTTATTGATTTTAGAAAGGCGTACGACTCGCTTAGGAGAGAAACATTATACAACGTTCTTACAGAACTTGGAATACCGAGAAAGCTAATTAGATTAATTAAGATATGTTTAAACGAATCCCAGAGTAAATCCGGGTAGGAAAATTTTTGTCCACGAGCTTTCACATCGAAAATGGCCTGAAACAAGGAGATGCGTTGTCGCCATTATTATTTAACTTCGTTCTGGAATACGCTATAAGGAAAATCAAAGATACCAGGGCCTAGAGTTGAACGGTATTCACCAGGTTATGGCATATGCTGATGTAAATTTAATAGGGGGTGATAGGAGAACAATAGAAAGAAATGCAGAGATCTTATTAAACGCTTGCAGGGACATGGGTTTACAAGTAAATGCAGGGAAAACTAAATACATGGAAGTACGTCGGGACCGGAATACAGCAAATTATAGATGCGTTAAAATATTAAATAATACTTTTGATAAACTGGATAGGTTCAAATATCTAGGATCAATATTAACATACGAAAATCATATTTACGAAGAAATTAAATGTCGATTAAAAGCAGGGAATTCGTGTTACTATTCGGTTCAAAATCTCTTGTCGCAAATTCTATCGAGGAATTTGAAGCTTAAAATATACAAAACGATAATCATGCCAGTTGTTCTGTATGGTTGCGAAACATGGTCACTTACTCTGAGGGAAGAACATAGACTGAAAGTATTTGAGAACAAGATCCTGAGACGAATATTCGGACCCAAGAGGAACGGGAATGGGGAATGGCGGAGACTTCATAACGAGGAACTACATAATTTATACGGTTTACCGAACATTGTTAGGGTCTTCAAGTCTAGGAGGCTTAGGTGGGCGGGTCATGTAGCTAGAATGGAAGAAAGTAGAAACGCTTTCAAAGTCTTGATTGGAAGACCAATCGGAAAACGGCCATTAGGAAGACCTAGGCGCAGATGGGAGGACAATATTAAGATAGATCTCGCAGAGATTGGAATACAAAATAGAAACTGGATCCAGTTAGCTAAGGATAGAAGTCAGTGGAGAGCTTTTGTGAACGCGACATTGAACCTCCGGGTTCCATAGGCCATAGAATTAGTTAGTTAGGGACCTATGGCGAAAAGTGCATAGTTTCAGAGCTAGGGCTGTCCAAAATCGCGAAAATCCCCCCCCCCTAATTTTCGAAATCGAAAATTTCAACAGGCCCCCTAATTTTCGAATTTCAGAAACTGTGTATGGTGGTCCTTATCAGCATAAAAGAAGCTACGCATACACAAGCCAAAAGTGCATATTTCGTCAATTTTCAATACGTATACAGGGTATTCCCTATAGGGTGTAATTCTCAGATATGCTCAGTAGAATAGCACGTAGTTCTCACCAACTTGTTCCGGATTTCTCACCAAAACAGGCCTAAAATCCGCCATTTTGTACCAAAAATTACCCATGTTCCCAAAATCTCACCAAAATCGCCCTAAAATCCGCCATTTTCTACCTAAATTTATCGATGTTCCCAAAATCTCACCAGAATTGCTTCAAATTCCCCTCATTTCTACCAAATACGTGTACAGACCGAAATTCTCATTAAAAGGCATGCAAATTTCCTTCATTTTGACAAGAATTAATCAACAGTGTAAATTTTTCATGAAAATGGATGCAAATTTCCTTTGATATTATTTATTATATATTTTAATACAATTTTATGTTGTTTTATTCAATTTATGTTGATTACTTACCGTTTTTCCCCAATTCTTTAAGAAACGTGTTTTTCCTTCCTTATTCCTTGGTCAAGTGGCGAGAAATAGCTAAAGGAACTTCAGAACATGTTCACACAAGTCTTTTTTTGTTAATCTTGAACGCAGTTGGTCTTGCTATTCAAGAAACTAATTCTAAAGAAAGAAGGCACCTATAATAAAAGAATGGCATGTCGTAAGTTGACGTAAGTAAAGGAGAAAGGCAGAAAACAAAAGGATAAAAAAGTAGTTCTTGGTGGAGAATGTCCACATACTTTCGCAGCATGGTTTCTTTGTTCAATGAATAGCAACGAATTAAATGTATACCAGATGGTCTTATGTAGCTGTCAATTAAGGAAGTAACAAAGTGTCAATTTAATGTGACATATAGATGTTGCACAATACTTGAACCCTAGGAGGTGAGAAAGACATGCGAAATAAGTTAGTTTCATGTATTTAGAAACATGGGAAACTCTGGATAAAGAACAAATGTTAAAATATATTGACTGTCTAAGATGTAAGGCGTAGGAGGGAGGGAGCCCTTTGACGGAGTACCGAACCTAACATAGACACCTGTTTGTATGTGTGTGTTCCAGGGTTTTTTGGAGGTGGAGGGCGAAGTGTGCTCTGAACATTGCTTAATGAGGGGACTGTGATTTCTATTGCATGGAAACTGAAAAAATATGTGAAAAAGAAAGAAATAGGAGACACCTGCTTGTATGTGTGTGTTCCAGGGTTTTTTGGAGGTGGAGGGCGAAGTGTGCTCTGGACATTGCTTAATGAGGGGACTGTGATTTCTATTGCATGGAAACTGAAAAAATATGTGAAAAAAGAAAGAAATAGGAATCATTATTCTAACGACAGAAAATTTAAGAATGAGATAGGTACGTGTCACTTTTTAAAGTTAATGTATTGCCCCATATTGAGGAAACCGCATATAAGATGGAGGGGTGAAGTGTGTTTTTGTTTTGTGAGCAAAGGATCACTTTAAACCGGCATGCGACTTGTTACGCATTTTGTTAAGACCTTGCCACATACGTAGAGGGGAAAAAAAGAGTGAGCGTTCCTACCTGAGTTTCAAAGAGGAAAAAAAAGAGTGAATGAATGTGTACGCAAGACAACTTTCCCTTTTGTGCTTTTGGAAGAAGTTTTGAAGGAAGATTTCTGTAGGTATTTTTGCATAAATGATTTTATCCTTTTAAAAACTAGAGTAATGAATTAATTATTTATGAATATTAATGAGATGATAATGAATATTAATGAGATGCTAAAGAAAAGGATTACAAAGAATGGATTTTACTGTTTTTCGTATATTTAGAGGCATTTTGCGAATATATGTAATATACAGCACTGCGTATTGTACATAAATGTATGAGATAATGTGGAAGGAAATGCGCGCAACTCTAAGAAACATATTTTATGTAATGATATTGTATTTTCAGTAGCTGATATGTGATTTTAACATAGAATATCATCTTTTGGATACTGCATGGGTCTAATGGAGTACGAAGCTTAGACGAATGACAAATTGCATGTATTTGTGATTAGTTTGTAAGTAGGGTACATCTATGTGTAGGTGATATGTGATTTTAACATAGAATATCATCTTTTGGATACTGCATGGGTCTAATGGAGTACGAAGCTTAGACGAATAAGAAATTGCATGTATATATGATTAGTTTGTAAGTGGGGGGTACATGTATATAGCTGATATAGGATTTTAGCATAGAATATCATGTTTTGGATACTGTATGGGTCTAATGGGGTACGAAGCTTAGACGAATGACAAATTGCATGTATATATGATTAGTTTGTAAGGGGCTACATGTATGTGTAGCTGATAGGGGATTTTAGCATAGAATATCATGTTTTGGATACTGTATGGGTCTAATGTTGTACGATGCTTAGACGAATAAGAAATTGCATGTATATATGAATAGTTTGTAAGTGGGTAGATGTATGTATGTATGTATGTATATTGGTTTTTGATATTGGGACAGGAATATATGTATCATATTGTAGACATATTATCTTTCGTTTGCATGTAAGTGTTTTAAGCATGTGTTGTTGGTTGCGTAGCTTTAGGGGCTATACTATGGGGGATGCAAACACCTGAAGTGTTTCTATTGTATTAATATTGGATTGTAGCCTTATTTTATTGTATTGTAGAGCTGTATATGTTGTTGTGGTGATACGCTATGTGAATGCAAACACATGAATTGATTCCTTATGTATATAGATTACCTTGAATACCATGTTAGAATGTATATATTGTGATTTTACGTATTTAACCTCTTGTAATATTCATTGGATCGTTTGTTACTCAAACTGTGAGGCTGAACACATCATGTTACCTCAAAATGTGAGCATACCACAGATGTTGTACGGATATTTGAAGCACAAAGGATATCACTATGTTATAACCCATTTACTTATAGATATCTTTTCAGTATAGTATTCTAATGTCTTATATTGATACCTTTACTTATTTCTAAGATGCTTGTTTACCTTATAGAAGACATTATGACATCAACATGGTTTGCAACTTACGGTCATTTATTGTAGGAGCATAAAATACGTATACATAACCTTATATGAAGCATACGTATTCTTCCTTTATCTTATATAGAATACAGATACTTCGTATGATATGAATATTTGTTGGAGAAATAAAACATATTATTATAAATTGTAACGCTTTATTGTATTTTCCAATATTGGCATATTGATATACATATATAGATATATTTAAATAAGATATTTACATGATATATACGTACAAGTACCAACAGATAGCAAAACTTATGGACATCATGCTACCTTTAGACAGTTTACTATTTACATATACACAGAATACCAATTATTTCACGCACTTAATACTTTGATAACCATATGGCAATGTTCTATAGTCAGTAATACTGTCATGATTTAATCGTCGTCTTTTATTTTGAACTTTTTGATGTGTTTTAGTTTCAGACTTGGATACGATGACAAACCCAGGCTTACGAACAATTCTTCCTGGATTGTGTAACTGTTTTTTCTCAGCTTTATCTCGAACTAGTTGATAAAAATGATCAAAGTTAATTTCTTCTCGTATACGATGATTTAAAGTTATTCCTCTAATTTTAAATACATAATCTACTTTCCCTGTTTGAACTTCTTTCATTCTATAGGCATAATTTTTTTGGCCCTAAGCCTATAAATGCATCAATTTCCCACCCATCAGGAACTTCATTAGTTAACTGACCTAAATAGGAACCCAAAGAAAGTGGAGGCTTTTCATTACGTTGCTGCACAAACATAATACTATCAGTGTCGCAGTACAATACACGCTCAGGATCTATAGCTGTCAATAATTCATAAAGTTTTAGACGCGCCCACGATGTGATAAAGGCTGCAAGGACAACATTGGAAAATTTCCATGGCTTGTTTTTGTTCTCAATGTTTTTATATGATACAATGAGATGGCGCTCTCCAATAGGCAATACAGTTTGTACCTCATATTGTGGTGCCCATAGATAACTTAAAAATTTTTCTGGAGTATCTACAATTACAGATTGAGATAAATCTGTTCTTTGTCCCCATTTTCCATACAAGGAATTGAGAAATATTTTGGAAATATATCTTAGACCAGGATTTGATTCAATGTTATTTTCCGTTAACTGAATGCATTCATGTTCATAATAGTCTGTAATATATTTTTCTTGATCTTGTTTAGTTTTGCACCAGCTAGGAAATCCTGAAGACTCCTGCTTCATTTTTAAGAAGGAATTGACATAATCTTTAAACAGATTATTTTCTGAATCGGATAATTTGAATTCCCAAATTTCAATAATTTGTAGAATTTTGTATCCGAGATCTAAAGCTATATGAAGTTCAGGAGTACAGTATGTACCAGTAAGGACACGCTCGGCATCATTATGCATACAATTGTTGTCACTTTGTTCCATACACGTACGACATAACCCAAACAAAAGGCGATCATTACATGTATATGGTAAAATTGGAAAATATAAATCTTTGGGAGGTAAGATACTACATTTGACTAATCCATGAATACTTTGCACTTGTGGAAAGTCAGGCCCCTTGTATATTATAGGTTTACCTATAGGCAATGGCTTACGTGCCATCACCCAGGGGTAAAGACTGGTAACATCATAATATGACACAGACTCTTCGTTGGTACATTCATATAAGGCATTAAAACATTCTGTACGCCCACCATGAAAACTATCTTTAGGTACCAGATGGTCGACAAGATCATGACACTGTGTTTGAATAAACTGTTGTAATTTTTTATCATTTTTTACCATATGATCCCATTCACATTCCCACATTTCAATGACATTAAGATTTAATTTTTTAAGAAATGCTATTTTTGTGGTGGTGTTTTCATACCGATCTTGTAGTGATGTGCCTTGCTTAGAGGTAGAATTTAGGGATACGTGTCGTAGTGTAGGATAACAGTTTAAACACCCGTGATAGTAACATCCATGAAATTCGTAAACTGTATTTGTTTTAGTTTCAAATCCATCAACCTTATACCTCCCAAATTGTTTTTCCAAACCATTTCCAGAATGAAGAATTTTATTACCAGTAGTACGTTCTAAGTATCGCAACCAGTACATTGCCTTCAGACTTTGACGATCACGATGGTCAAACCCATAAGGTGGAATGATGGGAATAATTTCTTTGGGTAAATATAAGGTACGATATGTTAGTATTGCCAAACTAGCAATAGTTGACGCAACAATAAAACATTGGATACCATTTGTTTTGTCTTCAATTAAGTTTGAAAATTTAATGACAGCCTCTGCTAAAATTTTAACATCATTCCGACAATATTCAATCATTTCCTTTTGGAGATTATATTCCTCATTACTTGCAGCACGTTCTTTGTGCCATATGATAAGTTGCTCTCGATCTTCAGTGCTTCTTGAATCAGGATCAAAATATTTTAGATCAGGAATTTTGCCTATATAATTCTGGTTTTCTAATGTATTAAACAAGTACGGGAAATCTCCCTTTCGTAAATTTGCAGAAAGACCTAACGTCTTAGGTAATTTAGATAATTTAACTCCCATATACAAATATGTGTCACGGAAGTAAATCTTTTGTCCTAAACGCATTTCAATAATTTTTTGCCCTGACATTATTACTTCAGGTGTAAAATGATGGTTTATGATCAAAGTTTTAGCACAGAATTGCATATCATAATTACTGCCATTATGGGAAAGCACAATGATTTTTTTAAACATTGGTCGAGTTATTAATACATGATTAACAAATTCTTCAATGTTGTTGAAATCAAACGAACGGAATCCATTTTTATCACCGCATACAAAGCATGTATCGTCAAGCTTCATGTCCTTACACTTGTAACAAGCATGAATACAATTTACGAAATTTACGTGATGTTCTTGTTCTCCTTGTTCATTTTTAGGAAGTAACATTGTTTCTACATCAAAGATAATGTACAAAAAGGTATCTACATGTTGCATTATAGCCGTTTGAACAAAACAAATATGGTCATCGCTTACATATGTGTAACATGTTTTACAATAATGTTCACCACATTTATGTTCCGACTTGCGTGTACGCATGTCAATCATAGTACCACAATGGACACAAATTTTCTTTGTTTCGCATAAACTCTTTCCGGAAACATTTATCGTTTTATGATTGTGAAAACATTCTTCTGAAGAAAACAGTCTATGACAATCAACGCACTCGTGTTTAATATTATTATCATTATTACAAACATTGTGATACTTTTCGCACATTGGACATTTGAAGTTACACTTATGATTTTCGGTACGATGATAAGCTTCCAAACAATACTGACAATAATTTTTCTTGTTTAATAACGTTGTAATACTAGTAATTAATTCATAGTGTCCCTCAGTATACAAAATTAAAATTTTCTTGGATGCATGTATTCCAGGATAAATTACATTGTAGTTTCGAGTTAAACGATTTTTTTCGTAAACAACAATTTGATATTGAGGTGCTAGCTTATTTTGAAACTTTTTTACATCATTAATAGTACATCCATCATGGATTTCAATGTCAACTTTAGCACTGACACACAAATCCTTTGCTTGTTTCATCAATCGTTCGGGATGATTTTTCAATTGATATACATAGTTATAACGATGATCAGCCCTACCCATTCCAAGAATAATACTTTTAGGAAGACAATACACATCCTTTTGTACAGGAATAGTACATTGATGCATGTGTGTTACAAGATCAACATATTTTGCTGAACCCATTGTTCGTCCCCTACCTTTACGTGAATCAACAATATGAATTTTGAAATTTACTTTATCACCTAATAAATAATTTTCATTACTATTTAAAACATTTTCAATTTTACGAAATAAAATGTCGGAGCTTAAATTTGACTTTTGACGCCACGAAATGTATATTGGTTTATTAATTGTGGAAGCAGAACTTTCTATTGTTATACCAACATACATATCATCATCGGCATCATTTAAAACATGATCCTTTACAAATTCAAATAACAACTGAATATATTTTTCAGGATCATCTATACCACTAGTGTGCATACGTTCGATTGTAACTTCCTTTCCCGTAAGTCCAAAATAAGTATAATGTTTGGTTGTACTATTAACAATGCGAAAATATTCATTTGTTTTACCACTCCCATACATGGTAGGTTGTGATACATTATTAGTATTAGGACTTGTAAAGTTTATAAAATTTTCCATGAAAACGCTAAAATCATTTGTAGTTAAACTATTAACTTTTCCTTCAGACACAAGTTCCATAAACTTTTCACGAGCTAAATTTTTTATATTATCTTGACGAAAGAAGCCTACATGATATAAATCAATAATATCTTTTGCAGACTTACATTTTTTCAAAACAACATGAGGATCACAACCAAAATGCATAAACAATGCCTGCAATAACTTGGAATAAGCTTCATTGCTTACCCTTGCACCCGTAGCATGACATTGTGTTATCACTTCCCATGTAAATAAAACTTCGTTTGGATTTTCATATCCACGTGCTTCTTGTGCCGACAACATGGTACAGATGACAGATTGTCCTTCCATTGTATTATTGGCACAGTAAATATGTAATTGCAATATGAATTTTTTGTTTTATACAGTAAATATTTTACACAATGATGTACACAGAACTTTGATATTTCTTTTCACAGTTTTTAAATGATAGGGTTTCGTAAGTAGACTTTTATGATATAATTCACAATATGATGAGCAAAGATACACTTTTTAAGAATTTTTTACACTTACCAGTAAGTATAATAATAAAACTTTCCCGAACTTGTTTTGAGTTCACAAAGATTTAGTTGTAAGTTTACCGACACTATACTTGAAAGCTTGTCGGCAATTGCACTAACACTGGCCGTTAACTACAATCATAAAACTTCCCGTAACTTTTTTTTCAGTTCAGTATCGATGCACTACCACTTGTCACTCACTAAGTATATTTTTTAGTTCACCGAAGATATACTTTTAACTTTATCGGTTAATCCTTTAGCACTTTCCGATAATTGTAATTTACAAACTGCCGTAATGAGATTGTTTTACACTAATTACAGCACGCAAAGTACAAACAGGAAGTGTGTTTACTTTTTATTGATTGTTTATTATCAACACTAATAAATGGAAATTCCAAGAACTCCACACGAAGATTCCCGAAGATTGCCGAAGGTTCCCGAAGGTTCCCGAAGTTTCCCGAAGTTTTCCGAACAATGCCGAACCTAACCGAAGATGAACATGAGAGTTTATCCACAATTCCTGTACATATTGGTTAATGTACCACACGAATGGTTCCGAAAATTGCCGAACTTAACCGAAGATGGACATAAAAATGTATGAACAATTCCTGTACACGTTTAGTAAATGTAACTTCCAAAAGACTTGTAACTTTAAGATATATTTCAAAGTTTATTATTAGATGTAACTTTGTAACAAAATTGGTATTTTAAAATAAATGATTTAACAACAGAGAGTATACCAATGATTGGCTTTACTTTAACAGTAGTAATTCTATAGTGTGCGGCGCGGCTTGCTGCGCAGGATTTATACTTTTAAAATTTAATCTCGTACCCAAACGCTTTTAGTTTGTAGTCTCGTACCCAAACGCATTTTGTTTTGTAATCTCGTACGCAGGTGCTTTAACATAATTTAAATTAGTAACAGTGATATTACATAATGTGATATAATTTGTAAATGCACTATTAAAGTTTGCAACACTTTAAATAATTATAGCTACTTGTTTTGTATGCTTTTCCACTGTGTTATCGGTCTAAAAAATTTCTTTGTTAGTAGTGCTAAGAATTTGTTTTGTTTGCATTGCTACAGCTGTTGAAACTGGTTTAAACCGGTTTAACTATTTATTGATTTTTGTTATACAATTATTCAGTTCTGCAAGAACTTCGGTGTTAAAATAGAATGTGATCGTATTTAAATTACGGTGCAAACTCGTTGTTAAATTTGATTGTGAAAATATAAAAAATTCTTGTGCAAACTCCTTATTTATTTATTCTCTCATATATTTTATTCCATCGTTTCCTTTGGAAACTCGTTGTTAAAAATGTGAGCATGCCAAAGATGAACCGAAAATATTAAAAGTTGTTTCAACATACAAATAATTCCGATAGAAACACAAAGTAACATAGTTACAAATATTTTATTCGTTTGCTTCATTAGCAGCTCAGAGGAATTACATTCCGAAAATATTAAAATTAACAAAACAAACTTGAACATAAGAAAGTTATTTTAGCACGACACAAGATGATTAAACTTAAAATTTATTACATGAAGCTCTTTGATTCTTAAATGGAGAAGTAAAATTTAAGTCAGTGTTGCAATTGAATACAGAAACTATCAGTAAAAGTACAAGTTCCCAAAAGTAAAGTGTAGAAACAAAACTTAAAACACAATGTTGCAATCTAAATTGGAAAGAAAATTAAAAAATACAACTTACAAACAAAATGTACAAACCGAAAATAAAATTGCAGAAGCAAAAATAATACTACAAATTTAAAAAAAATTGAAACTGACATGAAAATACAGAAACAAAATTAAACAACGCTACAATCTAAATTAAAAGTACAAGTTCCCAAAGTAAAGTGCAGAAACAAAACGCAATGTTGCAATCCAAATTGTAAAAGAAAATTAAAAGTACAAGTTTAAAAAATTGAAACACACAAACTAAAAATAAAAAAAATACAGAAACAAAACTTAAAACACAATGTTGCAATCCAAATTGCAAAAGAAAATTAAAAGTACAACTTTAAAACACAATGCTACATTACAAATTCCGAAACAAAATAAAAATTACAAGTGAAGAAATAAAAAAAAATGCAAACTGAAAACTAGAAGCGCAGAAACAAAAAATTTAAAAGTACACAATGTTGCAATCCAAATTGCAAAATGAAAATAACAAGGAGGAAACAAATTTTAAAAAAATGCAAAACTCAAAACAAAAAATACAAAATAAGATTAAAACAATGTTGCAATCGAAAATACAGAAAGAAAATAAAAATACAAACATAAAACATATACGAAACATTATGTAGTAGTATAGCACGTCATTATTTTAATAACATGAGTTTGCACCAGCTTTGGTGAGATTTGCGGACAAAGTTGGTGAGATCTACGTGCTATTCTACTACATAATGTTTCGTATATGTTTTATGTTTGTATTTTTATTTTCTTTCTGTATTTTCGATTGCAACATTGTTTTAATCTTATTTTGTATTTTTTGTTTTGAGTTTTGCATTTTTTTAAAATTTGTTTCCTCCTTGTTATTTTCATTTTGCAATTTGGATTGCAACATTGTGTACTTTTAAATTTTTTGTTTCTGCGCTTCTAGTTTTCAGTTTGCATTTTTTTTATTTCTTCACTTGTAATTTTTATTTTGTTTCGGAATTTGTAATGTAGCATTGTGTTTTAAAGTTGTACTTTTAATTTTCTTTTGCAATTTGGATTGCAACATTGTGTTTTAAGTTTTGTTTCTGTATTTTTTTTATTTTTAGTTTGTGTGTTTCAATTTTTTAAACTTGTACTTTTAATTTTCTTTTACAATTTGGATTGCAACATTGCGTTTTGTTTCTGCACTTTACTTTGGGAACTTGTACTTTTAATTTAGATTGTAGCGTTGTTTAATTTTGTTTCTGTATTTTCATGTCAGTTTCAATTTTTTTTAAATTTGTAGTATTATTTTTGCTTCTGCAATTTTATTTTCGGTTTGTACATTTTGTTTGTAAGTTGTATTTTTTAATTTTCTTTCCAATTTAGATTGCAACATTGTGTTTTAAGTTTTGTTTCTACACTTTACTTTTGGGAACTTGTACTTTTACTGATAGTTTCTGTATTCAATTGCAACACTGACTTAAATTTTACTTCTCCATTTAAGAATCAAAGAGCTTCATGTAATAAATTTTAAGTTTAATCATCTTGTGTCGTGCTAAAATAACTTTCTTATGTTCAAGTTTGTTTTGTTAATTTTAATATTTTCGGAATGTAATTCCTCTGAGCTGCTAATGAAGCAAACGAATAAAATATTTGTAACTATGTTACTTTGTGTTTCTATCGGAATTATTTGTATGTTGAAACAACTTTTAATATTTTCGGTTCATCTTTGGCATGCTCACATTTTTAACAACGAGTTTCCAAAGGAAACGATGGAATAAAATATATGAGAGAATAAATAAATAAGGAGTTTGCACAAGAATTTTTTATATTTTCACAATCAAATTTAACAACGAGTTTGCACCGTAATTTAAATACGATCACATTCTATTTTAACACCGAAGTTCTTGCAGAACTGAATAATTGTATAACAAAAATCAATAAATAGTTAAACCGGTTTAAACCAGTTTCAACAGCTGTAGCAATGCAAACAAAACAAATTCTTAGCACTACTAACAAAGAAATTTTTTAGACCGATAACACAGTGGAAAAGCATACAAAACAAGTAGCTATAATTATTTAAAGTGTTGCAAACTTTAATAGTGCATTTACAAATTATATCACATTATGTAATATCACTGTTACTAATTTAAATTATGTTAAAGCACCTGCGTACGAGATTACAAAACAAAATGCGTTTGGGTACGAGACTACAAACTAAAAGCGTTTGGGTACGAGATTAAATTTTAAAAGTATAAATCCTGCGCAGCAAGCCGCGCCGCACACTATAGAATTACTACTGTTAAAGTAAAGCCAATCATTGGTATACTCTCTGTTGTTAAATCATTTATTTTAAAATACCAATTTTGTTACAAAGTTACATCTAATAATAAACTTTGAAATATATCTTAAAGTTACAAGTCTTTTGGAAGTTACATTTACTAAACGTGTACAGGAATTGTTCATACATTTTTATGTCCATCTTCGGTTAAGTTCGGCAATTTTCGGAACCATTCGTGTGGTACATTAACCAATATGTACAGGAATTGTGGATAAACTCTCATGTTCATCTTCGGTTAGGTTCGGCATTGTTCGGAAAACTTCGGGAAACTTCGGGAACCTTCGGGAACCTTCGGCAATCTTCGGGAATCTTCGTGTGGAGTTCTTGGAATTTCCATTTATTAGTGTTGATAATAAACAATCAATAAAAAGTAAACACACTTCCTGTTTGTACTTTGCGTGCTGTAATTAGTGTAAAACAATCTCATTACGGCAGTTTGTAAATTACAATTATCGGAAAGTGCTAAAGGATTAACCGATAAAGTTAAAAGTATATCTTCGGTGAACTAAAAAATATACTTAGTGAGTGACAAGTGGTAGTGCATCGATACTGAACTGAAAAAAAAGTTACGGGAAGTTTTATGATTGTAGTTAACGGCCAGTGTTAGTGCAATTGCCGACAAGCTTTCAAGTATAGTGTCGGTAAACTTACAACTAAATCTTTGTGAACTCAAAACAAGTTCGGGAAAGTTTTATTATTATACTTACTGGTAAGTGTAAAAAATTCTTAAAAAGTGTATCTTTGCTCATCATATTGTGAATTATATCATAAAAGTCTACTTACGAAACCCTATCATTTAAAAACTGTGAAAAGAAATATCAAAGTTCTGTGTACATCATTGTGTAAAATATTTACTGTATAAAACAAAAAATTCATATTGCAATTACATATTTACTGTGCCAATAATACAATGGAAGGACAATCTGTCATCTGTACCATGTTGTCGGCACAAGAAGCACGTGGATATGAAAATCCAAACGAAGTTTTATTTACATGGGAAGTGATAACACAATGTCATGCTACGGGTGCAAGGGTAAGCAATGAAGCTTATTCCAAGTTATTGCAGGCATTGTTTATGCATTTTGGTTGTGATCCTCATGTTGTTTTGAAAAAATGTAAGTCTGCAAAAGATATTATTGATTTATATCATGTAGGCTTCTTTCGTCAAGATAATATAAAAAATTTAGCTCGTGAAAAGTTTATGGAACTTGTGTCTGAAGGAAAAGTTAATAGTTTAACTACAAATGATTTTAGCGTTTTCATGGAAAATTTTATAAACTTTACAAGTCCTAATACTAATAATGTATCACAACCTACCATGTATGGGAGTGGTAAAACAAATGAATATTTTCGCATTGTTAATAGTACAACCAAACATTATACTTATTTTGGACTTACGGGAAAGGAAGTTACAATCGAACGTATGCACACTAGTGGTATAGATGATCCTGAAAAATATATTCAGTTGTTATTTGAATTTGTAGAGGATCATGTTTTAAATGATGCCGATGATGATATGTATGTTGGTATAACAATAGAAAGTTCTGCTTCCACAATTAATAAACCAATATACATTTCGTGGCGTCAAAAGTCAAATTTAAGCTCCGACATTTTATTTCGTAAAATTGAAAATGTTTTAAATAGTAATGAAAATTATTTATTAGGTGATAAAGTAAATTTCAAAATTCATATTGTTGATTCACGTAAAGGTAGGGGACGAACAATGGGTTCAGCAAAATATGTTGATCTTGTAACACACATGCATCAATGTACTATTCCTGTACAAAAGGATGTGTATTGTCTTCCTAAAAGTATTATTCTTGGAATGGGTAGGGCTGATCATCGTTATAACTATGTATATCAATTGAAAAATCATCCCGAACGATTGATGAAACAAGCAAAGGATTTGTGTGTCAGTGCTAAAGTTGACATTGAAATCCATGATGGATGTACTATTAATGATGTAAAAAAGTTTCAAAATAAGCTAGCACCTCAATATCAAATTGTTGTTTACGAAAAAAATCGTTTAACTCGAAACTACAATGTAATTTATCCTGGAATACATGCATCCAAGAAAATTTTAATTTTGTATACTGAGGGACACTATGAATTAATTACTAGTATTACAACGTTATTAAACAAGAAAAATTATTGTCAGTATTGTTTGGAAGCTTATCATCGTACCGAAAATCATAAGTGTAACTTCAAATGTCCAATGTGCGAAAAGTATCACAATGTTTGTAATAATGATAATAATATTAAACACGAGTGCGTTGATTGTCATAGACTGTTTTCTTCAGAAGAATGTTTTCACAATCATAAAATGATAAATGTTTCCGGAAAGAGTTTATGCGAAACAAAGAAAATTTGTGTCCATTGTGGTACTATGATTGACATGCGTACACGCAAGTCGGAACATAAATGTGGTGAACGTTATTGTAAAACATGTTACACATATGTAAGCGATGACCATATTTGTTTTGTTCAAACGGCTATAATGCAACATGTAGATACCTTTTTGTACATTATCTTTGATGTAGAAACAATGTTACTTCCTAAAAATGAACAAGGAGAACAAGAACATCACGTAAATTTCGTAAATTGTATTCATGCTTGTTACAAGTGTAAGGACATGAAGCTTGACGATACATGCTTTGTATGCGGTGATAAAAATGGATTCCGTTCGTTTGATTTCAACAACATTGAAGAATTTGTTAATCATGTATTAATAACTCGACCAATGTTTAAAAAAATCATTGTGCTTTCCCATAATGGCAGTAATTATGATATGCAATTCTGTGCTAAAACTTTGATCATAAACCATCATTTTACACCTGAAGTAATAATGTCAGGGCAAAAAATTATTGAAATGCGTTTAGGACAAAAGATTTACTTCCGTGACACATATTTGTATATGGGAGTTAAATTATCTAAATTACCTAAGACGTTAGGTCTTTCTGCAAATTTACGAAAGGGAGATTTCCCGTACTTGTTTAATACATTAGAAAACCAGAATTATATAGGCAAAATTCCTGATCTAAAATATTTTGATCCTGATTCAAGAAGCACTGAAGATCGAGAGCAACTTATCATATGGCACAAAGAACGTGCTGCAAGTAATGAGGAATATAATCTCCAAAAGGAAATGATTGAATATTGTCGGAATGATGTTAAAATTTTAGCAGAGGCTGTCATTAAATTTTCAAACTTAATTGAAGACAAAACAAATGGTATCCAATGTTTTATTGTTGCGTCAACTATTGCTAGTTTGGCAATACTAACATATCGTACCTTATATTTACCCAAAGAAATTATTCCCATCATTCCACCTTATGGGTTTGACCATCGTGATCGTCAAAGTCTGAAGGCAATGTACTGGTTGCGATACTTAGAACGTACTACTGGTAATAAAATTCTTCATTCTGGAAATGGTTTGGAAAAACAATTTGGGAGGTATAAGGTTGATGGATTTGAAACTAAAACAAATACAGTTTACGAATTTCATGGATGTTACTATC
Organism: Thermobia domestica; assembly: GCF_964235325.1. Classification (NCBI taxonomy): domain Eukaryota; kingdom Metazoa; phylum Arthropoda; class Insecta; order Zygentoma; family Lepismatidae; genus Thermobia; species Thermobia domestica. The sequence goes on from NC_137468.1 coordinate 196,844,856, forward strand.
ACGGGTGTTTAAACTGTTATCCTACACTACGACACGTATCCCTAAATTCTACCTCTAAGCAAGGCACATCACTACAAGATCGGTATGAAAACACCACCACAAAAATAGCATTTCTTAAAAAATTAAATCTTAATGTCATTGAAATGTGGGAATGTGAATGGGATCATATGGTAAAAAATGATAAAAAATTACAACAGTTTATTCAAACACAGTGTCATGATCTTGTCGACCATCTGGTACCTAAAGATAGTTTTCATGGTGGGCGTACAGAATGTTTTAATGCCTTATATGAATGTACCAACGAAGAGTCTGTGTCATATTATGATGTTACCAGTCTTTACCCCTGGGTGATGGCACGTAAGCCATTGCCTATAGGTAAACCTATAATATACAAGGGGCCTGACTTTCCACAAGTGCAAAGTATTCATGGATTAGTCAAATGTAGTATCTTACCTCCCAAAGATTTATATTTTCCAATTTTACCATATACATGTAATGATCGCCTTTTGTTTGGGTTATGTCGTACGTGTATGGAACAAAGTGACAACAATTGTATGCATAATGATGCCGAGCGTGTCCTTACTGGTACATACTGTACTCCTGAACTTCATATAGCTTTAGATCTCGGATACAAAATTCTACAAATTATTGAAATTTGGGAATTCAAATTATCCGATTCAGAAAATAATCTGTTTAAAGATTATGTCAATTCCTTCTTAAAAATGAAGCAGGAGTCTTCAGGATTTCCTAGCTGGTGCAAAACTAAACAAGATCAAGAAAAATATATTACAGACTATTATGAACATGAATGCATTCAGTTAACGGAAAATAACATTGAATCAAATCCTGGTCTAAGATATATTTCCAAAATATTTCTCAATTCCTTGTATGGAAAATGGGGACAAAGAACAGATTTATCTCAATCTGTAATTGTAGATACTCCAGAAAAATTTTTAAGTTATCTATGGGCACCACAATATGAGGTACAAACTGTATTGCCTATTGGAGAGCGCCATCTCATTGTATCATATAAAAACATTGAGAACAAAAACAAGCCATGGAAATTTTCCAATGTTGTCCTTGCAGCCTTTATCACATCGTGGGCGCGTCTAAAACTTTATGAATTATTGACAGCTATAGATCCTGAGCGTGTATTGTACTGCGACACTGATAGTATTATGTTTGTGCAGCAACATAATGAAAAGCCTCCACTTTCTTTGGGTTCCTATTTAGGTCAGTTAACTAATGAAGTTCCTGATGGGTGGGAAATTGATGCATTTATAGGCTTAGGGCCAAAAAATTATGCCTATAGAATGAAAGAAGTTCAAACAGGGAAAGTAGATTATGTATTTAAAATTAGAGGAATAACTTTAAATCATCGTACACGAGAAGAAATTAACTTTGATCATTTTTATCAACTAGTTCGAGATAAAGCTGAGAAAAAACAGTTACACAATCCAGGAAGAATTGTTCGTAAGCCTGGGTTTGTCATCGTATCCAAGTCTGAAACTAAAACACATCAAAAAGTTCAAAATAAAAGACGACGATTAAATCATGACAGTATTACTGACTATAGAACATTGCCATATGGTTATCAAAGTATTAAGTGCGTGAAATAATTGGTATTCTGTGTATATGTAAATAGTAAACTGTCTAAAGGTAGCATGATGTCCATAAGTTTTGCTATCTGTTGGTACTTGTACGTATATATCATGTAAATATCTTATTTAAATATATCTATATATGTATATCAATATGCCAATATTGGAAAATACAATAAAGCGTTACAATTTATAATAATATGTTTTATTTCTCCAACAAATATTCATATCATACGAAGTATCTGTATTCTATATAAGATAAAGGAAGAATACGTATGCTTCATATAAGGTTATGTATACGTATTTTATGCTCCTACAATAAATGACCGTATGTTGCAAACCATGTTGATGTCATAATGTCTTCTATAAGGTAAACAAGCATCTTAGAAATAAGTAAAGGTATCAATATAAGACATTAGAATACTATACTGAAAAGATATCTATAAGTAAATGGGTTATAACATAGTGATATCCTTTGTGCTTCAAATATCCGTACAACATCTGTGGTATGCTCACATTTTGAGGTAACATGATGTGTTCAGCCTCACAGTTTGAGTAACAAACGATCCAATGAATATTACAAGAGGTTAAATACGTAAAATCACAATATATACATTCTAACATGGTATTCAAGGTAATCTATATACATAAGGAATCAATTCATGTGTTTGCATTCACATAGCGTATCACCACAACAACATATACAGCTCTACAATACAATAAAATAAGGCTACAATCCAATATTAATACAATAGAAACACTTCAGGTGTTTGCATCCCCCATAGTATAGCCCCTAAAGCTACGCAACCAACAACACATGCTTAAAACACTTACATGCAAACGAAAGATAATATGTCTACAATATGATACATATATTCCTGTCCCAATATCAAAAACCAATATACATACATACATACATACATCTACCCACTTACAAACTATTCATATATACATGCAATTTCTTATTCGTCTAAGCATCGTACAACATTAGACCCATACAGTATCCAAAACATGATATTCTATGCTAAAATCCCCTATCAGCTACACATACATGTAGCCCCTTACAAACTAATCATATATACATGCAATTTGTCATTCGTCTAAGCTTCGTACCCCATTAGACCCATACAGTATCCAAAACATGATATTCTATGCTAAAATCCTATATCAGCTATATACATGTACCCCCCACTTACAAACTAATCATATATACATGCAATTTCTTATTCGTCTAAGCTTCGTACTCCATTAGACCCATGCAGTATCCAAAAGATGATATTCTATGTTAAAATCACATATCACCTACACATAGATGTACCCTACTTACAAACTAATCACAAATACATGCAATTTGTCATTCGTCTAAGCTTCGTACTCCATTAGACCCATGCAGTATCCAAAAGATGATATTCTATGTTAAAATCACATATCAGCTACTGAAAATACAATATCATTACATAAAATATGTTTCTTAGAGTTGCGCGCATTTCCTTCCACATTATCTCATACATTTATGTACAATACGCAGTGCTGTATATTACATATATTCGCAAAATGCCTCTAAATATACGAAAAACAGTAAAATCCATTCTTTGTAATCCTTTTCTTTAGCATCTCATTAATATTCATTATCATCTCATTAATATTCATAAATAATTAATTCATTACTCTAGTTTTTAAAAGGATAAAATCATTTATGCAAAAATACCTACAGAAATCTTCCTTCAAAACTTCTTCCAAAAGCACAAAAGGGAAAGTTGTCTTGCGTACACATTCATTCACTCTTTTTTTTCCTCTTTGAAACTCAGGTAGGAACGCTCACTCTTTTTTTTCCCCTCTACGTATGTGGCAAGGTCTTAACAAAATGCGTAACAAGTCGCATGCCGGTTTAAAGTGATCCTTTGCTCACAAAACAAAAACACACTTCACCCCTCCATCTTATATGCGGTTTCCTCAATATGGGGCAATACATTAACTTTAAAAAGTGACACGTACCTATCTCATTCTTAAATTTTCTGTCGTTAGAATAATGATTCCTATTTCTTTCTTTTTTCACATATTTTTTCAGTTTCCATGCAATAGAAATCACAGTCCCCTCATTAAGCAATGTCCAGAGCACACTTCGCCCTCCACCTCCAAAAAACCCTGGAACACACACATACAAGCAGGTGTCTCCTATTTCTTTCTTTTTCACATATTTTTTCAGTTTCCATGCAATAGAAATCACAGTCCCCTCATTAAGCAATGTTCAGAGCACACTTCGCCCTCCACCTCCAAAAAACCCTGGAACACACACATACAAACAGGTGTCTATGTTAGGTTCGGTACTCCGTCAAAGGGCTCCCTCCCTCCTACGCCTTACATCTTAGACAGTCAATATATTTTAACATTTGTTCTTTATCCAGAGTTTCCCATGTTTCTAAATACATGAAACTAACTTATTTCGCATGTCTTTCTCACCTCCTAGGGTTCAAGTATTGTGCAACATCTATATGTCACATTAAATTGACACTTTGTTACTTCCTTAATTGACAGCTACATAAGACCATCTGGTATACATTTAATTCGTTGCTATTCATTGAACAAAGAAACCATGCTGCGAAAGTATGTGGACATTCTCCACCAAGAACTACTTTTTTATCCTTTTGTTTTCTGCCTTTCTCCTTTACTTACGTCAACTTACGACATGCCATTCTTTTATTATAGGTGCCTTCTTTCTTTAGAATTAGTTTCTTGAATAGCAAGACCAACTGCGTTCAAGATTAACAAAAAAAGACTTGTGTGAACATGTTCTGAAGTTCCTTTAGCTATTTCTCGCCACTTGACCAAGGAATAAGGAAGGAAAAACACGTTTCTTAAAGAATTGGGGAAAAACGGTAAGTAATCAACATAAATTGAATAAAACAACATAAAATTGTATTAAAATATATAATAAATAATATCAAAGGAAATTTGCATCCATTTTCATGAAAAATTTACACTGTTGATTAATTCTTGTCAAAATGAAGGAAATTTGCATGCCTTTTAATGAGAATTTCGGTCTGTACACGTATTTGGTAGAAATGAGGGGAATTTGAAGCAATTCTGGTGAGATTTTGGGAACATCGATAAATTTAGGTAGAAAATGGCGGATTTTAGGGCGATTTTGGTGAGATTTTGGGAACATGGGTAATTTTTGGTACAAAATGGCGGATTTTAGGCCTGTTTTGGTGAGAAATCCGGAACAAGTTGGTGAGAACTACGTGCTATTCTACTATGCTCTCAATAGAGTTTTCAGATATACCGTTATTTCAAGGAGGGTCCAAAGTAGGCAGAAGGAAAGCCTTGACAATAATGAACATCCAATGCTTCGGAGGGAATTCGGAAGTGTTAGGAGCCGGCAGCTCCTTGTTATTTTGTGTTCGGGATAATATGTGATGCAATGTATTTCGTCACGGTGTATTTCACATTTTCTTCACTTATAAGCGTGAAAGAAAACATTGCAGCATGTGTTTACCGAGTACGAGAAACCCTTCTGCTGACGATCCTTAACACTTTCGACATCGTACCAAATGATTCTGTGTTCACTGCTATCAAGGCTTATTGTCTGCCTACTTTCTACCAATGATAAAGTCAGAGCATATCTGAAAATTCAGTTGATGGTATGTTTGGAAATTTTACCCTGTATGGAATACTCCGTACACCTACTCAAAAATAATGAAATATGCATTTTTGGATTGCGTATGCGTGGCTTCCTTTACGCTGATAACGACCACCATCCACAGTTTCTGGAATTCAAAATAGGGCCTGTTTAAATAGGGCTTTTTCGCGATTTTGGACACCTCTAGCTCTGATACTATGCACTTTTCCCCACAGGTCCATGTTAACTTTTTCTCTTATTTTGATGTAAGGAATTACCTCTTACGGTTTGTCGGTATAGTTCATTAACACCCTGTATATTATTAATTAGAGTGCCTCTATTGGAACTCTAGGATAGATATTTGCATGAAAGGTTCCCAGAAAAATAGTATCCTAGGATATTTATCGTTCAAATCATCCCCAACCGCTTCTTTGTACTTAAGCAGAAATTTAGCCTGCTTTAAGCAGAAAGTCATAAGTAATATTAGCATAACTCCAAACAAGCAGTAAACGGCACGAGTGTGGTGTCGACGTGATGCATTGTTGCCATCGCTAAACAAACTTATATTTAAAATGGTTTCATTTTGCTAATATGTGTCAATATTAATAATAATTTCACTAACATTAAAAAAGAAAAAGAAACATATGGAGCTATAAAGGTCAAACACATGATTACTAAGTTTGTAATAGTTTTTTGTACAAGAGGGGGAAAATGCAACATTGCTTTCATTTCTAGCAAATCAAGTACAAGACCACCTTCAACTAGATTTTTTTTTAAATATGCTTCTCATATAACATAGAAACATATGGATAACTTCAATGGTGTTCCGCTTCCTTTGAAGCCGCCTGGTGTTCCGCTTCCTTTGCCCGTGCAATTCATACAAGGCGTTAATGAACACCGTGTCATAAATTTAGGAGGTGATTACATGTATGAAATAATAATAATAATAAAGTTCTTATAATTATGGTTGAAAAACGATTCACTTAAGAGTTATAAACTACCGAAAATGTAAAATATCATGTTTTGAAACGCTGTGCAAGCGTTTAATTGAATTGCACAGGAACTAAAATGCGCTCTATCAAAATAATCATGTTTCACAATTTTCTGGTACCCACGCAACGAGTACTCAATTAATGCACAATCCTACTTACTTTACGGTGGTACCAGGGGATTGTGAAACATGGATATTTCGATAGAGCGCATACTAATTCCTTGAACCGCTTGGGAGAGAGGTCCGACAATTTTCATGCCAAGGCGTTTATAATGTTTCGCATTTTCGGCGATTTATAAATCTAAAAGGAGGCATTTCCCGACCTATCGTTATTAGAGCCTTTTTTTTCTTTTATTTTATGGAGTTCCTTCGTGGGTAAGCAGTTAGCATACGCGCCTTTGGCGTGGGAGACCCGGGTTCGATTCTCGGAGGGAGCTCGGTTTCTACGTTAAACAGTAGATCCCGTCTCATAAAGCCTCGCTGCTGAAAGGGACGTTAAACTCAAAATCAGCTCAACTCTTTCATTTCATGTAAGAAATCACCTCCTAAATTTATGGAGGTGTAATGTATTAACACCCTGTATATTTTCCAAGTTTAATTGAAATACGTGTAGTGTATATGAATATATAGACGCTTATTTGAACCTATGACATTTTTTTGTCTCAAATATGGCTTTGGAGAGAGAGAGAGAAGGGAATAAAAAGAAAAAAAGTGAAATGAAACTTTTCGTTTAACGTCCCACAATTACCCTTTAGGATAAGAGAGAGGATGATTAAAGCAAGTGAATGATGATGGAAAAGTTGGTGGAATGAGAATGCTGGAGGAAACGGGAGTACCCCGATTAAACCCACGGACACGATATTGTCTACTACAAACTTACTTGGCCGGTGGTCGAACCATGGACTTCGCACATCAGAGATAATTGCTCTACCACTGAGCCACGGTGACCCCCCATGAAATTGAAAGAGTGAGTGCCTATATGTGTTCTCCTATGTAAGCGGTAGCTCGTAACCTTATAAGTAAAACTAATGGTAGATCATGCACTCCCAATGTAATTAAGTACATCTTATACTAATGACATTACGACCCCCTGAACTTGATTATGGTGTCACTACCAGAGTCGAAGGAAGATCCGAGCCAGTACCGGGTTAATATCCGAGCAGTCATAATCCTATCAGGGTTTGATACTGTGACCACTTTCTTCTCCATGCTGTCTTCGATTTTCCTTTCCAATTATGAGATAGATCCCAGGGACGGATCCAGGGGGGGACGATCGCCCCACAGAAGAGGAAACTTTCTTATTTTATATATATAAATAAAACCCATCCCAAAGTTCGGAGCCCTTAAAAGTAGCAGTATGACAAACCCACCGCCCCCTCCAGAAGTCGGTCCTGGATCCGCCCCTGATAGATCCTCATCTGGATCGTCGACCCAGTCATGCTTGATATCCATGTAACTACAGCGAAAATCACTTAGTTTACTGTAGTAGTGTCATCTTTGCCTGCTCTTTCATGTAATTAGTAATAACACGAATTAAGTTGATCGTGTAAGTAATGTCTGTGTTGTTATTGTTTGTTTCAGTTGGCAGCGAATATCCTGATCTTCGTGTGTGTGAACGTGGTGGGAATTTTTATGCACAATCTAATGGAACATGCTCAACGCAAAGCCTTCCTCGACACCAGAAACTGCATCGCTGCTCGCTTGGAGATGGAGGACGAGAACGAAAAACTCGTAAGTTCAAATTCTTCTAATTCTTCTTCTTCTTCTTCTTCTTCTTCTTCTTCTTCTTCTTCTTATTATTATTATTATTATTATTATTATTATTATTATTATTATTATTATTATCCCTATTATTATTACTGCATCTATTACTGCTAGCTGAACCTCCACTGTCTGTTCAGTGCATCATTCTATAAGGTAACTAACAAAATTCTGTCGCTTTTTCACCCACCATCTTCGAACAACGACATGTCACCTAAGACGTATCTGGAAGGTCAAAAATAGTCCCCATCATCAGCATCGACGACCTTCTGCCAACGTTTTGGAAGGTCATGGATTCCATCGCGGTAAAATTTGGTGAGCCGTGAAGTGAAGAAGGTATCAAGTGCATTTTGCACCTCTACTAGGGATTTGAACTGGCGTCCCTAAGGTGATTCTCCAAGGAATGAAACAGGTGAGAATCGGACGGTGTAATGTCCGGGGAGTCTGGCGGATGCAATAGTGTTTCCCATCCAAGGCGTAGAATGGTGTTTCCCATCCTACCCACGTGGGGCTCAGCGTTGTCCTGTAACAGGAGGATTCCTTTGCGATTCAGAAGTGCTGACTCCAGAGTTTTCAGTTTTTCTTGAACACGGCTCAATTGCTGACAGTATACAGTTGCATTGATGCTCTGACCAGCTGGTAGCAGTTTCCGATTCACGATGGCGCGAGCAGTCTACTAAACACACAGGAGGAATTTCTTCTTGTCAGTGCTGGTTTCGGCTATTTTGAAAGCGGTTCATGGGATGCTAACCAATCATGACGGCGCCGTGGAGCTTCGTACAGTACCCACTTCTCACCACATGTCAACAACCTGTTCAGAAATGGCTCCTTCCTCACACGAGACAGCAAAGAAAGACAGGTGTCTACTCGCGTTGCTTCTGGCCGGGAGTCAAATCATGTGGGGCCCATCGACCCAACTTGAGTGCATCGCAACTCAATTTAGGTGCTGCCGAATGGTTTCTCCACTCACACTGAATTGTAGTCCCAGTTCCTCACATGTCTGGCCACTGTTCGCCTGAATTGCTGCGTGAAGATCTTCATTTTGTACATGTGGTTGTCTTCCGGCACGTGGTGCGTCTCCGAGCGTTTCGTCATCGCCCTTAAACTTGTTAAACCACCGCCGCATTGTCCGCGTAGCCACGACACCCTCACAAAAGGCCTGGCATATCTTCCGCGTTTGACCCTGGTTTCAACTCGTACTGCATGTACGCCCTTATGACGCTTTGTGGAGGTCGCTTGTTTCCTCTGTCCTTACGCAAGTTCACGGTGTAACCGAACTGCTACAACCAGGTAGTGTGTTGGATATACCCACACCAACAATTGACCTTTGCCTTAACTCTATTTGAGTGTGAGAGCCAATGGAACACAGACCTCCACAAAAACCATCAGAACTTTGTTGGTTACCTTTATAATATGACAATGAATCTACTTCCCCACTCCCTTACTATATCTGTGTATTCGTTTACGTACGCAAGTGAAGAACGGGAGTGCTCACAAAATTAGAAGATTGCTATAACAAAGATATAAACGTTGCATATTAATATATTGGGTGAGTTTGTGGCAGACTTCGAGATGTGACACATGCCAAATTTTTTCCCATATACCCTTTTCTATTGTTTATATTCTATTGGAAGCAGGAGGTGGAGTGGCTCAGGAAAATCACAGTAGTATGGATATTCGGTTGTCGGAGAGTGGAGTATTATGACATTTATAAATGTTACATCTCAGATCTCAAAATAACCAATACGATTTTAATTATAACAGTTACATAATTTTGAAATACAGGTAATTCGAACGAATGTGTTATTTTAGATTGATATTTGATTACATAAAGACAGCTGCAATGACCTGATAATATGGCTATAACTTCAGGTTTCTAAACCTTTTACACACGTTGAATAGTTATTACTAACAGATTTACAAGGTGAATTATTTTCAGTATTATTCCTGAAACATAGCGTATTGTATATAAGAGAAACGTTATGGCGGATTCCCGAAATCTATTTAATAAAACGGAGGGCGCACTGGGCATTTGCCCGGCTTCGGATGAGGGAGACCGCCGGAGATAGGTAGATAGATACAAATTTGAATTGAGTTCAGTTGATTTTGAGTTTAACGTCCCTTTCAGCAGCGAGGCTATATGAGACGGGATCTACTGATTAACATGGAATCAGAACCACATGAGCTCCCACCGGGAATCGAACTCGGGTCTCCCACGCCAAAGGCGCGTACGCTAACCGCTTAGCTACGAAGGAGCTCCGAAATAAATTTGAAATCAGTTCCTTTCTATATAGCTATAAACGAAAGCTTTCCACAGACAAGCACTATAAACGAGAAATAATGTCCGTCTTTCCGGGCTCTATCTTTTCGTTCTTCATATAAGCAAGAAGTTTTAATATTGTTTATTGTAGTTTTGTGATGTGGTGTGGATATGGCAACATCAGTAGTATAAAAATGTTCCCGTTAGATGGCAACACTGATGCTCAACACTCAAAGTGAACACTAGGCGGCCGGTAATTCAATAAAAGGCCATTTCGAGGCGTAGAACGGATCGAATTGCAAGTTTTGAAATGATTCAAGTAATTTTCACGTTTTGTTCTTCTTATCGTTTCAAATGTTAAAATGTTACAATGGTAAAGAAGAAAAAGTAAAAAGTAGGAGAGATGAAAAGAGAAAAATAAAGAATAGGTGGGTTAGAAATAGCTCTTTTCTCCTTTCAATAAGCGATAGAGCACACTGAAACGAATGTTGTTCTTGGTGTTAAGATGACTTGGAGTGAAAAGCGTCTCACCGAAACTTCGAAGTTTAATCTTACATATTGCATTTGATGTTCTGTTTGTTTTATCTTGATGCCGTTATGGCGTTTATGGAAGAGCGTTTTCCTTCGATTTATATAGTCTGGAGTTCGATATCCCAAAATATCAGTATTTTTAATATAGTTTATATCGTCGATTGCAGATAGTATAACCTTTTAACGTTAGAGCGACTATAGGACAGAACAATTCAAAAAAGCAATATCGGTTGAGGATTCTGCTAGATTTACACATTTCATGGTTTTTACATGCCAAAATAGTGAATAGATATACGAGGAATGTTCAAACATTATTGTCCCTAACAGGGAGGATCCAGGACGGACTTCTGGGGGGGGGGGCAGTGGGTTGTAATACTCCTACTTAGAGCTACTTTTAAGAGCTTCAAACTCTGAGATAGGTGTTATTTATATATAAAATGAAAAAAAAACTTCCCTCTTCTGGGGGGATGATCGCCCCGATCGCCCCCCTGGATCCGCCACTGGTCTCTGATATAGAAGGAATTCAACAAAAAAATATTGTGTCAATAATATGTTAGACTTTAGTGCTTTAGAAGTAGGTATGCCAAAATACAGGGTGTGTTCTCTGTATTTTTCAAGTATCAGTGCGTCCGGATTGTAAAAATTGAGAAAACTGAAATACGTGCACGCAATGGCAGCAATTGAGTTTGTACATCCTCCCTATCCCCCAGATCTCGCTCCCGGTGACTTTCTTTTGTTCTCCAAGTTAAAAGAGGATATTCACAAAAATAAGTTTGAAAATGATGCGCGTGTTACACATGCTGTGTATCAATCAAGAGCTTCCTCACCAAACGCCATTTTTTTACAAGGTGTAATAGCTCTAAAACAGTGTAACTACGCTACCCGGAGCCACTCCTAGGTGGAAGGTCCACGTTTGAAAGAGAGCAAATTAAGAAAAAAAAATTTAAAAAAAGAAAAATGTAGGTAAACCTCATGTAATCTCTTTCCAGCCTTAGAAAAAAGTGGATGTAAACAAACCCACCTGACTACCAGTAGATCTATGACCAGTGATTGGTTGTTGTTGGTCTCACTGCAGTAATATCTACCGCAATATAATCCCTACTAAAATAATAATTTCAAATGAAAATATCCGAATGTATTTTGTGATAATAAACGCAATATAAACGCTACATAATATTTAACAACAGATGTAGCTTTATTTCAACCTCACCCATCCTTGGACATATAGTATTTACTGCGCATGTGTATGCGTTCATGCGCCGACCCCACTCATTTGAAATTGTAGAATACAGAGTTTCATGGCGAAAAGTGTTACAATATTCCACCTTCCTCTCGTGTTTAAAAACACAAAAGAGAACAACAGGAACAGAGGTAATCTAGTTTATATAACGATTTAAGAAAATACGTATTTCCAACATAACAGTAGTCAGTGTCAGTGCGTTAATTCTATACCAACCAACAGAGCCGTACGCTTTGGAAATTATGCGACGACAATAAGCTAGCTGTTCACGTCTCTCGCTGCCGAAGTGTGAGCCGCGGAGTAATATGCCCTACATTTTGCTTTGTTTACATCTACTTTGTTCTAAGGCTGGAAAGACTTTAGTCCTACCAATACACCTGTCGATCATAGATTGACAAAATAACTGACACTGGGAAACTGTATGGAATGGAAATTAACATCGAAAAATCGAAAGTCTTGAGAATGTCCTGTGCAAATGCGCCCTTACACGTCAGAGTAGAACAAAGAGTACTTGAGGAGATTGAATATTTCAAATATCTGGGAAGTATTTTTACGAGAGACGCTTACTGCACCAAAGAGATCAGGTCAAGAATTGCCATAGCTAAAGAAGCATTCAACAAGTAAAGATCACTCTTAACTAGCAGCCTTAATATTGGACTAAGGAAGAAATTGGTCAAGTGCTATATATGGAGCATTGGACTTTATGGTTCAGAGACTTGGACATCGCGAAAATTAGAGAAGTAATATTTAGAGAGCTTTGAAATGTGGTACTTGAGGAAAATGGAGAAGATAAAATGGTCAGAGAAAGCAGGAAACGAAGATGTTTTAAAACGGATAGGAAAGAAGAGGACAGTTCTATCCAGCATCCTTCGTAGGAAGAGCCAATTGAATTGGACAGATCTTGCGAAATAATTGTCTTCATCGGCCATGGAAGGAAAGGTGGAAGGAAAACGAGGAATAGGAAGAAGAAGAACACAGCTGATCGATGATTTGATAGATAGAAGAAAATATTGGGAGTTAAAAGAGGAAGCTGAAGATCGAGAAACGTGTAAGAAACATTTCTCGGCCCAAAACTAAAATTGAAAAATAAATCCTCATCAGTCCCAGAATCTGCCGGAAGACAGAATACTTAATAATTAAAAAATGTATTTCAGAAGTGTAATAAATGTAATTTAGCTACTTAATAAAATTGAAGTTTATCCGTGGGTGCTTGTTCTGTAAGACCAGATGAACTGAGCACAAAGTATAGTTATCTACTTGGGAGTCGACTTCAGTTTTTTGAATGGATACTTACGCTTCCGTACCAAATCACGTTTCGTATTCTAATTTTCTAAACAGATGCGTTAAACCAGTGGTTCCCAAACTGAAGACCTTATATCCTTCAAGTCGCGAAAGACTATCAAGAGGACACAGACTAGTGAAATAAAATCAACTGTCACATTATTTTAAACTGCAAAGGCTTTAAGAAAAAAAAATATCTGATCTTTGTATTGGACAAAACTAAGTATTGAGATTTTGTTTTCCCATTTCAAATGTGTTTATCAATATTCAATTACACTGGTTTAAGATTGCGTTGTGTAATAGAATAAATGATATTCATTGGTAAACCTCAAATTATATTATTCATCGGATGAGGGAGGGCTCTTATTAAGGCAAGTGCTTGGCTCGCGAGTTCGGAGATTTTTTGGACCGCAGTGCGTGAGAGCTTCTGAATTAGAGCCAAGTGAGCTCAAAGTAATGGTAAATTTCTTATGTACTTGTGTGAGTGTTCTGCTTCAATACAGATTCTAGCTTACTTACCCTAGCGTAGGTAGGCGGAGCCAGTTAGGGAGAGGTAGGGTGGACAGTTTCTTTATTTCCTCCGTGCCTCAAACAGGAGTATAACGGCTGGAGTACAATTATGGTTGACAGTTGCGGGATTAGGGATAACGCATATACAAGAACTGCCTGTATTTGGTTTCATTACACAATTATGCAGTTTTACACGTTAATTGATATTTATCTCATGTATAACACGTGGCGAGTCATTCTCACAAAGTTTTTGTTTAAGGACCTTTAGGAGAATTCGAGAAGTTTTTGTATTTTACTTAGTTAGTAAATCATGATCTAATCGGTATTTGGATTTAACTTTGATATTTATTGTTTAAATTGATTTGGATTGTTGTAAATTGAAGTTCTGATAAAGTGAGATTTCGAAGTAAAAATAACTTTTGAATTTGTGCTTTTGAAATTAAAAAATATATATATCCCGGTCTAACCTGCTATTGAATATTTTTGATATTAATTTAGTTCGTTTTTTTGGTTTTTGTAGTATTTTCTGAGAGTTATGATTTTGAATATAAGCCTTTGAGACTAACCTGTAGCAACGTGAGAGAGAGTTAACAGGGGCGGCGATGGCTCAGTGGTAGAGCGTTCAACTCTAGTGCATGGTGTCCCGGGTTCAAACCCTGCTCCCGCCAAGTGAACCTTATGGTGGACAAACCCCGTATGCGTGGGTTTCTTCGGGGTTCACCCGTTTCCTCTCACTTTCTTCATTCGACCATTTCATTCATTTCTCATCATCACCGTCTCCTTTAGCCTAACCGGCATAATCGTCGGACGTAAAACTTCAAAGATTTCATTTCATTTTTCATTTCACGTAGGTGAGTTAGATCCGAGCCGATTAGTGTGTTACTTTGACTCTGGGTGACCTTGATATAACTATTTGGTTTTTCACACAAGTAGTTCAATCTTTGGAAGGCTGTTAGATTGCTATTCACTCCGACTTCCGATACTTTATATCGTTATTATTATTATTATTATTATTATTATTATTATTATTATTATTATTATTATTATTATTATTATTATTATTATTATTATTATGTTAGTTTAGTGGCTTCTGTTTTCACTTTTACAACAATCGAAGAAAGAAAACATAATTCATACTACACATTTTTTATACATAAAGTAATTCTTCCTGACAACCAGCACCTCGGCCAAACTGCATCAACTTAGAACCTTGAAATTTGGACAGCAAATAGAATTGGTGGCATAGGGTGCAACGCAGGAAGGATTTTTGGAAATTCGGCAAGGAAATGGAAGAAATGGGGTTGAAATTGTTATATAATATCCGTATGGGGTTGCCATATTTAAAAAATAAAATCCGGGACGCTACTAAATTACGAAAATCTTTGAAATGTTTAAAATGCAAAGAAGTGTTATATACTAATTTACTTTCTTCCATTAGATAGAGTTGTTCAAGTATTACGTAATCACATTTTTAGTCATTTTAGTAGACCTTCTCTCCTTAGTTAAGCAAACGTTAGCAGATGATTTACCCCCTTCTCCTGGTAAGCTTTTTTTTTTCTTTTTTTTAAATTTCTCAGGCTCTTATGTTTCGTGGTTTTCAGAGCTTGTTTTAACTCATTCAAGGTTGTTTTTTTCACACGTTTTGTATTCTTTTTTTCTTTTTTTAACGATTAATTCATTGGCAATATGTTCTAGCTGCGTTTGTTATCTTCAAAGAACTTCTTTCGTTGACTTTTTACTTTATTTCTGTTAAGAGAATAATTATATGTCTAATCCTGTGAAAAATACTATAATATTCCCTACCTCTCTTCTTCGCGGAAATCCGGGACATTTAAGCGTCCCGAGAAATATTTTCGGGACGCAGGGACGCAGATCTCGATTCCGTGACGGCCCCGGATTTTCCGGGACGAATGGTAACCCTATGTCCGTATCTCAGAATCTCTTCAAGTGAAGGAGGTGAAATTTTCATTTAAGGTAATTAAACGCATTTCGAGCGTCTTTTAAAAATACATATATTCGACCTAGAAGGGAAGAAAATAAGGGATGCTGTGGTACAATAAGGTGCTCATCTGTCGGAGTTTAGAGAAATTAAATTTGGTATTTAGACTTTGTTTCTGCGCTTCTTGATTTGTGACGTAAGAAGCGAGACAAAGCAGTAGACTCGAGCTCGCGCTGCACTGCCATCTTCAATCATTTGACACGTCAGAAGTTTGCCAATAATCTACAAAGTCTACTACGAACAGTCATACACGTGACAGTATCCAAGAATCATTTATACCTTGTTCTCCAGTGCGATGAACGAAGACTTCTGCTGGTATCTCTATAAACTATGTTGTTTGTTTTAGTCAATGGCTTACTACTAAGGAAAAATATTTCGTTGCAGTTTATTATATCAGTGCAAAGTCATATCGTCGTAGAAAAACTTGTTAGGGTAATTCAATAATAGCGCTCTGTTTCTTTCGTAGTTTTTTCCTAATTGAATATTATGAAGCAAACTTAAAAAAAAAAAAAGTGTAAGGCAATCGCTTGTTTTAGAAATGATTTCGCCTGTTTACACTGTTAATGTATTTTTGTGTGCTTGTTTAAATATGATGAGACGAGTGACAGGCAGCCCTTGTTATGTCATACACAGACGGCATCGTTTCACAATCCACGCGTCAAAAGCAAACATTTAATAACAGGCTTGTGTTTCGTTCGTGGCATATATGTCAACAGCGAAAGAGTCATCACCATGGGAAATCTTCCGCAGAATGAAGTATATTGAAAAATATATGTATATATATGGATTCATTTGTTTCAATATTTCATATTCAATATTTCATATATTTGTTCTCATTTCGAAAGGATGGCATGATTTTAATGTAACTGTAAATAGAGTTTATCAATACCCTAGCTGCTTTGACATACAAGTTCCCTTAAGATCATCGTAAGTAAGCAGTTTCTGGACTGATCAGGATTTAGAAGGATGGCCGGTGGAAGAAACAGATGGCGTTGGCAGTGTAGCGTTAAATGGCGTCATCATGATGGACCTGAAGAAAAGGGGAGTTGGCTTTGATCTAGAAAACCAGCAACAACGGTTTTGTGTTGTGGGGCACGAAGCCTTGCAAGTAGAAGATCGGAGGGTTAAAATATTGCCTGGTCAGAGTCTCACCGTTCAAAAAGTTACTTCCCAGAATATCACCTGACTAAACCTTATTGTCCCAAACATCACGCCCAAAATATTACTGTCGAAAATAACATAGGACAAAATATCTTGACAAAACATCACCGTCCGAAAGATCACGGGTCAAAATATCGCCTGGCCATAACCTCGCTATCCCAAACATCGCGGGCTAAAATATCATGTAGCCTAAACCTCGTCGTCCGAGCATCACGGTTAAAAATATCGCCTGGGTAGAATCTCTCTGTCCGAAACATAACGGGCCAAAATATCACCGGGCCAAAACATCGCACGCCATTTAAAACGTATGTTCCAAGGTAAATTCCGTTATAACTGTTCGGTTCTGGTGTAATATGTCGTACTTTTCTCTAAGAATTCGCAATTATTCATTCTGCGTATAGCTAAAATCAGTAAAAGATGAAGTGGTAGTATTACCCCCTCCCCGATTTTTTAGTTTCACTATTTTTGATACAGTACTTTGTATAAAATACTTTCTTTGCCTCCTTTTCTATAATCCCTATGGTTGCGATTAAAATCAGTCAAAAATGAGTCCCCTAATGTGCTATGGATTACTCCCCTCCCCTATCAGATTAAAAAATATGTCCTATATATATATATATAAAATTATATATATATAAGCGAATCAAAATTTCACATTTAACAAGGCATACCAATATCATGTTTTATGGCCACAATCACATGTCAATATGAATATAATCGAAATACATCAATCACAACAACACACCCTTGGAAGACTTGAAAAAAATGATTTCTTTAAATTTTGCTTCGCAATTCACGCTGGGTTTAGTCACGAGCCATCACTGGTTGACAGGCTCGTGTTTTTTTGTTTTTTTTATACATAAATTGTGCCCCACTCCCTCCTAAGAATATGCGTTTTAATCGGAGTGACAAAAGCTCAGTTGGAGGTAAGTGAAAAAATTCCAAAATTGATTTGATGCCCGTGATTCGATCCTTCACAAGATTTGTTTTATTTTTGTCTCAAACTAGTAACGTGGGACATAATCGATAGCGCGTACGCTTGACGATGACGCGATGTTGCCATGTGACCAAGCAAACACATTACAGCGTGAACAGTTGAGCAGGTGACAGATACATCTACTCTGGCAACACTACAGCCCTCTTACTTGCTAACAGTGTTTAAAGGGATCTCGAAGTGCTGCCTTCAAACGTTGTAAACGCTGCCTCTTAGCATAACAGTATCATGTTTTCCGCTTAAGCGTAAGAAATTTCGATGCAAGAATAAATATCACTTTTTTTCTTTCCCCTTTTATCGATCTGGTGTTTCCTAAATTCTTTTAGAATATACTTAAAATAGCTCAACATTATCAAACGTCTTTGTCAGATCAAAAGCATAGCTTTCGGAGTATGTATTTTCTTTCATTCGTGCCGACCAAAGGCGGATCTAGAGGGTAAAAACTAGGGGGACAAACAGAATCCATACTATGATAGATATATGATATTCGCCAAACCTCCAAAAGCTTCAATTATTTCTGTCACTCAAAAAAACAGGGGAGGATTAGGCCTCAGGCCGGTAGCCAGCCCAAAACTGTAGGTGGGTCCGGGTATGTGAGTCCGGGGATCCAATCATATTATAGTTAATTTGCAAGCCTACCGTAAAAATTTTAGGGGGCCAATAAAAATTTTGGGGGGCCCGGCCCCCTAGACCCCTTTTGGATGTGGGCCTGTTAGGCCTTCCGGCTCCGGTCTATATCCATATGTGGTGCCGACATAACTGAGTACTACACAGGGCAAGGTATGGCAGAATATACCTCTAAAAGCTATTCCTGAGTTATACGTTTCTATTCGACGACGTATCACAGTTGTTCTGCGCCTAACGTAGTTTTACGCCATGTTAATCAGAAGAGTTCAATTTTTTGGTGTTACCATTATTTTGATAACTATCAGTATATATTCATGCCAGAGACACCCGTCACTTATGTTGTGAGCCAAATAAAGTAAAGTTACATTATTAAAAGCGTGTCGTAAAGGGATAATGAGAAATGAAAAGACAGCGTCATTGTAGTAAAAATGATATAACTCAGCCTCCTGTTAGCGACCAAATCTAGGTTACTGTTTACGGACGAACGCGCTGGAATAACAATTTTGTGCATAATGAAGCGAGATATTCAATTTAAGTTAGGTTCAAAGGAACAATCCATGTTTCTTGCTCCTCATAAAGTTTAATTACCAGCGTAAAGATGGTTCTGCTGTCAAAATAAAAAGAAAATTCTAATTGACTTTCTTTAATGTGTCGCCTTTCCACCGGTGTTGACCTTTTTTTGCTCCTGAATTGGTGTTTTCCTCGATTATGAACAGCCGCTCTCAGCTGGTTTGGTAGATGGATGGAATTACCAGAACGTTAAGGAAGTTTCTTACGTACAGAAAGGCTTCTGGCGACTATAACAAAGGTTGGGTTTCATAGCTAAACTCTTCTGCTGCCACGAATGTTCACGTCATTTTAATTATCTAATTATCGCAATATACCATCATCATCATAGGCAACTATTGTCAATCCGCTGCTGACTGAAGTTCTCTCTCATTCTTCAGAAACCATTTATCTTAAGCAATTCTTTTCCAGGTACTCTGCAGTGCTTCTCGATTTCGTCACACCATCTTGTATGAGGACGTTTCTTAGGTCATTTTTCGTCTCTTGGTACCCAATCAAAAATCGCTTTTGTCTACCGATCTTGATTTCTCATTGTAATGTGTCCAACCCAATGTCCCTTGGTGTCTTTATTTTTATAGTGATATCAGTCATTCCCGACATCTTCCTGATTAGTGCTCTCAAACGGGTCGGGTCAATTCGGATCGGGTTGTCGGTTCGGGTCAGTCGGGTCAGATCGGTTCGGGTTATCGGGTCAGGCTACTCGGGTCGGGTCAATCGGGTCAGCTCGGGTCGGGTTGTCGGGTCGGATCACGGGTCGGGTCGGGTCAGTCAATTCGGGTCACGGGTCGGTCTTCAACCCGACTCGTTGAGAGCACTATTCATGTTCCACGCGATTCTTTTCTTAATTTTATGGGTGATTCCTAACCAGGGCCGGATTAAAGGGGGGCTGTAGGCCAGGTGAACAGGGACCTCTACTCTGATCAAAATCTCAACTGGCCATTTAAAAAGAATCATGAAGACTCAATCATCATCATAAAACGAAATATGACCAAAAATATGAAACATATTCCCTTAACTTTCCTACTGTACTCTCACAGTAATGTATTAGGTGAAGTCAGCAGGGGAGACAAATTTTTTCTATCCTCAGGCCTCTACATGGGTTAATCCGGTCCTGTTCCTAACATTCACCTCTCAGTGCATCGTTGTGTAGTGTATAGACAATGAATGTCTGATTTAGACACGTCCACGTCTCCGACACGCAAAATACTTGCACATTCATTGAAAATGTCAATACATGTAATACATTTAGACACCACATTGACAATAGTTGTTGTTTGACTTTTCAATATGAAGCTGTCCCTCCCGAACGCACGCGGTTTAGCAGAATTTGAAAATTGCATGTCCCGAACGAGGATCGAATCTGCGACTACGGATGCGCACGAGACGAGTCGAGACAGGATTTTCCTGACAAAATTCGAGTCAAGATATTATTTTTACAGCACATTTTCGAGACGAGACAGCCACAAATCTTGTCTCGTGCGCATCCCTCTGTGACCCTCAGCACCAGAAGTGAGCGTATTAACCAAGAGCGTCACCGCTTCCCCTTTAATCTTTTGTGTATTAACACCGATTTTTAAACACTTTACCTTAGGAATTATTGTTGCGAGACCATGTCCTGAAGAAAAATTAATATTATTATTTGAACTTAGGTAAGCTGCAATACGCGTATACAAAAATTATTTTGACATGATAACTGAAGCCGATGGGGAGATTCTGCAAATAGATCTGGATTCAGGGGCTAATTATCTTCTAAACAGTTTGTTTTGATCTTGTGAATGGAAAAAAATGTTCAGTCCGCAGTAAAAAAATATGCAACATGAGCATGTAAGTTTATTGTGAAACTACGCCTAACAGCGCAGGAAATCAACATAACGTCTAAGTGGTACGAATGACGCTAGGAGAAACCTCAACGTCCTCCCCTGCACACTTATTTTGGAGCAAAAGACTTCGTCGTTTCACAAAAAAAAACTTACGTGCTCATGTGCGGGTTTTTTGCTGCGGACTGTACCAATGTAATATAGAGAGAGAAAAACGAAATGAAATCTTTCAGTTTAACGTCCCACCATTATGCCCTTTAGGCTAAGGGAGACGATGGTTAAAACAAGTGAATGATAATAATGGAAAATTGGTGAAATGAGAAAGTGGGAGGAAACAGGAGTAACCCCAAAAAGAACAACGGACATGATGTGCACCACAAACTTTCTTAGCCGGGATCGAACCAGGGACCCCAGGCACCAGAGGTAAGCGCTCTACCACTGAGGCACCGTATTCCCAGGAATCGGTCAACAGCAAGGAATACTGCCAATACAAGAGCTGTATAATTATGGATTCCATTACGTCACTTCTACAAGCCATTGATCTTAGAAGTACAGACAGACAATATACAAAAGCGATGAAGAAAAGACTGAGGGTTTGAAATTTGGGTGGAGAGAAGAAGAGAAAAATATGTGTTAGAAATATTAGTGGAAGAGAACGATTTTAAATAAAATTAAATTTTTAAAAAGGAAACTGGTTAGGAAATAAGCTGAGAAGAAACTGTATTATGAGGAACTTGATTGAAGATACGGTGAAAGGTAAAAGAGAGAGAGGGCGAAAGAGGCTACAGTTGATAAACAGTATTAAAAAAAGAAAATTATGATACAAAGAGAGGTTTACTGAGAACCATGGAGCATGAAGTTTCTCAGTTCGCGACTAGTGGCCTGTAGGAATACCTATGATATCTATTATTATTATTATTATTATTATTATTATTATTATTATTAGATAACGATGGAAGTTCTATTTACTATTTGAGACTGTAATGAAATGAAATCTTTTGGTTTAACATTCCAGAATTAAGTCCTTTAGGCTAAGGAAGACGTTGATTAAAGTAAGTGAATGATGATGAAAGAATTCGTGGAATGAGAAAGTGGGAGGAGACGGGAGTACCCTGAAAAAACCCAAGAGCACGATGTTGTCCACCACAAACTTACTTCGCCGGGGATTGAAGCAGGGATCTCACGTAAGCGTTGTGCCACTGGGGCAGGTGCTCCCCAATTTAGAGAGAAATTTCAGTCATGTGAGCACCTCTCAAAAGCTATTCTTTATTCTTAGTCCACGCCCTGTCAGAGCGAAGGCTCGGAGCTGAAGTCCCCTCAAACTTTCCCGTAAATCCGGGTTTGGCTAAGTTATAATATGGTGTGGACTTGTAATAAACATTTGTTAAAAAGACCAATATCGATTGTTTCCAGTATTAGTAAACATAATAGCAAAACCATTGTGTAGCAGTTGTCCTAATAATATCATATATTGTATTCTTCCTACTTAATAATATCTCATAATTTACAACGATTCTAATAATACACAATTGAGCAATGTGATGTATATGCATCGATATACTTTCTCATGGCTAAGTTACCTTAAACACTCTTACATATTATTTTTTAATACTCAGTGACAGTTTTTTTTACTGGTCGTATAAATTCGTGTTTATACTATTCTTTTTGCGACAATTTGTATTGTAACAAAAAAAAAAAAAAAAAAGTAAAATATTTTGACCACTGAACTTACCATTGTCATGGACAATATCGATATTCGTATTCATTTTCAGCAATATATTTCTGTTTGACGAAGCTTAAAAATACCATAATTGATTAATTTATTAATATGCAAATCATCTCTGCAGCTCACAATAAATTAAAGATGTGCTGACATCTATTATTCACATTAATTAGTATTCAATAGTGTTAATACTTTTGTGCGAAGATAAGAGGGAAGAACGTATGGTGATTGTAAACCTTTAAACGTCGGCCAGGGATTTCAACGAAATCGTAGACTCTCATGTTAGGGCAGGCCCGTATCCCGGGGGGGGGGGAGAGGGGTCCGCCCCTCTAAACTTTGGCTGGCCCCCATAAAATTTCACGGTGGGCTTGCAAATGAACTATAATATGGTGATGAAGTATAATATGATTGGGTCGGCCCCCCTAACTTCTACCGGGCTCCCCTAAATTTCTGGGCTGGCTACGGGCCTGTATTAGGGGCCGTAGTGACCCCCCCAAATTATCAGAGAGTCATGATTCATACGTCGCTGAAAAACTTATGGATTACAAGAGTCCAAAGAGGTAACACTTGTGCAATTACCGCTTTATTCGTAGAAAAAGAAGAAAGTGAAAAAAATCGGGAAAAACATTAAAAAAATAGAATTTGTTAGGCCCTGGCAACCCTTACAATCACCCTACGCTGACAAAATGACGCTCATGTGTAGGCAATGCACTTGTGACAATAATATGCAAAATTAGTAATCATTGCTGCAACAAAAAGCGAGATAAAAATTCAGAACCAAATTCCCAATAAAAACGCCATATCATTTTCTAAAAGCGGTTGCAGACCTTCACGTTGTCAGCCCTGGTGACCCCCCCTAATTATCACAGCGTCATGATTCATACATCGTTGGAAAGTTTATGAATCGCAAATTCCAAAGAGGTATCACTTGTGCAATTTCCGCGTTATTCGTACAAGAAGAAAGAGAAAAATCCGGGATATATATATATATATATGACTAAAAAATTGGTCAAATGGACCCCCCTCTATTCCACACACATAACAAACAAGTACTTGTACAGGGTATTGGCGTGTAGTGGACTACTTAATTCTTTCGCATACCAATTTTTATGACTTTACCCTCAAGGGGAGAGGGGGATTGTCTCCCCCAAAAAACGTAAAAAAAAACACGAAATTTAACCTCTCCTTCCTCCTTGGTAGTACCACTCACATACATAAAATGCATATCTTTTGAAAGCTTCATTCTTCACATACACATTGATATCAAAATTATCTTCGGGTCTTAATTAGGGGCTGAGCTATGAAGGTTTAAAGCCATGACCCAGGGTTGCGTCAATAGGCGTTTAAAGGTTAAGGAGAGAGAGAAAAAATTCGAGATTTTTAACGGATTTACATGTTTCATTTCCCCTACGTGCCAAAAAAGAGATCTTGGATGTCTGTCCGTCCGTCTCGATGCATTTACACTACCCTCGAGCCCATATCGCTCAACATATCAAGACCAAATTTTAATCTTTTGATTTTAATAGGATTCTCTAGGGGATTTTACGAATTTTCTTAAAAATCTTACTACCGCTACTTTTCTTGTTCTTAAACTGTAGGTCCATGTCTTATATAGCGTCGATGCTGGAAAGGGACGCAATATTTCAACAACAACAACAACAACAACAAGAAGAAGATGAGAATGTAGGAGGACGCAGGAGAACCTGCAGAAAGCACACGAACACAATAATATCAACCACAAACTCACATGGCCTGAGATCAAACCTGAGACTACTTTGACCTCAATGTATGTTAAAAAAGAAGAAAAAGAAATAAAAAAAGACTTCCTTGCCTCCATTTATTTGGACTCACGTTTCTCTCCGAAATATAATTTTCTTTAATGAATATGTAATGTCATTTTAAAATTACCACAGATAAAGTTATCGAAATACAAGTCTACCTACTATTTTTGAATTTCGTTATTGAAAAATGCAACCCATAGTTCAGTGGATTTGTATAGATTGTTATTGTTATTATTATTACTTGTTGAAATAGTGTCTCTTTTTAGCATCGAGGCTATATCTATAGTTTCAAGGTAGAATGCCAACTACCGCAATACTTTACAATTTTAAACTTCCCCCAACGTAGAGAGTTGCATCTATAAAATAAAGTCGTGTGTCCTAATTCGACTGTATAGAAAATGAAGTGTAACTTACACTAAGAATTTTGTCTAACATAGTGGGACACGGTAGCTCAGTGGTAAGGCATTTACCTCAGGTGCATGAGGTCCTTGGTTCGATCTCCTGCAAAGTAAGTTTGCGCTGGACATTATGTTCGTCGGTTTTCTCGGGGTACTCCCATTTCGTCTCATTCCACCAATTCTTCCTTCATCACTCACTTGCCTTAATCATTGGCTTCCTTAGTCTAACGGGCATAATCGCGGGACATTAAACTCAAAGATTTCATTTCATTTTATACATATCTTTATCATCGTACATTATTAACCATTATTCAGTATTGTCCTTTCGACTGTCTTTCATACTTTTACCTCAGTTTCCACTATTTACTACATCATCTTCCAATGTCTTCTGTGTAAACTGAATCCATCATAGGTTAAGGATGCCTGCTTACTTGAACAACTTGATTACCTGGGACTACACAACACGCCTTCATTAACCTATTCAACAAAATTGCATCCTGTTTCTAAAAATTTTAGGTCGTAGAAAGTCCGAGTCGTATTAATGTAGTTGTGAAGATATTTGAGCAAAGAAATAGCGAACTCTAGTCTATAAAGACTAAAATAATTGTCTTGAAAGGTGATACAATTAACATGTATATCCCTCTTGAGTGTGCGACAAATTGCTGGTCATAGCCCTTGTGGGCAATTAGACCTCAAAATTTGGTTCAATTAGATAAGAGACGGAGACATTTCTCTGTACGACACTGGTAAAACTTCACTTTGTGCTCCGAGATATAGGAGCCTGTACGCCTGATTGTGTTGAGTGTGCGACAAGTTCCTGACCATAGCCCTTGTGGGCAATTAGACCTCAAAATTTGATTCAACTAGATAAGAGACGGAGACATTTCTCTGTACGACACTGGTAAAACTTCACTTTATGCTCCGAGATATAGGAGCCTGTACGCCTGATTGTGCTGCAACCCGACCAACTAAAAAGTCAAGTGGGAAGCCTAGCCAGACAGGACAAGTCGTGCTCATGTATCAGAAAGAGCGCTCAGAATCCAGCGTTAATTTCCGTCAAAAAATCTCTTTTCACGACAGTTCCTTTAGATGTGACGTGACGTGATCTTGAGTTTAGCGTTCCTTTCAGCAGTGAGGATATAAGAGACGTGAACCTGCAGCTTAACGTCGGATTCGAAGCTCATGAACTCCTTCCGGGAGTCTAGCCCAGTCTCCCAGATAGTTCTGTTGGAATGATAGCAACAAAACTTAGTAGCTACGTACGAACCCCACCCATATTCGTGGAATGGAAGCATATTGTGTTTATCGTCCTACACCTCCCACTAAAGAGAAGGAAAAAGAAAAGAAAGAAAGAAAAAGAAAAATGCATCGGTAAGATTAGGATGACATGTCGACGTGCTTTGCGACACAAAAGGTGAGCTTCCAGGACAATAGAAATGTTTCTCCCAATGTGTAGGAAGTAGTAGAAGTAAGTAGAAAATTGTAATGAGTTATTGCTTTGAATAAAAATATAATTTAGATAAATTAAGTGTGTACAGATAATTAAGTAAATATGTGTTTGAAATTGTTACGTAATTTTAGTTTTAGATCCATCAGAGAATACATCTTTTAATGCATTTAAGTACATTGTTTATAAATTTTAAAGATACTACCAGAACGCACGTTCTTCCATGGGGAAAAAATAAAATCCATAGAAAATATTTTGAACTGTTGACATTTTTTCTGGTTTCAAAATACTTGTTGATGCAACTTCGGTGTCACTGGAGATACGTAAAATCTCACCTTGTAACCTAGAACTATGTCAAGTCAGCGGCTTGGGCTTGTATAACGGACTAACACAAAAACAAACAAACAAAAAAAAATATTCAGCTTTATATTGTAGATTTTTAGTATTAAAACATTAATACATTGTACAAATCCGTGACGACTACATTATTAAAAAATAAATATTATTTTGGATATTAAGAAACAAATAATAAGTTAAATTATAAAATGATATTTTAAAAAATAACAATACAAAATTATATTTCTTTTACAATGTTTTCGGTTACTTACATTTTCCCTCTTGCTTAAAAATCACTCGACAGTTTCTTTCAAAACATGTCGTATTATATGTAATTATTACGTTCTTTTTTTCTATTTTCGATTACCTTACAGTAGGAAGGATTTTGGGGAAGAAAATCGCCAGGAAACTATACTGCTGGATAGGCCCGTATCCAGGAGGGGTCTAGGGGCCGCCCCCCCAAATTTTTACTGGCCCCCTCTATAATTCTCACGGTAGGCTTGGAAATGAACTATAATATGGGATGAACTAATACTTTTGGATGGGCCCCCTAACTTCCACCGGACCCCCCTACATTTTCGGGCTGTCTACGGGCCTGTGTTGGAAATAAGGAAAGTTGTGGAAAAAGACTATCAGTTAGTCAGGATGACCAGCTGTGAGATTCAAACCCAGGAACTCTTTATTACTCATATATAAAAGAAAAGAAGAAATTAAAATAAACATTTGCAATATTATTAAACGCAAAATGTTTGAAAAGAAAGAGCCAATGAACTAAAATACATAATATATGGAGTACAACTTATTCTCGGCATTCAAGCCTAATACAGACCAATTGAGTTTTTCTTTTCAGAATATATTTTGTTTAATAAACTTACATATATTTATTTAAATTTGGTCTTTTCTTTTATACAATTGAGAGTTCCTGGTTTAAATCTCACGGCTGGCCATCCTGACTGACTGATGATCTTCTTCAACGATTTTCCTTATTCCCAGCAAGAGAATGTCTCGCTGGCGATTTTCTTCCTAAAATTATCTTTTCTATTGTATTGTAATCGAAAAACTAGTTTAAAATTAATACATTTAGTAAAGCAAGAATAAGGAATGTAGTGTAATTAAAAAAAATGTAAAAAGAATATAGATGGGATATATAGAAAGCAGTTGTTACTACTTTAATTTCGACACAGGGACCTTGATGACTTAGTGGTAGAGCGTTCACCTCTGGTGCTTGGGGTCCCTGGTACGATCCCAGCTCGTGCCAAGTGGGCTTTGTGGTGGACAAACACCATGTGCGTGGGTTTTCTCGGGACTCTTCCACTTTATTTATTCCCCCATTGCATTCATTTCTTATAATCACCGTCTTCTGTAGCCTAGCCGGCATATAATGGGACGTAAAACTCAAAAGATTTAATTTCATTTTAATTTTGATACAATCTCCTTGTATTTTCGATCTCTCTCTCTCTCTCTCTCTCTCTCTCTGATTTTTGTCTTGCTTGAGCCTCAGTACCTTGAGGTGGAACCATATATTTCGTCAGTTTAGCAACTAAATTCAGGGTATGAATTTAAGTTATATTATTTTTATGTACTTAAGTCTGTTCTTTTAATGATAATTAAAAAAAGACGGGAAATATACAAAATATAAAATATGGGATACAACTAAGATATACATAAATCAAATTTATTATTTTTTTCATTTGATGACTGACTTATAATTAACTTACCACCATATCGTCAAATCTTTATTTTGGTTCTTATTGGTTTAGCGCCTGTTGTGTATCGTCAGTCAGGCTATATTCAATTTATGTTCTGTGCATTTGATGTCGACCTGATTTTCTAAAACACATCCATTTTCGAAACTCTTGTTTAGTCGTAAATACAATATAATAATAAAAAGAATTATCATTATCATAAGTATTCTGCCATTATTGGCACGGCACTTGCCATAACTGAGAAGCTTCCATGCTCCACGGTCTTCCGCTAACTGCTTCGTCTTCATGTACGATTTTTCTGTTTTGATATCGTCCATTAATTGTAGTCTCCTTCGCCCTCTCCCTATCTTTCCTGCCACCATACTCTTTAGCACGTCCCTCATAATACAGTTCCTTCTTACCCAATGCTCCCACCAAGTCTTGCTTCCTCTTTTTGATAATATCTAAAAAATTTCTTTTCTCCCTCGCCATTTTTAGCACACTGTAATTCGTTTTCCGATCGACCCAAAACGTAAAATATACATGAACATGTACATGAACATGGTTGTTTATAAAATTTATATCAATGTGTGTCATGGACAATTTGTTGCGTATCAAATAGAGTGGGTATCCATTTTGAGAGAAAGAGGGGTTAAAAATAGGTAAGTGTATCTTAACGAACGTTTCTCATTTAAACACACGTCTATGAATATACATACACACAAGACCGATGTATAACACAGTGTACACAGTTAAATGCACACAAAGGCAATTAATGTTTATTTGAGGGTTGTGTCATGCGCTTTACTGCCTTGCATCAAGGAAGTTGAAAGGTCAGCATAGTAGACACACATACAAAAAAAGAAGAAAATTGTTTTAAAAAAAATGGATGGAGAAAATGCAGATACTGGTCTTGTATGACGTCATAGCCGATTTCCATTTGCTTTTGTAAAAGAACGTCCTGTGACAAGTGAAGTGGCAATAGATTGAATGTTTTGAGAGGAAGTCCCTTGTCTCCCCCTCAAACCCCTCTCCTTTGCTTGTTGGACAGAGAGAGAAAGCTATCACACGTAGCACGTTGTGTATTGTATCATCAGCAACAGATGGAAGGCGCACCGCACGAAATCTGTCTCATATATGTTAAACGTGTGTGTATGTGTGTGAGTATGATATCAAAGTGAAGCGTGAAAGAGCCTATGACGGGAGTTCAAAATGTCTGTTACGTAAAACTCTCTCTCTGTCTCTGTCTTTCATCTCTGTATCTATCGCCTTTTTGTCTGTTATAAAGACCTCCTCATGTGATCGGGATGGAAATAGCCTCTTTGCCAACTGTGTTCATTTTCTCCACCTTTACCCTATACAACGAAAATGTAGATACATCGAGTGGATTGGGAACTCTCTGAATCAAATAATAAATGTGAAAGATACGAGTGGTCTCGTAGGTCTCTACGTAATAGTAGTGATTCATGTCTGTCTACAATTCTACTTCTATTGTCCTAGGGCCAAGTTGTGTTACTTTTGATCTAATTGTTTTGTAGTTTGTGCTGTCATTCATAGATAGTAGTGTGACTTTAAGAAAAAAAAAAGTATTTTCTAAAGGTGACTTACATTTAAATATTAATCAAATCCGAAAACAGTCCTAACTCTATATTAAAATATTGTACAGTGCTGTACTGGGAATACGATACAGTATTGTGTCGTACAGCAGTGTACGTCTTCCAAACCTGTTATTCCATAGAAATATGTTAAATGTATGTAAATCACATATTTTCTTGGAGGAAAGAAAGAAGGAAATGTATTATGTAAGTCTGCCCAATTCGTGGATACTGAATTAAGAATTAATTTTCAACTCGAGTTTCATTAGTTGCGCTCCCACGTTTATTCTTTCATTCGGGAATAAAAGTGGATCTGAAAGGATAGGAAGGCATTTGATATCACTCCGTCTCCTTGCCTATCTTTGCCCATTGTAATTTTTTAGAAAGTGGGGGATGCCATAGACATTTTTGGGAAGTGGGGGATCGACATCAGCCCGCGTTCCCCCTGTTTCTTCGTGGAATAATTGCTGTTCATATCTTCAAACCACTCGCTCAATATTTTTTTTTATTTTCTTCTGACGAACAGACAATAATACTAAGTACTATTTTAACATAGTATATAGAGCGTAACTTGAACACAGGCTTCATAGCGTAGTTACGCATCTGAAATGACTGCCTTTGTATGAAAGTTCTTGGAACCCGACAAAAGTGATCTTTTGCTGCTTGTTGGCAATCGATATGCATCTGTTGTCAGTCTCACTAATTAGGAAATAATTTCATCACAGGAAGTAATTATGACTATTACCATAGAAAAATTTCTGTGAAACATCATATCATTGTTTTGATTTCTATTTGTCAAAAGAAATTATTCCTAGTGATAATCTTGAGATTTCCGTCTCTAGTTGAGGACACGATAGAAAAATTCGTGTGTTTTGTTAGGATGACTGAAGTTCGATGCTCAACCATGCCACCTTCTACGTTGATTATTTTCCAATGGACTACCCGTATATGAACTGTTTGACGAACACACGAGAACCATCCATCAGAACGATCTTCATAATCATTCAGTTCTTCATTCTGTTGAAGTGACGTGTAATGACGAGCGATTACTATGAGTGTGACTTCCAGGACATGAGGGCGATCTTTGGTAACGTGAATAAAATACATGCTGTGTGCTATTTCACGTCTGAAGCCTATACTTCTCTCATTTGTCACAATTTTATCGTGTTCCTGTTCCCAGTAAGGGAAGGAAATTACTTGAGTAAGGTTCGAACATGAAATTCATGTCTTACTGTATTAGCGATCAAATTCGACAGCAGCATACACATGATAGTGTTGCTTCCTTAGTTACGTAATGAATATATTTCATTTAACTAGACTACAAAACTTGATGCAGTAAATAGCTCTTTCTGTATCCCGATTTCTGACGTCGGAACAAGGACAAGGAAGTTACCATTTATCTTCTTCCTTTCCGCGTAGTGTGGGAGGATAACATGGTGTATGGGGGGCGCGGTGGCTCAGTGGTAGAGCGTTCACCTCTGGTGCTTGGGGTCCCGGGTTCGATCCCAGCCCCCGCCAAGTGAACTTTGTGGTGGACAAACATCGTGCTCGTGGGTTTTCTCGGGGTTCTCCCGTTTCCTCCCACTTTCTTCATTCCACTATTTCACTCATCTCTCATCATCACCGTCTCCTTTAGCCTAACCGGCATAACCGTGGGACGTAAAACTTAAAGATTTCATTTTTAAAGATAACATGGTGGTTAGACGTCTTAAGTTTTCTGGCTTATACCATACGTACAATTCCCCATACATAGTCTTCTCTTACAACACCGTGGTGGAAATCATCTTTTTTAGGCTCATACCCATGAAACGTTTTCGTTACCTTGTCGCTACCCCACAAATAAGAGGCAAAGTGAGCGACTTTTGGATTCTCTGAACAACTGCGATGCCTCACTTTAGGCAGATCTCCTTCTCTTGTACCCCTTATGTTATATGGTAGTTTAGAGGCGCCATTCTACACGCTCTCACATTCCTCTCCTTATCCTCGTTTCTTCAGAACGTTAAAAAAAATGGAGCCTTCGCCCCTCTAGCCCCATTATAAGTTGCATTTAGACGTATTTTATGCTGTCCTTTACACTATATTTGGTCTAGTTGCTTCTTTTACATTTATTACCATATTATCCTTTCCTACGTTCCGTGGCAATTATGTGTACTCTTTTACGTATGTAGGTTACGATCACACCTTTTCCAACGGAGATTAATTCACTGTGCACTCTTTTCAGTGTTAACAGACTGTTCTCGATCTTTAGATTTTGTGTTGGGCAAGGTGTCATATCTGGCAATAAGAAACCGCAAACAGTTGTATCACGATTCTAAACTTATTCGTACCACTCTGTAATAGGACTGTCTTGCGATACATCTTCTTCTCATCATTCAGCGTGACATGACGAAAGAGACAGTAACAGAAACAATCAAATTGCTACGAACGGAGACATTGTTCCTCTTGTTACGGGTCAGCCCCCATAGGTTCAGAACCGACTACATCAGAACCCACCATCAGCTCCTACGATTATACAAGTCTACAATACACCCTACCATTACCCCACCTTTGTCACTGCCAATGGTATCGAAGAGCTTTTCAAGGATTTTGAGGACATGAAAACACTAAATCGGTTATGAGGTGCTGATGCAAAGAAGGTAGTATTTTAAAGGAAAACCTAACAGTATATTTCGTATGTTGATAAAACGGAAGGTTTAAACAACGTTACATACATCCGAGAGTTTAAATCACAGACTCTTGGCGCGTTTAAAATATCTCAAGGCAGTTTTCGGGAGGGGGGGATGTGAGATTGTGTCCAACACAAAAATGAATCGATTCGTGACTATGAGGATGACGAAATAGTTTTATTTCATGAGTGTCATGAACTCACGGAAGAGAAGCAAATAGGGTTCATTAGGAACAGTCTGCTACCTGCATATCTACAGGGTGGTCCGGAAGTGGGCGTACTCCCCTTTAGTTTCAACAGTATAGTGTTAGTTATGGTAGAATGTCTGTACACAGTTACCTTGAAGTCTTATGAGTCATAAACATCGGTATGACCACCGTCCATGTCGTAACACAGCTGAATTCTGCGCCAAGTTTTCGCAGATGTTTTGCGGAGATACTCCGGAGTCACGAGGGTGAAGGCGTGTTCCACAGCTGCTCATAATTCCTGAGTTGTGTAATATCGAGTGTTTCTTACCTGTTGCTTTATCAAACCCCAGAGACCATTGTTTGGTGTCGTCAGATCAGGACTTTGTTCAATGCTATGTAGACTTTGATCACACATTGTTGATTATTCCCAACTTCACTGCAAATATCCGTTACCAAGCAGAAATCAGCAGGAAACAAATGAACGTGGATACTAGACAATGCCAAGCAATGTTACAAACAAATACGGGTAAAACCTAAAACCGTCAGAAAATACCAATTAGGGGTAAGCCCACTTCCGGAACACGCTGTACAATGGGTGGACGTATATTCTGAAGGCGAACTGAAACTATTTAATCATCTTCTTAAGTTCTCATGCTTTAAAAGTTAGTTGGTAGAGTAGCAGTTAGACGTTATTCCTGGAATTACCTGCTACGTGTGAAGATACGTTGTATTTCTGAATCTTTCTGGAACTTTTGAAATGATTTAATACTTCTAAAACTGTATAATTTGTGTTTTTGTGTGCATGTGTGTGTGCTCGTGTGTGCTGATCACACATAACACAACTATTAAGCTTTAACTGCTGTGAGTTCATTGCGGGTTGCAGTAGTCAGTTTTTGTTTTTGCAATGTAGCAATTATTAAATTACCATATTCTCTTATGGCTTCTCCTTTATCTATAACTTGAATTAAGACGTTTGGCAACCCTGATGAAACGATCTGTACCAGCGTGTTGTCCAAAGTGTGACTGAAGTAAAGACGTACCAAAAAAAATTGAATTTTCGTTTTCAAACTTTGTCAATATTCTGAGATTTTTTTTCGTTGTGGTAGGGCAAGTTGAAGCAAGTTCACCCTTTTCTTGTGTGTCTGTCTGTCTATCTTCTCTCTCTTCTCTCTCTCTACACACACACACAAGGAGAAAGAGAAACCTTCATCCCGAGAGGCTGTAGAACCCAAGTGCAATATTTCGCGTACCAGAAGAAGCTTCTCTTCGCCCTTCCACCGATCAATAGTTGGAAGGGAGAAAACCAAATGAAAGAATGCTTACGAGGACAGAAGGAAAGGATAAAAGACAATGATACCAGCTACAGCGAAAATTAACCAATTCTCACATCTACTACTCGAATACCAGTTACCAGATTACTTCAAGACTGAATTTTTCATGATGGAAGGAGAATGATCTACTGTTTTCCTTCATCTTCCTACTTTTGTGTGAAAAGTAGGTTGCTTCAATTATAAATTATGATCATTGATAGATCGTAACTCAGCATCCAACCGTTTGTACTGCATTTCTGTGATTTTGTGTAGGAAATTGTGATGCGATGCTCCTTAAAGAAAAATCTTTTCCATATATTATGTGGGCAAATTTCAACATTTTTCCTGGGCCGATTTTAATCCTTATCAATAGTTCTTTTTTCACAATGGAAAACACGCTGAAATGTTATTATTTTAATTCTTATCAATAGCTCTGTTTCCTCAACAGAAATACACTGAATTTTATTTTAATCCTTATTAATAGCTTTTCTTCCCTCAATCGAAAGACACGCTGAATTTTATTTTAATATTTATCAATAGCTTTTTCATCTCAGTGGAAACATACGCTGAAAGGTTATTATAGGTATCAATAGTTCTTTTGCTTCAATGGAAACACACGCTGAAGATTTGTTATTTTAATCCATATAATAGCTCTTTTGCCTCAATGGAAACATGCTGAAATTTCATTTTAATCCTTATCAGTAGTTCTTTTGCCTCAGTGGAAACACGCTACCATTTCATTTTAATGCTTATCAATAGTTCTTTTGCCTCGACGGAAACAGACGAAAAAATGTTATTGTTTTAATCCTTCTCAATACTTGTTTTGACTCAATGGAAACAGACGCTGAAATTTTATTTTAATCTTTTTCAATAATTATTTTGACTCAATGGAAATAGACGCTGAAATTTTATTATTTTAATCCTTATCAATAGTTCTTTTGATTCAATTTGTCTGAAGGGAAACACATGCTAAAATTTTATTATTTTAAATCCTTATCTGTAGTTCTTTTGGCTCAATGGAAGCATACGCTGCAATTTTATTTTTAATCCTTACCAATAGTTCTTTTGGTGCAATAGGAATGCACTATGAAATTTTATTATTTTAATCCTTATCAAGAATTCTTTTTACCTCAAGGGAAACACGCGAATACTGAAATTTTATTATTTTAATCCTTATCAATAGTTCTTTTGCCTCAATGGAAACGCGAAAATGCTACTTTAATTTTTATCAATAGTTGTTTGTCTTAATGGTAATACATGCTGAATTTTTCTTATTTTAATCCTTATTAAAAAAAACTATGCTGAACTTTTTTTAAAAAATGGATCTACCACTTATCCGCTCGTTCAACCGGAAGGAATAGACCTATTGAGAAATCTCGAAATAAATATATGTCATATTTAATGAAAAGTAATTTCTATAAATATATTATAAAATGGTGGTTCTCAAATACTTCAGTGTTGCGGACCTCTTTTCTACTTTTAAGGCAAAGTACGGGGCCTTCGCCGTTAAAATTTGCTATCTGTATAGTAGTAGTAGTAGTTGAAAGGGAAGTAGTTATAATAAATTTCAAACCTTGCTTTATGTTATAAGCATACAACGTACAGTACATACATACATGCAGCAGTTCTTGCAGTGGAGCTGATTTATTTTGGGGAGGCACATTAAGGTATGTGTGTTTCGGTGTTAAATATCCAAGCATTGATCCAAGCAAATATATCTAGATCCCAAGGGGTGCCCAAGGATGAGAGCTTATGGGTTCATGGTATTATTTACATCTTTCGTAAGCTATGAGATAAATATTGCCACGGACAACCGATTCGGAAAGACTGCACTAAAATACGTATGGTACTCTGAGATGGAGTAAATTCACTCACCTCGCCTCTGATTTATTTCAATACTTAATATTAGGGCTCTGGGAAGTTTGAAAAAAAGCGCGTGGCATGTTTCGTGGATATTTAGGAATCCAATATTGACAGTATGGTACAGAAGTATGTTCTAAACTAGTGATGAGCAAATGCAAGACCAAGACCAAGACCGGGGTGGTCTTGGTCTTGGTCTTGGTCTTGCACATCCAGTCTTGGTCTTGGTCTTGCACTGGAACCCTTGATCTTGGTCTTGGTCTTGGTCTTGGTCTTGCACACCCAGTCTTGGTCTTGGTCTTGGTCTTGGTCTTGCATGCAAGAGTCTTGCAAGTCTTGCATTTAAGAAATCTCAAGCTTTTCATAGGTAAATTTTACTCTGGATTTAAGGGACAATAAACTCTACAATGCACCAATAGTAACAGAAATACAATATTTTGTTTCTAAATGTAATATAGTTTAACTTCGTGTAAGTATGATGATAGTGTACAACATAGACGACGACATTTATTTTATTTTTAATGGGTGCCAACGCTTCACTACTTATAAGATATGCCTAAATCACAACGTTTCGTAATCTGTTTATATTTTTTAACAGATCCAACACTCCACTCGTTTCCAAACTGGGGAGGCTACCCCTGAAACGCATGAAAGAAAATCAAGACGGCACAGATTATTGAAATATTATGAATTGCAAAATATTTTTTACACTCTAAAGGCGTCAGATTTTTCTTTTCAACCACGATTAGCTAATCCTTGTCTTAAACAAATTTCCAATTAAATATTGAGCTTTTGTTTTACTGATTCCAATATGTATTGTATCGGGCAGAAACATTGACATTACGCAAAAGCGATGAAAAAATTACAGGCTTTCGGAACATTGACATGGAGAAAAAAGAAGAGAATTAGCTGTGCTAAACGGAAAACGAATGGGAAGGTGTTAGAAGTATTAGCAGTAGGGAAAAAAGAAGAATTTTAGATATTGTTAACAGAAGGAAGAGGAACTGGTTAGGATATTGGCTGAGGAGGAACTGTATTATGAGGGACTTGCTAGAGGGTATTGTGGAAGGAAAAAGACCGAGGGAGCGAAGGAAGGTATTAAAACAGAAAATTGCTACGTTAAGACGAAGAGACTAGCTAAGGACCACCGAATGTTGAACCTTCTGTTGCAGCAAGTAATCTGTCAATAATAGCAGAATAGCTATTATTATTATTATTATTATTATTATTATTATTATTATTATTATTATTATTATTATTATTATTATTATTATTATTATTATTATTATATGTTTAGCAATTAAAATAATAATTGAGAGAGAGAGAATTAAAATAATTATTATAATCAAACCTCTTAATATTTTAGAATAATTTGAGTGAAAACTGAAAACGACTCAACTATGTGTTTTGTGTAAACTCTCATCCACTTAATATTTACCGAAGAGTAATTTAGTTTCTTCTCTTTCGTTTTCCACTACACAAAACATCTTTGCTTTTAGATCTAAAATAATAATAACTAATCTTTGTTCGATATAGTACCCACTATAACACGTAATTACTCTTCGTGGATGTCAATAATTTGCAGTTCTTTTTTCATAAAACTCTTAAGGGTATTAGCCATTACTAGAACCTGCGCAGTAGTATGATAAAAACATATAATGCTATCATGGAAGAAATCAGAAGAAAATCAAAAAATCAGAAAATAACAATATAACGAATCAGACATCTCGATGTTATTCCGATATTAAACCTATTATTGGTACACTAGTTATACAGTATAAATACTTTTGACCTGTATTAGAAATACAAATTACAACATCAAACTCCAAGTTATTTGAAGTTTAGTGTGAATATGGATTACTAGCATCAATTACCCACTTCGTTGGATTAAACTTTAAAAAAAAAAATATATTATATATTTCGTTAGTCAGTCACTTTTTATTATTAGTAAAGCTCTCTCTGATATCGGTCATTTTCGATTATTTTTATTTCTCTCCCCTCTTCCTCCCCAAGTTGCAAGGATTAATTTGGATTTAAACGGCATCAGAAGTATCACTGTTCGTCTCAGAGATCCCGAAAACTATTGATTTGGCACTAATATTGGTCATTTTCAATAAACTTATATATGTCCTCCTCCCCCATGTTGCGGGGCACGGCATTGGAAGTGTCATTGTTCATCTTAATGACCTCAAAAACCATGAGTTCGATATTGATAATGGTCGTTTTCGATAATTTTTATATAGGCCTA
This sequence comes from Thermobia domestica, assembly GCF_964235325.1. Lineage (NCBI taxonomy): Eukaryota > Metazoa > Arthropoda > Insecta > Zygentoma > Lepismatidae > Thermobia > Thermobia domestica. Next base: position 196,883,051 of record NC_137468.1, read on the forward strand.
TCTCCTTCCTCCCCCAAGTTGCAGTGCTGAATTTGCATTTAAACGTGATCGGAAGTATCACTGTTTACCTTAGCGACGCCGAAAACTATAGATTCGACACTAATATTTGGTCATTTTTTATTATTATTATGTATATCCCTCTCCCCGAAGTTAAGAGGCTGAATTTGGTCGTAAAGGGTATCGGAAGTGTCACTATTCAACTAGACCTCGAAAACTATGGATTTTACACTAATATTCGTCATTTTCGATCATTTTTATATCTCTTCCCTTCCCTCCTCCAAGGTACGGGTCTGAATTTGAATTTAAACAGCATCGGAAATGTCACTGTTTATCTCAGCGACTCACTAAACTATAGATTCCATCGGTCGGGTGGTTCAAGAGTTATTAAATTTTATTTATTTTTGTACATTTTCCATCCCATCCCCGTAACCTAAATTCTACCATCAAAGTGATTTGTAGAGAAACCATCCCAAGTCCGAACCTCATCTATGTTGAAAATTTGAGCAAGATCAGTCGGGTGTTTCAAAAGTTATTAAGTTGTATTTATTTTATACATATTCCCCTCTCCTCCTCCAGCCCTAGGTTCTACCATCAAAGTGGAACAAACTCTAAAAAACTTTCCAGGACCGAACTTCATACATGTTAAAAATTTGATTGAAATTGGTTGTTTGATTCAAGAATTATTAAGTTTTATTTATTATTTTATAACTCCCCTTCTCCCCTCCCCTACGTTTTACCGTCAAAGTGAAATGATAAAAACACTCTCAGGCCCAAACCTCATCTACGCTGAAAATTTTATCTAGATCGGTTCAAGAGATTAGGAATCATAAAGTAGTCACTTTCAATTTTATAATATAGAGTTATTGTTGTAGTATAATGTTATATCGCTCAATCCTCGATGTGCCGTATACCTAAGGAGGCTAAAAGTTATATTAATAAACAGTTTTTCAACGTACAAGCATCCGTCCATGAAATCAAACTTGCGGTCATATGCACTAAGTTTCATGAAAATGTTATTTCGATATTAATTTTATGAGCACACATTAAAAATTTCCAACGGATGCTTGAGTCTCAGTGCCAAAGCCATATCCATGTACTGGACACCTATGATATACAGTATTACCAATGTTCAATACTACATTTATCTTTAGTTTTGGAAGGACACCACCACTAATGTGCTTTGAAATGAAATGAAATATCTAGTTTAATGTCCCACGATTATGAACCAAGGCTAAGGGAGACTGTAATGATGAGAAATGACTGAAATGGTGGAATGAAGAAAGTAGGAGGAAACGGAAAGAGGCCGAGAAAATCCACACACACATGGTTTGTTGACCAAAAAAGCTCATATGGCGCAAGATGACACCTGTGTGGCTTGAAAACGAGTAATATCCACAGAAAACGCGAACAACCAATTAAGAAAACGACATACTGTAGCTATATGCTACAAGGACAGATCGACTCACACGGATTTCATAAACTACTGGGAACACATTCACTGCAGCAACATTTTTACTGAAGCCAAAAAATCCATCTCTTACTTTTTTGCACTCTATAAAAGAAATTCAAGTAGTGCCGGTACTTGTGCAAGACTCTTGCGCAAGAGTCTTGGTCTTGGTCTTGGTCTTGCATCGGGATACCTGGTCTTGGTCTTGGTCTTGGTCTTGCATGCAAGACTCTTGCAAAAACTGCAAGACCAAGACTCTTGCGCTCATCACTATTCTAAACTGGTGCCAGAACGCTCAGCAATGCATCTGAGGCTAGATCTTCGATGTACGGTAATCAAGTGCATGATATTTACACCTTTTGGAGGAGGTAACCATAGTTTTTGGTCATCTAGAGCGGTCCACATTTCCCTTGTAGGTTCTTTCTCTATGGACATTGTTTGGCACAACTCTTCGAAGATATAGAGTGAAACTACCCTTAACGGACACCTCCATAATATGAACATTTTTGTACCGGCCAAAGCATATACGAGGGGTGATCAGAAAGTAAGATTACAAAGCATGCAGTGAAACTTGTATACATACATTATTTCATACAACCAATACAGCCAACACATAATAAATCCATTACGTTATTTTTCGACATAGTTTCCATATCGGTTGAGGCATTTGTCGCATCCTGGGATGAGTTCCAAGATTCCCTCCTCGTAAAAACTCTGTCCTTGCGTGTTCAGCCACGTTGTCACGAAGTGTTTCACCTCCTCATCTGGAGCGAAGCGACGACGTCCTAGGTGCTCCTTCAAGTGCGGGAACAGTTGAAAATCGCTTGGAGCGAGGTCCGGGCTGTAGGAAGAGTGGTCGATATCCCGGCGAAACTGCTTCAATAACGTGATAGTTTTCTGGGCTCTATGGAACATCATCTTGCGTTATGCTGATGAGACATTACAGTCTCCCCGTAAACCTCGAGCAGCTGTCGGTGAATTTCAGCCACGGTTACATGTTTCACGTATACTGTTGTCGTCAGTCTGATATTTACGTCTAAGAAGTGAACAAATAAATTATAATATTCTAATTAAAAAACACTATGGTTCGTAGGTCTATGGCTGGCCAGATGTTGTACCTTTCCTTAAGCAGCTAACTTTGGTCGACATACACAGTTCGCCAAGTAAAATACTGTACGTACCCCATTCAGAGAATTAATGTTTGATACCTACCCTTATGCTTTATATATGTTCATACTTTATCATCGATTGATGAGCCGTGATCGCTCATTCCTCTACAGAAATTTGATTCGTCTTTCTGTTCATTTCGTCACATCATAATAAATAGGTCGACCTGGCAAGAATCTAAAGGATTTATAGAAATAAGAAGTAAGCTAATTACTGGTTTTAATTAACCATCGTTCATAAGCGAAGGAAAAAGTTAAGTTGTTGATCAGTTTCCTTAATAAACATTTAAGTTTTAGGACATGTGTATTATTCGTTCAACTTTGGATTAAAAAATAAAATCCAAAATATTAACGAAAGACTTTGATGTTTGTCTTAGAACATGCTCAACTTCCTGTTTGCTCTCATGGGTACAGCGCTCGTTGTTGTACTCTTGTTTTCAGACTCAAAGACTGCCGGGACTACAGGACCTCGAATGTAAAGCAGATCTCACTTTAAGAGCCTGACGTACTAAAAATAATACAAAATTTGTCATTTTTCTTTTGCTTGTTTTTCATAAGTGAAAGGAAATCTTGAAATGCAACTTACAACAATCATAGATAATGTTATTCTACAACAGAAAATATGAATCTGAAGAATTTTCAGTGTTGTTACCCATAGAAATTACAGTGTTGCCAGAATAACAATTCTCCCAAAAATCTAAGTTAAGGCAGTGACTAAAGGAACGAACTCAACTGCATTTGATAACGTAACATGTTGTTTTGGAATTCTGTAAATTACTTTTTAAATAATACTTGTGTTTAGTTTGTAATGAACAAAATTGTTTTAACATACAATTATTAAAATTAAATAATAATGTTATCTAAAAAGTAGTTCACAGGATTCCAAGACAACATGATACGTAATCAAATACAGTTGAGGGGGCGCGGTGGCTCAGTAATAGAGCGTTCACTTCCGGTGCTTGGGGTCCCTGGTTCGATCCCAGCTCGCGCCGTGTGAACTTTGTGGTGGACAAGCACCGTGCTCGTGGGTTTTCTCGGGGTTCTCCCGTTTCCTCCCACTATCTTCATTCCATCATTTCACTCATTTCTCATTATCACCGTCTCCTTTAGCCTAACCGGCATAAACGTGGGACGTTAAACTTGAAAGATTTTCAAATACAGTTGAATTCGTTTCTTCAGTCGCTGACTTAACTTAAATTTTGGGGGAAATGTTATTCTGGCAACACTGATTTCTATGGATGGCAACACTGAAAATTCTTCAGGTTCATATTTTCTGTTGTAGAATAACATTATCTATGATTGTGGTAAGTTGCATTTCATTCTCTCCTTTCACTTATGAAAAACAAGCAAAACAAAAATGGTATTTTTTTGTTATTTTAGTATGTCAGGCTCTTAACAGTAGACACGTCCTTTTTTTTATGAATTTGCCGTAAATCGTTGCACAATTATAGGCACTGGAACTACTATGCTAGTAAAGCAAGGAAAATGTGGCCACTAAATTAGTAGAAGACGGGCATTGTGGCCAGTTTCTTTCCTTGTGGCTTAAAATATTGAATGCAAGAAAACTAGAATTATCGAAGGCCGTGGTGGCTCAGTGGTAGAGGGTTCATCTCTGGTGCATGTGGTCCTCGGTTCGATCCTAGATCGCACCAAGTGAGCTTTATGCTGGACAAACACCGTGTGCATGGGTTTTCTCGGTGTTCTCCCGTTTCCTCCCACTTTCTCTATTCCACCATTTCATTTTTTTCTCATCATCACTGTCTCTTGTAGCCAGCCGGCAGAAGCGTGGGACGTAAAACTTAGATTTTATTTTCATAGAATTATGGAACTGGAGTGGGATAGTTTGAGTTATGATTAGGAATATTACTTCATGTAATTATGACTTCATTACTCAAACGTTTACTTGTAGATGTTAATATTTCTCCGATATATTACTCTTGACTTGTTACATAATGATAAAAAGCCAAATCCTTAATGGAGAAGAACATAGTTGACATTTCTAATTGTTTTTCTATGATAACAGACTTACGATGCGCAAAAAATATTTGTTCACTACAAAAATTTTTCTGTACCTTTGGAAGTATTTATACTGGTTTTCATTGTTTTGCGGCTGCAATTCGAATCCATATTTGGCAACACTGTAGTGAGTATTCCAAGTTTAAAGAGTTGTCTTTTCCATCGAGTCGTAGTCTGACTGGTTCCTTGTCTCTTTTTTTTCTTTTCTGTGTCTTTGTAAGAGTCTTTTGCCAAAATATTTCCTTCCTTGAGAAATTACAACCAGCCGAGGGATTGCGAACATACCTCTCGCCTACCGCTTTGAAGTTCACTGAGTCGTTGAGCCGTGTCTCTTGATTCTCTCCCGCTGCCTCTCTCTTCATTTCCCAGAATCTGTACCAACATTAATCGTGTTCGAAGAGAAACCACACCTCTCCTATTTCGCATGCGGCTCTTTCAGCATACACCTAGCCCAACTCCTCTTTATATTTAAATCAATCTCATCGATCTTAAGTTATCCTTGTTGTTGCTTGCTTGTTTCATCCTGTGAGTTAGTCCACGGTGCTTACAAATAAGATAGCTCGGTTGAATACGTAATAGGATGAAGATAATTATAAAATTTAATATGCATTTTATTAGAAAATAAATTATTTTTAGGGAGAGGCTATAAACTTACGAAGAACTTGAGCGGCTCTTGGGCTCAGTCTGGCCCGAGCCCGTAAAGCACCGCGAGTCCGTGTGAAACGATCTTTATCAATGGATAGCAAGCTCGAGCCGAGCGATGTTAATGAGCACGAGCGAGTGATAGCTCTGTTGGAAATAGCAAGCCCGAGCTCTTAGTAAGGTTGATGAGCGTGAATCTCAATGAAAATAGAGAGCCCTAATTCGAGAGTGCCCGAGCCTCAGATAGCGTGAGGTTTAACTAAGAACCAACTAATTAACTGTAAGGCCTATGGAACCGGGAGGCTCAATGCCGCTTTCACAAAAGCTCTCCATTGATTTCTGTCCTTAGCCAACTGGGTCCACTTTCTACTTTTTATTCCTGTTTCTGCGAGATCCATCTTAATATTGACCTCCAATCTGTGTCCGTGTCTTCTTAATTGTCGTTTTCCGATCGGTCTTCCAGTCAAGACTTTGAAAGCGTTTCTACTTTCTTCCATTCTAGAGTTATATGACCTTCCCACCTAGCTTCCTAGACTTGACGACCCTAACAATGTTGGGTAAACCATATAAATTATGTAGTTCCTCGTTATGACGTTTCTGCCATTCCCCATTCCCGTTCCTTTTGGGTCCGAATATTCGTCTCAGGATCTTGTTCTCAAATACTTTCAGTCCATGTTCTTCCTTTACAGTAATCGACCATGTTTCGCAACCATATAGTAGAGCTACAGTAGGCATGATTATCGTTTTATATATTTTAAGCTTCAAATTCCTCGACAGAATTCGCGACGACAAAAGATATTGGACTGAGCAATAACACGAATTTCCTGTTTTTAGACGACATTTAATTTCTTCGTGAATATAGTTTTCGTGTGTTAATATTGATCCTAGATATTTGCAAATATCCACTTTGTCTAAAGTGTTATTTGACATCTTAACGCATCTATAATTTACCATATTACTATGCTGACGAACTTCCATGTATTTAGTTTTCTCTGCATTTACTTCTAAACCCATGTTTTTGGAAGCTTTAATAAGACCTCTGCATTTGTTTCTGTTGTTCTGCTATCGCCTCCTATTAAATTTACATCATCAGCATATGCCATAATCTGGTGAATAGCGTTCAATTCTAGGCGCTGGTTGCTATCTTTCATTTTCTTTATATCGTGTTGAACTGAGACCACTGAGCGCAAACCTCTGCGTTCGGAACTTTTCTTTAAAAGAAGTAGTAGTGACACGTGTACACCACGTGAAGGAGTTTGGTTTGTATGACGTGATATTTTCTCAGTTACCATTGAAACCGGAAGTTGTCGTAAATTTCTACCACTTGCAGTTTAGAGATATTAGAGTGGAGATTGATTATATTCTCAGTTATGCTTAGATGATTGCAGAAAACCGCTTCCCGCTATTTATTATCCTTTTTGCTCTAGAGTGATCAACGTTAAAACCGGAAATGGTTCATTTCTGCCTCTTCCGGTTTGAATACCACCTCCATTATCGAACTAAATTTCTAACTGTTGACCCCCTACATCTTGACCAAAATTGTGACAATGGGTCAAGTAGTCCTTGAGACTTTATTTCCCGGTCAGATGGACAGACAGCGTAAATACGAGGTAAACTTCGTAAAACTCGATTGTACTTCGTAAAAATCAAAGCTACCGCGTGTTTGTTCTAAGAAACCCATAACTGACAAGTGATATACAGGGTGTTTTCAAAACGCAGACAACGTTCGGGAGGTAATCCCTGACACCAAGATAAGACAAAAAGTATAAACCAACCTGGGTGCACAAATGCTTCCTTTCGGAGTTATAGGCTGCGGAAAACATGAAAAAATGAACTTTAAAGGCCCATAGCTCCAAAACTATGAGACATACCGTAGTCAGGTCAAGACTTCACTTAGGAACTGACATGTGCACTATCCAAAAATCAATGTTTCAGAATCCTAAGGTACTGACGTAACAATTTTTATATAGGCAGTTTGGCTGCGGGCATATAATTTGAGGTACTCACCAACTACCTCCATAAAAGTTGTTGTGGAAGAGCCGCAGGATTCTGAAACATGCATATTTGGATAGAGCACATACTAGTTCCAAAATGAAGTGTTGACCCGACTACGGTTGGTCCCATAGTTTTCGAGCTGTGGGCCTTTAAAGTTCATTTTTTCATGTTTTCAGCAGCCTATAACTCCGAAAGGAAGCAGTTGTGCATCCAGGTTGGTCTAGACTTTTTGTGTTATCTTGATGTCAGGAATCACCTACCAAACGTTGCTGATGTTGTTTTGAAACACCCTGTTTATTTTTATTGCAAGCTCGAAGACTTGGAACGTCTTACGAAACTATACCCTCTTTCAGGGAAGTAAGAGGGGAGCCATGCTGGCTGATTGGTGGAGCGCTTATCTTTGGTGCGTGGGGTCGCAGGTTCGATTCCCGGGCCAAGTACGTTTGTAGTGGACAACATCTTCTTCGTGGGTTTTCTCGGGATATTCCAGTTTCCTCCCACATTATCATTCCATCAATTCTTCCATAATCGATTCGCTTGCGTCTCCTTTTGTCTAAAGGGCATACTCGTCGGAGATTAAACTGAAAGATTGAGGCAAGTAGGCAAGTGACTCTATGAGAAAAGAAGAAACGAAGAATAAGTAGGAGGTCTAAATGAAAATTGTATACCTTCAAACATGTGCTTAGAACCATAGCAGTGTAGTCAGTAAGGCGTGATCCTAGGAAATGTGCGACCCGTGTTCAATTCCTAGCGGGAGTGTTTTTTGTCGTTTCTCTCTCGTTTTAGTGCAGCTGTAAGATTCACGCTGTCTCTTTAAAATAAAGACCTGAAGCAAACTATGGGGTTTACAGCACCTCCATGAGTATCGAAGTCAAATTTTGGATCTTTATTTCAACATACTATCCTTGGGTCTTCATACCCTGGACTGACAAGGGGTGACATTTACTTTACATAAATATTTTAATGTCTCACATGATGATGTATATAAACAGTTCCAGACGCTGGTGTTTACAAACACCACCACGTGGTTTGGTAAGAGGATTCCACACACCAGATGGATCTACCATCACCTGGAAACGACGGGCTTCTGGTCCCTCCCATGGAGCAGACGATAACAACGGAGAAGCTGCGCCACCGTCGCCCGAGGACCTCTATAAATTGGCTGGACGACTGCAATTCTGACCAGTTCACTGGTGCCCCTCCTATCGGAACATTAGGAGTAACCTAACCCCAGGCCTCTAGTCTGCTTTGGGACTATGCCTTTCCTTTCTGCTGGTCTAGCCTGCTTCGGGGCTCTGTGGTCACCTAACCAACCCACTGCTTGTTTCGGAGCTTTGGGTCCCTAACGCCACTCTGCTTAGCCTGCTTCGTGGCTTTGTAAACATCCTGTCTGCGATCTTACGGTCAAATTCTACTTATAACTAACCTTGTAAATTTGGAGAGCTTATTTGTATAGTATTTTGTAAAAATACTTTTTATAGTGGAATTTTCATAGTAAAAGCCGTCACAGTAGGAGTCGATTCCGGACACTCTTTTTTATTAACACTGTACCTATAACCTATATGGCACTAAGTTTTACAATATACATAAAAAAAACAGTATTCTCCATTTATGCTCGCCGTAGTCAGATCATTTTTACCCAGACATGTTAGAGGGGAGATTCCTGCCCCCAAAGCTCTAGAATTCCCCACCCCAAGTTTAGGAGCAGCATGCAGGTAATGATGTATAATTAATTTAGTTTGTGATGAACGGTAGCAGTGGTAGAACGCCTACCTCTAGTGCGTGGGGTCCCTGGTTCAATTCCCGGCCAATTAAGTTTATGGTGGACAACATCGTGTCCGTTTCGGGGTACTCCCGTTTCCTCCCACATGTTCATTCTACCAACTCTTTTGTCAGCAATCATTTGCCTTAATCACCGTCTCCCTTAGCCTAAAGGGTGTAATTGTGAGACGTTAAACTGAAAATTTTCATTATTTTTTAATGGTTCTGTGCTTAAGCAAGGATGTCTTCAGAAAGCAAAGCCTCTAAAATAATGAGGAAACAAATCACGTAACAATAAGACTGAGAATCAATCTTTGCATAACATGTACAAATAAATAAATAAGGAAAATCTCATGATATAGTGTTCAACAAAATTTGGATCTTCTTATAATAAAGTTAATACACGGTCAGATAGCGACAGGGAATCTTTGAGTTTGATGTCCCACGGTTATGCCGAGCAGGCTAAACGAGGCGGTGATAAAGAGAAATGAATGAAATGGTGGAATGAAGAAAGTGGGAGGAAACAGGAGAACCCCGAGGAAACCAACACAGAGGGTGTTTGTCCACCACAAAGTTCACTTGGTGCGAGCTAGGATCGAACCAGGGACCTCATGCACCAAAAGTGAGCGCTCTACCACTGAGCCACCGTGGCCCCAGCGGCAAGGAATCTATGGTCTCCCCCATAGAACTTTAGGTTCCTCCCTGAAATCGAGAAGAATTAACAGGGCCGGATAAGATTTTTTTTTTAACCAATACGTTTCAGTACGACGTATTATGCTTTGTTTGTATTATTTACCCTGTTGAAATTCATTTCAGAACTGCTTTTTATAAATTAGATAATTAAATTAGATAATTTTGTGCAGTCCACAAAAGTATATAGCAGTTCAGTTGATAAAATAGCTATTAACAACAATAAATGTGTTGATGTGATATGAACTTATTTTCAAAGTTCAGGATGAATACTGAAATCATTTGTCTTCATTCCAGGATAATAGAAAAAAAATATTTGTATTCATTTGTAGAGGAAGGGGGGGGGTTGCGGAAGAGTATGCGTGTAAATGACCTATACAATTGCCATTATTGTGTTTGTACCATTGGAGAAGTTGATTTCAAATATTTAAAACAACAGCCAATTGAATTCATAGGAGGCACACCAGATTAAATTGTCTATTATTATGTTCAATTGTAAACTGGTGTCATCAACAATTTTTCTTTATATTTTTTTTTTCCGATTTTACATGATCATTCTCGCCAGAAATCTGTTATACAATTGCTGGAAACTGTTCAGTAATTACAAATGGGTTCTGTGTTCCAATTCCAATACCATACTTTTTTTGTGCCTTTATTTTACGAAGAGAATACTAAAAAAATGTAATAGGAGTGTTTCCATTAAGGTTGATTATCTAGTGTATCACAGTGCATTTGTTACTTAGTTTTGAATAGAGTTCGTTTCGTCAGTTTATATTTTATTTTATTTTTTTTTAAATCTGAATTGTGAATACTGTAATTGTGAAACAGTAATTATCTGTTACGAATTCAATATATTTAGAAAAGGAACTTTTTATTCTATACATTCGAATACAGATAAAGCTGCTTTGATTGCATACAATTCCACAAAAATACAATTTATATTCATAGATATTGTATACGAAAATACATTTACTCCTTTGTGTGTGAGTGAAATTCTATGTTCAGTACTTTTGTCTATTATTTGGGAAAATGAAATAGCTTTGCTAAGAGATAAGAGGATCACGCGATTCCATATCCTTCTATCATAGACAACCAACATTTCTTTACTACTGTGCAAGTTGCGTTCAATTAAAAGAAGAGCTCATCCGTGGCTAAGCGGTTAGCCTACGCCTTTGTCGTGGGAGACCTGGGTTCGATTCCCGGCGGGAGCTCATGTGGTTCGGATTCCACGTTAATCAGTAGGTCCACGTCTCATATAGCCTCGCTGCTGAACGGGACGTTAAACTCAACTGAACTCAACTCAATTAAAAGAATCTAAACGCGGTGTGGATGGGCAACGTTAACGCCACCATACGCATGAAGATGTTTAAACTCAAAGTGAGTGGGCACCGTTAACGTCACCATACCCGTGAAGAGGTTTAAATGTGATATGGATTGGCACCGGCAACGTCACCATATCTGTAAAGATATTAATGAATCTACTCAATCAACGAACTTGGCCGATATAATTACTCTAGCAGTCTATTAAAAAAAAGAAATAAGAAATTTGCTTTCGTTCAAGAGTTACCGTCTGGAAAACGTACGTACGTACTAACTGTAAAGTGTTGTAGGTTTCATTAAAGTTTATTTTTTAGCCCCCAGCGTAACCATATGGGAGCTTTATAGTTTTACTCCAGGTGGACGTGTGTTTGTATGCATCTATTGATTTTTGTATTTGTATGTATATATGGAAGTATGTATGTAAGAAGGTATGTATGTGTATGGATTTATGTGTATGTATGTATGTATGGATGCAGGCTCGTATCCATGGTGGGCCGCCTTAAATATTTACTGGCGGCCTCCCAAAGGTTTTCATGGTAGGCTTGCAAATGAACTATTCTATGGTGGTGAACTATAATATGATTGGATCGCCCCCCCCCCAACTTCTACCGGTTCCCCTATATTTTTGGGTTGACTACGGACCTGGATGTAGGTAAGGATGTATGCATTCTTGTATGTATGTAAGTATGGACGGATGGATGGATATATGCAAGGATGTATGCGAGGATATATATACAGTGGTCGAAGTGAGACGGTATGCGCTGGTATATGCCATACCAGCTCTGGTTTTTCAGTGATGAAGGCATACCGTATCTGGTTTTTCAGTGATAAAGACAATATTTAAATAGCCGGTATGTTGACTCAAAATCGTAATAAAACATACCGCCTCTGTTTTTTCCCACTTCGAACACTGTATATATATGTGTATGTATGTAAAGATGTATGCATGCATAGATGGATTGATATATGTATGTATGGAAATTTATTTAGTGGCAGTAGTCTTATTTAAATTTCATTAGGACCCGATTATAGTCTTCTGAACTGAACCATAAAACTCTTCAACGTCTGACAGTGCTAGTATCATAATTAACCGACTTCATTATGTGCATGTTCACGCATAACTTCAACATAGACGTATCAATTTGGATTATTCATTGTTTTTTTTTTTTCTTACAGTTAGTTTTGAAAGAGTATACTTTGTTCCAGTTTCATATAAATTTTTATCGTGATCTTTTAGAGTTAGACCAGAAAATTCCCTAACAGCTAATTGTATTAATACCGTGTGTATGTTCGCATGTAATTCCTTAACACACAGACTTAATTTAAGAAAAGAAATATATGTTTGATCACGCATGCTCATGCTTTGTAAGTCGACTATTTTGTACGAGGTTTGTGTCCTACATTAATTTAGGTATCTCACTAAGTTACTGGAGTCACGAAAAATGAAAAAAAAATGAAAAGAAAAGTAACAACTTCAAAAACGCACTAAAAGGCAGAAAATAAAAAAATCTAATAAAAAACGTTGAGAGACTTAAATGAAAACGCCGAAATAATAATAATAATAATAATAATAATAATAATAATTCATTGGGGCGAAGCTTCTTTTTACTTGCCTTATGCATTCGTTTATCCTGTTCCTCCTCTGATATGCCTGAACCGTTTTGAACCAAATTTGATACAGTGATTCGAGAGCACGCACTGATTGTCGTAAGGGGTCATATGCCCTCATCGGACTAGACATCGAGGAATAATCCCCCAGGGAATGTCCATAGACTTAACATTGCAAAAGCATTTGGTGCGCATGAATTCTCATTGTAAACAATGGAAAATAAAATTTTCAGCATTAGAAATGGGGCGAAGCCCTTTTCGTTTTGTTTCTACGAACACAATTTTTCTAAGCCATTATGCTCTTCACTGAGTTGCCAAATTCAACTATTTGCATGTCGTTTTCGTTCTTAAAAACAATTCATGTACTAAAAAGATTCTATGAATAATAAAGGTTGATCGCTTTGTTTCAAATTAGCAGTTATTGTATATCTAGTTACTATTACTGTATCTATTATTTTTTTTAAAAAAAAAATCTGTGCCAAGCCAAGCGGATTAATGTCTCATAAAATTACCACTCAAACTAATTTTATATTAGGCGCTGATTTGTTTGACTTGGCATAAACATCAATTTTCTTTATGTATAATCACAGTAATGAACATTTTCTGGCTTTAAGAGCTTTCTATTATTATTATTATTATTATTATTATTATTATTATTATTATTATTATTATTATTATTATTATTATTATCTGCTTTTAGCACTTTTCTTATTTCCTGCTTTCCATAGCTTTTCTTAAAGTCTGTTAATATTGATTTTTTAAATTACTTGTTCGTCTCTTTGAACGCCATTTTATAATAGCAAAGCATTTTCAAATATTTTGTTCATTTTTCCGGCAGCATTTTCCAAAATATGATACAATATTCAAACGTCGTAATATATTTTCGGACGTCACTTTTTCGAACCTTCCAATCAAAAAAATATGAAAACTAAAGCTATATATATGTATTTTGGTAGATGTATACATATAGTTTGTAGGTCTTACGTTATTTGTAAGATGAAGATTGATGATATAGTCCATGATCAAGAAAGAAAATATATATATAACGGTGGTATGTTTCATGTTATAAGATAAATTTCTAAAGGGCGATACGCCTCTTGACCTTGTGGATAGATGAAGATTAAAGTTTTTTTTTTTCTATCTTTTTCATACGTGCTTCTATGAAAAGGTCTGCTCCTCTGTCCAAGTATTGGCTAGATGCTCAATCGCCCACCAATAGATGTTGAGATGTTTCTTTTTTCGATGGATGCTTAATAGAAGGTTTTTTTTTCTTTTGGTTGCAGGAGAGACTGCTGCTATCGGTGCTGCCCCAACACGTTGCTATGGAGATGAAGGCTGACATAATATCGCCCGTCGAAGGCCAATTCCACAAGATATACATTCAAAAACATGAAAACGTTAGGTCAGTACGCTTTTTTTTTATTCTACTTATCTATCTAATAGGATATATCTTGAATGCACGTCCTTTAAAAATCACTCTTATTCTTTATATACAGCGTGTCTCCAAAGTCCTCTGACAGAGTAACTCTGTTATTATCAGAGTTACAACAAAATATAAATGGGAAAACACTCTCCAAATATCACGTTTTCAATCTAAAGTGAAGGATTTTTTTTTTTAAATCGGACGAGCCGTTTAAGCTGTACACTCTTCATGTGTACACTGTTAAATGAAAATGCAACGTTGCCATTTACCTGGACCCACAACATAAGTGAATGAAGTGACTGTCTTTGACGCTAACGTGTCGATTGCCAGCGCCCATTTTAAACATGCCTCCATTCACCATACTCTTAAAAAATGTATCCAGGTCCTGGTAAATATCAACTTCCATTTTCATTTAACATTGGACGCATAAAGAGTGTACAGCCCAAACGGCTCACCCTATGAAAAAAGATCCTTCATTTTAGATTGAAAACATCACATTTGGAGACGGTTGCCCCTCTTACATTTTGTTATAGCTCTGATAGTAACAGAGTTACTCTATGTCAGAGAACTTTCAAGACACTATATATATATATATATATATATATATATATATATATATATATATATATATATATATATATATATATATATATACAGGGTGTTTCAAAATAACACCGACAACACTCGGGAGATGATTCCTGACACCAAGATAAGATAGAAAGTATAGACCAACCTGGGTGCACAAATGCTTCCTTTCGGAGTTATAGGCTGCCGAAAACATGAAAAAATGAACTTTAAAGGCCCATAGCTTCAAAACTTGTGGGACCTACCGTAGTCTGGTCAACACCTGCCTAGTGGTAATAGCTGTAGCTAGCGTGTAGACAAATTGCCGATTAGTGACAGTTAATTACAAAGTAAATATTGTGTTACCTCAAAAGATGACATAGTCGAATTATACAGGATGAGGCAAAAGTCTGCGTACTCCCCATAAAAGTCGAACGATGTGAGGAATCATAATGTTGTGTGGTATGGGGTGTCTATAGGTGACGATGCCATTAACAAACCGGACTTCTGTGCCAGAGATAAAGTTTAGCAAAGTTATGGAGAAAATAAGTGATGACATAGATGGAACGCTAGTCAAACTGTTAGGAGGTTCATTTGTTTCTTCTTGTTACTGTTAAGAAATATGCCTTAAGGTAATGCTGTATGACATGGATGGAACGCCAGTGAAACTGTTAGGAGATTCATTTGTTTCTTCTTGTTACTGTTAAGAAATATGCCTTAAAGTAATGCTGTATGACATGGATGGAACGCCAGTCAAACTGTTAGGAGGTTCATTTGTTTCTTCTTGTTACTGTTAAGAAATATGCCTTAAGGTAATGCTGTATGACATG
Source organism: Thermobia domestica (assembly GCF_964235325.1). Classification (NCBI taxonomy): domain Eukaryota; kingdom Metazoa; phylum Arthropoda; class Insecta; order Zygentoma; family Lepismatidae; genus Thermobia; species Thermobia domestica. Next base: position 196,898,513 of record NC_137468.1, read on the forward strand.
GATGGAACGCCAGTCAACCTGTTAGGAGGTTCATTTGTTTCTTCTTGTTACTGTTAAGAAATATGCCTTAAGGTAATGCTGTATGACATGGATGGAACGCCAGTCAAACTGTTAGGAGGTTCATTTGTTTCTTCTTGTTACTGTTAAGAAATATGCCTTAAGGTAATGCTGTATGACATGGATGGAACGCCAGTCAAACTGTTAGGAGGTTCATTTGTTTTCTTCTTGTTACTGTTAAGAAATATGCCTTAAGGTAATGCTGTATGACATGGATGGAACGCCAGTCAAACTGTTAGGAGGTTCATTTGTTTCTTCTTGTTACTGTTAAGAAATATGCCTTAAGGTAATGCTGTATGACATGGATGGAACGCCAGTCAACCTGTTAGGAGGTTCATTTGTTTCTTCTTGTTACTGTTAAGAAATATGCCTTAAGGTAATGCTGTATGACATGGATGGAACGCCAGTCAAACTGTTAGGAGGGTTCATTTGTTTCTTCTTGTTACTGTTAAGAAATATGCCTTAAGGTAATGCTGTATGACATGGATGGAAGGCCAGTCAAACTGTTAGGAGGTTCATTTGTTTCTTCTTGTTACTGTTAAGAAATATGCCTTAAGGTAATGCTGTATGACATGGATGGAACGCCAGTCAAACTGTTAGGAGGTTCATTTATTTCTTCTTGTTACTGTTAAGAAATATGCCTTAAGGTAATGCTGTATGACATGGATGGATCGCCAGTCAAACTGTTAGGAGGTTCATTTGTTTCTTCTTGTTACTGTTAAGAAATATGCCTTAAGGTAATGCTGTATGACATGGATGGAACGCCAGTCAAACTGTTAGGAGGTTCATTTGTTTCTTCTTGTTACTGTTAAGAAATATGCCTTAAGGTAATGCTGTATGACATGGATGGAACGCCAGTGAAACTGTTAGGAGATTCATTTGTTTCTTCTTGTTACTGTTAAGAAATATGCCTTAAAGTAATGCTGTATGACATGGATGGAACGCCAGTCAAACTGTTAGGAGGTTCATTTGTTTCTTCTTTTTACTGTTAAGAAATATGCCTTAAGGTAATGCTGTATGACATGGATGGAACACCAGTCAACCTGTTAGGAGGTTCATTTGTTTCTTCTTGTTACTGTTAAGAAATATGCCTTAAGGTAATGCTGTATGACATGGATGGAACGCCAGTCAAACTGTTAGGAGGTTCATTTGTTTCTTCTTGTTACTGTTAAGAAATATGCCTTAAGGTAATGCTGTATGACATGGATGGAACGCCAGTCAAACTGTTAGGAGGTTCATTTGTGCATCTATCGTTAAGCACTATGCTTTAAACTAACGCTGTTATTGAGTTCATCAGACTAAATTGTACGATTTTTTTTTCAGTGAAGTCTTGAAATGTAAAAAGGAAGTGCTGTACAATGTAGTAGTTCATTACAGTAAAATGTAGAGCTATCAATAAATTGTAAAAATTCATTTTAAGTACCGTATAATATTAAGTTTTATCGCATCGTGGTAAGTAGAGATGCTGTCTCGACTCGAAAATGTGCTGTAAAAGTGATGTCTCGAATTGGAAAATATATAATTTTCTATTGGAAGAGCCGTGTCTCGACTCGAATTTTGTCAGGAAAATCCTGTCTCAACTCGTCTTGTGCGCATCCCTAGCGGTAAGTTTTGACGCGGATGTAAAGCATGTTTCCGAACATGCGCAATATAGATAACAAGTTTCTACTACTGTGATTGTTATGGATTTTGTATACACCTTGCTGCACTATTTTTATGTTCCTTTAATAACGTTATGATTTAATTATGTTTTCTTCGAAATCGGAAGGACTTGTGTTAACAATTGCTTCTGAAAGTCGGCTTTAATTTAGCTTTAAAAAATAAATAAAATGGGGACATTCACTTACATACAGCTGCATGTATTCAATTGGTAATGCCATCATGTGAAAAAATTTTATAAAGAAAAAATGTACCAATGCATTTGGCTGAAGAAGGAAATAGTAATTCCAGGAAAACAGAGTGGAATATGCCGTTTGAACTTCCAAAAATAAAATAACGAAGCACAATAGAATAATTTATTCCTTTCCAATTTGTTTCACTGTGTTTTGCTGTTGTGGGGGAGGGGGTCCTTTTTTTTTCGAAATCATATTTCCCTTGTAGAATGTGCAATATTGATTTCACTCTGGTGACGAACAACCCGCGATACCTAATCCCCTTGTGATTGGTAGAGAATGTCCGTCACTAGAAACTCTGAATGCGTTTATTAATATGTTTGTTTCCACCAATGAGATCGGTTTTCGTCGTTTATGCTCTTCTGTTTATTCTCTCTCTCTCTCTCTCTCTAGCTTGCAGTGTGCAATCCTGTTCTCTCTGCTCAAATTTCATTGCAAAGTACAAACTACGTGAACTCGGCTACCGCAGCGAAATAGAAATTAATTGAAATCTTTTGAGTTTTACGTTTCACGATTATGCCGCGTCGGCTAAAGGAGACGATGATGATGAAAAATAATTGAAATGGTGAAATGAAGAAAGTTGGAGGAAACTGGAGAACCCCGAGAAAACCCACGCAGATGGGGTTTGTCCACCACAAAGTTCAATTGGCACGAGCGGGGGTCGAACCAGGGACTCCACGCACCAGAGGTGAATGCTCTACCACTGGCCACTGCGGCCGCGCAGCAAAATAGAATTTGATACACAGAGGATTCAGTGTACTTTTATACAGAGAAAGAAACGTAATTAATTTTGTCCAGATGCGGATTATCACATTTTTTCGCTTTCTTTCATAGGACACTAGCTGGAATATTAATTTTTCGCACACGAAAAATAGTTGATGGAAAATATTTGAAACGTTATGTTTGAACTTCCTTCCTCCTCCCTCTCCCTTCTTACGTTGTATATTTGAATGGAATGAAATTATAAAAAACTAGGGATGGCCACAAAGTTCCGGTTCCGGCAGAACCGGTTCCGAGAAGAACCGGTTCTCGGAGATCCGGTTTTCAGAACCGGTTATGGAACCGGTTCAGAACCTGGATCCGAAAACCCGGTTCCAGAACCGGATCTTAGGAACCGGTTCCATACCTGGATCCGAAACCCCCAAAGACCCGTAAAGGAGGCACAAAGTTCACCTTTAAAAAAATGCAAAGAGGACCATGCGCTTGTGCCTTCCCCGCCCAGACCCGCTTGTGCCCCCAGAAAAAAATTTTGGTCCACCACTGGGTGTTTAGCCAAATGAGTTGGCCAGTTTGCCTGTTTAGCCAATGAGTTTGCCAGTTACCCAGTTTATTTAGCCAAATGAGACAAGCTGCCGCCGCCTGGGCGCCTGCCTATCGCTTGCACCATTTCATCTAACATACTGTTCACAGCCTGCCAGCAGCTCGGGTTTAGCGTAGGGATGATCACAAAGTTTCGGTTTCAGCGGAACCGGTTCCACGAGGAACCGGTTCTTGGAGATCCGATTTTCAGAACCGGTTCCGGTTTCGGATCCAG